>NC_085959.1:6899192-8149192 GCF_963556715.1 Cydia fagiglandana
CAACAGTTTTTTTATTGGGCTCCGCATCTGCTCCGGCGCTACGGGCATAGCAGCCCCTTCGCCCTTGCGTAGCAAAGCGCAGGCGCTAATGCTATGTGCCATTCTGCTAAATGTAGCTTATGACAGATGCGTTTTAGATCATACAAGTTATACCAAATAGAAAGAATCGAAATACGTTTTCTGCGATGTAAATATTCGCCTAAATCCTATTATGCTAAACAGATTATGCAAATCACATTTCGGACATTTAAACAAACGCAAAATAAAATTATTCGTATCAAAAGTCGGCCAAAATAATAGTAGTCTATTTAAGATTCGGACTTGCAAACATTCGGCCTATTGCATATTATACAAACTGAAGCTTTCTGCAAATTTAACATTCGTCGAAATACATTTCTGCGAAATAGGTTATGCCAGATGCGTTTCGGGTCACGGAAGTTATGCCAAATAGACGGAACCCCTGTCAGGCGTGGCTCACTCCGCAATTTCGTCGCTTTGCTACAGGTAGCTAAAAGGGATGGACGGATGTACCGTTCTACCCCAATTTTGGGGTTTGCCATAAGCCGCGGGTGGCGCTGTCGCCACCTAGCGGCCATATCTGCGCTGATCGTGACAGACGCGTATTGTTAGAGAGTGAGTCTTCTATGTACACCTAGTACTATTATTTATTATGTGGTTCTGGGTAGGATCCCATGTTTGCCTACAAAGCCCACTTTATTTAAAAGACTAAGAGGACTAGAGAACAAAGTGAGAAAGTAAGTCATTAATTACGTCTGTTTGTTCTCTTCAATTAATTGGGCATAGGCGGAGACGAGAGAAAGTGTAGGCTGTGGCTAAGGCGGCAGCGGACGATAAACTTACTTCGCTGGCTCAGCGACCCGAAGTGGATCTTGGCCTCTACCGCAGTGTAAAAAGAGTACAAGCGTACAGTATGGCCGCTCCCTGCCTCCCGTTCTGCCCTCCTAAGCTAAAAGAACGTATTATCAATGAGAATTTAATGCAAATACCGCATTTTAGCTTAGGAGGGCAGAGTTGAAAGTGCCGCGCACCTGCTCTCAGTTACCTCATGGTTCCTCTACACGATGGGCCAACGCCGGCCACTCCAAGGGACGTATTTATGCATTAGAGTGGAAATGCGAATTACTTATTCGCACGTGAATCGTACGTTTTACAGTACCTACCTTTATGGTCCTTTAAACTAATGACATACGCACGAAAAGTGATACTTTGCGCACTAGTGCGGGAAAATAGGACCATATGTACTGTAAAATATTTTTTTTATTTTAACAAAATAAAAGAGTGAAATAAAATTTTAGATTTTTTTTTGTGCGGCATGTATTTAATACGTACATAAATACTTAAATAGTAACGTGATCATTTGCGACGCTCACGGTGTGCCCACAACCTTAAGTCATGTAAACGTTCAGATGCATCTAGATTTCTTTGAGCACTAAACGTGACAGAGTTATTTGTTGTCTTTAGAGACGTGCTACACACAAAGATATAAAAAAACGATAGCTAACTTTTATAACTACTTATACAGAGATACCTACACACCGGCTTGCGTGTGCGTGACGTGCGCGTGTGCGTGCGCTAAAATGTTGGAGCCGCACACGCACACGTCACGCAAGCGGTGTGCCGTCTCTCATAAGGATCTGTATACTACAACGCCGCACGCGCACGTGCACGACACGCACACGCAGCCGGTGTGCACAGGCCTTAAAAGTCCCACTGGTAAAAGTACCTTTGCGGCTACTATCAGTTTGGCATTGATATAAACGCTATCGTGAACGTAATTTACTTTCTATGCATCTCGCTCGTACTGACGTATTAGTGCGAAAGAGATATATAGAAAGTAAATCGCGTTCACGATAGCGTTAATGTCAATGCCAAACTGATGGTAGAGGTTCTTATGGCTGTTGTCGTTTAGGCTATCTTATTAACGCCGCTCCAATACTATTGCGGTGCTATATATGACACCTGCGGTGCTAAGATACCTTTCCCCATGGAACGTCACAAATATTCATACCAAGATTCATGTAATTGAAGCATATATCATTTTAAAATGGCAGTGTATCTTCGATTGTGTGGGAGCGGCTTTTTTTTGTACACACAAACATAGTTTAGCTAGACCGTGTGGCCCCAGGTCGAAACCCGTCGGTTACCTCATTGGTATTTAAGACCGCATATTGTCTATGCATTAGCGCACAATAGACCCCAATATTATGTGACCCCAGAAATTATATTTGGCGTCAATCTCGACGCCTATCCTAGTCGGTATAGTAGTGAACTTGCCTACGAAGCTTGAGGTCTCGGGTTCGAATCCGGTAAGGGCTTTATTTGTGTGTTTATCACAAATATTTGTTCCTGAGTTATGGATGTTTTCTATGCACTTATGTATAAAGGATGACTCACGTTAGACCGGGCCATGTCCGGGCCGGAGCTTCTGGCGCTTACTTTTCTATGACATGACAGGCGATAACGTGAAGCTTTCCATAGAAAACGATGCGCCCGCGACACCTCCTTTCGGGAATTCTCGGCTCCGCTCGGCTCAGCATTGCTCCAAGCAATTATTAGGGTTGGCACATCTTGTCGTGTGTTTGCGTGCACGACGACAGATAGGATAATAACTTGAATACTGACAACACTAAATAGCCGAAAGGCATAGTGCCATTAGAAATAGACAGCATGATGCTTCCCTGAATCGCAGTCAAAAATTTATTTTCGTAAGTGTCCTTTCTGTACGGCACTATCGAATATTTATTCTGTGATATTGGCAAGCGTTCGGAATCTCATCTGTCCTTGCTTACGCAATAAAAAAACATCTAGACTTTAGTGATCCTAGATTTGAAATCAGCATTGATCAATATTTGACTTTTATGATCTTGAGTTAGGTATACGAGTTATTTTGCAATTCATTAAGAAATTTTGTAAAGAATGTGGGAACGTCTGCATTATACCTAAACTCATAGTTGTAAATTTACATTTTATTGCATTTTTTAAAACTAGATATTGACTAACCCATACAGGTTTTTTAGCACTAAACCGACCACTGACTAACAGTCCGCCGGACGATATCGGCCTGTCAGTTATTCGAAATTGTCAAATTTTTGTTCTAACTGACAGGCCGATATCGTCCGGCGGCCTGTTAGTCAGTGGTCGGCTTTAGAAAGAACTTGCAAGAAGGTAAGCGATCTTGATATGTCTTTTAATTGAAAAACGGTTTTTAAAAATCAAGAACTATTACTTATGAAAGCAACAATATAATTTTTTATTTATTTATTTATTAACATAAAAATATACATCTTATACAATTACAGTGTCCCACAAAACAGTTTACACGGTTTGACTGTGGGATCGTGGACAAATGATCGTATTAGATGCATAATTGTTACATACTTGCCGAAATTTATTTTTAAAATGTATTTTTCAATTAAAAGACACATCAAGATTGTTTACCTTATTTCTAATGCAAAAAAAACAAACCTTTTCGATTTAGTTCTAATGTCACCGGCGCACTTAGTACAGTCAGCCAAGAAAGTCGTTTACCACTTTTCGACTCTATCAATCAGATAATAGAGTCGAAACGTGGTAAACCACTTTCTTGGCTGACTGTACAGCCACTATCAGATATTATATCGGAGAAATGAGACTGTTGACATTGACAGATGAGATCAATATCTAATCCAGATCCCAGATATAATTCTTAACCTGTTATCAAAATCAGAATACGCCTGAGAGTAACAACAGTTGAGTTGAGTGAAGCTAAATAAAACTATTGTAAATAAGTGGGGTGGAAATACTGACTATTCCTACTCACTCACAATGCAAACTTCAAGTAGACTCAATGCATAATACCGGGTGTGGCCTGTAATATGAGCAAAAAATTTAGCTGTAGGCTGTACTCCTCATACTGACCAACATTTGTTCAGCGACTTGTAAAAATAACTTGTGGTTTGATTTTTAATACACTTTAAAGTTTATTCTAAGACGCAATGTATCGCGAATTTTGTTATGTTTAAGGCATGAAAAGCAACGTCAATCGCAGTGATATGGCGTGGCGATGGCGTCCATTGAAGATAATATTTATTTTGTATGAAAAATAGGCAGTCTAAATACTTGAACAAATGCGTCACCGTTTGAGGAGTACAATCTATGTTTTAATTATTTGCTCGTATTACAGGCCACACCCGGTATATTTTTTAAAGTTTTCCCACTTAGCTAACTTGTAACGTAGCTAACGTGTGTAACAAAATAAAGATATGTTAACTTTTCTTATTTCTTACAGAATACAGACGGCATAAGAAGTCGTGTAGGTATAACACAGGGTGTTTCAGGAGACATGAGCAGGACTAACACTGCGCGTTTCGTAAATTTGAAGCAACTGTTTCGTATCAGTATTAGTGAGGTACTTAGGTATATAGGTACGTTAATTTACTAGTCGTGTTGAAAAAAAAGTTATTAATTTATTTAAAACATGCACGGTCACGGTGCAATATCTCAGTAGGTATAATAGACACAATCAACCAAAATATAATATGACCTCAAACAGTGGAGTGGAGATGGAGTCTTAGTAAATAATATGGTCCCGTTTTTACCCTTTGGGTACGCAACCGTAAACATTACACTGTTTGCTGTTTGTGGAGACTGGTCTGTTAAGCTAACACGAGCTATTATACTTAGTAACTTTTATTAATTAATTACAGTGAGACGCCTCATTCTGTTCTCGTATGTTTCTTTTCTTTTAATGAATGTATTAATTATACAGGATATTGACTCTTGGAGACCCTATACATCTCTAAGGATAACTTGATAAACTATATAATCTTATAGTTCTGACACCTAGAGACATTTACACCTCTAAATATTATAGATTTTTTTTGTGTGTGTTTTTTTATCTGTATTTTGTATGTAATTCGACATTAAGAGACCATATACATCTCTTAGTAATTGTAATACGTTAGATTGAATTGTTAGTTTTATTTTATAAAATTGTTGATGTTATTATTTTTGCTTTTATGTAAATTCAATGTTGACGTGTAAAAGTGCCCTTGTGGCCTATTTGCTGAATAAATGTTGATGTTGATGATGTTGATGTTGATGATGTTGATTAAAATAGGTACCCTAATATTTTCAAAAGCGCGTATCAAATTGCATAACGGTAACATTCCATTTCTAACCGCAGCTGCACAGCTGCGCTCCTAGTACTGAACGCGTCGCTGTTATTGTCAATTTCCATAGTAAAATGAACAGTAATGCAGCTGTCGTTGGAAATGGACTGTCACCTTAACTCGCAGCCGTTTTGGCTTTACACATGTGCCAAAAAACTTGATGTCAATCAAGGGCTATTGTGCCGCTTCTTCATTCAAATTTCAACCTTAACAATAGCCATATTAAGCTCAAAAGAGAATGAAAATAGGAAACCTACGATATGCTTGGAAATAAATGACGTAAGTGCACGGTGTTTGTGAATTACTTGTAATTGTTTTGAATATGTTGGTTGTAAATGCATAGGCGAGCTATAATTGGTTTGGGTGTTAGTATGTTATCAGTGTTGCCAACTTGGCATAATTGATACCATATCTGGCATATTTTCACTTGCTTTGCCACCAAAATTTTCCATTTAGCATCTGGCATATTTTTTAGCATAATTTAGTCTAAGCCAAGTTTGCACCAACTTGGCAGCAACAATATGCGCCGTCGCCTTATGTGGTTCATATTTTCATATGAATTTTGACTTTTGTGGACGGATGGACGTCGACGGACTATATAAAGTTGGTCAAGCAGATCTTGTCAGTAGAAAAAGGCGGCAAATTTGAAACATGTATGTGTTTTAAGTATCTAATTTCAAGTTGACATTTTAGCATTTTTTTAGCATATTTCAAAAAACTTTGGCATAATTTTGGCATAATCTAGACCAGTGGTTCTTCACCTGGGGGTAATTACCCCCGTGGGGGTAAAACTGGTATTTTACGGGGGTAATAAGCTAACCTAATATAACAATACAACAAACGTACACGTTTTATTTTTTATTACCATTGGGAGGAGGGGTAAAATCAGGTTCCCTAGTTAGTCATAGGGGTGACCGGACTGAAAAGGTTAAGAACCACTGATCTAGACATTAGTCTAGCATTTTTTCAAAATCCGAGTTGGCAACACTGATGTTATGTTCATAGTAGAGATGAGCTGAATATGGACTTTGCCGGACACGAATGTTCGGCCGAATGTCCGGTTTAGATAATGCCGAACCGAATATTCGGTTAGGCTAAAACTGGTAAACAAGTTCATACAGGTCCGCGATATGCACTCCACACGTGTTTTCGACCTTTCCACTCTGGGCTATAACCGCGAAAATCGAAGTTCGCAAATTGCGGGGATTTTTCTCTGTCACTCTAATTACGCCTTCATTAGAGTAAAAGAGAAAGATCCCCGCAATTTACGAATTTCGGTTTTCGCGGTAGCCGCTCTGGACCGGCCGGGAATGTTTATGATAAGAAACGGAACCGTCTCATGCCTGGCCGCGAAGTACACTACACACCCGCGTTAGCTAGCGGACGCCCTTCAAAATAATTTGTGTACAGTCACCTGCAAGAATATGTCACTCTTCGAAGGCCGCAAAAATATGTGACACGCATTTATGGCTCTACAAATAAGATCGTGTCAGATATTTTTGCGGCCTTTGCATAATGTAACATATTATTGCAGGTGACTGTACCTATTTGGTAAATATTAATAGTTCGAATCAAACTATTCGGCCGAATACTAACATTTAAAAAAATGCCGAATACCGAATAATTACCGAGTATTCGGCCCATCTCTAGTTCATAGAAATCATCATCAAACTGAGACCAGACGGTATAGGCCAGGAGACGATATTAAAAATATGTACCTCTTTTAGAAATGAATTATGTGTGTGTGTGTGCGTGTGTGTGTGTGTGTGTGCGTGTGTGTGTGTGTGTGTGTGTGTGTGTGTGTGTGTGTGTGTGCGTGTGTGTGTGTGTGCGTGTGTGTGTGTGTGTGTGTGTGTGTGTGTGTGTGTGTGTGGGTTTTGTGTTTGTGCGTGCGTACGTGTGTGTGTGTGTGCGTGAAAACCCGAAAAGAAAACCGAATTAAATTTGGAAAAATAATGAGAATATGTCACAAATCTGGTATACAGGCCCCTTTTATTTGCGAACGTCGTTGATCATCAATATAAATGTTTATTTGACTAGCTTCGGCTGCGGCTTCGTCTGCGTGGCGTGATGATCTGATGATAGTTTTTTTTTTTTATTATTATGAATGGGCTTACTCATGGCCACAGACTAGCCGAGGCGTAGACGTGGCCTACGATGAAGCGAGCTCGCCCAGAAGGTGCCTGTTCACTCTTGATTTGAAGGTTGCCGGGTTATAAGAACACGGAAATATAGACGCCGGCAAGGAATTCCATTCCTTGGCAGTGCGCATAAGGAAAGTAGAAGCAAAGCGCTTCGTGCGAATTGGTGGAATATCTACCAAGTAAGGATGGAAACCGGCCGTGCGTCTAAAAGTCCGATGGTAGAATGGGGACGGTGGAATAAGCTCGTGTAGCTCTTGGGCACACTCCCCGAAGTGCAACCTGTAGAATACCGACAGGCTGGCGACTTTCCGCCGATGGGCCAAAGACTGAAGCTTAGCCGTTAGCTTCTTGTCGCCAATCATCCTCCTGGCTCTGCGCTCCACTGAGTCCAAAGCGGCGAGTTGGTATTTAGCTGAGCCATCCCACAGGTGGCTGCAATACTCCATACACGACCGGACTTGAGCTTTGTAAAGTGTTAGAAGCTGTCCAGGTGTGAAGTATCGCTTCACCTTATTTAGGACGCCCAGCTTTCTGGCCGCAGTTTGTGCTTTAGACTCAATGAAGCTGCCGAAGCTGAGGACTGAACTCAGCTCCATGCCGAGGAGTTCCAGGCTGTCGGTAATAGGTACAGATGCACCCCGGAAAGAAGGAGTCAGGTCGAATGGACTCCGTTTTGCGGAAAATAGACACGTCTGCGTTTTGGAGGCATTGAACGTGACCAGATTGTCATCACCCCACTGGGAAACGAGACTAAGGGTCAAGTTGATAAAAACTATCCTGTGTCCTTCATCAGACTATTACACTCGGCTCTCGGACAACATCAGCCACAAATAGTCAGGCAAAACCTCCTTTCGGTTTCGAAGCCGTCACAATAACAAGGGTATTCATTTCTTCCATATTGGACTTTTAAAACATGACGCTGTTATGTTTCGACATGCAAATTAGTTGTTGAGTAATTTTTTCTACTTCCGTACTTTTATTTGTCATTTAAAAGGTCGTGCACACACCTTTAAAACCCTACCTTATAGTTGTCAATACAAGTCATAAGTCTATTCCCCAATAAAGAATTTGTGCATACACGCATTATCTTGTTGCCGATTTTACGATACTTTGACTTAGAATTAGAATCCATTAAGGATGTATGTACCTATGTAATTATGTATTTAGCTTTTAAACATTTAAAATAAAACTTCATACTTTATATTAAATTCGTATATTGCTAACACTTAAAAAAAAACAAAAGTATGTTTATAAAACATAAAAAACAATGTACTCTAACACCGGGAATGTAAACCGAGCCTCTATAAAACAAATATGTACCTTAACTCCTCAAAACCAAGGTTCAGAATCGAAGGGCATCTTTATATAAAGTTAAGTCACATAAAAGGCCTTGGAAATATTTAATTTATGTGATGAGATGAAATTGCAACAGAATCTAAAAAATGTTTTCATACAATAACTTAATAAAGATATTAATAAGTCATACTAAGTTATAAAAAGTCATAAATATGACACAGGTTAAAATAGATGAAAAATGGTGTAAATATTATTTTTTGTTGATAAATGCTCACCTGAGACATATTCAAATTAGACATTATAAAGCAATATACAGCGTGTGAAATGGTTTCAATTTAAATAAATTAATGTCTAGCCGCCCATATGTCAAACCTTGCCAAGCAAAATGAAATCTTGATCTTGTCAACACAAAGTTCAAATTAGAATGGAACAGGAGACCTTTTTATAGGTCTCCGGGCGGCTAGAGGTTAAATGAAATGATATCAATTTCGGATTCAAACTTTGCGTAAACATAATATATGTTTAGCATTAAACATTATCCTAAACTATGAATGCATAATTTAGTTATTATACTGTTGCAATTTTATCTTTAGATTAAAAATAAGGTTAACTTTAACCACTTTTTAAAATTTCGTATCTGTAAAAAACATGTTTTGGAAAAAAAAAACATATTTCTACAAATACCAAATTTTTCTCGCTTAATGCATGGCACGCAATGCAAAACACTGTCGCTTGCTAAAGGACGCAGGTATTAGTTAGAAAGAGATCTAACATACGTCCGTAGTAAATATACAATCGCAAACAGCATTCGCACCGCGTCGCCATGCAAAAAAAATTTTTTTCAAGAATGAATTCGTTAATTTAACTAATGTAAAATCAACAAACTGGTCAATTTAAGGTAACAGTAATCTACAAAATATAACAGACAAAAATCAGTGTGACCCACAAGATGATTAAGAAGACTGGCCTTTTATAACGATACCACCAGAAAGGTGCCATTCTAATGTCAATCCGACGATTTACTTGTCCCTTAACTGTAGTGTTTTGTTTCCGACAAAGCGATTAGGGATTTGCACAATAGTTTAGAGATAAATCCTTTAAATAACGCCATTGAGTAGTTAAATTTTGCATATTGGCCTTCATAAACATTGTTGCTTGTCCACAATTATTATTGCTGTTGCACTCATGCATATTTATGAATTGCACGCGAGTGACAGAGACACTTATTTAGAGGTCAATATACGAAATTCTACTCGACAAACAACTGCACTTAAGGGTGTCCTATAAAGATATATTCCATACGGTGTCAAAAAAATTCAGGGTTTTCTGGCAGATTAGGAAAATTTGGCTTTAAATCGTAATCATAACACTACAGTTTTGGCAAACTACTGCTACAACATCCCTTTGAGTACTATAATAGCATATTTACAATTGGTAACTGGTAACAATAGTTAACAAAGTGACTACAATGGAAGGCAAAAGGACCGACGAAACTACAAAATGGTATTCCATATATACAAATATGTTTCGGCCGTTAGACCATAAGACAAAAATAGATTACATAAAGTTACTCCTATGGTCTATCCTTTTGTCTAAACCCTCATTGCACTACCATATTTAGACTGGCAATGATCGTAGCGAGATATGTAATACTATCGAAAGTATCTACAGTATCTTTATCTACAATCATTATTATAATATGGTAATGAAATGCAAAGAAAGTGGTTACCTAATTAGTCCCATCCGTGATGCTCGTGGTGGATCGGCACCCACTCTTTCTGCCAGACTGGTTTCCATACCTTTTTCCACGCTGGAACCTCAACAGTCTTCCATACCGGTACCTGAATCTGCTTCCACTTCTCTACCCAGATCTTCTTCTGGACTGGAACCCAGATTTCTTTCTTCACCGTCTTCCATATTTGTACTTTCTCTTCTATCCATTCCTGCTTTTTCTCCGTCACCCACGCTTGCTTCTTCTCAGTTCTCCAGATCTGCTTCCATTCTTCTTTCCATTCTAGTTTCTTTTCCACTACCCATTCTTGCTTGTGCTCAGTTTTCCAGACTTTCTTCCACACGGGTTTCCAGATCATCTTCTTTCGCCATAAATCGTGGCTGGTATATTCCCATCCATGGTCATCTTTGCCTAAGAACTTTTCTCCGGGAACGCCTTCCTTCACCCATTCTGGGACGTAAGTTTGTTTCCATTCGGGAACTTGAATAGTCTTGGTCACTGGCACTTTGATTTCTTTCCATACTGGTTTCCAAACCTTCTTCCAGTCTGGTACTTGAACCTCCTTCCAGATGGGTACCTGTACTTCTTTCCATATTGGTTTTTGTACTACTTTCCAAGCGGGCACCTGTTCTTCTTTCCACTGTTGTACTTTTTCAGTTTTCCACGCTGGTTCTTTTTCTTTTTTCCATTCAGTTTTCCAGGCTAGCTTTTTCTCGGTCTTCCAGATTTGCTTCCATTCCTCCTTCCAGACGAGCTTCTTCTTCCATACGCCCTCGGGTTGATGCCAGCCGCCCGGAGAGCGCTTCTCTCTGGTCGTCTCTGCTACATCCTGGGGGACGGGGACTGCTAACGCAGCCGCGAGGGCCACTAACAGTAGCTGCAACAAAAATATGTCTTAACATTTTGAGCCGTCTTCAAATTATATATGGCTACAATTTCTTTCATAAACTTATCAAGAGACGGCTATTTATCAGGGGATTTAGATGAACTAAAAATATTTTCATATAGCATACAGAATAGTCCTAGGAGTCCTGAATCTGTTAGTTACTGGTAGATCCACTCGTATAATAGTATCCTCAACAAACTATATATCTTAACATTAGTAGAATCAATTTACCAATACGTAAAAAGGTTAAGTTTGTTAGGTTTTACCGATATGATTCAAAAGTATTACACCATCGGAATATCTAGTCGTCCAACGAAACCATTTAAGTGCGGGCTGGAGTGTATTGGGTAATTTTTAATGAAACTTGTCACTAAACAAATAGGAATGTTGACCCGTTGAGCTAGTCTGGCTAGGCTTCGACTGTGATTACACTACAAGCTACGTCAAATAAAAAAAAAGTCTAAGGTTAGATAAGATGCTATTTTGTTTTCCAATATTTGCATTATTTGTATCACGGTTGGATTTAGCTATTTTTTTTAGTATCACTAGCTTTGTCATTATATAATAAAGGCATTTTTTGGGACAAATAAAGCTTCTCTTTAAGTTCGTTTCTTAATTAAATAAAAATATTTTACTAAATGGAAATAAAAAGTTATACTTATTACGACTTTTTTTGTCTAAATCGATCGATATCTATTTTTAAGAATCATCAGAAAATCTGTAAATTGCCATTGTCATTTAATTAAGTATTTTATCGTATGGCGTATTTATGTAATCTTATAATACTTGCTGTGACTTATTTTTGAAAGTGCTTTTAAATAAAAAAAATATTATTGAAATTGAAAAGCACTTATATTTTAAAGTGCTTTTCAGTAAAAAATATTTATTTACCCTTTTTCTATTGCTAAAAAACGAGGTAGAGTTAGACCAAGAAAAATCTGCGACGATTTTGATAGCACTCGCAGTGCAAGTGTTATTTTAAACGTCACTTCTATGTTATTGTGACGTATATAAATTACACTGCGTATGCCATCAAAATAGTAGTAGACTTCTCCTGGTCTAACTTGAATGAATGACGGCACTTTCGCAACGCGTCTTTTTTGCGTCGATGATTAATGAGTCGTATGAATTGAACAATAAAAATATATAGCTAAAGAAATATAAATTCAACAGTTTTGAACCTACATCTTTCTTTGTTTAAGCTTCCCGATTTTCACCTTTGTTTCGTACAAAACACTTTTTTTATATCGGAACAAGGCACTTTTCTATAAGTTTTTTAGAACAATACACATACTGTGTGTAAATTTAATACGGGCGAATCTTTGAACGGTGGTTAGTATGCGTAAGGAAGTCTTCTTAAGTCCTACGACTTAAGAAGTACGAGTATATTATTGAGATAAATTTTGCTTAGAAATACAATGAATATGTTAATCATACAAAATAATTCGGCCCGCAATGTAGGTAAAGCAACACGTTACGAGATACCTACGAGCTTTTCTTATACATATAAAAAGCTCGTATCTCGTAATGTCATGTCATGTTATGTCTAGTAATGTTTGCAGTAACATTGCTGTACGGTAAATTTTCAAAAAATAATTAAAGGATCATAATTAAGTGTAAATGAAAAAAAACTTTTTGTTAATGATTACAAGAATAGTTTATATGTTGGTTTAATTTACCGCCCGTATTCGATTTACATAATGTGCAAGTATTTTTGAAGGGTCTCTATTGTTTCCCAAATAGTTTTAAGTCATAATGTATTGTTTATCACAATTTTCGTTAGTCATAATTGGTTTTTCTCAGAAACGCGTCACTTTTCAGGACTGCCATAAAACAAACCTAACCTAACCTAACCTATCTATAGAATAACCTTAGGAAAATCCTGAAAAGTTAACGGTTTCAGTTTTATGACTAACGATAATATGGCAAACAATACATTATGACTTAAAACTTTATGGGAAACAAAGGGACCCCATTTTTGAATCGTTAGAACGGTTGCCCTAGCTAGACAATGAAAACATATGTAATATAGTCCTTTCCAGGATATTTAGAATTGTATATAAATATATATGCTTACCTATTACTAAAAAACCCTAAAAACCTGATGCGTAAAGATTACTCATGAAAATCAATTTGTAAATATCTAATCAAGTACCAATCAGAAGTCCTGTAGATGAATTAGTCCTTCATGATCATAATAAACAATTTGTAAATCTGGTTTAAATAAAAAAAAACCGGGCAAGTGCGAGTCGGACTCGCGCAGGAAGGGTTCCGTACCATAATGAAAAAAAACAAAAACAAAAAAAAAGCAAAAAAAAAACGGTCACCCATCCAAGTACTGACCCCTCCCGACGTTGCTTAACTTTGGTCAAAAATCACGTTTGTTGTATGGGAGCCCCATTTAAATTTTTATTTTATTCTGTTTTTAGTATTTGTTGTTATAGCGGCAACAGAAATACATCATCTGTGAAAATTTCAACTGTCTAGCTATCACGGTTCGTGAGATACAGCCTGGTGACAGACGGACGGACGGACGGACAGCGAAGTCTTAGTAATAGGGTCCCGTTTTACCCTTTGGGTACGGAACCCTAATTACACAATTCATTCGCAATACGGTCACCCAACACCCATCCTTCAATTGACGTGACTATAGTTGCTTAACTTTAACCAATTGAATGCCCACGTAATACGAGTGTTTTCGATTTCGTAAAAACGCGTTATTTTGTGTGGGCTTTCCCATTTTTTCCCTACAGATATTTCACAAAGAAAATGTAACATTCATGTTCGTTAATAATTAAGAATAAAAGTTGTAGGTAGATGATAACTACAGCCTTACAAGTTCAATATGTATTTGTTAAAAAAAAATTGATCATACCCATTCTGTAAATGTAATTTTTTTTGTGCTTAATATATTTACATATCGATTTCGTTTAGATAATCCATATTGGATGAAATTAAGATATTAGATATTAATAATGCTTTATTAGAAAATAAAAGGAAAAATAAAAAAGTGTATATTAATATTATAAGTAGTGAGCCAGTCTGAACATATTCAATATTCGTATAGTTAAAATATATTTTTACCCATATGTAAAAATAAATTCCTGATATTCCCTTTCAATGAAGTTCAGTACAGTCATATCCTTTGTACAGGGACAAAAGTAAATATTCCTATACAAAGGATTGAAACCAATAGAAAAACTTTTAGCGTTGTAAATAAATTGTTAAAATATCAATCTGTCGAAACTGAAATGGATATTTTCCCTTTGTTTAAACTAAGGGTACGTTTGAGGGTGAAATAACTCCCGGTTCGGTAAAATAATTCCGATATTTATTTTCAACTGCGTGTGAATTTTAATTAAAACGATTGATGATTCCAATTTTAAAAGCTTAATTGATGCGCACAGTATGTGTTTTTGTCATTTTCTGGTCTAATTATTAAAATAAATTTTAATGATATTAAAAAACTTTCAGTTTACGAAATTGTTTGACTGCGTATATATGCAGGTATATGTAGGTGCTAAGCTAAGAAAAATTTGGAAAATAAACTAGATATTTTTTTTTATTCTTAACTGTTCCGTTTAAGTTTTAGCAGTTAGGTACATTTAACTAAGAAATTGTATAGTCCGTTTTAAAGTATAAATTTAACTAATAAGTATGAATTACAACAACAATAAATCATATTTACAACAATATTTTGTTGTAAATATGATTTATTGAAAAGCTTTTAACAGTAAAGACTGGTCCAAAAATACATTCATAAAATTACAATGTTTTGGGCGACACTGCATGTATATGTATAATTTTTCCTATCACTCAAAACGCAATTATTACTATCATACCTACTCATTAACTTTATATATCAATCAAAATTTTACCATACAATAAAAATAAATATACCACATTATTTTCAATATAAATCTCAACACAATTTTACCTATACACAAATACGAAAACCTCAAAAACAAAAATAATATACGTCAACAGAAATACCGAGAATGACGAGTTATTACTCAAACCGCGTATGCAGCTCAATATTGATATTGATTGATTGATTAACAGCAATATTAAATCGCATTGACTACTTATTTTCACTTATAATGTTTAACCTCGATAAACTGACTGTAGACTGAAAATCAGCCACGAATGGTAATTATACTTATTAGAAGGCACACACTTGATATTGACCGCACAATTATACGTTATATTTAAAACAAAAAGGCTGGCATTATGTACATCGCACGTTTAAAATTTACACACACATTTTAAAAATTACACTATTTTTATACCCCCAAAATAAGCCCGGTCAAAATAGCGTTCGCACAATACTGTTAGGTATAAATATTTTTATTTATTAAAGCACAATATTTTTATGGACACATTTTTTGAACGGACTATCGGATTTTTAAACACCACACTGCCGACTCCAAAAATAGCGTTAATAAAATATCGTATGCTATTTCACGGTAAAAGAGGTCGTATGTACTTATATATTAAAATACGGGCTATGTAACACTGTCACTAACCGTGTATGTGAGAGCTCTCATCTTGAGGAGTGAGCCTACACTAGAGGTCTGCGCATACGCAGGGCGTATATATCTCGACGGCAGCCCCTCTCTTGCCCGGAAACGTAAGGAGAATACCATATGCTTATACATCTATAATCTATAATTACTTATGTTAATATGTCATGCGAATATTACAATTTGTTAAATATTACACATAATTTTTAAATGGTATAATAAACATTTTGTTATCGTAGGTATATGGTGCTACTTTACCGCACTAGTACGATAATTAGCACATTACGTGACTATGTCGAACATTTAAAGGGCCTTAAGGAGCCCACTGATTAACAGTCCGCTGGACGGTATCGGCCTGTCAGTTAGAACAAAATTTTGACAGTTCCGAACAACTGACAGGCCGATACCGTCCGGCGGACTGTTAATCAGTGGGCCCCTTTAATGTAGGTACTGCAAAACGCTGTAGGTACCTACCATAAATGTGCGAATAGGTAATTCGCAACACGTGTCGATTAAAAACGCTCATTGCTGCAAAGCAACGCTTTGTTTTGAACACCAAACGAAATCTCGCGCAACGTAAGTTAAACATACTAGTGCTCGACATGCTAATGCCCAATAGATGACACCTTGCTGTCACCTCTATTGACAATGACTTACGTTTCAAGATGACATACTGCCGTTTTCGAACTTCAAGATATTCACAAGAGGCGACTCGTACTAGATCCATTCTAGATACGTTATAGTTTAGATATCAACTAGTTCTCTTTTGCAGCGAAATGCGGGCATCCAATGTCACTTTTACGTTAGATAGAGTAAGATATCTATTAGATGTGAATTGGAAGTCATATCCTGTGGAAATTGTTCAAGAGTATCTCCAGAATCGCGCAAATGTCAAATATGACAGGTTAGATTTTAAACATGTCCTTATTGTATCTTGGTGATGTCAAAAAGATATCTAATAGATGTCTATTTCAAAATCAGAATCGGGCCCATAGGTCCCAGTGGACCGCTCAACATCAGTACGTTTACCTTTTCAGCATCACAATACAGCGGGGAAATGCTGCCAGCGCTCTCGACATCATGCCAAAGGGCCACAGATGTATTTTAGTTTTATTTTATAGATAAGTTCGTTTTTAATACCACGAATGTATTGTTATTCCTTTAATAAATTAAATTTATAAAAATTATAATAAAGAAAAGCACCCCCGATGCAAAAATAAGGGTGTTAGGTACCTATATGGTTGACGATAATGTCTGTGTGTGATATCATAGCTCTCAAACGGAAGGACCGATTTTAAATTTTAATACTAAGGGTTAATCTTTTGGGTTTGTATTGCCTATAATATTAGAAACATGTGATATTAAGAGCCAACAGGAGTGGTAATTTCTCCGTACAAACGTACCGACTGTTTCCTCCGTGGGTTTTGAAGCTAGAGCAATTATTTTTTCAACACACATTAATATTGTCAATATCTGTGTCGGACCGTTTAGCTTTTTTTGAGACTTGTTTTTTACGGCTCTAGAGCCCTTCAAAAATGACCAAAATGGCCTAATTGACTATGCCGCAATGAGAGGCGTGGTATTTAAAACTGATTTAAATTAGCCAAAAAGCAAAACAGTTCGACACAGATAATTTCATAATAATTTAGATTTCCAAAGGTTACGATTAGTTAAGTTTTGAAGGAGGAAACAGTCGAGTACGAAACCTCGATTTTTGAGATTTTTCGCCTTGTCCTTATCGCACTAGTTTTAGGAGCCGCTTCCGATAGCGAGACGGGTATATTTACCTAAAATATTTATATCTCAGCTCCTGTTTCGTCTTACAGAAGTTGATTAAGCGCTGCTGGCCTACCGGTAAAATCGTGCGACTTACAATCCTGAGGTCGCGGGTTCAAACCCCGGCTCGTACCAATGAGTTTTTCGGAACTTGCACGAAATATCATTTGATACTTACCTACCTGTCGCTTTTCGGTGAAGGAAAACATCGTGAGGAAACCGGATTCATCCCAACAAGGCCTAATTTCCCCTCTGGGTTGGAAGGTCAGATGGCAGCCGCTTTCGTAAAAACTAGTGCCTACGCCAATTCTCGGGATTAGTCGGGGATAACGCGAGGAAGATGCTTAAGTTAAACAACATTTTTCCTATACAGATGTAGTGCATTGATTTCCATCGTATTTTCTCGGAAACGTTCGTTCACTGAAAATACGAAGGAAAATAATTAAGCCCTACATCTGTAGGTACTTTTGGCCTGGGGCACAGAATAAATAATAGTACTAGGTACAGAAGACTCACTCTCTAACAAAACGCGTCTGTTACGATCAGGCATATGGCCGCTAGGTGGCGACAGCGCCACGCGCGGCTTATGGCTTTCCCCAAAATTGGGGTGTACTTTTAGCTACCTGTAGCAAAGCGACGAAATCGCGGAGTGAGCCACGCCTGCCTGGGGTCACTGGGTGTACGCTGTTTTGGTTTCACAGACCGAACCCTATGGACCGCCCTTATAGGACGACTCGCAGCGCGTGTTTGGTTTTGAGCCATACCGGTTCATGCTCTTGCTCTGACATAAGTGTTATATCACTTATGTAAGTGATATTTTTAATTGCATTCATTTGTTCTTGTTGAGACAGCTTGACATTTTCATTAATTTAATAAGTAATGTTAATTGTTTACCAACAGATATTTTAAATGACTACGGATCGTCCTTGCTCTAATTGGTCGAAGGCGAGTTGCTCTTCAGTCCTTAGTTCTCTCTTAAAGACTATAAATGACCAGTCTTTAATTTTAGCACGTCTTGCTCAAAGGTTCCAACCATAGACTAGGAATCCTCTAGACCGAGTTTAGAGCAATTATTTCATGCAACCGATGATGCCAAAAATGCGGGGTTGCGCGGGACGAGGTGAGCAAAGGAGGTGTATGTGTAACCTGCCATCATCTCAAAAGTGGCCCACTGATTAACAGTCCACCTGACGGTATCGGCCTGTCAGCTAGAACAAAATTTTGACAGTTCCGAACAACTGACAGGCCGATACCGTCCGGCGGACTGTTAACCAGTGGGCCCCTTAAGTCTTGAGATCCATGGAAATAATATTCCCATTAGCCAATTAGCCGAGTTGCTAAGGAATACGTAAGTATTATCCCAACAAAAACATAAATGTGAAATGAGAGCCAAGTTCAATATTAAGAATATGTGTCGTTGTTGACTCGCCGACAAAAGAATTGAGATCTATATGCGTGCCAAGTTATGTGCTGTGTAAAAAATCCTGAAATTATAAAGGATTTGTCTTGGCTAATCTGGAAGTGGGTTAGGTTTTTGATCTATATGTCAGTCAGTCACAAAATGCCGGTTTTTACACGTTGATTAATCAATAACTATATGAGCTATGTTTATGAAATTTTGTATTTTGGACAAGTTAAGGGGTTTGAATACATGTGCCAAATTTCATTTGTGTAGGTAAAGTAGGTTTCAAGTTGTGAAGGGGTCAAAAGTAGCTTGAAATGGTTCGTGTAATATTACACACGGTTGCTGCGTCGCCAGTTCCTTTTTCTTTGAACTTGGCTGGACACGCTACCGCGTCTCTAGATACGTTAATGTGTAGGTAGTAGCCTCAGAACCCCTGGTGTAAATTTCATTCGATAGTGTGACGAGACAGTCATGACACACGCGTTGGCGTTAACTCTCATATTTTTGTGTGAGTTTACTAAACGTCCCGCTTGGCGCGCTATTCAAAACAAAAATAGACATAACGCAAAACCGAAAGCACGTCACGCAATCGAATAAAAATGTACACTAAGGGTTCAGTCAGGTGGCCCACCGCTAAAACCGAAATTCGTAAATTGCGAGGATCTTTCTCTCTTACTCCAATGAAGGCGTAATTAGAGTGACAGAGTACAAGGAAAATAAAATTATGGTTGGCAATAATGACTATAAAGCCCCATTTACATGGCGCGATAACTTGCATGCTAAGTTATACGATACGATACATTGCTAACTACAGAGTACAATGAGTTCAGTCAACCAAAATATTGCAATGTAAAGAAAATCGCATGCAACTCCTTGAACCGTCTAAATGGGGGAAGGTAAAATGTTATTTGGAAATATTGTATTAATTTCATGAAAACTACAAATAAATCGATCGCTTCTTCTTTATAATTAATGATTAAACGAACTTACCACAAGTAAAGTTCTATCATAATTATCCTCTTTGCTTCGTCGAATAGATTAGAAATAAACACAATGTAGTTTCACGTAATGCTTGACCTGTAACACTGCATTTGAGAGAATAGAAAAAGTAAAAAAATTAAAACGTATTGACACGGTGTTTTTTAAACTTCTTTAAATTTAAGGGTGCATTCTTGAGCTTAATTTAACTAACTTTCTCAAAAAAGTTTTATTTTGGCGAAGCCGTGTGTGCTGTGTCATCACAGTAGGCTAAGCAAATGATTGACGCGACAGTATCTCGAGGCGAGATAGACTACCCGTCTTTTTCTGACTATGTTATCAAAAGAGGGACGGGTAGTCTACGAGTATCTCGCCGCGAGATACTGCGTGCCGTGCTTGTATTTAGGCGCGGAGCGCGCGCCACATTCATTTTCGCAATTTGGAAGTTTCTGACAATAAATCGCGGGTTTACTCGTTTAATGGCTCCTCTACACGATGGGCCAGCGCCGGCCACTCCAAGGGACGCAGCCATGCGGTAGAATGAGATAGCAATATCACTTGCTCCCTAACGCATAAACGCGTCCCTTGGAGTGGCCGGCACTGGCCCATCGTGTAGAGGAGCCATAATACAATCGCATTAGGACTAACCTCGAAACCACTAGGACAGTCCTGAAATTTGGTATGTATGTTAATTAAAGGTCTTTTTTCATTTCCACATTATTGGACTTTTGGGAACCTCGAGGAATATAAATTGGAATTCATACTCCTCCAACTTTCCCATTAAGAGAATGTCCCCTGGAAGGGTATAAGTGCTAAATCTGGATTCATCAAGTATTTTCTCTAATAACATGTAATTTTTCGGCAAAAGTGTGTGTAGAATTTAAGCGGCTTTAATGTTGCCTTACATAATAATGTCATACAGAACTAAGATTCCGAGTGAAATGCAAATTTGTTCAAGATGGTACACATTTTCCAAGATGGCGGCGGTTTCTTGAGCCCGCCAAAAGTTACATAGTGTGGACATGAAAAAGAACCCTTTAATTAACATACCTACATACCATTTCAGGACTGGTCTAGAGATTTCGAGGTTAGTCCTAATCCGATTGTGCTAATATTATCAGACATATTGCGATCCAGCGAGGAAATGCTGCCAGCATTCTTGGCACTATGCCCCAGGGGCCCTCTCTAGATATAGATTTTTAGGTATTTTTTTTAGATTTAGTTTTAGTTTTGTAAGTAGTTTTATATTTTTTTAGATATTATAGTTTTAGTTTTGTAGGTAGTTTTAATTTTAGGTTAAGTAGTTTTTATTCTAAGTTTGTTATTAATTATGTTTATGGTTTTAAAAAAGAAAAAATGTCATAATCACACATATTTGAATCTCACGAGAAATAGAATCGATTTACCTACATATTCCAAAAAAAATCAAGCATTTAGATAATGAAGGTTCTAAAGTAGCCATAACTTTCCCATCTTTTCCAAAACATATCACGTAGTAAATTGGGCCAAGTTCGCTAGAAGCGGTGCCTTGAATACACTACATGCTCATTTTTAGGCCGGGTTTCGTAAGTGTTACGATTTGAATAAGAATGTATGGTCGCTAGCCCTAGGCAAATAGATGACATGATATTTTATAATAAATGTTAGTGCCGTAAGCGTTGGTAAATGCTTGAGTGTTTGGACGGCTTATCTGTTCTCACTCAACCTGCTTTGGAATGTTGTAGTTAAATTAACACATTCACTGCCCCCAACGCATATATGCGTTCACCGTCATACAACTGCCGTATTCGAACCTCAAGATATTCACAAGAGACGACACGTACTTGATCCATTCTAGATACGTTATAGTTTAGATATCAACTAGTTATCTTTTGCAGCACAATCCGGGCAACCAATGTCACTTTTACGTTAGATAGAGTAAGATATCTATTAGATGTGAATTGGATCTCTAAGTCATATCCTGTGGAAATCATTCAAGAGTATCCCCAGAATCGCGCAAATGTCAAATTTGACAGGTTAGATCTTAAACATATCGTTGTCGTATCTTGGTGATGTCTAAAAGATGACTAATAGAGGCTATTTCAAAATCCGAATCGGACCCCAAGTTTGTTCCTAGGCCACGCTCCAGGCAGTGAATGCGTTAAACAACACTTATTTGTTTTACAAGCGGGCAAAGTTGCTGTTTAACCGCTCGTGCTAATATTTCAAAGCACGAGGGTTAAACAAAATCCCACCAAAAACATAAATGTAAAAAAGGAGAGCCAAGTTCAATACAAAAATTATGCTTGGCTGTGGGGCTCGCCGCAAAAAGAATGGAGATCTAAATGACTGCCACTGCCAAGTTCTATGCAAAATCCAAATATGTATTTATAGGAACAAAATAACAATATAAACAAGTATTAAACTCTATTTCTTTGCTTTATTGGATACCTATAACAATTGCTGTTATTTAAAAAAATGTGAGATCTTAAAGTAGGTTAGATTTGACTTGGCCAGTTTTCATTATATCAATCATTTTATATATATTGTAATTCTGATAAAACCTGGCCAAGCCAAATCTAACCTACTTTAAGATCTCACATTTTTTTAAATAACAGCTATTGTTATAGGTATCCAATAAAGCAAAGAAATAGAGTTTAATACTTGTTTATAATGTTATTTTGTTCCTATAAATACATATTTGGATTTTGCATAGAACTTGGCAGTGGCAGTCATTTAGATCTCCATTCTTTTTGCGGCGAGCCCCACAGCCAAGCATAATTTTTGTATTGAACTTGGCTCTCCTTTTTTACATTTATGTTTTTGGTGGGATATCAATACTTTTTGTAAAGAAAACTAGGCAGGTATTGAGATTTATTGTTTTTTCTTGTGTTTCCGCTGTATGGTTTTTACTTCTGTTCTTTGTATAATTATGTGGTACCGCGCGCCGCCGACGACACACCGTTGGCCGGTTGTTTAGAGCGTATTAAAAGTTTTTTGTATGGGGCACCACTTATTTTTTGACTAAACTTTATTTTAATATAGCAAATATAATAATACATATATTGGGGTAGTTTCAAATATCTGCTTGTAACGGTTCCAACGCTACAATAAAAAAATATTTTTTTGTATGGGGACCCCCCCTATTTTTTAACTTTTTTTTATTTTTAGATTTTTTCCTACGCTTACACACAATAACCGAGCTGGATTCCAAATTTCATCCTTCTAGGTCATCTGGAAGTAGGTTAGGTTTAGGTACTTATATCAGTCCCAATAAAAAATGGATTTTTGTATGGGGACCCCCCCTATTTTTAAACTTTATTTTATTTTTAGATTTTTTCCTATGGTTACACACAATAACCGAGCTGGATTCCAAATTTCATCCTTCTAGGTCATCTGGAAGTAGGTTAGGTTTAGGTACTTATATCAGTCCCAATAAAAAATGGATTTTTGTATGGGGACCCCCCCTATTTTTAAACTTTATTTTATTTTTAGATTTTTTCCTACGGTTACACACAATAACCGAGCTGGATTCCAAATTTCATCCTTCTAGGTCATCTGGAAGTAGGTTAGGTTTAGGTACTTATATGTCAGTCCCAATAAAAAGTGGTTTTTTTGTATGGGGACCCCCCCTATTTTTTAACTTTATTTTATTTTTAGATTTTTTCCTACGGTTACACACAATAACCAAGCTGGATTCCAAATTTCATCCTTCTAGGTCATCTGGAAGTAGGTTAGGTTTAGGTACTATAAGTCATAAGTCAGTCTTAAAATTTACGACTTTTTGACCTTCATACCTTTATAACCGTTTGAGCTAGCTTCATGAAATTTGGGCTTCTAGATATCCTTATGGATATAATTAAACACACGTAGTTTTATGTGTTTACGTCAAAGATGTTTTGAGTTATAGAAGGGTCAAAAGTGGCACCAAGTGGTTCGTGTAATATTACACTCGGCGCTGGCTAGCCAGTTCCTTTGCTTGAACTTGGCTTGACACGCTGCCGCGTGTCTAGATATGCATTTGCTTACTTTGCCTCACATGTGAATAAAATGCATCTTTGCTATCAGTTTTTGATGTGCAAAGTAGGCCTTTCCGAGCTGGTGTGGTGAAATAAAAGTTCTTTCTTCTCCAACATTTCTACTTCCGTTAATTAAATAAATTCCTGTTAGCTCGGAGTTAGATATTTACTCCGAGCCTGTTAGCGTCTGTTCGGAAAGAGAAGAGCCGTGGAGTGTATTGGGCCCAATGTGTGGGACGACGACCACGACCACGACTCTTCTCTTTCCGCACAGACTCTAGTGATATAAGTTTTTGGCAAAAATTTCATTTTTGGTACAAGCTTTTATCGCTGACTGTACTTTTCTTACGACCGACAACTAATACTCATCGAGACAATTCTAAAAACCCCTAACACAATTAGGTTGCGTTGTTTCATCACAGAGTTCCTATGGCCACCTCCTGTCTCCATCATCAGATCAGTTCGACAGTACCATATTATTGTCACCAGAACTATATACAGCTGCCAATTTTCATGACGCTACGATCCTTGGAAGATGGTTAAATTAGTTACCTTAGATTCCATTACATAGTTCAGGTCGACCTAATAAAAGCTTGTTAACACATTCACTGCCCCCAACGCACATGTGCGTTCACCGTCATACAAGTTTGTTCCTAGGCCACGCCCCCTGGCAGTGAATGCGTTAAAAAGCTTCATTAGAGGCGCGGCTAGAGATGGGTAGGGGTGAGTAAATACTGAGTATTTACTCGGTATTTACTCAAAGCACCCGATAAATACCCGTATTTACTCATTTAGGTGGGTAAAAACGATTGCTTATAAAATATTCAAAAAGTGAAATTTAAGTACAAAATTGTCTTTTATTGAAGAGTGCTATTAACGTGTATTAACAATATCTATAAAATAAAAAGCATAGAAGGCGCTTAATTTAGGAAAAAAAGGAAATTATTAGTGAGAGGCAAATTGTGATAACAATTTTGTTTTAAATAAGAAGGTATTTACTTAAAAAATATGAGTACTTAAATTTTATCGATGTTCTAGATAAGTGCATGTCGCGCAAAAGTGCGTGTTTACGCGGCACTTACGACCTTTTATTAAGGGTTTTTTAAAGAAAACTCAAAAATGGCTCAACCGATGATGTTCAAAATATTGTTTTTTGTACTCTATTATACGGCTCATCTCCCGGTATGTTTTCATATTTTTTCTGATCTTTGGTTCGAAAGTTATAGAGAGATAAACAATATTTTGGCCTTTCGGAACGGTTTTTTCCAAAAATATTCAATTTATCCAAAAATGATCTTAGAAACATTCCAGTTATTTTTGAAGACCCATTTAATGACGTGCAACACGTTGGTGGTTTCTGAGATATTTTTTTGTGACAATTAGTTACATGTATGGAGTGCCCCTCTTAAAAATACATTTCTTACAATTTTGAGTACTTATTCCAGTAGCGGCTTACAAAATACACCTATATTTCAAATTTATATGCCCCTTTCAGCACTCGAAATAGTTTATACCCACCAATTTGGGTATAAACGAGTAAATACGGGTATATTGAGTAAATACTGAGTATTTACTCGGTATTTACCTGTGAGTATTTACTCACTACCCATCTCTAGGCGCGGCGCGTGGGTCGCGCCGGCGCTTGTCTATAGGATCAAAAGGGGTCATCCATTAATTACATCACACGAATATCTAGGTTTTTTACCCCTCCCCCCTCCTTGTCACACTTGGTCACTTTTGGCAAACCCCTCCCCCCCCTAGTGTGACGTCACATTTTTTCTACGAAATCGCGCCAAATCGAATTAAGTAAGTACCTAAGTATTATTAATATTTTATCAAAATATTTTTGACGATATAAATATTAGTAATTTTATAACCCAAAACTGCTTAGGAAAGAAAATTAAACGAATAAAAACGATTATCGTTTTAAAAACTTGTTATTTTAATGTACAGCGAATAAAATAATTTAAATAAATTTTCGGTTACTGATAAAGTTAAAGTGACGTCACAAAGTTTGTGTCTCCCTCCCTCATGTCACCACATGTCACATTTTCTTGACCCCCTCCCTCCCCCTAAACGTGTGATGTAATTAATGGATGACCCCAAAGTATCAAAACTGCAGTTTTGTTTGAATATTCATACAATAATTATAATTATTGTACAAGTATTGAATTTTTACAAGCTTTTATTTAGTTTCACCTGACCGTTGTCTGTCTGTCTGTGTGTAATCAAATCTTGCAAGTTAAATTTGATCCACTTCCCGGTTTCCGATTGAGCTGAAATTTTGCATGCATGTATAAATCGGATGACAATACAATATTATGGTACCATCGAGCTGATCTGATGATGGAGACAGGAGGTGGCCATAGGAACTCTGTGATGAAACAACGTAACCTAATTGTGTTAGGGGTTTCTAGAATTGTCTCGATGAGTATTAGTTGTCTGTCGTAAGAAAAGTACAGTCAGCGATAAAAGCTTGTACAGTCAAAGAATTTAATTTCCGACCCATTTTGTACCTTGTCACAGTGACAATTGTGTGAGGGCTCTGGCGACTTTCATATTGATTGTCACTGTGACAAGGTACGAAATGGGTCAGAAATTATATTCTTTGCCTGTACCAAAAATGAAATTGTTGCCAAAAACATATTTTAAACACTAACTTCTAGGCAAATCTCTTCAAAATCTGTATAGGTGGATATTTGCTGTGATTGTATTTATCAATTTAGGTGTTTGCTGATGTCTAAGAAAAAATATGTGCAACGGTAAGGTAACGGTAAGGTGGTACTGATGCTCGACGCGGTCCCAGTAGATGTCATCTTGAAACTTAATTCATTGTCAATAGAGGTGACAGCAGGGTGTCATCTATTGGGCATGTCGGTGCAAAGCGGGTGAGCGGGTTCACGAAAAATAAGTAGTTTGAGCGTTGCTATTGCTAACAGGCGCGAACGCGTGCGATGGATTTTACCTAGTGTTAATAGTGTTAGTGTGTGTAGTGTGTGTTAGTGTTAGCGTGTGTTGTAATACTTATGATGCCGCGTACGACGTCAAAACGCCAACGTCGACGTGTGAAAGAGACCACAACAGTACAACTCCATAGTAATCATTGTGACGCAGCGTACCTACAACGTGACAAGACGTCGCGTTTAGCATAAAATAGGAGACCATAGCCTAATGGCACCTCCCGAGTGTGTGCGCCCGCTCCTTGCACCCGCGCCATCTAGTGGACGCCTGCCGATACCGTCCGGCGGACTGTTAATCAGTGGGCCCCTTTAGAACTGTAGCGCCCTTGGTCTTTCCGAACAACCTCGTTTTAAGCCCATTTTGTTTAAATAATACTATTAGTATGCTACTTGTCTTTTTACTGAGCGATATTTGTCAACGATTGGCAATAGATGTCAATGACACGGACGGCAGTCTCAAGGCCATATATGTGAATTAGGAACTTTGTTACCTATATCCAGTTTCAATTTGTATTTTATTGCGTATGAATAAGGTAAACAATTCAATGAGTTTGAATCATCAATTATTTTATTGTTGAAAGCGAAAGTGAAGCGTTCATATTGTCAAGATTTCTAAAGCTCTGGTTTCCTAGGATAGCGGTGCCGTCATATAGCGGCCGTTTCCATACAATATACTACTCCATCCATGTACATATTTTGAATGAAGACGGCCGCTATATGACGGCACCTAGGTAAACAGAGCTTAAAGTTCTAA
Source organism: Cydia fagiglandana (assembly GCF_963556715.1). Classification (NCBI taxonomy): domain Eukaryota; kingdom Metazoa; phylum Arthropoda; class Insecta; order Lepidoptera; family Tortricidae; genus Cydia; species Cydia fagiglandana. The sequence continues at coordinate 6,926,816 of NC_085959.1, forward strand.
GTTCAGGCAGACGTGGCTCACTCCGCGATTTCGTCGCTTTGCTACAGGTAGCTAAATGTACATCCGTTCGATCCCAATTTTGGGGTTTGCCATAAGCCGCGCGTGACGCTGTCGCCAACTCGCCACCTAGCGGCCATATCTGTGCTTTGTTAGAGACAGGTACAGAAGACTCACTTCTGTACCTAGTACTATTATTTATTCTGTGGTTCAGGTAAGATTTTTTTTTGTGTAGGCCTAGAAAGGCTTCGAGATTGCTATTCATATATTTTGGCAACCGTATTATTATCTCACAAGCGTTATTTTTCAATACCTCTGCTGCCTGAACGCACTGCAAACTGCAACCTTAACGTGGGGAGCTAGATTTTATGGCTCCTCTACACGATGGGCCAGCGCCGGCCACTCCAAGGGACGCATTTATGCGTTAGAGGGAAGTGATATTGCTATCTCATTCTACCGCATGGCTGCGTCCCTTGGAGTGGCCGGCGCTGGCCCATCGAGTAGAGGAGCCATTACGCGTCTAGTGTGTATTGGCCTTTATTGCTTGCCTCCAGTTACGCGACCAATTATGCTAATTTATTTTTGATTTAGTTTAGTATAAAATATTATGGTAATAAAAATAGCGATGACAATATGTCCGCCAAGTAATAAAATAGCATTGGCGAATTTTTTGCATGTAATTACAAATTTATAAATTAATGGTTACCTAATTGGGCATTTCAGTTTAAAGTTGTTTTAATAACAAAACTTCCGTGAGACACAGACATATTAAATATATTATTATTGAAAACGGGTCACTCACACTGGGGGTCGTAAAATACGTTAGTGACCCGTTATTAATATACTTAATATTTTTAAGTTGTACCTGAAACTTAGAATTGGGAATTTTTATATTATTTCTAACTCAGAAATCTTAAAATCACGAACATTTTCGTTTTTTCTACTGAAATTTTGGGAACTCCTTTTTTTCTCGTAATCGAATGGAAAGAGCTAGTATTTTTAAGTAATATAAAAAATCTAAAATGAAAATTAATAGAAATATATATTATTAAGTTATTATAGGGTCAGAGACCGCTCGATGTCGTGTAATTCGTTCAATAAAATCTCCACTACTAGTAGAATTGAAAACGAATGGTCAATGTCAATACCACTAGATTCCCAATTTCTATCGCTCGTATTTCAAAAATTTGTATTTCGCCGATTTCGCAATCGAGCGAGCTAAATAAAAAAATTGCCCCTCTGTCAAAAATATTTTGGTCATAGTTAATAGGTACTTTTTCTGCAATCGGCAATGAAATTTGTTGTCCATCCAATACTTTTAACATTCTACAAAGTTCCGTGAAATAATGTAATGTAATGTAATGTAACGTTTATTTCAGACAAACAGTCCATATACATAATAATTACAAAAATAACTAACATTTGACTATGATTCCTATTTGCAATTCATGTAAAACAAAACATTTATTTCAAACTATTTGGCTCATATTTGTACAATATCTGAGAGTCCGATTTTTGCTCGGGAAACATAAAAACACAAAAATGCGGGTTTTCCGAGAGATAAGACCTAGCTAGATTTTTTGCCCCCGAAAACCCCCATATACTTACATACGTTATTACATTTTCACATTTAAGAAATTTGTTCCAACAAAACAATTTATGTTTACGCTAGCCGTAATGTGCGGGTTTTGAACGCTACATTAAATTGTCATTATTGATTATGATTATGTGGAGGTACCTACATAAAATAATGGGGCCATTTTGTGACACTTTATTTTTCACTATGTTTTTTCTATGTATGTCTATTGTCTGTATGTTTACGAATAAAAAACTATGTATTCTATTCTATAAATTTAATTAGCAAAAGTGAACAAAATTCTCTCACAATGGACATTAAAATTTAAACAGCTGTAGAAATCCTCATTATTTTATAAAAAGATCCGTACCAATCAATCTGGCCCAGTTCTTTGCAGCCAACTCGTTAGTAGGGTTCCTCAGTCATTGTTGAACCCTTTTAGGACATCCGCAAGCTCGCGCGCTTGCACGGAGCGGGTGAGTGATGGGTTAACGAAAATATATTCGGAATACTTACATCGGTATCCCGTATCCAGTATCGGCTCTTCCCTAAATGGGCCCACTGATTAACAGTCCGCCGGACGGTATCGGCCTGTAAGTTAGAACAAAATTTGGACAGTTCCAAACAACTGACAGGCCGATACCGTCCGGCGGACTGTTAATCAGTGGGCCCCTTAAAGAGCGTTGGGTAACTGGCGCGGACGCGTGCGACGTATTTTTATGGGAGCTTTCAGAAAAAATGGTTTTATTTACTTATTTTCAAAAAGCCATCAACTTATGGGTTATTTAGACTGAGAATCTCTATTACCGTAAAATGGGGTGAGTAGGGAGAAAACTGACATTCAAACCTCGATAACATTTTATTTTTACATAATATGTGAACTGAATAGTATATAGATAGGTACATATATATATAAGGGCATTTTCAGACTTTGTATGACGGTTACGGAACGAAAAAAAGCGAAACATTTATGGAAAATTTGAGAAACTTTTTTCGAGCGAGCTCGTTTTTTTAAGAGTGAGCTCGTGAGATTCCAAGTAGAAATAATTTGGCCAAGCCCGCGCCGAGATAGCTCGAGGCATTTAGTGTTCCGTACGGCTACCATCAGTTTGGCATTGACATAAACGATATCGTGAACGTAATTTACTTCCTATAGGTATATCTCTTTCGCACACACTGACTTACAGAGGTTGTTTGCCTGTTTTTAGGATACCGTATTCAACTACACACACACAGAACAATAGTACAAGTGTCTAAGTGCGAAGGCCGAAGGCCGAGCTTTAGCAAAATGACAGTGCTTTAGCACAGAGCAATAGTACAAGTGTCTTAATGTGAAGGCCAAAGGCCGACCTCCGCGTAGCCCGAAGGCCCGAAGCGTCCAGGATGTCAGTGCTTTAACACAGAACAGTAGTACAAGTGTCTAAATGCGAAAGCCGGAGGCCGAGCTCCGCGTAGGGCCGAAGGGCCGAAGCGTCCAGGATGTTAGTACTTAAACACAGAACAATAGTATAAGTATCTAAATGCAAAGGCCGAAGGCCCGAAGCGTCCAGGCCGTCAGTTCTGTGTTTAACCACTGACATCTTTCAGGCTTCGGGCCTTCGGCCCTACGCGGAGCTCGGCCTTCGGCCTTCGCATTTAGACACTTGTATTAATTACCTGTGTTTAGAACTGAGCTCCTGGATGCTTCGGGCTTTCGGCCCAATGCGACTTCAGCCTTTGGATCTTGCGATTTAGACACTTGTACTACTTAAAAATACTTGGAAAAGTTACGGGAGGCGCGCGTCTGTCGGACGCTTCGGATCTTCGAGTCGCTCCTTCGGCCTTTGCATTTAGTTAGATTCTTGTACTATTGCTTTGTGTTTGAATACCGAAGTCGAGCATCTCGCGAATGCTTGATGTTATGATGTATTATAATAATTTAGAGTAAGTCCAAGCGCGCACCACGATTTTTTGTCGTGCGATAATTTTGTCACAGAAATGCAACGTATGTGTTTATATGTTAGTGCGCGCATATGCGACAAAAAAATCGCAGCGATTTTAAAATTGTGATTTTATCGCATTTTTCCGCGATTGTTCGCGACGCGATTGTCGCAAAGTGAATTGCAGCATGCGGAGTTGTATGGCCCCGCGCGCACTATGATAATAAAATCGCACCCCGGCCGGACCTCAGTCGGCATTTCGCTACAGATGAGGCCAAAGCTGTTCATAAATATTAAATGACTTTATTATCTCTATACGCCTTACGAACTCTACGTGTCCTATTGTGGAAAAAAAAACACAACGACAGTGAAGAACGGAATTCTTAATTTGAATTTTTCAGATTTTTGAGATGCCTAGTCCATTGGTTGGAAAGCCCGTTCGAAATTTAAACTTATTTGCAATATAATAAGGTCGTATTTTGTAGATCTCTCTCATACTTATAGTAGGCTATTCAGATAAAATTAAATATCCCACAAAAATAAGCAAGCAGAATTAAACTTTGTGTCAAAGACATAAGTCATAAATTTCAATGCCAAAGTTTTAACTAAGGATCTTTCTCGTTAAAATTACTGTCTTATATGAATTGACCAGTGTAAGCATCAGTTAGCTAGCCCTAAGCAACCAAAGATCAAGCTGCAGTTGAAAAACTAATAAAGATAAAGTTAAGCTGATAATTTTCCCGCCGTCTCCATGCTTCTTTAAGTTGGGTATTGACTGGTCAGCTGCCTGTTAGCTATAGTTTTCGCGAAAATCGCCAGGACAGAGGTGAAAATTTTTGTATGAAAACTTGCAACTTTAAATGCATTTTTTGACGAAACTATTGCAGTCTAAAATGAAGTCAAAATCAGTCCATCGACTCAATTTTTTGCAAGCTTTCTAATGGTACCCCACACGATTCTTACAAATGAAAAAAGTTTTAGCCTACCCCTCTCAACCCCCTAAATTTCCCCCTTTAATAAGAAATAAGCAGTTTTGACTTATTTACAATATGAGTGGTGGTAATTGCTATAACTGTTCCAAATTTTAGGTATCTATGTCAAACGGTCTCTGAGAAAAACGTATTTAACTGATTTGCAAGACCGAAGTGATCCCATAAGTGTTCCGTAAACAAAGTTTTGTACGGAACACTAAAAACATAAATATTCCCAAATATAAGACCAAAAAGTTTAGTGTAGGTACAAACTTTTAATAAAATGGTTCACGCTTGACCGATTCCGTAACCCACTTGCCCAGTAAGGAATCCAGGCCCATACATTCACAATGGGATACTTAAGTTATAAACCAATTTAAACTGACCTTGGGACCCATAAAAAAATATACTTACAGATAGCCCTTATGTCTGAGTGGGCGAGTCGGAAAGTTTTTGGAATGGAGCGAACCGGTTGGAAAAGTAAAAGTGCTATCCTTCTTTGCGAGTAAGTGTCTCAGGTTTATTTCCGAGCACAACGTATTTTGTTACGGACACAGATCATTTAGCTAGACGAAGCATTTAGACGTCCTCGAAAAATAAATAAATTTATTTATTCGTAAGGCATTCATTATGTGTGAGTGGTTCCACAGTTTTATTGATAAACTAATGTCTACAGGTTTAGTTTAGGTTATAGTTTCTTCATCCATTAAAAAAAAAATTCAGTAGGTACTGTACTCTTTACTTTAAACTTGCTTAAATGTGTAAATTTTTATGTCCTAACAAATCTTCCTCTGAAATACGAAAACGTATGGTTTTTTTAAGGTACGCCTTAACAAAAAAACACATACATTTTTGGTCCTTGTTATTACGCCCAGAATGAGGAGCTCTGCAAACCAGCCGTGTATCCAAATCTAATATAAAATAAATCAGAAGTACAGGGGTCTTGGCCCCGAGTAAATTTTTATGCCATTTGGGGTTGAGACCCGTGGGGTCCTAATGCTGTACAACTTTTTAAAGAGCTTACTAAAAGGCTTATCGACTTCACTGATGACCGAAGAGCTGGCAGCTTTCTCGCTCAACGTATTAGCTTAGCAATACAGCGGGGAAATGCTGCCAGCGTCCTCGGCACCATGCCAAAGGGGCCCAATTTCTTGGACGTAATATAATTAAATTTTAATTTTATTTTATTTAGTATTAGTTTTAAATTTTCCTTCTCCACTAAAAATTAAAAATGAAGATCTTCAGCCCATATACGTTATTAAGTTGAACTGTCCATCGGTACAAAAGGGATCCTTATTACAAAAGGCATAAGGTCTACCGATGGTCAGTTAAGAGTGTTGGTGTTTGTAGTTTGTACTGTGAAAAATAATGTAGGGTGTAAAATGTAATTGCTACGAATAGTATTTTACAAGTATAATATCTAGGTATTCGTAAGCCTACATGCTGGTCCCCACGACGCCAAGGACAGACACAGTTGGAGGAGCATCATCATCGAGAAATTGCTGTCCCGCCGGGAGAATCACAACCCTCGAAAACAACAACAACAACGACAACGACTTGACGAGGAGGAATACATATTTGTGGTAACTTCAGGATATTTCATAAAAAATGTTCCTAATAAGTTCGCTTTCAAAAAATCCGTACCTACGCGCTGTCTTTGCTAGCAGAATGAAAAAATCTTAGTGTATTATTAGTTTCATAATATGTTTCGTCGTTATTTTTTTTTTTTTAATATATGTATATATTATAGTATAATTATGTGTAAGTATAGTATATTTGTATAGGTAATTAATATGTTATTCGTAATTTATTGTTCGTTTTTGCTGTTGTAATTATAGCACCGCTCACAATCTCTCTGCTTAGCCTTAAGGTTGACTGGTAGAGAATGCCTTATGGCATTAAGTCCGCTGTTGTACTATAAGATTTTTCTTTTGTGCAATAAAGATTAAATAAATAAATAAATAAGATATTTGTAAGCACTCCGGTAGTGCTGCGTCTAAGATTGGTAATCTATACCAAGTTACGGTCAACATTCAAAAGAATGAGATTACATAATGTAATAGTATGTATGTAAGTATTTATTATTTATGTGTCATTCAAATATGGAAACTTGAAGGGACAGAATAGGACTAGTGTTGTTAAAAACTGGAGTTAGTTGATGCAGTTTTTAGAACTCTGTGGCCTAAAGGGTTCCACTGATTAACCGATTCGTTGCGTGTTCCATTTTCAAAAACTTTTGGCTGTGGCGCGGACCAATCATTTCATGACACGGCAGCCGTGCCATGCGCCATAGAATATGATGACACTCCTCCCGTGTCATACGCCACACGTATAAATAAAACATTGATGACTCGGCAGGCGTGTCATCAGCTCCGAATCGGTTAACAGTCCGCCGGACGGGATCAACCTGTCAGTTGTTCGGAACTGTCAAAATTTTGTTCTAACTGACAAGCCGTAACTGGCAATCAGTGGGCCCCTTAAGAGCGTTTTGCCATTGCCCTATCCGATATCGATGTCGGACACGACCACAAAAAAGTTTTTTTTTAAATAAAACTACAAAAAAATTCTTTAAAAAATTAAAATACATACATATAAGGTAAAAGTACCAGTGCTCGACATGCTAATGCCCAATAGATGACACCTTGCTGTCATTTGCTTGCATTTGTTATGTTTAAGGCGTGACAAGCAACGTCAATCACAATGATATGGCGTGGCGATGGCGTCCATTGAAGATAATATTTATTTTGTATGAAAAATAGAGAGTCAAAATACTTCATAATTTTTAAAAGTTTTGAACAAAAGTGTCACCGTTTGAGGAGTACAATCTATGTTTTAATTATTTGCTCATGTTACAGGCCACACCCGGTATAATAAGAAAGAAGTGGAAAAATACGAAGCCACGATGTATACAATAGAATATAGGATATTGTCCAAAGAATAGCCTTGAGCCGTGTCCGAATATGTTATTAATGTTATTATACATATAATAGGACAGTATCACATGATACTTTCATCATATTTTACACAACATTCGCGAAATCGTCTAGACATTCGGTATTACACGTTGGAAACCAGTATTTCTTTGAGTAATTTATTGTGAAAATAGTACAATAACGTACCAATAAACCAATAAGCATACAAAAAATTCAATTTTCTCAAACATACTCCGAAATGCCGAGATAACGCGAGGAAGAAGGTTCTTGTATTCATTGTTTAAACATACGAGAAAGGTACTTGGTACCGAAGCCCAAATGGACACCACATCAATCTAAAACTGAGACGCTTTGCGCTCGCTCGGTTTATTACCCACAAAATAAAATAAAATAAAAAAATTGAAAATTACCCTTGAGTTAAAAGTTCTCGTTAATCCTAACCTATTTATTTTTCATAGGAAAAACGGAAAATAATACCTATATAGATAAATACTAAATACTTTGTAAGTATTACAAGGAAATTCTGTTGCACTTGTTGCGCACAGACCATAGAGGAAACTAGATCCCGTAACGGTTTAGGCACTTAACATAAAATAAAAATAATAAAAACAAATGAAAGCACATTATCAATTTCTTTCATTTTTCATCGATCTAACCATGGTATAATAATATGCCTACTCCGCCTGGTACTCTCTTCCGACCACGTGACTGACACAAGCCTACGTCATAGTGTAGCGATCTACGTCATTTAGATAATAGACATTACGTCGCTGCGTCGGGTCATTGACCGCTGTGTTTTGATGATGATGCAATTATTATTTTCATGGAAAATGTAACAATTAGACCAAGCGCGCACTACGATTTTTTGTCGTGCGATAATTTAGTCGCCGAAATGTAACGTATGTGTTTATATGGCAGTGCGCGCATATACGACAAAAAAATCGCAGCGATTTTAAAATTGTGACTTGTCACATTTTTCCGCGACTGCTCGCGACGCGATTGTCGCAAAGTGAATTGCAGCATACGGAGTTGTATGGCCCCGCGTGCACTGCGATAATAAAATCGCACCCCGGACCTCCGGGACCTCAGTCGGCATTTGGCTCTCCAAGCGTCAACATATCGAAACCTGCTTCTCCAATGGAACCACAAGATGAGACGCTAGATGTTGACCATTTAATTATGGAAATAGAAGGGGATCACCTTTGTGGTATAAATACTCAAAGTCATACAGCGATCGCATATTGGAGACACGTTTCACGACAAGCAACTGGTACGAAAGCCATGTTGAGAATGAAGAAATCGTCGACTTTTTCATCACTGTGAGCGCAGTGAGTTTTCTGCGATATATTACAGCGCGATTCTAAAATCGTGTCGCAAAAATTAAAATCGCAGTGCGCGCTTGGCCTTAGACGGACTGCGATTTTAAGCTGTTAATTTGTGTAATCTTATTTGAGTGGAGAAGCTTGTCTGGGGGCTACTTCGTCCTAGTGTATAATTTGTTAACCCGTGCGAAGCCGGGGCGGATCGCTAGTTAGTAGTTACATATGAAACTAAGACACTTATCGATGTCCTACTAAGGCTACTAAGCTGAAGTTAAAATGCTTCAATAGGGTATTTGACTGTATTTAAAATAAATTATTTTACACCATGCATAAAATAAATCACTAGAAGATTAATAGAGAAGCGCAGACAGCAGTTATATGTAGGTATAATTTCTATTTTAAAAACCGTATAAAACTATAAAGAGTAGGTAATTTTATCGTGACGTCACATGCTAGTGTTTCATATAAAAACTATAGTCAGACCGTAAAAAGTCTGCAGTGATTTTGATAGCCTACCGCCGATAGCAATGCACGCACGAGAACTTTCCAAAGTTGCGAAACTTTCCACATGAGAAATTCTCGGTAACTTCTGAGAATCTTCTCGAGAACGAGAATTTATTTATTTATCGTAGTTTATACCATGAATATTCACGATAGTTTAGGTGTAGTCCTTACCCCCCAGAAAATTCCGACTTTTGGTCGTCCGCTTCCGGTCAGAAAAATGTATGACGGCCCGGCCAAACGGTCAGACTTAGGTGGGGGGTGCTCGACCAAATGTCATAGAGGGACCCTGGCAGTTTATGACGCCGCCATTTTTTTTTCAATATGGCCGATTTTTTTTAAATCTTTTTAATTTTGTCCTAGCGCGCTGAAATTTTGGTCACGGAATCTCGGGGTCCCCTAGATACCTATGAATTTTTTTTTTTGAAAAATGCTACAATTGCGGGAAATCTGGCCACTTTTATTTTGTATGGCAACTTTTAAACGGTGCGTGATAGGTGGGGGGTGCTCGACCAAATTTCATAGAGGACCCCGAGACAAAACAAACTGCATTAAAAAAAAAACAAAATGGCCGATTTTTTTTTTTACTTTTTTCAAGTTGGTCCGAGCGCGCTGAGATTTGGCATGGCGGGAGATAGAGGCCTCTAGATTCTAATGAAACAAAAAAAAAATATTTGGAAAAATTGTCGAAAGTTGAAATGTTCTCTGATATACAGTGAGAATTTAAGCAACTTATTGGTAAATTTATCACATCAACAAAATAGCTAACTGTAATAGACAATAATATATGTATAATAACATTTAGTTTTAAGTTATGCCTATTTAAACTTTATTTCAAGAGAATATTCTCTTGTTTAAACAATAATTTCCATGTTGCAGGAATGTTCTGAGAACATTTCCGCTTTTTGGGAATGTTCTGCAATTTGTACATTGCTAAGCCCACGCAGAGCGAGTGTCATTTTAAACGTCAAACTTATATGAAATTATGACGTAGGTAAATAATTACGCTGCGTGGGCTATCAAATCCGCTGCAGACTTTTACTGGTGCGACTATAGTAATCAAATACCCTATTGTATGGGACCGGCTTTTAGGCGACGGGAGTGTTTCTTAAAATATTTAAAACAGGGCAATCGATATGCCGAACAAATGACAAAAATTCCGAAAGCTAGGAAACTAAATAATGTAAATGACCAATTTTCATTCCTCTCAAGTGTTTTCCGTTGCATAAGTATCACATATGATGCAACATGTATCACGTAGCCGATCAAACGATCCATGCATACTATTTCAATGCAGTTGCAATACATTATGTCTAGTTATCCTGAGTTTTATCTGGGTTCGAATCCTGGTAAGGGCATTTATTTGTATGATGATACAGATATTTGTTCCCGAGTCTTGGTTGTTTTCTATGTATTTAAGTATTTATATATTACATATATCGTTGTCTGAGTACCCGCAACACAAGCCTTCTTGAGCTTACCGTGGGGCTTAGTCAATTTGTGTAAAAATGTCCTATAATATTTATTTATTTATTTAATTAAGGTATTATTAGCCAAATCTTCTTATAATGAGCCGTTAAAAGGTACCTTGACATAATGAATGCTATTTTAAAACAACTATTAATATTTAACCCTCATAGATTTCATTTTAAAAGGATATTTTGTTTGTTGGGTGTTTACTTCTTAATGCTTAAAACTCTGCTGGGGGGGGGGGGGGGGCAATTCAAACCTTACATTTTGATGTCAGAATGATATCTAAACAATGTATTTTTGTTATCATTCCCAGCCATGTACAGTCAGCAGCAGAAGTTACTGAGCGGGCGAGTTGTTCAAAACGATCTTGACGCGACTTTATGGTTAAGAGAATAAAAGCGTGTCAAGGTAATTTTGAACACCTCGCCCGCTTAGCAACTTCTGCTGCTGTACGGAGTCCGCCTTAGGGCCACCCCACATTTGGCGTCTTTCGAGCGTCGACGCAACGTCAACGCAACTGCGCAGTGACGTCATTTTCCATAGCGCTGACCGGACGCCGACGCTCGAGGGACGCTAGATGTGGGGTGGCCCTTATGTTTACGGATGTCAAACACATAACACTCCTTTTTTGAAACCGGTTGCATCGACCTATTTAGCAAGGGGCTTAGCCGTTCACCTTTGGACCTATGGCCCTAGGCCAATGTAGGTAATAATACATATATAAATATGCGACCTGATAGGGGCCGTTCATAAAACGCGTAACATTTTGAAGCGTGTTTTGAGTTGAAGGAATAGTCCTGTTTGGCAAAAGGCTGACTTGTTCACATTTCAAACTATGGCGGTTCTATATGTGACCGGATGGGACCGTCCATAAATCACGTAATATTTTGATGCTAGTTTTGAGTTGAAAGAATCGTCCTGGTCCTTATCAATCTCCAGTTAAACAAACGGATAGGATTTATTCTATTATATTATTTTTATCACGTCACATTTAACGTACCGCCCTCGCTCGCTCTAATAGCAGTCAGTATCAGTACGAGCGAGATGCATAAAAATTAAGTTACGTAGACGTTAGCGTCTTTTGACACAGTCAGTAACCATGGTACGGGTACTGGTATTTAATGGCTCCGATGGACCAACGCCGGCTTTTTTTTTTTTGTGCTGTGCTCTACAGCATTCTCGCGAATTTAGCTGGAGGTCCTGGCTACGGTTGGGAGGGCTCCTTTTTTGGGCCTCCCGAACCGATGATAAATGATTTGGAATCGCGGGCACTCAGCAGCGCGCGGGCGTTGTGAGGCAGTGTGAGGGTGTGTCTATATTTACCTAACTGTCTTTTGAGCAAATGTGAAGTGTAGTGTATTGTCAGCTACTCGGTGCGGATGCACCGAGTAGCGACGTGTCGTGGTGGAGTGTAGCTGTATCTCGCGGTGGTCGACCTCGTCGGCGGTGGCGGGGTCGAGTGTGAACGTCTATCGTTGAGTCATTTGTCGTGTCCTGTCTCTGTCTGGTCCATTTGTCGATTGTTTCTGTCATGTAGTCTGTCGTGTCGTTTAGGACGTCCTTAGGGCGGCGAACCGCGCTGCCCTTTGGTTTCCGTCTGCTGTTGGTCTGTGTTGGTGTCATTGTCGGTTGTCCGTCTGTTGGTGTGTTAGTGAGCGTGAGGGAGGGTTCTAGGTTGTCCTCATCTGTCTCATTGTCATATGGTAGGGGAGGCCGGGCAGGGGTGGGTCGTGGGGTGACCTTAGGTGGGTCGGGTTTTGGGTGTGTAGTGTAGTTTATGGCTTGTTGGACGAGGGGGTTTGGGTGGTGGGGGGCGTTATCAAAATAATGGCGGGAGGCTTTGCGTAGGAATTCGTAGACTGTGGGGAGCTGGGATTGGAAATGGTTGTCTGTGTTGCGTGTGTACCAAGGCGCTTTTAAGAAGCGCCTTAGTAATTTGTTCTGTAGTGTTTGTAATGGTTGTAGTCGTTTCTCCCCTAGGAAGGTGAATGTGGGGCATCCGTAAGAGAAGATGGGTCGAATTACTGTCTTGTATAAGTGTATTTTGTTTTGTGTGGAAAGCTTGCTTTTTTTGTTGATCATGGGACCCAGTGTGCCAGAGACAAACTGGGCCTTAGCTTTAACGTTACTGATGTGTGGTCTGAAAGTGAGTCTTTGGTCCAGAGTGACACCAAGGTATTTAACCTTGGTGTCAAACGGGATGGGTTTATTGTGAAGTGTGAAGTTTGGCATGTTGGGTGTAGTGGTGGCTGTTGGGTGGAAAAGTATGGCGGCACTCTTCTCCGGATTCACTTCGACCCTCCAGAGCTTACACCACTCCCCGAGGGAAGCGATGGCGATCTGGAGGTTCCTGTAAATCGCGGAGAGAGTGGTGTGGGTGTAGTAGATGGCAGTGTCGTCGGCAAATAAGGCTAGGTGTACTGGGGGTGTGTTGGGGATGTCGTTGGTGAAGAGGGAGTACAGGATTGGGGATAGTGCTGATCCCTGGGGAACCCCTGCTCGGATGGGGTGCGGGGCCGATAGCGATTTCTCTATTCGGTAGCGGAAGTGGCGGTTCGACAGAAAGTCTCCTACGAGATGTAGGAGACGGTCTGGCATGCCTAGTTGGTATAGCTTGTATACCAGACCAGAATGCCAGACCCTGTCGAACGCCTTCGCCACGTCAAGGAAGATCGCCCCGGTCTTGAGGCCCCCCAGCCGAGAAAAGCCGTCCAGGATGTGCTCTACAATCCTGTGGACCTGGTGTACGCAGGAGTGCTTGGATCGGAATCCAAACTGCTCCTGTATGAGGATATCCTCCTCATGACACCAGGTCTGGATTCGAGCCAGGACGACCTTCTCGAAGAGCTTCCCCAAGGTGCTCAGCAGGCTGATGGGTCTGTAGGAGGATGGCTCGGTCCTAGGTTTCCCCGGCTTGGGGATACCTATGACTGTTGCGGTTTTCCATGGACTTGGGAAGTGACTATTTATTAGGGCAGAGTTAAAGATGTCGCGTATCAGTTCGATGTGAGACCCAGGAAGCATTTTTATGAGTCTGTTTGGGATGCCATCGGGGCCGGGTGCTTTCCTGGGTCTCAGCTGTCTGATGTAATAGATAAGGTCTTCAATGGTGACTGGGCGAGTGGGGGGATCTTTTGGGGGGGAGGACAGGAGGTTTGTTACAGTAGTTTCGACATGGGAGATGTGGTTGTGGTCGACTAGTTTTGAGTTTGGGGAGCATTGGTTTTCTAGGCTCTTTGCCAGGCACTCAGCTTTCTCCTCGTCCTCGAATGCGGGTGTGGGACAGTCGGGTCTGTTAAGCGGGGGGATGGTGGTGACTACATCTGCCTTAAAATATTTCGCCAGCCTCCAGTAGGCCTGGTGGCTGGGCGAAATATTTCCTAGGAGCTCGTCGAACTCGCTCGCCCGAAAAGCGGCGATGCCCTCCTTGACTTGCCTTTGAAGGCTCCTCAGGAGTCGCCGGTTCTCGGGCGAGGGAAATCGGGAGTAGGCTCGTAGGGCAGTGTTTTTTCTATCCAGCAGTCTCCTCAAGCTGTCAGGGAGGGGCCGGCGACGAGAGTCGTCGTCCGGCACCTCTGCTGAGGCATCTCTGATAACAGAGGAGAGGTGACTGCTGTATAGGTTTATTGCGTCTTCTGTCTGAGTCTTAGTCATGGAGGGGGATGTGGGAATGTGGGTGAGGGGCTTTTGGAGACCTAGCTCCACCTTCCTCCAATCTATTTTGGTTCTAGTGCTTTGGGGGTTGCTGGGGTCTGGGCCTAGTCTCAGGATGACCGGTCTGTGGTCTGAGTCCAGTTCGTGATGTACTTCTATAGAATGGAGGGAGAGGGAGATGTTTTTCAGCAATGTGATGTCTAGGATATCCGGTCTATGGGTGACTATGTTGGGGAAGTGGGTGGGTTCGAGGGGAGAGATGAGATCGAAGGGTATTGTGTTGTTCAGCATAAGGTGGTATAACCTGTTCCCGTTTCTGTTGGAGGCTACACAATTCCAAGAGGTGTGCTTGCTGTTGAGGTCTCCGGCCAAAATGACCGAAGGCCCCAGGTCAGCAAGCAACCTCAGGTCCTCATACAGGAGCTCCTTTCCGGGGGACAGGTAGGCTGAGACTATGGTTATTTGTTGGTGACCGTGGGGGGAGATTCGACATATGGAGGCTTCAATGTTTTGGAGGGGGGGAGGGTCGAGTGGAATGCAATGAAGTTGTCGTTTATAATAGATCAGTGTGCCACCGAGGTTGCGGTCAGTTCTGTCATTACGAGTTAGTGCGAACCCCGGTAGCACGAAGGATCTAGTCGCTGGCTTTAAGAAGGATTCCTGGATGAGTATGAGATCGATATTAAGCTTTGATAGGAAGGTTTTAATTTCGTCCTTCTTGCCCTTAATGCCATTCGCGTTAAAAGTGGCTATGCATAACGATTTTGGTTTTATTTTTTGATTTGTGCTATCCATTAAGGGCAAGAGGGACGTTGGCCGTTAAAAGTTGCCATCTCTCTCTCATACTCTTCCAGTATGAGAAGAGTCTGCCGACCGTCGGCGACAGCGAGCCTGGCCTCGATCTCGAGTAAGCGCGCGCGGAATGCGCGCGCTCTGTCGAGCATCGGGCTGCTGCTGTCACCCCCGACCGGCAATTGTTGGTGGGTTTTTGGGGTCACGATGTTCTGTTGGGGAACCCAGGTTGGTTGATGTCGGGGCGTTGGGAGGGGGCGGATCGTAGGGGTTGGCAGGAGAGTGGTCCGTGCTGCCGCCTGTGAATAGGAGCCGGCTTTTGGTTGATATTGAGGGGGGGGAGGAGGGTGGAGCGAAGGGGGTTGGTTTCTAGAGGGGGCAGGATGGATCTTGGGGGTTTTAGTTGGTGAGGGTCTTTGCGCGTTTGGGCATCCCCTGAAGCTGGCTGGGTGCGTACCTACCGTGCCACAGAGCGAGCACCCCACCGGGTCACCTTCCTGTCTGTCACAGTCCCAAGACAGGTGGTGCCCCGGGCACTTCACGCATCTAGGAGGCGCAGTGCACACCCTCTGGGTGTGGCCTCTACCTTGGCACCTGAAGCACTGCACCTCCCAGTCGTGGGTCCTGGGGTACTCTGCTCTGACGCCCTGCAGGAAGCAAACCTCTTTGATTTTAAAGATGTCCTCTTGGTTTGCGTTTTTTATAATCTTGACCAAGACCATGTCATACTGTCCTTTTTTCCTGTTATGCAGGCGATGTACTTCCGCGACTTCTATACCCTTTTCCCGGAGGTCCCTCTTAATGTCATCCGAAGGGAATTCCTTCGGAATTCCCTTCAGGATGACTCGGAAGAAGCATTCCTCCGGGAAACGGTCGCGAACTTTTAGGATCTCCATCTCGTCCAGGAGTCGGATGACAGCCCTGTAGTCGTCCGTACCCCTGACCGAGATTTTGATACCCTCTGCCACATTCGTCCCAGGCCGCGTAGCCAAGATGCCGATCGCTTACGCTCCGTAGCGATCGAAACGCAACTGTCACTGTCGCACTAATATGGAAGAGTGATAGAGAGACATAATGCTTTTCGTTATCGAAGCGATAGCGATTGTAACCTTGGCTAGGCCGGCTGTAATGTGTATGCCCCTTTGGGCTAAAATGGTTCTGATGGTGTGGTATTTTGATTTGTCCTGAATTGTGACATTATCGGTTTTAATTTTGTCTGCTGGGGCCTGGGGGGGGGGGGCTGAGCGTGATTGCGGTCTTGGGGTGGAAGTGGGGTAGAGGGGGTCTTGTGTGCCGGAGGTTGTTGTGGTGTCGGGGCTTTTTTAACGGGGTTTACCAACGCCGGCTACTCCAAGGGACGCATTTATGCGTTAGAGGGAGAAAGTGATATTGCTATCTTATTCTACCGCATGGCTGTGTCCCTTGGAGTGGCCTGCGCTGGCCCATCGTGTAGAGGAACCATAATATATGGACGTCCCCTAGGCCAGTTACTTCGTCGCACTGAGATGTAAAGTTACGTCAGGTCGGGATCGGTTCCGCGCTCAAGCGCAGGATGTTATGAGCATGATAATGTATGTATCACAAATGAGCCTTACTGCTTGGTGTTAAAGTCGAATATTGATCGAATATTGTATATGATGACAAATGAGTGACTGTATCTAGTCTTTATTACTAGGAGAATAAGGTTTATGATTAGTAATTATCTTATACCTTTAAACGAGAAATTTTTGTATACTTATAAGTATACATATGCCTACTCGTGGACTAATTTAAAGGAATGGAAAAAAATTAATAACTGGATTATAGCACAGATTATTGTTCCATAGGTCAAAGCTGATTTAGCCCGGTAGCCACAAGACCGTATCGTGCCTAACCCCCAAAAAGGGGGGGTGAAAGAATAACATATGCTAAATGTCTGCCTGCTCGTAACATATAGGGCAAGATATATATCATTTTCCTATAATTTAAGGACGAGGAATTCATTTTTGTTATAAAATGTATACCTTTTTATACAAAATACTGTTTTTAGTAAAAATGCCGTTTGAAATTTGTACAACATTACCCTCCTCATTGTAAGTCGGTTAATAAAGTTGTACGTCGCCATCAGATATATCGGAGCGGCCAAGGTGTTCACAATATCTGACTACGCACTCTAATGGCTCGTCTACACGATGGGCCAACGCCGGCCACTCCAAGGGACACATTTATGCGTTAGAGGGAGGGCAAGTGATATTGCTATCTCATTCTACCGCATGGCTGCGTCCCTTGAGGCGGCCGGCGCTGGCCCATCGTGTAGAGGAGCCATAACGCCTACACAATAGTGGCGTGCTCAGATATTTGTGAACGCCTTGACCGCTCCGATATATCTGATGGCGACTGTCGAAACCAATCGAATCACCTGTACAGTCGACTTCAAAAATATGTTTACACTTTCGCATCATACTCCTTTTAATAAGGCGAAAATTGTAAAATGTAAACATTATCTTTGACGTCAACTGTAGATTGTTGTAACCCAATGCCGTAATCATGTAGGTACTTAAAATGGAAAATATACTCTTTATAACCTATAGAAGCTTCGTAAATAATATAAAGTCCTATAAGTAGTATGAGTTGCATAGAGAATTAGGACCGTTTCGAAGTAACATAGAATTAACGGTAATGCCTCGGATACACAGGTTACCTACTACGCAAAGCGGTCACGCACTACTCGACTTAAATGTTCAAAACATTATAATCAAGTCAACTGTCTTATATTCTATAACGCACTCAATTATTATGCAGGTAAGATGCAAAATCAAACGCGCGCGCTTTAGAGTTATTACGTTTTGTGATCGGGCTACGCACTCGCTTCTTGATATTCATATTTTTATATTCACTGCACTTTGATTTTGAGTCTATTAAGAGCGCAGTATGGTTGTCTTTTGAATGAAAAGCCAAATAAGATAAGAGATTGTCGAAATTACAGCTTAGAGTACGGTCATTGCTGCAAACTTAATTTTGCCGTTATCAACGTCATAGCTTAGGCCGTTCTCGTTGTATTTTGTACAGGACGCAGTTAAGAGTTTAGTTTTCTTGGTGCATTTAGTAAGTTTGTTTGTTATTACTCTTGATTTAGTGTTTACATAACGTTAGTGCCATCATACTTTCACTAAGTCTGACCTCTTCTTTACTCTTAAAGGTCAACGTACTGCATTGTGGAATATTTAGATGATTTAAAAATTGAGATTGTGTGATGTGTCGGTATCGCGGGTGCAATCAAATTGGCTATGCAGGTTTTCAACCGAGTCGTAAAGGAAGTGTTGTACAAACTTACTTCTTTACGTATTTTTACTTTTACACATTCACATACCTATGTGTGATTTAAAACTTAAATGAAAATATTTGGGACCTGAAAATAGGTACTTACAGGGTCATTTTTGGACCGTTCGCCATATTATGCGAGGTGATTAGGTAGGTGTAGGTCATACATACTGAACAACTTTTTCTATGGGACCAACCCCGAAATCCCAAAAATGACCTTGTATTTAATTCGAAAATGCGCGTTTTCCCACAGATAGCACCTAGCTAGATCGATTTTTTGCCTCTGAAAACCCTCATATAGCATATGTATAATCGAAGAGCCGTTGCCGAGATCCCCGAAATATGTAAATATATTACAAAAATTGCTCGTTTAAAGGTATAAGAATAAATGATGATAATCGACTCCTTAAATGAAAAATATTAAAAAGATTATTCTGTCTCCATCATCCACTGACCTACTCAACTACTAGTTAGTTAGTTAGTTAGTTATACTGAGCATTTTCCGCAAGTTGACAACCATCGTGCCTATTTTGCGTAAAAACGAGGTTGCACTCTAGCCACCCCGGCTCCTCCATGAATCCTCAGTGTCTTCAGGTTGCTAACTGCCTCCTTCAGTGTGCATGGAGTCGCTAGGTATTGGTTCCTGTATACTTCTGTTTACAGTGTAGGAGGATATGTTTTGCTGTTTCTTCTTCTTCCATGCACGCTCTGCACATGGGGCTGTCTGTTTTACCCATATTACCTAGGTATTTGTTTTTGTGTGTTAGTTATGTCCTGTGATCTACTCAACTACTAGATGGACCACATACCTAATATTCCTAACATTGTTATGGCAGGTGTCCGGATCTCATTGACAATAGCCCAGTCTCATTGTCCACCCAAACATCAATCCATAGACCGGTATACTGTTCACTTTTTCTACAATAGTCCCAATGCCTGCTGCGACCGGTTCATGGGTGTCTATTGCGCCTGTGAACGGGTTCCAGCAGGCGTTCTACATGACATTAAAGCTCTCCAAAGGGACTCTACGTGTTGGATCTATTAAAAGACCGGGATTTATAGGCCCGTGAAATCCAAAATAATTATGGCGTAGGGATGTGACGACCCCATCGCCCTCTGGTTTTATATATAGGTCAATCAGTCAACGTAGGGCAGCTTGTGGCGAGCTGTTAGGGATTAGCACACGTACCCGAGTGCTCTTGGGGAGTTCAGTTACCCGCAAGGAGGGGGGGGAGGGATGTCACACAATTCTCTGGCTTGCCTTTGCCGGCCGGCCAGAGAGGAATCGTTAGAGCTATAGGCTCCAGGGGTGGAAGTGAAATATTATGCATTAAGACGCGAGTTGGCACAGTGGCTGTTAACAGCGGCTTTTTTTGAACCCTCATAACTTTGGTTCGTATTTTCTCGGAAACGTACGTATTTGTCATGCTACTTCAGTCAACGTCTGAAATTTTTTTTAACTGAGACTGACTGAAATAGCAAGAGAAGTTCGTACGTTTCCGTGAAAATACGACGGTAAACAATGATGCACTACATCTGGCCTATAACCGCCTATCTCTGTCACTCTAAGTACGCCTTCATTGGAGTAAAAGAGAAAGATCCCTGCAATTTGCGAATTTCGGTTTTCGCGGTAACCCCTCTGTACATTGCGGTTACCGCCGCGCCAGTGTGTTAACAGCCTAACCTCGAGTACGTATCAAATCTGTAGTGATTAACCGATACTATCGATATTAGTGTAGATTTCTTTGTTGTTACGTAACGGAGATTACCGGTCCGGCTCGAAACATATTGTTTATATTATGAAAGCGGTCAGAGGTCAGTAATACCACCGAATCGGGTGGGCGCATGTTGTAAGGTACAGTCGCCGTCGGATACATCGGAGCGGCCATGGTGTTCACAATATCTGAACACGCACTCTAACGCCTTAACATAGAGGCGTGTTCAGATATTTGTGAGCGCCTTAGCCGCTCCGATATATCTGATGGCGATTGTACACCACCTTACAACATGCGAATCACGCTATTATAACTAATGCGTGGAATTTGCCTATTACCGATTGTGGAAGAAAGGTTATGAAATTGGAATATATATGAGATGAACCTATGGGGCCTATGGGATTACCGCGTAAGTAAGCTTGACATGTTTACTAGCTTTTATTTAACTTAAATATTATTATAAAACAATTTCAATTTTACACAAATTGACCTAGTCCCAGCACAGTAAACCCAATAAGGCTTGTGGTGTGAGTAGTAGACGACAATATATATAATATACACATATATATAAATACTTATGTATATATAAACTTGTAAGGTGGTTACGTTTGTACGGGAAAAAATAATCTCAAGGCAGAAGACGCGCCACCAGGCGTGTCTCACTCCGCGATTTCGTCGCTTTGCTACAGGTAGCTAAAAGTACATCCGTTCGGCCCCAATTTTGGGGTTTGCCATAAGCCGCGCGTGGCGCTGTCGCCACCTAGCAGCCATACTGTGCTGATCGTAACAGACGCGTTTTGTTAGAGAGTGAGTCTTCTGTACTTAATACTATTATTTATTCTGTGGCGCCACCCCCTTAGAACGTTTTCACATTGTCCCATCCGATATCGAATGTAGGATCCTACATCCGCGTAGTAAGGCCGCGGGGGAGCGCCCAGGCGCCATCTTTAAGAATGACTCACGTTAGACCGGGCCGTGTCCGGGCCGGAGCTTCCGGAGCTTACTTTACTATGACATGACAGGCGATCATGTGATGCTTTCCATAGAAAACGATGCGCCGGAAGCTCCGGCCCGGCCACGGCCCGGTCTAACGTGAGTCGTCCTTTAGCGGTCACGCACACTACAACAAGCATTAAGGTGACAGTCCATTTCCAACGACAGCTGCATTACTGTTCATTTTACTATGGAAATTGACAATGACAGCGACGCGTTCAGTACCGGTAGTGCAGCTGCGGTTAAAAATGGAATGTTACCATTTTGTTATGCCTACACAAACGCACACAAACGAAAACAGCTGCAGGAGAGTGCGTTTTTGTGTTATTCATCGTTTTTTTAGTAATAATGATTCATTAAATGCATTAATAAAAACAGAGAAACACATAGGTATATCTTACATTTTACTTCCTTCCGACATCGGATCGGACAACGCTCGGCTGCGTTGGCTTTGCAAACAAGATCGTGTCAGATATTTTTGCGGCCTTCGTTGTGTAACATATTATTGCAGGTGACTGTACATAATAAAAGATATAAAATTAAGTAATAATCATAAACATCACTTACACAAATACCTGCCATAATATATTACCAATAAAAAACCGGTCAAGTCCGAGTCGGACTCGCGTTCCAAGGGTTCCGTACATTACCCAATTTATAAAGATGTAGGGTGTAAGAACCAGTAGGGGTCGGATTAAAAACTAAGCAATTAAGTCCGACTCACGCTTGACTGCAAATTTCTAATAGGTTTTCCTGTTATCAATAGGTTAGGAACTATTTGTGTATATTTTTTCCAAAATTTTAGACCCAGTTTCGGAGTTCGTTTCGGAGATAGGGGGGTGGACCTGGTCGAATGGACAGACAGACGCACGAGTGATCCTATAAGGGTTCCGTTTTTTCCTTATGAGGTACGGAACCCTAAAAACACGAAAAGTTTCGATAACCCGAATAACTACTATAAATAACTGTAATTATACGCAAGTCGGTTAAGAAACCTATGAACTAATGACCCCTCAAATGTAATGGGCATTATATAACACCGCAGTGGTATAAAATGATTATTATAGTATTGTTCCGTGAAAAAGGGACCGTGGGGCAATTGACAGTTATGTGAACATAGGTATGTGCATTGTATTTTGTTAGGTGTAGTTGTTACCACGACATTGTAGTAAAACATACGGCTCGCGTGCTTTATCGACGTTATTTGTTTTAATTTTAATGTCACGTTGTCGATTATTGGAAAAAAAATTGCTTGAAAATTTATTTTACAGTACATACTTATGGTAATATGATTCTATTTTCCCGCACTAGTGCGTAAAATAGCACTTTTCGTGCGTCTGTCATAAGTTTAAAGGGTCATATATGTCCTGTAAAACGTTGTACGATACACGTGCGAATAGATACTTCGAATTTCCTACTTTTCGCACTTGTACTGTATTGTTTTATTTTTATCATTCGTTCTAATTAATAAAAATATGGACGTTACAGCATTCCTTAGAAGAACCTAACCCTACAACCCTACATGGGATTTCAGGGTTTGTCCAATGGCTAAGGACAATACTGTATACCTACTATCCTTTGTTGCCCTCTAACTTCCTGATTTTACGGGGTTATCCGCAGATGGTCTAGGACGCAAAATGACTAGTGTGTTGTTTTGCCTAAATCGCAATTTGTCTACGTCGCAAACGGTCTAGAACGCAAAATGCTCGAATTATTTTTTCCGTTTAATCTTAACTTTATAGCGATGTCGACGGAGCCCCGCTTCCGCGGGGCTCCTATTCTGTGCTGTTTGGCCTTCGGCCATTTGAAGAACGAACCTAACCTACCTATGTAAAATGTGGTGATATAAAGAGTGGGCATTTTGCGTTCTAGACCGTTTGCGATGTAGACTAATTGCGATTTAGGCAAAACAACACACTAGTCATTTTGCGTTCTAGACCATCTGCGGATAACCCATTTTACGCCCGTCTTAAGCCGAGATAATTGATATACCTAACAAACAAAAGTATGATTTAACTGTAACTTTATTATGTAACTAATTCAATAATTTTAATTGTAACCGGTTCCCCGCGATACAGGCGTAGCCTAGAGCGGAGACCCCTGCAATATTCTGTTATGTGTTTTATTGATAATAAAATTTATTCGTATTCTTTATTCTTATTCTTAATTACACAATTGTAATAAGGATATAGTTCCTTAACTAACCCATTTACCCACTTTTCCACGACGTTATTGCCTGAGAAAAACCTCATTCTATTGTTCTGTGGAGTTATTTCCTTATTAAAAAAAAAAGTA
Organism: Cydia fagiglandana; assembly: GCF_963556715.1. NCBI lineage: Eukaryota > Metazoa > Arthropoda > Insecta > Lepidoptera > Tortricidae > Cydia > Cydia fagiglandana. Next base: position 6,950,257 of record NC_085959.1, read on the forward strand.
TAATAACTTATTAATTTTCTAACGTCACGACAATATTACATTAATCAACCCAGTCGCCAAGTACCATCGGCCACACTGTTAACTGTACATCGGTGGAGCTGCCTTTTGTAATAAAGTCCACCGAAGAACAGTTAGGAGTGTTGCTATTTGTACACAGAAGGACAGAGAGTTCTGGAACGAAGGAATATTATTTATTTGTTTCAAACACTACAGCACTAGTGCGGTAATCAGCACTTTAACTGCCTGGTCGAAAATGTTAATGGCCACATAATATATGTACCTAAAACGTTAACATTGAAATAGGTCAGTGGTGGGCAAAGTACGGCCCGCGGGCCATCTCCGGCCCCCGAATGGATTTTATCCGGGCCGCCGGCGGTCCTATGAAATAATGAATATATGGCATTGGCCCACGATTATCACAAATCAAAATAAATTTTGGCTACAATTCTGGCCCTCCACTTAAATTTCCTAAACTTTCTGGCCCCCCATGAAGAAAGTTTGCCCACCACTGAAATAGGTAATTCGCAACTCTTGTCTATTTTGGCGCACTTTCTTCGGTCGTGTTTTAATTTATCGCCACTCGTTGCGAATTTCCTAATTTTCGTACTTCTATCGTAAGATACACGATACAAGTGCGAAAAGCAGGAAATTTACTGCTAGTAATCTCGGATTAATTCGAATACTTAATTTACTGTTTACCTATGTAAATAACACGTTCGAATTGACCTGTTAATATTTATATTTATATTTTTTGTAACAAAATTTAAAAAACACAATTTTAATTAGAACTAGACCAAGAGAAGACTGCAACGATTTTAATAACTATTTTAATAATTTTAATAACACACTTATTATTTTAAATGTCAAACTTCTATGAAATTATGAAATAACACTTGCACCGCGTGTGCTATCAAAATCGCTGCAGACTTTTCTAGTTAATCATGCAAAAGTGAAAGGGTTATCCAAATATACAATGCCAACACTATAAAAATTATAGTGATCATTAAAAATGACAATGACCTTTACATTTCTTAGAGAAAAAGTATTTTTGACACTAAGAATGACTAATTGTAATGTCATAATCGATGTTTGTCACTGACTAATATCGTGTTATGACACTAGCGACTATAGAGATGTCCCGAATAGTGGATTCGGCCCGTCTCTCGGCCGAATACCGAATATTCGGCCCGTCTCTCGGCCGAATACCGAATATTCGGCCCATCTCTCGGCCGAATACCGAATATTCGGCGCGTCTCTCGGCCGAATACCGAATATTCGGCCCGTCTCTCGGCCGAATACCGAATATTCGGCCCGTCTCTCAGCCGAATACCGAATATTCGGCCCGCCTCTCGGCCCATGACTTGCGAACTTCTTGAGTCACAATTATTATGAAATGTTCTCCAACAAAGCACAACGTTTGCTAAGATCATAGTCTAATAAAACATGGTCTTCTCTTCCCAGAGTGACACGAGCCTACGTCACAATAACGTTGCCACTTTATTGTGACGTAGGCCAGAACGAAATAGTGACGTAGGTAGACAATAACATTGCCACTTAATATAGCGCTAAATATTGCATATTATTATATAGCGCTGTCGCATGATGACGTAGGCTTGTGTCAGTCACGTGGTCGGAAGATAGTACCAGGCGGAGTATATTATTATACCATTGCTAAGATATATTTTTCGTTGAACAGAATTAATGAATGTAGTTACACTCAATCAAATCAAACTCAGGATAAAAATAAAACATTTTGAAATCAACAAATGCTCTAAAAGGGTCTTGATATTTAACAACTTTCCAAGCATACAATTTTAAATATAAAATATATTTATTTATTGGTTATTATGATTGTACATTTTTTCTTTTTAGGTGCACCAGATATTCGACTAAGCGGCCGAATAGGCCGAATACCGAATAGTCGCCGAATATTCGTGGCGTCTCTACTAGCGACCTTGGGATTTTGTGAAAATTATTGTATGACATTAACCGGTCAATCATACAACAGATTAATGCAAATCAATTTGACCCATATTGATCTATAGTAACACACGTTACGTTTGATACTGCGTCGCTAGGACGCAAATAGAGTTAGTATCTCACGTGTGTTACTAGGGAGCTCCACGGATTAAATGTCAACAGTATTTATAACTATAGATTTATTTATTTATTTTTTTGTAAGCGCTAGCAATGTGCAAGTTTCACAACATTCTCAAAATTTCCGAATTTTCTGGTATCTTTCATGAAAAAAAAGAGCGGTGGTGGCCGAGTGGATGACGCCCGACTTTTAATCCGGAGGTCGCGGGTTCAAATCCTGGCTCGTACCAATGAGTTTTTCGGAACTTATGTACAAAATGTCATTTGATATTTACCACTAGCTTTTCGGCGAAGGAAAACATCGTGAGGAAACCTGCATACATCTGCGAAGAAATTTAAAGGTGTATGTGAAGTCCCCAATCCGCATTGGGCTAGCGTGGGGAATATAACCCAAACCCTCTCGTGCTTGAAAGGAGGCCTGTGCCCAGCAGTGGGACGTATATAGGCTCAATTATTTCATGAAAAATTTCATATAAGTTTCTACTTAGAAAGTTTCCATTCAGATCAGGCATTATTACTCAATGTTCTTAACCGTTGTCGACCGATGTTTCATTTTACATTTACGTCAATCATTGGCGTGGCGTCCACTTTAATTGCCAAAGAAATCGAAACTAACTGCCGTATTCGAACTTCAAGATATTCACAAGAGACGACACGTACTAGATCCATTCTAGATACGTTATAATTTAGATATCAACTTGTTCTCTTTTGCAGCGCAATTCGGGCAACCAATGTCACTTTTACGTTAGATAGAGTAAGATATCTACTAGATGTGAATTGGATCTCTAAGTCATATCCTGTGGAAATCGTTCTAGAGTATCTCCAGAATCGCGCAAATGTCAAATTTGGTAGGTTAGATCTTAAACATATCGTTATCGTATCTTGGTGATGTCTAAAAGATATCTAAGAGATGTCTATTTCAAAGTCCGAATCGGGCCCTGACTGTACTTAAAGAAGGTTTGGTAATAATCAGTTGTAATCACTATAATCAATTAATCATACATTTTATAGCATTTTTGGTGCAGCGGAGTGGTATAGATAATTCCAACTGAAATGGTAAAGTAAGGTTAATATTAACGTAATTAACGCTAATTAATCATTAGGGTTGAAATAGTTTAGGTATACTATCATCATAGACCTTTCAGTCTATTGCAGACTATACAAACAGTGTCAGGCAGGGCGACAACGTTTTTCATGGCTGTATAAAGGTGACAGTCCATTTCCAACGACAGCTGCATTACTGTTCATTTTACTATGGAAATTGACAATGACATCGACGCGTTCAGTACCGGTAGTGCAGCTGCGGTTAGAAATGGAATGTTACCATAAGCCAATACGGTAGCGGCAACCACGACCGCAAAACTGGCAGGTGCAGTGTGCCCGTGGCGAACAGATGTCGGGCTGATGACGTATACTATACATATTTCGTTAACACCATTCCGCTGCACCGAAAATGCTATAATATTTACGATGTCTGGTAATACCTACTTGTAATAAACGTGCAAAAAAATACTGCGATCATAGCATGAGGAAATTGGGGAACTATGTGAATTTTAGAAAATTCTCCTTGGCACATTGCTGTAAGCGCGCAGTTAGAGTGAGTTTTTATTGTGCGCGTTTAAAATACAGTCCACTAATATTAAAATTAGACCAAGATAAGTCTGCAACGATTTTGATAGTGCAGTGCAGTCTACGTCAATTCTTGGGATTAATTGTCAAGCGGACCCCAGGCTCCCATGAGCCGTGGCAAAATGCGAGAGAGAAAAGGTAACACTTGCACTGCGTGTGCTGTCAAAATCGTTGAGACATATCTTGGTCTAACTACTCTAACTCTACCTAAAATACAAAACAACTGGAGTACATTTTTATACATCAACAAACGTTTTTGTTTCAGAGCCTAGTAAATAAAGAAGACCTACAGTCCCCATACAACACCACCACAAGAGACGTGTTTACATATTTATGAGTACCTCGCCGGTCCACTATACCTGAGGGTCTACCGCGAACCGTGTTCGATGCGTTGCCTCTATGTCGCACTTGTAAATTCGTACGTAAGTGTGACAGAGAGGCAACACGTCGAACATGGTGCGCGGTAGGCCCTCTGATGGTGACTGCAGACAGTGTTGCCAACTTTGCATAAATGATGCCAGATCTGGTATATTTTCACTTGCTTTGGCACCAAAAGTTTCCATTTAGCATCTGGCATATTTTTTTACATAATTTAGTCTAAGCCAAGTTTGCTCCAACTTGGCATCACACAATTTGCGCCATCGCCCTATGAGGTTCACATTTTCATATGAATTTTGACTTTCGTGGACGGATGGACGTCGACGGACTATATAAAGTTGGTCAAGTAGATCTTGTCAGTAGAAAAAGGCGGCAAATTTGAAAAATTTATGTGTTTTAAGTGTCTAATTTCAAGTGACAATTTAGCATTTTTTTAGCATATTTCGAAAACTTTTGTATAATTTTGGCATAATCTACACATTAGTCTAGCATTTTTTTAAAGTCTGAGTTGGCAACACTGACTGCAGACAAGTACGTGTGTAAGATGCAGTAATCGCATGTAACGTTACGTAACGCAAGTGTATGCCAAACGTAACTGAATGCCAAAAAACGCAAGAGTTCAAAGTCAATATAAAATTAATGATATTACAAGAAAGTATTATGTAACATTGACATAATGATGTCAAGTCAAACGTGTAATAACGAAATTACGATGTATGTAGGTACTTACTTGCTCGGAGACTATCATAATATCAGTTTAATGGCTCCTCTACACGACGGGCCAGCGCCGGCCACTCTAAGGGATGCATTTATACGTTATAGGGAGCAAGTGATATTGCTATCTCATTGTACCGCATGGCTGCGTCCCTTGGAGTGCCCGGCGCTGGCCCATCGTGTAGAGGAGCCATAACGTTAATATTATCTTTTTTCGTTTCATAAATAAATTCCATTGTTTCAATTCTTCAATAACACCGTCAATCAATATCACTATCACCAAAGCTCTCGCGTCGAATGATTACAGTTTCTTTCGAGTCTCTTATCTTAATTATAGCGCGAAGTAGCCGATCGAACAGCGACATCTAGTGTGATATTAGGCAACTATAAAACTAAACATTATTTATATGTAACAGTGTCGCCCCCAAAAGGACGACTTGTTCTGCGACACCCTTCAAAGAAATGATATTACACAGTGATTGGAATTTAAAAAAAGTAGGTAAGTGGGTAATGTTATAGACTAGCGTTTTATACGCGCTTATAAGCTTGTTTTGGAAGCGCGTGTAACCGCGTACAGGCCGAATATAGCGAAATGTAGCGCGCGTGTAAGCGCAAAATGCCGAATTGACCGTATAGTTACGCGCAGAAAAATAAGGTTAGTCCAAAACCCTCACCGGAATTTGTCCCGTAATTAATACGAGTAAAATTAATATTTTAACAAATTAAAATGTCGCGTCAAAGATTGCCGCGCCGCGGTTGCGCTTTGCCGCGGTTGCGCTTTGCCGCGGTTTCCTCATAATAATATATGTTTTTTAAACGGTTTACTAGATGCGTTTCCAGTTTACCATTAAAATTAAGTATCACATAATTGACGGAACTTCAATTGTGTACGGACCCTACGAACCGTTTTCACAATAATTTGTACTCGTATTGAGTATCACCATTGTTTAATTGAGCTGAAATATTGGCATACTTCCGTATATCTGATACCAATAAAGGGGCCCACTGACTATCAGTCCGCCGGACGGTATCGGCCTGTCAGTTGTTCAGAGCTGTCAAAATTTTGTTCTAACTGACAGGCCGATATCGTCCGGCGGACTGATAATCAGTGAGTCCCTTAAAATAAGAGGTCAGGGAAAAAGTTATTAAACTTCGTTACTAGTTCAACCACCAGCCATAGGGCCCGATTAGGATTTTGAAATAGACATCTATTAGATATCTTTTAGACATCACTAAGATACAATAATGATATGTTTAAGATCTAACCTGTCAAATTTGATATTTGCGCGATTCTGGAGATACTCTTGAACGATTTCCACAGGATATGACTTAGAGATCCAATTCACATCTAATAAATATCTTACTCTATCTAACGTAAAAGTGACATTGGTTGCCAGAATTGCGCTGCAAAAGAGAACCAGTCGATATCTAAAACTATAACGTATCTAGTACGTGTCGTCTCTTGTGAATATCTTGAAGTTCGTATACGGCAGATAGTCGACACTATTAAAGTTCCTGAGTTATAGATATTTTCTATGTATATCTTTATCTTTCTACATATATAATAAATACATAGCGTCTTTTAGTACCTACGACACAAGCCTTATTACAAGCTTTTATTTAGTTTCACCTGACCGTTGTCTGTCTGTCTGTCTGTCTGTGTGTAATCAAATCTTGCAAGTTAAATTTGATCCACTTCCCGGTTTCCGATTGAGTTGAAATTTTGCATGCATGTATAAATCGGATGACAATGCAATATTATATAGTACCATCGAACTGATCTGATGATGGAGACAGGAGGTAGCCATAGGAACTCGGTGATGAAACAACGCAACCTAATTGTGTTAGGGGTTTTTAGAATTGTCTCGATGAGTATTAGTTGTCTGTCGTAATAAAAGTACAGTCAGCGATAAAAGCTTGTACCAAAAAAGGAATTTTTGCCAAAAACTTATTGAGCTTACTGTGGGACTAGGTCGATTTGTGTAAGATGTCTTTCGGGAGAGACTCACGTATTTCAAGTCGAATTTAACTCCAGCTTATTAATACTAGTCCGTTATTTTAATTTAAGATATTTTAATATATAAATAGTAATTATAAGTTAAGAAATAATTTAGCTGTTAAGGAAATAATTTGCATTACTCTTATTATAGTCTGAGTGTACGCTCACTCAATCATACCACAAATGTCACACAATTTTACTACATTTTAAAGCAAATAAATTACTTTACTACAGATTCCTAATAAGTACGACTAATTACCTCCAAAGTAATTTGAATTATTTATAAATGGAACAGATTCGCTTTTGTTTTGTTTCGTTCCATTTTAAAACGAAACAAATTCAATAATATCACTACACCTTACGAGTAGAGTACCTATATGTAAAACAAAGTCGCGCGCCGCTTCTGTTTGTGAGTTTGTATGTTCGCGATAAACTCAAAAACTACTGAACGGATTTTCATGCGGTTTTCACCTATCAATAGAGTGATTTTTGAGGAAGGTTTGGATGTATAATTTGTTAACCCTTGCGAAGCTATTGCGGTTCACTAGTTTTCTAATTAGTACCAACCATTGACTGCCAATTATTCTTGGACGTTGGGCTAGAGGTATCATCTCCAAAATTTTCACAGATTTTCACGTTCCAATATGAGAGGAAAAATGCGTAGCCCTCGGCCATTATCGGATAGCGTAATTTCTCAGCTCTTGTGGTTTACCGCCACCGCAGAGTACGGAAAAATACCTGACGTAATGCCTAAGCCATGTATTAGAAATGATTTTAATAGCAGGCACAAGGTTCCGTGGTATGAGGGGAAATCACGTAAATCTAGAAGATAGAGGCAATGGCGATGGCTTTGTTCTAAGGCACAGTAGGCCCGGGCCTAGAGAGGCAAAATATTATAAGGGGCCCACTGATTAACAGTCCGCCGGACGGTATCGGCCTGTCAGTTAGAATAAAATTTTGACAGTTCCGAACAACTGACAGGTCGATACCGTCCGGCGGACTGTTAATCAGTGGGCCCCTTTAGGGGCGGCAGCAAGGCGGCAAACTATAACTCTATACGATGTGTGCTGAGAAAGGAGCAGCTACAGTTCGTTTTTTTTAGCATTAGAAATAAGGTAAACAATCTTGATGTGTCTTTTAATTGAAAAACAAATTATAAAATTAAGTTACGGCAAATACGTAACAATTATGAATCTAATACGATCATTTATATTCTTCTGCTTTCATAAATGATAGTTACTGATTTTTAATAAGCGTTTTTCAATTAAAAGACGTGTTAAAATCGCTTACCTTCTTCCAAGTTCTTTCTAATGCTAAAAAAACGAACTATAGTCGTTACAACAGGGCACGGGGCCTAGGGCGGCCAACAATGCAAATCCGCCACTGGGAAAGGGACGGCCAATTCTACATACAAACGTAGTTCTCAGTTTCCTCTCTGGATATTGATATTATGGAAAATATTTTTACATCATTTCATGTTTATCTATAGATCTTGACTTTTTTTGATTAGGTATTATAAAAAGTAGGAGCGAAAAACAGATGTCAAACAATTTTTTAAATGCTCCTAGCTGTTAAAATAGTTAAAAATTCTAATAAAATCCAACGTAGGGTTATAGATATATTTAGAAATATTTAGAAAAAAATAATAAAAGAAAAAAAATCTTTTTGTATGGACGAGTACCTACGCAGTATTCTTCCCTGTTAAACGCAAGCCAAATCGCGGGCAGAAACTATTCAAAAAACATTAAAAAAAACACATGCAACGACCATGAAATCTATTTTTGTCGGACATTTTTTCCACTTCGCAATACTTGTTTTGCTATTTAATTGGCTAGAAAGATTTCGCAAGTTAACCGCGTTTGGGGAAACTTATCGCAATTATATTTAATTGCTATGTATCAAGATGAGCTGGGTGCACATATTATACATGCGTTATGCAATGGGTAACCATGATGCTACCTAGAATTTCGCGGGACATACCATGTTGTACAAAAAATTGTACCTAATAATAATAATCATAGCCCATTATCCAGTCCATCTAACTTTTAAATCTATAGCCACAAAAGTGCTGCACTGCAATAGTATTTGCACCTGGCGGGGACCATCTCCGGATGTATCACATTTTGCGTTCGGGGATGGTATCCGCCACGTGTATCCCTTGCTTTTAGATTAAAGTGTCTTAAAGGGCCTCTGCGCTGTTGGCTTCGGCCCTACGTACGCTTCCCAAAGGTCCGGGACCCCGTGGTCCCGAGATATGGAAAAGACATACAAATAATAGTAATTTAGCCTATATACGTCCCACTGCTGGGCACAGGCCTCCTCTCAAGCACGAGAGGGTTTGGGCTATAGTCCCCACGCTAGCCTAATGCATATTGGGAACTTCACATACACCTTTGAATTTCTTCGCAGGATTCCTCACGATGTTTTCCTTCACCGAAAAGCTAGTGGCAAATATCAAATGATATCTCGTACATAACTAAGTTCCGAAAAACTCATTGGTACGAGCCAGTATTTGAACCCGCGACCTCTGGATTGAAAGTCGGGCATCATATCCACTCAGCCACCACCGCTTCATTCAAATTCTTGTTTATGACCTTTACTTCGCTAATTAAGGTATTAACATAAATAAATAAATAAATTAATAGAGTTTAATAAAAAAAAGTCATTGGAAAATAAAGTTATTAATGATTAATGTACAAAATTCATATCATAAAATTAATTAATATACCCGTTAACACTGTCTTGAAGGGCTAATCAACCTCATTTTAAAAGCGTCCATAGCAAAAACCATCATACAACTCACCTGACCAATGAATGTTTACAAAGGGTTTTATTTGTCCCACGAAATCTAGCCACGAAATGGTCACCCTGCGTACACCTACAGTACGTGTGAGTCCCATAATGACCATTGGATGTTCCACTTGTGACTTGAAAATTAATTAGTTAACTATAATAGTTATTAACAAATTACTTAACTATTATAGTACACAACATAATAATAAGGTTGAGGTGTAATAGTTATAGTAAGTAGTATAAGTATTAGTAGAAGTAGTATATTTAATTTACCCCCTTATTCATAAACGTTTACTAAAGTTGACAAGCCGATAATAATCATTTGTCCCTTTCCCACGTATTGGTATGATAGAAAGGGACAAACGATTATTATCGCCTTGTCAACTTTAGTAAACCTTTATGAATAAGGGGGTTAAAAGTTATAGTATAAAAATAGATTTGAGATGAAAGGAAAAAGACAAAAATTACTTGCTCGCTACAACTTACATACCGGGTGTGGCCTGTAACACGAGCAAATACTTAAAACATGTACTCCTCAAAAGGTGACACTTTTGTTCAACAACTTTTAAAATTTATGGAGTATTTAGACTCTCTATTTTTCATACAAATTGAATATTATCTTCAATGGACGCCATCGCCACGCCATATCATTGTGATTGACGTTGCTTGTCACGCCTTAAATATAACAAAATTCGCGATACATTGCGTCTTAGAATAAACTTTAAAGTGTATTAAAAATCAAACCACAAGTTATTTTTAAAAGTCGCTGAACAAATGTTGAGTATGAGGAGTACAGCCTACAATTTAATTTTTTGCTCATATTACAGGCCACACCCGGTATATGTAGCACAAATTCCCCCGCCGCGTCTGTATGTATGTATGTTCGCGATAAATTCAAAAACTATTTTCATTTTGAGGAAGGTTTAGCTTAGGTGTTTAGTTTAGGTGTATAATTTGTTAAGGTTTTGTGTAACCCGTGCTAAACTGGGCCGGGTCGCTACAGTTATAGATAGAGGTGATTTAGGGCCCGATTCGGATTTTGAAATAGATATCTATTAGATATATTTTAGACATCACCAAGATAAGATAACGATATGTTTAAGATCTAACCTGTCAGTAGAAAGTATTCCCCGATTCTGGCCCCGCCTCTCAGTGGTCCCCGATCCTGACCCCAAGGCCGAGCCACCGCCCCTGCTGAACCTAAAAAAAAAAAAAAAAAAACAAATAGCCCCCCATTTGAATTCATTGCGCTAGGTCTCAGCAGTGCCCGGCGCCTCCTTCAGGGACTTACTTACGAAATACGCTAATTAAACAATACACCTTGTTCACCACGGTAACAATAGGCTTATCGACCCTTTTCTATTGTTCGATCTCGACTCGGGCGCGCTATTGTGTTACCGAGCATACTACCTGCCTGGACCCTTTCCTTAACCCACCGACGTCTCCATTCATGCCTTCTTTATGTGTGTATACTGTAGGTGTTTGTGATAGGTATTTTGCAATAGGTATTAGCGACAGCTATTTGCAATAGGTATTAGCGATAGGTACTTATTTGTGATGCATAGGTACTCTAACTATCAACTCTAATAACCCGCATTATCTTATTACCTCTTGGAGCTATTTCGATTTATAAGGAATACAGTTCTAACCTTCTTCTGACGTAGAATTTACACTAGTAATCCTTTGGCAGCCTAAACTAACCTTAACCTTTTACCAAACCTAACTTATTCTTCGAAAACCTAACCTAAACCTAACTTGACCAAACCTAACTAAAATCAACCTAACTCATTTCAAACTAACCTGCTTTCACCTAGTCTTCCGATATAAAGTAAACTCGTAGTTACTTGTTTCTTTCTATTATTTAAAAAAATAACGAGGCGTGTGAGGCATTTCTTGTGCACTTGTGTTCATTGTTATAATAGCTTAATTGTTTTATTGATAGACGTCTATTATATTTTATACTGACAATGGATTTATTGTTTCCTATACCTATTCTTTTATAATTTGGGTTTGAGTAAAGAGAACGTCTGTTTAGATGAACTTGTTGATACATGTTACTTTGTGTGATTTAAAAAAAAGAACGAGACATGTCAACTGGTTTCAACATGATTTAGTCTAATACATCAACATTTCTTGTGCGTTGCTATTCATTGTTATAACAGCATAATTGCTTTATTAATAGACGTCTATTATATTTTATGCTGACAATGGATTTATTGTTTCCTATACCTATTCTTTTATAATTTGGGTTTGAGTAAAGAGAACGTCTGTTTAGATGAACTTGTTGAGACATGTTACTTTGTGTGATTAAAAAAAGGAACGAGACGTGTCAACTGGTTTCAACATGATTTAGTCTAATACGTCAACATTTCTTGTGCGTTGCTATTCATTGTTATAACAGCATAATTGCTTTATTGGTAGACATCTATTATATTTTATACCGACAATGGATTTATTGTTTCCTATTATGCTTTTGAATTTGGGTTTTAGTAAAGAGAGCGTATGTATTAGATGAACTTGTTGAGACATGATTTTAACGGTACTGTACCCTGGTCATAGTGACACAGTATAAAAGCCGAAGAGAAATGAGTTTGAGTAAGTATTACCGTCGTGGCAGTCCACTGTATCAGAGCTCCTTGTATCTATTGCAGTATATAGAAATATAGTGTTAATTCAACAGTGAAGTGTTTAAGTGTTTATAGAAAGACCCAACAATGGATGTAAGTATGTCTTTTATTACCGTAACTTACTTTGTTTTGTTTTCACTTGTGTTCTTTGTGTTTTAATTATCAAGATTGTAGACAGTGTGTAAATTATTGTTTTATATTGTTTCAGTTCACTGAAAATACTTTCAAGAACTATTACTACCCGGATAATAATAAAGACGAATCAAGCGATGAAGAGGGTACGCTTGGTTTCAAAGTTAAACAAGCCATCGCAAAGAAACGTTCAGGAAACAATATCGATAGTTTCTTTGAACGACCTAAAAAGCAACCCAAAATTGTGAAACGGTCTTCGAATGTGAGCAAAAGTTCACCAGACGGTGTTGCAAACTTATCATCCGGACAAGACGACGGGGCGTATGCATCACATTTGATTAAAATCGAGATATATGATATGCAAACAATTAAAAACGTCCCACCCATGGAACACTGGAAGCATGCGGACTTCAGATTGAAATATTTTGCGTTGGAAGACGATTTGGAGCTACAAAATACGCGAAATATTATTTATAACATAACAAAGCAATTAGCTTCTAAGGACAGTAGTGTGAAATATTTTATAGATAATAAGAAACAGTGATAGTTATAATTATTAATGATAGTAGTAGCTTAATGATTGTGTTAACGTATTTCTCATTTTTTACCTCTCCTTAAGTACATTTTCCATGTAACAGATTATTTTTATTGTATAACATTACAACAAGTTTTAATTTAAACTTCTCACTTGTAAAGGTCACAGTCCCCACTCTTAGAAATCTTATACGTGTAGTCAACTATTTAAATGAAAGAAAGCACTGTATGATTTCTCATTTCATAATGGACTCTTTGAGCTGTGATGTCTACGATCTTGAACTTATCAGACTCTGTGAAGAAATAGAAGAAAATGAAGATCTATGCGAGGCTGCCCGTCTTGTGAGCCAACTTCATCGAGAGGCGTAAGTAAAAATATTCCTGTTCATACATGTTTATAACTCTTAACCGGTACCTGTTTAACAAAGGATGGGTCCGTAACTTGTTGTGACCTGAACTAATTGTTAGGATAAACGTGGGGTGGGAGAGGACTGGTTATATAAGCGGGGTATCTCGAGTTCATATCATTCAGTGTTTTGGTGCCGTGCTTGTATTGTGATATCCTTTTCCATAATGGTGTTTACTTATTATCATATTGGTCTCACCTTACCTCGTGATAAGATTGAGGAATTAAGTAAAGAATTTATTGTATCATATTTTCATAGAAATATTCGAATGTGGTACATTTCAAACAAATTACCTCACACGTTACTGGAAGATTCTGATATTATACCGTATTATACACAATGTGATGGGCATATAAAAAATTCCAAGGGGAATACTGAGTCATCAGATGTGATTGATGGAGTTTTGATGATGCAGGCCTATTGTCAGCAGTGTCGAAAAGACTTACGTTAGTATATACAACCAACCATTTTAGTAATTATTTTTATTTTATCTCACATTAAGATATTTATGTTTATTTTGTATTGTTATAGATCTTCTCAAATAGGACGGGGAGTAAAAAGGATAGCTGCAGTTTTGGAGACTGAAGAATTCTTGTTGAAGAAAAACCGTCCAGCAGCTGCTGAACCTGTCACATCAACATCACCCGAACCAGTTCCCGATGTCATTGTGAGTACAAATAATAATCATGAAATTGAATGTTCTGTGTGTAATAAGTTTGTCTCTAAAAGATATTTTAAAAATCATTTAAATAGTAATCTTCACAAAAATAATGTTTTAAGGGCTGACATTGAATGGGTTAATGTTCAGTTAATTGAAAATGCTTTTAAGAATAGGGTGGCCACTTACAGAATACTATTAAATGAAAATGTTCACCAACCATTTACTCCCGAATCTATTTTACTAGGAAATAAAGATAAAATCTTTGCATTATTGGATCGTTCCCTCACTGATCACCATGCTTTAAAAGTAAACTTTATTTTAAATGCGGATTTTACTCAAGAGAGCAAACAAGTAAATAATACATTTGATTTCCAATTATGTAACAATGTAGTTGATGTTAGCAGCGACAAAGATGAGATTTTCGAGTCAGTTGTTAAAGATATATTAACAAAATTATTTAACTTTGAGAGAAAAGATAGTGGATGGAGTTTAGTAAAATTTAACTATCTAGATGTCAATGTAAACAAATTTAATCCATTGCGTGGTTCTTCCTATATCGAATTACCACGTGATATTCAGAACAGAAAAGCAGTTATTAATGTAAAAAATAGTGATCATGAATGTTTTAGATGGGCTGTATTGTCAGGCTTGTATCCACCTACAAGTCATCGTTCAAACACTACGAAATCGTATATAGCGCATAAAAATAAATTAAATTTTGGAAATTTAACTTTCCCACTTAAAGTTGGAGATATTCAGAAATTTGAAAAAATGAATGATATAAGTATAAACGTTTTTGGTCTTGAATACAATTCGAAAAGTAAAATACATGATGTAGTAGGCCCATTACACTTAACAAAGTGCAAAAAAGCTACCCACTTGAACTTATTGTACATATCCAAAGACAGTAAGGGGCATTATTGCTATATCAAAAATTTATCTAGGTTAGTATCCAAACAATTATCAAATACACAGCATGCCGCACATATTTGTGATGGTTGTTTGTCGAACTTTACAACTCGTGACAATTTAATGAATCATCAAAGAAACGATTGTTTCCATGTTTGTACACATTTACCTTCAGAACAGGATAAAAAGAAAAACTGGTTCAATGAAAACGTTTCCTCCAATATACTTACTTTCGATAATTATGAACGTAAATTAAGGGTACCTTTTGTTATTTATGCTGATTTCGAGGCCTTTCTAAACCCGATTCAAACAGGTAAAATTAATCCTACTACATCCTCAACAACAAATATACAAAAACATGAGGTATATAGTTTTGGATACTATATTAAATGTTCTTATAATGATAAATTGTCAGTGTACAGAACATATAAAGGCAAAAATTGCACCCAGGAATTTATGAAGTATATGGAACAAGACTTAAAGGCCATTTGTAGGAGAAATACTTTTGTAAAAACTCCATTGCCTTTATCTAATGCAAATAATTGATTGATCAAAGGAACTTACCTGTAAGTGACCTTCGATCAAAATTATATGAAGTTGACGCCTCCTCTGTATAACTATGT
The DNA here is from genome assembly GCF_963556715.1 of Cydia fagiglandana. NCBI lineage: Eukaryota > Metazoa > Arthropoda > Insecta > Lepidoptera > Tortricidae > Cydia > Cydia fagiglandana. The sequence goes on from NC_085959.1 coordinate 6,965,760, forward strand.
AGTCATGTTTATGACGAGCCATACGACACGATAGTTTAAAGCACGAAGTGTGGAAATTTTAAACTATCCTCTGGTATCCCTGTTTACAGCTAGCAACACCGCGTGCCTATGTCCGCCATTATAGTTCAAAGTAGGTACTGAAATAATTAAAATTAGGCAAGCATTTTGGGAGGGATAAAGAGCAACTAAAAAAAGGGGTAGGGTCTGGACAGAGGAGGCGTCAACTTCATATAATTTTGATCGAAGGTCACTTACAGGTAAGTTCCTTTGATCAATCAATTATATTCATTGACGCCTCCTCTGTATAACTATGTAGATGTTTAAAGACATGGTTGCTTTATTTTAATTATTTATTGATAACGGTCACATATGATCATATGCATTTCTAAAAAGTGAGTTAAATAATCAATTACAAACTGCTTAAAATGCTGGTTGAATAAACATTTTCATCTATTAAAGGTCTATTATAAAAATCAGCAAAACACCTAGATGATTCTGTCCACCCAGCTGTTTTTAAAATATATTCGATATTCACCCCATTCCTATATGCGTGGCTGGTCGACGCATGTCTTGTGCTATGAGCACTAAATATAGATATATCTATACCGGCTTCAGATAAAATATCTTTAACCCACCTTGCCAACGTTTGAGTTGAAGCTGGTGTGTGGGGTTTCCTAACTGTCAGAAATAATTGATCAGATTTTCTTAATGATTTCGTGACATCAATATAGTCTTTTAAAGCTGTAGCTGGACAAATGCTCAAATTCTCTTTATAATATGGAATTATAAGCAATGGCTGCAGCTTATTCCTTCCTGAAGTTTTAATTTTGTCGGTAATTTTAATTTTTATATTTTCATCTGCGATATTTATATTACTTAACTTTATGAGCGACATAGTTTGTAGTCTATGAGCAGTAACTAGAGTTAATAGAATTATTAACTTCTTAGACAAATTATGTAACGTGAGGTTTATATTAGGATATAAGTTTGACACATAATTTAAAACTAAAACTGGGTTCCAGGTTTCATTATACTTTGGATTGTTTGGTCTCATTTTATAAATGCCGGTAAAAAATCTTTTAATATCTTTATGTGTACCTAAATCACTATCCATAAGCAGTGACAAAGCTGATCTAATAGAGTTAAGAGTTCCATAGGCAGAACCATTGTTAAATTTTTGGGTCAGAAAACTAAGAATATTTGGAACTGACATTATAAAAGGGTCAATTGCTTGAATACTACAATATTCCCACCATTGTTTTAAACATGAATTATATTGGTTTATTGTATTATCTGATAATGAATTTAAAATTATATTGATACTTTCACAGGTTAATCCTTTTCTTAAGTAGACTTTGCTGATAATACTGCGGCAATCAGTGTAAGGTTCTGGTGTAGTGGATGGTGGTCCCTGAAAGGAGATGATAACAATGACCTATTTGGGTAAAATTTCAATATGGGTGACTTTTTTAAAGACATAAATATAGGAAACCAAGCTTGAGACGGCCACAAGGGAACTACCACTATTCCTTCTGCTTTATCGATTTCAATCTTTTTTAAACATTTTAAAATGAGAGAAAATGGTGGGAAAGCATAAAATTTTAAATTTGTCCATGAAACTGTAAAAGCGTCTACTGCCCAGCAATTAGGTTCGATATGCCAAGAAATAAACCTTTTACATTTAGCATTTTCTCTTGATGCAAATAAATCAATTGCTGGGCATCCAAATTTTAATTTGATTTTGTTAAATGCGTCATTGCATAGCTGCCATTCAGTTTGTTCGTTAGTATTTCTCGACTCTCTATCTGCTATGTAATTATCTTTAGAAGCTATATAAGAAGCAAATATATATAATTTTCTTAATTCACAAAATTTCCATATTTGACGGGTAAGATCATTTAAATGTTTGTGCTGAATCCCTCCATATCGATTAATGTATGATATTGCAGTTGTGTTGTCACAACGCAATAAAATTTCACAATTTCTTAGATCTTTAGCAAAGCACTGTAGGCCAAAATATATAGCTTTTAATTCTAAATAATTTATGTGTGATTTCCTATCCTCTCTATTCCAAAAACCGTGTAACCTTTTAGAACCACATACAATACCCCAACCAGTTCGAGAAGAGTCTGTGAATATCTCAATTTTGTGAATACCTTCTCTAATAGGATTACTAGCCAAACAGACATGTTTTTTCCACCATTTTAAATCCTCTTTTACTTCATAAGTAAGTACCATTTTAGCCTCAAAATTATTGTCATTCTTTGTAAGATTAAGAAATTTATGGCGTTCCAATCGTTTTGTATACATTAGGCCATATGGAACAGCAGGGCAAATCGATATTAAAATACCAATTAGCGATGCAAAAGATCTTATAGTAGTATGTTTGAGACGGATGAATGATTTTATTTTATTATATATGTTGGTGCGTTTTTCGTTTGGTAATGATACGCAATACTTAGAACAATCTAAAACAAAACCTAAAAATTTACATTGCTTTGAGGGATGTATGTTACTTTTTTCTTTATTTATTATAAAACCCAATGATTCTATTAAGTTTTGGCTGGTTAAAATATTATGAGAGCATTCAATCTGTGAGTTCCCAATAAATAAAAAGTCATCCAAATAATTGACTGAAAGTAGACCTTGTTCCCTGAGGTAAGTTGTTATAGGTTTTATCAACTTGGTGAAGACATAAGGAGCAGAGGAGAGACCAAATGGAAGTACCTGAAATTCGTACATATTGTTGTCAAAAAGAAATCTTAAATATTTTTTGGAATTTGTGTGAATTCTTAAACAGAAGTAAGCATCCTGAAGATCCAGGGAGGCAAGGTAAGACTCCCTGTTGATTAATTTAATGGCAGTTCTAATATCTTCCATTTTGAAGTGTTGTGTAAGTACATGTTTATTAAAGGATTTTAGATTTAAGATAAATCGAGCTGTTCCATCTGGCTTTGGGACAAAAAATATTTTTGATAAATATTGATTATTTACAGGTTTACAGTACTTTACTGCCCCTATTTTCAATAATTTATTTAATGAGTCATGAATTATTTGTTTCTCTGTAGAAGTGAACTTTTCATTTTTTGGTATATGTTTCTGGTTAGGTGTTGATATTAAAGGTATTTCGTAACCTTTACGAACCCATTCGAGGACTGTTTTGTTTTTAATAAATTTGGACCACTTGTCAAAGAAATATGTTAGTCGTCCAGCCACACATACCTCGGTTATTTCTTGTGGTCTCGGCGATGAAGGTGGTGACGTCTGCCTCGAACTGGACGACGAGGTGACCACTGTCGTTGGGTTCTCCGGGGTTGACCGACTGCTGCTGCTGCTGCTGTGTTCCGGTAGTAATTTCTTTGATACATTCTTATTTTGCTTAGGTAATTTTTTCTTGGCCCGCCCTGCATTTGATTGTTGGTGGAGGACGGGCTCCAAAAGTTTAAACCTTTATTCTGTTGAATATCCTTGACAGACTTTTCCATTTCTTTACTTTTCTTAATGATTTTATGTAAATCATTTCCGAAGAGGAAAGTAGTGGTTTGCGTTTTTTCTAATGTTTCCTTGAGTGCCTTGTTTAAGCCCGGTAGAATAACTGCCTTTCTGGTTTCGGTTTCTAGGTAGTGGAGGTCAGCTAATAGTCTTATAGAGTCGCCTAGCATTTCCACATGTTCTTTATCATTTTTATTAATTAGCTCTTTTAACATTTTATTTAAGTTAGCAATAACTAACCCAATTTGGTTCTGTTTTTCGCACAGTTTTTGATCTCTGGTTTTAGCATTTTTGTTTAGTGTTATTTCAATTTCCTCATTTAATGTCGGGGCTTGAACGAAGCAGTTCTCTATTGAGGGAATTTTTTCTTCCAATTTCTTTTTGCCTTCTTTATCCAATCCTTTCTGTATTATATTTTGCCACAGTTCCGCTAATTTTGGGTTAATGGAAATTACATTCTTTTTTATATCTGGCTCTCCAATTAATTGCAAGATGTTCTCTTTATTTTCATCAGCTTGTTCATCATCAGATTCTTCAATAGGCAAAATACGCTTCCGTTTCTTCTTAGGTGGTTCTTCATCCTCATCACTCGAACTTATTATTCGATTTTTTCGATCTGTTCGAGGGGCTGTGGACATACAACTCTATGTACAAAAATAGTATTTATAATTACTGAACTATTTATTGAACACACTCCATTGGACCGGGATAAACTTCCTAAATACCATCTCGTGTACTCGCTCGGTAGTACCGCGAGAGTACGCCTTTTGTAATAATTATAAAAGGAAGTTACCAAAGCCATGTATCTCGTGTACTCGCACAGTAGTACCGCAAGATTACATTTTTGCTTTGTATTGTGACAACAAACAGCATGTAGTACAAATACATCTCGTGTACCCGCCCGTGGCACCGCGAGAATATTTTCTGCTGTTGTGTATAAACAAAGAATTATCCAAAATAGAGTACAATCAGTTATTTAATGTATCGTTATAGAGGCAAATCAAGTAGGCATCAATGTGTGCAAACATAAGTTTTGCTCGTGCATCCGCTCGTGATACCGCAAGCATACCTCGATACATGTGTTTAATGTATATAGCCATGCTTATAATAAGAATAAATCCCATATTTAACAACGAAAAAACGTTGCATAGGTATTATTTCAATGATGCGCAATTGTAATTCACCAACAACAACAATGGCGTCTCTGCCGGTCTGCTTACAGAAAACGATCAGTTTTCTTGATATTTAGGAATAAATACCTTCATCCGAATCGTAATCGAGGATATCCAACAACTTCTTCAATTTTCTTCTGTTCATTTTATGTTCTTACACTAGATATTTTAATTACTTTTTAAGACACTAGTCGTAATCGTATCGCACGAAAAAACATAATGGCGGACATAGGCACGCGGTGTTGCTAGCTGTAAACAGGGATACCAGAGGATAGTTTAAAATTTCCACACTTCGTGCTTTAAACTATCGTGTCGTATGGCTCGTCATAAACATGACTACATAGTTATACAGAGGAGGCGTCAATGAATATAATGTGCATATTTCTCAGAGTAGTACATGTTATATTTGTGATAAAAATTTAAACGAGGATTCAGTCATTTCCTATAATTACCATACTGGTCTTTATGAAGGAGTGGCACATAAATTTTGTTCTGAAAAATACAGGGCACCTAATTTTGTACCTGTATTTTTCCATAATTTGTGTAACTATGATAGTCATTTTCTAGTGCATGGGCTTGGTTTGATGGAAGGCGACATTGAACTGATTCCAGAGAACAAAGAGAAATACATTTCATTTTCTAAGAACTTGCAAATAAATAATCGCACAGTTAAATTGAGATTTGTTGATTCACTTAAATTTATGTCCAGTAGTCTTGACAAATTGGCAAAAAACTTGTTGCCTGAACAATTTCATGAATTAAAATTGAATTTTTCATGCGAGGAGGATTTTAAACGCTTATTACGAAAGGGTGTATATCCCTATGAACACATGTCATCATACGATTCTTTAAACTTAACAGCTCTTCCCTCTAAAGATGATTTCTTTAGTTCCTTGTCTGATAGTCACATCTCAGAGGAGGATTATGATCACGCAAAAGATGTTTGGTCTCATTTTCAATGCAAAAATATGGGTGATTATTCTGATTTATATTTAAAAACTGATGTTTTATTACTAACTGATATATTTGAAAATTTTAGAAACCTTTGTCTTAAGACGTATGGATTAGACCCCGCTCATTATTATACTGCTCCGGGATTAAGTTGGGATGCAATGTTAAGAACTACAAAAATAAAACTAGAACTCCTAACTGATATCGATAAAATAGCTTTTATAGCGAAAAATATTCGAGGTGGCATATCACAATGTAGTAATAGATATGCGAAGGCTAATAATATTTTTTTGTCAGATTATAATCAAAATATCCCATCGTCATTTCTTATGTACTTTGATGCAAATAACCTTTACGGGTGGGCTATGTCTCAATGTCTTCCTACCGGTAAATTTGAATGGGTAAATACAGATACTGACTTTAATATATCTGATGACGCTGATCATGGTTTAATTTTAGAAGTTGATCTCGAATACCCTAACGAGTTGCATGACTCTCATTCAGATTTGCCATTCTGTCCTGAAAACGTTTGTTTGGGTAATTCCAAAGAAAAAAAATTAATTCCTAATTTAAATAAAAAAACGAATTATGTCATTCACTATAGAAATCTAAAACAGTGTTTAAAAAATGGTTTGAAATTGAGTAAAATCCATCGCATTCTTAAATTTCAGCAGTCTATGTGGTTAAAAAGTTACATAGATTTGAACACCCACATGCGATCACAGGCATCATCCGATTTTGAAAAAGATTTCTTTAAACTAATGAATAATTCAGTGTTCGGTAAGACCATGGAAAATGTTGCAAAACGTGTAAATGTCAAATTATTAAATAACTGGGAAAATCGAGGAAAAACGCAGGGGGTTCAATCTTTGATAGCGAAACCCGAGTTCCATAGTTTATCCATATTCTCTGAGAATTTAGTGGCCGTTCAGTTGAATAAAACTAGAATATTTTATAATAAACCGATTTATTTGGGATTTTGCGTATTAGATATATCAAAAACTTTGATGTATGACTTTCACTACAGCTACATGAAAACCAAATATCCAGACAATCTTAAGCTTCTTTATACAGATACTGATAGCTTAGTATATCAAATTTTCACGGAAAATTATTACGCAGATATAAAATCAGACCTTAATTTATATTTTGATACATCTGACTATCCTCCTAACAATAAATATGATTTGCCGTTAATTAATAAAAAGCGATTAGGGTTTTTCAAAGATGAAAATAATGGTAGAATTTTAAAAGAATTCGTAGGTCTGAGATCTAAAATGTATACCTTAGATGTTGAAAAATATGACGAGAATGATGAGAAAACTGAAAAATACGGTGTTTTATCAAAAGCCAAAGGAGTCAATAAATGTGTTACAAAAAAATTTACTCTTGACAATTACAAAACGTGTTTATTTAATAAAAATTTGCAACGCGCTCAAATGCTAAGATTTAAGTCTATAAAACATATAATATTCACTCAAAAAATAAATAAAATATCATTATCGCATGAAGATACAAAACGATACTTATTAGAAAACTCTTCTGACACTCTTGCGTGGGGTCATTATAAAATACCGCAATAATTAAAAAGTTTTTTAAGTTGTAATTTAATCACACAGAACATTCGAATTCCAAATTATTGTTTGTACATTGTATATTTTTTTGATATTACTTGTAAACATGTAAAAAAAAAATGTATGAATTTTATTTTATTATATCTTTTAAGGAAGTTTTGTAAATAAGAAACAAAAAAATTAATGTTAAAAGTGTGATCATATATAATAAATTTATTTTTTTACGTAATCCTTTTGTTTTTTTCTACTATATCTGAGTTGTTTAAATAGTAATCTTCTTTCTGAATATTACCATTTAAAGTCCATCCGTTAACATATCAACACTCACCCACACACACACATACACATAGATTACGATATTTAATAATGATTCACTTTTATCATCCTTTCACCACCATTGTCGCAGGTCCTAGTGGCTGTGGTAAAACTCAATTTGTCACAAACTTTTTGAATAACTCCAAAGAGATATGTAATGTTGAATTTGATGAAATTATTTGGTGTTATGATGAAATGCAACCTCTCTACAATCTGGAAAATGTAAATTATAGTCAAGGAATACCAGATTTTTCAATTTTTGATGGGAAGAAACCTAAACTTCTTATTATAGATGATTTGATGAGAGAATCAGATGGACGAATCGTTGACATTTTTACGAAAGGTAGTCATCATAGAAACTTAAGTGTTTTTTATATTACACAAAACATATTTCATCAAGGTCGAGGTCAACGTGATATTTCATTGAATACAAGCTACATTGTATTTTTTAAAAATCCCAGGGATAAAACTCAAATACGCTACCTGTCACGACAAGTTTACCCAGAAAACTCAAAGTTTGTGGACGAAGCCTACAAAGATGCTACAAAGGAGGCTCATGGTTACCTCATGATTGACCTGAAACAAAATACAAATGACATATGCCGTTTCAAAACAAAAATATTTCCGTTCGATGGGCATTGCACAGTGTATGTACCTAAAAAGGGGTTTAAATATGATAAAAATCAGCATATTTTAGTCAGTTCTACATGATGCATGCAAGAGTAAACACATATAAACATTTACTTGAAGCATTGCAGTTGCTTAAACCCAAATATCGTACTGCGTTACTTAAATCTTGTGACGATGAAGAGATCAACATTATTTGTGAGTGTATTTATAACGTCCTAAATGGGAAAATTCCATTAGAAAAAAAAGAAAAGACGAAACTAAAAAAATATAAAGATATTTTAAGAAAATTAGTTTCGAAAGGGAAACATAAAATAAGAAAAACTGTTATAGTTCAAAAAGGAGGCGCATTTCTACCTATTATTTTAGGTGCAGTTTTAAGTGCTTTAGTGAACTCTTTATCATAAGCAAAATGGAAAACACAAAAAAAATGTTATTAGTAGAATCAGATTTTATTGAAAGACTGAAACGGAATGAGAGTCCACCCGAAAATTCCTCATCTCGGCTAGATGGAGAGATGCAAAAGATCCTTAAAAGTAAAATGAATGATCGCGAAAAGTGGACGTTATATTCTCAAGCATTACAAAGATTTCTACATTTTATTGAAACAGATCGAAAACCGTTTAGAATACCCATCGTGATGGAGGGGCTAGATCAAGTCATCAACGAAAGTAATGATATTATAAAAACAAAAGTGAACAAAAAGGAGGAGAATGAAAATAATGAGTCAGTTACAGATAATATAACTGAAGCAGCCACACCGTCATCGTTTAATACACCACCTGGTGAAATAAATCAAGAACTAATGCCAATCAGTCCATCAAAAATTATAAACATATTACCTAAATCTTATGAAAGAAAAGCTCGAACGTTGTTAGATTACATTGTTTCAAGTAAACCGAAAATTTGGTGGAAACAGACTGGTGAAGTTGTTATAAATAACCAAACCATTCAAAATAGTAATATTACTGATTTGGTAAGCGACACCGTTAGATGTCTTAAACGTCCTAAGCCAATTGGATGGGAAGTGTTTGCTTTACTTTTAAAAGATATCGAAGTTCCTAGGTGATGCATAGGTAATCCTACAAATTTAGCATTTATTAAAGGTACTCCTTTGATTGAACCCTTTACCCCCTCCACATCTGTGAAGACGAGAGCCTCAACAGATAAAGATAATAATACTTCTACACCTCTTGCTACACGGGAGCAAAAGAGATCCGGAAAGAAAATAGAGTGGGAAAGATGGACTCCTTATTAGACATTAACAGAATCTACTATGATGTCTCTAATCCAGCTGGCTATAGCAGTTTAAATAATTTATCAAAGGAAATGAAAGGTCAAATGAACAAAGAGGAAGTGAAAAAATGGTTACAATCTCAAGATACGTACACGCTGCATAAACCTACTCATAGACGATTTACTAGAAATAAATACATTCTCTCGAACTTTAATGAACTTTGGCAAGCCGATTTAAGTGATATGAGTACTTATAGTCAATATAATGATGGGTACAAATATATTCTTTGTGTTATTGATGTATTCAGTAAATATGCTTTTGCAAGAGCCATGAAGAAGAAGGATTCAGCAACTGTTAAACAATGTTTTGAAAGCATATTTACTGAAGCCAACTCTGTTCCCCGTCACATCCAATCTGATAAAGGTACAGAATTTGTTTCAAGGGCGGTTAGAGATTACTTTAAGAGCAAAAATATTAATTATTATACCACTAATAACCCAGACATTAAAGCAAGTATAGTAGAAAGGTTTCAAAGAACACTTAAAATGAAAATGTGGCGTTACTTCACTCATAAGAATACATATAACTACACAAATATATTACAAGATCTTTTACATTCTTACAACCATAGCTATCATTCTAGCATTAAAATGCGCCCAGTTGATGTTTGCTCTAATAATATTATGACTGTTTGGTGTAATTTATATGATCGCAAAAAAGATAGGCAAATTTCATCAGAAACTAAAAAACTAAATGTAGGTGATCATGTTAGAATCACTAAATATAAGCATGTGTTTCAAAAAGGTTATGAAAGTAATTGGAGTGATGAAATATTTATTATTGATTCGATTATTAATAGATCGCCACGAGTTGTTTATACAATAAAGGATTTAGAAGGTGAACCCATCATTGGTACATTTTATTCTAAAGAATTACAAAAAGTAACTTACCTCCCCTCCAACGAGTATAAAATTGATAAAATAATACGCTCGCGTCGAGTTGCTGGCAGAAAGGAAATACTAGTTAAGTGGCAAGGTATAAATTTAATTCTTGGATACCTGAATCAAACTTAAAGAAAATATGAGTGAAAATAGTTTTTATCTAACTTTGTTAAGTAATAGTTCATCAGATTACTACACGGATAATACGACTGCACATTTCTTAACTAAATTACCAAAGACCATTAAATTGGATGGAGAATGGGTAGTTGGGTTGGTGGAATTTCAATACCCTTGTTCCATGTATAATGTTCAAGAGCACGAAAACATCATTTATTTAAAGAAAACGGTGTTATCACCCACCGATAAAACCACAAAAATAGTGGATATAAAAACTCATATACCAGCCACTACATATGATAATATAGATCATTTTCTTCAAGCGTTTAATGAAAACCCACAGTTAAAAAATAACGTAAAATTTCGATATGATGGATTAACAAAACTGGTTGGAATAGCAACAACAAATAAAGAAATAACATCTATCATAACAACTCCGATACTAAGTCTGCAATTGGGTTTTAAACCGAGAACAAATTTAAAACAAAATACATTAGGAAAAAACCCTGCAAATTTATATTTAGGTTTACCATCTCAAATATTTGTTTATACTGATATAATACATCCACAAGTAGTCGGAGATGTTATTACTTCATTACTCAGAATAATACCTTTAGATCCAACTAAGTTCATTTATGGAGCTTATAAAACTCACATCTTCTCACCCGCTCATTATGTACCAGTTTTACGAAGAGAGTTCGATACAATTGAAATAGATATAAGAACAACGACTGGTGTCAGAGTACCATTTCAATTTGGATCTTCTTGCGTGAAGCTACACTTTCAACGAGTAAAATGATTTACAACAGATCGTCAGTCTCTTGTCCTTACGAACATTATTATTCACACCAAGCCGGCTCTGGGATAGGTATTGTCTATAAGGGAGTTCCATACCAACGAGGACATGGTATAGGCAGTTTTTTGGGTGGACTATTTAGATCAGTGCTCCCTTTGTTATCTAGCGGTTTAAAAACCATTGGAAAAGAAACCTTAGGGGCAGGGGTTGGTCTGTTATCTGATATGGTAAATTCTCGTCCTATGGATAGTTCCATTCGATCACGATTTAAGGAAGCGAGCGCTAACCTAAAAAGAAAGGCTGATGAAAAAATTGATTCTCTCATGTCAGGATCTGGGTATAAAATGTCGAATAAAAGAAGAGAACCGCTCATTACTCGAAAAGCATCGCGACGAAGAGGAAGTAAAAATAATAATAAAAATAACGATATATTTTCAAGTTAAATAATGTCATTTTTATACAATCATTCATGTGAATGTGCAAAATCAGAATTAGATATATTTGCCCTTCCATCAACTCAAACAAGTATTGAAAGCGGACATTGGATTCATTACAAACCAATTTCATCTTTAAGTGATGATGGCCCCATTGAATTTCAAGTACCTGGATCAGGAGATGACTACATTGATCTATCACACACAATGTTACATATTACTGCTAAAGTGTTGAATCAAGATGGGACAAAATTAAAAGCAGATGCCGGAGTTGGACCCACCAATAACTGGCTACATTCCCTTTTCAACCAACTTGATGTATATTTAAATCAAAAACTCATATCACCCCCAAACAATACATATGCTTACCGTGCTTATATGGAAAATCTTCTCAACTATGGACCGGCAGCCAAAAAAACCCATCTTACTTGTGGGTTATGGTATGAGGATACCCCAGATTTTATGGATACCGTTGACGCCAACAACAAAGGATTTCAGAAAAGACTAGAATTTATCAAAGAGAGTAAGCAAGTGGAAATGATTGGACATTTGCATGGCGATATATTTAACCAAGAGAAATTCTTGATAAATGGCGTTGAATTGCGTATTAAGTTAGTCCGATCAAAAGAATCGTTTAATTTAATTTGTCATCAAGATAAAAAATTTAAAGTACAAATAACAGATGCTAGTCTCATTGTTAGAAGAACAAAAATTAATCCTAGCGTTTTGTTAGCCCATCAAAAAGTATTGGCAACAACGACTGCGAAGTACCCCATTACGAGAGCAGAAGTTAAGGTTCTCACAATACCATCAGGGGTCCAGGGTAAAACATTGGATAATATATTTCTCGGACAAATTCCTAAACGGTGTATTATTGGATTTGTATCAAATTCAGGTTTTAATGGAAATTTAGCTTTGAATCCATTTAATTTTCAAAACTATAATATGAATTCATTTAGTTTGTTTGTAGATGGTCATGAAATTCCTTCTAAAACATTACAACCGTCATTTAGTTCTGGTTTAATAGCGGCGGCATATCACACCTTATTTTCCGGAACTGGTATTCATTTTCACAACGAAGGTAATGGAATAAGTAGAACAGATTATGGTGGAGGTTATTGTTTGTTATGTTTTGATTTAACCCCAGATTTATCTGCTAGTTCAACTTCACATTGGAATCTTGTTAGACATGGAAGTGTTCGGATAGAAGTACGCTTTGATTCGGCTCTAACTAGCACCATTAATTGTATCGTTTATGCAGAATTTGATAACATTATTGAAATAAACAAAAACCGTGATGTATCTGTAGATTATAATAGTTGAAAAACATAATTATATAAATACAATGTTTTCTTTCGTTTACTTTATTTTGTTGTAGACATTGTTTGCAGCATCATCAAGACAAAATTGTTATTAATTAAGTAATTATGGATACTAATGAGATACAATTTTGTATGAAGAAATTAAACCCACTTTTTGAAACAAATGTTTTTGCTGCTAACAAAATACCTATTTTGGTCGATCTACCTGTCTTTATTGTTAGTAATTTGGACCCTGACACGAAACCAGGCTCCCACTGGGTTGCCATACACATTGATGTTACTGGTATAGGAGAATATTTTGATTCCTTCGGAAAGAAGCCTTCAGGTTACCATAACTTATTTTTAAAAAGAAACACCAGACAGTGGTTTTATAACAATAAACCTCTTCAAAACCATTTTACTTCAGTTTGTGGTGAATATTGTTTAGTTTATTTGTATTTTAAATATCATGGAAAAACTATGAAAGATATGCTAAGTTTGTTTTCTGATAATTCTGTATGTAATGACCTTATATTAAGGAATATGTTTAAAACATTTTTTGTGAAATAAAATAATACGTGTACTTAAATAAGATTTTTTATTTTTTCATATAATACAAAGACCATTCTAAACTATACTTTTTTTTTTTTTTTATTATTTACAAAATATTTCTTAACATTCTTTGTTACTTAAAAACGAGACGACACAAAAAAATCTGTTACATGGAAAATGTACTTAAGGAGAGGTAAAAAATGAGAAATACGTTAACACAATCATTAAGCTACTACTATCATTAATAATTATAACTATCACTGTTTCTTATTATCTATAAAATATTTCACACTACTGTCCTTAGAAGCTAATTGCTTTGTTATGTTATAAATAATATTTCGCGTATTTTGTAGCTCCAAATCGTCTTCCAACGCAAAATATTTCAATCTGAAGTCCGCATGCTTCCAGTGTTCCATGGGTGGGACGTTTTTAATTGTTTGCATATCATATATCTCGATTTTAATCAAATGTGATGCATACGCCCCGTCGTCTTGTCCGGATGATAAGTTTGCAACACCGTCTGGTGAACTTTTGCTCACATTCGAAGACCGTTTCACAATTTTGGGTTGCTTTTTAGGTCGTTCAAAGAAACTATCGATATTGTTTCCTGAACGTTTCTTTGCGATGGCTTGTTTAACTTTGAAACCAAGCGTACCCTCTTCATCGCTTGATTCGTCTTTATTATTATCCGGGTAGTAATAGTTCTTGAAAGTATTTTCAGTGAACTGAAACAATATAAAACAATAATTTACACACTGTCTACAATCTTGATAATTAAAACACAAAGAACACAAGTGAAAACAAAACAAAGTAAGTTACGGTAATAAAAGACATACTTACATCCATTGTTGGGTCTTTCTATAAACACTTAAACACTTCACTGTTGAATTAACACTATATTTCTATATACTGCAATAGATACAAGGAGCTCTGATACAGTGGACTGCCACGACGGTAATACTTACTCAAACTCATTTCTCTTCGGCTTTTATACTGTGTCACTATGACCAGGGTACAGTACCGTTAAAATCATGTCTCAACAAGTTCATCTAATACATACGCTCTCTTTACTAAAACCCAAATTCAAAAGCATAATAGGAAACAATAAATCCATTGTCGGTATAAAATATAATAGATGTCTACCAATAAAGCAATTATGCTGTTATAACAATGAATAGCAACGCACAAGAAATGTTGACGTATTAGACTAAATCATGTTGAAACCAGTTGACACGTCTCGTTCCTTTTTTTAATCACACAAAGTAACATGTCTCAACAAGTTCATCTAAACAGACGTTCTCTTTACTCAAACCCAAATTATAAAAGAATAGGTATAGGAAACAATAAATCCATTGTCAGCATAAAATATAATAGACGTCTATTAATAAAGCAATTATGCTGTTATAACAATGAATAGCAACGCACAAGAAATGTTGATGTATTAGACTAAATCATGTTGAAACCAGTTGACATGTCTCGTTCTTTTTTTTAAATCACACAAAGTAACATGTATCAACAAGTTCATCTAAACAGACGTTCTCTTTACTCAAACCCAAATTATAAAAGAATAGGTATAGGAAACAATAAATCCATTGTCAGTATAAAATATAATAGACGTCTATCAATAAAACAATTAAGCTATTATAACAATGAACACAAGTGCACAAGAAATGCCTCACACGCCTCGTTATTTTTTTAAATAATAGAAAGAAACAAGTAACTACGAGTTTACTTTATATCGGAAGACTAGGTGAAAGCAGGTTAGTTTGAAATGAGTTAGGTTGATTTTAGTTAGGTTTGGTCAAGTTAGGTTTAGGTTAGGTTTTCGAAGAATAAGTTAGGTTTGGTAAAAGGTTAAGGTTAGTTTAGGCTGCCAAAGGATTACTAGTGTAAATTCTACGTCAGAAGAAGGTTAGAACTGTATTCCTTATAAATCGAAATAGCTCCAAGAGGTAATAAGATAATGCGGGTTATTAGAGTTGATAGTTAGAGTACCTATGCATCACAAATAAGTACCTATCGCTAATACCTATTGCAAATAGCTGTGGCTAATACCTATTGCAAAATACCTATCACAAACACCTACAGTATACACACATAAAGAAGGCATGAATGGAGACGTCGGTGGGTTAAGGAAAGGGTCCAGGCAGGTAGTATGCTCGGTAACACAATAGCGCGCCCGAGTCGAGATCGAACAATAGAAAAGGGTCGATAAGCCTATTGTTACCGTGGTGAACAAGGTGTATTGTTTAATTAGCGTATTTCGTAAGTCCCTGAAGGAGGCGCCGGGCACTGCTGAGACCTAGCGCAATGAATTCAAATGGGGGGCGTTTTTTTTTTTTTTTTGTTTTTTTTTTTTTTTTAGGTTCAGCAGGGGCGGTGGCTCGGCCTTGGGGTCAGGATCGGGGACCACTGAGAGGCGGGGCCAGAATCGGGGAATACTTTCTACTCCTGTCAAATTTCACATTTGCGCGATTCTGGAGATACTCTTGAACGATTTCCACAGGATATGACTTAGAGATCCAATTCACATCTAATAGATATCTTACTCTATCTAACGTAAAAGTGACATTGGTTGCCCGAATTGCGCTGCAAAAGAAAACTAGTTGATATCTTAACTATAACGTATCTAGATTGGGTCTAGTACGTG
This sequence comes from Cydia fagiglandana, assembly GCF_963556715.1. Lineage (NCBI taxonomy): Eukaryota > Metazoa > Arthropoda > Insecta > Lepidoptera > Tortricidae > Cydia > Cydia fagiglandana. The sequence continues at coordinate 6,981,919 of NC_085959.1, forward strand.
TCGTCTCTTGTGAATATCTTGATGTTCGAATACGGCAGATAGTATGGTGTAACCTTTGCATTAATTTCGGAATATGTAGAAAAGATTGGAGAAATGTATACACAGCCAAAGTGCGGATTTCATATTTTGAAAATATATTTTCATACATTTGACATGTTGCTAGGCAGAGTGATGGCAGGTGGACCAAAATGTTGACGAATTGGTAGTCACTTTCGGATGAAAGAAGCGCCTGGCGTCCGTTAGCTCGTTGGGTGGATGACGTTCGGAAAATCGCGGGGTACATTTGGATGTGACTAGCCCAGGACCGGGATAAGTGGCGTACATGAAGAGAGGCCTATGCTCAGCAGTGGGCGACTGAAGGCTAGAATGATGATTGTCATAAAATGGTATACCCATTCGCCTTCTTTTCTAAAAGTAAACTTTTAGTTTATGTTTTTTTTTTTCATAAAATTTTGTATTGGAAATCGGCTAGCAGTTAATATTTTACTACGTACCTAGTACGATTATAGTCAGCGCAACTTATCATAATATATATACATCATATATTATTATCATATAACATACACAATGCCTACATACTAGAGCTAAGAGGAAAAAAACTCTAACTTGCCTTTCACCTCTTTACACCAATTTGCAACAGCACCTCTCAAACAAAAAGCCATTCCAATTTGCACCTTATTTCCTTCACACTTAGATACAACAACTATTATAATAACCGCAAAAAACGGCAGACTACAAAACATTCCAGCAGCACTCCACAAACAAAAAACCATTGCAAATTCGACCGTATCACATTAACATTTAGATACAAGAACTAATAGAATAACCGAAAATAAATGTTGACACTTTTAAAGGTGCGTTAAATTACTCTAAAACTTAACCAACTACAAAGAGCGGCGGGTTATGTTGACTAATTACATGACTTGGAATTATTCCATGCGTAGTCTAGTCAACGGAGCGGTTGATATCGATGTTTTGTTTTTAACCAACGACGCAAAAACGAGGAACGTTATAATATACTTAAGTTTGATGCCAAGATCTGTCTGTGTGTCTGTGCCATCGTAGCTCTCAAAGGGCCGCAGGATTTCGATTAGAGATGCAACGGATAGTTGTTTGGCCGGATACCGGATATTCGGCCTGACCATCGGCCTAATATTCGGAATCCGGTCGCCGAATATTACGCGCGGAACTATACCTACATTTCGGTTTTTCAGGCGCGCATCATGCAGATTTTGACCTGTATCGTAGTAGATTGTTATGGTACACCGAGCTGAACCCCTGGTGTAAATTTTATTCGATAGCTTGACATGACGTACGCGTTTCGGTAAGTCTCATGTATGAGATTTTGAATAGCGCGCCAAGCGGGAGGTTTTGGAAACTCAAAATCCCATACAAATTGTGACTTAACGCTTACGCTATCGAATTAAATTTACAGCTAGCTAGAGTCAGACCGTAAAAAGTCTGCAGCGATTTTGATAGCCCACGCAGTGCATGTGTCATTTTAAACGTCAAACTTCTATAAAATTATGACTTATAAATAACACTTACGCTGCAGACTTTTATTGGTGCGACTACAGTGCTAGCGAACGTTATCGTCGAACTCTTGGTAATCGTACTAGGGTCAAAAATCCAGAGCTAAGATTGAGATATCATTGTTGCATAGCGAGACCTCCAGGATATCCGGCGTTTGCATCAAGATCAACACGTAGAGGCTAAATAATGCGGGCCGCTCATTTTTATTCCGTGGTGGAGTATAGCCGTTACGGCACGGAATGCAGGTGGGGCAGAATTGAGCATCCCATTTTTTGTTATAATCCATATTATATCTCTTTTACTAGTCATAAATTAAATTAAATATTTACTTTATATACCTTAGTAAATTTGTCATCCACTAAGTACAAAAAAAATGTATATTGAGTTCATTTTGGGGCCTAAAATCAATTTCAAAAAAAGATGTACCAAGCTGCCACGTTTACTCCTAGGGGAGTGTAAATTTCATTCGATAGCGTGACGTGGCGTATGCGTATGCGTTTAGTGTGATGGCTCCTCTACACGATGGGCCAGCGCCGGCCACTCCAAAGGACGCAGCCATGCGGTAGAATGAGATAGCAATATCACGTGCTCCCTGTAAATGCGTCCCTTAGAGTGGCCGGCGTTGGCCCATCGTGTGCCCTCAGAAGTGACGTTTTCTCAAACAAAAACGTAGCTTTCGACACTTACATATCCGATCCATATTATATATTTAACTAATTTTTAACATATCTTAAAGTTCGAATCAGGCCGTGCATCAGAGCTGAGAGTTGACTTATCTATAGTCCGAAGGCTGGTATACATTAACGACTTCCCGTCTATTGTTTTATATACAGTCGCCATCAGATATATCGGAGCGGCCAAGATGCTTTCAAATATCTGAACACGCCTCTATTGTCAGTGCGTTAGAGTGCGTGTTCAGATATTGTGAACACCTTGGCCGCTTCGATATATCTGATGGCGACTGTACCATCGCCCACCTTGTTAACTGTCTATCGGTCAATCTTATTACAAAAGGCATAAGGTCCATCGATGGACAGTTATGAGCGTTGCGGTTTGTACATACATTATTCGTTTGTTCACACCGAGGGAATGCAGCGAATCTTTTGACCTAGGTATGTTATAATTGTTACCATCTACTGTACGGATATGATGGTCGTATTTGTCTACGTGACAGCGTGATAAAACGGTGTCCGTCTCTTTCTATCCCGCAGAGTTAAAAAGTGACAGTTGTTTTATCACGTGGATAAATATGGATGAAGCGATCCATAATAGGCTTGCTGATGATTAATTGATTATGAATACAACCAAATACACAACATAAGAGTTAAACAAAGAAAAGTCTGCAGAGATTTCGACAGCACACGCAGTGCAGGTATTAGAGTCGGACCAAGAAAAGTCTGCAGCGGATTTGATAGCCCACGCAGTGCAAGTGTGTGAAAATAACACGTGCACTGTGTGGGCTATCAAATCCGCTGCAGACTTTTCTTGGACTGACAACATTTTAAACGTCAAACTTCTATGAAATTATGACGTATAAATAGCACTGGCCCTGCATGTGCTGTCAAAATCTCTGCAGACTTATCCTTGTCTAACTCTATCAAATATACAGAGTGGCTAAAAAATAACTGCATTCCCGTTGCCAGGGAGGTTTTGGGAGTATACTGAGCAACTTTTACTTTGGGGCCAACCCCGATATAATTACAACCATAAGGGATAGTGCCATATGCAGTATGTTTTCTGTAACAGGAGTAATAAATTAAACTGTAGGCTGTACTCCTCAAACTGACCAACATTTGTTCAGAAACTTTTGAAAATAACTCATGGTTTGATTTTTATTACACTTTGAAGTTTATTCTAAGACGCAATATTGCAAATTTTGTTATGTTAAAAGCGGGACAAGTAACGTCAAACACACTGATGTCAGCGTATATTGAAGGCAATATTTAATTTGTATGAAAAAGAGGAAGTCTAAATTATTCATAACTTTTAAAAGTTGCTGAACAAATGTTGGTCAGTTTGAGGAGTACAGCCTATAGTTTAATTTATTGCTCCTGTTACAGGAAGCACCCTGTATTAGAAATGACAGCATGATTCTTCCCTGAACCGCTGTCAAACTTCGGTTTTGTAAGAAGTTTCCTTTCTGTACGATAGTACCTACTACTATTTATTATGTGGTTTTGATATCAAAATGTATGTCAGAATAGGCTTCCTTCTTTTTGGAAGTCGCTAAACAAATATTTATCTTTGACAAGTACAGTCTCTAAACACACTTAAGAATCGAAGGTTATAACAAGCATAAATGTCTTGTTTGCTTGTTTGCAACCGTTACGCGCTAATGTGTTAAAGACACACAAACACAAAGATGTCAATATTTTTCTACCGAGCCACAGACTTAATGTTGAGTTAGGTTGTTCTCACACTTACTCGAATGTACATACCTATTAAGCTGCAGTAGAAATCGGAGAGACCAATCACGGTACGGAACTTCGCTCACCTTGTCCCGCGCACCCCCGCATTTTTGGCATCATCGGTTGCATGAAATAATTGCTCTTAACTCGGTCTAGAGGATTCCTAGTCTATGCCCTATTATTAAGGGCCACCCCACATTTAGCTTCTTTCGAGCGTCGGCGTCTACAACTCTATGGCCGCTGCTCGACGCAACGTCGACGCAACTGCGCAGCGACGTCATTTTTCATTACACTGACCAGATGCCGACGCTCGAAAGACGCTAAATATGGGGTGGCCCTAAGACTCTACTGTCTGTCTGTCTGTATCTCGTGGACTATGACAGCTAAACAATTGAAATTTTCACAGATAGCGTATTTCTTTTGCCGCTATAACAACAAGTACTAAAAATTTAATTTGTACGGAACTGGTGGGCGAGTCCCAATCGCACTTGTCCGGTTTCATACCAGCTTTTATTTAACTTGCAATGTACACCTTCGCAAGTATGTATCTGTATATCTAACTATGTTTGTACGGGACAAATCTTGCATTTTAAATTTGACCCACTTCCTGATTTCCGATTGAGCTGAAATTTTGCATAAGTACCGTAAAACGGGGTGAGTAGGTTTCGCGGGGAGAGTTGGGTTATGAATGGGGAGAGAAGGTTTGAGAGGGGGGAGAGAAGGGATTTTGAGGCCACTGCTACAAAAATAATGTATTCCAATTAAAAATGGGGCTATAGTAATATGCATAATAAAAAAAAATCGATCCAATAATCTTCCAAAATCACCTTTGTATGAAAAATCCTCTCACCCCAAATTGACTTTCGCGCAAAAGAAAAAAAAGAACATATTTATGGTAAAATGCACTTTAAAATTTTGTAACAAATTATGCAAATAAAACATTGCTTCTAAAAATCGGCAGTATAATGTTTGAGGGAACGTATCGATTACTTTTTTTTTATTTAAACTAAGGTAGGTATTGCCTTGAACTGTGTTTAAATTAAAATAATAATGAAGAAACATCTATTCTATGCCAAGGAAAGAGGCAAATATGTCTAGGATTCTAGCTGAACGAAACTCAACCATATGGTCATAAATATAAAGTGGGTTTTGCATTTGGTATGGTGATGTTTTATATCAATATTTGATTGTATGTTTTTGCCACCGAATTTTGTTTGATTTTAGTGAGTATTGGAGTGCTATTGGTAAAACCGGTCAGGTGCGTGTCGGGCCACGCACGAGGATTCCGTCGTATCCCTACTAAAATTATGAATGCGAAAGTAATGTTTGTCTGTTACCTCTTCACGCTTAATCCGCTGAACCGGTAGATCAAATGTTTGGCATGGAAATCGTTTAACCGGATACGGGCTCACACATATAGGTATAGTTCGACATAAAATAGAAGAAATTAAATAAAATAGAACTTAAAAATGTATTATTCAAGTGTTTTTTATACCCCCAATGTTTACCCCTTTTCTTATGCTAAATAAACGAGGTATAGGGAGCGTGCATGAACTGTAGAGAGCAGCACAGGAGCCGTCAGATTTGTAGCGTGTAAATGTGAAGTTTATGCTTCCGATGTAACCCACGAGATGGCAGAACCTGCTATGCACAAGAAAACGTACGAGAACGGTAGATGGCAGCAATTTCTTTGGCAATGTACATTTTTATGTTTCCTATTCAGCCCATTAGATGGCTGACCCTCCAACGTGCATGGCCCCTATAGTCATACGACCCAATTCGAACTTTAAGATACGTCTAGATACGATATGGCTTAGGTATGTCAGTGTCAAAAAAGACGTTTCTCCAAAACAAAACGTAATTTTTGACACTGACATATTTAATCCATATCGTATCTAGATGTAATATTTGACGTATCTTAAAGTTCGAATGGGTCTGATAGCACAGAATAAATAATAGTACTAGGTACAGAGGACTCACTCTCTAACAAAACGCGTCTGTTACGATCAGCCGGCCTAGCCAAGGTCACAATCGCTATCGCTTCGACAACGAAAACCATTATGTCTCTCTATCACACTTCCATATTAGTGCGACAGTGACAGTTGCGTTTCGATCGCTACGGAGCGTAAGCGATCGGCATTTTGGCTACGCGGCCAGGACAGATATGGCTGCTAAGTGGCGACAGCGCCACGCGCGGCTTATGGCTAGCCACCAAAATTGGTGTGGAACGGATGTACTTTTAGCTACCTGTAGCAAAGCGACGAAATCGCGGAGTGAGCCACGCCATCGGTCAATCTTAAACGATTTTAGCGCGTTTCGCCATAACGCGTCAGATTCGCGAATCTTAAGAAACATGTTTGTGAGAATTGCTCATCGGAATGTGGTTGCTGGTTGAGTGGTTGCCTAATTAGTCTTTAGTTAGTGCTTTCTAAATCGAAGGGTATTCTGTACCCCTAGTGTAAATTTCGGTAGCGTGACGTAAGTTACGCGTTTGCGTTAAAGGCCGAGCCACACCGGCTTGCGTGTGCGTGACGTGCGCGTGTGCGTGCGCTAAAATGTTGGAGCCGCACACGCACACGTCACGCAAGCGGTGTGCCGTCTCTCATGAGGATATGTATACAACAACGCCGCACGTGCACGTGCACGTCACGCACACGCAGCCGGTGTGCACAGGCCTTAAGTGTCATTTTGTATGGGATTTTGATTTTTGAGTATCCAATACGTCCCGCTTGGCGCGCTGTTGTTTATATTGCGGGCCGAATTACTTTGAATGGTTAATATTTTAATTGTAAATCATCTGACATGGCTATTTTTACGTTACGCATAGGTACCTACATTTGACGTCCCCCCTTCGCCCCGCAAAAATCGGCACAAAGCGTCTCCATCTGGTTATATCCTCCAAGACGATAACCTAGTCTAAAAAAAAAGATAAAGTAACGCAAACAAAATCAGCAATACAAGCTAAGTAACCTTGGCCCGATATATAATTTAGTATGTATTAACATTACATTTAACATCAATAACAATGTAAACATTGCACAAGGCGTGCTAAGAATCGATTCGATGATTGGACTGTTATATTCGTTCACATACACTAACATATCTACTACCAAATGTACAGAATAGGTGAGATACAGAGGCTTTCAGGTACGGTAGTACTATTACTACCTATTAGTTATTCTGTGATTCAGGCCAATATCACAGAATAACTAATAGTATTTTCTTGTATTAGTAAATTCGTGTTTTTTCGAAAAAAGCGGGCAAAGTTGGCTATATTCACGGTACCGTACCAATCAATAGGAAGTATTACAGCAATGTTCTGCCGCCAGAGAGCAGCACTAGTTGCTCTAGTAAACCATAGAGTAACTTATACATACTGTGCCTTAAACTGTTTTTTGACAAGGTTTCACAGACAATAAAATATGACATTGATGCATCAAGGCGGTTTGTTAACAAGGGCCTACCGGGATACGCAAAAATCGACATTTAGTTATCTGCCTCTTAGTCACTCGAATATACAAGAATGAAGCCTAACCTAACCTAGGTTAGGTTAGGCTTCACTTTCAAAAACTTACCTACACTATCAGGCCAATTTGACTGTAGGTGCGTTTAATTCAATGACCTAAACTCATGCTCGATTCGGGCAGCCCGAACAAGTACAGTATGAATTATCTCAGATGATTATCCGGGCACGGGCCCTAATCTGTAAAAAAAGTTCTTATTATTATATTATTTATTGCAAAATAAATTGAAATACCGTAAAATGGGGTGAGTAGGGTCAAAACTGAAATTCAAACCTCGATAACATTGTTCCATATAAAAACTGAATGGTGTATAATAATAAGTGTTCCGGACGTTTGTATTTTAGTTTTTATTTTATTTTGGGTAGTTCCATTTCATAACTTTGACGATAAAGAGGAAAATCAACCTCACCCCGTAGTGTCTCGTATTTGGGGTGAGAGGGGTTTTCATACAAACGTGATTTTGAAAGATTGTTGGATTGATTTTTTTTTATTATGCGTATTACTATAGCTCCATTTTAAATTGGAATACATTATTTTTGTACCAGTAGCTTTAAAATCCCTTCTCACCCCCCTCTCAAACCTTCTCTCCCCATTTATAACTCCCCGCGAAACCTACTCACCCCGTTTTACGGTACTTAATGAAAAGTGTATTATATTATATTATTGGAGCTGACCCGAGTCGTTTAATCGATACAAAACGTGCATTACTTATTTAAAGGTACCTACAATTTCGATACTCTATGCATTTTAATATCTCATCATCATGACTTTACACATTTTTACCAAAATTATCATTTGCGCATGACCGATAGTGCGTACGAGCAATTATCGAGCACAGCCGGCCTAGCCAAGGTTACAATCGCTATCGCTTCGACAACGAAAAGCATTATGTCTCTCTATCACTCTTCCTTATTAGTGTGACAGTGACAGTTGCGTTTCGATCGCTACAGAGCGTAAGCGATTGGCATCTTGGCTACGCGGCCTGCTCCTCCAATGTCCCTGTCACCGACTGCACGTTTAACTTTGTATTCTTTTTGTTTTCTTTGCACTTGCAATTTATGAGTCGAAGAGAGAAATTTACGAATTCTTTCGTCATGTTTGCGTGTTATTTCGTTTTAAAATGGCTACTTTTCGACGCGAAACTTTTTAATTTAAATGCGAGAAGGAAATAATATGCAAATTTTGTGTTGTTTCTTCATGTTGGTTGGTATTGACTTTGAAGTGATGATTTTGAATGATAATTATTTCATAACGTTCATTTATATTTGATTTGTAATGTTTTAGTTACTATTTTCCTCGCGGTGGTGAAAAAACCTTACTTTACCCGATAATCCACTGTTTTGAAATAGCCCCTATTATTCTTGCTAATCCCGTCCAAGCCTTTCACGTCAAGTCTAGACTCTAGACACAGTTCAGTAACCAAATAGTTCTAAATCCTACGCCTGGAAACGAGGCCCAAAGCACGACTGGCCTTGTTTAATTGTGTTCAAATAAATAATGTACAAATGTAAACCTGTACTTTAATAATAGATGTTGTTCGCGAGTTCAGTCGCTGTGAATCTGCGGTTCATACAAACACTCATATAAACACAGGGTGTGTTTGTATGAACTACGGTTTTCTTAAATGTGCAACTGAAAAATGCAACTCCAGAGGTGTCGCATGCGCGTTGCCAATCTTTTAAATCTTTTAAATATAGTTAATTGTGCATGTATAATTTATTAATTTCTCATTTAAGCGAAGTTTTGTTATATCTTCTTGAGAAATAAAGATTCTTAAACCTGAAATGTTCCTGTTGGGTCCTAGACGACATTCGGAAGATTGCGGGTCACTTCTGAATGATGGCTCTCTACACGATGGGCCAGCGCCTGTCACTCCAAGGGACACAGCCATGCGGTAGAATGAGATAGCAATATCACTTGCTCCCGCTAACGCACAAATGCGTCCCTTGGAGTGGCCGGCGTTGGCCCATCGTGTAGAGGAGCCATAATAAGATTGGACAGGACAAGTCACGTGCTCGAAGGCATACCTATGCTCAGCAGTGGGCGCTAAAAGGCTGATATGATGATGATGATGATATAAAACTCAAAGGCCACACAGCACCATAACTTACATTTTGACATCAAAATGATGTAATTTCGTTCTCACTCAGCCATCTCCGTTGCCTAAACACGGTACTCGACTGAAAAGCTCTCATTATGTCACGTATGTATAAAATACTATTAAGGATGACTCACGCTAGATCGGGTCCGACGTGACATTTTCTATGACGGCTGAATACGTGGTGCTTTCTATAGAAAACGAAGCGCCGGAAGCTCCTGTCCGGCCCCGGCCTGGTGTAGCGTGAGGCAGCCTTTACTTTGTCAAGGGTGACTCAAGCTATACCCAACAACAAGAGAATTTTTAAATGAGTAAGTACCGTAAAACGGGGTGAGTAGTTTTCGCGGGGAGAGTTGGGTTATGAATGGGGAGAGAAGGTTTGAGAGGGGGTGAGAAGGGATTTTAAGGCTACTGCTACAAAAATAATGTATTCCAATTTAAAATGGGTCTATAGTATACGCATAATAAAAAAAATCGATCCAACAATCTTCCAAAATCACCTTTGTATGAAAAACCCTCACACCCCAAATACCAGGCACTACGGGGTGAGGTGGGTTTTCCTCTTTATCGTCAAAGTTATGAAATGAAACTACCCAAAATAAAATACAAACTAAAATACAAACGTCCGAATCACTTATTATATACACCATTCAGTTTTCACACGTAAAAATAAAATTTTATCGAGGTTTGAAAGTCAAATTTCACCCAACCCCCATTTTACGGTAAGTAAATTTTAATTTGACATCACCATTTTTACCCGACTACGGCAACGCAAAAGGAGGGTTATGATTTTGACCGGTATGTATGTGGGTATGTATGTATGTATGTTCATTTGTTCCCTCAGAACTTCTAAAGTACGCATTATAATTTGACAAACGATATGTCATTCGAATCGACTTAATCGTCCGCTGGTTATAGGCTATATGACGTCACAAAAAAATGAAAACGGCGCCCTCTAGAGGTCATAAAGTCACGAACCAAAAAAATAAAATAAAATAATGATGACGTGTTGTATATCATTTGAAAGAGCTCAGTTAGCACATTTCAAATATATACATATTGTTAGCTTTTGCACCCGGCTTTGCTTACATGAACCCGATAAAACATTAATTTATCGGGTAGGTAATTCGAACTACGAATCTACAAGCGCTTTGGATTCCCCAATTAAGGCGATACAAGAAGATTTTTGCAAAAGAAATTTGTTTGGCCACTATCTATACATGGTGTTTTTTAATGATCTGCAATATTTTATAACGCAAATAGGTACAAAAGTCCAGATCAGCCAAAATGTAGGCAAGAGCCGTACAAGAGACGTACGAGGCACGCTGTACGTACGAAGCTCGCTGTAGGTGTTCCAAAACCGGGCGCCGAAGGCGCCCTCATACTAAAAGAGTCGGGCGTAGCCCGACGTACGAGGTACGCTGTAGGCGTTCCAAAGCCGGGTGTTGAAGGCACCCTCATACTAAAAGAGTCGGGCGTAGCCTCACGTATGAGGTACGCTGTAGGCGTTCTAAAGCCGGGCGCCGAAGGCGCCCTCATACTAAAAGAGTAGGGCGTAACCCGACGTATGAAGCTCGCAGTACGCGTTCCAAAGCCGGGCGCCGAAGGCGCCCTCATACTAAAAGAGTCGGGCGTAGCCCGACATACGAGGTACGCTGTAGGCGTTCCAAAGGCGGGCGCCGAAGGCGCCCTCAAACTATAAGAGTCGGGCGTAGCCCGACGTACGAGACACGCTGTACGCGTTCCAAAGCCGGGCGCCGAAGGCGCCCTCATACTAAAATAGTCGGGCGTAGCCCGACATACGAGGTACGCTGTAGGCGTTTCAAAGCCGGGCGCCGAAGGCGCCTTCAAACTATAAGAGTCGGGCGTAGCCCGACGTACGAGACACGCTGTACGCGTTCCAAAGCCGGGCGCCGAAGGCGCCCTCATACCAAAAGAGTCGGGCGTAGCCCGACATACGAGGTACGCTGTAGGCGTTTCAAAGCCGGGCGCCGAAGGCGCCCTCACACTAAAAGAGTCGGGCGTAGCCCGACGTACGTGGTACGCTATACGCGTTGCAAAGCTGGGCGCCGAAGGCGCCCTCACACTAAAAGAGTCGGGCGTAGCCCGACGTACGAGACACGCTGTACGCGTTCCAAAGCCGGGCGCCTTCGGCGCCCTTATACTAAAAGAGTCGGGCGTAGCCCGACGTACGAGGCACGCTGTACGCATTCTAAAGCCGGGCGCCGAAAGCGCCTCCATGCCAAAGGATGGCGCAGCCCGATATATGCGGCGCTCTGCGTGCATTTCTGTATTGAAGATGCCCTCGCAAAAGTAAAGTAACTTCAAATAGTTAGTAACGAAGCCCCCAAAATTTTAAAGTTTACTTTAAAGTTTATAATCGTGGCATACGACCACGGCTATCCTCTGAATCTCTGTAAATATATAAAAAATGTAGTAAATTATATTACGTTGTATTTTTTTATTAAAAATGATAACATTTATAATATTTCCTGTTTAATAATTTCAGATAAGAATTCTATATTGTTTCATACTTTTTAGAGCGCGATTTACAGTAGTCGGGTTTTAGTTTTTGAACTTATTTTTACTTTGTAAACTAAATATTAATGCTTGTATTTAGAATTGAAATTGTACATAATGACATTAATGACTGCCAATGTCAACTAGCCAATATAATATTAAGTCTAAGACCGGGCCGTGTCCGGGCCGGAGCTTCCGGCGCATCGTTTTCTATGGAAAGCATCACGTGATCTGTCATGTCATAGAAAAGTAAGCGCCGGAAGCTCCGGCCCGGACACGGACCGGTCTAACGTGAGTCATCCTTTAAACGACATATGCTCACTCGAAATAAACATCTCCTTAGACCTTTCGAAAGTACTTAAACTTCAATTTTATATTCAATTATTATAAGTCTCTAGATAAGGTCAATTAAAAAACGTATCCGTATTTTGAGAACATTAAACACAATTTTAAACGAAATAAGTAACTGCGAATCGTATGAGAAAGGTGGTTTACAAATGAATCTTATGCATTACAATACAGTGTGTTTTCTGTAACAGGAGCAATAAATTAAACTGTAGGCTGTACACCTGAAACTGACCAACATTTGTTCAGCAACTTTTGAAAATAACTCATGGTTCGATTTTTATTACACTTTAAAGATTATTCTAAGACGCAATGTATTGCAAATTTTGTTATGTTAAAAGCGTGACAAGTATTGTCAAACACACTGATGTCAGCGTACATTAAGGCAATATTAATTTTATATGAAAAAGAGGACGTCTAAAGGATACATAATTTTTTAAACTTGCTGAACAAATGTTGGTCAGTTTGAGGAGTACAGCCTTTAGTTTAATGTATTGCTCCTGTTACAGGAAGCACCCTGTATAATGTATATTTTAGTGGATGTAATACAGTAGTAGTAATTTCGAAATGCCAATCATCTTTTTATGGCACCCGAGGCATGGGACGGGAAGCAATGACTAATTATATTTTCGAAGGGCTGATTACACTGATTATTAATTATTAACCGAGGTGCGGAAAAGGAGGGTTATTATTATAACCTCTAGTCGCCCAGAGACCTATAAAAAGGTCTCCTGTTCCATTCTAATTTGAACTTTGTGTAGACAAAATAAAATTTCATTTTGCTTGGCAAGGTTTTGACGTATGGGCGGCTAGAGGATAAATAAATGAAATAAATAAATATTAAAAGGATGGATTATGATTATAGGACATTCTTACACAGATTGACCAAGTCCCACAGTAAGCTCAAGAAGGCTCTAGGCTAGTAGGGTGGGAAAGAATTATTATTGTTTAATTTAAATTTGCATCGCTTAAGTATCTACGATATAATACTGTACAATATTCTACAGTCGCCATCAGATATATCGGAGCGGCCAAGGTGTTCACAATATCTGAACACGCACTCTAACGCCCTGACAATAGAGGTGTGTTCAGATATTTGTGAGCACCTTAGCCGCTCCGATATATCTGATGGCGACTGAACAAGAACATCCTGTAACTATAATTAAGTATTCTTGCAAATAAATTATATCGATTGATTGAAAGCGCGCGGTTGTTTTATGCAATAAACGCAGTTTTATATTCAACAGTGAGTTTGGGCCCGATTCGGATTTTGAAATAGACATCTATTAGATATCTTTTAGACATCACCAAGATACGATAACGATGTTTAAGATCTAACCTGTCAAATTTGAGATTTGCGCGATTCTGGAGATACTCTTGAACGATTTCCACAGGATATGACTTAGAGATCCAATTAACATCTAATAGATATCTTATTCTATCTAACGTAAAAGTGCCATTGGTTGCCCGAATTGCGCTGCAAAAGAGAACTAGTTGATATCTAAACTATAACGTATCTAGAATGGATCTAGTACGTGTCGTCTCTTGTGAATATCTTGAAGTTCGAATACGGCAGTTTATAGTATTTGTATTAAACGCAATGTCTTTGCCGCACACCCATTTTACATCAGAACCCCTAGTGTAGTTTTTATTAGATAGCAGATTTTAATTGCATTTAACTTTCAACTTATATGCGCTCCACTCACTATCAGTATAATGTCATTATTTTGACATTTCTTCAAAAATATTAAAAATGTTTAATAACTTCATTATCGTCCATCATTCTTTCTGTCATTTCTGATTTCATCATTCTAATCAATTCACTGTCAGTATAATGTCATTTCTAGTATCATTACTTTGACATAACTCCAATACTGACGGAAATTATTAAAATAAACTTCATTACTTGCCGTCATTCCTTCATGACACTCCCTACACTATCACTAAAAACGTCATTCCGTCAAAGTAATGTCAGTATTCATGATAGTGTCGGGGCCGTAATATGCGCTCCACTCACTATCAGTATAATGTCATTATTTTGACATTTCTTCAAAAATATTAAAAATGTTTAATAACTTCATTATCGTCCATCATTCTTTCTGTCATTTCTGATTTCATCATTCTAATCAATTCACTGTCAGTATAATGTCATTTCTAGTATCATTACTTTGACATAACTCCAATACTGACGGAAATTATTAAAATAAACTTCATTACTTGCCGTCATTCCTTCATGACACTCCCTACACTATCACTAAAAACGTCATTCCGTCAAAGTAATGTCAGTAGTAGTGTGTTTGTGCCGCTTTTGGATCAGAACTTTTCCGCCAGAGGGCGACAGTATGTATGCGCAAGGTAGTGACAATTTAGTTCACCCTACTCCCCGCTAGATGGCGCCACTGTCTATGCGCAACGTTAGTTCCAAAGGTCTCCGCTAGATGGCGCCACTGGTTAGTTCACTCTACTCCCCACTAGATGGCGCCACTGTGTATGCGCAACGTTAGTTCCGAAAATATCCGCCAGCCCCGCCGGAGGGCGACGGTATGTATGCGCCGCTGGTTAGTTCACTCTACTCCCCGCTAGAGGCGCCACTGTGTATGCGTAACGTTAGTTCCAAAAATCCCCACCAGCCCTGCCTGGGGGCGACAGTATGTATGCGCAAGGTTAGTTCCAAAAATCCCCGCCAGCCCTGCCTGGGGGCGACAGTATGTATGCGCAACGTTAGTTCCAAAAATCCCCACCAGCCCTGCCTGGGGGCGACAGTATGTATGCGCAAGGTTAGTTCTAAAAATCCCCACCAGCCCTGCCTGGGGGCGACAGTATGTATGCGCAACGTTAGTTCCAAAAATATCCGCCAGCCCTGCCTGGGGGCGACAGTATGTATGCGCAACGTTAGTTCCAAAAATCCCCACCAGCCCTGCGTGGGGGCGACAGTATGTATGCGCAACGTTAGTTCCAAAAATCCCCACCAGCCCTGCCTGGGGGCGACAGTATGTATGCGCAAGGTTAGTTCTAAAAATCCCCACCAGCCCTGCCTGGGGGCGACAGTATGTATGCGCAACGTTAGTTCCAAAAATATCCGCCAGCCCTGCCTGGGGGCGACAGTATGTATGCGTAGCGTTAGTTCCAAAAATCCCCACCAGCCCTGCCTGAGGGCGACAGTATGTATGCGCAACGTTAGTTCTAAAATTCTCCTGCCAGAGGGCGACAGTATGTATGCGCAACGTTAGTTCTAAAATTCTCCCGCCAGAGGGCGACAGTATGTATGCGCAACGTTAGTTCTAAAAATCTCCACCAGCCCTGCCTGGGGGCGACAGTATGTATGCACAACGTTAGTTCCTAAAATCCCCGCCAGCCCTGCCTGAGGGCGACAGTATGTATGCGTAACGTTAGTTCCAAAATTATCCGCCAGCCCTGCCTGGGGGCGACAGTATGTATGCGCAACGTTAGTTCTAAAAATCCCCACCAGCCCCGCCTGGGGGCGACAGTATGTATGCGCAACGTTAGTTCCTAAAATCCCCACCAGCCCTGCCTGGGGGCGACAGTATGTATGCGCAACGTTAGTTCCTAAAATTTCCGCCAGCCCCGCTGGAGGGCGACAGTATGTATGCGCCGCTGGTTAGTTCACTCTACTCCCCGCTAGAGGCGCCACTGTGTATGCGTAACGTTAGTTCCAAAAATCCCCACCAGCCCTGCCTGGGGGCGACAGTATGTATGCGCAAGGTTAGTTCCAAAAATCCCCACCAGCCCTGCCAGAGGGCGACAGTATGTATGCGCAACGTTAGTTTCAAAACCATCCGCTATGAAATGAATAGATGTCTCCACTTTGTATGTGAGTTGTTGAATCGCTTAAATGAATAGATATCCCTAGTGGCGCCTTCGTCGGTGGACACCGCTAGTTAGTTCCAAAAATCCCCGCCAGGCCCGCCAGAGGGCGACAGTATGTATGCGCAACGTTAGTTCCAAAAATCCCCGCTAGCCCCGCCTGAGGGCGACAGTATGTATGCGCAACGTTAGTTCACTCTACTCCCCGCTAGAGGCGCCACTGTGTATGCGCAACGTTAGTTCTAAAACCATCCGCTATGATATGTATAGATGAGCAGCCGTCTGAGTATTTCTAAAAAAGTCCGCAGAGTCAGAGGGGGTTCATGGTAAGTTAATTAATCTTGGTCAAGCAAATCTAGTCAGTAGAAAAAGGCGGCAAATTTGAAAAATCGTGGGCTAGCAACACTACGTTTGAATAGTTCGAAAATCGTGTGTCATTTATATCTTATCTGTGGAACTGTTTTGTTTACATTTCATCGCTGTTCGATGTACATTCCTGCCTTTTGTTCGTTTCCTAGGGATACCATACTTTAGTTTGCTTTACATTGCTTCTGACATATCCGGCTTGACAGACTATCGATTCGCTTAACAATATAGATGTCGCTAGTGGCGCCTCGTCAGTGGACACCGCTAGTTAGTTCCAAAAACATCCGCTATGAAATTGCAAAAAGGCCCATAATGTTTGTTTTAAAATATGAGACATATATCGGCGTTTTTTGTTAATACCACGTCAGTGGCAAACAAGCAGACGACCCCGCCTGGCAGTAAGCAGTCACCGTAGCCTATGAACGCCTGCGAATTCTATAGTTTACACGGATGCACTTTTATTTGCGGTTGGTTTTGTCGCTTGTGCTTATCAAATGTATGGAGTTTGTAGTTTACCAACCGTAAAGGGGTTTTTCTTTTATTATACCACATTGGTGGCAAATAAGCATACAGTCCGTCTGATGGTAAGTTGTTACCTTAGCCTTTGGACGCCTGCAACTCCAGGGTGGATACAAGCGCGCTGCCGACTGCCTAAAGATTCAATAACTTTGTTTTAAAATATGAGGCTTATATCGGCGTTTTTTTTAATACCACGTCAGTGGCAAACAAGCAGACGACCCCACCTGACAGTAAGCAGTCACCGTAGCCCATGGACGCCTGCGAATTCAATAGTTTACACGGATGCACTTTTATTTGCGGTTGGTTTTGCCGCTTGTGCTTATCAAATGTATGGAGTTTGTAGTTTACCAACCGTAAAGGGGTTTTTCTTTTATTATACCACATTGGTGGCAAATAAGCATACAGTCCGTCTGATGGTAAGTTGTTACCGTAGCCTTTGGACGCCTGCAACTCCAGGGTGGATACAAGCGCGCTGCCGACTGCCCAAAGATTCAATAACTTTGTTTTAAAATATGAGGCTTATATCGGCGTTTTTTTTAATACCACGTCAGTGGCAAACAAGCAGACGACCCCACCTGACAGTAAGCAGTCACCGTAGCCCATGGACGCCTGCGAATTCAATAGTTTACACGGATGCACTTTTATTTGCGGTTGGTTTTGTCGCTTGTGCTTATCAAATGTATGGAGTTTGTAGTTTACCAACCGTAAAGGGGTTTTTCTTTTATTATACCACATTGGTGGCAAATAAGCATACAGTCCGTCTGATGGTAAGTTGTTACCGTAGCCTTTGGACGCCTGCAACTCCAGGGTGGATACAAGCGCGCTGCCGACTGCCCAAAGATTCAATAACTTTGTTTTAAAATATGAGGCTTATATCGGCGTTTCTTTTAATACCACGTCAGTGGCAAACAAGCAGACGACCTCGCCTGACAGTAAGCAGTCACCGTAGCCCATGGACGCCTGCGAATTCTATTGTTACCACGGATGCATTTTTATTTGCGGTTGGTTTTGTCGCTTGTGCTTATCAAATGTATGGAGTTTGTAGTTTACCGACCGCAAAAAGATCCAGATTTTTTTTTATATACTACGTCGGTGGCAAACAAGCATACAGTCCGTCTGATGGTAAGCAGCCACCGTAGCCTTTGGACGCTTGCAAGTTCAGACTTTTGAAACCATCATCATCATCATCATTATTATCATTAGACCCTCAGGAAAACCTCGACAGGGGACACCTCCGGCCCCCCTGCTCATGTAGTATTTAGGGTTTCTAGCACACTTATTTACGGTTGATTTTGTCTCTTTTGGTTATCAAATGTAGTTTGTAGTTTGCAGACTGCAAAAAGGCCCAGACTTTTTTTTTTTTAATAATACGTCGGTGGCAAACAAGCATCCGGCTCACATGATGGTAAGCAGTCAACGTAGCCTATGGATGCCTGCAACTTTAGAGTTGTTACATGCGCGTTGCCGACTGCAAAAAGGTTCAATAAGTTTTTTTCTTTTTTTATATACCACGTCGGTGGCAAACAAGCACACGGCCCGTCTGGTAGTGAGCAGTCACCGTAGCCTATGGACGCCTGCAATTTCGAGATGTTACATGCGCGTTGCCGATCGTTGAGATGTAGACCGTGACGTTCGAAAACAAAAAGTCGTATGTGACTGTAAACTTCCATTCACCGTAGAATTTGACAGATAGAGAGAGTTTGAATTAAGTATTGTAACCTTAGTCAGATAATGAAGCTTATTTGAAAGATTATTAACTCTAAGTACTAGAAATAAAGTAGATTTTACTAATGCTGTAATTCTGTAATGCGACATGGTCATGAAACTCATGCGATGTTGGGGGTATACTCTTCAATCTTTTCAATCGGAATGGTCAGAGGTCAGAGTTCAGAGGTCAGAAAGTCCGTGAGGGACAGAACATACGCAAAGTGAAGAAATTGAAAACACGTTTTAATATACCTGACAACATATCAAGCATAACCTACGTAACTTGGTCGGGTTATTTGTTACCTAACATAAACCATACTAAATTCACTGTGGGGAATTAAAAAAAAATGTGAGTGTGTGACAAGGACAAACAATAATAACGCTTTCTCTGCTACTCCTACTGAAAGATTACATAAGACTATCTCGTTTGGTCATTTCCCCCTCCCAGTCCCTCCCCCTACCAGTTCCAATTATAATATCATAAATGAGATCACAATACCTGCAACCTGTAACTGACGCATACGCTTTCTAAAATTAATTAAAAAATCAGAAAATAACAATGGAGTACGTCATTGAACTCGTTGCGAGGCTGTGGTTTAGTAACAAGGGGTTAGGGTACAATTATAAATGTGGAGATAGCGACGAAACAAATATTGCATTCATCTCATCAATCGAGGCGCTGGCACCTGACGTGGACATTTACAAGTGGGAGGCGGCCCGGATCGATCTCAAGAAGCTGATCAAAGAACTTCTGGAGGAGAGGAGCATCCTTCAGTTACACTCGGGATACCATGCGGAGGGGCTTTTGCTGGAGGTGCTAAGAAAACACAACATTAGATCATTCCTCTCCGTGCCTCTTAAACAGAAAACTTTAATCTGGAAAGACGCGGGGGTGTGGTTCGTAGAGGTGACCAACCCGAAAATCATCAAGAGAACTTATGTGTTTTTTGACTTCGAATAAGTGTACGTCTGTGTATGTCTGAAATAAAAAAATGTTTAAAAGTGAATGACTATTTATTTATTTACCAATCATTTAGGTATTTTATAATGTTCCCAATGCGAGTACAAAAAAAATGCAAAAGCTGGTTTTTCAA
Source organism: Cydia fagiglandana (assembly GCF_963556715.1). Classification (NCBI taxonomy): domain Eukaryota; kingdom Metazoa; phylum Arthropoda; class Insecta; order Lepidoptera; family Tortricidae; genus Cydia; species Cydia fagiglandana. The sequence goes on from NC_085959.1 coordinate 7,001,858, forward strand.
AATTCGTTGTTAAGGGGCTCCTTGGCGCTAATGACATTCGATCTGAATCCTTTAGTTTTCTAATGTTTTTAATATTTCTATTGTTTTTTTATATTTAGATGCGAGATCTGCAAGGTAACTTTACAATTTCTATTCGAATTTTAAAGAATTAACTGTACAAATTTGAATTTTAAACAAGCTCACTGACCAGCAATTTCGGACTAAAGTTTTTCAATAGAAAGGAGGATACATAGTGCTGCAGACATTTTGGCCTAGTCATTGAGTTTTCACTTCTGTCGGCACTCCCGGAGTGCAATCCGTTGTTTTTTTGTAGCTATAATAGCAACGACTTTTAGCAATATAGTATGCCATATTTACTTCAAAGTTCATTGTCTTCGAGATATTCGACATCAAGTTGAACAATTTTAGGCCAACAACCTGGTTTTCAGGCCATAGCTTTTGTGTTAATTATTTTAAAATTTACATCTCTGACCAGTTTTTAGAGACGTCAAATACGAACCCAAATATGCAGATTTCGTACATGTAAGATCCTTCACAGCAATCCAGTTACGAAAAAAGTGTTATTTTAGACAATGTTTAAAAAAATCATAAAAAATAAGTATTCATTAGTTTCAAAATCCGGTAGACAAGAATGGAGATTAAAGATTGAAGAACAGATAGCCATTTGTCTTATAATTCTATCTGTAGTGTAAATGTAGGAGTAACGGCTTAAAACTTGTTAAATATCGATGAAAACCGCGGGGAGCCCCTTAAGGTGAGGTTGTGTACTGGTAAAAGCTGATTACTGTGGATAATAGTATGTAGAGCAATGTTTCAGAGTTACTAAGCGTGTGTCATCATCGTCGTTAAAACTATATCAAGTTTCGATTTCAAACAAAAACAAGACCTAACCTAATCAAAGCAAGTGCTATACCATCTATATATGCATAGTAGGTTCTGCCATCTTGTGGGTCCCATTGGAAGCATAAACGTCACATTTACGTCTCGCGCCAAAAATCAGATGGCTCCTATGCTGTATAGTTCACGCATGCTTATTGTCAGTTCAGTACGGTGGCGCTTAAGCAATGTCAATGTGAAAACAAATCCGTTTAAAATTACAAGGAGGGATTTCATATCATCGGTAAGTAGGCGAAAGTGTGTCTGTCTGTCTGTCTGTTACCTCTTCACGCTTAAGCCGCTGAACCGATTTAGTTGAAATTTGGTATAGAGATAGTTCGAGTCCTGGAGAAAATCAGGGAAATCATTCCTGAAGAGAGTGCAAAGGCGGGTGGAATTGAAAGGGTTAATGGCATTGCCTAATAATTGAAGTAAGCAATGAGCATATTGAATGATTGCTATTAGCATTATCCAGGCGCTATACCTACTTTAGCTGCTGTCACTAATTCCACGCAGACGAAGTCGCGGGCAAAAGCTAGTATTTCAATATTTTCGCTAGGATTTTTTTTATTGTTTAGTACAAAAATCAACTTTACTTAAATGTAATAAGGTTGACATCTGTTGCGGGGTAGCAGAACTTCTGTGATTGTAGCTCAACTATGCGACGCTAGATGGGCTACTCGCATCTTCAAAAATAAAAATCGTACATGCAATTTTGACATAATTTCCTTTACTGTAAAGTTCAAATTATTGTAATGGGCTAGGGCTCATAGGAAATAAGCTCTTTCGAAATAAGAAAATATGGTCAATCATCCTTTAGATAGCGTTGCGTTTGTAGTAGTGTGCATGTTGACGACATAGGTTTCCAGACCGCAGGGAAGCATCATATATTTGTTAATGCCTGGAAGATTGAGGCCTGTCTGCCCATGCTGATGCTAGCTCTGAGCTTATTGAATTGCCTTTCTTGGAACTCTTCAACGTACTTTCGGTCATTGGTTCATTTGTCTTAGAGTTTGGTAAAATGACATTCGGTGTATATGTTCAGTGGGCATGCTAAGGGTTATATTTGCAAAAACCCAGGTGTTGAGTTTGGTTAATGCTTGAGAGCTCCATGTGCATTTGGCCTGTTTAGTGTCCATATTATGCAGACGCACTGCTTGCCACCATTTGAATATTGTCTTTAGAGCTCTTTGCATTAGGTTGGATATCGTGTGGAAGAAGAAGTTTTGGGTAGAAACGATGTTAGACTAATAATGGACTGACGGATATAGGCTGTCAGTAGTCCTTTTTCCCTGCTTTTGCTATGAAGTTTACCTTGACCCGAGTCCAATTATCTGGTACGATTCACCACGCGAAACTTGCTCTGAATATTATGGCCAGATGCAGATTGCTGTAAAAGCGCCGCTGATTTAAATCAAAAAGTTTGGTCTAAAGATGTTTCTTGCTATATTCCAGTCGATATTGCGTGCCACTGTGGATTCGAGGATTCCTATGGGCGCAAAGCTGTGTTTATTACTGGTTGAGTATGAACCGGGGAAGTGGGTGTCTCTGAGCAAGTTCCTCTTCCGTGTTCATAAATGTGCCATCTAGTGTTTAAGGAGACCGAGATAGTTGGTTGGTGTCTTGGAGAGTATTATGTAAGTTCATGCTCCTTTATGAGTTTGGGCAATATCAGGAGGCACCCCGTACGATTGCCCTGTCTAGACGGAACCACAGTATAAAAAGTAACAGTGAACCGACGCCTTTGATATATGCGTTAATGCAGACACCGCATAAGAACACAGTAGGGTTGTGACAGACTTTAACACAACTGCCCATAAGACAAAGAACATTTCAAATAAGACCCGCTAGCCCTATAAGTGGTACCGAGCTACTAACAATGGCAATGTATGCAACTCGGGTGCGCGCGGCAACAGAACAAGTCACAACAGAACAGGTCACAACAGAACAGATCATAACAGATCAGGTTAGAACAGAACAGATCACAACAGAACAGCTCTCAACAGAACAGGTTAGAACAGAAAAAGATAGAACAGAACAGAACAAGATAGAACAGAACAGAACAAGATAGAACAGAACAGATCACAACAGAACAGGTTTTGGAATTGATCTGTTTTAATTGTTAACAGAATGGGTATGGTACTACGCGTATCATAGAGCATTGACTGAATATAATAAACAAATATGGGAGGCAAAAATAAGATAATGGAGAAGGTTCCGTCTAGACAGGGCAATCGTACGGGGTGCCTCCTGATATTGCCCAAACTCATAAAGGAGCATGAACTTACATAATACTCTCCAAGACACCAACCAACTATCTCGGTCTCCTTAAACACTAGATGGCACATTTATGAACACGGAAGAGGAACTTGCTCAGAGACACCCACTTCCCCGGTTCATACTCAACCAGTAATAAACACAGCTTTGCGCCCATAGGAATCCTCGAATCCACAGTGGCACGCAATATCGACTGGAATATAGCAAGAAACATCTTTAGACCAAACTTTTTGATTTAAATCAGCGGCGCTTTTACAGCAATCTGCATCTGGCCATAATATTCAGAGCAAGTTTCGCGTGGTGAATCGTACCAGATAATTGGACTCGGGTCAAGGTAAACTTCATAGCAAAAGCAGGGAAAAAGGACTACTGACAGCCTATATCCGTCAGTCCATTATTAGTCTAACATCGTTTCTACCCAAAACTTCTTCTTCCACACGATATCCAACCTAATGCAAAGAGCTCTAAAGACAATATTCAAATGGTGGCAAGCAGTGCGTCTGCATAATATGGACACTAAACAGGCCAAATGCACATGGAGCTCTCAAGCATTAACCAAACTCAACACCTGGGTTTTTGCAAATATAACCCTTAGCATGCCCACTGAACATATACACCGAATGTCATTTTACCAAACTCTAAGACAAATGAACCAATGACCGAAAGTACGTTGAAGAGTTCCAAGAAAGGCAATTCAATAAGCTCAGAGCTAGCATCAGCATGGGCAGACAGGCCTCAATCTTCCAGGCATTAACAAATATATAATGCTTCTCTGCGGTGTGGAAACCTATGTCGTCAACATGCACACTACTACAAACGCAACGCTATCTAAAGGATGATTGACCATATTTTCTTATTTCGAAAGAGCTTATTTCCTATGAGCCCTAGCCCATTACAATAATTTGAACTTTACAGTAAAGGAAATTATGTCAAAATTGCATGTACGATTTTTATTTTTGAAGATGCGAGTAGCCCATCTAGCGTCGCATAGTTGAGCTACAATCACAGAAGTTCTGCTACCCCGCAACAGATGTCAACCTTATTACATTTAAGTAAAGTTGATTTTTGTACTAAACAATAAAAAAAATCCTAGCGAAAATATTGAAATACTAGCTTTTGTCCGCGACTTCGTCTGCGTGGAATTAGTGACAGCAGCTAAAGTAGGTATAGCGCCTGGATAATGCCAATAGCAATCATTCAATATGCTCATTGCTTACTTCAATCATTAGGCAATTCATTAACTCTTTCAATTCCACCCGCCTTTGCACTCTCTTCAGGAATGATTTCCCTGATTTTCTCCAGGACTCGAACTATCTCTATACCAAATTTCAACTAAATCGGTTCAGCGGCTTAAGCGTGAAGAGGTAACAGACAGACAGACAGACACACTTTCGCCTACTTACCGATGATATGAAATCCCTCCTTGTAATTTTAAACGGATTTGTTTTCACATTGACATTGCTTAAGCGCCACCGTACTGAACTGACAATAAGCATGCGTGAACTATACAGCATAGGAGCCATCTGATTTTTGGCGCGAGACGTAAATGTGACGTTTATGCTTCCAATGGGACCCACAAGATGGCAGAACCTACTATGCATATATAGATGGTATAGCACTTGCTTTGATTAGGTTAGGTCTTGTTTTTGTTTGAAATCGAAACTTGATATAGTTTTAACGACGATGATGACACACGCTTAGTAACTCTGAAACATTGCTCTACATACTATTATCCACAGTAATCAGCTTTTACCAGTACACAACCTCACCTTAAGGGGCTCCCCGCGGTTTTCATCGATATTTAACAAGTTTTAAGCCGTTACTCCTACATTTACACTACAGATAGAATTATAAGACAAATGGCTATCTGTTCTTCAATCTTTAATCTCCATTCTTGTCTACCGGATTTTGAAACTAATGAATACTTATTTTTTATGATTTTTTTAAACATTGTCTAAAATAACACTTTTTTCGTAACTGGATTGCTGTGAAGGATCTTACATGTACGAAATCTGCATATTTGGGTTCGTATTTGACGTCTCTAAAAACTGGTCAGAGATGTAAATTTTAAAATAATTAACACAAAAGCTATGGCCTGAAAACCAGGTTGTTGGCCTAAAATTGTTCAACTTGATGTCGAATATCTCGAAGACAATGAACTTTGAAGTAAATATGGCATACTATATTGCTAAAAGTCGTTGCTATTATAGCTACAAAAAAACAACGGATTGCACTCCGGGAGTGCCGACAGAAGTGAAAACTCAATGACTAGGCCAAAATGTCTGCAGCACTATGTATCCTCCTTTCTATTGAAAAACTTTAGTCCGAAATTGCTGGTCAGTGAGCTTGTTTAAAATTCAAATTTGTACAGTTAATTCTTTAAAATTCGAATAGAAATTGTAAAGTTACCTTGCAGATCTCGCATCTAAATATAAAAAAACAATAGAAATATTAAAAACATTAGAAAACTAAAGGATTCAGATCGAATGTCATTAGCGCCAAGGAGCCCCTTAACAACGAATTTTGAAAAACCAGCTTTTGCATTTTTTTTGTACTCGCATTGGGAACATTATAAAATACCTAAATGATTGGTAAATAAATAAATAGTCATTCACTTTTAAACATTTTTTTATTTCAGACATACACAGACGTACACTTATTCGAAGTCAAAAAACACATAAGTTCTCTTGATGATTTTCGGGTTGGTCACCTCTACGAACCACACCCCCGCGTCTTTCCAGATTAAAGTTTTCTGTTTAAGAGGCACGGAGAGGAATGATCTAATGTTGTGTTTTCTTAGCACCTCCAGCAAAAGCCCCTCCGCATGGTATCCCGAGTGTAACTGAAGGATGCTCCTCTCCTCCAGAAGTTCTTTGATCAGCTTCTTGAGATCGATCCGGGCCGCCTCCCACTTGTAAATGTCCACGTCAGGTGCCAGCGCCTCGATTGATGAGATGAATGCAATATTTGTTTCGTCGCTATCTCCACATTTATAATTGTACCCTAACCCCTTGTTACTAAACCACAGCCTCGCAACGAGTTCAATGACGTACTCCATTGTTATTTTCTGATTTTTTAATTAATTTTAGAAAGCGTATGCGTCAGTTACAGGTTGCAGGTATTGTGATCTCATTTATGATATTATAATTGGAACTGGTGGGGGGAGGGACTGGGAGGGGGAAATGACCAAACGAGATAGTCTTATGTAATCTTTCAGTAGGAGTAGCAGAGAAAGCGTTATTATTGTTTGTCCTTGTCACACACTCACATTTTTTTTTAATTCCCCACAGTGAATTTAGTATGGTTTATGTTAGGTAACAAATAACCCGACCAAGTTACGTAGGTTATGCTTGATATGTTGTCAGGTATATTAAAACGTGTTTTCAATTTCTTCACTTTGCGTATGTTCTGTCCCTCACGGACTTTCTGACCTCTGAACTCTGACCTCTGACCATTCCGATTGAAAAGATTGAAGAGTATACCCCCAACATCGCATGAGTTTCATGACCATGTCGCATTACAGAATTACAGCATTAGTAAAATCTACTTTATTTCTAGTACTTAGAGTTAATAATCTTTCAAATAAGCTTCATTATCTGACTAAGGTTACAATACTTAATTCAAACTCTCTCTATCTGTCAAATTCTACGGTGAATGGAAGTTTACAGTCACATACGACTTTTTGTTTTCGAACGTCACGGTCTACATCTCAACGATCGGCAACGCGCATGTAACATCTCGAAATTGCAGGCGTCCATAGGCTACGGTGACTGCTCACTACCAGACGGGCCGTGTGCTTGTTTGCCACCGACGTGGTATATAAAAAAAGAAAAAAACTTATTGAACCTTTTTGCAGTCGGCAACGCGCATGTAACAACTCTAAAGTTGCAGGCATCCATAGGCTACGTTGACTGCTTACCATCATGTGAGCCGGATGCTTGTTTGCCACCGACGTATTATAAAAAAAAAAAAGTCTGGGCCTTTTTGCAGTCTGCAAACTACAAACTACATTTGATAACCAAAAGAGACAAAATCAACCGTAAATAAGTGTGCTAGAAACCCTAAATACTACATGAGCAGGGGGGCCGGAGGTGTCCCCTGTCGAGGTTTTCCTGAGGGTCTAATGATAATAATGATGATGATGATGATGGTTTCAAAAGTCTGAACTTGCAAGCGTCCAAAGGCTACGGTGGCTGCTTACCATCAGACGGACTGTATGCTTGTTTGCCACCGACGTAGTATATAAAAAAAAATCTGGATCTTTTTGCGGTCGGTAAACTACAAACTCCATACATTTGATAAGCACAAGCGACAAAACCAACCGCAAATAAAAATGCATCCGTGGTAACAATAGAATTCGCAGGCGTCCATGGGCTACGGTGACTGCTTACTGTCAGGCGAGGTCGTCTGCTTGTTTGCCACTGACGTGGTATTAAAAAAAACGCCGATATAAGCCTCATATTTTAAAACAAAGTTATTGAATCTTTGGGCAGTCGGCAGCGCGCTTGTATCCACCCTGGAGTTGCAGGCGTCCAAAGGCTACGGTAACAACTTACCATCAGACGGACTGTATGCTTATTTGCCACCAATGTGGTATAATAAAAGAAAAACCCCTTTACGGTTGGTAAACTACAAACTCCATACATTTGATAAGCACAAGCGACAAAACCAACCGCAAATAAAAGTGCATCCGTGTAAACTATTGAATTCGCAGGCGTCCATGGGCTACGGTGACTGCTTACTGTCAGGTGGGGTCGTCTGCTTGTTTGCCACTGACGTGGTATTAAAAAAAACGCCGATATAAGCCTCATATTTTAAAACAAAGTTATTGAATCTTTGGGCAGTCGGCAGCGCGCTTGTATCCACCCTGGAGTTGCAGGCGTCCAAAGGCTACGGTAACAACTTACCATCAGACGGACTGTATGCTTATTTGCCACCAATGTGGTATAATAAAAGAAAAACCCCTTTACGGTTGGTAAACTACAAACTCCATACATTTGATAAGCACAAGCGGCAAAACCAACCGCAAATAAAAGTGCATCCGTGTAAACTATTGAATTCGCAGGCGTCCATGGGCTACGGTGACTGCTTACTGTCAGGTGGGGTCGTCTGCTTGTTTGCCACTGACGTGGTATTAAAAAAAACGCCGATATAAGCCTCATATTTTAAAACAAAGTTATTGAATCTTTAGGCAGTCGGCAGCGCGCTTGTATCCACCCTGGAGTTGCAGGCGTCCAAAGGCTAAGGTAACAACTTACCATCAGACGGACTGTATGCTTATTTGCCACCAATGTGGTATAATAAAAGAAAAACCCCTTTACGGTTGGTAAACTACAAACTCCATACATTTGATAAGCACAAGCGACAAAACCAACCGCAAATAAAAGTGCATCCGTGTAAACTATAGAATTCGCAGGCGTTCATAGGCTACGGTGACTGCTTACTGCCAGGCGGGGTCGTCTGCTTGTTTGCCACTGACGTGGTATTAACAAAAAACGCCGATATATGTCTCATATTTTAAAACAAACATTATGGGCCTTTTTGCAATTTCATAGCGGATGTTTTTGGAACTAACTAGCGGTGTCCACTGACGAGGCGCCACTAGCGACATCTATATTGTTAAGCGAATCGATAGTCTGTCAAGCCGGATATGTCAGAAGCAATGTAAAGCAAACTAAAGTATGGTATCCCTAGGAAACGAACAAAAGGCAGGAATGTACATCGAACAGCGATGAAATGTAAACAAAACAGTTCCACAGATAAGATATAAATGACACACGATTTTCGAACTATTCAAACGTAGTGTTGCTAGCCCACGATTTTTCAAATTTGCCGCCTTTTTCTACTGACTAGATTTGCTTGACCAAGATTAATTAACTTACCATGAACCCCCTCTGACTCTGCGGACTTTTTTAGAAATACTCAGACGGCTGCTCATCTATACATATCATAGCGGATGGTTTTAGAACTAACGTTGCGCATACACAGTGGCGCCTCTAGCGGGGAGTAGAGTGAACTAACGTTGCGCATACATACTGTCGCCCTCAGGCGGGGCTAGCGGGGATTTTTGGAACTAACGTTGCGCATACATACTGTCGCCCTCTGGCGGGCCTGGCGGGGATTTTTGGAACTAACTAGCGGTGTCCACCGACGAAGGCGCCACTAGGGATATCTATTCATTTAAGCGATTCAACAACTCACATACAAAGTGGAGACATCTATTCATTTCATAGCGGATGGTTTTGAAACTAACGTTGCGCATACATACTGTCGCCCTCTGGCAGGGCTGGTGGGGATTTTTGGAACTAACCTTGCGCATACATACTGTCGCCCCCAGGCAGGGCTGGTGGGGATTTTTGGAACTAACGTTACGCATACACAGTGGCGCCTCTAGCGGGGAGTAGAGTGAACTAACCAGCGGCGCATACATACTGTCGCCCTCCAGCGGGGCTGGCGGAAATTTTAGGAACTAACGTTGCGCATACATACTGTCGCCCCCAGGCAGGGCTGGTGGGGATTTTAGGAACTAACGTTGCGCATACATACTGTCGCCCCCAGGCGGGGCTGGTGGGGATTTTTAGAACTAACGTTGCGCATACATACTGTCGCCCCCAGGCAGGGCTGGCGGATAATTTTGGAACTAACGTTACGCATACATACTGTCGCCCTCAGGCAGGGCTGGCGGGGATTTTAGGAACTAACGTTGTGCATACATACTGTCGCCCCCAGGCAGGGCTGGTGGAGATTTTTAGAACTAACGTTGCGCATACATACTGTCGCCCTCTGGCGGGAGAATTTTAGAACTAACGTTGCGCATACATACTGTCGCCCTCTGGCAGGAGAATTTTAGAACTAACGTTGCGCATACATACTGTCGCCCTCAGGCAGGGCTGGTGGGGATTTTTGGAACTAACGCTACGCATACATACTGTCGCCCCCAGGCAGGGCTGGCGGATATTTTTGGAACTAACGTTGCGCATACATACTGTCGCCCCCAGGCAGGGCTGGTGGGGATTTTTAGAACTAACCTTGCGCATACATACTGTCGCCCCCAGGCAGGGCTGGTGGGGATTTTTGGAACTAACGTTGCGCATACATACTGTCGCCCCCACGCAGGGCTGGTGGGGATTTTTGGAACTAACGTTGCGCATACATACTGTCGCCCCCAGGCAGGGCTGGCGGATATTTTTGGAACTAACGTTGCGCATACATACTGTCGCCCCCAGGCAGGGCTGGTGGGGATTTTTAGAACTAACCTTGCGCATACATACTGTCGCCCCCAGGCAGGGCTGGTGGGGATTTTTGGAACTAACGTTGCGCATACATACTGTCGCCCCCAGGCAGGGCTGGCGGGGATTTTTGGAACTAACCTTGCGCATACATACTGTCGCCCCCAGGCAGGGCTGGTGGGGATTTTTGGAACTAACGTTACGCATACACAGTGGCGCCTCTAGCGGGGAGTAGAGTGAACTAACCAGCGGCGCATACATACCGTCGCCCTCCGGCGGGGCTGGCGGATATTTTCGGAACTAACGTTGCGCATACACAGTGGCGCCATCTAGTGGGGAGTAGAGTGAACTAACCAGTGGCGCCATCTAGCGGAGACCTTTGGAACTAACGTTGCGCATAGACAGTGGCGCCATCTAGCGGGGAGTAGGGTGAACTAAATTGTCACTACCTTGCGCATACATACTGTCGCCCTCTGGCGGAAAAGTTCTGATCCAAAAGCGGCACAAACACACTACTGTCAGTATTCATGATAGTGTCGGGGCCGTAATACAAAAAACAATATTTGTTATGTTTATACTCCTTTTGTCTGTCACTAGCCTTTTGTAATATTTTTCATAAAAAATCGCTTAAAAAGCGATTAAATAGTTATGCTGGAATATAGAAAGCACGTCGTATAGCACACAATGAACTGAAGACGCGAATGGATGAATGTGTTATACCGGGTGTTTCCTGTAACACGAGCAAATAATTAAAACATATATTAAATATGGAACATAAGAGACTGGTTGGACGTGGGCAGTACAGAAAAACTAATTCGCATGACTTCAGATAGAATGGCATATAGACATAAGGTCGCCAACCTCCGGGATGGAGAAGGCACTTAAAGAAGAAGAAGAAGATTAAATATAGGTACTCCTCAAACTATAAAACTTTTCTTCAACAACTTTTAAAAATTATGAATTCGTTAGACTTCCCCTTTTTCATACAAAATAAATATTGCCTTCAATGGACGTTGACATCAGTGTGTTTGACGTTGCTTGTCACGCTTTAAACATGACAATATTTGCAATACATAGCGTCTTAGAATAAACTTAAAAGTGTAATAAAAATCAAAACATGAGTTATTTTTAAAAGTTGCTGAACAAATGTTGGTCAGTTTGAGGAGTACAGCCTACTGTTTAATTTATTGCTCCTGTTACAGGAAACACCCAGTATGACATATTTTTCCTTTATTGACGACCGGTCTGGCCTAGTGGGCAGTGATACTGTTTTCTGAAGCCCATATAAGGTACAGCATCTTCTGTAATTACGGTACTTTTAATGAAGTACAACGGGGGCCGTTTCAACCTGAGGACGTGACATTTTAACAAGGACAAGGATAGAGGAAATTCTTGATGGCACAGTATGTAATTTTAATTAATTCAGTAATTTTTTAATTTCTTCCTTATGGGATCGGCGTTTTGCGGACTTTTTACAAGCTTTTATTTAACTACGAATTTTTACAATAATTAGTCAATTTTTTTTTAACAAAACCTCTTAGGCCTCTAAGCCCTCCTAAGGTCCAGCCATACAAGTGAAAATCCAGAATTTGCCACTGAAATTTGAACCTTTAGTGCAGGGAATAGAGTTTGAGTGAGTTGATTTTGGTTTTGTTAGAAAATTGAACGAAACAAAACAAATGCGACTCAAACTAGCTAAACATCGAGATTCTTTTGTTGACTATTTAGGACCACTTGCACCACTCACTAACCCGGGGTTAACCGGTTAAGCCTGGAGTTACCATGGTTACCAGTACAATTTGACACAGCCATTATCAGTTTAACCGCTTAACCCCGGGTTAGTGGGGTGGTGCAAGTGACTCTTAGAGATATTATGAATTCACTTTCAGTCATATCTTAATACCCCAAAAAGACGTAACAAGAAAGTTACTCACAATGAATATCAACTCTATTTCCTCTGCAATATGATTGAAATTTTAATAAACGGTTGATGTCGGTTAGGATTTTTAGTGTTGTAACCAAGACGCGTCGGTTCACATGCTTGGAGTTCTAAGTTCAAATCCGTGAGACACAAAGAATAATAAACAGAAGCGCATCTTATATTTTTGCACAATGTAGGCAGCTTGTGCCCGCGACTTTCACTGTACGAGTATCATTACACCTTATAAAACAAAGTCCCCCGCCGCGTCTGTCTGTTAGTGTGTACTTACGTATGTTCGCGACAAACTCAAAAACTCCGGAACAGATTTTCATGCGATTTTCACATTTCAATAGAGTGATTCTTGAGGAAGTTTAGGTGTCTAATTTGTTAAGGGTGTGTGAAGCCGCGGCGGGCCGCTAGTATACAATATTGATGTTTTAAAAATTATTTATTTTGTTATGCGAGTGACTGTGACTGGCGTCAACATAAGAACATACCCCGCCTGCAGCTTTGTTACCCAACGCACCAACACACCATTTCATGTTAAAAAGAAAATGGTTGTCTGTAAAGTCGGTGCAATGTACATCTTTGAAATATGTACATTTGTCAAAAAGTACCCCACATGTTTTAAAACTATCACCATGAGGTCTCAAAGAGGTACACATCGATGTAATCTGTGCATACCCAGGACAAACCTTTCACTAAGCAGAAAAAACGTGCATTACATGGCAATACAATTATTTAACACTTTTACTGACGATTTTAAGGCCCTTCCAATTAAATTATTCAAAAAGCACTTGTTTGATCATTTGGTGGAGAGTTGTTATTATTCAATTGATGAGTTTTTGACATTATGTAAATTATAAGCTATATTGTTGATGTGTCCATTGATTATGTTTTATAATGATTGTATATTTTTATATAAGACAAATTGTAATCTTAAATGATATTGGCAATCTATGATTTTATTATTAATTGTATCTTATTATTTTTCAATGTGTCATTTTAATGGGAGTTTAATATTAGATAGTACCTAATTTAAGAATATTTGTACGCCATGTATTATGGTAAATTAAGGATTGGAAACAATTATTATGTAACATCGATTTATACCCTTTTTTACACAAATAAACTATTCTATTCTATTCTATTCGGTTTACGGACGATAATTTTGCGTGATAACGTCATAATAAAATATTGATGAGAAATTGCCGTAACGTTACCATGGAGTTCTGTCCCCAACGTTACCATGGAGATCTGTACACAACGTGACACTTTTTCGTGCACGCAATTCCCGTGGGCTCATTTTTGAATCCTAGGTACTTAATCAGACTTCTATAGTTAATCCAGTTCGTTATTGATTTTCTATAAACGACACGACATTCTGCCATGTCATCCCGTCGTTCTCGCAATCGTAGGTAGAATTGCTGTCGGGTCTGACAACATTTATCTTTGCCGGTAATGATGGGAACGCAGACCAGGAAGTCCACTGCTTCCTCGGATTACCGGCCGGTGACACCGACAGCGAAACTCTAGTTATAACGGTAATTAAGTCGCTTAACTTCAAACTCGGGTTACCTAAACTATCTGTCAGATTATGCGATTTTGGTTTAAAAGGTCATTGGGTAGAAATTATATTTCCGAGGGGGTCGAATAGATTTACCCGAGTTTGAAGTTAAGCGACACAATTAGTGGACCATTAAGTTAGTACGTCAGGTAATTCGTCAATAACTGGCCACCCTGATCTAAAATTTTAGTAATTAGGTGGCTATTTATTGAAGGGTGACCAGTTATTAGCCGGTGGTCAGTAATTGACGATTTACCCTACTTGGCAAACTGCCAAGTAAAAAAACTTTTTACACTAAAATAAATTGCTAATCTCATTCAGTAATTCAAAAAACCGGACAAGTGGGTGAGGGTGGGGAGGGTTCCGTACTTTTTAGTATTTGTTGTTATAGCGGCAACAGAAATACATAGTCATTTTTGGTATAGGCACACTAATTTATATGTAACATTTAATCAAAATAATTTTTAAGAAAAAAAACCGACTTCCATGGGGGCCGATGAAAGATTATTGTAGATGGTACACTATGTAGAAAAGGAGGTAAAACCACCCACTTTTCTACTAGCATTTCGCTTCTGTATAATGGCTCCTCTACAGGATGGGCCAACGCCGGCCACTCCAAGGGACGCAGCCATGCGGTAGAATGAGATAGCAATATCACTTGCTCCCTTTAACGCATAAATGCGTCCCTTGGAGTGGCCGGCGTTGGCCCATCGTGAAGAAGAGCCATGAGGGTCGTAGTTCTAGCCTAAACCTAACCCACTCCTCAGATAGCAGTTCGGTTCTGTGCGCATCGCAGTTCGAACCTAATCAAACCCACTTTTCAAGTAGCATTTCGTTTCTGTAAGGCTCGCAGTTCTAACCTAACCTAATCCTTGTTCGGTTCTGTGAGGATCGCAGTTCAAACCTAACCTAATCCACTTAATGGCGCATGCCGTGCGGTGTACGGGGGTTTAAGCGGGAGGGGCTAGTAAGATTGGCATCATCGTACTTTATACCTACATTAATTTTATGGTAGGTAATCATAGTTGTTTATTTAGTTAAGGTACCAATAGTGGTTTTCTGGGTCAAGGTCCGGGTCCGAGTCCGGGTCCGAGTTCGGGTCCGTGTCCGGGTCCGAGACCGGGTCCGAGTCCGGATCCGAGCCCGGGTCCGAGTCCGGTTCCGAGTCCGGGTCCGAATCCGGATCCGAGTCCAAGTCCGGGTCCGAACCGGAGTCCGAGTCCGGGTCCCAGTCCAAGTCAAAATCGAAATTCGTAATCACCAAACGTGTACCATGCGTCATTGAAGAGTTCTGTTCTGGTCATCATCAGCAGTTCCACTTCATCAAATGCGACAGTTTTTAATGTAAATGCTTGATTTTATGATGAAAATACAAAAAAATCTATACGTATGCCTTTAATATTTGAGGAGTTCCCTCGATTCCTTATGGATCCCATCATCAGAACTCGAGCTTGACAAAAATGTGGCTTAAAAACTTAACTTGCTTAACGAACATAACGAAAAGGAAAAATCGCCAAACGTGAACTATGCGTCGTTTAAGAGTTCTGTTCTGATCATCATCAGCAGTTCCACTTCATCAAATGCAACAGTTTTCAATGAAAATGCTTGATTTTCTGATGTAAATACAAAAATCTCTATACGCATGCCTTTAAGATTTGAGGAGTTCCCTTGATTCCTCATGGATCCCATCATCAGAACTCGAGCTTGACAAAAATGTGGCTTAAAAACTTAACTTGCTTAACAAACATAACGACGAGGACAAATCGCCAACCGTAAACTATGCGTCGTTGAAGAGTTCTGTTCTGATCATCATCAGCAGTTCCACTTCATCAAATGCAACAGTTTTTAATGAAAGTGCTTGATTTTCTGATGTAAATACAAAAATCTCTATACGCATGCCTTTAAGATTTGAGGAGTTCCCTCGATTCCTCATGGATCCCATCATCAGAACTGGGTTTTGACAAAAACGGGACCAATCTGTATGCATATACATTCAATCAAAAAAAGAATTTTCAAAATCGATCTAGTAATGACGGAGATATGGAGTAACAAACATAAAAAAAAATAAAAATAAAAAAAATAAAAAAAAACATACAACCGAATTGATAATCTCCTTCTTTGAGATTTGGAAGTCGGTTAAAAATACGGCCAAAATAATCGTCATCAATTACTTTTACTACGCCCAACCAAAAGGCACTTGAAGGAACTGTCATAGAGACCCGACCATCATTCGATGCGAGAGGTATTAAGCTACGGTTAGTTTTGAAGCAGCAGTAGTTAGTTAGCGGCGGTGCCACCGGGCCTAGAAAGCGAAACAATGACGCTAGAACCTATGCCGACAATCAACTCGGACTAACTACCGATTAAAGCGAT
This sequence comes from Cydia fagiglandana, assembly GCF_963556715.1. Lineage (NCBI taxonomy): Eukaryota > Metazoa > Arthropoda > Insecta > Lepidoptera > Tortricidae > Cydia > Cydia fagiglandana. The sequence continues at coordinate 7,018,101 of NC_085959.1, forward strand.
AGATAAAAAGGGAAAAGCAAAAATCGTAACAATAAAGGTTAAGTTTTCGTTGAGACGAGGAAGCTTTATACTTGAGAAATGAGAGTACTTTGGTGGCTTTTTTTTAACTTCGTGGTATGCCAGTTACACCAACCACAATAGAGTTACACTGAGAGAAAAATCATTAGTAAACTAAACCAGAAATTAAAACAGTTCTGTACTGGGGGAAATAATGAAGTTTAGTAATAATTATAGACGTTTCACTATTTCTGTTAAGTTTTTTATTTCTACAAAGAGCTCAGTAATCCTAAATCTAATTTCAACAAACAGATAATAGAAATTGCAAGAACTAATAGAAATTGCAAAAGTCAATTTATTCCTATTAGTTAACTCTCCTTGTCCCCGGATTAAGTTTATTTTTGTAATTCTAAGGGCCACTTGCACCATTCACTAACCCGGGGTTAACCGGTTCAATCATGGAGTTACCATGGTTACCAGTACAATTTGACACTGGGTTAACGGTTTAACCGATTAACTCCAGGTTAGTGGAATGGTGCAAGTGGGCGTAAGTGTGTTTTTGTTATCCTTTTCTCTCAGTGTAGACCAAGAAAACTCTTCAACGATTTTGATAGCACACGCAGTGCAAGTGTTACTTTGACTTTTAAAATAACACTTGCACTGCGTGTGCTATCAAAATCGTTGCAGACTTATCTTGGTATAACTCTACATTTATAAAAAAAAATTAATATGCAAAACTTCAAAAAAATGTCTATACAAACATTTCAAATGACATTGCCAGCTAAAATGGAATGTCATAACATCGGGACAATCATTCGACGTGACGATAAAGCGGCCTGTGACATTGCACTCATACTGGTAGACCGCGAGCCAGGAACAGATTTCCATGACCAATCGCCTCCCGGGTGATAACTCGTATGGTGGTTAACGGCTATGTATGATTAACCCCCATGGACGTCAGCTGCCGCTCCGTTGGTGGATAGAGGGATCGGAGCCACCGAAACACGTAAATAAATTTAGTCATCCCCTGCCGTTTGATACTTTGTCAGGTGATAGTTTAGATGCTATTGTGAATATAAAAATCTTCAGACGGTTGTATTGTGGTGGAAAAAACGTCAATTGGTCGCATAAACATGTTAAAAATAAGCGCTTTACCTTTGGTTACGCATTACGACTACTTTGCGCACATAAGTATAAACAACGACAGCTGCAATACTGTTCATTCGCCTCAAATTGTTACTCACGCCACTCACCTTTTTTGACCTCTCTTAAACAACGGTTGCATAAAATACTATTTTTACATGTTCAGGTCTGACGGTCTTTCCACCGCATACAGCCGGCTGACTATTTTTTTAATTCATGATAGCATCTAAACTATCATCTGACAAAGTATCAGCCGGGGGACGATGACTGACGATCTATGCTCCTGACCCGCGGTCTATGATAAATTATATAACTATAGATAAGTATTGTGATAGCGTTATCGAATGCTATACAAATACATACATATAAGATAAATATCATAACACAACTTCATTTTGTGACAAATAAGTTATTCGACATGCCGTGCTTAAGAATTCTTACTAATATTCCTAATAGTAAAATACCTAAGGATTTTGTTAACAAAATTATTCCTGTGCTGGCGAAAGCTGTTAGGAAAGATGTTGAGGTAAGGATAATAAACCGGTAATGGCTCCTCTACACGATGGGCCAGCGCCGGCCAATCCAAAGGACGCATTTATACGTTAGAGGGAGCAAGTGATATTGCTATCTCATTCTACCGCATGGCTGCGTCCCTTGGAGTGGCCGGCGCTGGGCCATCGTGTAGAGCAGCCATAATATTTGTCGCGTCGAATGATGGTCTCTATTGGTTCCTCTACACGATGGGCTAACGCCGGCCACTGCATGGGACGCAGCCATGCCGTAGAATGAGATAGCGATATCACTTACTCGCTCTAACGTATAAATGCGTCCCTTGGAGTGGCCTGCGTTGGCCCATCGTGTAGAGAAGCCCTATGACGTAACCGCTAGTGTAATTTTATTCGATAGCGTGACGTGACGTGCGCGTTTGCGTTAAATGTCATTTTGTATGGGATTTTGACGTAAAACGACCCCATTCAAAATCCCATACAAAAATAGACATAACGCAAAAGCGAACGAAGCGAGAGCGAAGTGGAACTTGTAGTTACCATGGTTACCATTAGGTACAATTTGGCACTGGGTTAACGGATTAACCGGTTAACCACGGGTTGGATAATGCAAGTGACGCTTAATGATAAGGGTTTTTTCAGTGATGCACATGGGCCTTATTAAACGAAACTTTTATAAGATGAAATCATAAGAATTAGGCACCAACTTAAGTTATGATTTATGTAGCTTAGCTTAGCTTTTAATTATACCATTTTATATGTTACATTAATAACCAAGATGGTGAAACTGTTGATAGTCCATTAATCAGGTAGGCCTAATTATACTCCGGGCCTTATTAAGGGGCCCACTGATTACCAGTCCGCCGGACGATATCGGCCTGTCAGTTGTTCGGAGCTGTCAACTTTTTGTTTTAACTGACAGACCAATATCGTCGGGCGGCCTGTTATGGTAACATTCCATTTCCAACCGCAGCTGCACTACCGGTACTGAACGCGTCGCTGTCATTGTCAATTCCATAGTAAAATTGACAGTAAATCAGCTGCGGTTAGAAATGGAATGTTACCATTAGTCAGTGGTCGGCTTTAACCTAAAGTATCGATTTTCAGAAGTTCACATGCGTGATATCAGGGGACTGCCAGGTGTCCTTCGCAGGGGACTCCTCGCAGCCAGGGGCCGTGTCCACGCTGGAGTCCATAGGACACGTCGGCCCGGACGACAACCGGGTGATCGGCCGGGACCTGGCCGCGTTCGTACAGAACGAACTAGGAATACACCCTGACAGGTGACGGGTTAAGACTTACGGCGCGATTCGGAAAGTGAATTAGAGATTAACTAGATATACGATATAGTAAAGATATGTGACGTCCCACGGATAAAGGTACCTTATGGCGGTTGGCGCTTACGATTATTAACGTCGCTCCAATATTATTGCGGCGCTATGCGACGTAAGCGCCAGCCGCCATAAGGTACCTTTTGCCGTGGAATGTCACATATCTTTACTATTTCATATCTAGTGCATCTCTTATTCATTTCCCGAATCGAGCCGGTTTCCTCTTAAACACAGTTTGTTACACTGCGCTTCGGCTGATTTTTCTTCGATTAAAAATGTATGAGAAAATGTGTTAAATATAAAACGAAGGGCCGAGACGGTCAGCAATCCGACTGCAATTTGTATGAGAACTGCACGCCGACTGCAACGTTATACAAGTTACAGTCGGTTTGCAGTCCGTCTGTACCGGCCCTAATACTTTCTTTGTTTTATTTCAGGTTTTTCATAAGTATCTACGATATCAAGGGCACCAACATTGTGAAAGGCGGTGATACGATATCTACATGAATAAATTAAGTTAATATATTCATATAAATATAGGTATATTTAATTTTACCCTTAATGTTACCCACTTTCTCCTACCACGTAAATTACTTTCTATACATCTCGCTTGCACTAATATGCGAGTACGAGCGAGATGCATAGAAAGTAAGTTACTTATGGTTCTTCTACACGATGGGCCAACGCCGGCCACTCTAAGGGACGCATTTATGCATTAGAGGGAGCAAGTGATATTGCTATCTCATTCTATCGCATGGCTGCGTCCCTTGGAGTGGTCGGCGCTGGCCCATCGTGTAGAGGAGCCATTAGACGCGAAGCGTATCTGTCAATGTCAAAACTGGTGGTTAGGTACAGCCGGCCTAGCCAAGGTTACAATCGCTATCGCTTCGACAACGAAAAGCATTATGTCTCTCTATCACTCTTCCATATTAGCGCGACAGTGACAGTTGCGTTTCGATCGCTACGGAGCGTAAGGGATTGGCATCTTGGCTACGCGGCCAGAACCTCTAGTGTAAATTTCATTCTATAGCGTGACGAGCGTTCGAGATGGCGTTGTCTGAGGGCCTACCGCGAACCACGTTCGACGTGTTGCCTCCCTGTCACACTTACGTACGAATTTACAAGCGCGACAGAGAGGCAACACGTCGAACGTGGTTCGCGGTAGGCCCTCTGTTTTTGCATGGGATTTTGAACAGCGCGCCAAGCGGGAAGTTTTGGAAAGTCATAATCCCATACAAAATGACACTTAACGCAAACGCGTACGTCGACGTCACGCTATCGAATGAATACTGGGTTGTGTTATAGCACCAATTCATTTTTTTGATATTTTGTGTTGGCTAATTCACAATATACCGAAAAAAATATAAAAAAATCCAAGTGTAGTTAGGCTTCATCTGGGTTAAAATCCTAATAAAACTAAGCTCCTTTTTCGTTTTTTTTTAAATAGGGTGACTGCTACAATTGTTGGCCACTACATAGTAATTGGCCACTCGTACTAAATAAAAAAAAATAAGCCAATATAAGCCTTATTGTTATGAGTGGCAAGGACCCCTATTCGACAAGCGACGTTTGACGTATCGTGTTGATCTCCCGTTGATGTGGGAAAAATCATAAGTTCTCGAATACGTACAATGTCAAAATTTGACATTAACAATCCACAGTTAGGGTGACAAGCAAACCAAACCGAACCACCCTTAGTTTAGAGTGGAGTTTTGGTTGTACCAAATGATATTATCCACCGTTAATGGAATCAACACTCAGTATGCGATAAAATCAACTGTTGATTTGACGTGGATGCGAAATCTGACAGTTGTACGTGTCGAATTTGGCCCCAGGTTTTTCGTTAAACCGGTCACCAGCTCCGTGCAGTCGCGCCTGCTAGCGGACGCCCTTACTTACCTCTTGTCAGTATATCTGTGGTAAGCAGATATTGAATCAGGGACACCTTTGCTGTGATGATATTGTCAGGCGTCAAATTAAAAGTAGGATGACTGCTTTTTAGGGTTCCGTACCCAAAGGGTAAAACGGGAGCCTATTACTAAGACTTCGCTGTCCGTCCGTCTGTCCGTCCGTCTGTCCGTCTGTCTGTCACCAGGCTGTATCTCACGAACTGTGATAGCTAGACAGTTGAAATTTTCACAGATGATGTATTTCTGTTGCCGCTATAACAACAAATACTAAAAACAGAATAAAATAAAGATTTAAATGGGACTCCCATACAACAAACGTGATTTTTGACCAAAGTTAAGCAACGTCGGGAGTGGTCAGTACTTGGATGGGTGACCGTTTTTTTTGCTTTTTTTTGTTTTTTTTTGCCTTATGGTACGGAACCCTTCGTGCGCGAGTCCGACTCGCACTTGCCCGGTTTTTTAGTTATTGACTACTCCATTGTAATTGGGCACACTTAACACTATTACTACTATTTAATAGAGTCTAAAATAACAAGTAAATTCACTTTATTATATAATATTTATATAAATATTATATAATTATTTTATATTTAACATTCAAATATTTTAATATTACAATTACTCACAACGCAGAATACATGCATACATTTATATTATTAACTTATTGAACTACCAAAATTCGACGTGAATATAAAATCTTGAATTAAGAACCCATCTACGTGCACACTAGCGCCACTTCTAAATAATCGTGATTATTTAAATTTAACGAAAGATATTTAAAAAAGGGTATTTTGTATTTAAGTACCTTTTGAATACATCGAACCAGTGTTTATGTTGCTGGATTCGTCGATCTATGAACTCAAAACAAAAACGGCCGTTTTAACTTTGGACGCATAGATTATTGATAGCAACATAAAAAAAGAGTTTGATGAAGCGGCCCCCTTTTTAGGGTTCCGTACCCAAAGGGTAAAACGGGACCCTATTACTAAGACTTCGCTGTCCGTCCGTCCGTCCGTCCGTCCGTCCGTCCATCCGTCCGTCCGTCCGTCCGTCCGTCTGTCACCAGGCCGTATCTCACGAACCGTGACAGCTAGACAGTTGAAATTTTCACAGATGATGTATTTCTGTTGCCGCTATAACAACAAATACTAAAAACAGAATAAAATAAAGATTTAAATGGGGCTCCCATACAACAAACGTGATTTTTGACCAAATATAAGCAACGTCGGGAGTGGTCAGTACTTGGATGGGTGACCGTTTTTTTTTTGCTTTTTTTTAATTTATTTTTTTGCATTATGGTACGGAACCCTTCGTGCGCGAGTCCGACTCGCACTTGCCGGGTTTTTTTAAATATCTTTCGTTAAATTTAAATAATCACGATTCTTTAACAGTGGCGCTAGTGTGCACGTTGAAGGGCTCTTAATACAACTTGTTAAGATAACAACTTTAGTTCGTGTTACATTCAGCAGCAGAAGTTGCTAAGCGGTCGAGGTGTTCAAAATTACCTTGACGCGCTCTTATTCTCTTAACAATAAAGTCACGTCAAGATCATTTTGAACACTTCGCCCGCTTAGCAACTATTGCTGCTGACTGTAGGTAATTTATTCCTCTTTACTCTTTTCAACCTCTTTTGCCCTCGCCTTCCAACACTCCAGGTTAGCGGTGACCATATCCACCATTGGTTTAGTGTTTGGGAATAGTGCTGCTAGGATGGTGTAACATGGCAGGCATATTTGGCTTAGGAATCCGACCTGAAAGTTAAATGTAAATGAAAAGTGGTCAAAATGTATCAACGTCAAACCGCCTTGATAAGATGAACCCATATAACCATTCCAGTCGCAGAATCTTCAAAGTGGTAACTAAATGTCAGATGTGTCGTAACAGAGTCCACACAATGTGTCTAGAATTGTTTCGAAACAAAGTGTCGTCGCCGTGTGTACACTTTTCCGTAACAAGGTGTCGACACATTTGTGTGCACTTTGCGTGCGGTTTGCGACTAAATCTGACAGAAAATTTGTGACAGCAAATGTCAATATAAAATACCTCTTGAAAACCAAGGTTTGTCAAACTACTATTAGTGTCTCGTGTGCTCGTAAGTAATTCTAGTAAGTCATCATGGGCGATGCAAATGAAAACCATATAAACACCCAACACCCGTCAACCTTTTACAGAAAAGTTTTTAAAGAAATGCAATAAGCTACTTAGGTCAGCCAACGAATGCTCCAAAACGTTGTAGAGGGAAATGCTCGGAACACAATTTTTGACTCTGTAACTTGGTTTGGACAAGTTAGGAGGTGAACATATCAAAAGTCCCCGGCCGTAGCCCTTGAGCGGGGGGAAGAGAGGGGGCTTTGAAGGTCCCATTTTCCGGTTTTTCGATTATATCTCGGAAACTATGCATCTTAGCGACATGGCCACTTATACAAAATGAAAGTTAATTTAATTTGTTACAAGTTTATTCAGTCAATTTTTTCGATATGTTGAATAGTTTTTGAGATATCCGCTCTTGAAAGTTTATTTAGGGCTATCAATATTATCTTGATATATCTACATCAGTGAAGGTGCTAGGCCGTGTATGGTATCGTTTTCGTATAAATCTGGGTTGCTGAATCCATTTAAGGTATCACATTGACACCATTCCACAAAATTAAAAAAAATCTTTTTAGGGTTCCGTACCTCAAAAGCAAAAAACGGAATCCTTATAGGATCACTCGTGCGTCTGTATGTCTGTCCGTCTGAATACACAAAATAGTTCTTTACCTATAGATGACAGGAAAACCTATTAGAAATGTGCAGTCAAGCGCGCGTCGGACTTAATGTACGGAATCCTTAATACGCGAGTCCGACTCGCACTTGGCCGGTTTTTTTTAAACTCCTCTTGACGCTTAACCGCTGAACCGATTTCGTTGAAATTTGGTATAGAAATAGTTTGCGTCCCGGAACAGGACATAGGATAGATCTTATAACCAAGCAACCTTTTGAAGGTGTGAAAAGTGGCGTGGAAATTTGTACGGAAAATCAATAACCGCTGAACCGATTTATATTAAATTTGGGATGGTCTACATCTTTGATTTATAGCGGAGTCAGTTATGAAGTTGACCCAAAAAATTTTTATTAAGCTATGAGCTTCATCACATATGATCTTTGAGTAATTCTAAGCATTTCAAGCCTGGGAGGCAATAAGAGGGACTGGGAGGGGGGGTACAAAGATGGCCGCCACCCGTCATCATTCAAAAAAATCTGTTCTGGTCCTGGTGGCTACTAGGGCAAGTTTGGTATCATTTTCGTATAAACCGGAGACGTAGAATTCATTGCTGATATTTGTTTTTTTCAGCTTCATAGTAATTTTACAAGAAAAACGTAAAAAGATGAAAATTTAGGATGGAGGTTTTTGCTTTGAGAGCTAATAACTTTTGTATAGTGGCCAAAATATCATATAATAAATACTATAATATAGCGTAATTCATGCAGATTCTAAACATATACACGTTGAGTAATATCCTACTGCAAAAAGATGGTGAAAAAATTATTAAATGACCGCAGCGCGGGTAGTTGGACTTTCGTTTATCTTGCGGACCGTCGTTTATCTTACAAAATGATCGAGTACGAGTATCTACGTAGGTATGCTTACTTTGCTAGATTTTATGATGACGAATAAAATACTTTCATCCAGACATAATTCATCATACAGACATAATTTTATGCACTTTAATTGCAATGCACTTGCAACGATTTGAGTGGGGCCTAGTGTTATTTGACCGGTGTTTTCTGTAAGGTGAAGGTAAGTACGTACTTCCCCAGTTGGGCTCTGCTCGGATAGATCTGGAATGACATCCGCTGTGCTGTGCCCTACCACACAAAGCGAGATGACAATGCCCATACCTCTCTTTTGAACGTAGTTTAAGGATATACCCGGGTCCAAAATTGGGTCCGAGAAATAACTATGTATTATAAATAAAATTATTCTAATAAAATAGCGCTCTTATTTTTGCTGATAATATTAAAACACTATTAATGAGAGAAATTGTACTACTTAGGAAGAGATAATTTTCATGCTATAACTCACTTTAAGTAATTTTATAGGTACTTACTTGTTGATTTTAATAAATAACTTCAACCTGCACATAACATTCATTTGGATTTGATTTGGTTTGATTTTGTTTAATATTTTACATTTAATATTTGCTTCAGGTTGGTGTGGTGAAAAATTCTGTGTTTCACTCGGCGGCAAATTTTGTTTAACCCTCGTTCTTTGAAACCCTTACAACGCTCAAGATTCCATTTTTCGAACCACTCACTACGCTCGTGGTTCAATTTTGAAATCTTTCGCTTGATCGGGTATCAATATTAGCACGAGCGGTTAAACAACAACTTTGCCCCCTTGTAAAACAAATAACTATTATGCGGAGAGCTTACATTTAGAAATCATAACAGCTATGTATATTTGTCATACTAATATAGGTTATGCAAGTATGACTTGGTGACAAACCAACGAAGCCCCGCCTCACGGGGCTTCTATTTTCTGCTCTGAGGGATAAAAGGTAACTAACGAACCTAACCTAACCCAACCTGAAATTGCGGTTGTACATGATCTTATTTGTTAAGCGAGCCGCCCTCCTCTTTAGACATGAGGATACCTGTGTGTATTTTTTTAACCTATACCAGAATTATGTCTGTGTACTGGAAACTGCGGACTATCATAAAATCTAGCAAAGTAAGCATAGTTACCTACGTAGATACTCGTACTCGACCATTTTGTAAGATAAACGCCGCCTAGCGAGAGTCCAACTACCCGCGCTGCGGTCATTTAATAATTTTTTCACCATCTTTTTGCAGTAGGATATTACTAAACATGTAAATGTTTAGAAGCTGCATAAATTGCGCTTTATTATAGTATTTTTTGTATGATACTTTTGGCCACTATACAAAAGTTATTAGCTCTCAAAGCAAAAACCTCCATCCCAAATTTTTATCTTTTTACGTTTTTCTTGCAAAATTACTATGAAACTGAAAAAAACAAATATCAGCAATGAATTCTACGTCTTCGGTTTATACGAAAATGATACCAAACTTGCCCTAGTAGCCACCAAGACCAGAACAGATTTTTTTGAATGATGACGGGTGGCGGCCATCTTTGTACTCCGCCCTCCTCGACTAGACGCACGCTTCTTATCGCCTCCGAGGCTAGAAATGCTTAGAATTACTCAGAAATCATATGTGATGAAGCTCATAGCTTAATAAAAAATTTTTGGGTCATATATGGCAGCGATCCGTAACTGACTCCAGTATTAGTTAAAAATGATAAAAAAAACATGACTTCAAACCTAAACTTAAACAGTATTAACTTCAAGAAGTCAATTCTGAATTCCCCCCTACACCTCATTTCACACCTTTAAAGGATGATTTTTGAGATAACTTATTATGTCCTGTCTCGGGACTCAAAATATATGTGTACTAAATTTAAATTAAAACTGTTCAGCAGTTTAAGCGTGAAGAGGAGTTTAAAAGAAAGTAAGTTTATATGTTTTTACTTTGGAATGGTGTCAATGTGATACCATAACTAAATTTGGTACTGCGCATTTATACGAAAACGATACCAAACATGGCCTCGTAGCTTTACTGTTGTAGAAGTCAAAATAAAATTGAGAGCCCTAAATTCTTATTACTTGACCAAACTTGTGTAGAAGGAAAAGGAAAAATAAAAGTCTTCGGCAGGAATATAAACACAAATATATTTTTTTTTTTTGCGTTACTATTCCAATCATCAAATATAAACATACCTTGATTATATTATTCTAGTGAGATCCTCATAGATAAACAAAAACATTTACTTAAAAAATTACAAGGTCGAAATGTCACGGAACTTGTGAGAGTAATATGTGAAAAATAAAAACTTTTATGACAAAAAAATCTGGACACAATTTAAGAAGCATCCAATTGCGTCGAGGAATCATCTGTATTTTTGCTTGTTTCATTACCTCCTCGCTTCTTTTTTTGTCCTTTGTATTCTGTAGCAATTTGTTAGATCTGAAAATAAAGATAACTTGCGTCGTCACGGATGTCGATTTATAGGTTTTAGGGAGTGCAGAATTCGAAAACTATGATCATTTTATATTCCAAGATGGCGGCTACGTATTTTGTCATAAAAGTCGTCATGGATATCGTTTTATAGGTTTTAGGGAGTGCAGAATTCGAAAATGATGACCATTTTGGATTCCAAGATGTCTGCCGTGCACTTTGTCATATAAGCCGTCATAGATGTTGATTTATAGGTGTTAGGAAGAGCAGATTTCGAAAATGATGACCATGACCAACAAAACGACATCCATATCGACTTTTAACATAGTGCATGGCCGCCATCTTGGATTCCAAAATAGTTATTATTTTCGAAATCTGCGCTCCCTAAAACCTATAAAACGACAGCCATGACGACTTTTATGACATACTGCATGGCCGCCATTTTGGATTCCAAAATGGTCATCATTTTCGAAATCAGGGCCCCCTAAAACCTATAAAACGACACCCATGACAACTTTTATGACATAGTGCATGGCCGCCATTTTGGATTCCAAAATGGTCATCATTTTCGAAATCAGGGCCCCCTAAAACCTATAAAACGACACCCATGACAACTTTTATGACATAGTGCATGGCGGCCATTTTGGATTCCAAAATGGTTATCATTTTCGAAATCTGCGCCCCCCAAAACCTATAAAACGACACCCATGACGACTTTTATGACATAGTGCATGGCCGCCATTCTGGATTCCAAAATGGTCATCATTTTCGAAAGCGGGGCCCCCTAAAACCTATAAAACGACATCCATGACGACTTTTATGACATAGTGCATGGCCGCCATCTTGGAATCCAAAATGGTCATCGTTTTCGAAATCTGCGCCCCCCAAAACCTATAAAACGACACCCATGACGACTTTTATGACATAGTGCATGGCCACCATTTCGGAATCCAAAATGGTCATCATTTTCTAAATCTGCGCCCCCCAAAACCTATAAAACGACACCCATGACGACTTTTATGACATAGTGCATGGCCGCCATTTTGGATTTCAAAATGGTCATCATTTTCTAAATCGGGGCCCCCTAAAACCTATAAAACGACATCCATGACGACTTTTATGACACAGTGCATGGCGGCCATTTTGGATTCCAAAATGGTTATCATTTTCGAAATCTGCGCCCCCCAAAACCTATAAAACGACACCCATGACGACTTTTATGACATAGTGCATGGCCGCCATTCTGGATTCCAAAATGGTCATCATTTTCGAAAGCGGGGCCCCCTAAAACCTATAAAACGACATCCATGACGACTTTTATGACATAGTGCATGGCCGCCATCTTGGAATCCAAAATGGTCATCGTTTTCGAAATCTGCGCCCCCCAAAACCTATAAAACGACACCCATGACGACTTTTATGACATAGTGCATGGCCACCATTTCGGAATCCAAAATGGTCATCATTTTCTAAATCTGCGCCCCCCAAAACCTATAAAACGACACCCATGACGACTTTTATGACATAGTGCATGGCCGCCATTTTGGATTTCAAAATGGTCATCATTTTCTAAATCGGGGCCCCCTAAAACCTATAAAACGACATCCATGACGACTTTTATGACATAGTGCATGGCCGCCATCTTGGAATCCAAAATGGTCATCATTTTTGAAATCTGCGCCTCCTAAAACCTATAAAACGACACCCATGACGACTTTTATGGCATAGTGCATGGCCGCCATTTTGGACTCCAAAATGGTCATCATTTTCAAAATTGGGGCCCCCTAAAACGTATAAAACGACATCCATGACGACTTTTATGACACAGTGCATGGCGGCCATTTTGGATTCCAAAATGGTTATCATTTTCGAAATCTGCGCCCCCCAAAACCTATAAAACGACATCCATGACGACTTTTATGACATAGTGCATGGCCGCCATTCTGGATTCCAAAATGGTCATCATTTTCGAAAGCGGGGCCCCCTAAAACCTATAAAACGACATCCATGACGACTTTTATGACATAGTGCATGGCCGCCATCTTGGAATCCAAAATGGTCATCGTTTTCGAAATCTGCGCCCCCCAAAACCTATAAAACGATACCCATGACGACTTTTATGACATAGTGCATGGCCACCATTTCGGAATCCAAAATGGTCATCATTTTCTAAATCTGCGCCCCCCAAAACCTATAAAACGACACCCATGACGACTTTTATGACATAGTGCATTGCCGCCATTTTGGATTTCAAAATGGTCATCATTTTCTAAATCGGGGCCATCCATGACGACTTTTATGACATAGTGTATGGCCGCCATCTTGGAATCCAAAATGGTCATCATTTTAGAAATCTGCGCCTCCTAAAACCTATAAAACGACACCCATGACGACTTTTATGGCATAGTGCATGGCCGCCATTTTGGACTCCAAAATGGTCGTCATTTTCAAAATTGGGGCCCCCTAAAACGTATAAAACGACATCCATGACGACTTTTATGACACAGTGCATGGCGGCCATTTTGGATTCCAAAATGGTCATCATTTTCGAAATCGGCACTCCCTAAAAGCTATAAATCGACACCCATCTCGACTTTTATGACAAAGTGTTTGGCTACCATCTGCATGCAAGACATTTCTATTATTTTTACGTACATAAATGGCCCCCTGTCAACTTCCAACCGAGATTTAATCGATAATTTATTCGATTAATGTTCAGATTAATTCAATTTCAATCTATGTTAGGTCGACTAAACTAATCGTGATTAAAATTTGAGGATTAACTTTTTTTATTCTATTAATTAGTCGAATAAACAGTTAATCTATTAAGTCCCATCTCTGACCACGGCATTTTTACACTTTGAGAATATCTGAAAACAAATGAACACAAGGAGCCATTTTGCAAATCCAATAACTTGGTTATTACTTTTGACAGCGCGTGTCATGTGTCTACACAGAGTCGACACAAAGTCGAAACATTTGCGACTACTTTGTGACTGCAATATTTCTCAGCCTTAAACCATATTTATACATCATAATTAACAAGTTTCGTAGTATGTAAAGCGTTATTTCTGTTATTTAAGTATAGTATACGCATCGAAGTACTAAAAATGCATCAAATAATATATTTATGAACACAGGCACTGAGAAGTAAACAATTTCATTTCCGGCTAAACTAAAACAATTTGGTGGCGCGTTGATTATATTACACTTAGTTTATCAAATCACTCGAGCAGTTTAATTCCCCATAATAATTTAAGTCCCATTGTAATATAAATGCAAACAATATATAATTACGTCTTGTAATCCGTTTTAGAGATGGCGTATTAATGTCACTTATTTTTATTTAACTATTTTTCCATCTGACAGTTTCCATTTGACAGGAACAAAATGAACGAATGAACGAATGATTTTGGCATAAAGTAGTCGCAAACTAGTAACAATGTGTGCACACGGCGACCACACTTTATGTCACTTTGTGTCATGTGTCGACCCTTCCCCATTTCTGGTAACTGTGTCGACACGGCGACGACTCTGCGACTGGAATTGTGACCGAAACAGACGGTGTCGACACAAGATGTGTCTACACCGCGTCGTAACGGCGACTGGAAATGGTTGTATGGGAAGTTTCATAAAGTCGCACCAAACAAAGTCTGCAGCGGATTTGATAGCCAGCCCACGCAGTGTGTTATGTAAACGTCACAATTTCATAGAATTTTGACGTTTAAAATTACACTTGCACTGCGTGGGCTATCAAAATCGCTGCAAACTTTTTGCGGTTTGACTATATATACTCTAAATTGAAACGCATAACAGTGCCGCGTGTAAATTTCTTTCGATAGTGTGACGTGGCGTCATGTGTCATTTTGTATGGAATATTGAGTTTTTCAAAAATTCAAGACGTCCCGCTAGACGCGCTGTTCAATATCTCACAAAAATAGATATTATAAAGCAAACGCGAACGCTCGCTATCGAATAAAATTTATATTAAACACGGTACACTGAACCCCTAGTTATTCATTCGATAGCGTGACGAGCGTTCGCGTTTGCGTTATGTCTATTTTTATATGGGATTTTGAACAGTCAAGCGGGACGTTTTGGAAACTCAAAATTCCATATAAAATGACACTCCACGCAAACGCGTTCGTCACGTCCCGTCAGGCGTGGCTCACTCCGCGATTTCGTCGCTTTGCTACAGATAGCTAGAAATTCATCCGTTCCACACCAATTTTGGTGGCTAGCCATAAACCGCGCCTGGCGCTGTCGCCACCTAGCGGCCATATTTGTCCTGATCGTAACAGACGTGTTTTGTTAGAGAGTGAGTCTTCTGTACCTAGTACTATTATTTATTCAGTGGTCCCGTTATCGAATGAAATGTACACTAGGGGTAGAGACAGTTATGTGAAAATGCCCCTATTACGAATAAGGATACTGAAAGGAAAGGATACTGTTACAAACAAGGTAAGAGAAGGATTCTTATGGCTCCTCTAGATGATGAGCCAACGCCGGCCACTCCAAAGGACGCAGCCATGCGGTAGAACGAGACAGCAATATCACTTGCTCCCTCTAACGCATAAATGCGTCCCATGGAGTGTAGAGGAGCCAATACCTGGCATGATGGGAGCTGGTCTTGGCGTCGGCGGTCCATCATCGCGATAGGGGAGCGGCCTGCTTGCCTCTCCAGGTCACCCTGGCAGATGTAATAGTTTAATTTCAAGAAACTAGGTAACATACTTAAAAACGGTAGTCGCTCATATTTTAATAATGCAAATAGTTAATAGAAAATTATGAGAAGACACAAATTGATTGCCAGTAGAGTTTTTCATACATTTTGTATGGGTCACGGCAATTAGGATTGTTCATTTTTTTTCAAATGTTCTATTTCGAAAACCATTTCGAGATATAAGGTTTTTAAACAGTTTCCGACATTTGCTGCGATATAATAATTGAGGATTGAAGATATTTCAACAAATATCCTTATGACCTTAGTTTGACCTTCTCCTGGGCTGAATGTAAAGTCATTGCATAATAAAAGTTATCGAACCATAGTAAATAAATCCGTCACTCACGTATTGTCAAAGTTATCATTGTCATCGATTGTCATAACAAAATTTTTCAGTTAAACCGCTGCGCTTGTTTGTTACAATTTGATTTATAATTAATACCTAAACAGTAGATTTCATTGCTTAAAACGTTGTTCCTATGTGTGGGAATGATTCACAAAAATAATAGTTCGAATCCACGAAGACTACGACGTGAAAGATGGTGCCGTGAATTAAACTTGGAATACCTACCTACTTCACGTGTTACACACAGTATTGCTGTGAGAATCACGTTGATGTAAGTATAAAATTAATATTAATTTACTACAATTAAGTATTTAAAAGCTCACTTTATTGGTAGGGTCGTGGTATCTATTTATTTTCTGTGGTAATGTAGCCAGAGTATCTAAAGGCAAACCGTTAAACAGAGATGGTGCCTACTAGAAAGAAGGAATATACAAGAATACATAGCCATACTCAAAATTCAGCCTGAAACTGCTTTAAAAAGATATAATTTCTAATTTCCAGGTACATGTTGCAGTTCAAGCTGCTGATATCATGGTGGACAAGACTTAATAAAGAGTTGTGAATAATAAAACATGTTTTTGTTTACCTACTTTTTTATTAATTTGGGAAATATGTTATAGGTATATGTTTCCAAAAAAAATAGTAACTTTACATTAAAGGTATGTTTATCATGTTCTGCACGAGCATCTGACAATGATGGCTTCTTGTTGACCATCCAGAAGAGAAGTGTATGGTTTGTTATTTACTCTGTTCCCAGGCATTATTTACGGTCGTAAAGTATTACGACGATTAATAATTAATACGACGTTCGTTTCAATACAAAATGCTCAACTTTGTTCTGGGCCCAAGTGCAGTTACATATCTCACAGCTGTATCTAAATAGGAATCACGATGACCTGAAATAATAGGATATAATTAGCAAAATTGGCATGTTCCTAATATAGTAGTATAAGTATGTAGTACAATATCCAAACAATGGTGACAAGCCGGCAGAAAGCACCCACTGGGTGCTAAGCTACCTTTAGCAATGGACGCTTGTAACGATTTTATGAATCCAATCTTCTTACAAATCGAATCAGTTAAAATATATATGGTGTAGGTAACTTACATCTGTATTTTTGCTCCCTTGATTTCAGCCAAGTTATGGTTGGAGTTGGATGCTATATGGATACATACTCCAACAAAACTAAGTTATATTACATAACTTAGGCAGATTTCTGGAATCAGCTTTCTCAAATTTATAGCGTAGGTATTTTGAAATTAATGATTCAAAATAAACGAGTTTTCCATTCCAGGCGATTGTTATTTATAGAAACTCGTGACACTGACATTGTCGACAGGTGACATTACAATCAATTGACAATGACAACTATTTTTTTAATGCTTGTTGTTGCTTGTGCATTATCCTAATCAGCCGACGACATGTAATTTACGAGAAGTCGTATCTCATATTTTCAATAAATTATAAATATTCAACCGAGCCACGAATTACTAAATCATTCAAATTGGTATCTTAAATTAACCTATATTTTCAGAAAATAAAATAAAAATGGGGGTCTAAAAAAAATGAACAATCCTAATTAGCCCGCAGACATATTTATTGAGAATAACCCTAAGCAAGAAATATTAGTACAAATAACTACCTGTTGATAGAACTCGTCGAAAATGATTTCCACCGTTTGGAGCTGGGATTCGAACGGCTTCGCTGAAGCGCTGAGGTCCGCGCCCGTCATGCAGAAACTCTGGCCAAGGACCCTGACAAATACAACGAGGGTCAATGTGGAAAAGACCGTCTTTAATTCTACCTTTCCACATATCTAATTATTGACTCTATTTTGGCATTGAACGCCCCTGTTTCACCAACGTGACAGGTACGACGAATTGTAAAATCACTGTTGCTGACGTCACAGGCATCCATGGGCTACGGTTACCGCTTACCATCGGGCGGGCCGTATTCCTGTTTGCCACCATCATTGTATTATTAAAAAAAAATTTATAATATCGGAAAAAAACAGATATTTCTCTTGCTAAGTTTATGACAATTTTCACAAGAAACACTACAATTGTCACGAAATTCCGACATACATATAACTCATTACCTGTCAAGAATTAGGTACCTACAATTCTTCTAAATCTTTGACAATTGTCAAAAACTTCGCAGGAGAAATATCTGTTTTTTTCCGATATAATAAAGTTTTTCTAAATAATACAATGATGGTGGCAAACAGGAATACGGCCCGCCCGATGGTAAGTGGTAATCGTAGCCCATGGATGCCAATGACGTCAGCAACAGTGATTTTACAATTCGTCGCACCTGTCACCGATGTGAAATTGGGGCAGGTGTCAACCAGTGTAGTCAGTTATGTTGTTTTTGTAAACATCCCTTCAATTGTCCCCGTATGGTAATCCACGGCAAACACTATTTTAAAAAAACCGGGCAAGTGCGAGTCGGACTCGCGCACGAAGGGTTCCGTACCATAATGCAAAAAAAATAAAAACAAAAAAAAAAGCAAAAAAAACGGTCACCCATCCAAGTACTGACCCCTCCCGACGTTGCTTAACTTTGGCCAAAAATCACGTTTGTTGTATGGGAGCCCCATTTAAATCTTTATTTTATTCTGTTTTCAGTATTTGTTGTTATAGCGGCAACAGAAATACATCATCTGTGAAAATTTCAACTGTCTAGCTATCACGGTTCGTGAGATACAGCCTGGTGACAGACGGACGGACGGACGGACGGACGGACGGACGGACGGACGGACAGCGAAGTCTTAGTAATAGGGTCCCGTTTTACCCTTTGGATACGGAACCCTAAAAATTGCCACCGTGTGGTAATGTTCAGCAAATTAGTGCATAATGATTTCCTTCTTATTTTCTCGAAAACGTTTGTACTGTTTCTCAACCTCAGTACTTTTTGTACCGATACTGACTGAAATAGCAAGACACGTTCGTACGTTGCCGTGAAAATACGACGGAAAATAATTATGCACTACATTTGTAGCGTAGCGCGATTAGCTTGATTGCTCGCTTTTAGGGGTCTTCCATTAATTACATCACACGTTTAGGGGGTGGGAGGGGGTCAAGAAAATGTGACGTAATGTGACATGGTAGAGGGGGGAGACACAAACTTTGTGACGTCACTTTAACTTCATCAGTAACCGAAAATTTGTTTAAATTATTTTATTCGCTGTACATTTAAATAACAAGTTTTTAAAACGATAATCGTTTTTATTCTTTTAATTTTATTTCCTTAGCAGTTTAGGGTTATAAAATTACTAATATTTATATCGTCAAAAATATTATGATAATATATTAATAATACTTAGGTACTTACTTAATTCGATTTGGCGATTTCGTAGAAAAAATGTGACGTCACACTAGGGGCGGAGGGGTTTGCCAAATCTGACCAAGTGTGACAAGGAGGGGGGGGGGGGGGTCAAAAAACCTAGAAATTCGTGTGACGTAATTAATGGATGACCCCTTATTTATTAAATTACTGAATGTGTCGAAATACTCCAAATTATCGATGTTCATTTTGTTATTCATACATTCAATGTATATGGAAAGTATACTCGGAACACGCTAAGTTTTCATGCCAAGTGCAACAATAAGTTATAGGGATAAGTATGCGTTCTTAATGCCAAGTTTCTGCAAAGTTAGTGTGGTCAGAGTCTAATAAAGTATCATAAAGCAATGCCGCTTTTTCTATAAGTAAGTAATTTTTAATAGTCAAAGCATGGAGTAGACTAGAAAAGGGCTAAATATTCGGTAATCGGCATATTTTTCAATGTTCTTATTCGGCCGAATAGTTCGGTTCGAACTGCCAAATATTTATGTGTGCTCCGTGTTAGAAATCAAAATAATACACATTATATACATAAATACTGTAGGATAAAATGTAGCAAGAAGGATAAGGATAATGGCTCCTCTACACGATGGGCCAGCGCCGGCCACTCGAAGGAACGCAGCCATGCGGTAGAATGAGATAGCAATATCAGTTTCTCCCTCTAACGCATAAATGCGTCCCTTGGAGTGTCTGGCGCTGGCCCATCGTGTAGAGGAGCCATAAACATAGCTCCCAATTCGCATGGCGTTGGCGGCAGAATAACAGTAGTTTATGTGACGGTTATATAATGATAGGCATTCAAATAATTTAACGTTACGTTAATATTAGGTATATTAACCTTAATTTACCATTTCAGTTGAAATTATCGATACCGATTCCGTTACCACCACTCTGCTGCACCAAAAATGTTGGAAAATGTACGATCATTGATTATTACGCAATAATAATATTTTCACAGATAAAACATTTTTTATATATTTATACAGGCCGTAATACGCGGTTTTTTAACGCATAATGTAGTGTTTATGATATGTGTGTGGATAAAGGCACACATAGTTGCACCAAACAAAGTCTGCAGCGGATTTGATAGCCCACGCAGTGTAAGTGTTATGTATACTTCATAATTTCATAGAAGTTTGACGTTTAAAATGACGCTTGTACTGCGTGGGCTATCAAAATCGCTGCAGACTTTTTACGATCTGACTATACATTTCACTGTACCTATGACTTTCATCGTTCCAATCAAACTGAAACGTCTCCAAGACGAGTTTGTTAATCCTCTTCAAATTAGGAAAAAACGCAGCAAGATCTGTGGCCAGAATACATTGGCGAATGGAGTCCAGAACAACTTTGTATTCGCCGCTCGACATCTGATGGAAAATATTGTGACCATCCTGGGAAAATATTAAGGATATTTTATGGCTCCTCTACACGATGGGCCAGCGGCGGCCACTCCAAGGGACGCATTTATGCGTTAGAGGGAGCAAGTGATATTGTTATGTCATTCTATAGCATTGCTGCGTCCCTTGGAGTGGCCGGCGCTGGCCCATAGTGTAGAGGAGCCGTTAGAAGCGGCTGAAACTGATAGACTAGGAATATTTTATATTAGGTAATACACTGATTTATGGTTGATGAAGAAAGCGATTATAAAAAGGAATACGATTTATACTAGCAAGGTATATTATCTTTTATGGCTCCTCTACACGATGGGTCAGCGCCGGCCAGTCCAAGGGACGCAGACATGCAGTAAAATGAGATAGCAATATCACTAGTAAGACGCATTTATAGTGACGCATTTATGCGTTAGAGGCAGTAGCCTCTAACGCATAAATGCGTCACTTGGAGTGGCCGGCGCTGGCCCATCGTGTAGAGGAGACATAAGAAAATGTGTTTTATACGAACAAGATTTTTAAGGCCATTAATTGAAAATGTGTTATGGTCATTCTCCGAGAATGTCTGAGGTTGCATTTAATTGCCACGACTATTTTCATACATTTGTATGGGTCGCGCCAATTAAACCCCAGAAATATTTTTGAGTATGACCGTTTATGGTTTAATTACTATGACATGATATAAAATATATTAAAAGTGGATATTTTTATTATTGGTCGTCAAGAATTACTGGCAAACATTAACATTTATAATAAACCTAATGACAATGTTATGTTGAAGGTTAGCTGAAAGAGATCCCTTATAAGGATAATTTCGCTTGTACCTGTGTTTCTGTAAATTTAATGTAAACCTGTGTTGTGTACAATAAAGTAGTTACTACTACTACTATTGTGATTTGTGACGTTTAAGGCCTGTGCACACTAGCTTGCGTGTGCGTGACGTGCACGTGCGCGTGCGCTAAAATGTTGGAGCCGCACACGCACATGTCACGCAAGCGGTGTGCCGTCTCTCATAAGGATCTGTATACTACAACGCTGCACGCGCACTTCACGCACACGCAGCCGGTGTGCACAGGCCTTTAATTTGTGATAATAAACTCAAGTTAAAACATAACAAACCTGTTGGAGTATGGTAACTGTCATATTAAAGTGATGGTGTTCTAATGTAGATGTTGTATATATGGCGGCTAAAGGTGACGCTGTTTCGCTCATGAACTTGTTAGTATATCCCCTGTGGTCTAAGTCATGGCACAAACTAGCCACGAATAATGCTAACCTCTGAAAAAAAATTGCGACGAATATAAAAATAAAATCCCTTCAAATCATACATTGCTCTGATTGGTCACTTGATGATGATGACTAACTGATAACTCACGTTAGACCGGGCCGTGTCCGGGCCGAAGCTTCCGGCTCATTGTTTTCTATGGAAAGCATCACGTCATCACTTGTCATGTCATAGAAAAGTAAGCTCCGGAAGCTCCGGCCCGTAAAGGAGATATTGACAACAGACGTTAAAAATCATGGACTTTCAAAAATCAAGAAAACAAGAATAAAAGATTTCGTAATGATGAATTTAAAACAAAATGATAAAAAAAGATTGTCTAAGATACAAAAAAAAATGTTTTGAATACAATATAACAATCACATCAATATACAGGGTGTCCCAGAATTCGACGTCAAGCCGTAAACGGATGATAGACCAAGTCATAACAGTTATCATAAAAATACAAAAACAAATCCAACTCATGTTCTTTAAAAATTATGGTCGCTTTAAAAATTCACTAAAAAATCCACACCCTGTAATTATTCAAGATTACACAATAATAAAAAAATTAGAATAAATTATGGAATTTGTAGTAACAAGAGTTAAAGAACCATTACAGGGTGTGGATTTTTTAGTGAATTTTTAAAGTGACCATAATTTTTAAAGAACATGAGTTTGATTTTTTTTTTGTATTTTTATGATAACTGTTATGACTTGGTCTATCATCCGTTTACGGCTTGACGTCGATTTCTGGGACACCCTGTACATATGGATGAAAGATTGGAAATTAGTAGCCGAAACATTCCTTATAAAACACATTTTACGTCAAAAATGTGACAGTTACGCAGGAAGTGGCGCCCTCAATAATGTTTACAAAAACAACATAACTGCTTAGAGCGGTTGACACTTTTTTAAGAACATTGTTAATCGTTTCAGGTGTCAACCAGTGTAGTCAGTTATGTTGTTTTTGTAAACATCCTTCAATTTCTTGTCGGACTATAATAATTGTAGCGACACTATAAAGGATGACTCACGTTAGACCGAGCCTTGTCCGGGCCGGAGCTTCCGGAGCTTACTTTTCTATGACATGACAGGCGATCACGTGATGTTTTCCATAGAAAACAATGCGCCGGAAGCTCCGTCCCGGACACGGCCCGGTCTAATGGCTCCTCTACACGATGGGCCAACGCCAGCCACTTCAAGGGACGCATTTATGCGTTAGAGGAAGCAAGTGATATTGCCATCTCATTCTACCGCATGGCTGCGTCCCTTGGAGTGGCCGGCCTTGGCCCATCGTGTAGAGGAGCCATAACGTAAGTCATTCTTTACAGGGCTAAATAGAATAGTTATTTTTAAGCTTTAGAAACGTTTTTCATTACTTACATTGTTATAATTAAATCTGTTTTCAGTATCACTTTTCAACATGACATACATGGAGTTGGCAACCGCCCAGCCGTGATCAAAATTGTGATAAGGCACTTTTCTATAGTTCTTCTTCACAGTCAAAACGAATCTTGTTAAAACTGTTACGTCAAACTTCGTTATATCGAACAAATCATCGAACATACTTAAAATCCCTTTACATTTCTCAATATCGCTAACATCAAAAGGATTTAAAGCAAAATCATTGTAATTGATAGTCGCTCCTTTCCTTCTTTCTTTAAGTACAGTTTTAACATCTTCTTCAGAGCAGGCATTATGATAACCAAGTACTTCTAGTGCTACTTTGTACTTCTGTTCTTTCCTCTTTATTTTATCGTATAGCTTTGCGTGGTGTAGAGCTAGTCCAAAGAATGTGGAGAACACTTGGAATGCTGATTCGTCGTCGGCCCCAAAAGCCTCTTTGTCTCTTTTGTTGACCATCTGTACGACCGCTAGAATCTTGCCCCTCACTTTAATTGGCATACACAGTATGCTGACAGTACGATATCCGGTAGCTTCGTCTACTGCCCTATAAATTTAAACGAGGATTTTTAATTAATCAAAATTCCGTTCAAATAAACTGCCATTCTCTGGAAATATTTATGCGGTAGCCTCTAATTAACTCCTCTACTTAGTGGTTATTTAAATTGAGTGATTAGTTTGAATAAAGGCCGAGCCACACCGGCTTGCGTGTGCGTGACGTGCGCTAAAATGTTGGAGCCGCACACGTCACGCAAGCGGTGTGCCATCTCTCATAAGGATCTGTATACTACAACGCCGCACGCGCACGTGCACGTCACGCACACGCAGCCGGTGTGTACAGGCCTTAAATATTATTTGAGAATGACTTTAACATTTTTCAAGCCTAATTTTGTATACTTTTTAGGATCTACCGCGAATTTATTTTATTACTTATTATACTATTTGTGCACCAAATGGTTGACTTACTTATTAAATCTTTGGTCCGAATATGCATCGGGAATGTTCATTGTTTCACCAGATGTCGCCACATGTCCAGCGATCCCTTTATTGATTGGCATTCTTATCTCTTTCTTTGAGAAGTCGCTGTCCTGCTCTGTTTCGTATCGGAGATCGAAGACCGTGGAAACCAGTTCCATGTTCCTGTGGTCGACGAGGAAGAGAGATGCCCTGTCGGCGCTAACCAGATGCTGGGCCACTTCTAGTATCTTCTTGATTAATTGGTCCAGGGATAGCATCTCTTCGAATACTGCCCTGGGATACAAGGATACGTTAATAAATTCATCATCATCATCATTTCAGCCTATATACGTCCCACTGCTGAGCACAGGCCTCCTCTCATGCGCGAGAGGGCTTGGGCTATAGTCCCCACGCTAGCCCAATGCGGATTGGTTAATAAATTGCTCCCGGTTAAATTCATTGGTTGCTTCCACTGCGATACCTTTCACACTGACTTTTACCAGATGTAAACTTAAATTGATGATGGTCGTTCTTGTCTACGTCATCACATCACAGGCCTTTCCGACTATTGCAGAATTTGCAGACGATTTATGCATTGCTGTTTAGACAACGGGTTTGGTGACTGTGGAGGCCGATGCCATGCGATGCTTGTCTACGTGACAGCGTGATGAAACGGTGTCCGTCACTTTCTATCCCGCGGTGTTAAAAGGTTACGGCTATTTTATTAATACGTGGATAAAGCTGGTGTGCATAATGATAATCCAAAAACTATATAATAATATGCCAGTGATGATATCAGTGCTTGTGATGCCTCTCCCATTGCCAAAAATAAATGTCATGATATATGCCTGCTAAAAATTATGGTGGGAATTAGATGGATCCGTAAGTATATTTTCTGATAATAACACATAACGAGGAAAACCCAAACAAAAGAAATGTGTAATAGTATTTTATGCAACAGTTTTATAAGAGGGGTCAAAAATGTGAGTGGCGTGGGTAACAATGTGAGCCGAAGGCGAACATTGTTAATAAATACGCCATGACCATTTTTTGACTACTTATACAACGTTGCATACAATGCTTTTTCTATGAGTAGGCAATATTAAATAAAATACAAAAAAATATAAACAAAATTTTATTTATGAAAATGTCAATGTAAATTTTGGATAGTAGGTATTAATATATGTATGTAGCTCTTGTCTGCGACAAGCACCCATAATACCAAATATTACTGCAACCTGTAACAAGAAAAAGGAGAATTAAATAATATTCAGTTTCAATGCAAAAATATAAAATGTACATAAATATAGCTCGTTGTACTGTGTACCCTAAAAATGTGTATCAAAAATTTTTATAACATATACCAACCTTGCTTAAAAGATAGATCTGATCCGGTGCTTCCAATTAGTCTTTGAAAATACACCAAAGACGTTTTCAGAGAATGACGAAGTTTTGTGCTCCAATCTCCACGCCATGCACTTCTCATAAGATTTGTCGTATAGGTGCTGAGATTTAGTACTTAGGCAACAAATTTTCGGTCGCTGCTTGTGCTGCAGCGGATATTTCTTCAGGTGTAGAAACAATGTAGTCTTCTTTGTCCATTTTCAACACTTTTTATGAACGCAAAACAAATTTAACAAATAGTAACGCAAAGTACTCAAAGAACAAGAAATTACCGGGAAAGGCGGGAAACGAGAAACAAACGAGTAATGTCTATGGTTATGCTTTTTTTAAAGCCGTTACACACTACCGCACCGCACCAGGGTCGTGGTGCTGTAGGGTATAAAAGTATTTTTTATTATGTTGGTAGCAATGAACTCAGTACAAATTTGTTTCTTTTTTAATAAAAACCGTATGCATTCAATCGTTTGTCACGTTGGTAGCAATGTACCGGTATGTGGCACCCTTGGAGGATATAACCAACGGAGACGCCATGTCTAAAATTTTCGGTACAAAATAGTCTGCCGTTTTTTGCGGGGGAGGGGCACATCAAATGTATAGGTACGTCATGTCAGATAAACGTCAGTCCATACATATGGTTGACATGAGGTTGACCATTGGCCGCCTATTTTCGACAGAGGGGAACGCCTGTTAATGGCGGCTCCATTGTTAATTACTCCGAGGTGGCACCTGCTATCTGCACTAGCTTACCGTATCGTAATGTCTCTAAAACGATACAAGTGCTTTTTTGGGCAATAGACTATAGACTTTTAAGGAGTATTAATAATGTATGCCCTTATATGTTCGTTCGTGACTATGTAAATGACAGATAAAAGTACCCGAGTAGAAAAAAAGTTTTACGTGTGCTGTGTATACGAGTGAAATATCAGGCATAGGAAATTAGGTACTTCTGATCCTTTCCGCTTACTTTTTAGGGTTCCGTACCCAAAGGGTAAAACGGGACCCTATTACTAAGACTTCGCTGTCCGTCCGTCCGTCCGTCCGTCTGTCACCAGGCTGTATCTCACGAACCATGATAGCTAGACAGTTGAAATTTTCACAGATGATGTATTTCTGTTGCCGCTATAACAACAAATACTAAAAACAGAATAAAATAAAGATTTAAATGGGGCTCCCATACAACAAACGTGATTTTTGACCAAAGTTAAGCAACGTCGGGAGGGGTCAGTACTTGGATGGGTGACCGTTTTCTTTTTGCTTTTTTTTTGCTTTATTTTTTGCATTATGGTACGGAACCCTTCGTGCGCGAGTCCGACTCGCACTTGCCCGGTTTTATTTTTTTGTCCCGTTTGTTCTAATAAGGCTTAGTGTTTAGTTAAAGTTCATACATTTGCTACTAAACTCATTTATTCAGACTCACTAATCAATGTGTAAATCGGGCCTTGGGCTAATTTTCGATGTTAGTACTTACTTAAAAATTTTAAAAGTTATAAATTATAATATAGGTACAGATGTAGTGCATAATTGTTTTCAATCGTATTTTCTCGGAAACGTTCATATTTTTGTCATGCTATTAGACCACAGTACGAGTACTTTTTGTACCGAGACTGACTGAAATAGCAAGACACGTTCGTACGTTTCCGTGAAAATACGATGGAAAATAATTATGCACTGCTTCAGTAACGCGGTTAAAAAGAGGCTTGTATACGGCTGTCTCATCAATTTATATAAAGGGTTGCTTTCAAACATAATAAAATAGTTCAGGATTTTATTTTATATTATTAGAACTTTATTCGGAATCGATAAAAACTATCTTAAAATTATATACCGGGTGTGGCCTGTAATATGAGCAAATAATTAAAACATAGATTGTACGCCTCAAACGGTGACACTTTTGTTCAACAACTTTTAAAAATTATGAAGTATTTAGAGTCGCTATTTTTCATACAAAATAAATATTATCTTCAATGGACGCCATTGCCACGCCATATCATTGTGATTGACGTTGCTTATCACGCCATAAACATAACATAACAAAATTCGCAATACATTGCGTCTTAGAATAAACTTTAAAGTGTATTAAAAATGAAACCACAAATTATTTTCTAAAAGTCGCTGAACAAATGTTGGTCAGTATGAGGAGTACAGCCTACAGTTTAATGTTTTGCTCATATTACAGGCCACACCCGGTATATACATGACTAACACCAAACTTCACTGAGAAATCGCACGACTACAAACAAATCGCAGTGAATGCAGTTGATTGTGATGTATAAGAAAGTTACATAAAATTGCCAATAAGTCTAAAAAAGTACTTACGTTTACTTTACGTTTTTCGTTAATCCAAAATAAACAAGCCAGGCAAATAAAGCTTTTAATTGTGTGATGATTATATTTTCTCACTAGTTGTAGCTAAAGTGGGACAGGGCGCGGCTGCCGAATGCACGGCAGCATGCATCGGATAGAACCCAATGGTAGGAAAGACGGGAGGCCTGTGCCCAGAAGTGGGACACTCTTATAAGCCAATAAAAAAAACCGGGCAAGTGCGAGTCTGACTCGCGCACGAAGGGTTCCGTACCATAAAGCAAAAAAAAACGGTCACCTATCCAGGTACTGACCCCTTCCGACGTTGCTTAACTTTGGTCAAAAATCACGTTTGTTGTATGGGAGCCCCATTTAAATCTTAATTTTATTCTGTTTTTAGTATTTGTTGTTATAGCGGCAACAGAAATACATCATCTGTGAAAATTTCAACTGTCTAGCTATCACGGTTCGTGAGATACAGCCTGGTGACAGACGGACGGACGGACGGACGGACGGACGGACAGCGAAGTCTTAGTAATAGGGTCCCGTTTTACCCTTTGGGTACGGAACCCTAAAAAAGAAAGATAGTTGTACGTTACTATGTAAGCCCATATCTAAATATCTTACAATATTAGCAATTCTTTGCATCTGTATAATTTTCATCAGGACTCAGTTCTACCAGGCGTGGCTCACTCCGCGATTTCGTCGCTTTGCTACAGGTAGCTAAAAGTACATCCGTTCCACACCAATTTTGGTGGCTAATAAGCCGCGCGTGCCGCTGTTGCTGTTGCCACCTAGTGGCCATATCTCTCCTGATCGTAACAGACGCGCTTTGTTAGAGAGTGAGTCTTCTATACCTAGTACTATTTATTCTGTGGTTCTACTTACTGTGCCACCTGTAACAGAAACTCCGACATTTTTGACTCCTGCAATAGAGAATGATACCGGCTGTGATACGGCAGGGTCAAACTGACGAGTTTAGGCAGACTCTGAATCAAGACTTTCTCGTGGACAGTGTACGCTGATGCGTTCCAAATTTCTAGCACTATTCCACCGAATTCGTATTTGAACGGCACAAAGGCGACATGGCGGTTTCTCTGTAACAAAAACGAGTTCGATTGTTCTTAATTAGTACGACTACTATAATATATCTCTCTTTGGCACTATGTCAATACGAGCGAGATGCATAGAAAGTAAATTACGTTCACGATAGCGTTTATGTCAATGCCAAACTGATGGCAGCCGTTCAATAAAAACAAAAAGTTAACTTGATAAAATGTATGTATGTATTGCTTTAGCGATTAATTATAATGATATAAAACCTATCACTCAATGCCACATCATTTAAGGTGCAGTGGATTCAGCCAGCAGTTTTTGCTATATCGTAGCGCTTTTTTAAATCATTACGGTTCCCAAAAAATATAAGTAGCAAGTTTGAGACCGTTCTAGGAACATACTATCTATGTACAACGCAGTTACTAGAGTACCTAACTTCTTCGATTTACAACATGATTAAACAAATGACGCTCGATAGAAAAAAAAAGGCGATTATATAAACCGCATATAAAATTAGTAACTATTTTTGCAACTAAAGCATGAAATTTGCTTCCGAAAAGGCGTAATGTTTGTTCCATAAATGACAATTCAGTAACAATACAATATCCTCGAACCCGGCTCAAGTCACGTTAGACCGGGCCGTGTCCGGGCCGGAGGTTCCGGAGTATCGTTTTCCAGCCATCCTAGAAAAGTAAGCCCCGGAAGCTCCGGCCCGGACACGGCCCGGCCTAACGTAAGTCATCCTTAACTCACTGTACCTACACGTCCACTTACATAAAGGTGATGAATAACATGCTTAGGTAAACTAGAGAGTCGCGGCGCGTCATATCTACTAAAAAACCGTGGTACTCCCTCGAATATCACACGTCTTACAATTTGTACGTGCTGCTCTGATGTGCGCTCCTGGAAAAAACGTCAACATTTAAGGCCTGTGCACACCGGATGCGTGTGCGTGACGTGTACGTGCACGTGCGGTGTTGTAGTACATAGATTCTTATGAGGCCCGGCACACCGTTTGCGTGACGTGTGCGTGTGCGGCTCCAACATTTTAGCGCACGCACACGTGCACGTCGCGCACACGCAAGCCTGTGTGCACAGGCCTTTATTCAGCAAATAGGCGCAGCACAATAAAATTACACGTCAACATTAAAACATTACAAGCAAAAATAATAACAATACATGAACAATTTTATAAAATATAACAAACTGCAAATAGGTACAATTCAAACTAACGTATTACAATTACTTAGAGATGTTTATGGTCTCTTAATGAATAATCCGGTGACATATCAGAACCACCAGTTTTGACATTGACAGATACGCTCGCGTCTAAGCAACTTACTTTCTATGCATCTCGCTCGTACTCGCATGTATAGAAAGTGCGAGATGTATAGAAAGTTATTTACGTAGACGCGAGCGTATCTGTCAATGTCAAAACTGTTGGTAGCCGTACAGTAGCCCTAGTGTAAATTTCATTTGATGACGTGACGTGACGTCCGCGTTTACGTTAAGTGTCATTTTGTATTTGAGTTTCCAAAACGTCCCGCTTGGCGCGCTGTACAAAATCCCATATAAAAATAGGTATAACGCAAACGCTCGTCACACTGTCGAATTAATAGTACATTACTACAGAGGCCGGGACAAAGGGGGTTGCCGGCCGAAGACATATAGACGGCCGAGCGCGGGCAACCCCATTTCCCGCCGAGGTATGTATAGTGCTTTTCTCAAACATGCAATGAAATAAATAAAATAAAAAATCCACGAAACCCAAGTTTTATTTATAGAAAAAACTAAAAGTAAACTACACCCAAAATATAACCAACACGTACCTATATCATTATCACGCGTATGTTTTAGACGAGTCGTGTATATTTACTACCCGTATATTTTCATGTATCTTTGATTTTTTTGCTTGTATCCGTCTGACTGTCGTTTTCGTCACATAAGTTTACATAGTCTTTCATATTGATATCATGTTTCACATACATCGTTGCTTTATGCATGGAGTAAATAAGTATAATTTCCACAGTGTTGACGAATTTGTAGTTACATTCATTTAAAATATGCCACAAAACTGTTTCTAATAAACTGTAAGCCATTTTTCTTAGTTTATCAAATAATAAAATTGCCATAAGCAACCATATACATACTTCGTCTTTGACTTGGCGGCACAGGCAGCAAGTTATTTAAAATCAATTCTGCTTACGCTGCCAATTC
Organism: Cydia fagiglandana; assembly: GCF_963556715.1. NCBI lineage: Eukaryota > Metazoa > Arthropoda > Insecta > Lepidoptera > Tortricidae > Cydia > Cydia fagiglandana. The sequence continues at coordinate 7,049,415 of NC_085959.1, forward strand.
CAACACCTACGATTACAATTAATTTCATTATTTCGTCGGAACTCATATTAAAGTAAAAAAATCAACAACGCACCATAAATCCAATAAAACAGAATGAAAATTTTTCAACTTTACCTCCATAACAATTTAAAAAAAAATAACTACGCGTGTTTGAGTAGACCTTTTTACCGCTAACGTTTAGATGAAATATTTTAAACGTTTTTATTTGTGTAGTTAAATATATAATTTAAAATTATAAAATTTGGTTAATAATGTATTATTTATTAAGTTCATGTTGATTTTATACAAATAAAACTGCAAATTATAGCAAACATTGTTTTTTGTTTTTTTTTTTATAGGCGTAGTGGCAGTGTCATTACGAACCATAAAGCCAATACTGCCTCTAGTTTTTTTTATGGATAAATGCCACGATGCTGTGTCATAAATATCTGTGAAATGAAAATTAAAAAAGAGGACTTTGCCGGCCTAGGCCTGCAAGTTTTGTATGAAATTCCATTAAATACCTTTTGTCCTAGCCGCACCTGAAACGTCATACTTCGCAGCCTATTATAAGGAACATAACATCAATATTTCGGTTTAAAGATATTTATTTCTCAAAAAGAATAACAGTCATTCACTTAGATGAGAAACATGCACTTATAAATATAAACTTAAGTATACACTTATACTAGTGAGCGCAGTGACAAATTTAATTTAAAGTTAACTAGCATTAATAAAATTGCACGTGAGCAGGTAGGAATGGAAACATAGCATAGCAACTCGTTTACAATGTTTTTGCCTTGCGGGCGCGTCATGCAGGCCCAGGCGAGCGCACTGTGCGCAATAGATAACAGGAACACAGATATAAATCGTTCGGAAGCGACTTGCAGAACAGATGCGTAGTCCGACCGTTAGGGTAGGGACTTCAATTTGTTTGTTTTTTTTTTTACTTTTTTACTTTTTATTTGTTTATTTAAATGATTTTATTTTTATGTATATGTGTTAGACTGATATTTAACGTTGTTTTTTTTTTATAGTATAAATAGTACCATAAATATTAGTGTTCGAATTTTATGACTGTGATGAATTTAAGTTAGACTATGTGTTTTTTAAGTAATCTTTTAAATGTTGAATTTGATTTTGCATTTTTAATATCGTCTGGAAGTTTATTGTACAGGTTTGCACCATCATAATATATGCATTTTTTACCATAATTTGTTCGGGGAGCGCGAAGTATGAGATTATCGGCGTTTCTTAATTTCATTTTTTGTATAGCTCTCTTTTTCCTGAAGGACAGTTGAGTATGCAAGTCTTTTTGTAGTATTTTTCGTATAAGTATACAAGTCTGATAGTGGTAAGTTTGTTTAATATTAAGAATATTTGTGTCTCTGTATAATGTAATTGTTGGCGTACGGAAATCATACCCAAATAGAACTTTGACTAGCTTATTTTGGGCTGTTTGTAACATTTTCAAATTACTTGCGGTAGTTGTGCCCCATATTTCAATAAGGTATTCGAGATGCGGCTTGACAAGACTGTTATAAATTGTGTAACGCACTTTTTTAGGAAGACATCGCACAATACTACGCAGAGATCCGGTAAGGGAAGTTATTTTATTTTTTATTTTATCTATATGCGGACGCCAAGTTAATTTTTTGTCAAGTATGAGGCCGAGATACTTTTCCTGATCGACTCTTTTAATGGGTTGGTTATTGAGTGTTAGAGGTTCGACATTTGGCAGTTTTTTGTTTTTGGGAGCGAATATGATGTAGTTAGTTTTAGTTATGTTTATGGTTAACAAATTGCTTTGGAACCAGCTGTTGAGAAGGTCCAAGTCACGTTGAGCGTCGACTAAAATTTCATGTAGGGAATGACCGTAGTAAAAAAGGCTTGTGTCGTCGGCATATAGTGTTACGTTGCCTCTCAGGCCAATTTGACTTATGTCGTTAATGTAAATCAAGAAGAGAAGTGGCCCAAGGATAGATCCTTGAGGCACGCCACACGAGACGTCTTGTTGGCTACTTGTAAATTGACCTATTTTCACTATTTGCCTGCGGTTCGCGAGGTAGGATTTGAACATTTTTAGTGCAGTTTCGCCCATACCGACTATGTTCTCCAGCTTTTCCAAAAGTATATGATGACTAATAGTGTCAAAAGCTTTTCTCAAGTCGATGAACACGCCAAGAACCACTTGTTTCTGATCTATACTGACTTTTATTTTGGTTACAAGGTCTACTGTAGCGGTCAGAGTATTTGACAAGGGTCTAAACCCATACTGTTTATCATACAGGAAGTTCATCGAGTTAAGGTGGCTTTCAAGACGATTTCGCAGTAAGCTTTCGAGTACTTTTGAAAGAGCAGGAAGGACTGAAATGGGTCGGTAATTTCCAGGATCTGACTTTTTTGAAGATTTGTATATGGGGCTTACTTTTGCTACTTTTAAGCTATCAGGAAAAAAACCGGATTCTAAGCATCTGTTAAGGCACTCTGTCAGCTTTTCAATTATGAAATTTTTTACACACTTTATAGATTTTAGCGTTATGCCGTCCAAGCCTGAGCTGGTGTTCACATCTAGATTGTTGATGATTGTAGTCACCTCTTTTACTGTTGCTGGGGTGAATTCTAAAAGCTGTTTTTGTGGTTTCGAGGGTTGCTTATTAATGAGATCTTTTCTTGATACAGGTGGAATTTGGCTGGCTAACGTAGAACCTATTGTTGAAAAGTAACTGTTGAAATGTTCGCAGATTTCATTCGGGTCGGTAATCGTTCTTGTCTCTGACTGCAGTTTGCTGGGGACACAGGTTTCCTCCACCTTATTTCTTGCCAGGTTATTTATTGTTCGCCACATTTTTGCAGAGTTTGATTTACAGTTTGAGAACATTTTGAGGTAGTAAGTGCTCTTAGTTTTTTGTATGCTTTCTGCCACTTTATTTCGTTCCTTAACAAAATCATTTCTCTTACTTTCGTTGGAGGGGTCTTTCTTGTGAACTTTCCATAGGATGTTCCGCCTCATTATACCATCAATGAGTTCTTTATTGATCCAATCTTGTTTTGGAGGATTTAAGATCTTTGTTTTACTGATTTTGCTGTTTTTAATACAGAATATTAATTTCTCCTCGAGTTGATGATATTCAGTAATATTACCAATATCTGCATTTTGAACGGTATTAAAAAGTTTGCCATAATCGATTGCATCGTAGCTGGCTTTTTTCATCATTTTAGGCTCATATTTCTTAAGTTCAAGGTAAACCTGTTTGTGGTCTGACATTGCCGAAACTACTATTGCCATGTGAAACTGATTTTCTAGAAGGTTTGTAAAAACGTGGTCGATAATAGTCTGGGTAGTTTCAGTTTCTCGTGTATATTTCATTGCATGTTTGAGAAAATTATTTTGAATGCTCGATCTATTCATACCGGGTGTGGCCTGTAAACCGAGCAAATAATTTAAACATAGATTGTACTCCTCAAACGGTGACACTTTAATTCAACAACTTTTAAAAATTATGAAGTATTTAGACTCCTTATTTTTCATACGAAATACTTAAATATTATCTTCAATGGACGCCATTCGCCACGCCATATCATTGTGATTGACGTCGCTTGTCACGCCTTAAACATAACACAATTTGCAGTACATTGCGTCTTAGAATAAAATCTAAAGTGTATTAAAAATTAAACCACAAGTTATTTTTAAAAGTGGCTGAACAAATGTTGGTCAGTATGAGGAGTACAGCCTACAGTTTAATTTTTTGCTCATGTTACAGGCCACACCCGGTATTTGGAAAGTTAAGTATAACTTACGAGGCCAGTTTGTGTAGCAATGTACACATAATTTTGGAGGTCTACATACAACTCTGTGACGGCATCAGGAAAGACTTTTAATGTTAAATCTTCTATAATGGATATTATAGTCTTCTCCTTGTCGTCGAGACTAGCCTGTAACAAAAGCTAGAAGGTAATTTTTGGATGAATATTTTGCAGTATATTCCTGGGATTTGAGCGGTTCAAAAGAAATGGATTAAGAGCATAAAGCGTATTCACATTGTCCGGTTCAGTATCAAATGTCGGACCCGACTATAAAGGAGTAAAAATTAAAAAACTGCCTTATTATATTTTTTATAAGTACGATTAATTATTGTTTATTGTGATATTATTCGGGAAATTAATTAGAGATTCACTAGATAATATCTTTACTATACCACTTACCGGTTTTATCAAGTACAGCTGCCTTGACATAAAGCAACGTAAAGATGCGACACAGGCACGTCTTCTCTCCGGTGTCTCCTTCCCACCCTGTATATAACAAGTATTGTCATTTAATTTATATTATATTCTTTAGATTTGAAGGAATTGCCATAGGAACACTGACTTAATATAGTTCTTATTCTTTATCAATGCATAGGGACAATCATTCGATACGAGAGATATATTCTACAGTTACTAAATAATCAGCCAATATAGTATAGTATGTTGCATTTTATAAAAGAAAGTCGAATTTAAAAAAACCAAGTAAAAACAATGGCTTATGGCACGGCGGCACAGTGTAGGTTATTCGTCCGCACATTAAAAGTGGGCCAGCGATGGTGCGTACGCATCTACACGTGGCATCCGTAGTGAGTGTTCTCAGCCATCGCATAGCCATCTTGCTTGTCCATCGCCGAGCCATCGTGTAGAGGAGCCATCACACAGGGCCATTCTCAGTCCTAGCATTACCTTATTAGTGCTACTAGCACATGATGTAACGACATATGAGTGCGCGCTAGCAGGACTGGTCCCATCGACCTGACGTTTCATGTGGAGCAAGTTCTCCAAGTCCTGTGCCGGCACCTCCTCCGCTATGTAGTCAGCCAGAAAGTCGGGATTCGCGTCGAGGTACATTCGAATGGACTGCTCGTCGTGGTCTGCAACCAAATCAACATATAGTTACAGAGATTTCATTCTAATTTACAACAGGTCATTAACGGCAATAACGGGTCTAACGAGATTATATTTCATTATTTCTAATCTTAACGGTATCGCAAGTGACGACGGCAAGCGGCCCGATGGAATGACACTTATTCCGTGGAGGCTGAGGAGGACGCTTGTGTGGGACGCCACCTGCGTTGATACGCTCGCGCCGTCCCACCTACAGGCGACCTCGGTCAGGGCGGGAGCTGCGGCTACAACCGCAGAACAGAACAAGCGGCTCAAATATGCTGTCCTCGGTGAGGGATACATATTTGCGCCATTTGGCGTAGAGACTCTGGAACCGTGGGGGCCTAGCGCAAAAGCCTTATTTAAGGAAATGTCCCAGCGTCTCATCGACACCACAGGTGACCAGAGGGCTGGCAGCTACCTCAGCCAGGGAATAAGCCTGGCCATCCAAAAAGGAAACGCTGCCAGCCTCCTGGGCACCATAACAAACGAAGGTGACCTGGGGAGCATTTTATACGAGTACCTATAGTTAATTTAAGATATGTTAAATTTTAGTTTTATTTTAATGTTGTTTTTATTATCATTTTGTTAGTATTGGTAAATAAACCTTTGAAATCTTAGACGGATTTTAACGAAAACCCTAGTGTAATTTTCATTCGACAGCGTGACGAGTTTGACCGTGTCATTTTGAGTTTCCAAACATCCCGCTTGGCGCGCTGTTGCGCGCGATGCATTTATATATAAGTTTTTCGCGTTCGGAATGCGTGCTTCGCCTTCAGGGCCGCAAATGCATCTGAAGCCGGGTAGTAAATGCATCGGCTTGCAGCGGGTGGGTGGCATGGGGTGCATTAGGGTGGGGTGTGAGGGGGCTACTGGATACTAGGATAGGTGTAAGGGGAGTGGGACCCTACGCGACGAGATACCGCGGAATTGTTTTGACAGTTAGATGGTAATTCTTAACATTAAAGTAGGTAAACTGTTATGACATTTATAATTTATAACTTATATACCTACCTTAAAAAAATTAAAACACTACATTTTTAAATTATCGAGTTTTTACATACCTATTTATTCTTTGCTTTGATTTCGTATTCATTCCGCCCAAAATGAAACCTTCAAACCAGCCAAATTTTAGCCAAGAGTAACGCAAATCAAAATTCTACAAAAAAAATCGGTATACTTACCATTTTGTGTTCTTGCACTTTTGTGCGGGTCTTGGCGGCGATGTGAAGCTGAAAATATGAAAGGAATAGTAAGTTTGGCATCTGCATATAATGTTCCGCATCTCATAATCTAACCCCGGCCTATTAAAGGTGACAATCGCTATCGCTACGACAACGAAACGCTTTTGTGTCTCCCTATTAAGGATGACACACGCTCGATCGGGCCGGAACTTCCGGAGTTTCGTTTTCTATGGAAAGCACCATCCAGCCGTTAAGAAAATGACTTTACAACAGCATTGCTATCCAGCGGGGCAATGCGGCCACCCTTCTGGGCAATGCGACCACCCTTCTGGGCGCCCTAACACCTACCTATAAGACAGGGAAAAATTGTATATTATAGTACTATCGATCTGATCCGACGATGGACACCGGAGGTGGCTATAGAAACTCTAGTGACTGATAACAGTGATAACTAAAACCACGCAATCTAATTGTGTTTGAGTTCGCTACAATTGTTTTGATGAGTACATATTACTTGCCTGTTGAAAGAAAATCACAGCGATAAAAGCTTGTGCTTATCAAAATTTACCAGGTCCCTGGAAGGGGGCCTACGCTGGAAACTTACATGGGAGCTCCTGGGGTCTAGGGCTCTGGCAGTTGCGGTGGTACCACGACCAGGGTGCCGGCGGCGGTGGCGGAGGGCACGGGGCCTTCGCTAAAATACAGTAAAGGGCTATAGGTATAGGTACTGATATCCAGAATAAAGAGGAGGGTGTACGACCGTACCTCCATACAAACGTAGTTCCTATTATCCTCGCTGGATAGTGATATTATGGAAAATATACGTATATTTGCACAGTTTATTGTATACCTTAGCTATGCCCCTTTGTTAGACTATTTTTTTTATAACTTATTTTGAGAGTTAAGAGCGGAAAACTAATTCCACACAGATTTTGAAAAGATGCCAACTTTTAATAATCGTGATAAAGTGACTTACGCACAGACGCACACAGGCGTAACCGCGAATATATGATCTTCATCCACATGACTCTTGCATATTAGAGAGATGGAGGCAGACGCACACAGGCGTAATCGCGAATATATGATCTTCATCCACATGACTCTTGCATATTAGAGAGATGGAGGCAGACGCACACAGGCGTAACCGCGAATATATGATCTTCATCCACATGACTCTTGCATATTAGTTAGAGCGATGGAGGCAGAACCTCTAAGGTAGTGTAAATTTCATTCAAATTCGTGACGTGACGTACGCGTTTGCGTTAATTGTCATCATTTGGATTGAGTTTCCAAAATAACACGCTTGATGGTGAGCTGTTTGAAATCTCGTACAAAAATAGACGTAACGAACCGCAAACGCTCGTCACGCTATCGAATGAAATTTACACCACCTTAAGGGTTCTGCCTCCATCGCTTTAATATGCAAGAGTCATGTGGATGAGAATCACATGATGTCATTTTGATGATAGCGTACCTTCGAATTGGTCTCTATGACCGGTATTGAAAGTAGATACTAACCTACACTTTCGGTCAACCGGCGGCAGCCGTGGCGTCAACCTCAGAGTCAGCATGGGGAACGGAATAGATGTCTCCTTTGAGCAAAGCGCGCCAGGAGAGGGGACAGTTCAGCAATAGCAGTAGAGAGATACTAACCTACCCGTTCGGTAACTATAGGTGGCAGCCGTGGCGTCAATCTCTGGGTCAGCAGGGGGGACGGAATAGGGCTTGTTTCCTTTGTACGTAGGGCGCGAGGAGACGGGGACAGTCCAGCCATGGCAGTAGAAAGCTGCAAGCAAATATCGACCTTAGAGTCATTTGGCAAAAAAAATCGGTTTTGGTATGTACCTACGAGCTTTTCTCGCTGACCGTACTTCTCTTTCCATAGGCAACTAATGCTCATCTAGATTCTAGACAATTCTAACAAACCGAAACACAGAGTTCCCATAGCCACCTCCTGTCTCCATCATCAGATCAATTACTTACTTATACTCACTTACTCCGTTAGATCAGCGTCCCAAAATGAGACTTGACCTCCGACAAAAGACAGTGCCACTTTTCTTGGTTCTGTGTGACCTCTCGCCAATTGTTGACACGAAGTTCGCGCAGGTCCGCCTCCACCATGTCGCACCAGCGATACCTAGGGCGTTCGATAGGATGTCTTCCTGCTGGGCGGTCCAGGTATGCTCTCCTCACGTTCCGATCATCAGATCCATAATATTGCATTGTCATCCGATTTGCAAAATATCAGCTCAATCGGAAATCGGGAAGTGGGTCTTTAGTTTCCAAGATATGACCAACACCAAAGAGAATTTGGACAAGTTCTCTTTGCCCACACTCACTGAATGTCTAAGGGGCCGATACCGTCGGACTGCAATTTGTATGGAAACTGCACGCCGACTGCACGCCAACCGCAACGTCGTCGTGCAGTTCCCATACAAATTGCAGTCGGGTTGCAGTCCGACTGTACCTTAGGTAGAGTTAGACCAAGAAGTCTCCAAGGATTTTGATACCACTCGCAGCGCATACTTTTGTTGGTCTAACTCATAGACTAAGGAATCCTCTAGACCGAGTTTAGATTAGAGCAATTATTTCATGCACCCGATGATGCCAAAAATGCGGGGGTGCGCGGGACGAGGTGAGCGAAGTCCCGTGCCGGGATTGGTCCGTTCAAAGACACGGACGTCACACAAAGACACTTTCGCAGAGGGGGTAGCGCGACTATGGTAAGTCTAACTCTAAATAAAAGCTTGTAAAAAACATACCTTACTTACTCCTCTGGCGCAGCGACCCAAAGTGTGTGTTGGTTGACACTGATCCGACGATGGACACCGGAGGTGGCTATAGATCCCGGTCCTGTGCCGCGTCTCGCCAGTTCTCAACCCGGAGCTCGCGCAGATCAGCGTCCACCTACCAACATACCTACCGTAAAATGGGGTGAGTAGGGTCAAAACTGAAATTCAAACCTCGATAAAATTTGTATTTTTACATGTGAAAACTGAATGGTGTATATAATAAGTGGTTCGGACGTTTGTATTTTTGGGTAGTTCCATTTCATAACTTTGACGATAAAGAGGAAAACCCACCTCACCCCGTAGTGCCTCGTATTTGGGGTGAGAGGGGTTTTCATATAAAGGTGATGATTTTGAAAGATTGTTGGATCGATTTTTTTTATTATGCGTATTACTATAGCCCCATTTTTAACTGGAATACATTATTTTTGTAGCAGTGGCCTCAAAATCCCTTCTCTCCCCCCTCTCAAACCTTCTCTCCCCATGCATAACCCAACTCTCCCCGCGAGACCTACTCACCCCGTTTTACGGTACCTATCGGGTTACAAAACGACCTTCTGTTATTGTTGTTTGCGTACAAATGGACAGGGAAAACTTGGAAGATCGCCTTTTATATTCAGCAATGAGTTGTTTGCTTAATAATCAATTAACTATTAATTATTATAGTATTTTATAGTCTATTGAAGCTATAAACGTCATTAATCAAGTAACTATTATAAAAGACTTTGTAGGTAAATATTGACAACACGCCTTGTTTAATTATGGAATCACTCAAGTAAGGTCATTATCTTTTTAAGGTAATAGGGAATATTAAGGACCCCGTACACGATGGGCCAGCGCCGGCCAGTCCAAGGGACGCAGCCATGCGGTAGAATGAGATAGTAATATCACTTGCTCCCTTTGGCCTCCCCCCACATCTGGCGTCTTTCGAGCGTCGGCGTCTGTCGGCGTCTGGTCAGCGCTATGGAAAATGACGTCGCTGCGCAGTTGCGTCGACGCCGCGTCGACGCCGCGTCGAGCAGCGGCCATAGAATTGTAGACGCCGACGCCCGAAAGACGCCAGATGTGTATGTAAATGCGTCCCCCAGACAGGCCCACGCTGGCCCATTGTGTAGAGGGGCCTTAATATTCCCTATTACCGTACCGGGACCACTGCCCACTATCCATCACAATTTGAGGCTCTACCGCGAAACAAGAATATCGAAATTTCGTTATCTAACCTCTCTATCGCTCTTGCATATTGGAGCGATAAAGAGGCAGGTGACTAAGAGTTTAAGAGGTTTTATAAAAGATCTCAAAATATTACCGACTTCCGAGCTATGCGAGTGTAGTTCGAATTATAAATGGCATAATGATTCATCAATTTCATTATTTCTGCTATCGGTAATATCAGTACGTATATTATATAGATATATAGGTATCTTTCTAACTTCACCACTCGTAAGTTACAGCTTTCTGGCGATTAAGCGATTCCCAAGAAAAGTTTGCAACGATTTTTATAGTACACGCAGTGCAATTGTTATTTTAAACGTCAAACTTCTATGAATTTATGACGTATAAATAATACTTGCACTGCGTATACTATCAAAATTGTTGCAGACTTATCTTGGTCTAACTAGAGGATTCTAGCGTCACTTGCACCATTCCAATAACCCGTGGTTAATCCTGGAGTTACCGTGGTTACCAATTAGTACAATTTCACACTGAGTTAACGGTTTAACCGCTTTACTCCGGGTTAGTGGGATGGTGCGAGTGGCCCTTAGTGGGGTAAAAATTTACGAAATGAATCAACAAGAAGGGCTAAGGACTCGTATAATTATGGCTCTACACGATGGACCAACGCCGGCCAATCCAAGGGACGCAATTATGCGTTAGAGGGAGCAAGTGATATTGCTATCTCATTCTACCGCATGGCTGCGTCCCTTGGAGTGGTCGGCGTTGGCCCATCGTGTAGAGGAGCCATAAAACGCTCTTAGCTTACAACTAATACCTCTTAATAGTAATTCAGGAGAAACTACTTTTATTGAATGGTGTATGGAGATAACAATAATAATATAGCATGCAATAATATAATATAGTATCAGTGATAGCTGACCACTTACCGGTGGCGTATTCTGATTGTACCGACAGGTTATGAATTTGATCTGAATTCAACATTTCTTTGAGAAATGTCACCTTTGACACTACATACTCTTTGCACTACACTCCTTATGGATACATATATGGACCTATGGACCTATGGACCAGTGGACCAGGCGGCCTAGCCAAGGTTGCAATCGCTATCGCTTCGACAACGAAAAGCATTATGTCTCTCTATCACTCTTCTATATTAGCGCGACAGTGACAGTTGCGTTTCGATCGCTACGGAGCGTAAGCGATTGGCGTCTTGGCTACGCGGCCTGTATCGTCCGGATACGGATTGCAACCCGACTGCAATTTGTATGGGAACTGTACGGCCACAAAATTTACTTTGTCAATAGCCCTCTATACTATCTATTCTCTTTGGCCATAATTACATAGAAGTTTGACGTTTAAAATAACAATTGCACTGCGTGGACTATCAAAATCGCTGCAGACCTTTTCTATTGTACGGCGACCCTAAAACATGACAACCATATGCCGGCTACATACGTAACGATAAATCGTTGCGATAAAACTGTGCAGTCCGACTGTGCAGATAAATCGAACCGTGTGTATGACAAATCGTTACGATAATCGACAACGATTTGTCATACACACGGTTCGATTTATCTGCACAGTCGGACTCTCGTCGGACTGCACAATTTTATCGTTACGTATGTAGCCGGCAATAGACAACAATTAAAATTAGACATTCCAATCTCTTTACTGTCACTCTCTGACTACTAAAAACAAAACATCTGTCATTGGCAAAATTATCAGTATGTAATAGTAGAAAGCAAAATGCGCGTACGGAGCAACCATGCCGACGGGTTGACATGGTTGTCGGTTACAAGAAGGAGGAAACACTCACACCTAACCAGAAGCTTATTGCAGGCGTAGTGTCTGGAATCACCACCAGGTAGCATCATTATTATACACCTAGTAAAGTAATTGTGTCCAGATTTTTAGGAATTACCTTATAAAAATAAAATGCGCGCCCGGGGAGGGGGCTACGGGATCGGGCGAAGGGAAGGGAAAAGTACATCCAAGTTACAGTACACCGCAGAGAGCAGCGCGCCGCCGGGGCGTCGTTCAAGCTACGCCAAATCTCTGCTACTAGAAATGTCCGGATTTTTAGGGTGACGTCAGGATTTTTATCAGGACATTTCATTCTTCCATATGGCAACCCTAAGCGTGTACGTACGTACTGTATATCCTGTTACAACCGTATTGAACGCCTTGTAAAAAAATGTATTTACGAAAGTCGGAGATGTTCCTTTAAACCAAAAATGAAAATGTGGGTTACGGTTATCCCATCGCCTAAGTAATTAACTGTCATGCTCGATTTTGTCTTATTATACCTATTCTTGATCAGGGAAAGTCTTTAAAAGGAGATTTTATAGCTAGGTACAGTCGCCATCAGATATATCGGAGCGGCCAAGGTGTTCACAATATCTGAACACACACTCTAACGCCTTGACAATAGAGGCGTGCTCAGATATAAGACTCATTATAAGAATCTCAAAGATTTTTTTTTAATATTTTAAAATAAACAGTTTAGAAGTAATTCAAGAAAATAGGCAAAAAATGACCATTCTCCCCTTTATCTCCGAAACTACTGGGTCTAAAATTTTGAAAAAAATACATAAATTAGGTCTTTACCCATAAATGACAGGAAAACCTATTAGAAATATGCAGTTAAGCGTGAGTCGGACTAATTACTTAGTTTTTGATCCGACCCCTACGGGTTTTTTAAAGGCAATTCACTCGCGTTTCACATATAAAAATAAATTGTTAAAAATTGAGTAATGTACGGAACCCTTGGAACGCGAGTCCGACTCGCACTTGTTTTTTACTGGATATCATTATAAACATGTTCTGATTCAGGTTCATAACCCAACCCCTGGACATAGTGAAGGTGCGTACGCAGCTGCAAGCTAAAGACAAGTCGGCGACATGGATAGGGCTCTCGTGGCGGATCCTCAAGGAGGAGGGCATCACCACCTTCTGGCACGGACACAGTCTCGGACAGGTACAGACATGTCCAATCCTCATTTTACACACCGATTGGAACGTGCACCTGACATCAAATATTTGAATCATATCAGTAGGCGTATCCAGATTAGTCAATTTTTCGCCAATCTGATTAAATTGCCCGATCGAATCAGGAGGTGCGGACGCAAACGGCAATTTGGCTCGCTGATTTGATTGCCCGATCAAATCAGGAGGTGCGGACACAAAAATACCAATTTTCGAAGCTAGGATCTGTACGTGAGTTTGTTTAAGGTTCTAATGGCTCCTCTACACGATGGGCCAGGCGCCGGCCACTCCAAAGGACGCAGCCATGCGGTAAAATGAGATAGCAATATCATTTGCTCCCTCTAACGCGTAAATGCGTCCCTTGGAGTGGCCGGCGTTGGCCCATCGTGTAAAGGAGCCATAAAATTGGTGATTAAATTGTGTACGTATGTGTGGACGCTAGATGAGATTGGCGCCAGTTATTTTCCTGGGAAAATGGGGACTACGTTTGTATAGAAAGGCGGTTTCGGGGCGGTCGTCCACTTTCGTCTTCGAATGTCTAATATGGATCTAGCCCTGGCAGGCGTGACGATTTCGTCTCGTCGCAACAAGTAGCTACAAGTAGATCCAAGTACATCCGTCCCACAACTCCCATACCAACTTTGGTGGCTAGCCATAGACCGCGCGTGGCGCTTGCGCCACCTAGCGGTCATATCTGTCCTAATCATTTTGTTAGAGAGTGAATGTTCTGTACCTAATAGGTACTATTATTTTCTTCTGTAGCACTGGATGGAAAGACGAGTTTGTTACATTAAACCAGCGGTCGGCAACCAGCGGCCCGCGGGCCGCGCATGCGGCCCGCCAACCTCTCGCTTGCGGCCTGCGAGCCTCCCTGGCTATTTTGTATGTGGTACTGACGATCGACAATGTCTGCTAAAGTCACAAATATTACCAAAGTGCGGCCCGCGTCATCTGCGTTAACTACTATGTGGCCCTTGGCTGCTAAACGGTTGCCGACCGCTGCTTTAACCGGTTCAAACCGTAAATGGGTTGAAGTGTTTCATACATTTTTGGTTTTACCTTGCTTGTAAAAGATTATTATTGTTTCAGCTACACTCCATCATGTCCGTAGCGTCGCAATTCCACGCTTATGAAATAAGTACCAAGTTCGTCGAGAACTATGCCAGCCAGTACACCAGTCCCCAGTTCAAGTATTTTATGGCTCTTCTACACAATGGGCCAGCGCCAGCCACTCCAAGGGACGCAGCCATGCGATAGAATGAGATAGCAATATCACTTGCTCCCTTGAGGGATGCGTCCCTTGGAGTGGCCGGCGCTGGCCCATTGTGTACAGGAGCCATTAAGCTAGACTAGACTACATCCGTAGTTTTATAATGATATTGCCATTTATCTTTTAGGCATGGTCCCACCGCGAGCTAGTAACCTATGAGCTATCGGCTATAAACACGAACAAAAGATAAGCACTCCCGTGTAAATAAAAGAGACACGGCGATATTTATAGTTACTCGCCCAGCGGTGAGCTATAAATATCGCCGTGTCTCTTTTATTTACACGGGAGTGCTTATCTTTTGTTCGTGTTTATAGCCGATAGCTCATAGCTTACTAGCTCGCGGTGGGACCAGTGCCTATTACCCTGTAGCAAAACATGTAGTAAGAAGTAAGCCCTCGACTGACTTTTTGCTCAGACGGTTTTGACAGGCGTTTTCAGTGCGGCTACTTACAAATGTGTATAGTCCGTTTTTTAGCATTAGAAAGAACTTCACAGAAGTATGCTTGTGGTTCCAAATCCGGCACTTTTAGCGGTAATAATTTGAAGTAAATTATATGTACTGACCATGCTACATTAGATAAGTCAATAATTATTAACAGATAAAGAGCCTGATAAAAACTGCACGCTTGCTTCTGTGGAGTCCTTTCTAATGCTAAAAAAAAATAGTGATGTCCGAAATAGAGAAATATAGTAAGACAAGAGTGCTCACTCCATACACCAAAAAATACTATTATTTTCATCGACATATAGCATCTAGTATCGGAATTATCAGTACTGTTACTTGATAACAGATGCAGCACCGACCGGAGTCTAATGCTCAACAACATAAACTACAAATCTATGTATTTTTTCTCTATGGTGCCGATGAGAAAGTTCTCGTTTCTGGGAATTCCTTTCCGAAGAAATTACCAGAAAATTTCCAACTTTCTCGAGAACGTTCTCATATTAGCATAAATACCTAAGATATGAACAAACTAATTTTTTCAATGGAGTGACATATTTACTTTTGTTAAGTAAAAATATTCATCACTTTTGCGACGAAAGGGTCAAACTCTCAGAGAACATTTCCGAGAAATTTCCGATAGATTTTACTGTTCTCGGGAAAATTTCGAGAACGGCACATCGCCGCAGGCGTGACTTACTCCGCGATTTCGTCGCTTTGCTACAGGTAGCTAAAAGTACATCTGTTTCACACCAATTTTGGTAGCTAGCCATAAGCCGCCCGTGGCGCTGTCGCCACTTAGCGGCCATATCTGTAGATCGTAACAGACGCGTTTTGTTAGAGAGATAATCTTCTGTACCTAGTACTATTATTTATTCTGCGACATCGCTACAAATGTGTGTGTGTGTGTGTGTGTGTGTAGGAAGGTCCTGCTGTTCATGTGCGGCATATTCGCGGGGTGCGCGAGCGCCACGCTGGTGTCGCCTATTGAAGTGATCCGCGTCCGGCAGATGGTTGTCAAGGTATTATGATTATCTGGGGGCACGGCTGTGTCCAAGTCATTATACGTATTAAAAATTAAAGATATCTTATTGATACGGTTTTAACACCATAGCACTGACTAAAATAACCGACTTGGTTTCACATTACATCTCAAAACTTTTTTTGTAGTAGAAGAATTGCGTTGCGAGACTTGCATGTTTTTGATGGTTGATATTGTACTAATTTCTACTCTATAGACCGAGCGCTTACATGGGTCCTCGCCTGCGCGGTACGGGGGTGACGGGGTAGGACGAAAAAGGGTGGCGGGGAAGGTGCGGGCGGCAGGCGTACGTCGCCCGCACCTCCCCGCCGCCCTAAGTCGTCCTACCCCGTCGCCCCCGTTCCGCGCAGGCGAGGACTCATTTAAACGGTCGGACTATAGGTAGATATAGGATTTCCGGTTCCTATCGTTTCGAGAATATTTTTATATTTTTTTCTTAACTGATGTCAACACTAATCTTCGGGAAGGCTCTTAATTTTCTTGTCTTTGTGGAATTTCCTAGCATATGATATTTTTCCTAAAAATTTCATTCACTATCAGGTTCTAATTCTAATACTTATAGGGCCACCCCACACCAGCGTTTCTCTAGCGTCGGCGTCTAGTCAACTCTATGACCGCTGCTCGACGCTACGTTGACGCAACCACGCAACGACGCCATTTTCCATAGCGCTGACCAGACGCCGACGCTCGATAGACTCTAGTAGAGTCCTACACGATGGGCCAACGCCGACTCCAAGGGACGCATTTATGCGTTAGAGGGAGCAAGTGATATTGCTATCTCATTCTACCGCATGGCTGCGTCCCTTGGAGTGGCCGGCGCTGGCCCATCGTGTAGAGGAGCCATTAGACTTGAGCGTTCACTAGTTATGAGCATTTTCTCACGAACATAAGAATGTACTAGCGTTCGTCGAACATTTCGCCGAATCTGCTAAAAACTGCGAATGCTCGAGTGAATGTTCAAGTCTATCAGCACCTTTAGGCCAAAATGTATGGAGGCGGTTGTCTGTGCTTGTATTGGATTGTTAATCATATCGATCCTTTCGTGTACAGGCACAATATGGTGGAGTTTTCCAAGGAGCGCGCGAAGTGTACCGGAGGGGCGGTATACTGGCCTTCTACGAGGGTCTGACCGCTTCGCTCATGCAGGTATGCTCAACGCTGAGGCCACGGAGTTTTTCTCTAAAGATCATCCGACATCCTATATCGGAACGGAAAATGTGAAAACACTCTTAATTTGAAAATACATATTAGAGTCTGTGCGGAAAGAGAAGAGTCGTGGGATTTGAGGGCGCGCCAGTGCTATTTTATGGTTTTTGCTATGCTGACAACACTGGTCACGTGATTATAGTACGACACTAAAGGTCATGATACTTGAATCCCTTTTGTTCCGGTTTTTTACCACGGCTTACTAAACGGAGCCTGGTGGTGGTGTCGGCTCGTCAACTCAATCCTCTGATTTAGCGCAGGCACTAGTTTTCTTTTTAAAACACACTCTTGTTTTTATGTCTCAGATACTAAAACGTGACAGTGCGATTGACAAAAACTGCTAAAACTAGTTAAGAATCTGCCCAATACCTAATACCAAACAAGATAGAGTCTCATTTATGTACTGCCTAATCTGTGCAGTCCAACAGTTATTTTAATACAAAATGGTAGATTGGGTAGAAATTGGGCAATAGAACTGGAATTTTACTATCTGGGATATATTTCACCCATCGTAAACTTGACCTGTAATGTATGTGTACATTATTAATAAAAAATATGAATATGTATAAAAATAGTGCATAAGTAGATAGGCCTTTTTGGGATACGAGTATGTCCGGTTCTCTCATCTCACGATATTTTACTTGAGTGCTTATTTTGAGTCCCGTGCAAGCGAAAGATTCTATAATTTAGAATCTTGAGCGTAGTAAGGGATTCAAAAGCGCACGAGATGTAAATAACTTTGATCTCGTGTAGTACACAAAATTTTTCACCCTAAGCAGTGAGATCATGCCTAGAGGGACAGAGATAATAGAACCCAAGTATCGAACTTGTATAAGACCCCGCATGTTGAAATGACACTTGAATGACATTTTGTCTCACTGTTTTTAAGAAGCAAAGTACCCTTGTTCGAGCTACTGAGGTGAAAATATAATTTTGTATAACAGAACCTAGTAAACGAACTTACAAATAAAGAAATATTTTATTAGCAAAACTTTTATTCAGAACCTAGTAAACAAACTTACAAATAAAGAAATATTTTATTAGCAAAAGTTTTATTCTTTGTAATCGAGGTCCGAATTAAAATATTCAATGTCACTTATGTTTGAGCTAGCTTCAGAATAACCAGACACTCATAGAACTATCTTCATCTGAACGGGATGTGCTTGAATCCAGCACGTAGATTACGAATTCTTGCATAGCATCTAGGTACTTAGCGGTCTTTTATTCGAGATACCATAGGTACTTTTACACAATCCTGAAAAAAAAAATTACATATAAATATGCATAAAATGGCAAGTATCAAGCCTATTTGTCAGTTATTTTAAAGATCATGAATGACCTGCATATTTATGAAAATTAATATATTTTGAATGAATATACTTACCGATTATGTACCGGAGACAAGTTACTTAGGGGGTTTATCAAATAGTTAATTATTTAATATTAAATACAACATCAATACCCGTGAATAGCGGAAACACGTTCCGCGACTTTTTGTCAGTCGATAGCCGTTTTCTTCTCGCTGACAAAACCGAACAATGTTAAATATAATTTTTCTTGTGGTTTTATGTACGGTTTTATCGTGTTTTGAAAATATTATATACATATGACTTGCGGTTTTTTTAATAAAAATATACAATGACAGAAGTTTGTTTACTTTTTACAAGACAGGTGTCACAAGGTTTGATTGCCAAATAAAATTTTAAATGTTAGTTCCCGTTTCTGCCACGACTCTTCTCTTTCCGCACAGACTCTAGTACGGGGTATTTCTTAGACAAAGTTTTGTACAAAACAATAAAATCACCCATGACTGTGTAATCTGATTAGCATTAGTCCAGGGCCCACTGATTAACACTGTCCACTGGACGGTATCGGCCTGTCAGTTAGAACAAAAATTTGACAGTTCCGAACAACTGTCAGGCCGATACCGTCCGGCGGACTGATAATCAGTGGGCCACCTAACCAGTTTCGTTGTCCCCAGATGGGCCCACAAGTGGGCATAACGTTCGCTGTGTTCCGTTTCGTGCAGCCCCTTGTCATGTCCTACGTGGCCTATTGGGAGAACCCCGAGCAGACGGATGCTGAGAAGAAGGCGACAAAGACAAAGTAACTTTTAATAGTATAGTATAGGTTGAAGCTAAAAATATATAATCATTGGCCTTCGAGTCTATTACAGACTATACAAGCAGTGTCATGTAGAGCGACAACGTTTTTTGTGGCTGTGTAAGCCAAAACAGGAGCGTAGTGATCCAAAAGACTCGAAAGCTCTTTTTTAGGGCTCGCTACATCTCTTGACGCCTGAAAGGCTAAAAGCCATTTCTATTTCATTAGTATAATAGGCTTTTATAGACCGACCGCTTAACTGAGTCCTCGCCCCCGTACCGCGCAGGCGAGGACTCAGTTAAGCGGCCGATCTATAGCCGTTTAGGCGTCAAGAGATGAGGCGAGCCCTAAAAAAGAGCTAATAGGGCTCGAGTCTTTTGGATCAATACGGGAGCGGCAAACACTACGCAGGCCTGGCAGGTGTATTGTGCCCGTGGCGAACACTGTCGGGCTGATGACGCTTGGCTCGCTTACAACTTACAAGGATCTTAAACGAAGCGTCGTCTTGAATTTTACGTCCCTCAAACACCAGTTTACGCGACTTGTCTCTGTCCTCGCCAATCTCCAGCTTGTGAGATCGGGAAGTTGAAGGCATGTCTCGCTCGGCGCAAGCCTTATGTCGCACTAATAAATACATTCGTACCCAGGATCTCCTGCTTCGCACGCAAGATCACTATATACCGACTAGTACCTTTATGTCCTCTACCCTCCATATTGCTTAAGTTCAGATTTTGATAGGTAATTTACCGTTTACTCGTACTTTCGATATTAATTCTTTAGATGTCTCCTAGAGGCGCTGTACAATCCTCCGATATAATTTTTGCTCTGTTTTTTAGTATACTTAGAAAGTGACAGTATTGTTTGGTGTGGAGTGAACTTAGGCACATGAGACCGTAAAGAAACGTAACACGTCACATATAGCACCTTTATTCACTGAAAGTAAGTTAAAAATACTCTGGCAACTGATGTTAGAGGCTTAGACTAGGAGGCCGTCAAAACTAATAATAATGAATGTATAATGGTATCGTCTTGGGTCGTCCCATTCGTTTCTCGTCAAGTTCTTAAATTAGTCCTATATTCTGCTTTCGTCACTCATTCTACATTGAAAGCCGCCGACGATTATGACGAATGTTGGGTGACGAAAGCAGAATAGGACTAATTTAAGAACTTGACGAGAAACGAATGGGACGACCCAAGACGATACCAAAACTAGTAATAATGAATGTATAATTTCGCAGGCAGCTTCTGGTCTCATCCAGTATCGCCGGCTCGACTGCCGGCTTCGTGTCTAAAACGGCGACCTACCCGTTCGATCTGGCCAAGCGAAGGCTTCAGATAGCAGTAGGTAATCTTTATCATGTACGACTTTAAGCGCCACCCCACACTAGAGTCTTTTGAGCGTCAGAAAATAAAGTCGCTGCGCAGTTGCGCCACAGAATAAATAATAGTACTATCGTACAGAAAGGAAGCTTCCTACAAAACCGAAGTTTGACAGCGGTTCAGGGTCGAATCTTGCTATCCCTTTCTAATATATGGCACTATCCCTTTCGGCTATTTAGGGTTGTCAAAATTCAAGTGATTATCTTATCTGTGGTCGTGCACGCAAAAGGAAGTTAAGTGGTGCCAACCCTAATAATTGCTCGGAGCAATGCTGAGCCGAGCGGAGCCGAGTTTGGCCGATCTCAAGAGTTTCGCACCCCTGGTTGCGCCAACACTGCGTCGAGCAGCAGCCGTAGAGTTGAGTAGATGCCGACGCTCAGGAGACGCTAGTGTGGAGTGGCCCAAAACGTTTTCCAACCTCGTGGCTCCTCTACACAATGGGCCAACGCCGGCCATTCCAAGGGAAGCAGCCCTGCGGTAGAATGAGATAGCAATATCACTTGCTCCCTCTAACGCATAAATGCGTCCCTTGGAGTGGCCGGCGTTGGCCCATCGTGTAGAGGAGCCATCATATACTTCTCGCGTCCGATGATGGTCCCTATGACAGTTCCTTCAAGTCTCTTTTGGTTGGGCTTGATTTAAAAAATATATTCAAGAAATGAGTTTTTACCGTATTTTTAGTTTTACAAGCTTTTATTTAATTTGTCCTGTTAGTATTTATGTTAGCTGGTGTGGGTCAAATCTTGGAAGTTTGACCCACTTCCCGATTTCCCATTGAACTGAAATTTTGCATAGGTACATTTTATGTAAATCGGATGACAGAGCAATATTATAATGACATGGAGCTGATCTGGTGATGGAGACAGGAGGTGGCCATGGGAATTCTGTGAGTTTGGGGTTTTTAGAATTCTCTGTATAAGCGATAAAAGCTTGTACTAAAAATGAAATTTTTGCAAACGAAATATTTTCTTGGACTATATCTCAATAGATCTTTTATATGTATCAAAGATGGTTGTATCAAATCAGGTTACATCATTATATATTAGTATATTACGTACCGGTAACATGCTCTCTCGGCCAATGACAAAATGACAATAATTTCACACTCAACTTCATGCCGTGGTTCCGGCCGCGTAACAGGTTACGTAAAGTGGAGTTATGTTCCGCGTATCTCTTGGTAATTGTATTTATAATGGGATATTAACTATACAGGGTGATTTCGGGGTCGTGGAGCAAGAGAGCCAGACATCATACAGAATCCAAAGATGAGCATAATGATGTTGTTAATTATTGTTTATCACCAATAATGATGATTATTTTCCAGATGACAAGTAGGAAAAAACATTTTTGCATACAATTTGGTGACCCTACTCAATGTGACGTCTTGTCGCTTTCCATACAACGTATGTCAAAAGTCATAGGGTGACCATAATTACTTAGTATAACATTAATTTTACTTTAAAAAATAAGAATAATTAAAGTAATTACCTTTTAATCGAATACTACCATATGATAATGTGGATCATTTACAGAGTCAGAGAAAGTAGTTCTGGATCACGACCCAGAAATCACCCTGTATATTCCGGGGCTTTATGGGTTTCTATATAGGGTGTCCAGCCAGCGGCAGATTTCAGACTTCAAGATTTTACTAAAAAAAGGAAAACAGATAAACCAAGACTATGTATGTTTATTGATTGCGTCGACCTTCGCTGTGTTTGCAGCCCTCCAACTAAAACATCCCCTTCCCCTCGCCCCTCCCGCATCCGCGCTTTCTGGCGCCTAATCAGGCCTCAAGGCTTGGCCATGACATTGCGCGACTGGCTTCGGCTAAGGCGACAAGCATAGGTGGGAACGAAAGGTCCGATCGCTTGACTCGTTCCAACCTATGTTTGTCGTGGCCAGGCCGTAAAGGGCTTCCGCTAGCGGAGCGGGTGAGCGAGTTACCGACAAATAGTATGAGCGTTGCTAACTGACGCGGAGGCGTGCGACGGATTTTATGGCTCCTCAACACGATGGGCCAACGCCGGCCACTCCGAGGGACGCAGCCATGCGGTAGAATGAGATAGCAATATCACTTGCTCCCTCTAACGCATAAATGCGTCCCTTGGAGTGGCCGGCGTTGGCCTATCGTGTAGAGGAGCCATTACCTACAATGGCACCCGCGCGCGTCTGGTCCATGCACCCGCTCCATCTAGCGAACGCCTTCAAAATTCCTGAAACTAAGTTCAGAATGTGCCATCACTGATCAATTAGGGTTGAACACATTTAATTTTGGGTCAATTTGGATGGATTTAATCAAATTGGGTTGCCCGTTACAGAGCCACAAACCAGACCCCAATGTGAAGACACCGGCGATGACACAAAACCTCGTCAGGTGCAAGACGCTGATGAGCTGTCTATTGGACATGATCCGCAAGGTAAGATGGTGCTGCTGTATTTCTTTGGGGTCATCCATTAATTACATCACACGCTTAGGGGGAGGGAGGGGGTCAAGAAAATGTGACATATTGTGACATGGGAGAGGGGGGAGACACAAACTTTGTGACGTCACTTTAACTTCATCAGTAACCAAAAATGTATTTAAATTATTTTATTCGCTGTACATTTAAATAACAAGTTTTTAATACGATAATCGTTTTTATTCGTTTAATTTTCTTTCCTAAGCAGTTTTGGGTTATAAAATTACTAATATTTATATCGTCAAAAATATTTTGATAAAATATTAATAATACTTAGGTACTTACTTTATTGGATTTGGCGATTTCGTAGAAAAAATGTGACGTCACACTAGGGGGGAGGGGTTTGCCAAATGTGACCAAGTGTGACAAGGAGGGGGGGAGGGGTCAAAAAACCTAGAAATTCGTGTGACGTAATTAATGGATGACCCCTTTCGATACCTCTCTTTTAGAGAGGTATGAGAGGCCGTGCCCGCCTTTCGGCTGCGACGGCAGTGGCGGGTCGCTCCCCACCAGGACGGTGCTGCTAGTGAAGGCCAGCTCTTCGCTACCGATCGTTTAAGATGGATCCTTGGCGTCACACAAGGGCTATGTTGAGTAGGTACCGTAAGGGAGTCCGCTGGCTGGGGCACCCGGGTGCTGAGCGGGTTAACGCAAAATAGTATGAGCAACCAGATCCTTTTTGTTTGACACAAATTGAAAGTCATATTGTATGATTGTTAGATTATCATTAGTCATAATTCTGAAACTGTTAACTTTTCAGGATTTTCGTAAGGTTCGGTTTGTTTTATGGCAATCCTGAAAAGTTACACATTTCTAAGAAAAATCAAATTATGACTAACGAAATGCGAACAAACAATACATTCTGAGTTAAAATTTAATGGGAAACTTTAGAGTGCCATGAGCAACGCTAATTGAAAACGCGCGACTCAACGCAGAAGCCGTACGCTGCACGCGCCGCTTATACGCTCGATCGAGACCCGAGACCCAACCGCTCCGAGCGTACGTTTACTACGTTTAATGGCTCCTCTACAAGATGGGCCAGCGCCTGCCACTCCAAGGGACAGAGCCATGCGGTAGAGTGAGATAGCAATATCACTTGCTCCCTCTAACGCATAAATGCGTCCCTTGGAGTGGCCAGCGCTGGCCCATCGTGTAGAGGAGCCATTAGAACAATGTGCCACAATATTTTAGTTTATTCTGAAGTCACCATATACTCAGAAACTAGGTATTATAAGTACAAAACCAAAGTAAAGCCCCTCTTCCATGTAATTGTAGTGTAGATTTTTTTTTGACATTGACACCTATTTATAACCTATTCCTTCATGACAATTAAAATTTGAAGTGGCCTAGGATCAATCATTAGTGTGGCAAACTTTAAGACGACTGTGGATGATCGCTTTCTCATACATACGTAGACCTCATTTTCCTCTCTGTTGATATTGACATTATGGAAAATATTTTTACACAATACATTGTATATTAACCATAGGTGTCCCGGAATCCAGGACAATTTACACTTCGGTAGCTAAAATTCGGGAGCAAACGAAGAAGCTGGGCTTTCAAACATAGCATTTAATGACAACTATAGTTCGTTTTTTTAGCATTAGAAAGAACTTGCAAGAAGGTAAGCGATCTTGACATGTCTTTTAATTGAAAAACGCTTTTTAAAAATCAAAAACTATTACTTATGAAAGCAGAAGAATATAAAAGATCGTATTAGATTCATAATTGTTACATATTTGCCGTAAGTTATTTTTAAAAAGTGTTTTTCAATTAAAAGACACATCAAGATTGTTTACCTAATTTCTAATGCTAAAAAAAACGAAGTATAGATCTAAAAACAAAATAGCATAAAAACATAGACAAAATGTATAAAAAGTATAAATAACATATAAAACCTCAAATTAGTCCTCGACAATAGGTCCCTTCGTTTGACTATTTTCGATTTCTTTATTATAAAAGTTGTAACGAAAAACAAGTTTGATAGAATTTTTTAAAGGTAACTTTTCCATCCAACAAAGGGACATAGCTGTTCTTAATATAAATCAAATTGCGTAAAAATGAAGAGGAAAATGGGGAGCACGTTTTGTATAGAGAAGCGGTCACGTGTCTCCGTCGCCTTTCGTCTGAAGCTACTTTCTACCAAATTTTTAAATACGTAACGTCTATCAGAACACTTGAATACTACATACAAGAGTGGCTTTACATTTCAGGAGGGCGTCTCGGGCCTTTACGCCGGTTGGGACGTGTCCAACTACAAGGCGCAGGTGCACACCGTGGCCGCGTTCACGACTTACGAGATGGCGTGCTACGCGCAGCGCGAGTACAATCGCGCTATCTAGTGTTGGTGATCTATAGTCTTTGGAGGACTCGAGTAAGCGAGGCTCGGTTCGAATTTTAACCGCGCATATTGTCGCGTGTGTGTGTGTAAACGTCGCGCGTGCGCTAAAATGGAGCCGTGCACGCACACATCACGCAAGTGGTGTGCCGTCTCTTGGCACCTCTACACGATGGGCCAGCGCCACTCCAAGGGTCGCATTTATGCGTTAGATGGAGCAAGTGATACTGCTACCTCGTTCTACTGCATGGCTGCGACCCTTGGAGTAGCCGTCGCTGGCCCAGCCATAATCAAATATAATTATACGCGTGCGATACAGATAGGAAATGGCGGGTCAATGAACTAAATTCTTTGTGGTTAGCGTCCTTACACTGTCCTTATATCGACACTCTGTTTCTTTTTAAAGGCACGGGTTCGCTTTTGTATAAATGTTTTGTATTATGTAAGTATGTATATTGTATAGTACCTGTATAGTAGGTACCTATATCTCTGTCGATGTTATTTTCTACAATAAAGTGTTTAAGTACCTACTACTATGTATTACTTGTTTGAAACATAAATCTTATGTAGAAAATCAAGCGGTGCGTGCGTGCGTGCGTGCGTGCGTGCGTGCGTGCGTGCTTGCGTGCGTGCGTGCGTGCTTGCTTGCGTGCGTGCGTGCGTGCGTGCGTGCGTGCGTGCGTGCGTGCGTGCGTGCGTGCGTGCGGGCGTGCGTGCGAAAGAAAGAATGTGTATCATTACATTTATAATATAAAACCCAAAATATATGCAAGTCGTCACATATTATTAATGTGTTGGATAAAATATTAGGTACTTAAATTTTTTTTAGATGATGCTTTAAAATTAATGATTACATTCTTTAGGAACTGGGGCCTAAAATACTTTTAATAGGAAGACTAAAGTATTGTGAGTGTATTTTAAGAAGACCAACTTTTTCAAATCCTAAGATAGGACTTAGGTTTTCACATAAAAACTGATCTACAGATGTAGTGCATAAGTAATTGTTTTACTTCGTATTTCCTTGGAAACGCTCGTGTTTGTCATGATACTTCAGTCAACCTCAGTAGGTTTCGTAAACAGATTCACTGACATAGCAAGACACGTTCGTACCTACCTTTCCGTGAAAATACGACGGATGATAAAAAGAAAGAAAAGAAAGAAAGAAAGAAAGAAAGAAAGAAAGAAAGAAAGAAAGAAAGAAAGAAAGAAAGAAAGAAAGAAAGAAAGAAAGAAAGAAAGAAAGAAAGAAAGAAAGAAAGAAAGAAAGAAAGAAAGAAAGAAAGAAAGAAAGAAAGAAAGAAAGAAATAAAGAAAGAAAGAAAGAAAGAAAGAAAGAAATAACTCTGTACTACATCTGTACAAGTATGCAGGAACATATTCATAAAAAACTGAGTCGATTAACGAACTCCCAAGTATCAAGTAGTTTCCGACTGAGCCGTCAGGTAAGGCGGTGTCCACATTACTCGCGGGTCCGCCGGGATGTGCGGGCAGCACGCTGTACGTGTCTCGGGGCCCGATTCGGATTTTGAAGACATCTATTAGACATCACCAAGATACGATAACGATATGTTTAAGATCTAACCTGTCAAATTTGACATTTGCGCGATTCTGGAGATACTCTTGCACGATTTCCACAGGATATGACTTAGAGATCCAATTCACATCGAATAGATATCTTACTCTATCTAACGTCAAAGTGACATTGGTTGCCCGAATTGCGCTGCAAAAGAGAACTAGTTGATATCTAAACTATAACGTATCTAGAATGGATCTAGTACGTGTCGTTTCTTGTGAATATCCTGAAGTTCGAATACGGCAGTCGCTCACTGGTAAACCAACCACCAACCAAACCAACCAAAATGTTTGCTTCAGGACGGCGTGCGTGGCATGTTCACGGGGTGGAGCGTCACTGTCTACAGGGCGCAGTGGATCAGCGTCGTCACGTTCACTACGTACGAAATGATGTGCCACGTGATGCGCGAATACAACGGCCAGTATAGCGAATAGGGTTGGTAATGTTTTTGGAGCACTCGCCTTTAATCGACTCAGTTTCTAGAATAGTAACTCCAAGGCGTAAAGTCAGAAAATTTGAAGGTTAAAGAAAACATGGCCCGGGTGTTTTTACTATTTATTTTATCTCGTTTAATCTGAAAATATATTGCAAATGCTTTCGTCTTGGTTGAAGTTTGCCGTTGGAAGTATTGTCAATTTTCTGCGTGAAATTTAAATTTTATTTCATTAAAATGTGTATAAATTCAATATTAAAGTCGATGCTTGAGTTATTTTAAACTTCAAATTGGTATTTTTATTGGTTTGGAAGCTCTGGGTCCTTGCATGGACGGCCATGTTAAACAAATGCAAACGTGGGCGAGCGGAATCGGTGCACGCTGCTCGAAACTCTCGGCAGCTTGACGCTTCGTTCCACGCTCCGCTGAACGCCGACACCAAGGCCGTACCTTTAGTTTTCTGTAGTGACTTTAAAATAAATATCTAAGCCAATCTTTGAATTCTTTTAAACTTGTAGGCTTGGCGCTTCTGTGAAAGTGAGATAGCTGAAGTCATTTCGTCGTCGTCGTAAATTTAAGAGAGACTCTTGTCGGTGTAGCTCTCTTCATTTGACTCTATCCAGGGCCGCCATTTCATTGATTAAAAATTATTGCAACAAAGGAGCGTTGTATTTTCATAAAATAAAGTTTCCGTGCAAAACACCTTATGGCTCCTCTACACGATGGGCCAGCGCCGGCCACTCCAAGGGATGTAGCCATTTGGTAGAATGAGACAGCAATATTGCTCCCTCTAACGCATAAATGCGTCCCTTGGAGTGGCCGGCGTTGGCCCATCGTGTAGAAGAGCTATAAAAGCTATAAAAGGCAGAGGTCAAGACGCAACACTACCCTGACATAAGGCCCCCCCCCCACATCTAGCGTCTTTCGAGCGTCGGCGTCTACAACTCTATGGCCGCTGCTCGACGCAACGTCGACGCAACTGCGCGGCGACGTCATTTTCCATAGCGCTGACCAGATGCCGACGCTCGAAAGACGGGACTAGATATGGGGGGGGGGGGGCCTAATAGCGTCGTTTTTGGGGTCCTGTACCCAAAGAGTAAAAACGGGACCCTATTTCTAAGACTCCACTGTCCGCCTGTCCATCTGTCTTCACCAGGCTGTATTTCATGAAGCGTGATATCTCGAGTTCTAGACACTTGAAATTTTCACAGATGATGTATTTCGGTTGCCGCTATAACAACAAATACTAAAAAGATGAAAACAGAATAAAATAAATATTTAACCGGCTCTCATAAAACAAATGTGATTGTACGTTTTTTGCGTAATGGTACGGAACCCTTCGTGCGCGAGTCCGACTCGCACTTGGCCGGTTTTTTGATCACGTAACACTTTTTTTTTCATTTTTTTTTCAGGACGGCTTGACGGGTATGTACACCGGTTGGAGCATTACGATTTTCAAGGCGCAGGTGACTAGTGTGTTCATATTCACTACCTACGAAATGGTTTGCTACGCGATGCGGGATTAATACAGAACGAGGACAGTGGACATGTGCCCCCCTCCCCCCCTCCTTAGGGCACTGGTCCCACCGCGAGCAAGTAAGCTATGAGCTATCGGCTATAAACACGAACAAAATATAAGCACTCCCGTGTAAATAAAAAAGACACGGCGATATTTAAAGCTCACCGCTGGGCGAGTAACTATAAATATCGCCGTGTCTCTTTTATTTACACGGGAGTGCTTATCTTTTGTTCGTGTTTATAGCCGATAGCTCATAGCTTACTAGCTCGCGGTGGGACCAGTGCCTAGAGAATATAATTTCGAACTAAATGTATGCCCCTCCTCCTAACCCTAGCCCAAGCTGGCGACCTTGACAGTGGACAGCAGATGTAGTGCACAATTGTTTTCCTTCGTATTTTGACGGAAACGTACGACAAGAGACGTTCAGTCAGTCTCGTTACAAAAAGTACTGAGGTTGACTGAAGTAGCATGACAAATACGAACGTTTCCAAGACAATAAGATGGAAAATAATTTTGCACTAGGTACTTGTATCTGTAGGTACTTTGTTGTATGGAAAAGCGGAACCAATGGAATGTTTATTTCCCATTTGGTTCCGACTGGGGATTGTGATGTATGTGAGTTTTCACAAAACTCGCATTATTGTATATATATTTATGACCCTGTCTGTATTTGTAGAATGTGTAAAATAAATTATTTCAACTTGAATTTTGTTTTTAAGATTTTATAAATCAAACTCACAAAATAGTTTATTTCTAAGTTTAGTTTTTAATTTTAGTTTGTATTTTCTATTTTAAAGCTTTTTATTGTTTAAAAAGAGTATTTGGCTGTATTTAAAATAAATTTTATCTCTAACTCTTTTACAAAGTCAGGAATTTTTACTATCATCATCATCATAGGCCTTTTCGTCTATAGCAGACGATGTATGGTATAACACAGAAAGAAACACCGTTTTTGGTGGCTGAATAGACCGATGCGAGACCGACATGATCTATCACAGGTCTGACAAGAGAAGTTTGCGGAAACCGGTACAGTCGGCCAAAAATGTGGTCTACCACCCTACGGTTGAGGTTCTTTTGAACGTCATGACACAACAAGGTCGATTTTATTTACATCCTGCCATGTGTCAAGTTTGAAGTCAACCTTTTAGCGATCGTTAGATCTCGCAGAAATTTTTGTCAAAACTGATAAACCACTTCCTTGGCCCACTGTACTGAGACACCTTGTCGTCGTTTTTGCCTCTGTCAGCGAGTGCGGCGAACCAGTACGGATATGATGGTCGTTCTTGTCTACGTGACAGCGAGATAAAACGGTGTCCGTCACTTTCTATCCCACGGTGTTAAAAAGTGACAGTTATTATATATCACGAGGATAAAGATGGATGAAGCCATCCATAATACGCCGGCAGGTCTCATCACAAAACTTGTGACCCTTTTTTACCCGCAGTCCAGCACTAACCCATTATAACACGTTTCAGTACGATTTACCGACCATATAACGTATCAATAAGGATTTCAACCTAGGCAATCTACCCTTTACCAGGTTAAGGGATATATATTTCCCACATACGGCACTTTAAACATGTGTTCTATTTTCGATGAGTAAGGCTGACATTCAATTGTCATTTTTGAAATGTCAGCCTGTAAGGGTGACTAGTGTTCAGGTTCACTAGGGTTCAGGTTCAAATTTGATTGGGCTTTCGTAAAATCCCCTTCAAATTAAACATCAAAACTTAAGGCCACCCCACATTTAGCGTCTTTCGAGCGTCGGCGTCTGGTCAGCGCTATGGAAAATGACGTCGCTGCGCAGTTGCGTCGACGTTGCGTCGAGCAGCGGCCATAGAGTTGTAGACGCCGACGCTCGAAAGACGCTAAATGTGGGGTGGCCCTTAAAGTCCGCAGCAAGCTCGCCCGTCTTCTCCTTCCCATACACTCATACAGTCAGCAGCAAAAGTTGCTAAGCGGCCGAGGTGTTCAAAATTACCTTGACACGCTCTCATTCTCTTTAAAGTTTCGTCAAGATCATTTTGAACACCTGACCCGCTTAGCAACTTATCTGCTGACTGTACAAACGAGTATCGTTCTCATTTTAAAACTACTTGTTGGAATGTAATGAAACTTTGCATAAGTATACAATAACATGAGCTATATCTAGTCCTGTAGGTATATATTTTATAGCTCCAGTTTATTAAACAAGCAAAATAGAGCAAAAATAAATTTTATATGAAAAATTTAAATTCGCTGTTTTTTTTTACTATGCTATCTGAAGCTACATCAGGCGTGGCTCACTCCGCGATTTCGTCGCTTTGCTACAGGTAGCTAAAAAGCACATCCGTTCGACCCCAATTTTGGGGTATGCCATAAGCCGCGCGTGGCGCTGTCGCCACCTAGCGGCCATATCTGTGCTGATCGTGACAGACGCGTTTTGTTAGAGAGTGAGTCTTCTGTACCTAGTACTATTATTTATTC
This sequence comes from Cydia fagiglandana, assembly GCF_963556715.1. Taxonomy (NCBI): domain Eukaryota; kingdom Metazoa; phylum Arthropoda; class Insecta; order Lepidoptera; family Tortricidae; genus Cydia; species Cydia fagiglandana. Next base: position 7,080,673 of record NC_085959.1, read on the forward strand.
TGTGGCTACATTAACTATTTACAGGACTAGATGTACCTTAACCCTCTTGTAAGTATAAACAACTGTTCCCTGTACAAAGTTTCAGGGAAAACTAGCTAGTCGTTTTAAAATGAAAGCGTAACTACATCTGTATGGAAAACCGAGCTTGTTGGAGACTCCTAATTATTCGGAATATGTTGTGACCCTTTAAGTTTCAACCCTTACAAGGATCAGGCTATAATCCAGTGACAGAACCAAAAGGTAAGGTTAGTGGACTGGAAAATGCGAAAAGCTGCATTCAGGTGAAACCGTGGGCGATTATATCTTTACAAAACCTTATTTATAATATGGGGCATTATCTATGAAAAGGGACCTTATTGTCGATGTCGCTTACGCCGCACAGCGTCGCGCGGCATTGTATTTATATCGGAGCATCGTTAGTAATAGCGTAAGCGCCATCGACAATAAGGTCCCTTTTCATAGATAACGTCACATATACGCAAATCCATAACATCCGCGGCAACAAAGCCGTTTTCCCTTCAGTACACCTGCATGAAATAAGATCTTATTCGAGCAAGTGTGATGAAAAACTTTTTATTGTTAAGAAAAAATCTATACCTAGCTATAGTCGATGAAATCTTGTCAAAATTGACTTTTAGTCATTTTTGGCAGTCAAATTTCCAAACCAAAAAAAGATGTAATACTTACCACCCAATTAATATGCAAAACAAAATTTTAGTGAAATTACATTCCCATTTAAATAAGTAATAAGTCATCGAAACAGGAAACATTTGCTGATAAATGGCCAGGTGATCCTACGAATGTAAATTGAATATATTATATAAATAGAATATATTTAATTTTATTTAAGTAGAACGTAATACCAGAAGTAAGTACCTATAGTAGATATGAATTATCACTACAGATGTAGTGCGTAATTATTTTCCATCGTTTCACGGAAACGTACGAACGTGTCTTGCTATTTCAGTCAATCTCGGTATAAAAAGTAATGAGGTTGACTGAAGTAGCATGACTAATACGAACGTCTCCGAGAAAATACGATGGAAAACAATTATGCACTACATCTGTATAGGTGAGATTTTGTTCCCCCGGTAGAACCTCTTAGCCCGGGAAGTAGTGTCATAAGGTGCAAATTTTGGTATCGGATGAATTCACTTAGCACAGATGTAATATACATAAAGCTAAGCTAATTGAGCCCGGTAGACATCCGCCACCCCCTGGCAGGTAGGCAGGGGGGGCAGTCAAAGTAATTTGTAATGGATTCAAGCTTTGAACTCCTTTTTAACCCCCTTAGAGGATGAATTTTTTAAAACGCTGAAATTACTTTTCTTGTATTCTAATAATATGCGCATATGAAAAGTTTCAAGCCCCACACTCGAAAAAAATGTTGATCTCCATACAAATTTTCAACCCCTATTTCACCACCTTAGGGATACATTTTCAAAAACGCTGAAATTAGTTTTCTTGTATTTTAATAATATATCTTTTAACGAAGTTTGAAATTCCTAGCTTAAATAAAACATGAACTCCATATAAACTTTCGTCCCCTTTTTAACCCCCCTAGGGGTTAAATTTTTCAAAATCCCTTCTTATCTCTTGTACACATTATAAATGTAACCTGGTGTGCAAATTTCAACTTTCTAGCAATTGTAGTTTCGGCTGGTAATATTAATAATTGAATAAAAAATTGCAAACCGATTTTGATTTGTTCGTCAATATTTTTGTTTTTTTCTATTAAACTGTACATTAAATGTCTCAAAAATGAATTCCTTATGCCCGATTTATCTGGAAATGATACCAAACTCGAGGTGGTAGGTAAATAGAAGCCGATATGCAGCGTGTACTTTGGATGCCCCCCTGCTTACCCACCAGGGGGTGGAGTTTGGCTACCGGGCTGGATTGGCTTAGCTTTACGTATACTACATCTGTGCCAAGTGAATTCATCCGATACCAAAATTTGCACGTCCCATACATTGGGTGACACTGCTTACCTCACTATCTAGCTAGGTGATTGATTAAATGCGAAGAAGCTCACGAAAACATATCTAATTTCCATTTATTTTTAATTAGGTATAGCGTAGTAGTATAATTTAACCCCCTTATTCATAAAACTTTACAGGCCTGATTTAGTTAAATTATGTTTTATCCCTTTCTTACAAATAGATAAGTCAAAATGGCAGATAAAGACAAACGATTGTTAGCTAATAGAGGCGTGTAACGCGGTTATGAATAAGGGGTATAATATTTATATAAATATTATAATGTATACTAGCTTTTACTTAGCTTTATAGTATAGTGATAAGGACCGAGGGACTTATATTTTCATAGAAGTTTGACGTTTAAAATAGGTAACACTTGCACTGCGTGTGCTATCAAAATCGTTGCAGACTTGTCTTGGTCTAACTCAAGTGAGGCAAATTTGGTTAATCCAGGATTTAAAGAGTGACCCAGGAGACCGTAACCATGGCAACGAGTTATACGTACTTTGTACATTCGCCATCTTACTATTTTGTGCGTGTTATTTTTGAGCACCTCGGCCGCTCAGATATATCTGTTGGCGACTGTACATTCGGTGTGATGGCTCCTCTACACGATGGGCCAACGCCGGCCACTCCAAGGGACGCAGCCATGCGGTAGAATGAGATAGCAATATCACTTGCTCCCTCTACCGCATAGCTGCGTCCCTTGGAGTGGCCGGCGTTGGCCCATCGTGTAGAGGAGCCATAAAAACTATTACCGTTTCCATTGATGGTTTCAGGTATTGCTTGTACTGCGGACGAATCATACAATGCCACAGGAAAAGGTTCTTTTTAATCTTATATTTAGTCCGATTTAAATATTTTTGTAGTTTTTTTTTTTGTCAGATTTGTGTCAATTTTTTTGTAAATAAGTTATATATACAACAAGTAAATTTTTAAAACAACACTTATGTATAAAAATTAAAATATGTACCTGGAATGGAGTCGATGAGGCGTTGCCCCTTTGTATAGCCAGATTTACGCCCTAGGGCTGATTTAGACGGCGCGCGAACTCGCATGCGATTTTGGTTACATTGCGGACTGATCGCTAAGTCCGATTCAACCGATCGATCAAAACCCGCAATGGTATGAAACTCGCATGCGAAATGAAAAGTAGAGTGTTTAGCTTAGTGTCTCACTGCGTTCGATCGCCAAACTATATACCTCGGCAGAAATGAGTGCCTAGGGTTTGCACGACGGATCCGAAATGTATGGGAAGATCCGTGGATACGGATCCGGATCCGGATAATTTCATACATTTCGGATCCGGATTGCAAACCCTATGAGTGCCTTTCATCTTCATCGCTTGGTTAACAATCTACTGCCGTATTCGAACTTCAAGATATTCACAAGAGACGACACGTTCTAGATCCATTCCAGATACGTTATAGTTTAGATATCAACTAGTTCTCTTTTGCAACGCAATTCGGGCAACTAATGTCACTTTTACGTTAGATAGAGTAAGATATCTATTAGATGACTTAGATGTGAATTAGATCTCTAAGTCATATCCTGTGGAAATCGTTCAAGAGTAACTCCAGAATCACGCAAATGTCAAATTTGACAGGTTAGATCTTAAACATATGTCTAAAAGATGTCTAATAGATGTCTATTTCATAATCCGAATCGGGCCTCTACTTATAATATAGGTAGGTACAAAGGAAATCTATCTACATTTTATGTGTATACACAAAATTGAATTAAAATCTGACCAAAATAAAAAAAAACGACCATACAAAATCTGGCCATTGATATTTTTAATTTTAGAAGCATGTTTTTTTTTATTACATAACAACAGATTCATCAAATACAAACGAGGACGTGTATCGTGTAGACGGAAAGTGCAAAAGAGGAAAAGGGTACCCAATCGGCGTTTACTGCACAAACTAAGGATCGAAGAAACGGGAGGTATGTATTCGAGAATAAATCAAAAACCGGCCAAGTGCGAGTCGGACTCGCTCACGAAGGCTTCTATGTACCATTACGCAAAAAACGGCAAAAAAATCACGTTTGTTGTATTTGAGCCCCACTTATAAATATTTGTTATATTTTGTTTTTAGCGGCATTAGAAATACGTCATCTGTGAAAATTTCAACTACCACGGTTCATGAGAGACAGACAGACGGACAGCGGAGTTTTAGTAATACGGTCCCGTTTTTACCCTTTGGGGTACGGAGCCCTAAAAATCAAATTAAATAAATAAACTAAACTCATTTCCCTATGAATTGATGTACTTAGGTATACATGGTGTAACATGAGGAAACCGCGCGAATAATTTTAACCACGCATTTCTGAGGTCAAAAGAAGTAAATAATGTAATATGAGTTTAGGTCAATTTCGCCAAAAAAATTTTTTTTTTATTTATTTATTTATTTAATCTTTATTGCACAAAAGAAAAATCTTATAGTACAAAAGGCGGACTTAATGCCATAAGGCATTCTCTACCAGTCAACCTTAACCCTTATCTTGGCATCGTAACACCCGTGATACATGGAACTTAAAAAAAACCGGTCAAGTGCGAGTCGGACTCGCCCACCGAGGGTGCCGTACCTTTTAGTATTTGTTATAGCGGCAACAGAAATACATCATCTGTGAAAATTTCAACTGTCTATTAGCTATCACGGTTCCTGAGATACAGCCTGGTGACAGACGGACGGACGGACAGCGGAGTCTTAGTAATAGGGTCCCGTTTTACCCTTTGGGTACGGAACCCTAAAGAGCGGCAAATTTTAAAAATGCACCTTATCGTCCCATAGAAAATTTGAATTTTGCGCCTTTCTCTACTGACTTATTGTAAGTTGTTTGGCCGGCTATAGGGGAGATGTGTGTAAAATGAACCCCTTAAGGGAAAAACCTAACTGAAGATATATATGTTTATGAATATACCTAGTCCATTTAATTATCTAAGCAACTGCATGCTCATTTCTCATGGCTACTCTACACGATGGGCCAACGCCGGCCTCTCCAAGGGACGCATTTATGCGTTAGAGGTAGCAAGTGATATTGCTATCTCATTCTACCGCATGGCTGTGTCCCTTGGAGTGATCGGCGTTGGCCCATCGTGTAGAGGAGCCCTCATATGTGCATGTAGTTTATTAGTTATGTTATGTTTTCTGAAAGTCTTGTAAAGGGATCATTTTAAGTACCTATACCTATGTATGGCTAAAATTAACCCTAGGGTAGGGTTAAAATGATGATGAATGATAATTCCCTTGTGATATCAGGATTTCTTCCTCTAAATCAAGTCTAAATCATTGAAGTCGGACCATTCCAGTGTGCCTTTATTTTCAGAAGGTGGATACTGATTGTGTTTTTAAGGGGCCCACTGATGAACAGTCCACCGGACGGTATTGGCCTGTCAGTTAGAACCACTGAAATAACAGGTCTATGGTTAGAACAAAATTTTGACAGTTCCTAACAACTGACAGGCCGATACCGTCCGGCGGACTGTTAATCAGTGGGCCCCTTTAGGCGATCTATAATTTTAGCTTTTCCTCCTAAGGTAAATTTTTATCATAATCGCTCATACTACTTTCTTAATCGATCGCTCTAAAACTAATTTACTATGACATCATCCAAGGTTTACGTTTGACCAAAAATAAATCTGTTCTGTAGTAGACAGCGCCATCTAGTTTCATCAGCCGATAAGACTGAAACAGCGCCATCTGTTGAAAAACCTGTAAACACCCAACTGTTTGTGTTAAATGCTTAGCTTATTGGTTCACTGAGAGAAAATGCCTTAAGGCTTTATGTCCGTCACTTCCACTTATAAACTCGTGTCTAACATGGTCAAATAACGCGATTTTTTACAAGCCTTTATTGCCCTGTTAGTCACTAAGGGGTTTGGACATCGGATGATGGTAGCATGACGTAGGAGGAAACGGGGTCATTTGAAGCATAAGTAGGTAATGTTTGGATGATTTTAGGGGGAGGGGGCAAAAATCGTCAAACATAATATCGATGACGTAATTTATGGACAGCCCCTATGTAGGTAAGTTATTTTGTTAGCGTGGGTCAATTCTTGGTAGCTAAATATGACCCACACCTGAATAAGCATTAAGTGCCACTTGCACCATTTCACTATCCCCGGGCTAACCGGTTAAAGTTGGAGTTACCATGGTTACCAGTACAATTTGACACTGGGTTAACGGTATAACCGCTTAACTCCGGGTTAGTGGGGTGGTGCAAGTTGCCCTAAGAAACCTAACGAACCTATCCTATCTATCTATTGGTGACCAGTAGAATTTTGGGGTACCTATCTACCACTCCAATTGCAATAATGTGCTAACATGGAGCTGATCTGATGATGCAGTCGGAAGATAGCCAAAGGAATCCTCGAAGAACACAAACCCATCAGGCTCATTATAAAGGTCTCGAGAATGCATATGAGACGTACGGACATGACAGTACCTACGTGGCTACAGTCAGGAATAAAAGTGTATCGCCAATTTTTTTTGCGAATATACATCGGGGTCGGTTATTTACATTTTTAGGTGACAAAGCATAATAATATAATATTATAGTGTAAGTGAATTTTTATTAGATGATTTTGATAATTTTATAGTAATTTTGCACAGCATGCAGTCACAGTCTATAAATGAAAAACTGGTCAAGTGCGAGTCGGACTCGCGTTTCAAGGGTTCCGTACATCACACAATTTTCAACAATTTTTTTGTACGTGAAACGTGACGTGAGTGAAACGTCTTGAAAATGGGTCAATCAAAAACCAAATGTAACATGATGTTTTCTGGCGTGGTGGCTTATATCTCTACAACTCTGAAGACTAAATGCCGAACAATAGTACAACGGCGCGATTCGGGAAATGAATTAGAGATCCACTAGATATGAAATAGTAAAGATATGTGACGTTCCACAGTAAAAGGTTCCCCCGGCTGAATATTGGAGCGGCGTTAATAATAGCGTAAGCGCCTGCTGCCATAAGGTACCTTTTGCCGTGGAACGTCACATATCTTTACTATTTCATATCTAGTGCATCTCTAATTCATTTTCCGAATTGCGCTGCAAGTGTCCAAATGCGAAGACCGAGCTCTGCATAGAGCTGAAAACTCGGAGCGTCCGTCGGGTCGTGCTCTCCTGCTTCCTACAACTTCCGAAAGTGTTATAAAAGCGAAGGTCGAATAGAGATAATACCTACAGGTTGGCCAAAAAATAAGTGCATTCCCGTAGCCAAGGTGGTTTTGAGATTATACTTAAGCAACTTTTAGTATGAGACCAACCCCGAAATCGCGAAAAAAAATGTATGCTCCCATAGAAAACGGACGAGCAAAAATGTATGAAACAGCCAAATTTTTCTTCGAGATTTCGGGGTTGCACGTTGGCAACGGGAATACACTTTTTTTTTGGCCATCCTGTATAGTGCTTTTTAAAACACGTAGCAATAGTAACCTAATCAATCAGTACTACAAGTAGCTAGAGATGCACCGGATATTCGGTTACTATCCGGTATACGGCCTATCCGGCCATGATTTTAATATCCGGCCGGATACCGGATAGTAACATCGCTTGATTTCAGAGTAAACTAATTGGATTTAAGAAACAGTCTTGGTCATAATCGTACTTGTTTATTATTTTAAAACAGTTTAAACATTCCACTGACTTGCACGCGCATTCATTTCGCACCTAGAAACGTTCACTAGGATACAGGTCAAACCTGCAGAATGCGCACCTGTAAAACCGAAATGTAGGTATAGTTCCGCTACTATCCTACCTAACCTAACTACTATCCGTTGCATCTCTAACAAGTACCATTGCGGCTGTGTGCCAGATACAGCCTAGTCGCATTTTTTATCTTCAGTCCGACTCACGTATGAAGCTAAAGGCACGCCTCTTCGGGACGCTACGGGCCTTCGGCCTTATGCAGATATCGGCCTAGGGCCTTCGCAATAGCTGTCTACATCACGTTTCACTTAAACCATTGCGGCTGTGTCCCTAAAAAAACGTAACTGCTTTTTTGTTCTTAAATCCGACTCACGCTTGACTCTAGACTTCTAATAGGTTTTCCTGTCATCTTTAGGTAAAGGACTATTTTGTGTATTTTGTTCAGAATTTTAGACCCAGTAGTTTCGGAGATAGAGGGGGGGGAATGGTCATTTTTTGTCTATTTTCTTGAATAACTTCTAAACTTTTTATTGTAAATTTATAAGAAAAATATATTTGAGATTCTCACAATGAGCTCTTTCGTTTGATATGTAACACGATATTGTTTTCAAAACTTTGTTTTTTAATTTTATCGTTTACCCCCCAAAAGTAGCCCCTATGTTTAAAATTCATTTGTTTACGTTACATATCCGTCTTTGGGTCACAGACTTCCATATGTGTACCAAATTTCAACTTAATTGGTCCGGTAGTTTCGGAGCAAATTGGCTGTGACAGACGGACAGACGGACAGACAGACGCACTAGTGATCCTATAAGGGTTCCGTTTTTTCCTTTTGAGGTACGGAACCCTAAAAATCTAGCAGGTTCACTTTATTACCTAACACAATAATTCTGCCATCAATATGTCGAGCTACCCTCCTTACTTATAGAAAAAAATAATTGACACGAGGGTCATTGTAAATTAATTAGTAATAATCAACATGGCGCCGCGGAAACAATAGATTTCGGTTCGTACTGGAAGTTTTGCATTTATTTCTTATGTTAGTATATCTTTTTCCATAATCTATATTTTGATATCTTTACTGTCTCTTAGTGCATACATATTTACAATGCCTTCGAATTTAAAAACATTTAATACACAGAACCTTACATGAAACTGTTATGTATTATATTTGATACACTGCCAAGAACTCAGAAATGTACATATCGAAAGAATTGTATTACATTTAATACATTGCCAAGTTAGCATCAAAATATTTTTACATGATTTTTTAATTTTTTTATTTTTGTGGGGTTACAAAACATGCTCCAATTATTTAATATTAGTTGTCGTATTATTTAGTTATTAAACTTTGATTTTTTTTAAGTACTAGATGTTATTTAACTATATATTTGTACGCTGTAGCATTATTGCTACGCCGTAGCCCGTAGCACGGAAAAATATGTGTAGGGCAAAAAATGGCCCCAAAGTAAAAAAAAAATATTTTTTTTTACTTTTAATTATTTGTTTACTTTTCATATTTTACTCAACTTTTTGCTGACGATTTTTTTGAAACTTTACGGGATCTAATTTTCCGCCCATGTAATCAGGTTTTTGTAGATATAATTTATTTTTACAGGTTTAATACTCATCTGATGCTTTAGATTGCGTTTAATTAGCAGTAAATGCTTATTTCTGTTGCATTACATGTTTTATTTTTATTAAAATCTTCATTTTTCTTCTAAAAAGTAGGTAACTATTTTGTCGAGTTATTGGCACTGTATCAAATATGATACATATGATTTTCCGAAACTGGAAAATCCTGGTTTTTTTTTCTTATTTTTTAATAGTCTAGTATACTCAATAGGTGACAAAAAACTAAAAAAATGTTTATATTTAAGATATTTTGAGCCTTGCCAAGATAAGGGTTAAGGCTAAGCAGAGAGATTGTGAGCGGTGCTATAATTACAATTTTTTGTTTTGTTTTTAAAATTTTTTGAATGTATTTGTACATAAAAAATATATGTTATCGGTAAACTTGTCACTTAAAATTGATTTTTACATTTTTAGTGTTCCGTACAAAACTTTGTTTACGGAACACTTATGGGATCACTTCGGTCTTGCAAATCAGTTATTTTTTTATTTAAATGCCATCTAGTGTGTTTTTTAAATTATAATATGTTTGTAGTGGGTACTTTGACACCTTTGTGCGAGAGTGCAGGCAACTCGCAACAGAAAAACTCTCAACGCTACAAAAAGGTATCGTAAATTTTTCCTAATATCTAGACCTACTTTTTATAACAAAAAACTAAATATCTATGATATTCTATAGAGCTTAAGCTCTATCACTAATATTACCAATAATAGTGATAGAGCTTAGCGAAAAAAACTGCATTTTCGGCAGAAAACAAGCCGCTTTGCGCAGTGATACTAGGGACCAATCTGAATGATTTCATCCGAAGAAACACAAATGTTATCCACTAGAATTCAAGATGGCGGACCTTTTCCAAAATGGCGGCTGCAATATTTAATGAAATCATACACACAAAATGGCTGCACCGATTTTAGTGATTAATATATCAATCAATTTGTATTGACGCCTGTAATCGAATAAAAAATATGACATTTAAGAAATTAAAGATGGCCGCCGAATATTAAGAAAATGCTGTTTTTCTTTTATTTGAGTATCGGTTACTATCCGGTAACCGGCTATAATAATCTCTGCAGACTTTTCTTGGTCTAACTCTAGTCTGAAACCACCCTCAGTGTCGATCAAGATCACGATCAGATCTCATAATTACAGGTGACACCAGAAATATTATACGAAAGTCTCCAAAGGCTTACAGAATGGCGGGAGGCAGTTTCCTTCAAGGAGATCTTGGATTATATAAAGGTAGGTACCTAAGAAAGGAATATTCACATATATGTATATATACATTAAAGGCTAGAGCACACCGGGTGCGTGCGCGTGCGCTAAAATGTTGGAACCGGGCACGCGCACGTCACGCAAGGACAGAATACATAATAGTACCTACTAGGTACAGAAGATATACTCTGTAAAGCCGGATACTCATTAGCGAGCCGTAACCGTAACCGTTGCATGTACTGTAACAACGGTTACGGTTACGGCTCGCTAATGAGTGTCCGGCTTAACAAAACACGTCTGTTACGATTAGAACAGATAAGACCGCTAGGTGGTGCCAAGGTGGCGCAAGCGCTGTCGCCGCCTAGCGGCCATATCTGTCCTGATATTGATAGGAATATTTGTAGACATTATTTTAAAGTTAAGCACATTAATTTATTTAAGTAGTTATTATGTTCCAGGACAATTACCCGGTTACTCCGAACATGTCGGAGTTAAAGCGTGAACTGTATCAAAAACTGGTCATAGCGCACAAAGCAGGTAATACACAGTGTAACATGAGGAAACCGAATAATTTTAACCATGCATTTCTGAGGTCAAAAGAAGGAAAAAATGTAATATGAGTTTAGGTCAATTATGCCAAAAAAATTTTTTTTTGTTTAGTTTTTACAATTTTTTGAATGTTGTCTTATTACTTAAAATTGATTTTTACATTTTTTTTCGTATCACCTTCTTTTTGCAAAGTGTTAGTTGTCACTTTTTGATATCTATCAATAAGGAATATAAGGATATTTAGACTACGTCCCATAGCAGCAACACTACCATCATACCATCAAAAAGGCCTTTTACACTATGTAACAACAAAAACTTGTTTATTTTTAAATTAATATTACCTCTGAAACTAGGCGAATTTCAAAAAAGTCTGTAGGACATTTTTGTCTCTAAATATGATCAGGAATACGCTGTTAAAATTATTCGGTTTCCTCATGTTACACCGTGTAAATGTTGTTATTCTATATCCGGTATCGTCTTGGGTCGTCCCATTTGTTTTTCGTCAAATTCTTAAAGTTGTCCTATTCGGCTTTCGTCATCCATTCTACATTCGTTACAATCCTCGGTGGCTTTCAATGTAGAATGAGTGTCGAAAGCAGAAAAGGACTAATTTAAGAACTTGACGAAAAACGAATGGTACGACCCAAGATGATACCCCCCGTTCGCGATGTAGACTAAAAGCGATATAGGCAAAATATTACACTAGTCATTTTGCGTTCTAGACTGTTCGCGATGTAGACTAAAAGCGATATAGGGGCATTCCACGAGACTGTCGCTTACATAACGCTTTTTCCTTGTATGGCAGCTACCTCAATAAAATCTCGAGAATATACTGCCAATTTGTTAGCCAAGTCATGAAATATTACCTGACCAAATATCGCTTACTCAGCATTTCCAGAAGTATTAGAAGAATTGCGTTATGTAAGCGACAGTCTCGTGAAGTGCCCCTATAGGCAAAATATTACACTAGTCATTTTGCGTTCTAGACCGTCCGCGACTATACCATGTGAATCCTGTACAGTCGCCATCAGATATATCGGAGCGGCCAAGGTGCTCACAAATATCTGAACACGCCTCTATTGTCAGGGCGTTAGAGTGCGTGTTCAGATATTGTGAACACCGTGGCCGCTCCGATATGTCTGATGGCGACTGTACCTAGCAGTATTTCTCGGCTATGTTCCAGGTTTGGTTTGCGTGGACGAGCGGGGACTGTTTCGTCTCACCACGAATCTGGAACGGCTGCGCCAGGTCCCAAAACCGGTGCTCACTCTATTTTGGGAGCTGTACTGCGACACGATGGACCCTCTACCTTTAAGGGTATAGTATAGTCCAACACATAATGGCTCCTCTACACGATGGCCCAGCGCCGGCCACTCAAAAAAACACGGCCATGCGGTAGAATGAGATAGCAATATCACTTGCTCCCTCTAACGCATAGATGCGTCCCTTGATGGAGTGGCCGGCGCTGGACCATCGTGTAGAGGAGCCATAATATAGGAGAGTTCCGTACATTTTTTTATTAAGTATATTTAATATTTTACCAATTTATAGTTTTCAGTTTTATTCCCTTTATTTGTAGTGTAAGACGATATTACTTGACAAATTTCATAGTTCTAGTTATATCAACCGGAAGTACTCTATAATTTTGATTCCCTTGAAAGTATCGAAATATACGTTTTTTGCGGCATAAACGAGATAAAAGGTCTTGACAGATAGATGGGCGGACGGACGGATGTACAACAAAATGATCCTATAAGGGTTCCGTTTTTTCCTTTTGAAAGGAAGAAAGAAAGAAAGAAAATACATTTATTTACGTCAAACCAACAACTTAAATTACAAATTTAATATAGAGACATAGACGTTAAATAGGACCCCCACTCAGCGTAATGTTTTGAGGTACGGAACCCTAAAAACCGCTCATTCCAAAACCTTTCGTAAGCCACTATACAGGGTGTTCAATCTAAATGGGTTAGTATGGAGAGATAGCGAAATCTGTTTGAAATTCAAACTTTTTTAAACTCTCATACATAACCGGGAATCGAACCTGGTCGTAGTCTTTGTAAACAATGTTAGGTATAAATTGCAACGTTTAGGTTATTAAGTGTTCCATTTTCAAATTTTAAATAAATTGGCCCGCCCGCTATAATGCGTTCTTATAAACGCAATTTGTAATGTATAATATCGAAGCAAATAATATATGCATACGTGGTCTATCCAGATAAATGATTCATTGATGACCGATTCATATTAATGACAACATTTTGCTAAATGTTTAAATTTTACTCTAATACATTACACCAATATTTCATAGCAAAACTTGGTCCTTTTACTTTCAGGATCAATTATACAAACAAATGCTACAAGCGATTACATAAAGAATATTGACCAGGTTCGATTCCCGTTTAAGTATGAGAGTTAAAAATAAAGTTTAAATGTCATTATTACCGCCATGGTTCCTAAGAAACTAAGAACAGATTTCGTATCTCTCATAGTTTCTGACTTCTACATACTGACCCATTGGATTGATGGTATAATGCTACTGTTATATTCCCTTAATTCCCTACCATGCTGTAGGTTGTAGCTAACAGCATAACCTTATCTTTCCTTTACCCGACCGAAAATTGTGGCTAGCTGGCAAAAGCTGTATCTAAATAATTCTTATGGCTCCTCTACATGATGGGCCAGCGCCGGCCACTCCAAAGGCCGCATTTATGCGTTAGAGGGAGCAAGTGATATTGCTATCTCATTCTACCGCATGGCTGCGTCCCTTGGATTGGCCGGCGGTGGCCCATCGTGTAGAGGAGCCATTACACTGGTCAAGTCCCATGATACCTAATATTGGACGGTATTTAAAATAAATTATTTTATATAAAGCTCCAGAAGATTATAGAGACATGTAGACAGCCGTTATTTTTAGTGTTTTAGACACAATTTCAATTTTAAAACCCGTATAAAACTATAATGAGTAGGTAATTTGATCGTGACGTCACATGCTAGTGTTTCTTATGAATTCCATAGTAGCAAAACCATATTGACAGCTCTAATAAAAATAAGCTTATTTGACTAGTAGGAAAGTACCCAATTGGATACGACAAATGGTCAAAAGGTAAAAAATGTTTGATTTTTCAGGCCCGCCGTGAAGCTAAGCCAAAAGTTGAAAAAAAGGACGGCAGCGACACCTCCTTGCCCTCAGATATACAATAAAAATAGCAATTTCGATATTATGTCAAGAAATGTGTCATTTTTAAGCAGTTGGTACGAGTAACTTATATTGTCAGTAAGTAGGTATATTAAATTGAAATTTCAAACGCCCCCTACGCTAATCATAAGACTTTTAAAGCCGGATACTCATTAGCGAGCAGTAACCGTAACCGTTGCATGTACTGTAACCAAAAAACATAGTGTGTACGTGGTTCGCAGGTTTGCGTACGTACACACTATGTTTTTCACTATGTACACACTATGGCTTAACGTGCCCAAAAAGATGGCGTGATGCCTTTGGCGTATACTCGAGTAGATGGCGACGCCTACTTAAAGATATTTAACTACACAATTTGAAAAGAACAAGGATCGTGGTCAAATGGCGTTCTAAAAGTTTTAATCATGTGCCGATAGATGGCAGTAAATTATTTTATATAATGGTTTTTCGTTGAAGTCTAAGTTGAGCTTGATCTAAAAATTGGAAATATGCGAATCTATAATAATTATGACAATAAACCTGAACATACTTATGTGTAAGTTCTTGTGAAATAAAATACAATTGTCTTGTATAAAAACTCCTTTTATTTCTTTGGCTCTTAAAACTAAACAAATTATAACAATATTACATAACTGTAGGTACTTAGTAATGGTAACTGTTACATACATACTTGGCGTAATAAAAAAATATCAATTTTCTATCAGTTAGTAGGAGGCGCAATAAGATTAATAAATATGATATTAGTTTGATATTCTCAATGCATCTCGCTCGCATTTTATGTGAGAAATATGCAGACTAATCTCAAAACGATACCATATTTGAATAATCTGAAAAAAGCCTCCATTTTTCGGTTTTATATATGTCACTCTCATTCATAAACATGTGTACACATTTACACCTAGGTAATCCATATGGTTTGAGGTAAAAAGTGTGTAAATAATGTTAAACTAAGTTATCCATTAACTGCTAAATTTAGACAAAGAATATTAGACACACAATATGGTATTACAAATAACCAAAGATATTGCGACACCTATTTGAAAGCGGCTGCAGGAGACTGTCGCTTACATAACGCTTTTGCCTTGTATGGCAGCTACCTCAATAAAATACGTGAATCTCGAGAATATACTGCCAATTTGTTAGCCAAGTCATGAAATATTACCTGAGCCAATATCGCTTACTCAGCATTTCCAGAAGTATTAGAAGAATTGCGTTATGTAAGCGACAGTCTCGTGGAATGCCCCAGTAGATGTCGCCGTACGGCCCCACACATATGCCGTAACTAGGTTGACAAGCGCTCACGTTTGACAGTTACCACAAAATATGCCACTGAATAGCGCCATCTACTTCAGCAGTGAACAGCGTTGCCGCTAACAAACTTGACATAGTTCTAAACGGTGTTATGGAGGCTGACCGTACAATGTACGGCACTACTGAAAAATTTTAGAGACGAACTGCATTTGAACTGCAACCGGCACAGTTTGCAGACAAGTTGCAGTTGAACTGCAGGTATGTCGTAATGTAGGTCCAAATTATGCAATACATATTCAAATGAACCTTTTGCATACAAAAAACCATTAAAGGCGTAAGATTCTTGAGTTGTGATCATAACGCCAAAAACGCAGAGTGAACGCAGTATAAGTACAGTACCATTTCCGTACCATTTCGTATCTTGTCATGGCTCCTCTACACGATGGGCCAACGCCAACAGCCATCCGGTAGAATGAGATAGCAATATCACTTGCTCCCTCTAACGCATAAATGCGTCCCTTGGAGTGGCCGGCGTTGGCCCATCGTGTAGAGGAGCCATCACACTGGCAACCGATATGAAAATGGTACTGAAATTAATTTCCTTACAGAAGTGCATAATTATTTTCCATCGGTTTTCACGGAAAAGTACTAGCGTGTCTTGCTATTTCAGTCAGTCTCGGTACAAAAATACTAAGGATGACTGAAGTAGCATGACAAATACGAACGTTTCAGAGAAAATACGGTGGAAAAACAATTATGCATTACATCTGTACCGTACTTTCACTCTTTCCAGGTTTATACAGGATGATTCATGAGACGTGAGCATGACTGATCCTGCACACTCAGTAACTGATAATTGATCGATCACCGTCGTATTTAGGTGAAACAACCACACTTTTTCCTATTTTTTAACTTTTTGGTGAGGACAATTTTAATTCTCTACAATCATTGTCACCCTACAAGACCTAATTAATAAACATAAAACCTCTTTTACGAAGAAAATAAAATGTCAAACCTGAGTGAATTACGAGTTTTCAAAAGTAACCAGACCGTGGTGACAGTGATGACGTTCAATTTGACGCAGAATATCGATAGTTTAGTATTCTAATGTTAGGGTGACCATCCATGTCGTAAATAAATTAATAACTTTTTTTTCAACACGACTAGAAAATTAACGTTAACCTCACTAATATTGATAGGAAACAGTTGCTTATAATTTACGAAATGCGCAGTGTTAGTCCTGCTCACGTCTCCTGAATCACCCTGTATTTACTTGCACCACAGAATTTTCTGTATGTTGATATTTATTTCACCAAGTTTGCAGTCTCTTTTCGCATTCTTATTTATCCCTGTGAACAATAAAAACGCAATTTAATTTCTCGTTGCAATAATGTGATATACGTTGAATTTGCTCGGAAAATATAACAGGCGTTCTATTTAATCGGGTGCTTGAAATTTCCTAGGAATGAAAACTAAGTCTGGCTACGAGTAAACGGTTCGAGAGTAATATAAGTTTTACATACATACATACTACATACAAATCTTCTACTGGCTCTGTTTTCTTTGTATATTATTAGCAACGAAAACCAGTTTACAACGTATCGAATACTTATTGCATTTAAGTCGCATAACAACTGCGACTGTCGCCGGAGTCACGCCGCTCGGAAGCGAATCTGCGACAGTTACCGCTGCGACACTGTCGCTGCACCCGAGTCGTCGCGACAGAGCCGCTCTTCTCGGAAGTCCAGCTTAAACGGGGCTTGAGGAAGGACTCTAAAGGGTATCGTCTTGGGTCGTCCCGTTCGTTATTCGTCAAGTTCTTAAATTAGTCCTATTCTGCTTTCGTCACCCATTCTACATTTGTCACAACCGTCGGTGGCTTTCAATAACTCAGGCACAGAATAAATAATAGTACTAGGTACAGAAGACTCACTCTCTAACAAAACGCGTCTGTAACGAGCAGCACAGATATGGCCGCTAGGTGGCGACAGCGCCACGCACGGCTTATGGCTTTCCCCAAAATCGGGGTGAAACGGACGTACTTTTAGCTACCTGTAGCAAAGCGGCTAAATCGCGGAGTGAGCCACGCCTGACTCAGGTGGCCTACGAAACTCAAACTCACCTATTTCTACTAATACACTGGCAACTCAATCAGTTCCAGCCGTGCGACAGCGCCTCGCTCTCCCACCCCTTGGGCGCCTCCCACTTGTGCTCCTCATGATGGTGCACTGGCACGTGCACAATCTTCTCCACCACCACCTTCTTCTCCACCGGATAAGGCACGTGCTTGATAACTGGCACGTGCACCTCCTTGTAGTTGTAGACGGGGACCTCCTTGATCACGGGGACCTCTTTGACGACGGGCACGTGGACTTTGGAGACGTGGTGGTGGTGGATGGTGTGGACCTTGTAGGGGACGTGGATGGTCACGTGTTTGCTGGGGACAAAATGTATATTATTAGTGGATACACCATATACTGTAGCGACCCGCCCCGGATTCGCACGGGTTACACAAAAGGTATCGTCTTGGGTCGTCCTATTCGTTTTTCGTCAAGTTCTTAAATTAGTCCTATTCTGTTTTCGTCACCCATTCTACATTCGTCACAATCGTCGGTGGCTTTCAATGTAGAATGAGTGACGAAAGTAGAATAGGACTTAAAATTCCCTGTCATTTAATTTTGCATGTCTGATTATGCCATATATACGAGTAAGTTTTAAGTACAATGTATGTTTCCAGTTCACTTATATGACAGTATGTCAAAGCGTGTCGTAACGAAACATATAGTCCACTCTCAGCGCTCTACCGCATATCGTAACGTAACATCTTAAAAGCAGTAACTTCTTACGAAAGCCATACACACATACGCTGTTTCGAAACTTAACCGGTCTCAAGGAAAACGTGATCTTTATAATAATTCACTTTCCTCTTATTTGGAAACTCAAGTAGGCACGTCATTGTAATTTGAGCGTTATGTGTTTGAGGTATAGTTCAAAATAGCATGGTTAAATTTAGTCAATTGAAAACTGTCCATGTTCCCTTTGCCCTAGTAATATGGCAGCCACGAGTATTTTTAATTAACAAAATCCTGTTTGGCTTGGTTAAGTTCTTATAGAACGCAAAAGCTTGCTAGACTTCAGATCCTTTTAATCAAGAATTCTAATATGGAAAGATTGGAAAGTAATTTACTTAAGTATTAAGTAAATTACAGGAACTTTTACGTCATCGCAATGAGTCATTAGTGATTACGTCTCAAAATCATTAAGTACACTGACTCACTTAGAAACGGACACACGCACAACCAACAAGTAATGCCCTATAAAACTACAAGAAACAAAGGTAGTATGTACCTATCAAACTAGTATGCACTTACGTCCTTTTAACTTCTGCAAGGAACTTAGTGCTTTGTCTTTTATGCGTCGTCGATTTGGCGAGCAACAACTGACGAGAGAGGGAGCTTAAATCGTTGCATTAAGATTCACTATCAGTTAATATTGAACGATACTTTCTCCGTAATCAGGTGAAACCTTTCATTTTATGTGATTCCGATTATATTTGAATGTAGTTAAATGTCTACGCCCGTCCCATGCATGACAATGTAATTTGGTTGCAATTTTTGGATGTAAGTGTCTAGAACGAAGCTAAGGATGAAAGAAGAGTTTTAGACGGACCTAATAATACGGAGAGACACGGAGGTTTTAAATCATCAATTTGCGAACCGTCTGACATACATTTTCTAAATATGTAAATTAATGTGCTAAACTTCCAAAAAATGTCTACAAATTCTACAAATATTTTACATAACAGGTAATCCATTAAAAAGGACTGTTTATTTGTATGCTTATTTAAATGTACTTTTATGTACGAAGAGAGGCCTATGCTCAGCAGTGGGCGACTGAAGGCTAGAATGATGATTGTGGCAAAAATAAACAGATTATTTATCTATCTATCATAGAAACCATCATTCGACTGAAGATAAAAGCTGATTCCGCAAAGACCAGTTATGTCTTTCTTACGAGTCTCAATTGCACAGATATCGCGAACAGTAAACAAGTAATTAGTAATTTGTAATTACTCAATTCGCTCTCATTAGCCGGATTGATACGGTGTATAACAGCTTGCGTAACTTGCTCACGCATAACAACGGTAAGTGACAGTAGAAAACCCATTAGACTATTTGCCGTTTTCACGTGCAAATAGTGGTATGGTGGAACAGGTGCCAACTTGATTGCCGATGGGTGCGGGAATAATGGCTCCTCTACACGATGGGCCAGCGCCGGCCACTCCAAGGGACGCAGCCATGCGGTAGAATAGAATGAGATACTAATATCACTTGCTCCCTCTACAGTCTTTAGACAGCGTGCCAAGGCACGCCACGCATATCGGTGTGCGGCGGGCACAGACCAACGGAACCCCTAGGCGGTTTTCTGTGGCATCATGAACCTTGTCGGAGTCACAGACGAAGTAATAGCAATACCGTACAGAAAGGACACTTCCTACAAACTCGAGGTTTGACAGCGGTTCAGGGTCGAATCATGCTATATGTGAATATGGCACTATCCCTCTCGGCAATTTAGGGTTGTCAAAATTCAAGTGAAAATCTTATCTGTGGTCGTGCAAGCAAGGAAGTCAAGTGGTGCCAACCCTAATAATAGCTCGGAGCAATGCTGAGCCGAACGGAGCCGAGTTCGACCGAAGTCAGGAGTGTCTCCCCACTGTCGGAGTGGACGTCAGTTGACGTCTTTGGGGGTCAAGGGGCTCTTAGATAACCCACTACTAATACTAAAGTACAGTCAAACTTACATTTTTACATCAAAATTATGTCTTTTTGTTATCAATCGCCTGTGCATCTCGCTCGCGCCTATACATGTACGAAAAAGTACGAGATAAATGCACGCGCGAATGATAACTAAACGACTTTCTTCTTCTTCCTCGCGTTATCCCGGAATTTTGCCACGGCTCATGGGAGCCTGGGGTCCGCTCGACAACTAATCCCATGATTTGACGTAGGCACTAGTTTTTACGAAAGCGACTGCCATCTGACCTTTCAACCCAGAGGGGAAACTAGGCCTTGTTGGGATTAGTCGGGTTTCCTCACGAAGTTTTCCTTCACCGAAATGCAACTGGTAAATATCAACTGATATTTCGTATACATAAGTTCCGAAAAACTCATTGGTACGAGCCGGGGTTTGAACCCGCGACCTCCGGATTGAAAGTCGCACGCTCTTACCGCTAAGCCACCAGCGCTTCGATAACTGACTTAAAATTACTATAATTTTTATGTAAAATATACATTCGAATTAGTCTCCCTGGTATTATTAGCTACTTCCGCTATAGTTGCACTAATGAAATTCAACACGGTTATTAATATGAAATGTGTTATTAATATACACATCATTTTGAAACACACGACATGATTATGTCGGTTTTCGTTGGCCTTGACTGTTTTTCGTAATGTCCGAGTAGGTACAGTCAGCAGCAATAGTTGCTAAGCGGGCGAGGTGTCCAAAATGATCTTGACGCGACTTTATTGAT
Source organism: Cydia fagiglandana (assembly GCF_963556715.1). Taxonomy (NCBI): domain Eukaryota; kingdom Metazoa; phylum Arthropoda; class Insecta; order Lepidoptera; family Tortricidae; genus Cydia; species Cydia fagiglandana. Next base: position 7,101,687 of record NC_085959.1, read on the forward strand.
AAGAGTATAAGAGCGCGTCAAGGTCATTTTTGAACACCTCGCCCGCTTAGCAACTTTTGCTGCTGACTGTACGGGGGCAATATAGTTTTCGACGTTGCAGTCGACGTGCGGTTCCCATAAAAATTGCAGTCGAGTTGCAGTCCGTCTGTATCGGCCCTAAATCTGCACATACTTACATTTAAGTAAAATTTAGAATTTTGGAGCAAAAGTAGGTATGCACATTTTACGGTATTCTAGAGTTAGACCAAAAGTCTGCATCGATTTTGATAGCCCGTGGGCTATCAAACTGGACTGGTGGGCTGCACTGCGTGCAGTGCAAGTGTTATTTTTAACGTCAAACTTCTATGAAATTATGACGCTTAACCTGTCGGATCCCACGGCTGAAATCTGAGCCACAAAAGGTTAGTGACTTTTCATACAAAAAAAATGTTGTTTGTATGAAAGGTCACTAACCTTTGTGGCTCAGATTTGAGTCTTGGGATCCGACAGGTTAAATAACACTAGCACTGCGTGGGCTATCTAAATCGCTGCAGACTTTTCTTGGTCTAACTCTATCTAGCTGTGTGTGTAATCATTAACCTCAAATCTGCCGATACCTATATCTATTCAACCACATATTTGCCGATTTAAATGACGATATAGATAACTTGCCACTTACTGCAACTATGTGGTTATATAGTGTCCAAGACTTTTGCAACCGCGTTCACGATATAATGAGCGGGCATTAGGTAAAGTAAGTACATGTACATGTGGTTGCATGCACTGAATGCCTATTTAGTGTATATGGGCCGGTTTTCCATTTGTAATAAGTATTTTTTGTTAGATTTATAATATTTGGCTTTGAAGAGCTTTATTTAGCTTTATTTTGGCATAAATACGAAATCACAACTTGCCCCGTGAAAAATGTAGGTTAGTAATTTTTTGTTGAGATCAACATCGGAATTGGTAATCCAACCGGCAATCCGGAGTTGATCATCGTTTATTGTTTTAATTGTGATTGACATCTGCATATACAATTATAGAAAACACGCATTGTTTATGGCTCCTCCACACGATGGGCCATCGCCGGCCACTCCAAGAGACGCCAGGCGGTAGAATGAGATAGCAATATCACTTGCGCCCTCTAACGCATAAATGCGTCCCTTGGAGTGGCCTGCGTTGGCCCATCGTCTAGCAGAGCCATTATATGTTAATAAGGTACTCACTGGTGACCATGACCACCGGGCACAGGGGTCGCCACCACGGCGGCGAGGACAAGGGATACGAGCTGAAACAAAAAGGTGTGTTTACTGTCCGTCTAAAGGGGCTGATTAACAGTCCGCCGGACGGTATCGGCCTTTCAGTTGTTCGGAACTGTCAAAATTTTGTTGTAACTGACAGGCCGATACCGTCCGGCAGACTGTTAATCAGTGGGCCCCTTAAGAACTCTAAGCGCCACTTGCACCATCCCACTAACGCTACGTCTTACGTAGGCGAACAACGCGCGAACGCGGCGCGGCGCGGCGCGGCGAAAGCGGCCGCCGCCGCGCCGCGCCGCGCCGCGCCGCCTGACATTCGCGTGCAAATCGCGCCGCACCGCGTTCGCAACGAGATCGCTTACGTAGGACACTTCTACGCCCTAAGAAGATAACTTTGAACAAAGTGAGGGCCCGATTCGGATTTTGAAATAGACATCTATTAGATATCTTTTAGACATCACCAAACCAAGATACGATATGGATATGTTTAAGATCTAACCTGTCAAATTTGACATTTGCGATTTCCACAAGATATGACATAGAGATCCAATTCACATCTAATACATATCTTACTTTATTTAACGTAAAAGTGACATTGGTTCCCCGAATTGCGCTGCAAAAGAGAACTAGTTGATATCTAAACTATAACGTATCTAGAATGGATCTAGTACGTGTCGTCTCTTATGAATATCTTGAAGTTCGAATACGGCAGTGCGTGTCATTAATTCATTAGAAAAGTCATATTTTTATCGATTTTGATATTAATGATTCATCAGTTTGTTATTGCAAATGGCATGCAAAGTTATCTTGGTCCGACTCTAAACAATTAGGACATAAATAAATATTATAGGGCAATTTTACACAGATCGACCTAGCGGCGTAGCACGGTCGCGTTTTTATCCCTTATCACCATTCCTGTCACGTTCTAACAAGTATGTTAGTGCGAAAGGGACGCGCATAGTGATAGTCGATAAAAATGGAACCGTGCTGCGCCTGCTAGTCCCACAGCAAGCTCAATAAGGCTCAATGCGACGGATCAAAAGTATTTCAGGTATTTAACCTCTTGCCTTAACCCATCGCTCGAATATGCAAGAGCGATAGGCAAATAACGAAAATTAAGCCGACCCCTGACTAACAGTCCGCCGGACGATATCGGCCGGTCAGTTGTTCGGAACTGTCAAATTTTTGTTCTAACTGACAGGCCGATATCGCCCGGCGGCCTGTTAGTCAATGGTCGGCTTTAGATTTTCGTTATAAAAGGTATGCCCTCAGAACAGCTAGTGCAAATAAGTCGATTTATAACATAAATATAAATTATACATACATATCTTATAAATAATATACTGATATAAATGATTATAAACAATCGCAAAGGACAATAAAATATACATACATACATAACTATTTAAATGCCATTGCCTTTTTTAAGCCTTTAAGTTACAGTCGCCATCAGATATATCGGAGCGGCCAAGGTGCTCACAAATATCTGAGCACGCCTCTATTGTCAAGGCGTTAGAGTGCGTGTTCAGATATTGTGAACACCTTGGCCGCTCCGATATATCTGATGGCGACTGTACAAGCGTAAGTAACAAAGTAAAAGTTTTATTTTAGATTTTTTTATGGTCATATTAACTTGAAATTTATGACAATGCTATAAAATACCGTCTTTTATACCACTTAAACACTGCGTATATTTACTTTTATTTAGTATAACCTGGACTTAATATCAAAACACTTCACTTATTAAATTATTATTAAAATCACTTAGTTTCTTTTTTGCGCAGCAATAATATTATTGATCACTAATTAATAGTCCTTAAACTTTTGCCACAGAGATTACAAAAACACATCTGTTAAAATTAAAAAAAAAACTGTATATCCTTGGATCACTTTCCGCGCGTCTTAATAACACACAAAAAGCAAAAAACACTTACAGCGAGTTTCGCGTACATCTTACTAGTTGCTGGAATGATTGTGTGTGTTCACTGAAAACTTAGAAGTAGGTATGCCTCACAGACAGACGGGCAGAGAATATATACATTAGTTTACGTAAGACATCCCTTCTTTGCGAGCGGGGAGAGTGGTCGTTTCTTTGCGTTCTGGTGGCGAACGCGGCATATACGGGTGTTTTTGGTCTTCCATAAGATTCACATATACACTGTGTTTTTATTAAATTCCGTTAACTTCGGGGTATGGTTAAGTACGTTTAAGAGAATTTTTTTTAATAAAAATTAGTTCACAAAGTAATTAAATGTAGCATATAGCGTTGGTATAACACGTGCATTACATTTAACTCAACCAAACAATTGAAATCTGTGACAATTGACAAATCGATCGACCGAGATTGTACTTAAGGAACATTCCACGGGCTGTTCCGTACTTAAACGCATTTTTTTTTCGTATATTACAACTCTTTTTCGGCGGTTTAAGCCAACGATTATATATATCTGGCCATATTTCTGACCATTTGTTACAGAAAAGAAACTCCTAATAGCTGCAAATCTCCAGAAAACTCGCGTTTGTACGGAACATCGGTAGATAATTTCATGGAATGCTCCTTAAGTTTAGTAGCAAATGTATGAACTCATTCTAAACACTAATCAATATGTAAACCGGCCCTAAAGCACGTGTACACGCTTGTAGAGGCCTTATAGGAAAAAAAAATTGATTATCTTTGAAATGGAATTACGAGTAATTAGAATATCGGTGTCTTTGAGAAAGTTACTTGATTAAAGCTCAGAAATGCACCCTCTTGCAATTAACGGAAATAAAAAAAAACACGCTATATTTTTAGTAAGCGTAGTTTTCAGGATTTAAATAGCGTTGTACATAGGTACATACATTCATTGTTTGTTGTTTAAAAGAGAGCATTTAAAAGAGAGCATTTAATAAAAAAGTCTCCAGAGATACGACATCCGATATCGGACAGTGTGAAAATGCTCTAAGGGGCATGCACAAAGTTCTAAGTTCCAGTTTTTTGTGTTTAAGTTTACCTACTTATAAGACTTATAACCTTAAATTCGATATAATTAATTAAATCTCTTTTTTGTCTTGTAAATAGTTTAAAGGTTTAGGATTTTTTTACCGATACTAGTGACCCGCCCCAATGTCGCACGGGCTACACAAAATCTTAACAAAATATGAACCTTCCTCAAGAATCACTCCACTGATAAGCGAAAACCACATATAAATCCGGTCAGTAGTTTTTGAGTATATCGCGAACATACAGACAGACAGACGCAGCGGGGGACTTTGTTTTATAATACTAGTATGTAGTGATCCTAGTCGCTTATTATTATAACATAGTTATACAGATTGAGGTATTTCCTGTTTACGAAAGTAAAGAAATTAAACATTTTTACGAATAAAAGTGATACGGATATTTTTGCCTAAGTTTGCCGATGTATACCGGGTGTGGCCTGTAACATGAGCAAAAAATTAAACTGTAGGCTGTACTCCTCATACTGACCAACATTTGTTCAGCAACTTTTAAAAATAACTTGTGGTTTGATTTTTAATACACTTTAAAGTTTATTCTAAGACGCAATGTATAGCGATTTTGTTATGTTTAAGGCGTGACAAGCAACGTATGATGATATGGCGTGGCGATGGCGTCCATTGAAGATTATATTTATTTTGTATAAAAAATAGGGAGTCTAAATAATTCATAATTTTTAAAAGTTGTAGAACAAAAGGGTCACCATTTGAGGAGTACAATCTATGTTTTAATTATTTGCTCGTGTTACAGGCCACACCCGGTATAATAGCAAGCATAAATTAGCCTAGCTAATATGACAATACATATTCACATTAGGATATGGTTAAGAGACAACTTTCATTTTTCTGTGTGTGTGTGTGTGTGTGAACTATGAAAAAAAAAAAACTAGGTATATCAACCAAACTGAACCCAACTACAGACTTACATATATAGTTGGTCGAACTCATTTGTCAGTCAGTAAGAACCAGGAAAACTATACGTACTCATCATCCTTTTCTTTTGGGTGCTAGTAGGTACTAGTCTAAGACAAAGATAGTATGATTCTCTCTATGATTGAAATGAGACAGCCGTTTGATATGTAGTGCATTTTTTTTTCAACTCCATGGTATTTTCTCGGATTTTTGTGATTTTCTTCGTATTTGTCATGCTATTTCAGTCAACATCATTACTTTTTGCAACGATTTATGATTTACGGCGGTTTTCGATCGAAAATCGATCTAAGTTCTTATATCTGTGAAAACGCGCAATTTTGAGTTATTATACATGTTATCCGAGCAAAGCTGCGTCTCTCAGATATTTTATGAAAATATGGCGTCATAATGACACTCCCACACTTAGTTCTATCCAACTCGGTGCAAAAGTTATCTTGGACGGTGCAAAGTTAGCTTAGACGCTGCAAACTTAGCTTAGACGACGATCGCCACGAATTAATTTGGCTGGCAATTAAGTTTCAACATACAAAAGGTTAAATTTCAAGTCAATTTTAGCAGTATCTAGAGTCAACGTTTGTAGGTTAGGGGGCGTCCACTGATTACGTGAGGGGTTTTTGTTGAGGTTTTTTGACCCCCCCCCCCTGGGGCCCGTTTCTCAAAAGCTTGTAACTTGTAATACAAGCGGATGACACTTTCTGACTTGACTTGAGCTTTTGTTATGGCTCCTCTACACGATGGACCAACGCCGGCCAATCCAAGGGACGCATTTATGCGTTAGAGGGAGCAAGTCATATTGCTATCTCATTCTACCGCATGGCTGCGTCCCTTGGAGTGGTCGGCGTTGGCCCATCATGTAGAGGAGCCATTAAAAAGGACTTCAACTTGTATTACAAGTTACAAGCTTTTGAGAAACGGGCCCCTGATGAGATGTCGTGAGATTTGTCACGGTCCCCTCCCTGGCCCTCTAATCTCACGTAAGATCTTTAAAATTTTGTATTTTGTTTACTAATGCGTTTGATTTATTAAATAATGCACAAATTTGTTTTATTATTTTTATTAAGAGTAGTAAAGACGACGGGGACCGAATGTTTAATACATATAATCAATACTAAGTAATTTTACATCCATTTCATGGATTTTAATATAGGGTGACCTTAGCCATTGGGCAAACCCTGAAATCCCACGTAGGGTTACTACTCAGAAATGATAAGAGAAAAAAAATAATTATCAAACAAAAGTTATTTACAATAATCGACAGCAAAAATAAACATAGATTTATATTTAGATTTATTTATTTCATAATATGAAATTACAATATAAATTATTTTACACTAATCTATAAGAATTCATATTATGATCGTCAAGTAGGAAAATAACAATTGATTATAATTATACAAATGTCAAGCAATACACAATTTAAAAACCATTATAAGCAATCGATTAATTAACTAAATTATGAACAATGTCAAATAATACTTCATACTTCATACTTACTGTATTAATCATTGGCAGTGCTTTTGACAAATTCTTTGAAAAAATCGCCGTACGTGTGATTTACCCCCACCCCCCCTCCCCTCCCCCCAAAGTCCTCACGTAATTATTGGTCGCCCCCTTAGCGAAAGCATATTATAAATTGTTACAGAGAGCCGCAGCGAAGCATCATATTTTGCAATCAAGCCAATGCAACTTGTATGCAATTGAACTTTGATCGGACTATATGCAATAATGCGATCTTTAGCTAACGTGGCTATGAACCCCTAGCCTCCTAAGGCCCACGGTCCTACCTATAGTACTTCTTCAGTTCGATGAAATTTAAATCATATTCAATTGGAACAGAGTCGCCTTTGCTTTGACTCGTTCAATTTCTAAACAACGGAAAATCAACTCTTTTCCTACACTATAGGTTCAAATTCCAGTGGCAATCTAACCATTAAAAACATGACAATTTCATTGAAATTTGACATTAACGATGACATGGCCACACTTTGTCATTGCAAAAAATACCATGCATAGTTATTTTGGTCCTAGTCTATACCTATGCGTCAATGGGTGTAGGTACAGAACCCATAGTGTAAATTTCAATTTTTGACGACGACGACGACAGTAGGGGGGGGGGGGGTCTACCCGTTAACTATGGCCACCCCGATTGAGAAGATAGTCGCGATTTAAGTTTTTTAAATTTATTATTTGTATTAATTTAAGTAAATAAAAAAATGACGAAAAATTTCTGACATTTTCGTGTTTCATCCCCATTCCTGACATGTCAGGAAAATTCCTGTCATCTGGTAACCCTAGTTCCACCCCAATTTTGGTGGCTAACCATAAGCCGCGCGTGGCGCTGTCGCCACCTATTTAGCGGCCATATCTGTCCATCGTAACAGACGCGTTTTGTTAGAGAGGGAGTCTTCTGTACCTAGTTATATTATTTATTCTGTGCTAAGTAGTGACAAGTGGTGACAAGGTACAAAATGAGTCATAAATTAAAATTAATTAAATTAAAATTTCGACTGTACACGTCATCTATTAGTTAAATGATCTGGTACCTAAGATTAAAGCGTTGGCAACGATGTGAGGTCAGAGTTCGATGCAATATAGACCTTAATAGGTATTTATAGCCTTTATAGGATATACCACATATTTCCACATGACCAGGCGTGGCTCACTCCGCGATTTCGTCCCTTTGCTACAGGTAGCTATAAGTACATCCGTTCCACACCAATTTTGGAGAAAGCCATAAGCCGCGCGTGGCGCTGTCGCCATGTCGCCATATCTGTGCTAATCGTAACAGACGCGTTTTGTTAGAGAGTCTTCTCTACCTAGTACTATTATTTATTCTGTGACATGACTAATATTATCACTAGGGTGGTTCACGTTTGTATGGGAAAAATTCAAACTCTAGCTAGAAGAAGCGGCACCCTCTCATTTTGTTACACTTGTTCTGTTGACTAAATATGCCAAGTTTTGTAATCTTATCTCAACTACAAGGGGGTGCTCAAACACTTTGAAATTTTTCAAAGTTGTATGAAATTCAAAAAAATCAAGTTTATATTTTTTTGAGTTTTATGTATGTAGTAGGATACACATTATTTGAAAGTATGATTTAAAAGTTATTTGGTGAAAAAACATTTTTATTTCTATTTTTAATGATTTTTTTAGGTGATTTTCTAAAAATCTTACTTTAGAAAAATTATAAAAAATAGAAATAAAAATGTTTTTCTACTTAAAAACGTATAAATCACATGTGCAAATAATGTGAAAACAGATACTTTAATAAAATTCTGAATAGTAAATACTTACTTGTTTTTTTTGGTTTACATAGAACATACAAAATTTTCAAAGTGGTTGAGCACCCCCTTGTAGTTGAGATAAAATTACGAAACTTGGTGTATTTTATCAGCATAATAAGTGTAACAAAATAAGGGGGTGCCACGTCGGAAAAAAAATGTTTATTGAACCACCCTAATTATCACTTATCAGAGACTAGTTAAAAGCTCGTTTAAAGGTATTAGATAGATATTTTCTTTTTGTCTAGCCAATATACTAAATAAAGAGGACAATCGTACATACCAAACTTTACCTTACTTGACGTAAAGTGAAATTATCTCTAAATCATAAGTACTTGTCAAGTGACAGTTCAACAATCATATGAAATGTATGAAATCATTGCGTAAAAACAGCAACACTTAACTGCCCATCGGTGGACCTTATTACTAAAGGCATAAGGTCCTCCGATGGACAATAAGAGTGGGCGTTGGTACCGCAAAGCGAATTATTACCATTATGTTGTCAGTCATTGGTTCCTGCTTGACTTTTTCGTGTAATTTACTATAATGATGGTTTGACCTAAGCATAGACTAGGAATCCTCTAGAACGAGTTTAGAGCAATTATTTCATGCAACCGATGATGCCAAAAATGCAGGGGTGCGCGGGACGAGGTGAGCGAAATCCCTTGCCGTGATTGGTCCGTTCAAAGACACGGACGTCACACAAAGACACTTTCGACTCGAACATGGAGTAGAATTACCGTATGCGTGGCAGAGGGGGTAGCGCGACTATGCTAAGTGGGCTATCAAATCCGCTGCAGACTTTTCTTGGTGCGACTCTAATGGTAATGTTTATGACGTTATCACGCAAAATTATCGTCCGTAAACCGACTTCACAGACTACCATTTTTAGGGTTCCGTACCCAAAGGGTAAAACGGGACCCTATTACTAAGACTTCGCTGTCCGTCCGTCCGTCCGTCCGTCTGTCTGTCACCAGGCTGTATCTCACGAACCGTGATAGCTAGACAGTTGAAATTTTCACAGATGTATTTCTGTTGCCGCTATAACAACAAACACTAAAAACAGAATAAAATAAAGATTTAAATGGGGCTCCCATACAACAAACGTGATTTTTGACCAAAGTTAAGCAACGTCGGGAGTGGTCAGTACTTGGATGGGTGACCGTTTTTGTTTTGCTTTTTTTTGTTTTTTTTTTGCATTATGGTACGGAACCCATCGTGCGCGAGTCCGACTCGCACTTGCCCGGTTTTTTTTAAACAATTATGGCCTGGATGCGCGTGATTTAAGCCAATCACCTGTCACTTGTCAGACGATATTTTATTCCCGCGTTGTCTAGCTTTTAGATATTTTTTACATTATAGGTAGTGTAAGATACTAGTATAGCCAGTAAAGCTCCAACGTATGCAGCACAATCTTATACAACGTGTCCCATAATTCAACGATAAGCTCGCACGAAGATGGTTGCTTAGGGGTCATCCATTAATTACGTCACACCAATTTCTAGGTTTTTTGACCCCTCCCCCCCCTTGTCACACTTGGTCACATTTGGCAAACCCCTCCCCCCCTAGTGTGACGTCACATTTTTTCTACGAAATCGCCAAATCGAATTAAGTAAGTACCTAAGTATTATTAATATTTTATCAAAATATTTTTGACGATATAAATATTAGTAATTTTATAACCCAAAACTGCTTAGGAAAGAAAATTAAACGATTAAAAACTATTTTCGTTTTAAAAACTTGTTATTTAAATGTACAGCGAACTAAATAATTTAAATAAATTTTCAGTTACTGATGAAGTTAAAGTGACGTCACAAAGTTTGTGTCTCCCCCCTCACCCATGTCACAATATGTCACTTTTTCTTGACCCCCTCCCTCCCCCTAAACGTGTGACGTAATTAATGGATGACCCCTCATGACTACTCGAGGAAAAATAATAATAAAAAAAAATTGAAAAATTGTAGACATGGTCGTTAAAAATACCACTAGGGGTGACAATTTTCATTTTTTTTTCTGTAATTCCATAATATTCTAATTATTCTAAATTAAGATATTTGTATATTTCTTTTTTTCCTCGAGTACCTATACTTCGTTTTTTTAGCATTAGAAATAAGGTAAACAATCTTGATATGTCTTTTAATTGAAAAATACGTTTTAAAAATAAATTACGGCAAATATGTAACAATTATGAATCCAATACGATCATTTATATTCTTCTGCTTTCATAAGTAATAGTTTTTGATTTTTAAAAAGGGTTTTTCAATTAAAAGACATGTCAAGATCACTTACCTTCTCGCAAGTTCTTTCTAATGCTAAAAAAAACGAACTATAGTCATGAGCAGGTCCATCTGGTGCCAGGTTATCGTTGAATTTGGAGGCAAATGGTATTTATTATTAGTGACAATAATATACATTTATGCATCAAGGAAGGCGATATTTTGTGCTATCTGCCTCTTTATTAGGGCGCTTCACGTGATATTCGAAAGACTGCACTATGAAACACTAGTACGGTCAAGGAATAATTTCAGTACCTTGACCACAGAATAAATAATAGCACTAGGTACAGCAGACTCACTCTAACAAAACGCGTCTGTTGTTATCAGCACAGATATGGCCGCTAGGTGGCGACAGCAGCGCCACGCGCGGCTTATGGCTTTCCCCAAAATTGGGGTGGAAGGTGGAATGGTACTTTTAGCTACCTGTAGCAAAGCGTCAAAATCGCCGTGAGCCACGCCTGCCTTGACACAGAAAGATGCTCGCATTTTCCCACTGATCTGGAACAATCTCGACGACTGGGTCAAGCTGCGTGTGCCGATGACGTAACGGCCATTTTACTTACACGTAATTTAGAGAAATGAAGGACGCTCTCGTAATGCGGGGGCCACTGGACTGGAATACAAAGTTCGCTGGACTAGTTTGACGACCGGTCGGGCGAGTGGTCGGTACTGAGAGGCTGTTAGTCCAGAGAAGAGGTAAGTTGTCAGAGAATTGAAGAGTATTTTCAAAAGGGCTTACGTTTGTATGTTTCTCATAGAGAAATAAGCCCTTTTGAAGCAGTGAACGCATATACTTAGTATGGAAACCGCCTTTAGGAACATTACCGTTCAAATTCTCGGGCCAAATTAGCACACACACACAATTACGCCTACATTCAAATAGGACGACGCGTTTACAGAGCCTGTAATCAAAGCTGGTAAACAAAATAAGAGTCATCTTTATTACTCTAATGGTACATAGCTAAGTGTAGATGAAATGCATATAATGTCAATAACTACCAATCAGCGACATTAATCCGCTAATAACCTTCTTGCTGTACGTACTGGCCGCTGAGAGTTCGCGGTTCATATTTGATTAGAATATGACTTGGACAGGGATAGGTTTATGCCATACAGTGAAGAACCAGTCAAATAATTCACGTATAATAATTTAATGCAGATTAAAAGATAACTAGTTAAAATGTTGTTATGACATGACAGACTAACTCAACATAAGTAAATATATATCATTGTTGTATAAATGTATTCCGCTATAATAAGTATTTTGTATATTTTATTATCTATCTGTATGGCAGTGCGAAGTCACGTTCAGGTATAGTCTGTCCGTTTTTCTAAGATCAAGTACGCCACAGTAAATGTATGGCGAACTTGATCTTAGAAATCGGACTGGCTATACAGTCTGCAAAATTTACATGGGTACAAGAATCGGGTCAAAAATATTTGAACAGGCGGAGTCACAATAAATCCCCACTTTCAGTTCAGAATATTTTATATGTATATAGCCGGTCAAGCAAGTTTGTCAGTAGAAAAAGGTGCAAAATGAAAATTTTGTATGGGACCACAGCCGTTCGCGCGCTTACATTTTCTAAATTTGCCGCTCTTTTCTGTGTGCATTTGTTAAATGAATTCAGTGAAAGCATGATAGGAAAAATGTATCTACATATAGGAGACCGGGTATGATTATCTCACGGGTTATATCTCATGAATAGAACATATTCTAGATGGTTTACTAACGAATGGCCCAAAAACGTTTCCCAAAGTATCACATCCCAAACTATGTTTCCCAAATTATCATTTCCCAAAAAAATGTTCGGCAAAACAACTTATCGCATATTTTCAGTTAGCAATAGTCTTTTTTGGCAAGTTATTGTTTAGCAAATAACTACTTGGACAAGTTTCATTTTACCAAATATTATTTAGTCAAATGTATCATTAAGCATAACTTACATGTCCCACAATATTGCATGGCATACAATTTACGTAGGTACCAATAGAGAGGAGGCTGCGGAATTTATTTGTCTGGTACTTAGCTGATCATTACATATAGACGGTCAAGCAAATCTTGTCAGTAGAAAAAGGCGCGAAATTCAAATTTTCTATGAGACGCTATCCCTTCACGCCTACATTTTTCAAATTTGCCGCCTTTTTTTACTGACAAGATCTGCTTGACCAAGTATATATGTACATAGTAAAATGTAACGTCAAAAAAAAAACATTCCTCAAAAATATGTAGTAAATGATCACTAAAATTAAAACTCCATTTTAATATAAAATGATAACCAAATTTGTTACATCTTGCTATTCTATTAAAGCAAATAACACCAAAGTAATAATTGTAACCCAAAAATTGTAAATAACTACCAATTTTTAAACAACATTTTAGTCTAAAATGACATGCAATTTTTTTTACATCTCGTTATTCTATTAAATTAATTAATCCACTTCGATGACCTTTTTCTAGTACACAGTATTTCGTTTCTGTATGGACGGCAGTTCTAACCTAACCCACTTTCTAATAGCATTTCGATTCTGTGAGGGTCACAGTTCTAACCTAACTTAACCCACTTTTCTGATAGTGGTTCCGTTTTGTGAGGATCGCAGTTCAAACCTAACCCAACCTACCCAAATTACGTAGAATTTAACGTACCTATATTAACATAACAAAAATTACTTTAAATAGATATGCTTATTTGTCAAATTTGCGAAGTGACAATTTTGACCAAACATCTTTTTGGAATATAATCATCAACTGAAAAATAATAAATAATTATAATTATAATTTAATTTGTTCAAATACTTCATTGTAATATAATCATCATTCTCTTGCCCTTGTTCCATTCACTTGGGGTCGGCGCAGCATGTCTTTTTGGAATATAATATTAGACAATAAAAAACGTTTGCTAAATAAGTTTTTGTCCTAATAACATTTGACAAAGTAAAATCATGCCAAATGATAATTTGACCAAATAAATTATATGCGAAGTGTAACTTTGCTAAAGGTTTCTTTGGGAAATGAAACTATTGCGATAAGTTTGTTGGGAAGTGAAATTTGGCGAAATGTATTTGGCCCAAACGAAAGTACACCATTCTAGATATCTTGCCAGGCATCCACTCAATTTCATGTCTCTCTAATTGGACGCTTTTTTCCATAGTTCTCTGCGAATAGCATCTTGTGGGAATCTGAATGGAAAGTAATGTAAAATGGCAATACCAAATTTGATTATTAATTTGAAATAACTAGGTAGTTTTTTTATAGCTCCATCTCATGAAATAAAAAAGGAAAATACAAATCTGTAAGAAGGAATTTATTTATAATTATATAGAAAATACCTAAACCAAACACAAGTTAATAAAATAGTCTACTTCATTTGGCATAACACCATCCCTATTATCCTCGCAATTTAAAAAGTCGTATGTTGTTATGAAAGTCGTATGCAGTTGTTACGTTTTAGCTTAGCACGGTAGTATTGAAAACAAATCGTCATGTTTTTTCCAAATTTTACTGAAGTTATCTGTTTACTACAAGTGAAAAGTGATTCCATTGTCCTTGGTATGAACTAAAATAACTTCTGCACCACTTCACGACACATGAATATATTTTTATTACAAAAACGTTGTTTTTATAAATCAATTTAGCCATTTGTCACTGACTGTCATCTCGGTCGCGTACTGAGATTGCCAATCGAGCAGTTTGTAAGTACCGCCTATCGCGGGGTAGTTTGCGTTGGGTCATAATTGAGCGGACAGAATACTTCCATGTATATCATTTCGCTGTTTTGAAGACACTCCTCAAGTTATCCTTCTTTAGTCAATGTCAGGCGTGTCTCACTCCGCGATTTCGTCGCTTTGCTACAGGTAGCTAAAAGTCCATCCGTTCGACCCCAATTTTGGGGTTTTCCATAAGCCGCGCGTGGCGCTGTCGCCATCTAGCGGCCATATCTGCGCTGATCCTGACAAACGCGTTTTGTTAGAGAGTGAGTCTTCTGTACCTAGTACTATTATTTATTCTGTGTCAATGTGTAAGTCTGAGGATAGTTGCTTTTTTTTAACCTCCGACACGTAAGTATAAAAATAAAAAAATGTAAAACCCCTGCAAAAAAGACTAGAGTCTGTGCGGAAAGAGAAGACTTCTTCTTCTTTTTCGTGTAAAGGGATCAAACTTCTTGAAACAAAATTTTTGTCTGCCAATGCTTTGCCACTTCGAGCCCTCGGGGTGTAGCCCTCAGGAGATCTTCCTCAGTGCACGTCGTTGAGCACAGAGAGCACTGTCTCATGTGTAATGTTGTTTGAGGGACTCCACACTCGCAGGATGTATCACCTTGTCGCCCAATTCCCCATCTCAGAAGATTATCTTTTGACCGACCAACTCCCGTCCTAAGTAGGGTTGCCAACCGTACTATATTATATAGTATTGTACTATATTTTGGCTCTCTGTACTATATACTTTTGGAAAAATATATAGTACGCAAAAATACTAAATTTCCGATTAAACGTTTATTAAATTAAATTAAATAAGCCTTTAATCAATATATGAGAGACACTTGTAAATACAGATTGGATTTTTAGTTTGCGGATGTACATTGTTTATATTATAGAATGTCTCTTAATGTGATGTGCCTGTCGGCATAGGCCTCTTCCAACTCTCTCCATTGGAGAAACGTATATTACACTCATGTTTAGTATTTTATCTAAAAGTACCATATTTTTGTGAACTGTACTATATTTTTGATGCCTTATTCTGGAAAATACTATATTCCACCAAAGAAAAGTTGGCAACCCTAGTCCTAAGTCTGTTGAGAGCTTTCCATACTGGCCACTTTAGAGAGTGAATCTTCTGTACCTAGTACTATTATTTATTCTGGGGCTGCGACAACCCTAGAGGCGACGCAATAAGTGAAGTGTGACAGGAAGCGACCCAGTTTGCAAAGCGCATCAGAAGTGGTTTATCCGAAACGGGGAAAGGTAACTGGTTCATAATGAGTCTCGTAAGTTTTTGTTAGCTTTTGCTCGAGTAAATTTATGTTTTAAAATAAACGGGTTCCGAAATCGATGGTACCATCGCCCACACTGATAAGTGTTTACTGTATATCCGTGGACCTTATGCTTTTTGTAATAAGGTCCACCGATGTACACTTGTACAGTCGCCGTCATATATATAGGAGCGGCCAAGGTGCTCACAATATCTGAGCACGCCTCTATTGTCAAGGCGTTAGAGTGCATGTTCAGATATTGTGAACACCTTGGCCGCTCCGATATATCTGATGGCGACTGAACAGTAAAGTCAGAGTGTTGCTGTTTGTAGAAATTAGTACCGAAAACATATTTCATATAAATTTTTAGATGCTTCTAATTCATATAACAATTAAAAATTACTGCCTATGATTAGTATACTTACATCAAATTATGTTAAAGAAATCAATAATGTCAATATCCGAGAGGAAAATGGGAACTACGTCTGTATGGAGAAGCGGCCGTCTCTTTTCCTCTTAACGACACGTGGCCATTCCTTCTGTAGGGCTGCTTTCCGTGAGCATTCGTTTGAAAGCTGAAGGCCTACCGCGAACCACGTTACGACGTGTTGCCTCCCTGTCACACTTACGTACAAATTTACAAGTGCGACAGAGAGGCAACACGTCGAACGTGGTTCTCAGTAGACCCACTGAAACGGAGCACTAACGCTCGGACAATAATGTGAAATATCTTCGTAATATCATAAGGCGTGGCTCACTCCGCGATTTCGTCGCTTTGCTACAGGTAGCTAAAAATACATCCGTTCCACACCAACTTTGGTGGCTAGCCGTATATAAGCCGCGCGTGGCGCCGTCGCTACCTAGCGGCCATGTCTGTCCAGATCGTAACAGACGCGTTTTGTTAAAGAGTGAGTCTTCTGTACCTAGTATAAGTACTATTATTTATTCTGTGGTACTATTAATAGCTAATATCTAAGTATCCAGATGATTTGAAAGCAAGTGGCCTTTCCCAAAGTAGGTTAATTATTGTATATTGAGAGATTTACTATCATTTTGTTAACCGGGCTTGCAACACATTATGCAACTTCACCGACTGCGCGCGCTAATGTTATGGTGGAGTTGTTTCGATGCGTTTGATTGAGAGACCCCACACTTAAGGCCGAGCCACACCGGCTTGCGTGTGCCTGACGTGCGCGTGTGCGTGCGCTAAAATGTTGGAGCCGCACACGCACACGTCATGCAGCGGTGTGCCGTCTCTCATAAGGATCTGTATACTACAACGCCGCACGCGCACGTGCACGTCACGCACGCGCAGCCGGAGTGCACAGGCCTTTAATCGTACGCAGCGTACGCGCGACTGCTAGAGTCGGACCAAAAAAAGTCTGCAGTAGATTTGATAGCCCACGTGTGTGTCATTGTCATAATTTCAGTGCCCAGTGTCATTTATACGTCATAATTTCATAGAAGTTTGACGTTTAAATTAACACTTTCACTGCGTGGGCTATCAAATCCGCTGCAGACTGTTCTTGGTCTGGCTCTATCAACTCCGTTGCTGTCTCTGGTATGCTCGCAAGTGGCTGACGTAGCCTATCTTATTATTATTACTTAACTGCATATACCTAACTATAGGACAAAATAGCTATAAACAACTTTTGATTTATTAGAACAGATATTAAATAACAAAATAAATAAATCATAAATCTAGCCCTAAATTAGCCTGAGGCATTGTTCCCAGGACGCTGGCCGCGTTCCCCCTCTGCACAGGGAGGCTGAATTTTTGTGCAAAGGTCGCCAGGATAAACAACTATAGGATAGTGATGTGACAAAAAAGGGTAGAAATTAAAAAGTGGCAATACTATAGTGTCGTTCTTTTCAAATCAATATATATTAAGAAAACGGAAGTGAATGATGAAATGACGGGCGACAGAGAGGTGTGGAAGAGAAAGACATGCTGCGCCGACCCCAAGTGAATGGAACAAGGTTCCAAGAGAATGATGATATAATTGATATATTAAGAAAACGGGATGACACTACTGTATTGCCACTTTTTAATTTCTTCTATTGTTTTTTTGTCAGACTGTAGATGTATTGTTTTACGTAGGTAGATTTCAAAATTGTTTGCAATACTCATATCTACAACAGTATTGAAATACCCACTGGTAACAGCGGCCGGAATTTTACGAAATTGGTTGCATTGTTCAACATACGTTGTATCCATATTCCATATTATTGTTTGGTATAAAATTAAATGTATGTACAAATGTAAGTACATTTCGATGCTAGTGCGGAAAGTATGTCATTACTTCACGGGTACCGAGGCTCGGGACGAATGAAGAATGACATTTCCGTTGCGAAAAAATAACAAGTAAAGTAAAATAATAGAAAAACAAGTAAGGAATTCTAAACTTACTTATTTTTCGATTTTTCAGACAAATCACTTTCATTTGCAACTGCAGCCTTCTCACAAATTTCTGGCGGTGTTAAATCAATTTCAAACTCTGATTCACTCATTTTATAAGCAACTTTTTGGAAACTTAAGATTGGAAAACAAAGTTGTTGTAAGTTCGATCTTTCGCAGTGCAAATTTCTGATATTATGAAGAGATGTTTTTTATTTCTAGCTTTTATTCGACTATTGAACCCACTTCAATACAGGGTGATTCAGGAGACATGAACAGGATTAACACTGCGCATTTCGTAAATTATAAGCAACTGCTTCGTTTCAGTATTAGTAAGGTTATCGTGAATTTTCTAGTCACGTTGAATAAAAATGTTATTAATTTATTTACGACATGCATGGTCACCCTAAAATTAGAATACTAAACTACCGATATTCTGTGTCAAATTAAATGTCATTACGGTTTGGTTACTTTTGAAAAGTCGTATCTCACTCAAATTTGACAGTTTATTTTCTTCATAAGAATCAAAATGCTGTCATTACGGTTAAAGAGGTTTTATGTTCATTAATTAGGTCTTGTAGGGTGACTATGATTGTAGACGTATGTAGATAATTAAATTTGCCCTCCCCAAAAAATAAAAAAATAGGAAAAAGTGTGGTTGTTTCACCTAAATACGACGGTGATCGATCAATTATCAGTTACTGAGTGTGCAGGATTAGTCCTGCTCACGTCTCATGAATCATCCTGTATACAGTCATTTGATCCTCAAAACAAACCATCGACTGATGACGCCATTCATAAAAAAATGTCAAATACCCTATTCAATATGAAATCTACAACCGAAAATGCGAAGGTACTTACTTAACGATCTAAATCTAAGATAACGATACACGATCCACGTTTCATTCATTCATAAGTCTTCATTTCAACATTAAAGTGAAATTTAATCTCAGTACGGTCCGCGGATTCTGTAAACTCGATATAATTTCAAAATGCTTAATACACAAAACATATTACATTACATATTATACTAATATCTCAAATAAGGGCATAAGTCACAACAAGTTACGTTAGGCTTGATGTCGTTTTAATGGCATACTTGGCATATTACGGCATACAAGTTGATAAACTAGTAACGGCCCAATTCGGACAATACTTATAAGATGTCACACCGATACGATACCGTTGTCATTGTCGAATGTGACGTACTTATATGGTTGAAGTAATGTCTATCTTGCCACTGACAGGTCGGAATCGTATCGGTGTTACATCTTATAAGCTTTATTCGAATCGGGCCGTAAGTCGAGCGAGACAAAATTACGGTAATTTGGGATCATACAACGGCTCCAAATACGCCCACTCACACCAAACACATTTTACAATTGGATAAATAATATATAGACCCTATTACTAGTGTAATAATGTCCATTTTGCTATTGGACTTTAGGATTTGGGAGCGCAAAATGACTGGCATAGTTTGTCAATCAAATTAGAGCAATTTATTGTTTAAAATCAAGTTTGACGTATTCATTTATAGGTAATTAGGTAATGTGATGTAAAATATACTTAAGTCTTCATAGCTAGGTGCCTTCATATTTTCATGAGTTTCATTCACGTACTTACTAATTTTACTCAAGTCCTTTTTACCGATTTTATACCTACCTATTCAAAAATTACATACCTACCAAGCTAACCCTACCAAAGCTATAATACTTGGAATCATACAGTAGGTACCTACTCTAAAATAAGTACCTATAATAAAAACTCAAATTTGCGCGTTTCCACAGAGATAAAACCTAGCTAGATCGACTTATCGCCCCCGAAAATCCCCATATAGCAAATTTCATCGAAATCGTTAGGCCCGTTTCCGAGATCCCCGATATATCTTATACCTTTAAGCAGTTTTTGTATATAACCGATACATGCCACTGTGGTTCCACCGTCACTGGTAGGGGCCTGCACGGTCTGTCTTGCAGCAGGAGCGCGGGCCGCATCACACGCCACGCCAGCATCAATGACATTCTGCGCCGGGCCTTTACCAGTGCCGGAGCACCAGCCGTCCTGGAACCCACAGGCCTGACCAGGGACGACGGCAAAAGGCCCGACGGGATGACTTTGGTTCCCTGGAGGCTGGGCCGGCCCCTAGTGTGGGACGCCACGTGCGTCGACACAATGGCGCAGTCCCACCTCCCGGGAACCTCGACCAAGGCTGGGACGGCCGCCGCAACGGCCGAGCACCTCAAACGGCGCAAATATGCAGCCATTGATTCTGGTTGCATGTTTGAGCCGTTTGGGGTGGAAACCCTCGGGCCTTGGGGACCCGGGGCACACCAAATATTTAGGGAGCTGGCGAAGCGTCTTAATGATGCTACGGGTGACCAGAGGGCTGGGTACTTCCTTGCCCAACGAATTGGCATTGCCATTCAGCGCGGCAATGCCACCAGCCTTCTGGGCACCCTACCATCCGGCGCCGAGCTAGCTCCCATTTTTTATCTGTAAATATGTGTATATAGTTGTTAGAGTTTAGTTTTAGTTTTAATTTTAATTTTTAGTTTAATTATTTTGTTAATTCTTTTATTTTTGCTACCTCAATAAATAATTTACCGATACATACTTTAACCCCCTTGTGGGATGCATTAAAAAAAAACTACAATAACTTTTCTACTATTTTGTATTAACGAAGTTTCAATTCAAATGTCCGTTGCCGATACAAATATTAACCCTTTTTTATTTAACCCCTTAACTCACTTGCACGTTCACTAACCCGGGGTTAACCGGTTAAACCGTTAACCCAGTGTCAAATTGTACTGCATGGTAACCATGGTAACTCCAGGTTTAACCGGATAAACCGGGTTAGTGAATAGTGCAAGTGGCACTTAGCGAATGAATTTCCAAAAACTTTTTTCGATTTTCAATTGAGGGCAACGCTCTACCAAATAATACATACATTGTATAATTATTCAGTGTATCTTGTATTCTGTATTCCGTTTCGTACACGGCAGGTGAAACCGCGTTAGGTGCAATGTTGTTAGCGAATACAAATAAGGTGAGGCTAATAAAAAAGTTCTAGGCGTCACAGTAACACCTAGAACCTATAGTTCGTTTTTAAACGGTTTTATTAGCTTGACGACCCGTATCTTCTTTGTATATATGTGATTCAAATCTTGCAATCGATTTTTCGATCACTTCTACTTAACCGATTTAAATGAACGACCCCAAAATCATCCAGTATAATACCGATTTATACTGATAATATATAGAAAACACCCATGACTCTGGAACAAATATCCGTGCTCAACTGAACTGCTCATCAGACAAATAAATGCCCTTACCTATAGCCAGGACCATCGGCTTCATTTCATAGGCAGGGTCACTAAGCGTCGGTCCAAAAAAAGCCACCAACGGATTTATTAGCCCACGCAGTGCAAGAGTTATTTATACGTCATAATTTCATAGAAGTTTGACGTTTAAAATATCACTTGCACTGCGTGGACTATCAAATCCGCTGCAGACTATTCTTGGTCTGACTGTCCACTAGGCCAGACAGAAGTAAAACTTTAACTTATGGACTGTTCAGATAGCCATTAAAAAATTAAGCGTGCATTTGAACCAATTTATCCATGCCGTTAAAAAAACATGTAACTTAGAGCGCTCTTACAAGAAAAGTCGAAATAATGCAAAATTGATGATACTAGTCGACGAAATTCAGGACTTTGTGCTCATTATTAGAAACAATGAGTACTTGTTCCAGTAAAAGCGTCTTCTTATCTTTTTAAATATCGTTGTAAATATTAGAAAAAGGACTTATTAAATTAGTAATGAATTTTTTTCTGATGGTCGTTTCCGAAAAACCCCGTGAAGCACTGAACGGCAAGCTCTTATTTAGAAATGTTGAGAAGTTTACTCTGCTAAACCTGGCTATTTTGTATTACTAATACCCTGTACTTTCGGCATATCAAACGATATTTTTTCTACATACCTTTGAGAAAGAGAAAATCAAAGTAAAACGAACTCAATTTTCTCTCCGAAACAAGTGTCAATTTCTACGAAAATCTACTTAATATCGAAGTCATTTTCATACTCAAGCAATCTGCAACGTTTGCTTATACTGTTGGTTACATTAGTGTTTATGAAATTCTACTATAATTTTTTGGCAATTTTTTGAAAACTACTCTATATTACCGATGACGCGCGCTCGCCAGCTCAGTGCCGCGGCAGAGCTTGTACAGGCAGGACGTGTGTCGGTCGGCTCCGCACATTTTCAACAGCGACGACGAGGTTTTTTATCATTGTGTGCGGCGGGCGCCGTGTAAAACGCTATACTGTGTGCGTGTAAACCGCAACGAGAGACTTTGATCCTAGCACTGTTTTTATAGTATTATAATTTATAATGGTACAGTTTAATAAACTACCGGACAAGATTAAAAATATTTGAAACGACCTGACATTCTATATGTATTTATTTGACTCAAGATAGTACTCAGGGTCTGATGATGGAGCCGGAAGGTGGTCACCGGTACTAATCAACCATGCAACTAAACCACTTCGTGTTTGGGCTCGTTTGATTCGTCTCAACAAGATCTTTGACACAAGATAGTACTCAGGGTCTGATGATGGAGCCGGAAGGTGGTCACCGGTACCAATCAACCATGCAACTAAACCACTTCGTGTTTGGGCTCGTTTGATTAGTCTCAACAAGATCTTTGACACTGAAGATACACAAGGTTTGATTATGGAGCTGAAAGGTGGCCACGGGTACCAGTCTATCATGTAACAGTATCATGAGGACAGAAGACGATTGAGGATTGACCGATCAATTCGAATTAACGATTATTAATCGTCAATCTTCAATCAGTAGATTTAGAATTAGTTTCGTCAATCGTCAATTCGAATTGATCGGTCAATTCTCAATCGTCAATCGTCAATTCGAATTGATTTTTTGCCAACACTGCTATCATGTAACTGAACCACTTCATGTTTGGGCTCGTTTGATTCGTCTCAACAAGACCTTGGACACAAGTTAGTACTTAGGGTCTGATGATGGAGCTGGACTGTGGCCACGGGTCCCAGTCTACTATGTAACTGAACCACTTCGTGTTTGGGCTCGTTTGATTCGTCGCAACAAGATCTTTGACACAAGATACTACTCAGGGTCTGATGATGGAGCTCGAAGGTGGCGACGGGTACCAGTCTATCACATAACTGAACCACTTCGTGTTTGGGCTTCGTGTTTGGTTTATCACCTAGTGTCAAAGATCTTGTTGAGACGAATCAAACGAGCCTAAACACGAAGTCGTTTATTTGCATGGTTGATTGGTACCGGTGACCACCTTCCAGCTCCATCATCAGACTCTGAGTATCACCTAGTGTCAAAGATCTTGTTGAGACTAATCAAACGAGCCTAAACATGAAGTGGTTTAGTTGCATGGTTGATTGGTACCGGTGACCACCTTCCGGCTCCATCATCAGACTCTGAGTATCACCTAGTGTCAAAGATCTTGTTGAGACTAGTCAAACGAGCCTAAACATGAAGTGGTTTAGTTGCATGGTTGATTGGTACCGGTGACCACCTTCCAGCTCCATCATCAGACTCTGAGTATCACCTAGTGTCAAAGATCTTGTTGAGACTAGTCAAACGAGCCTAAACATGAAGTGGTTTAGTTGCATGGTTGATTGGTACCGGTAGCCAACTTCCAGCTCCATCATCAGACTCTGAGTACTGTCTTGTGTCAAAGATCTTGTTGAGACGAATCAAACGAGCCCAAACACGAAATTGTTTAGTTACATGAGAGACTGGTACCCGTGGCCACCTTCCAGCTCCATCATCAGACCCTGTGTATCTTCAATGTTAAAGATCTTGTTGAGATGAATCAAACGAGCCCAAACACGAAGTGGTTTAGTTACATGATAGACTGGTACTTGTGGCCACCTTCCAGCTCCATCATCAGCCCTTGTGTATCTTCAGTTTCTTGTAACTTGTTTCTTGTAAATAAGCGAGTACCTACAATTTCTTTCGAGTTATATACGTTCATAAGTACGAGTATGGGGCTATTCATAAATTACGTCGTTTCAAATGGGAGGAGGGGGGGAGGGGGTCTGGACATCGGATGATGGTAGCATGACGTAGGAGGAAACAGAGTCATCCGAAGCATGATTGTTGGATGATTTGAGGGATGGGGGGTCAAAAATAGATGACGTAATTTATGAACAGCCCCTATGTACATTTGCACTGCATTTAGTATTTTCGTACTTACCAAATAACAGTTTTAGGACTTTATAAGTTAAGTCCAGTTAGTGTTGTTATGGTTGATTTCAATATGCTTCGCGAAGGATCAAGAATGTTTAATCCATCATTGTAGTGCGAGTGTGGTAGAAGGGATCGGAATACTGAGCTCGCACGGCCTGCCGCAGCGCGTAAAATACCTAAACTCGCTCAACCCCGAAATGTAATAGCACTCTTCAATCACTACGAGGCTAATATTTTGCCGACGGCTGAACAAAGTTTGTTTAATCATGTTGTTGTTCTTACTTATAAACGTCATAAGTCCCATTTCAAATTGTATTCCGGTTTGGACTTTATTCTCAAGTCAATTAGGTTCGCAATAAATTTAACGGCAGATAAACATAACATGGCTGGCTTTGAGTGAGCAGGTGTAAAGTTATGTAACATGCGCCTTGCATTTAAAAAAGCGAATTGCATAATTTAATGAGATTAAGATGCTACACACTTGTGCACGTCTGCCGTGTGCTTGAATGGGGCCATGGTATAGGAAGCTACTGAAATTTGATTATGTAATATTTTCTTTTAATTAGGTATACTTATGTTATTTGTTGTCCAGGAAATAAGCTGAGTCAGTATTTAACCTCTTAGCCACCAGACTGCGCAACGATAGACGCTGAATAATCTTTGTAACGTTATGAAAAAAAAACCGGCCAAGTGCGAGTTGGACTCGCGCACGAAGCGTTCCGTACCATTACGCAGAAACCGAAAAAAAAATGTATGTTGTATGGGAGACCCCCACTTAAATATTTATTTTATTGTTTTTAGTATTTGTCGTTATAGCGGGAGAAGAAATACATCATCAATTCATCATTGTAGAGTAATAAGCTGTTTGTGGCGACTAACGACGCTAAATATCCCCGAGCCAAAAATAATCTTGTCGGGTTAACATAGGTAGGTACAATCACCTGCAATAATATGTTACTCATTGAAGGCCGCAAAAATATGTGACACGCTCTTATGGCTCTACAAATAAGATTGAGTCAGATATTTTTGCGGCCTTCGTTGTGTAACATATTATTGCAGCTGACTGTACATATCTTTAGATAAATATGAAAACCAAATCCAATGCGACACAATGTTTATTTACAAAAAAGATTCATTCATTTTATAAGATGTTTAAAGTACCAATCGCGTTTGACAGCTAAAGATGGCGCCATGTTCAGTGCACTGGTGTGTCGAAAATTGGGAAATTTCCACTTGGAAAAATGACGGAAACTTATTATACAGGGTGCCCAGTAATTAATGGATAACCTTCTAACAACCGACAGGGCAGGGACACATTCTTTTAATTAATTAGATTATTTAAAAAGACAGAAAAGTTCGATTATCTCGAAAACCACGAAACTTTTACTAGACCTATAAGTGCATGTTCTGGACCGGCCTAAGGTAGCTATGTACAGTGTGTTTTCTGTAACAGATAGAAATATAGACTAGTCTGTACTCCTCAAAGTGACCAACATTTGTTCAGCAACTTTTGAAAATAACTCATGGTTTGATTTTTATTACACTTTAAAGTTTATTCTAAGATGCAATGTATTGTAAATTTTGTTATGTTAAAAGCGTGACAAGTAACGTCAAGCACACTGGTGTCTGCGTACATTGAAGGCAATATTTATTTTGTATGAAAAAGAGGAAGTCTAAAGGATTCATAATTGTTAAAAGTTGCTGAACAAATGTTGGTCAGTTTGAGGAGTACAGCCTTTAGTTTAATTTATTGCTCCTATTACAGGAAGCACCTGTATATTTGTTATAGGAATTGCAATTTTCCATTTCCGAAATGAAAGTTTCCTATGTCACATGTAATATATTTAATAGCCGTACAGCGCTATCTACATCAGCTGCCAAGTACGAACCACGAATTTATCTTACACTTTACACATCTAATACAATAAATATTTGATTTACAATAATTAATACAAAGAAACGACATATACAAAAAAACAAATCTAATACTTAATTTATGTAATCATAATGATTTATTACTAATAATTGTATCGTATAATTTTATTAATAACAATACATTGTATTACATCTAACGTACGGCGCGATTCGGGAAATGAATTAGACATTCACTAGATATGTAATAGTAACGATATGTGACGTTCCACGGCAAAAGGTACGTTATTGCCGCAATAATATTGGAGCGGCGTTAATAATAGCGTAAGCGCCAACCGCCATAGGGTACCTTTTGCCGTAGAAGGTCACATATCGTTACTATTTCAAATCTAGTGAATGTCTAATTCATTTCCCGAATCGCGCCGGTAGTGAAATTATATTCGGTACAATAATTTCATTACACGGATTACCATCAGTTCAAGTTCACGCAAGACAGTAATTATTCCACTTTAAAAAAAAACTAAGCTTAACAGCATCGCTCGCAGAAGTGTCTGCTTGTTAAAAAAAAAAAATCTCATTAAAATAATCGTATTGTACTCGTACATATGTTTTCAAAAGCAGAATATATAGGTACTATAGAGAAAATGTAATTTAATATGAATAATTATAATAACCAGACATCGAATTTCCGGGAGCAAAATCAATAGACATGACTGTAGCGAGTTCCCATGTCGATAAACTTAACTATACTCGTATGTATTTCATTCCACCTCCAATAAAGTGATTTTTGACGTTCTAATAACACGTTGAAAATAGGGCACCGAATAAACTTTCACCCTGTATTTAGTAATTATCATAATTTTACATTTAATCTAAGTAAGGCCCACTTGCGCCATCCCACTAGCCGGTTAAACCTGGAGTTGCCATGGTTACCAGTACAATTTGACACTAGGATAACGGTTTAACCGGTTAACCCCGGGTTAGTGGAATGGTGCAAGTGGGCCTAAATATACATTTAATTCATTACAAATACTTTTTTTATAATTCAATATCGAATTTATTAATGCATACAAACTTGATATATCTACATCCGGTTATCTGACAATACAATAGTAATTATAATTACTTAATAACATTTATTTAATTATTCATTACTAGATTAAATGGATTGATTAGTCTTTAATCATTTAACTACAGAAATACGCCTTTTTGCTATTTTTAGGGTTCCGTACCTCAAAAGGAAAAAAACGGAACCCTTATAGGATCACTCTGTAGGAGTGTCTGTCTGTCACAACCTATTTTCTCGGAAACTACTGGACTAATTAAGTTGATATTTGGTACACAATTGTAAATTAGTGACCCAAATATGGACAACGTATTTTTTATAATTATAAAATACATAGGTTCGAAGTTATTTAAGAAAATAGCCAACAAATATCCCCCCACCCCCTTTTATCTCCAAAACTACTGCTACTGGGTCTAAAATTTTGAAAAAAAAAAATACACAAAATAGTTATTTTCCTACAAAAGTTGCCCCCAAGCGAAACGCAAAATTTTTCACCACACCAACCCGAAGCAAATATTAAATGTTAGATATCAAAGAAAATACAATCCAAATGAATGTTATTAAATATTTATCATCCAAAATCATCATTTAAAAGTCAATTTTACCAGCAAACATAAGAAAATAACTCAAAATTAGCATTTGATTACTTTGCCTCACACGTGAATAAAATGCAACTTTTCTATCAGTTTTTGTAGAGCAAAGTGAGCCTTTCCGAGCTGGTGCGGTGAAAAATATTACACTAGTCATTTGCGTTCTAGACCGCCCGCGAATAACCCGTGCCCCGCTGGGGCTTATTTCTCAGACGTTATTAGACTAATATTATTAGTCCACCAACTGTCAAATCGTATGGGTTGCCATGACAACACACTAATAATATTAGACTAATATAGCTCGAGAAATGGGCCCCTGGAGCCCGTTTCTCAAAAGCTTGTAACTTGTAATACAAGCGGATGTCACTTTTTGACAGCATATGTTAGAAAGGGACTTCCACTTGTATTACAAGTTACAAGCTTTTGAGAAATGGGCCCCTGGAGGGTCGGACGGGGGTAGTCCAGGCGCCCGGCGGACCCCGTCGGCCTGACTACTAGTTGAGCATCGTGTGGTTGTCGTAGATGTTGCGTCGCTGCTCGCGGACCTGTTAAAAGATAAGATAAAGATAAAAAATAGTTTATTCAAGTAGGCATATTACAATGCGCTTATGAACGTCAAATAAACCTTTACCGGCTCCAACCGTACACCTCTGCCCCGAGATTTAAATCCCCCCTCAATTGGAGGAAGGTATTCCAATATAGGACCGGCAACAAACTCGGCGGGACACATCTTTTCAAAACATTTTACATCTTATAATTAACATGCATTACGAGTAATTAAGAAAAATACAATCTAATTTAAATACAATTTTAATTTTTTTTTTAATTTAATACTGTTGTCACAAATGATTTTGTTGGATTTTACATACTTTAGACAAAAAAAGGACTATGCGTCAAAATGGCCCCATAACCAACAGAGTTGAGAGTTAGGTCCTTAGATAGGTATTTTTCTGTACTTTATTTCGTTATATGGGCACCAGTAATCGGTATTTTAGTCAAAACGTTGTCACTCTTATTACCTAGGAAATAGAGTCCACCGCCGGGCGAGCGCGGCAAATCATTCGGTGTGCTCGCCCGGCGGTGCGCGAACATCTACCCCGCAGCAATCAATTTACTTACTCAGTCTCTATTGCCTAGGGAATAAGGGTGACCACATTTGGGCTAAACTACCAATATCTTAGTTCTGCAACGGAATTCCGCTTGGTGCCCATAGAACAAAACGAAGTACATAGAAATACCTATCTAATGACCTTACTCTCATTTCTGTTGGCGTTGGGTCCTTTTGCTTGATAAATTCAGTATTAACAATTACTGTCAAAAATAATTGTAACACAAACTATTCCTGACTGTACAAACAGCAAGAGTCCTAACCTGTACTGTATCAGTGGACCTTATTACAAAAGGCATTAAGGTCCACCGATGTACAGTTAACAGTGTGGGCGATGGTACTTCTTATATGCATATCCATAAAGTAGTTTTAAGATCTTTCTAATGAGCCTAAGGCCCCCCCCACATCTGGCGTCTTTCGAGCGTCAGCGTCTGTCGGCGTCGGTCCAGCGCTATGGAAAATGACGTCGCTGCGCAGTTGCGTCGACGCTGCGTCGACGTTGCGTCGACGTCGGCCATAGAATTGTAGACGCCGACGCTCGAAAGACGCCAGATGTGGGGGGGCCCTAATCTGTGTTCGTGTCAGGGTTCGGAACCGGTATTTTTTAAAAACCCCGTAATAGCACAATATTTTGAATTATTTTATGCTCTTTACGTAGGACTGAATCAAGTATTTAGGTAACGATTTTGTATTATTAGATTGTCCCATTAAAAGTGAAATAATAAACCAAAGAGCTAAATAATACCGGTATTTTTGTATAGAGCAAATACCGGTTTCCGACGCCCGGTTTGTGTTCTTGGGTGGTTTTATTTGTTAGCGTCACCTGTCGCTTCCACTTGTCCTGCTGGTGAGTGACCCGGTTCAACACGTTGCCCCGCACGCCCATCGGCTGGCCTGAAGCGCCCACAGTTGAGGATTCGTCCTAAAATAAATTAAAATATGTATATTACACCGTGTTTTTTTTTATTTCCGTTAATTTCAGGGGTGCATTCCTGAGCTTAAATCAAGTAACTTTCTCAAAGACACCGATATTCTAATTAACTCCATTTCGGAGATAATCAAAAATTTATTTTTTTCCTATAAGGCCTCTACAAGCGTGTACACTTGCCTTAGGGCCGGTTTACATATTGATTAGTGTTTAGAATGAGTTCATGCATTTGCTACTAAACTGTACAATCTCGGTCGATCGATGTTCGAAATGACATTGATATGTCACAGATTTCAATTGTTTGGTTGAGTTATATGTAATGCCCGTGTTACAACAACGCTATATGCTACATTTAATTGATATTTAAACTTAATTTTTTTTTTCAAAAATGCGAAATAGTTTTTTTTTTTGATAATTAACTATGCCATTTAGTTCTCTTAGGGCCACTTGCACCATTCACTAACCCAGGGTTTACAGGTTAAACCTTTGCGTTGCCATGGTTACCAGTACAATTTGACAGTAAGTTAACGATTTAACCGGTTAACACCGGGTTAGTGGGGTGGTGCAAGTGGCGCTTAAACGTACTTAACCCCGAAGTTAACGGAATTCAATAAAAACACGGTGTATAACAAAAGTCGGCTTTCGAAACGTGGTGTTGGCGGAGGATGGAAAGGATTAGCTGGACTGAAAGGAAGACGAATGAAGAGGTCCTGAGTATGATAGGAGAAAAGCGATGCTTGTTAAACGCAATAAGAAGTAGGAGAGGCATAATGTTAGGACACCTTATACGGCATGGTAACTTTTTCCTAAATATACTGGAAGGCAGGATTGAAAAGACAAGAGATGAAGGGAGACCTAGAATCACTTATCTCAGCCAAATAAAAAATAATGCGTCGTATGAGAAATTAAAAAACTGGCACAAGAAAGAAATGATTGGCGATTACTCCACCGACAAGAGCAAAGCTAAGTTATGATGATGATGAAAAAAAGTCGAAGGCACTTTATGGAAGGATGAATAGGTACAATACAGTTGTAGTGCATAATTGTTTTCCATCGTATTTTCTCGGAAATGTTCGTATTTGTCATGCTACTTCAGTCAACGTCTGTACTTTTTGTACCGAGGCTGACTGAAATAACAAGACGCGCTCGTACGTTTCCGTGAAAATACGATGGTAAAGAATTATGCACTATATAGGCGTGCCGCGGCCGCTGCTGGAAGCCATCGCGAGCACGGACTTCTGGCCGAAGGGTGTGATATTTCGGCGGTTCCGTGGGAATCTACCGAATCCTACACCAGAACAAGTGATTTTTTAGTATTTAAGATTTTTATTATCGTATATGTGTACACGATACACGGCCATCGTGAACGCTGCTCGCACTGTTAGTGCTTGAGAAAGGAGACCTAGGCTCTCCGAAACATGTGGCGCGAGTGACTAAAAACAAGTGAGTCTAAACCGATTATTCAAAATCGTATATGTATGTTAGTTTGTAAGGTATGTATCTATGGGCCTTAGTAGCCTGAAAATAAATGCTTTGATTTGATTTGACATCTGTACATACATCTTCATTGGTGTGTTCTTGGTAAGAAGCCTTGGCTCGCTTGTTGATGAGCGGGTCCAGACATATAAGGAAGCCCATGTAGACCACCAGCAGCATTATCACCCAGATCACTATTATCACCACCACCTGGAAAATACAAATACAAAAATATCTTTATTCAGTTTATTCGGACACAATTTTAGCTTACAGTTTAGTTCACAACTATAATTATAGTTTAATAACCTTAGCCGCTAAGTGCAAAGAAAATAATGACATAGTTCTGTTACTGCACAGTTCCGTGACAAATCCTAATCCCTAAGTCGTTAGAATATAGTATATTGTTTGAGTATCCATTGTATTGTGATAAATTGCTCATTTTCTATCTATTTAAATAGATTTAGTTATAAATAATAATAAATAAATATTATAGGACATTCTTACACAGATTGACTAAGTCCACAGTAAGCTCAAGTAGGCTTGTGTTGTGGGGTACTCAGACAACGATATATATAATATACAAATACTTAAATACATAGAAAACACCCATGACTGAGGAACAAATATCTGTATCATCATACAAATAAATGCCCTTACTGGGATTCGAACCCAGGACCATCGGCTTCGCAGGCAGGGTCACTATCCACTAGGCCAGACCGGTCGTCAAAAGTTATGAAATTCAACATGTGTCAACAACCCTATTACCTTGATGATGGTGGTGTTCCTGTTCTCGTACTTGCACTCACAGCGAGGGCAGAACTCCTGCTCCCGGCCCTTGATGAGTTCTCCCACTTGTGGCAAAATCACCCCGTCGCAGTTACTGCCATACAAACAAGATAAGCGGTGTTATTCGCGGATGGTCTAGAACGCAAAATGTCTAGTGTAACATTTTGCCTATATCGATCTTAGTCTACATCGCGAACTGTCCAGGACGCAAAATGCCTACATCATTTTCCGTTTTATCTTTACGTTAGCGATGCCGACGGAGACCCGCTACCGCGGGGCTCCTATTCTCGAGTTCTAGATCGCGATATAGACTAAAAGCAATATACTTAGGCAAAATATTACACTAGTCATTTTGCGTTCTAGACCATCCGCTACTATACCATAAGTGGTAAAGAATAGTTTGTACTAAATTTTAAATGTGTCTATAAAAGTTTACCCTGTGTTATTTTGTAATAATTTTCTCTATCTTCCTATGTCATCCATGCTATACAAACCAGGTCTCGGAAATGCCCCATTTTTAATACAAATTGAACACTAACACCACTTGCACCATTCCACTAACCCAAGTCAACCTGTTACCAGTTAATACAATTTGACACTGGGTTAACGGTTTAACCGCTTAACCCCGGGTTAGTGGGATGTGCAAGTGGCCCCTAGCTGGCAGTGAATGTGTTAAGAAAGTCTCTATCTATCTATCTAGCCCCTTTGTTCTGAGTTAGAGTATCTCTAAGCTCAGTGTGCCGCTTGGCAAAGGCCTCCTCTAGCTCTTTCCATTGAGGTCTGTCGTGGTTGTGTTATGTGTTAAGAAAGTACTAGCTATTATTAGTTGTCTTAACATAAAGTTATCAAACAGAGTTAGAAACACAGAGATAAGAAGAAGAACAAGATTTATAGATGCAGTAATACATATATTGAAACAAAAATACAATTGGGCCGGGCACATAGCCAGGATGAAAAACAACAGATGGACAAAAATAGCAACAAATTGGAATCCAAAAATTGGTAAAAGAAAAAAGGGCAAACCAAAAACAAGATGGGAAAAAGACCTAATAGAAACAATAGGAAAAGACTGGAAAGAAATGGCAATAGATAGACAAGAATGGAAGAAAATGTTGGACAAATACTTAAATATATTAGAAAAAGGCGATTCGGAAGAGGCCTAGGTCAAAAAGACCTTACGAACATGCATATAGAAATATACATACATAAAATTATAATTGTTAAATGAAATGTTAACAGTTCGTATAAGGAAGGCTTTAATAATAACCAATAATAATAAATTATTAGTTGTGTCAGTTTCAGCCGTACCATTTATTGGGGTGTACATTGGCGATGTAGAGTTTCCTGTCTGATGTGGTGTTGTTGCTAGTTGAGTTGTTGTTGAGGACCGCGGAGGGGCTCGGACACACACACTTGCACCGCTTATCTTCGTAGGACTGCCCCTGCGGTATGAAAATAAGTTTATGATAAAATTGTGTTTCATCATTTTTCATCATCATCATTTCAGCCTATATACGTCCCACTGCTGAGCACATGCGCGAGAGGGTTTGGGTTATAGTCCCCACGCTAGCCCAATGCGGATTGGGGACTTCACATACACCTTTGAATTTCTTCGCAGATGTATGCAGGTTTCCTCACGATGTTTTCCTTCACCGAAAAGCTAGTGGTAACTATCAAATTATATTTCGTACATAAGTTCCGAAAAACTCATTGGTACGAGCCAGGATTTGAACCCGCGACCTCCGGATTGAAAGTCGGGCGTCATATCCACTCGGCCACCACCGCTTCATTTTTCGCTGTCGCTTTCATCAAAAATTGTGTTTACAGACAGATAAATGCACAGGTGAAACTAAATAATAGCTTGTAAAGTGTCATTCTATAGAACTTGCTAATTATGTTTGTTTACATAGTTAGCAAGTTCCATACCATGACACTTTAATTAGATGGTCATGGTGCCTATTTACAAGTACACCAAGCTTACTAACCATTTAAATCCCCATGTCCTTTTATAAGAACAATGACAAATCAAATTTTGAATTATAATAGAATAAAATAAGGTTCCAAATTCAAAACTGCAAATTGACTCTGGAACCTAGGAGGCTAAAAGACTTGTGTCTAAACAAATATGAATGACTCAAATTATTAATATACCTACCTTCAGAGTTATGTATTTTTCATCTCATTTCAACCAATCTAACCATATTGATGAATTAAATTTATACATTAAATGATATTTAACAGTTTCAATGCCAAGCTCCCCATTTCCAATACAAAATGAACCCATCTACTTCTTGTTGTTCAGTGAAAGTGTTAAGTTTGTACCAGTAAATGTAAATTTAAATGCCTATTGGTTACTACGAGGATTAAGATTAGCACCTTTAAACTAAGTAAGTACTCTTATCAACCTGTTTATTATAATCCTAGGTGTAGTAGGTATTAACCGCTAACGCCCCTTTCATAGACTGAATAAAAATTAGACGTAAATTAAAAAATCAAAGGCCAAGATGACGATTATTCTTGACTTGATAACTTGGCTTATTTTTCCAATGCACCAGAACCTCACCAGAACCAACAAAAAGACAATTTCACGAGGTGACGAACATACGTACCGACACACAGACTGCGCCTGTAGCGGCCAAAGCGAATAGAACTATTAGACAACGCATGTCGCGGGATTTGATGATATTGAGTTTTAAAGGTTCAATAAAAAATTTCACAGTATCTTGTAAAATAAATTAACTTTTTCGACATCAATACAAAGCTGCCATTTTGATAGATTTGACTGGATTTGACACTTTGATGACAGTAATCATAATGTTGCCATTTTACATTTTCTCATAGGTCAAAGAAGCGTTCAAGTAGACCGATTTTCTTCCATCATAGTTAGTTTTTCTATCCAGCAAGTGAATGATTATTTATTTATATCATTTCATAGGACTTTCAAAACTTGGGTTGGCGTATTGTGGTTGTATCTCTTAAGGCCCCTGTACATATTGGGCCAACGCAGGCCAGTCCAAGGGACGCAGTCATGCGGTAGAATGCGATAGCAATATCACATGCGTCCCCCAGGCTGGTCCACGATGGCCCAAAATGTACAGGGGTCTTTATATTTGCCATATAAAGTAAAGAAATGCAACTCGAATACAAATTTATAAAAATTAATACAATTTTCTATTTGGCTGATTGGTAATCTTTAGTCAATAGATTACATAGATCTAAGAGAAAAAAACCTGCTGTTTGATTTGTGTTTGTGGTTCGGTTCGGTTGGCACTTGGCATATTGACAGCTGTATTGTATTGATTTCTTCCAGTTAAATCAGCCCCATTTCCCTGATATCCAA
The DNA here is from genome assembly GCF_963556715.1 of Cydia fagiglandana. Lineage (NCBI taxonomy): Eukaryota > Metazoa > Arthropoda > Insecta > Lepidoptera > Tortricidae > Cydia > Cydia fagiglandana. Next base: position 7,137,196 of record NC_085959.1, read on the forward strand.
AATATCTCCCCAAAACTAGTTCTTAGTTAATTTCAAAACTTTGATCCGAGTTCGTCATGGCAGCGAAAATTCAAGAAGCACAGCAACATTGCAGAGCCGCAGAGAAATAGTAAGTCTAAGAACAAAAAATTTATTGATTTTTCTTTAAATATCAGTTGTTGCTAATATTTTATGTTACTAGGTCGATAGCAACGGTCTGTACGTGTCTACAGGAAACGTTATAGAAATATAAAATAGTGAAAGGGGTTTTTATGCCCCAGAGCATAACTACAGTAGGGTTACTTTTTCGGTTTCCTTTGTGCCCTTATTACATGTAATAGCGTTGAAAATACTGAACCGTTTTCGGTAAATGACGTGTTAAGCAGTTTGTAGGCTCAGTAGACATATTATTATGTTACATTTTTTATCGACTTCTATAATATAAATGTATAGGACCTTGTGATATAAGTACTACAGCTTTAGTTTCCATTACATTACAGTTTTTCAAACTAGAGTTAGTCCACGCAGTCCAAGTGTTGTTTATACGTCATCATTTCTTAGAAGTTTGATGTTTAAAATAACACTGCAATTGCTATAGTTTGTTTTTTTTAGCATTAGAAAGAAGGTATACTTAAGCGATCTTGACATGATTTTAATTCAAAAGCGCTTTTTAAAAATCAGTAACTATTACTTATGAAAGCAGATGAATATAAATGATTGTATTAGAATCAGAATTGTTACATATTTGCCGTGACTTATTTTTAAAACATGTTTTTCAATTAAAAGACATCAAGTTTGTTTACCTTTTTTCGAATGCAAAAAAAACGAACTATGTGAAAATTGTTGCTGACTTATCTAGGTCCAACTCTATTTTCTTGTACTCAGTCAGCTTTGTGAGTTGTGAGCCTTGGCAATTTTAATTTAGCTTAAGCATTCTGCAGCCATGCGAATTTTGAGTGTTTTTTAAACATCCCAATATTTTTAGGACTTGATGCCTAAACACATTGACATATGCTTGTAGGGATATTGAGCAAATTTGTTTTTCCTTCGTATTTTCTTGGAAACATTCCTATTTGTCATGCTACTTCAGTCACCCTCAGTACCGAGACCTACTGAAATCGCAAGACATGTTTGTATGTTTCCGTGATAAAATGATGGAATATAATTATACACTACATCTGTAGTATTCTTTAGTAGTATACTTAACTAAGTTTAACTTAAGTGCATGAACCTGCTGTGCAATTTATTTTCTCACATCTTATTTAAAAGCATAGAAGCACAGCGTCAAAACATATTCTATAATGGTAGTAAATATATGACCTATCGACGTCATAAAAAAAAAGGTAAAATAAATAAAGGAAAATATTGATTTTCCTTTTATAATCTGTGCGGAAAGTAACACTTTTTTGTACGGAAGAGAGTAAGATAGAACATAAATATAGAGAGTGGAAAGAGAAGACTTGTGGAATATAAGAGAAGAGTGAGAAGGTAGGATCCTATAAATATGCTATATGCTTGCCTCCGGGAGGGACAAAACATACGCAATGCGACGCTATGATTGGTTGAATTTATTTACCATAATCCATACTAAATTTACGGTTGGGAACAAAATGAAACCAATACATTCTATGGCTATTGACTTTCCACACAGACTATACCTACTTGTAGTCAATAGTTTTTTATTTGTAAAATTTTGCTACACAAATCAGTTTGCAGTTTGCATATATTTTTATTTTCTTTGCTTTGCTTTTGCGAATTGATTCCTTAAGCGCAAAAAAATATGAATAGAGTTTTGTTTGAGATTTAGAATCAGACATTATAGTTTATCTTTAAGGATCTGCTTAGCAAAGCTTTTATTTTATCTCATGAGTCTTTTGCGTTCACGACGACCCTGTATCGCCAGGGGTGCGAAACTCCTGACTTCGGCCAAACTCGGCTCCGCTTGGCTCAGTATTGCTCGGAGCAATTCTGTGGCCCTAGTGAAAAAGGGTACAAGTCTCACGCAGCTTAGGAGTAAAAGGGCACAGGTGTTACTTGGAACTTATACCCATTTACAACTGCGTTGCCCGAGACTTATACCTTTTTTCACTAGGGACACAGAATTATTAGGGTTGGCACCACCTGACTTCCTTTTGCATGCACGATACCACAGATAAGATAAAGACTTGAATTTTGACAACCGTAAATAGCCGACAGGTATAGTGCCATATATTAGAAAGGGACAACACGATTCGACCCTGAACCGCCGTCAAACTTCGGTTTTGTAGGAAGTTTCCTTTCTGTAAGGCAGTACTATTATTTATTATGTGGTATCGCTGAGTTTTGACGGCCGTCGTGAACGCTGCTCGCAATGTTAGTGCTTGAGAAAGAGACCTAGGGTCTCCGAAACATGTCGCGTGAGTGATTTAAACAAGTGAGTCTAAACCGTAAATTTTTAATTCGACATTAACCAATGTACGTGCAATTTTCTCGCAGCCTTAAGACATCTTTCCTCCGATGGAAGCCGGACTACGACTCGGCAGCGGACGAATATAACCAAGCAGGTGTGTGAAATTTATAATTTTTTATTTAGTTAGAAATATTATGCCAAATATTTGCCAGCTCTCTAAAATCTTAATATACTTATCGAGAGCAACGACACTGCCCCCGCTAAGACGAGAAATAAAGTTACACATACATTTCTTTGAAAATACTTGAAAATCAAGACTTCTCTTTCATTTCAACCTTGTAACAGGCGTGGCTCACTCTGAGTTTTCGTCGCGTCGCTACAAGTACATGCGGCGCACACCAATTTTAGTGTCTAGCAGTTGCCGCGCACCGCTATTGGACGGACGCCTGTTCACGCTTGCGCCACCTGGCGGTCATATCTGTCGTAATAGATGCGTATTGTTAGAGAGTGACCTTATTCTGTATTATTTATTCTGTGCCTATAACCACATTGACGTTCACCAGCCCAATGCTACCGGATCGCCCGGGACCTCCAGAACTCCAAAGAGTGCCACCTGAAGGCCTCGGAGAACTACAATAAGCACAAGGCGTTCTTCCACGCAGCGAGGGCTCTGGAGAGTGCCATATTGGTTAGCAAGGAGACCAGTTCTCCTGAGGAGGTGAGACTGTAACTCATAAGGGCCTTATCAGATAAAAATAAACGGTTATCTTCAAAATGGAATTCATTAGAATACGTTGTCTTAGAGAATTTGATAACCGGAATCGCCTTTAAGAGCTTACCCCTCTGCCGAAAACCTCGCCCAATGGTCATACTTATTCTATGGACTGACGTTTATCTGACATGGCTATTAATAAATACCTACGTTACGTATAAATATTGATGTCTACATTTAATGTACCCATACCCCGCAAAAATCGACAGACTGTTTACTACAGAAGATAGAGAAGAAATAGAGATATTTAGCAATGTGACAGACAGACGGACTGATAGACTAACATCATGAGGGTTCCTTTGTACCTCTTTGGTACGGAACAGAAGTTGATAATTTTAAAAATCAGATTTGCAAATTGATTGTTTTTGGTGACCCGATATTGCTTCGATGGGAAAAGGTGATATACAGATGTACCGCATAATTATTTTCCATCGTATTTTCACGGAAAAGTAGAACGTGTCTTGCTATTTCAGTCAGTCTCGGAACAAAAGGTACTGAGGTTGACTGAAGTAGCATGACAAATACGAACGTTTTCTAGAAAATACGATGGAATACAATTATGCACTACATCTGTAGGTAGGTACTCTAGTCTGAAACTGCATTATTATTCTCAGGTGTATAATCTAGCTACGGAAGCAGCCAGCCTGTACCAGCAACAGGGCTCCGGAGACTCCGCCGCTGCATGCCTAGACAAGGCCGCCAAAATCATAGAGGAGCGCTCACCGGAACTCGCTTACAAACTGTTTTCTCAAGCGGCCGATGTATCTTCAGTGAGTAAACGATTATTGAATATTTATCGTATGTTAAAGTTATAATCGACGCAAATTATACACATAATATTGTAAATATTGTATACAAGACAAAAAAAATTTAAATCAGGAAAAAGTTATAAATCGCCTATAGTATGAATTTGCTCAAATGATTTTTACGCCTAAGACCCTAATCTGTTAAACAAAAGCCATCGTTTCTTTTGTGCGAGCAGTGGACTACCGTGTTGAGCGCGTGCCAAAGCAACAATGCCGTTTAAAAAGCGGCTGTATCGTGGTGGTTTTAAGGTTCAAATCTTACAGAATGTCGAACTGGCAATTATCGTAACCATAATTTAAGTTATTTTCTTTTAAAATGTTCTGTTATCGTTTTTACTATTTGGTTTTCTAATTGTCAATGAGTAGTATAAAAATCCGTCGCAAGAGAATTAAAGTTTTTTATTGTCATATGAGGTTATTTCCACACATTTGACCCGGATGTAACTGATCGGACTTTTTTCTCAGGGTGAAAGCAGCCAACATCAAGGTGCGGAATACATCAGCAAGGCGTCCAGGCTTCTAGTCAAGTTGCAATGGTAATTGCCAATTTGGTTCACTTGTTTAAAGTTGTATATTACACTTTTGTTTAATTGAGAAAATTTATGTTACTTTTACTCAGAATAACGAGATTTTTCAATACTAATGGGAGAAAAAAGTATGCCTAAATTTCCATACATTTTATGTTCCTTTCATTCTGTTACAGTCATACAAAGTCTATGATTTCTATGAATAATGCATGGTAACTGAAAAATTGGTATTTATTTGTGTCATGAGCACAGATAAAGGGCATTTGCATTTATATTGATCAATCCGTTCAAATTGTTTTATTTTATGATTTCATGAATAAATCCTTTGATAATTTTAACTATTGTCATAGATATACAGTATGTAAACTCTCTAAAACCATTTACTCAAGCCCGTTAATGAATAGGTCACACTGAGCAACTTTTACTATGGCACCAACCCCGAACTCGCGAAAAAAAAAATTGAATCTCCCATAGAAAATTTCAATGCTACACCAGCAAAATGTATGAAACAGCCAAATTTTTTTTCGCGATTTCGGGGTCGGTGCCATAGTAAAAGTTGTTCAGTGTGACCCATTCATTGAAGGGCTTGAGTAATGATTTTAGTAAGTTTACGTAGTGTATTAAATATAATATTCAGGTACGACCAAGCCGTGGACAGTCTCCGGAGGGAGATCGGTTTCCACCAGGAGAGCGGCAACACTGGCGCCATCGGCCGCCTCACCGTGGCCGTGGTGCTAGTCCAACTGGCCCGGGGCGATGCCGTGGCGGCAGAGAAAGCGTACAAGGTACAGGCCACGTCTACGCCTCGGCTAGTCTGTGGCCATGAGTAAGCCCATTCATAATAAAAAAAAAAAAGATGCAGTCTTCGCGGGTATATGGTTTTATATTGGTAGAAAATTGGTAGTATATGGTGGAATGGGTCACTTTATTTAAAGTAGTAATTTTTTTATTAATTGTGGGACTTTTTGTGTTATTTTTACTCAGAATCCCAGTCCCACCATATATTTATCGTTTCTTCCATTCTGTACGGAACTCAGTTGGAGTTCCGTACACGTAACGGAATGGATAGTAATTGTCTAATTGGTCACTCCTAACAAATCAGAAAGAAACAAGCCAATTGAAGCCTTATTGTTAAGAGTGGCCAATCACTATAGCAGTGACCCTAGTCAGATACGTATCTTGTTTTATCCGATATTGACTTTAATTTATATTTCGTCAGGAATGGGGCAACAACTGCGAAGTGGCCGAAATGCAGACGATAGAGCAATTACTATCGGCATACGACGAGGAGGACCGCGAGTCCGCCAAGAGAGCCCTAATGTCGCCTTTTATAAGGAGCATGGACGTGGAGTACGCTAGGCTAGCACAGGTATACAGACAAATCAAATCATAGGAACCTTCGAGCAACACCGGCTTCCGACACGTCGAAAGGGGGTTATCCGCAGATGGTGTAGAACACAAAATGACTAATGTGTTGTTTTGCCTAAATCCCAATTAATCTACGTCGCAAACGGTCTAGAACGCAAAATGCCCACTTTTTATATCACCACATTTTACATAGGTAGGTTCGTTAGGTATCTTCATATGGCCGAAGGCCAAACAGCACAGAATAGGAGCCCCGCGGAAGCGGGGCTCCGTCGACATCGCTATAAAGTTAAGATAAAACGGAAAAATAATTCGGGCATTTTGCGTTCTAGACCATCTGCGGATAACCCCGGAAGGGAGCCCAAGCGATATCTTATCGTACAAATTGATCTGCCATTTTTTGGTTAAATTGTTTTTTTCCTACTGACATATTGGTCTGCCAAAAGCTTAAAGCATCGGTCGGCAACAAGCAGCCCGCGAACCTCTCACTTGCGGCCCGCGTGCCTCCCTGGCTATTTTGTATGTAATATTGACAAACGACAATGTCTCATAAAGTCATAAACAAAGTGCGGCCCGCGTCAACTTCGGTAACTACTATTTGGCCCTTGGCTGGCTTAAAGGATGACTCACGTTAGACTCCCGGCGCCTCATTTTCTACCAAAACGAGCTTGTATATTGTTGCAATAACTATGGAGTCTCCTTACAGTTGGTGCCCCTGCCAGAAGCATTAGAGCCCACGCCCAGCGCTGGGGTCCGTGAGAACGCCGCACCTTCGTACGTCAGTCCCAACGCCTCCAGCTGCGAGGTAAGCTTGCGACAAAGAGAATACAGTGTATAAGGCACTTGTCCCACCAAGAGCGAGTAAGCGATTAACCATCGGCGATTTTCTCGCCCAAGAAACGAACAAAAGATTAGGATCCGGTGTTAGTAAAGGAGACACATTTATTAATAGTTCATCGCTGGCTGTTCACACTGCCGGCGAGAACACTCGCTCTACTAGTAGGGTCCGTAAGGAACACAAATGTATGGAAGTGCATGCACTTTAGTCTCAGGCGATGCCGCTTGGCACGATTGTTCCTTAGGTCAAACAAAGTTGATCTGGCCCGGTAGCCAGGAGATCGTACCATGCAGACCCCCCAAGAAGGGGGGGAGGGGGAAGGGTCGGCTCCCCAGGTCCAATCTATGCTTCCTTCCTAGTCTTAGCAACTAGGGCAAGTTATATATCATTTTCGTATAACTTAGGGACGAGGAATTCATTTTTGAAATAATTATTATACCTTTCCATACAAAAAAAATGATTTTCGTACAAAAAATGAAAATGTTATGTAATTTTTTGTGATAATTTTGGATGTTACAATCAAGGTGTGGCGATTTGCACTAAATAAAAAATTTTACGATGTAGCCCATGTATTCTTTATTCTGGAAAATATCACTTTATAGTAGGCATTCATACATTTTTTTGTAATAAAAAAATAATTTATAGCGCGTGGCGGTAACAATTTCCATACAAATGCCTGCCATTTCCGAAGATGCCCAAAATCAAAGATTAAAAATGTTTACTAAAACACTGAATTTCACATTTTAAAAATTTAAATATAATGTTTTAATAATTTTTCCATGCGTATTTGCCCTTTTTTGGTACAAATTTGTTGTTTTTATTTTTCTTCCATACAAACTTTCTCCCCCCTATTTACCCCCCCCCCCCCTCCTTAAGCGTTGATTTTATGAAATTCTATTTTATCTTAAACTTTAACCTGTCGCATTTAATTGATGTTGAAAATTTCAGCTTTATATCTTCAGGGGTTTATATGTTTATGATTGTATGATGTCTGGAAGTAAGCAGAGTTTTGTTAGATATTATAATGTAAGTATGGGATATTATGAAATAAAATGTCTTTAGCTCAAACACATGTAGATCCTAAACTACTGAACATTTTAACCTGAAAGTGTGCACATCGATTAATTACAAAAGGTATAAGTTAGTTATAAAAACAAATTTAAAAATATCTACCCTTAAGGGGGGAATTGGGGGGGGGGGGGGGGAGAAAGTTTGTATGGAAGAAAAATAAAAACAACAAATTTGTACCAAAAAAGGGCAAAAACGCATGGAAAAATTATTAAAACATTATATTTAAACTTTTAAAATGTCAAATTCAGTGTTTTAGTAAACATTTTTAATCTTTGATTTTGGGCATTGTTCCATTTGTATGGAAATCGTTACCGCCAGGCGCTATAAATTATTTTTTTATTACAAAAAAATGTATGAATGCCTACTATAAAGTGATATTTTCCAGAATAAAGAATACATGGGCTACATCGTTCAATTTTTTATTTAGTGCAAATCGCCACACTGTGATTGTAACATCCAAAATTGTCACAAAAAATGACATAACATTTTCCTGTTTTGTACAAAAATCATTTTTTTTGTATGGAAAGGCATAATAATTATTTCAAAAATGAATTCCTCGTCCCTAATTTATACGAAAATGATATATAACTTGCCCTAGTTGCTAAGACTGGGAAGGAATATAGCATAGATTGGACCTGGGGAGCCGACTCTTTCACCCCCCCTTTTTGGGGGGTCTACATGGTACGATCTCCTGGCTACCGGGCCAGATCAACTTTGTTTGACCTAAGGAACAATCGTGCTAAGCGGCATCGCCTGAGACTAAAGTGCATGCTAAATGACCTTACTGACCCTACTACTACTAGTTTGTCGCCGCGATAAGATAAAACTAGCTCAGCTGTACTCGCTCGGCGATGCTCGCTTCGTAGTTAGAACTCAAGCTGCGAGACCAATCAGTCTGCGTGTTCGGCTACGCTGCACCGCCCGAGCGCGTGACGCGTGTAATAGCCCGTCGCACTCGAACATTCGCCTATAGCCGAGCGACAAAACTATTGGAGCTAACACTCGCTTCTCGCCGCTCGCCCACTCGTTTCTAGTTTATCGTTGTACTCGCTTATCGCCCATCGTCGGCGGTGGGACAAGTGCATATGAGACGAATAGGGGATATTACTGAAATGTTCTGCCGCCAGAGTGCAGCACTACCGACTCTAGTAAATTCATAGACTAACTTATACATACTGTGCCTTAAATTGTTTTTTGACAAGTTTTCACAGACAATAAAATATGACATTGATGCATCAAGGCGGTTTGTCAAGGGCCTACCGGTAAACGCGAACATTGCAGTAATACTTGTGTGTACTGTTTTAGCTTGTTGACGGAATTTCCCGTATGACGGAATTGGCCACATTGACTAAACTATAAAATGTTTGCTTGACTATTTCAGCGCGCGTCACCAGAAGGCGACAGTAGGCCCGACAACGTTTCGTACGAAGCTCCCGTGCCACCTCCAGATGAAGAGGAGCTGTGCTAGACAGTAACGATGGACACATTAGGCCAATGCATCGCACCGACAGTATATCTTGTGATTGAATAACGCTTACGATCATACCCCGTGGTTTTGGGTGCGGGAATGGTTTTCTGTATTTAAGATCAATGTGGGTAAGACCGTCTATAAGCTCTTAGTTACGTTGCTTCTAACAAGTTATTCCTACTAGTTACCAACAAGTTGTTACCAGTGGTAACTACTGGGATTTTTTTACACCTTTTACAACTGGTAACTAAGTATTTACTGGGGAAAAATTATCAGTAGTTACCACCAACTCGGTTTGGTGTAAAGATTTATTTATTTAGAGCGGAAATTATCGTTATCGAAAAAAAATACTATAAATTCGCTCAAGATCCTTATTTATTACATAACAACAAATTAAACAATTTTGACTCTAGAATAATATCGAATATAATATAAATCGAAGTATAAATTGTACAGATAACACTTTTTTTTTGTACACGTAAAATTGATTTTATAGCAATTGGTCTACAGTTGTAGTGAATAATTATTTTCCATCGTATTTTCACGGAAACGTACCAGCGTGTCTAGCTATTTCAGTCAGTCGGTGCAAAAAGTACTGACGTTGACCGAAGTAGCATGACGAATACGAACGTTTCCGAGAAAATACGATGGAAAATAAATTATGCACTACAACATCTGTATACAGTTGTTTAGGTATTATTTTAGAGCTATTACTTATGTCACATAAGTTATGTGGTAAGGCCTTTCTAAGGATGTGGTAGATATAGTTTGATGTACATTGTTTGTTACTTTAAGGGGATTAAATCGCCTGTTTAACCTCTTCTTCCTGTAATATTTCTATTGTTTTCTGTAATGAGGTGTGCAATAAAGAGTATTGGTATTGTATTGTATATATGTATATTGAATTTTTTACATTTTGCTGACATTCATGCATCAAGGCAGTTTTTTGCGCTAGTGGCGTCCCCTACGCAGCGTTTCGCGTAATATTCCCTATTACTTTTTGATGTACTTGTACTTGCGCAAATTATTTGACGAATGAAATATTAGCCTTTTTAAGAAATCGAGTATTTTAAATAGAAAATTATTTATAGGTATTATAAATTATGAGGTAGAGTAAATCGTCACTGATACCGTAATAACTGGCCACTGTTTAATAACTTAATAACCACCTTAATTTATACTAAAATGAATTCTATTCACCCATAAACATTCATTTTAGTATAAAGTTTCAATAACTGGCCACCATTAAATAACTAGGAACCACTAAATTTTATTATGTTTTATAGCTGAACAGAATTCATTTTTAGTATAGGGTGGCCAGTTATTGATGACACCCTATATAGTATTTAAAAAATACATTTATAATGTTGCATTTTACTATATCAATAAGTGTAGGTAGTTATGTTTTGTGATGCGTCATTTTAAGGAAAAGCTAAATATAGTTGGTCAAGCAGATCTTGTTAGTAGAAAAAGGCGACAAATTTGAATAATGTAGGTGCGAAGGGATATCGTCCCATAGAAAATTTGAATTTCGCGCCTTTTTTTACTGACAAGATCTGCTTGACCAGCTATATGTTATTATAAATATTATTTGGTAGATACAGATGTGTGGCTAGCCACACATTGGGACCTGTTTCTTACACATTAGATTAACCCGGGGATTACACATTGATTACAATTCGTTTATTGCATTAGAAATAAAGTAAACAATATTGATGTGTCTTTTTATTGAAAAACACGTTTTAAAAATAAGTCACGGCAAATATGTTACAATTACAATTATGAATCTAATACGATCATTTTATATTCTTCTGCTTTCGTAAGTAATAGTTTGGTACTGAGTTTTAAAAAGCGTTATTCAATTAAAAGACATGTCACGATCGCTTACCATCTATCTAATGCTAAAAAACCGGTCAAGTGCGAGTTGGACTCGCGTTCCAAGGGTTCCGTACATAAGTCCGACTCACGCTTGACTGACTGACTATTATCTATAGGTAAAGTACTGTTATGTGTATTTTTTTTCAAAATTTTAGACCCAGTAGTTTCAGAGTTGAAAGGGGGGGAGGGGGGCAATGGTCCTTTCCAGGTACGGAACCCTAAAAACGAACTATAGTGTTTATTGCGAGTTCGTAGTCACCTGCAATAATATGTTACACAACGAAGGCCGCAAAAATATCTGACACGATCTTATCTGTAGAGCCATAAGAGCGTGTCACATATTTTTGCGGCCTTCGAAGAGTAACATATTATTGCAGGTGACTGTACATTCATTTGATACTTGCGTTTAGTGCAAATGTATGAACTCGCAATAAAAAATAATCAATATGAAAACAGGCCCCAATCTGAGGCAACTACACATCAGTATTTACTTTATAATATGTATATTATGTATCAATAATCACGTTATAAATAAAGTAATAATAAGCTCGTACTCACGTTATTGTTATAAAGCTTAAGATTCCTCTTAAGGTATAGTCTAATAAAACATGGTCTTCTCTTCCCAGAGTGACACAAGCCTACGTCACAATAACATGGCCGCTATATATAGCGCTATCGGCCTATCGCATATTATCATATAGCGCTGTCGCATGATGACGTAGGCTTGTGTCAGTCACGTGACCACGAAAAGACGGGAAGAGAGTACCAGACGGAGTATATTATTATACCATGAGAGGAATATATCATTTGCTCGAGAATATTAAATATGTTAAACTAATTTTAAATAATCGTGATTTTTGTCAATTCAAAGCTTTATGTCTAGAGTAAGGATGCTAAGCGTGGAGAATTTCGTAGTTACATTAACCCGCCTGTTCTATATATTGCTGTCAGCCCATGAAGGCGGCGGTCAATGCCTCTGTGCGAGCGGGATATCAATATGATTATTATTTATTTAGAATTTTAATTCAGGCAACAAAAGCCCATATTACATATACCTTACATAATGTATTTTATAAACTTAAAATAAAACTAAACACTATTTATTTGACAAAACGGCGTGGCTCAGTTGCATCGGCTGCTCTTGAGTCGGATTCGGCAGTTTGCCCCGGAACCTCCGAAACACGACACCTTTCGGCCAGAAGTCGGCGCACCAAAAGAGTTGAAGTGCGCCTAGTGGCGCGATCGAAGCTGGAACACCCTCAGCGTGTAGCCGGTCTTCTGGTGTACATACTCCACCACTTCAGCAGCCGTGGCGGTATAATGCAGGCGCGATACGTACAGCACCTTACTCGGTGTAGCAATCCGCAATAATAATGTGCGTGCGATAGAGATAAGTACAGGCAGGGTGTACTAAATTCTTCTTGCTTAATGTCAAACTCTTGCCGCCTGAGCATAGAGAAAAAATACATAGAGTGCTCACTGCATACATTATTATATTCATAATTAGTACCAAAACGACTTTTATTTTCGTAGTCGACATCTAACATCGAGTAGCAGAATTATGAGTACTGCTACTTGACAATAGATGTTCCGACGGCGGAAAATTCTAATGCTCAACAATTTTCAGATATCAAGTAGAGGTACTGCCGGCCTAGCCAAGGTTACAATCGCTATCGCTTCGACAACGAAAAGCATTATGTCTCTCTATCACTCTTCCATATAAGTGCGACAGTGAAAGTTGCGTTTCGATCGCTACGGAGCGTAAGCGATCGGCATCTTGGCTACGCGGCCAGATAATTCCGCTTATCCGCTACTCGATGCTAGATGTCGACTGCGAAAATAATAGTCGTTTAGGTATCAAAACTGATGTATGGAGTGAGTACTCTATTCTTACTGTATTTATCTTTGCGCTTGAGTTAAACGGCGGACTTACATATAGTAGTTTTAAGTGTGGACCACAGACAAAACATCCTCCAGACTGAGCATAGTCGCGCTACCCTCTGCCACGCATACGGTAATTTTACTCCATGTTCGAGTCGAAAGTGTCTGTGTGACGTCCGTGTCTTTGAACGGACCAATCACGGCACGGGACTTCGCTCAGCTTGTCCCGCGCACCCCCGCATTTTCGGCATCATCGGTTGCATGAAATAATCGCTCTAAACTCGGTCTAGAGGATTCCTAGTCTATGGTGTGGACTGACGAAAATTAGTACAATGTCCCTGTAAATCCCAATCAAAGAATATAATACTCGCTATCCCAATGCCAAAATTGATTTGTCAAGATTTGCTCTAAAATGATTGACCATGAGAAATTTTAAAATAATACCGGACAGAGAGACGGACATGGCGAAACTATAACGGTTTCTAGTTGACTACGGAACCCTAAATATGAACTGTTATATATACCATCATTTGACGCGAGAGATTTAAGATCACATACTCGAATTCCGACGTGTCGGAAGCCGGTGTTGCTCGAAGTACTCGAATGAATCTGTCAAAAAGTATCGCCATCTACTCGAAAGTAGGCCAAAGCATAGGCCAAAAGTATGGCGTCATCTCTCGAAAAAATGGCACCATCACCATACCTATCCTCGACTAGATGATGATACTTTATGACATTTTACAAATTTAACACATCAGTCAAAAAATACGGATCAAAGTCAAATGGCGTTCTAAAAGTGTTAATCATTTGTGTCGAAAGATGGCAGTAAATTACTGACTTCATAATTTACTTTGACAATATTCCTTTATCACCATTTCACTAATCCGGGGTTAACCGGTTAAACCTGGAGTTACCATGGTTACCAGTACAATTTGACACTGGGTTAACGGTTTAACCGGTTAACCCCTGGTTAGTGGGATGATGCAAGCGACCCTTAGTCTAAATTCTCTTTGATAATATTTAAGTAAGGGTCAATTCATAACCGATAGCGCCATCTATAGGCGGCCATATTTACACTGCTTTACGTGTCATATTGTTAATTTGTCTGTACGTGACTCGGAGTAATTAACAATGGAGCCGCCATTAACAGGCATTCCCCTCTGTCGAAAATAGGCGGCCAATGGTCAACCATATGTATGGACTGACGTTTATCTGACATGACGTACCTATACATTTGATGTGCCCCTCCCCCGCAAAAAACGGCAGACTATTTTGTACCGAAAATTTTAGACATGGCGTCTCCGTTGTTAATTACTCCGAGGTACGTGAGTATTGTATTCTTTGGTCTGTAGTGTCTGTACCCAAGCATAAAAAACGTGTTTTTCTAAGTCGCCTCTTATTTTAATTCCATGAAACACTGTCATTGTCATGCATTTTTTGAGAGTCAAAATATAGCTATTAGTCAATTTTGTACAGTTAGCGTCATATAGTATGTAGCATCCAATGTAGGTATTCAAATAGTTCGGTACACCATATTATTTGTATGGCGTACCGAACTAAATTATTTTAATACTTTGGATGGATACCCACCATACGAGGCTGACTGTACGTGAAATACGTTAACGTTGATAAAGTCATTTGACGATCAGAATTATTGAAAAGAACTCTGTAATAAATAAATATAATTACAAGCATGTTTTTTTCTTTCCTTGTATTTGTTATTCTCACATTTTGCTTAAAGTCAGTTGCCGCTCCGCTGGTTGCTTTTACATGTCTCCTACCAATATTGGTCTTAAATTAGGGTAATTTAAAGAAAAACATGCAGAATTTGCAAACGGATATGTTGCTGACAAAAGAAAAACGGCAAAAAATCGATCTTCCAACTAGTTTAATTACGATTTTTTTAAATGTACAATTATCTAAAATATAATTATCTAACTTAACTTATTGTTTTACTTTTACATTTACAGGCGCTATACATTGTACATATCATATGCAGCTGAGTGAGAGAGACGCCGCTATCTATTAGAAAGAGACGAGAGAGTTTATAATACAGTCCATAATGCTCATCTTTAGTCAGACCAACCTGCGGTCCTGCTCTAAAGAAGGCCAGTCCTTATGATTGCCTACTTTAGAAATATCATACTAATTATAAGTGTGATTTATATGATAAAGTTCAAATTTAGCGTCCATGTTCACTAGTACCATAGACAGAACCAGCGAGGAGACACTACTCCGCTCGGGCAAACTCGGCTCCATTCGACTCGGCTCCGAGCAATAATAATTATTAGGGTTGGCACCACCAGATAACATACAGACTTGAATTTTGACAACACTAAATAGCCGAAAAGGATAGCATGATTCGTCATGAAATCGCTGACAAACTTCGGTTTTGTAGTGACCTTTCTGTACAGTAGTACCTACTGTTATTTTTTATTTTGTGACAGGACTGCAAGTTTAATAAAACATAAGAAAAAAATAAATTAAAATACCTAATGATGGCCCTTCTTTTTCTTGGCGCAGGTATAATATCTGATGTCGATTGTATTGTACTAACGCAGCACACTGGACTAACTATTAGTAAATTAATCTTATTCTCATATAAATAAAGTTCAAGATGGTACATCACATAAAGCGTCGTATAGAAGGTAGCATCCAAAGTATTCAAATAGTTCGGTATGCCATACAAATTATATGGTGTACCGAACTATTTGAACACTTACTTTGGATGCTACCTACTATATGACGCTGACTGTACACTTGTACAGTACAGCCATGGACTAACCCCCTTATTCATAAACGTTTACTAAAGTTGACAAGCCTATAATAATCGTTTGTCCCTTTCCATCATACCAATACGTCGGAAAGGGACAAACTATTATTATCGGCTTGTTAACTTTAGTAAACGTTTATGAATAAGGGGGTTTAGTTGTTACTTGTGAATGATAATTATGAAGTGTCAAAACATTTTAAGTTGCGGTTGCAACTGCACTGGAGTAAGCGAGATAACAAATTTTGAACTGCACTACTTTACAAAACCTGCACTGGAGTAAGCGAGATAACAAATTTTGAACTGCACTACTTTACAAAACATCCGCACAAACTATTCCATTACATTATTATGCTTAGTTTCTCTTGGTGTACTTTTGTACTAAAAGACTGAACTAGTACCTTTAGTTTGGAGCAATCTTTTCAGTGAACGAACATGCACAACTCTATAGTTCGTTTTTTTACAATTAGAATGAACTCCACAGAAGAGCTCTTGTGCTGAGACGGTCTTCCCAACCAAAACTTTTAAATGCCAGTTCTCCCAACGTTAACCTCAGTTGAACAGACCAGACAGAGTCTTACAAACTGGATTCTGAAGTCTCTGAAGAAAGTTCATCATAAGTACTTATTCAGACATGATATTAAACCAAATTATTAAAAAATCATACATTATCTAGCTTTAGAAATAGCTGTTGTAAACAATGTCATTATATCTGGTTTCCACTGTATTTATTTCGTAAACATGTTTTAAACTACTTTCGCTTTGCTGATTTGAATGCATGTTTACACAAACAGATGATAGTAAGCAAGAAAGCTCAAAAGTGAAAAGAATTCACAAGTTGAAATCGCTTTGCAAAAATCTACAGCTCAATTTTAACGCTGTTTGCCATTAAAATATTCATGGCCAGCAACCCGATATGCTAAGAGGATTCTCAGTTCATAGGCACTTTTCACTACAAAGCAGAAAAAATACGTCTTTGGCTACACGCGTTACGCGTAGCTCGCGCTGGCAGCGAATATGTTAAGTTTTTCTTCACTAGTCACATTTGTGATTTCATCATAAATTCGCTTGTAGATTCTTTTATAATACATATCTTATAAGCTTATAACTTTTCAAGCAACAAAAAAATTTATAAGATACACCGCTGGAATTATTGCCTGAAATTCAATGTCTAAAACCTACTTTTACGCAAGAGTTACAAAATAATGATCATAAGTACCCATGAGTTTTGTTTCCAGGTTGTGCTTTGTCAAATGTCTTGTAAGTTTCAACCAATACGATTAATATTAACAGTTAATTATTACGTTTAAAGCCTATTCACAAGCTTTTCAAAGATTATTAATATTACAATGGCGGTCTTACTCTAACTTCCTACACATAAAAATACAATTTCTAGTTGCCATTCAAGTTTTCTAGGAGTGCCGCATACGGCGTAGGTACAATAACATTACTATTCGCTACTCTTTCATCATATTTATACAGAATTCATACGTTATAACCTACAATAAAGATTATGCAGTTCCAATCATGGATGACAAAGTTAGAGCGTAGACGGGTGGCAGGCACTGTTGAGGCCGCTGTCAGATCAATGTTGCCAGCGCAACTGCCTTATCACTATATTCGAGATTTTCTAAGCTAAAACTTACGACTGGATATTTTTATGACTAAACATAGTGTGAATGTAGGGTGGGACCATTGGAGGCACTGACGACGTAGGTTCTGGAACTGGCTCTTTCTCCTTGTTATTCTTCGTCTTTCTGAACTGGAATCCGTTTTTGCGAAGAATTTTACGAAGCGTTTCTCGCGAGCCTTTGAAATTGATTTCTTCTTTTAGGATTTGTAACAGTTTGTTGATAGTTGGCACCTCCTTTTTAAATGCATAGAACTCATGGATTTTGCGTCTTATGACCTGTAAGTCATATTCGTCGACTTCGATCTTGCCTTTAGTACGAACGCGTTTTTTGGGCGTTTTCTTTAACGTCTCGGGGTCTAGAAGGCCTTGTTCTACCAGGCGTGCTTCTTTGACTATGTTAAGTACAGTACGTTCTGATACACCTGAAAGCAAATTTATGTATCAGTTACCTACTTAATAAAGTTATTACACAGGAAAATGATGAGGTGAAATACGTAATACTACTCAATTACCGCGTCAATTAAATTATTTTGGCACTTTATCGACTCATGCAGCCGAAGACTAGGAATATTATTATAAATGGTTAATAATACAGTTTGTGCATTATTTGCCAATATTTTTAAATGAGATATTGAAGAAATTGCGAAATACTCGCATGGCAACACTGACCTGTAGCGGCAGAGACCCGCACATACACTTTACTTAGCGGAATTATCGGCACTTGCATACGTTTTTCTTCGTCCATGAACTCTTTTACTTTCAATATTATCTCACGCACTTCACTGGTTATATTTTTCGGCATATTGGCGGTTATTTATGATTAAAATCAACACAAAAACACACAACGGAAATCTATGTCCTATGGCCGCCTTGACAGTTTGTTGACAAGATGGCGTCTGTAGTTCCACATTTCGCCACCCGCACAGCGCTAACTTGGTTTTGCTGTCAAGCGGCAAAGTCAAAAATTGTAATTTTAAATTATGTTTAGACCTGAAAATTTTGTTAGATCGCGTTTTAAATCGGTGCCGATTGAGTACGATGTTATTAATTCCCGCGTACAGGAAGGAGGGTTTTATGGGCGATTTCAGAGGTGGTGGTACGATTTATTTTTGTTGTCGTATGGAGATAACCGAGCCAAACGTTACTATATGAGTTCGTACGCGATGATGATGGCGAGGACTGCTCAGTTTCACCATGCACGTAGCTGTATCCATCCTTTTAGTAAATTCAGGTACTTAATAAAAGTAATAAGCTCAACTCTATATATGTATACTAAAACCTCCAAATTCGGTTCAGCCAAACGCAAGATAATCGCGGACTGTTTGTCCGTACATTCTTACATAGTGAACATACATACTTACAAACATACGGGTCAAACTAAGAACCTCCTTAACAAACAAGACCGAAGTGATCCCATAAGTGTTCCGTGAACAAAGTTTTGTACGGAACACTAAAAATGTAGATATAGTAAAACGTAGTCAATCATGAATGATTTTGCCGGGTCCACACAGGATGAGTCGCCTTGGGAGAAAATTGCCGCGCGAAGCAGCTCGGTCTGTGTAGACGTGCCTCGGCCGCATTACCTCGGGCGAGGCAATTCTCCACCAACCGAGCTGCTTCACGCGGCAATTTCCTCGTGAGGCGGCTCGTTGTGTAGACCCAGCCATTATTGAACGTAGGTATATACATACTTACCTACTTATTAATATGTTTGTTTTTCTTTAGGAACTTTTGGGACTGCCTAATTCTTCATCTGCTCCTTATACGCATGATAATGTTTCATTTCAACAGTAGCGTCGTACACGACACTCATATATTCTTCCACTATTTGTTGGTCGTTATCGACATTGTATTCATATTGGACCTTTATGTCAATGCAAAAACTGGTTACGTGGTCCAAAGAAGTAGACGAGTGATTATGAATTCCCACGATATATTATTAAATTATCTTTCGACGGACATTTTTCTCCATGCTATGAATGCGATACCAGTTCAGAGCCTCATGTTCCTTAAGATTGGAAAGGATATAATAGTAAAAGCGTACTCCAGAGCCAACTTATTTACCTGTGCACTTAAGATTGTAAGCCTGTTTCATATAGCTAGACTGTTCCAAGCATCTAAATACTGGGCGAAAGATAGTGGTAATTTTGCAATTACGGTTGCCTTCAAGTTTATGAGAATAATTGTTGTTGGACTTGTGGTGATTTATGAAATAATAACGTTGACTAACGCATACAATGTGATTCACGGAATCGTAACAGGGTCAATGAAATTAAATACTTTTATCGGTAATTTGTTGTTGGTCAAGCATCATTCTGAGCCCGGACTGGTTAGAAATGAATCAGCGTTTTACTACATGAGGTTATCCAGAGTGTGCAAGATTTTCTTTCTCTTCGGATATGGACTGTTACCTAACGTGGAGTCCGCCGACCGCATTTCAGCTATAATAAGTTACTGGGTAGCCTCTATATTTCACTTCTGGGCTGGAATTGTTTTATATAACTGCGTGACAAGAGAAAATTCTTTGAACGACCGTCTACATGTGGCCCGAACGCAAACTTTTAATGTCTTAAAAATAAGGGGTCTTCCTGACACTATCCATGATAAAGTCGTCAAGTATTATGATTATAAGATGTCAAGTTTGAACATTTTAGAGAAGAAAAACTTCCTGTTTAAAGCGTTACCGAGTGAATTGACGTCAGAGATCAAAATGAGCTGTTTTGAGAACTATGTTGTAAAGATTCCCTGTTTTTCCGAATGGCCACCAGAAGTTATTGCTAAAATTGTGGATCTGCTGCAACCTGAAATATACTTGTGTAATGATCTAGTGACCAGTGTAAGTATACACGGTGTAACATGAGTAAACCGAATAATTTTAACAGCGTATTCCTGATCATATTTAGAGACAAAAATGTCCTATAAACATTTTTGATATTCGCCTAGTTTTAGAGATATTATTAATTAAAAAAAAACAAGTTTTTATTGTTACCTAGTGTAAAAGGCCTTTTTGATGGTGAATTGGTGATGTTGCTGCTATGGAACGTAGTCTAAATATTCTTATTGATAGATGTCAAAAAGTGACAAGTAACACTTTGCAAAAAGTAGTTTCTACGAAAAAAAAATGTGAAAATCAATTTTAAGTGACATGTTTACCAATAACATTTATTTTTTATGTACAAGTACATTCAAAAAATGGAAAAAACAAAACAAAAAAAATTTTTTTTTGGCGAAATTGACCTAAACTCATATTAAATTTTTTACTTCTTTTGACCTCAGAAATGCGTGGTTAAAATTATTCGGTTTCCTCTTGTTACACCGTGTATAAGCATATAATTGGGTAGGTAAAGTTTTTTGAAGATAGGCAAATTATATTTTTTCCCGATAGTATTCATTATAGCGATCACGGAAATGCAGCTCTTTTATTTTTATATCATTTTATTGATTAAATATAATTTTTTAAATGATCGATATGACGTTTGTGAGGTGAAATGGCAGATTCCAGTAATTAATTCCTTGGCGCGTAGTAAATGGGACGGGATAGAAAAAAAAACGATGTCAACTGTCAGTGTCAGCTGTAGCTCTCATTCCCGAAAAATAACGGACAAGCCTCATGTTACCTTGCGAATTGCTATTAGTGTTATCATTGAGATTTTCGGCGACCTCAGCACGACCCACGGACTTCTGATTCCCCACGACATCTGCGCGTATTTGGACAAAGATTGAATTTACTTTCGATAACTTGGCACTGCATAAATTATTGGACAACGTTTTCTTCCCCACCCCTACACGACGGCCCCTACGCTGACCCTTGGACAGAGTTTTGCAAGAAAAATAAGCGAGTTCATACGAGATTGCGAGCAGATTCTACAAATTTGAAATTATGTATTATCATAACAGTGATAGGCACAATGCCGTTGAATTAGAGGAGCAATGGCCGTACAGGAGTACGTATCCGTGAAATACATAGGTACATAAAACTTTCTTCACTTGTGTTTTGATTTTTATTATTAAATTGCCATGAGCTGTTAAGTTCGTAAACAAGAAATCGGTCTAATTTTTTCTAACAATTTCAACCATCTGTTAGTTTTGTGTGGTTATCCTCATTTTATGAATGTTGTTCTTATTTTCAGGTGGATGTAAACATTCATTGGCGGTATTATACTGATGGCTAATTAGAACCATTGAGCCATGACATACTTCCTTGCAGTGTTATTCGGCTAAGCCTCTCCGAGCATCCTGTGAATCTGAAGGATATAATTATTTCCATAAAAAAGAGCAATCGAATTAGGACCAAGATATCCCGAGAATCTAAAGACATTTTATAAAAAATGTAATGGGAATAAAATGAAAATGGGAGACTCTCTTATTTTAACAATGTTACAAGATCATGACAATGTTATGGTCTATACTTATTAAAATTTTAAAACCAACATGTCTTTATCTTTGACTTGAAAATGTACAAATGATTTGGGTTAAGTTTTATGAAATGCAACTTATGCTAAAAATCTATTATTATTATATGTCAAATTATCGTGAACTCGATGTTGCTTAAGGCGTATCCAGATTAGTAAATTTTTCGCCAATCTGATTAAATTGCCCGATCGAATCGGGACGTACGGACGCAAACGCCAATTTGGCTCGCCGAATTCAACCGCCGATAATGACCAATAAAATGAGGTGCGGACACAAGAACACCAATTTGTGAGGCTAGTATTTTCGTTATGGGGCATTTTTTCAATTTAAATGGGTCTAATATCACCATAAATCTAAAATTGGAGATTGACGCCAATTTCATTTCTGATCAAATCGACCGATTTGATCAGTCCCGTCTGGATACCGCTTTAGCACCGCGAAAGGGCGCTGCGCGGTGCGCGCGGATTGACGCATGCGCGTACCGTATGCTTTGTATCTATGGTAATATAATTTTAAAAAATATGCAAATAAAAGGCGGCAAAGTTTATTCGTTGTGCAATACTCAATAAGTTACCGCTTGTTATTTTAATACTCGTAATAAACAAAATGAGTTCAAGTGACGAAAACGACCTGGAATAGACGGCATGCACCGCCTCATTTGAAAGCAGAAGCAAACTTAATAATGAATAACTAGCTTGCTGCTAAGTCCTGGGACAAATACAACAGGACTTACGACATGCTCATGCTGTGGAAGGACACAAGAAGGACAGCCAAAACGCAAGAAACACCTACTCTGAAAGTGGTTTTTAGCGTATTTCTGTGACCAAGTGAAAACTAAAAAGCCATCTACATTTAATATAAACTAAGAATATGCGTTGTTTTTTTAATTGTATTCGCGTCACTTTACCCCTATTAAATACGCTTTACTAAATTGAATTTGTTTTATTTCCTCACATAATTTGAGAATAGTGCTTACTATGTATACCTCAATGGAAGCAAAAATGTAGTATTTTTGAGAGTTGATACACTTGCTACTTGTGTATAGTGGCAAATGTATTAAACCCGCAATCAACACTAATCAATATGTAAACAGGCCCCAACGTGAAGCACATTTACCCTACAGACATACTTATCCATATTGACCATATTTGAACCTCTGAACTCTCTTCAAGGGCACGCCACACAGCGTGATTCTATATACTGTTGTAATGTTAATGCTTAAGGATAATAATTTGTGGATTTTATAATAAAACGAAACGAAATTTACTGGATTTATATTATATTATTTTGGATTTATATTATAAGTTTTCTAAAGTACAGTCGCCATCAGATATATTTGGTGCAGCTAGGGTGCTCATAAATATCTGAACACGCCTCTATTATCAGGGCGTGCGTGTTCAGATATTGTGAACACCTTGCCGAGCCCATATATAATAGCCAATAACGACCTAGTTATAAGACTATTACAATCTTAATCATTATGTATGTATAATACAACAATCACGTTTATATAGTCCTCACAAACGTATAAGTTACCATTTTGGCCAATATATCTTCAAAGCTTGGCACCGAATCGCTGTTAAAGACTTTGGTGTGCTCAAATACGCTGAATTTGGAAAGTAACGTCTGTACTTCCTACAAGACGGTACGACGCACTTTGAGTTCATCTCTGTAATATTCTATTTCCATTCGAACGTTTCCGGGATCGTCTCCATCTATTGTGTTGATACTGAGATCCAAAATGACTCGTGTAGCAGTCCAAGAGTCGTGGTGGAGGCGTTAATGAAAATGTTCTCCAAGAAGCAGGCCGCCTAGCCAAGGTTACAATCGCTATCGCTTCGACAACGAAAAGCATTATGTATCTCTATCACTCTTCCCCATTAGTGTGACAGTGACAGTTGCTTTTCGATCGCTACGGAGCGTTAGCGATTGGCATCTTGGCTACGCGGCCTGTGCCAAGTAGTCGAAAGCAATCGTTATCATTATCAAAATATCCGTGTTGATCGTGCTAGGGACGTTAAAAATACTTATTCTAGAAATCACACCGACATCCAATTACAAGAAAACACAAATGTTTCGTCCGACCATTATTTTCCAATTATTTGCAAGTTATTTTCCAAGAATGACACTGACAGTTGACATCGATTTTTTTTCTATCCTGTCCCATTTACTACGCGCCAAGGTATTAATTACTGGAATCTGCCATTTCACATCACAAACGTCATATCGATCATTTAAAAAATTATATTTAATCAATAAAATGATATAAAAATAAAAGAGCTGCATTTCCGTGATCGCTATAATGAATACTATCGGGAAAAAATATAATTTGCCTATCTTCAAAAAACTTTACCTACCCAATTAGGCTTCGAGCAACACCGGCTTCCGACACATCGGAAGGGAGGGGCCCAAACGATATCTCACCGTACAAATCATTCTGCCATTTTTCGCGGGGGGAAGGTGCACACAGTCGCACTTCTCACACACTTACATACAAAATCCAATCAAAGGCCCTACCGCGAACCACGTTCGACGTGTTGCCTCTCTATGGCACTTGTAAATTCATACGTGAGTGTGACAGGGAGGCAACACGTCGAACGTGGTTTGCGGTAGGCCCTCTGTAATGACGACACAAATACATAGAAAATGACACACGTCAAAGACAAATCTTGCAAACCTCGATCTCTTTTTGTGTACGGACGAGTGACTAGTGTCACAACACGTACACTAACACATTTTCTTTGAAGTATGTCATTGTATTCTGAGAGATGAGAAGTCGGATTTGTCGCTCGACCGATCCGCAATTTGTACTGAGCGAGTAAAATCGATAAATCCAACAATTACTTGAGACTAAAATATAATAATTGTATTTAAATGTAATTTAACGTATGATATGTAAAAAAGAATATTACATGTGAAATGTAACACTTTCTTTTTGTAAATTTGATGTCCCCGACCTCTTTTTATAACAAAAAACCGAGCAAACAGGCATTTTTGTGCAGCAGTGTTCACGCGCGCATCTGGACTCAGTCTAGTGAAAAATCCAAGTGCAACTAGTTTTATTACCCGCGCTAGATTTTATTGACGCGCTAATCTTGTACCTCGGCAGAGGGGAAATAGTGCGAATGCCGCCTCCCTTCCGTGTTGCTCGAAGTAATTAGGTAATTATATTGCTTATACTTTACTATTAGGTAATTATATTATTTAGTTACTCAATTCATACACACCATGCAACCACATTCTACAACAGCCTGATTTATGCTGCGAGTCTTAAGTCAGCAACCAATTAAAGCCTGACCAGGAATGTAGGAGATCCCCCATATATTGGGACCTTCACCAATCTGTCTGACGGATGAAACTATGAAAATATGAAAGAAAATATGTTCCAGAACATAAATAAATAGGGTTGCCTAAAGAAATTAGGTAAAGGCTATTTTTTTTTTAATTAAAAAAAAAATTTTTTTTCGGCAAATTTCACCGATTTGTCTGACGAACGAAATAAGTTTCAATGGAAAGTATACAACTTGTACAACATAAATCAACTAGGTTGCCTATCTTTTTCCGGTCACTATTATGGGGTTGCCGTGTTTAAAGAGGTGATTTTATATCGATAATTGCACTCATCTGTCTGACGCTTGAATTATACATCAAAATGATGGTAATTTTATTGCAAATACAATGGTATAAGGTTGCCTGCGAAAATCCGGTCACAAATAAGGGTTGCCAAGCTTTTAATTAAAATAAGAAGGGAAGACTTTTAGCGATAACTCATAAACGGCTTAACTGATCAAGTTTGTTTTAATTTTATTTGATTGAGTTTTTTAAGCAATATTTTCATAATTTTTTTCATATTTTTTGGACAGATGGTTCAAAAGTTAGAAGGTAAAACTTTTTTTTTCTTTCTAAACGATTAGTCGATTATTTTCGAAATGATTCACTTTATCAAGAAATGTTGTTTAAAGACCCTTATTTATTTTGAAAGACCTATCCAACGACATCCCACACTATAAGGCTGAATCGATAAAAAAATTGTCACTCACATTTTGTTTCTTTCAAAGCGATTATTTCCGAAAATATCCACTTTATCAAAAAATGTTCTACTAGAACCCCTATTCATTTTGAAAGACCTTTCCAACAACATCCCACATCATAGGGTTGCCACCAAAAAAAAAATCCTCACGTACATTTTGTTTCTTTCGAGGCGATTATTTCCTCAAATATTCGCTTTATCTAATATGAACGAGAATAAGTTTACCGGTCACTCTCTTGGATTTTAGTAACGCCTTTAACACTTGCTCACTTTCTTAAGCTCCCTAAACATGTCTGCTACAACGATTGACTGGTTTCGAAGTTATTTAGTGGGTAGTTGGCAAATGATTAATTTTGACTCTTACTCTTCTCGGTGTACGTTGGCTGGCGTTCCACAAGGCGGTGTGATATCTCCTCTATTATTTACTGTATTCGTACATTCCATCACTCTTACGGCCACTTGCACCATTCCACTAACCCGGGGTTAAGTGGTCAAACCGTTAACCCAGTGTCAAATGTACTGGAAACCATGCGAACTACTGGTTTATCCTGATAACCCCGGTATAGTGGAATGGTGCAAATGGCCCTTAATGTAACTTCTTTTTGTCACCTTCAAATTTATTAACATGGTGTGCTTAGTCAAATGGCGCTTTTCTTATACAGACACAGAACTCGCGCGATGGACTGGTGATAGTGGAAGTAGGGCTGCTGGCAGTGTACGCTAAACAAGAAGAAACTGGTCACCTCGTGGATGGTGACTACTACGGAGAAACGGCGCTGGTCATCGATCGGGAGACGCCATCGAACACTGTCGTTGCTGTTACACCTAGCACGGTTGGTGTACCTACTGCCATTTTTTACGATTTCAATCCAACGTGATCTTTATAGAGTCTGCCCAGCGAGTCGTGTCACATATAAAATTCTTTATATGGCAACTTTTTTTACTATCAAATAAGCTGTCATTTAATTTTATTGCCAGGTGCGGTTTTTATTGAAATTCCCGCGTTTCTTTTTGTGCCACGACTCGCTGATCAGACTCTATTACTACTATTTAGAACTCCCAAAGAAAATGCACTTGATTGATACTCAGTTTTACAGTGGTTAATATGGATATATATTTTTGTCTACACCGAAGATTATGCGACTTTAAATTTAAAGTTAGACCAAGATAATACTGCAACGATTTTGATTGCACGTCAAACTTCTATGAAACTGACGTAAAAATAACAGTTGCACTGCGTAGTGCGTAGCGTATGCTATCAAAACGTTACAGATTTTTCTTGGTCTAACTTTAACTTTACATTACAACAATATTACTGCGAGAGGCCGGTACCGGTAACAATTTTCATACATAATAACCGTTTTTGTAGATTATAATTATGATTATCGCAGTGTCCTTTTCTTTCACTTTGAATTATTTGTCTCATAGACATATGTTAACAAATCATCTCTTCAATTAAAAAAAATGGAGAGATCTTCACGATCACTTCACAGGGGTAATATTTTTATCACGTACCAACAATATGTGACATAAATTTACTATTAAGCGTTCAGGAAGAAATCCTGACGTAGTTCAGTCCGTTTAGCCTCCCTAGCCCTTTTCTTTTCAGGTTTTGTTATTGGATAAAATACTTTTCCGTAAAATGATGGCAGCATATCCAGACCTCTTCTGTTCGTTGCGAATGGAGTTCTTATTAACCAACGTACCGGATAGCCGTCATGGTGAAGAAACCGGTATTTCATCTGAAACGTAACCGATATTTACCTTAGTTTTGATTATATTCAATTCAATCACTGTTTCTAAGTTTGAAATGTTCTTTTAAAGTAAGATGTTATGTAATGAAAATGAATTCATCTCATAATTAGGATATAAATACAAAATTAAATAATTACCGGTATTTTTTGTGAAAGGCATAAAAGATATGGCCAGCGTAAGCGGTGGGAAAACGGATTTTTCCCTTTAAGTACTAACCAGTCACACAAGGGTCCCTCCTTCCCCGGGGCCTCTACTCCTGGGAGTTGAGAGGATAAGTATTATGGCTCCTCTACACGATGGGCCAGCGCCGGCCACTCCAAGGGACGCATTTATGCGTTAGAGAGAGCAAGTGATATTACTATCTCATTCTACCGCATGGCTGAGTCCCTTGGAGTGGCCGGCGCTGGCCCATCGTGTAGAGGAGCCATTACGCTGTAACAGAACAACGCCATCTCGTTGCAAATCATGGAAATTACACTAACTTACGGGCCTTAGGATTCAATCTAGGGAATGTTCCCGGTACCTACTGAGTTTGTATGGCGAGAACCGGGAATTCCCGGTTCCGGTACTGTGTTTGTATAGAAAACCGGTACCAGGAGCACTCCCTAGTTCAATACGACGACGACGGAGACGACGTTCTTCGATGACGACGGACTTCAAAGCAAGTGTCAAATGTACCAATAGATGGCACCAGCAGAGGTTATACCTGTCTCTAGTTTTGTTCTGTCTTCCATGAGATTTGGTTAAATAAAGCCCAGGTCATAAAATAGCAAAAAAAAAAACAACAAAGATTTGACACAATTCTAGGGATTGACAGGAAAACCTATTGGACTAAGAGCTAGGAATAGGTTTGTATTTTATAGAGGCTTTGCCCAATGTCTAGGGACACCCGGCCTGTATACTAACATTCAAATAATTATACTAACGTAAGGTAGGGTAATTGCGTCAGTTTACCGTCCGGTGTCAGTTTCCGTTCACTTGACGGATTAGCAAATAATACATTTCATTTATAATTTGCTACTTGCGAAATATAATTTTAATGTAGATATAATTATTGCAATAAATCCAGCGCAGCAATGAAGGTTTATATTCAAATCTCGTCAAGTGGACGAAAACTAGCGTAATGACCCTACATACTTCAACTGTGGGAACTAGGAAGTAAAAGCAGCAATTTAGAATCTCGTAAGTCCGAATGCCATTCCAGTAGTCTTTATTATCTAAATGTCTGTAGCAACAAAAACACTAAACTTTTAAATCTGACGTCACACCCACGAGCCCAGCTGTTCCATACTTACTACGTACGAATTAGCAAAATATTCGTACTCCTTTCCCGATTATTTTTAGAGAAACCGTTCGTCTGACGTGTGCTGCGCACACGGGCGTCCGCGCGCGGCCCGGACGGTAACGGAGCCCGACGGAGCCCTATGGAGCCCCCGGCGTTCGGCGGAGACTCGCCGGCCCTTACCGTGGCCCCCGGAGGCACCGCGACCCTCCTTATACCCCTGGCCGGGACGCCGCCGTTCCAGTACGAATGGTAGGTAAATATAGATCCCGAATTCCTGAGGCGTGTATACTGTATACATTATTTTGATTGTGACATTTGATAGTGCGAGTGTAATTTGGAGGTTAGGCGTTTTATTAAACGTATTTCGAATGTGTTTTTTTATGTTTTTATCTTCATTTTTAATGTTTTAACGATTTAAAACATGCTTTGACGACTTTTCGTTTATAATAAATGCACAATTCATTTCAATTTACGTTAACATTGTGAAATGTAACGTTTTTTATACACGTTCGTAGTATAAGTACTGTTTTTGAGCGATAGAAAGTGCTTTTCAACCATGATTCTAAATTCAAGCATTGCTCGGCTACGTCAATGAATTATGAATCTTATTCACGTTTCATACGGTCGTCAGTGGCTTGTGTTGTCAGTGGGACTGTTTATTTGTTTTTACATGTGCCCGGTATAAATAAGTCGGTTGGTAAGACACTTGTCGCGTCGTCTGTGTGTTCTAAAAGGTTTTGTGAGCGTTTAAAACATCTTAAACGGTCAAGGAATATAATTTCCGTATCATTTCGTACTTTGACACAGTCCTTGTCCTTGTCCAGTCTGTGTCTCATACGTGTGGGGTATCTATGGATAGGTCTTCAAAAATGATATTTGATTAAAAAGTAATTAAATGTAGCATATATACTGGAGTCAGTTATGTAACGCTGCCATACATGAACCAAAAAAATTTTATTAAGCTATGAGCTTCATCACATCTGATATTTGAGTAATTCTAAGCATTTCTAGCGTGAAGTGGGGGGGAGGGTGGGGTACAAAGACGGCCGCCATCCGTCATCTTTAAAAAAAATCTACTCTGATCCTGGTGGGTACTAGGGCAAGTTTGGTATCATTTTCGTATAAACCAAAGACGTAGAATTCATTGCTGATATTTGTTTTTTCAATTTCATAGTAATTTTACAAGAAAAACGTAAAAAGGTGAAAAATTTGGTTGGAGATTTTTGCTACGCGGAGCCGAAACTACAAAAGATAGAAAGTTGAAATTTGCACACTAGATTACATTTATAAAGTGTACAAGAGATAAGAAGCGATTTTGAGAAATTCAACCCCTAAGGGGTTTAAAAAGGGGATGAAAGTTTGTATGGGGTTCAAGTTTTATTTTAAGCTAGGAATTTGAAACTTCGTAAAACGATATATTATTAAAATACAAGAAAACTAATTTCAGCGTTTTTGAAAATTCATCCCCTAAGGTGGTGAAAAAGGAGTTGAAAGTTTGTATGGATATCAAAAAAATTTTCGAACGCGGGACTTGAATCTTTGTATTTGGGGATATTATTAAAAGACAGGAAAAGTAATTTCAGCGTTTTGTAAAATTCATCCCCTAACAGGGTTAAAAAGGGGTTGAAAGTTTGAATCCATTACAAATCCGAGTAGACACACATTTCTTATTGGCTCCCAGGCTTGAAATGCTTAGAATTACTCAAGGAACATATGTGATGAAGCTCATAGCTTAATAAAAAATTTTTGGGTCAACTTTATAACTGCTTCCGCTAATAGCGTCGCTGTAATACGGGCATTACATTTAACTCAACCAAACAATTGAAATCTGTGACATGTCATGTCAATGTCATTTCGAACATCGATCGACCGATATTGTACTTAGTTTAAGTTTAGTAGCAAATGTATGAACTCATTCTAAACACCAATCAATATGTAAACCGGCCCTAAGACAAATGTACACGCTTGTATATAGAGGCCTTTTAGGAAAAAATAGTTATTTGTTTTAAAAGGGGGCAAAATTGTTGTTTAAAAACCGCTCGTGCTAAATATTGATACCCGAACAAGTGAAACATTCCAAAATTGAACCACGAGCGTAGCGAGTGGTTCGAAAAATGGAATCTTGAGCGTTGCGAGGGTTTCAAAGCACGAGGGTTAAACAAAATTTGTCCACGAATGAAACACAAAATTATTCACCACACCTACCCGAAGCAAATATAATGAAAATATCAAGAAAAATCAAACCAAATCAAATCCAAATGAATGTTATTAAATATTTATCATCCAAAATCATCATTTAAAAGTCAATTCTACCAGCAAACATAAGAAAACAACTCAAAATTTGCATTTGATTACTTTGCCTCACATGTGAATAAAATGCAACTTTGCTATCAGTTTTTGAAGTGCAAAGTAAGCCTTTTCGATCTAGTGTGGTAAAAAATAAATTATTGATTATCTCCGAAATTGAGTTAATTAGAATATCGGTGTGTATTTAAACTCAGGAATGCATCCTTGAAATTGACAGAAATAAAACATAACACGATGTATAATGGTCTTAGAAGTCTGCCATATGTGACGTTATCTATGAAAAGGGACCTTATTGTCGATGGCGCTTACGCTATTACTAACGATGCTCCGATATAAATACAATGCCGTGCGACGCTGTGCGGCGTAAGCGTCATTGACAATAAGGTCCCTTTTCATAGATAATGCCCCATGTAACCAGTGACATCAGAACATGATCCCACAGTGTCAGATGAAGGCTGGCACGTTCCACGTTCCGTCGCTAGAAACAATTAACGAGACTAGTTAAACAATTTTAAAAATATAGTCTGTCAGGCCATATCCATCACTAGCAGTGGCGGATTTGCCCTTAGGCACAGTAGGCCCGGGCCTAGGGCGGCAAGATATTTAGGGGCGGCAAATTATGACAAAAAATTCGCTGATGGTAACAAGAAATAACTCAAAATGTAGCCAATATTATGGGTGCCTTGAAAGGGGCGGCTACAGGGCCTGGGGCCTAGGGCGGCAAAGACTGCAAATCCGCCACTGATCACTAGAAAAAACCGGTCAAGTGCGAGTCGGACTCGCCCACCGAGGGTGCCGTACCTTTTAGTATTTGTTATAGCGGCAACAGAAATACATCATCTGTGAAAATTTCAACTGTCTATTAGCTATCACGGTTCCTGAGATACAGCCTGGTGACAGACGGACGGACGGACAGCGGAGTCTTAGTAATAGGGTCCCGTTTTACCCTTTGGGTACGGAACCCTAAAGAGCGGCAAATTTTAAAAATGCACCTTATCGTCCCATAGAAAATTTGAATTTTGCGCCTTTCTCTACTGACTTATTGTAAGTTGTGACCGGCTATAGGGGAGATGTGTGTAAAATGAACCCCTTAAGGGAAAAACCTAACTGAAAATATATATGTTTATGAATACCTAGTCCATTTAATTATCTAAGCAACTGCATGCTCATTTCTCATGGCTCCTCTACACGATGGGCCAACGCCGGCCTCTCCAAGGGACGCATTTATGCGTTAGAGGTAGCAAGTGATATTGCTATCTCATTCTACCGCATGGCTGTGTCCCTTGGAGTGATCGGCGTTGGCCCATCGTGTAGAGGAGCCCTCATATGTGCATGTAGTTTATTAGTTATGTTATGTTTTCTAAAAGTCTTGTAAAGGGATCATTTTAAGTACCTATACCTATGTATGGCTAAAATTAACCCTAGGGTAGGGTTAAAATGATGATGAATGATAATTCCCTTGTGATATCAGGATTTCTTCCTCTAAATCAAGTCTAAATCATTGAAGTCGGACCATTCCAGTGTGCCTTTATTTTCAGAAGGTGGATACTGATTGTGTTTTTAAGGGGCCCACTGATGAACAGTCCACCGGACGGTATTGGCCTGTCAGTTAGAACCACTGAAATAACAGGTCTATGGTTAGAACAAAATTTTGACAGTTCCTAACAACTGACAGGCCGATACCGTCCGGCGGACTGTTAATCAGTGGGCCCCTTTAGGCGATCTATAATTTTAGCTTTTCCTCCTAAGGTAAATTTTTATCATAATCGCTCATAATACTTTCTTAATCGATCGCTCTAAAACTAATTTACTATGACATCATCCAAGGTTTACGTTTGACCAAAAATAAATGTGTTCTGTAGTAGACAGCGCCATCTAGTTTCATCAGCTGGTAAGACTGAAACAGCGCCATCTGTTGAAAAACCTGTAAACACCCAACTGTTTGTGTTCAATGCTTAGCTTATTGGTTCACTGATAGAAAATGCCTTAAGGCTTTATGTCCGTCACTTCCACTAACCTCGATCGTGTCTAACATGGTCAAAAAACGCGATTTTTTACAAGCCTTTATTGCCCTGTTAGTCACTAAGGGGTTTGGACATCGGATGATGGTAGCATGACGTAGGAGGAAACGGGGTCATTTGAAGCATAATGTTTGGATGATTTTAGGGGGAGGGGGCAAAAATCGTCAAACATCGATGACGTAATTTATGGACAGCCCCTATGTAGGTAAGTTATTTTGTTAGCGTGGGTCAATTCTTGGAAGCTAAATATGACCCACACCTGAATAAGGGGCTATTCATAAATTACGTCATTTCAAATTAGGGGGGGGGGGTCTGGACATCGGATGACGGTAGCATGACGTAGGCGGAAACGGGGTGATTTGAAGCATGATTTTTGGATGATTTTAGGGGGGGTCCACAATCGTCAAAAATCGATGACGTAATTTATGGACAGCCCCTAAGCATTAAGAAACCTAACGAACCTATCCTGTCTATCTATTGGTGACCAGTACAATTTTGGGGTACCTACCTACCAGTACCACTCCAACTGCAATAATGTGCTAACACGGAGCTGATCTGATAATGCAGTCGGAAGATAGCCAAAGGAATCCTCGAAGAACACAAACCCATCTTTAGGCTCATTATAAAGGTCTCGACTCTCGAGAATGCATATGAGACGTACGGACATGACAGTACCTACGTGGCTACAGTCAGGAATAAAAGTGTATCGCCAATTTTTTTTGCGAATAATCATCGGGGTCGGTTATTTACATTTTTAGGTGACAAAGCATATATTATTATAGTGTAAGTGAATTTTTATTAGATGATTTTGATAATTTGATAGTAACTTTGTACAGCATGCAGTCACAGTCTATAAATGAAAAATTGTAGTACGCCTTACGGTGCAACATAGTGATACAATGATGAAGTGGTCTACCACTTTTCGACTCTATCAATCAGATGATAGAGTCGAAAAGTGGTAGACCACTTTCTTGGCTGACTATACCTGTACCTACTTAAATATGTGTATATATACCTAATATGTTGGACACATAAATTATGTATACTTTTCACTTTTGTTAAGAAACAGCGTATCCACTACATTATTTTCATTTCAATATTTTCCATTTCACGTTGGTTCCCGTTAAACTTTCACGAGTAAAACGAACTAAGCGTCCACCGGAAACGTTGACGCTTAGCAAGTCTTTCATCGAAGCCGGATATCTCCTTCATCGGCTAATAAACAGCCTATTAAGTATCCACTACATTATTGCCATTTCAATCTATTCCATTTCACGTTAGTTTCCTTTAAACGTTTACAAGAAAAACGTCCTAAGCGTCCACCGAAAACTTTGACGCTCAGCATGTCTTTCCTCTGAGCCTGCTATCTCTAGCATCGGCTAATAAACAGCCTAAGTATTTACTACATTATTGTCATTTCAATCTTTTCAATTTCACGTTAGTTTCCTTTAAACGTTTACAAGAAAAACGTCCTAAGCGTCCACCGAAAACTTTGACGCTCAGCATGACTTTCCTCTGAGCCTGCTATCTCTAGCATCGGCTAATAAACAGCCTAAGTATTTACTACATTATTGTCATTTCAATCTTTTCTATTTCACGTTAGTTTCCTTTAAACGGTTACAAAAAAAACGTCCTAAGCGTCCACCGAAAACTTTAACGCTTAGTAAGTCTTTCCTCTGAGCCTGCTATCTCTAGCATCGGCTAATAAACAGCCTAAGTATCCACTACATTATTGTCATTTCAATCTTTTCCATTTCACTCTAATAGTTTCCTTTAAACGGTTACAAGAAAAATTAAACGTCCAACGTAATTAAGCGTCCACCGAAAACTTTGACGCTTAGCAAGTCTTTCCTTTTGAGCCTACTATCTCTAACATCGGCCAATAAACAGCCTAAGTATCCACTACATTATTGGCATTTAAAACTTTTTAATTTCACGCTAGTTTAAAAAGTTCACAAGAAAAACCTACGACCTAAGCGTTCACCGAAAATTTTGACGCGTTGTATACGCTTTTCTTTTAACCCTGTTATCTCTAACATCGGCTAATAAACAGCTTAAGAATCCACAAAATTAT
The DNA here is from genome assembly GCF_963556715.1 of Cydia fagiglandana. Classification (NCBI taxonomy): domain Eukaryota; kingdom Metazoa; phylum Arthropoda; class Insecta; order Lepidoptera; family Tortricidae; genus Cydia; species Cydia fagiglandana. The sequence continues at coordinate 7,172,458 of NC_085959.1, forward strand.
TGGCATTTCAAACTTTTCCATTTCACGTGAGTTCCCTGTAAACGTTCACTAGTAAAACGTCCTAGGCGTCCACTGAAAACGTTGACATACGACGTTTTTTCTTCGAGAGCCCGAGCTGCGTCCGCGCAAGCCCAAGGCATCTTCAAAAATAAACCAGTCTGTCGTCTGCCGAGGCGGCAGAAGCTCGCGATGCGTTACCATGGGTAGTAACTGCTGTAAGGCGGACTCCGGTCGGGTCGTCCGGGGCTCGTCGACATACACCAGGTATCTGGTACTAATACTCCAAGAGTTGTTCGGGGTGGTTTGGGTGCTCAGAATATCGTACGTGCAGTGAAGTGTTAAAGTGTTGGTGTGAAGGCAGTAACTAACGAAGTTCGGAGCTGTGGAGTCATGTCATTATTAATGGTTTAGATTTTAGATGCGAATGCCTGTTACATCATTTGTATTTTATGTTTAGACTTATAGCATTTTGGTGGCGTAGTAATAAATTCCTTGCAATTTTAAGGTAGGTACAGCGTAAACGTTAGCCAGGGCCGTCTTAAACTATGTTGGGGCCTTGGGCACATAAGAATTTTGAGCCCTTTTGGAAAGTAAAAAAGCGAATTAAACTAACATTTTTCTACTATGATCTTCTTTTTATTATGTGTAATCAAATATGCTGTTATAGTCTGTCCTACGGGGCCTCCTGAGGATGGGAGCCCTGGACATGGTCCCGTGTGCCCTTATGGTAAAGACGGTACTGACGTTAGCACCTTTAATTTTAAAGAAAGATTTTAAAACAAATCGACTTCTTCCTTCCTTTATCCTTTACTTTACATCAACAATATATCAACCTGTGTTATCCCTAAAACTTGCTACAAAATTACCTAGTTTGCAAAACAAAAATTGAATTACACACACATTTTGACACAAAAAAATGCGCTTTCAATTATTTTAAATCTGCAAATTTCAAATAGTTACTCATTGTCCGTAGCAATAAGGAAGAAAAATAGCATTATTTTGCAATAGTTTTGATTTTGCAAATTTACACATGGATTACACACAGTATTGTGGTACTCGTCCTTAGCAGGTACCTACATACAGGGTTAAATTGCACAAAGACACTGAATGAATGAATGAGTGAATGTGTTTTAAGTGTGTGGAATTTAAGCTATCAGTTAATCGGCTGTTGAATTTGCTATCGGTACGAAAAAGAACACGTAATCTCTCGCGTACAATGATGAAATACCTAAATGACAATATTGACAATCCATTCATATTTAGTAGCGGTCGCGTAAAATTTTGGAGACATTTTTTAGAACTATAAAACATTAATTTATTTAACCTAACCTTTAAGTAATTAAGCACGGTACCTAAATACACATTTTGTGCCATTTTCCACCTTAATACTTGTTAATACTTATTGTCGGTTGTCAATAAGACGCTATTTCTATAAAGCTTCAATTTGAAATCAACCTTATCGACAACCGAGAATGTGGCAGGTACCTTTAAGTTGAAAACGTCATATTTCTTCAATTTCTTTTTTAATTATCCCAACTAAAAGAGACTTGAAGGAACCGTCATAGACCTCCCCCTTCTATTAGATATCTTTTAGACATCACCAAGATACGATAACGATATGTTTAAGATCTAACCTGTCAAATTTGACATTTACGTGATTCTGGAGATACTCTTGAACGATTTCTTCAGCTTAGGATATGATATGACTTAGAGATCCAATTCACATCTAATAGAAATCTTACGCTATCTAACGTAAAAGTGACATTGGTTGCCCGAATTGCGCTGCAAAAGAGAACTAGTTGATGATATCTAAACTATAACGTATCTAAAATGGATCTAGTACATGTCGTCTCTTGTGAATATCTTGAAGTTCGAATACGGCAGAGTGATATGACGTATCCGTTTAGTACAGACGTTCAGTTCAGTCCCGATATACTTGTTAACCCGGTTTCTCAAGCGATTCGCTAAGGGAGGTACCACCTATCCAATTTCTTTTACTAATGTGTATTGTAGTGTTTGTATTTTGTCTCACATTTTGCTCAACGAGAGAGTGAGACGCAATGACATTGGAGAAAGAAATTGGATATGTGGAATGTCATCCTACGCTAAACGATAGAAACACGGGACCTGAAGTACCACAACAAAGGTTCCACTGATAAGAGAGATTTCCGCCCGAAGACGCAAACAATGGGGACATTCACTGCCGTATTCGAGCTTCAAGATATTCACAAGAGACGACACGTACTAGATCCATTCTAGATACGTTATATAGTTTAGATATCAACTAGTTCTCTTTTGCAGCGCAATTCGGGCAACCAATGTCACTTTTACGTTATGGTAACATTCCATTTCTAACCGCAGCTGCACTACCGGTACTGAACCCGTCGCTGTCATTGTCAATTTCCATAGTAAAGTTGACAGTAATGCAGCTGCGGTTGAAATGGAATGTTACCATTAGATAGAGTAATATATCTATTAGATGTGAATTGAATCTCTAAAGTCATATCCTGTGGAAATCGTTCAAGAGTATCTCCAGAATTAGGGTGACCAGATACAAATTTCAAAAGTCCTGACAAAATTCCTGATTTTCGGCCGAAATTCCTGACATGAGCTGTCGCGGTCGCGGCGGGTGGCGAGGTGGCGGTTTCTACGTTATAACAGTGCGCGTGTCGTGTCCTTAACATAGCGTCTAGTAGCAAACGCCCGAGACTATGTACTTTTACGGATGATTTACGAATTAAATATCCGTTACTGAAAGAAGGTAGAGAGCCGAGTGAAGTGTATTGTACTGTATACCATTTTATTGTTTTGTTTATTTGTCCTTCGGGAAACGGAAATGCCAAAATTCCTGACATTTCCCTTTTCCGGCCGCATTCCTGACATATGCCTAAAATTCCTGACATGTCAGGAAAATTCCTGACGTCTGGTCACCCTATCCAGAATCGCGCAAATGTCAAATTTGACAGGTTAGATCTTAAACATATCGTTATCGTATCTTGGTGATGTCTAAAAGATATCTAATAGATGTCTATTTCAAAATCCGAATCGGGCCCTCAGTTTATTAAGTCTCTATTATACACTGTATAGAAGTTCTGTTTATTTGTTTACATATTAAATTCAATGAACTTCAGCAATACGCTGCGTTGTGCAAGTGTTATTTCTACGTCATCATTTCATAGAAGTTTGTGGTTTAAAATGACGCACTGCGTGGGCTATCAAAATTGCTGCAGACTTTTATCGGTCTGTCTCTAGTAAGTTACCGTTAACCGTAATAGTATAATACTATATACGATAGTATATAGTAAATCTATGTATATACTATATATACTATATACGTAGATATTCAAAGTGAGGTAAAATGTAAACAACTGGGCAAGTGCGAGTCGGACTCGCGCACGATTCGCACGAAGTGTACCGTAGAGTTTCGTATCTTCGCCTGGGTTTTGACACTTTTCCCAAAAAATCTCTCAAATTTGTAAGCATTTTAATCCGTTAAGGGGAAAAACGTTTTTTAGTATTCCTAACTATCAGTATACACCACTAAAACTTTTAATTTCATTGGTTAGGTTGGTAATAAATGGCCCCAAAGGCAATAGGCGATGTTTGGGTATTTTTCCCAATCTTCGCCTATGGCATGCCTTGCCGCTAATACTTACTTTTCTGTAACTTACACATGTTAAGTCGTATCGCCTTGGAATGTGCTATTATGCTATGAACCTTAAGTACACCAGATTAGGCATATATTTAAAAAACGTGGTAGTAGGCGAAGTTTGGTAACAGTTTGAAGTTGTTTTCATACATTTTCTATAATGAAGCTAGGGCTGCCAAAAATTAACCAACATGGCAAATAAAGGGGAGTAATGGTTTACAAGTTAAAAAATAATTATTTTAAACAAAATTGTTTAATTGTTGCAAAATTGTTGTTACTATCGTAATCGACATCAAATTAACCTTATTTACACAAAGTGAGACATAAAAATACCTATTTGGTACCTATTCAAATCGGTAAGGGTAGAAATTAACATTTGCATATAGCATAAACTAAAATAACCAAACAAAGTAAATATTTAAATTTGGGAACAAGTAATGTCATCCACCAATGAAAGTGGTACAAAAAATTTGTCAACCCTAGGGGTAGGCGAAATTTGGCAACAAGATGGACGCAAAGTACCCTCACCAATGTTTTATCCAATTGTGACTTCTAAACGTAAGCTAGCCATTAAATAATAGTTTCATATGAAAAAGAAATAGTTATAGGATATAATCATGTAGAAAGTTTACCATTACCGGGTCCGTATCACCGTTTAAAACTGAAGTTAAAACACTGGTTTAAAAAAACGTGTGGTCGGCGTCGCGAAAAAACCTCACTAAAGGACAACTGTCTGAAGTTAGCCGCAGAATGTTCGAAGAATCTTGACACCCGTAAAAAATACTTTGTATTTAGCAGTTTTATGTAAGGCTTACATTAGAAACATTTTGTTAATGGCAACTTATGTCAAACTAGGCGAAATTAGGTAGCGCAGGCAAAGCAACGAAACTCTACGGTACCCCGTATCATTATTACGCAGAAAACGGGAAAAAAATCACGTTTGTTGTATGGGAGCCTCACTTAAATAATTGATTACATTCTGTTTTTAATATTTGTTGTTATAGAGGCAACAGAAATACATCATCTGTGAAAACTGCTTTGCTATCACAGTTCATGAGATACAGCCTGGTGACAGACAGATAGACAGACGACAGACACACGGACAGCGTAGTCTTAGTAATAGGACGCCGTTTTTACCATTTGGGTACGGAACCCTAGAAGCCCGCGCGATGGCCATATCTCTCGTCGCGAGTTTCGCGCAGCACGCCTAATCTTTTTCACGCTTCTCTTGGGAGTTTATGGCTCGAAAATACGACAAATAATAAATGAGTTTTCCAATGTCTGTTATGGCTCCTCTACACGATGGGCCAACGCCGACCACTCCAAGGGACGCAGGCATGCGGTAGAATGAGATAGCAATATCACTTGCTCTCTCTAACGCATAAATGCGTCCCTTGGAGTGGCTGGCGTTGGCCTATAGTGTAGAGGAGCCATTATGCATTCTGGGGCAGGGTGTCACGCCCATCACTATAGGTATATACTAGACCATATCAGGCGTCGCTCACTCCGCGATTTCGTCGCTATGCAACAGGTAGCTACATAACTACAAGTACATCCGTTGCACACCAATTTTGGTGGCTAGCCATAAGCCGCGCGTGGCGCTGTCGCCACCTAGCGGCCATATCTGTCCTGATCGTAACAGATGCTTTTTGTTGGAGAGTGTCTTCTGTACCTAGTACTATTATTTAATTTTATTCTGTGACCATACTACTATTCCAACTTTCATTGACTAGCATGACGTCTAGGCATTACGCTTTCCCACCAACGTGAAAAATCTTTGGCTCACCGGCCCAATGGCCTTGAAACATATAAATATAGGTCGCCGGTTTTTATAAATGCTCGCCCAAGGCTCGGGCACAAACGTATTTATCATTCGTACCTATATGTTTTTATACAGAAATAAAAAATGCTGAGGAATGCCAGTTGCGAATAATACAGTCGCGATTACGGAGCGGCCAACGTGCTAACAAATACAGGGTGATTCAGGAGCCATGAGCAATTAACACTGCGCATTTCGTTAATAGCAACTGCTTCGTATCAGTATTAGTGAGGTTAACGTGAATTTTCTAGTCGCGTTGAAAAAAAAAAGTTATTAATTTATTTACGACATGCATGGTCACTCTAAAATTAGAATACTAAACTACCGACATGCTGTGTCAAATTATTATCATGCCGCGATCAGAAAGGGATTAGAAATAACAGATTTCCATACACTTACGTCTAAATCAATATGGATTGACAGCTATCTCAATCCCTTTTTAATTGCGATTCAGTAATAAATGTCATCAAGGTCTGGTTACTTTTGAAAAGTCGTATCTCACTCAAATTTGACAGTTTATTTTCTTCGTAATCAAAATGCTGTCATTACGGTTAAAGAGGTTTTATGTTTATTAATTAGGTCTTGTAGGGTGACTATGACTGTAGATAATTAAATTTACCTTCACCAAAAAGTAATAAAAATAGGAAAAAGTGTGGTTGTTTCACCTAAATACGACTGTGATCGATCAATTATCAGTTACTGAGTGTGCAGGATTAGTCCTGCTCACGTCTCATGAATCACCCTGTACAGGAACCCGCCTCTATTGTATTGTATTGTAGTACGGGCGATTTTCCGCAACTCGACGTCCTGCGCCCTATTTTGCGTGGTAAGGGGTAGGCTAGTCCTGCCAGCCCAGCTCCTCGAAGAATCCCATCAAACCTTTGATGTTGAGTAGGACCTAGGGGAGATCTCTCGGGGATCCGAGATGTTTTGCCCTGTAGGTATGGGGCCACACCACGAAGTTGAACATCACGTCAACCACCTGAGAGGCTGTTTCTTCCTTCTCCATCCATCCACGGCATAGGGGACTGTCTAGCTGTGACACCTGTTTTAAAAAGATGTTTGTTAAAAGGTCCACGACCTGTTATGACACTGGTTACCATACTGAGTCGAACCTTTCCTAATTGAAGGAGACCCTTGTGAGCTTACCGTTGATGCCAGGCATGGCTTGTTTGGCCTGTCTGCACCCAGTCTGGTTTATCCAGTGTTCTGTGTGTAGTTTCCCTGTGCGCCTCTATTGTCAGGGCGTTAGAATTTAGAGTGCGTGTTCAACTGTTCAGATATTATGAACACCTTGGCCACTCCAATATATCTGATGGTGACTGTACATAATTAACAATATTATTCTTGTGTAAACTTAAGTGCTTTTAAAGTGAGAACAAAAGGACTTATACCTATTTATGATTACAGAAGTATCAGAAGCTGAAACTGTAACGAATAGTTCATTGAGGGCTCTATATATTGAGATTAAAAATATATTTAAAAAAAAACCGGCCAAGTGCGTGTCGGACTTGCATTCCAAGGGTTCCGGGTACATTACACAATTTTTCTCGTACTGAAATTGGTGCAAGCGAGATGCACTGTGTTTGAGTTAACTTACTTAATTTGCTGACCTGACCCAAAATGAGTCTTGGCCACAGAATAAATAATAGTATTTTGGCCTATTTGGGTCGACCAACTGGACGACGTCCTGTTGTTGGTCATCCTAAATATCGTTGGGCGGATAGAGTGGAGGCAGATCTCCGTGAGCTCGGCGTCGGCGAAAGCTGGACCGAGCAAAGTGGCGTGCTCTTGTGTTGGAGGCCAAGATAGGCGTAGCTCACTCCGCGATTTCGTCGCTTTGCTACAGGTAGCTAAAAGTACATATATCCGTTCCACACCAATTTTGGTGGCTAGCCATAAGGCGTGATCGTAACAGACGCGTTTTGTTAGAGAGTGAGTCTCCTGTACCTAGTACTATTATTTATTCTGTGAATATTGATCACATTCTTCTTAAGAATGGTCACGTTTGATAGTAGTCTGGTTATTGACCTATTTTCTAAGCTCGTCATCACGCGCGCTATCTAGCGCGTTTGCGCAACTTTCGATGAACGCTGGGCAACCGCCCAAGCCATATGTAGTGCCAATAATGTATACAGTGTATATGTAATAAATAATACACAAATCGCTTCGGGATCGGAATTGTTACGCCATCCGATAGAGGAGAAATTTTCGCGCGATAGCAATCAAGCTATTTTCACTCAAAGGAGCTAAAGAGCGGTGAGAAAAACTGTATTTTGCGTATGTAGTGACAACATTAACGTATTTTATATATTATCTGAGAGACAGAGCTTTGCTCGGAAAACATAAAAAAAACTCAAAAATGCGCGTTTTCCCGGAGATAAGTCCTACATAGCTCAATTTTTTGCCCCCGAAAACCTCCTATATATAGCAAATTTCATCGAAATTGTTACATCGTTAGAGCCGTTTCCGAGATCCCCGAAATATATAAATATACAAGATAATTTGCTCATTTAAAGGTATATAAGAATAAATAACACACAAATCGCTTTAGGATCGGAATTGTTAGACCATCCGATGTCAATAACTATATTGCTATCGCACGCAAAATTCCCTATAAAATAAGGAAATTTTGCGTGCGATAGCAATATAGTTATTGACGATACAAGTGCGGAAAAAGAGGAAATTACCTAATCGCACGTGTATCGTACAACGTTTTACAGTACATATGGCCCTTTAAACTTTTGACATACGCACGAAAAGTGCTATTTTATATTTTACGCACTAGTGCGGGAAAATAGGACCATATGTACTGTAATAGTACATTTCGATGCTAGTGCGGAAGGTATGTCATTACTTCACGAGTACCGAGATATCTTGCCACGAGCCGCAGGCGAGTGGCAAGACTCGGGACGAGTGAAGAATGACATTTCCGCACGTGTATCGAACGACGTTTTTTAATACAGTTGCGAAAAAATAAGAAAAACATTGTTAATCGTACACTAAACAAAAGTGGTAACAGTGACAGCTCGGTTAGACGTCGTCTTTAAGTATATTATATCTATGGGCGTTTGGCAGCTATTCCGTTCCATTCAGTCAACTTATTAAGAACGGAATTTTCAATATTGAATATTAAAAAATAAACGTGTTATAATGATGAAGAGGTAAGTAATTAAATATGAAATATGTAATATTTTTCGTATTCTTACATTAACGGTAGGTTTTTATGCTGATTACGACGTTTAAAGGTCGTGAATTGGAACAAGTATAAATTTAAAAAAATTGGAAAAGTAAAAAGCACTAGTTCGAGATAACCAACTTTCCGCACGCTAAACAGCTACGTAAAGTAGCACTTTTTGAGCAACTGTATTAAAAAATATATTTTCATTCAAAGAAGCATTATATTGATGCTAAAGAACGGTAGCAAAACTACATTTTGATTATTAAACTTCATATACATATGTAATAAATAATAAGCACACAATTCGCTATATACCTACACTATCAAGTTGACAGGTCTAGGAATTTAATTTCAGTACCATGTCTTATCGCATATAACTAATTATTATTCCGTACCTTACTACAGTGACATACTACAGCTGTACTACAGTGACAATTGGACAATAGTCTACATATGTATATGAGGCAAAGAATAGGTATAATATGAGGTCTCTAGCGACTTTCATATTAATTGGCACTATGCTAAGGACCTAAGGTACGTAATGGTTCGGAAATAAATTTATTTGACTGTTGTACTTAGCAGAACGGTTGTAAACCCTTAATGTCTGCGTAAACTAGAACACCATCAAAACCACACGAATTCCCAAGCAAACTCATCTGTATAAACTTTACAGCGACACGGTTTCAATTCAAACACGTTGTTATGACATACTCGTATGTTAATGTACCGTACACAGTAAACTGACACACCGTCAACCTTATTACGAAGGCATAAGATCCGTTATTGATCAGTATATGTTGCTCTTATAATTAGACCCGGATATTTATCCGTGCTGACGACTTTTCCGTCCGACTTTCCGGACCGACTGAGGCATCAAAAAGTTTTGGAGATAGCTAAATTTTTATGCGCGGAAAAGATGGGTTTTCCTTAACGATTTCCTAGCGTAGTGACCTATGAAGCAGGAGGACCCGGGTTCGAATCCCGGTTAGGGATTTTATTTGTGTATTCATCGGGAATATTTGTTCCTGAGTTATGGATATTATCTAGGCATATATTTAATTAAGTGTTTAACTATGTAAGTATCGACTAGTACGCATGATATAAGCAAGATACAATTTTTGCTTAGTTTGGGGTTTGGTTGCTGTGTAAGATTGTCCCCAAATATTTATTTATTTATGATTTTATATACAAAGCATGGTGGCCTAAATTACACTGAAATAAATAATTAGCCGAACTCATTGAGTAATAAAAAAAATAGTGGTTATATATTTTGATTAGTATCCTAAAGCCGACCACTGACTAACAGGCCGCCGGACGATATCGGCCTATCAGTTAGAACAAAAATTTGACAGTTCCGAACAACTGACCGGCCGATACCGTCCGGCGGACTGTTAGTCAGTGGTCGGCTTCATATTTTTTATCTACGCACATTCCATTAATCTCTAAAATGTATGTAACTGTACATAATAATTAGGCATTAAAACACGAGTGTGACCCTTTTAAGAAACTCACGTCGTTCGTTTCTTAAATCCACACTCGTGTTTTAATGCCTTTCATTATGTAGCAGTCACATAAACTACTATTATGTCAACCGTCTCATGGTTTGGTGTAACTCAAGTCTCAATAAGGAATATTAGGCAAAGCTCTGCGTAGGTGGCACAACTAGCACATACAGTAAACAAACATCAATGACACATCATGCGCCACTACGTCAATCACATGGCCTACCGTGAAACACGATAATCAAAAGTTCGGTTCTATCACTCTTGCATATTCGAGCGATAAAGAGGCAGACAACTAAATTTCGATTTTCGGGTTTACCAGTAGGCCCTTGTTAACAAACTGCCTTGATGCATCAATGTCATATTTTATTGTCTGTGAAAACTTGTCAAAAATCAGGGCTATAACCGCGAAAATCGAAGTTCGCAAATTGCGGGGATTTTTATCTGTCACTCTAATTACGCCTTCATTGGAGTAAAAGAGAAAGATCCCCGCAATTTGCGAATTTCGGTTTTCGCGGTAGCCGCTCAGTTTAAGTTAAGGCACATGTATAAGTTAGTCTATGAATTTACTAGAGTCGGTAGTGCTGCACTCTGGCGGCAGAACATTGCAGTCATATCCCCTATCAGGTCATTATTGAGCTCTAAATAGTCAAACTTCCATAGTTCTTCTAGTTCGCCGAATTAACCTAACCATTCGACTATGTCAACCAATGACAAGTCAAGTGGTTACCGAAAGTCAAATTAAAAGGTTGCCGAACTTTCTCAAAATAACTTTCCGAATTCAGCCCGGATTTTATAGATAAATTATAGGAAACATATGGGATTAACAGACAACACATCTGGTTATTATATTAAGAGAAAATAGTCTTATGAAAATCCTTTTATGTGTTATTTTAGTTTATCAGTCGTATTGTCATTTTAGGGATTTTGTTTATTTAAATTAGATGAGGTGAGCTTTGTTACGTACGTTTATTTTGAGTTTTCAGACGTTAGTTTTTTTTTTAGATATTTTGAACATTTTCGTATCGTCTGGATGTCTTACAATCTGTGTTCCCGGTAGGCCCTAGGCTCAGGGCTATAACCGTGAAAATCGAAGTTCGCAAATTGCGGGGATCTTTCTCTTTTATTCCAATGAAGGCGTAATTAGATTGACAGAGAAAAATCCCCGCAATTTGCGAACTTCGATTTTCGTGGTTATAGCCCTGAGCATCCGAACATGCCCGAAGAGTGAAGTAACGGCTGGTATTAGAGCGAGCAAGATATATATAGTGGTGATGTGATGACAGCAATGAATGGACTCGGGATGAAATTGGCACGTATCGTAATTAATCACGCATGCGCATATATGCTCCATTGATCTCTGCTTATTACTACTGATAGGTATTTTTAATTTTTAGTTTTAGTTATTTTAATTGTAGTTAGTTTTAGTTTTATATTACTGTTTATGTCTTTTAGTAATTTATGTAATTTAATATTTTGTCGCTACTGAAACTATATTTTAATTAAAACTAGCAAACCCAGCTCGGGTTAACAAATTATAAATTATACACCTAAACCTTCTTCAAGAATCACTCTTATTGATAAGTGAAAATCGCATGAACATCCGTTCAGTAGTTTTTGAGTTTGTTGCGAACAAACATACAAACCGACAGACACGGCGGGGGATTTTGTTTTATAAGGTTTTATAAGGAAATTAGAAGGAAACAAAACTCCATTTTCATCACACTTGCTCCAAAAATGATCCTATTTCATGCAGGTGTCCAGGACAAAGGCTTGTAATATTGTTCACACGGGAGTTATGGATTGTGAAAATTTAGATTTTTCTTCTCAAGTGTGATAAAAACATTGCGTATAAGCCAGCCTGCGTCTGTCGCGAATTAACACCCTCATTTTCAATATTTCACTTACCCACCTCGTTGCACAATCACTTAAATAAAACAATGTCTGTCTGTTTGTGTGTATATGTTCGTGATAAACTCAAAAACTACTGAACGGATTTTCATGCGGTTTTCACCTATCAATAGAGATTAGAGAGCGATTGCGAAGCGCGGTGGGGAGGGGGGGCAAGGTGGCGCTGAAGCCTACTTGTCTATAACTAGGACCTAGACATTTTAAGTGATTAATTAAAAAAAATTATACAAAATAAGATTAAGTGTCCATTAGTCAAATTCACCGTGACCTTGAGTCACACAGTGTCGCTTAAATATAGCCGAGCGTCGCGCCAAGCGGGTTAAATATATTGTTCTTACCTCTACCAGTGTTATTGCGAAATAAATTTACATCACCTACCGTAAAACGGGGTGAGTAGGTTTCGCGGGGAGAGTTGGGTTTGAGAGGGGGGTGAGAAGGGATTTTAAGGCTGCTGCTACAAAAATAATGTATTCCAATTTAAAATGGGGCTATAGTAATACGCATAATAAAAAAAAAACGATCCAATATGCAATCTTCCAAAATCACCTTTGTATGAAAAACCCTCTCACCCCAAATACGAGGCATTACGGGGTGAGGTGGGTTTTCCTCTTTATCGTCAAAGTTATGAAATGGAACTACCCAAAATAAAATACAAACGTCTGAACCACTTATTATATATGTTGCAGTCAAAAGTGTGAACTGGTCAAAAGAACTTTTAACCGACAAAAACAGGCAAAACTGCTTTTGACTGAGCATGTTGGTCAAAAGTAGTTTTACCTGAAAATCATACCTATTTCTGGCAGCAGTTTCGTTTTTAGGCCGTAGCAAAAAAAAATAACCCTAACCTACCTATGTTTGCGAGTACTTTTGACTGATAGTAACAGTCACAATTACTATTAACTATTAACCAATGATTTTCAGGTAAAACTACTTTTGACCAACATGCTGCCTTGCATTTGCCTGTTTTTGTCGGTTAAAAGTTCTTTTGATCAGTTCACACTTTTGACTGCGACATATACACCATTCAGTTTTCACATGTAAAAATAAAATTTTATCGAGGTTTGAAAGTCAAATTTCACCCAACTCACCCCATTTTACGGTATTCGGAAATAGTAGATTGTTAACCAAGGGATGAAAGGCACCCACTTCTGTCGAGGTAGAGTTTGGCGCTCGATCGAAGTGAGATCGCCGATAGGCCGAGACTAAAATGGTGCCTTTCACCCGAGTTAAACACTCTACTGTTCATTTCGTATGGTACACAGCATTGAAAAAACCGGACAAGTGCGAGTCGGACTAGCCCACCGAGGGTTCCGTACTTTTTAGTATTTGTTGTTATAGGGGCAACAGAAATACATCATCTGTGAAAATTTCAACTGTCTAGCTATCACGGTTCGTGGGATACAGCCTGGTGACCGACGGACGGACGGACAGCGGAGTCTTAGTAATTAATAGGGTCCCGTTTTACCCTTTGGGTACGGAACCCTAAAAAAAAACACGGCTATCCTTATAGCCTATAAACTTCAGTAGTATTATGTACTTGAGGGTACTTTCAATTAACAATTTAGGCAAATATATCGTTATTTATGGAATGGGGAGTTAATTATCAGAATCCATTGAAAACCAAAATTTTAAATGTTTGTAGTAAAAAAAGTAAAAAATACCAAACAAAAATAAACCAAATCAAATCCTAATAAATGTTATCAAATATTTATCAGTCTAAGTCATAATTATTTAAAAGTCAATTCAACTAGCAAACATACGAAAATAACTCAAAAGCATTTGATTACTTTGCCTCACATGTGATAAAAATGCAACTTTGCTATCGGTTTTTGAACTATCAAGTGAGCCTTTACCAGTTGGTGTGGTGAAAAACTTTTTACTCGTAACTTTGTTATCCTTCACAGTTCACACAATATTTTTTGGGCCCCATTCGGATTTTGAAATAGACTATTAGATACATTTAAGACATCACCAAGATACGATAACGATATGTTTAAGATCTAACCTGTCAAACTTGACATTTGCGCGATTCTGGGCATCTGGGCATACTCTTGAACGATTTCCACAGGATATGACTTAGAGATCCAATTCACATCTAATAGATATCTTACTCTATCTAACGTAAAAGTGACATTGGTTGCCCGAATTGCGCTGCAAAAGAGAACTAGTTGATATCTAAACTATAACGTATCTAGAATGGATCTAGTACGTGTCGTCTCTTGTGAATATCTTGAAGTTCGAATACGGCAGTCTGTCAAGTCTTAAAAGCCATAACACTTAAGTCCTGTAATAATAGAAACATAGATACACAAACCTGTTTACTAAGAGTCTCCAGTAACTCGACACTATTGTCAGTCCCACGCTTGTCTGGCTCTTTGCTAACTTCAGAGACTACTGAAAGATAAGGACTGCCAATTGTATCAAATAAAACACCACCTTAACTACTAGTCAGGCGTGGCTAGGGTTGCCATACGTCCGGATTTGTCCGGGCATGTCAGGATTTTTGACCCTTTGTCCGGATTGCCGCCGGACTTGGCAAGTGTTCGGATTTTTAGGAATGAACTTATAAAAAAACGTTTACTTGATATATTTATCACAAAGTTTACACACGCTTACGCCAAATCTCTCTTACAAGAAATGTCCGGATTTTTAGGGTGATGTCAGGATTTTTATCAGGACATTTAATTCTTCCATATGGCAATCCTAGGCGAGGCTCACTCCGCGATTTCGTCCCGTCGCTACAAGCACGTGCAGCCCACACCACCACACCAAGTTTGGTGTCTAGCAGTGGTAGTTGCCGCAGACCGCTATGGTATGGAACGGACGCCTGCTCGCGCTTGCGCTTATATCTCTCGCAATAGACGCGTTTTGTTAGAGAGTGAACCTTCTGTACCTTATACTATTATTTATTCTGTGCTACTCAATAACACAATCGAGGTCGCCACATACAAGTTTAGTTCCGACCGCTTATTTCAGTTGCCTCTACCATTATGACTGTAGGGCTAAGATGGCCGCCTTTTTAGGCACTTGTCCCACCGCCGACGATGAGCGATAAGCGAGTAGAACGATAAACTAGGAATGCAGCGTAGCCGAACACGGTGCTGACGTCGCAGACTTGTTCAAACTACGAAGCGAGCATCGCCGAGCGAGTACCGCTGAGCTAGTTTTATCTTATCGCGGCGACAAACTAGTAGAGCGAGTGATCTCGCCGGCAGTGTGAACAGCCAGCGATGAACTATTAATATATGTGTCTCTTTTACTGACACAGGATCCTTTGTTCTGTTGTTGTTTTATTCGCTTCTTGGGCGAGAAAATCGCCGACAGTTAATCGCTTACTCGCTCTTGGTGGGACAAGTGCCTTATCATCTGTCACCATGTCTGTCACGTTCTAACTAGTACGTAAGGGCCCCCCCACATCTGGCGTGTTTCGAGCGTCGGCGTCTGTCGGCGTCGGTCCAGCGCTATGAAAAATGACGTCGCTGCGCTGTTGCGTCGACGCTGCATCGACGTTGCGTCGACGTCGGCCATAGAATTGTAGACGCCGACGCTCGAAAGACGCCAGATGTGGGGGGCCCTAAGTGCGACAGTGACGCATGACATGACATGTGATAAAAATGCGACCGTGATATCCGTGCAGTACTGGTGTGAGCTAAGATTAAATGACAATAAATACCTGTTAAACATCAAGCTTGAACATAATGTTATCTCCCTCTAACACGTACTGTGTGTACAGGAGCAGAGCGGGAGCGTCCCTAGACTCACGCTTCACCGTATCTGAGGGCGCGGGGGGCGTGCGGCTGACCGTCACCGCGGCGCGAGAGCAGGATGGCGGCATCTACACGCTGCAGGTGAGTCCCTTTCTAACTTATACCAGGCGTGTCTCACTCCGCGATTTCGTTGCTTTGCTACAGGTAGCTAAAACTGCATCCGTTCGGCCCCAATTTTGGGGTTTGCCATAAGCCGCGCGTGGCGCTGTCGCCACCTAGCGGCCATATCTGTGCTGATCGTAACAGACGCGTTTTGTTAGAGAGTGAGTCTTCTGTACTTAGTACTATTATTTATTCTGTGCTTATACTGGACGGAAAATCCAGTCAAAAGTACAATAGCTCCTCTACACGATGGGCCAACGCCGGCCACTCCAACACGCAGCCATGCGGTAGAATGAGATAGCAATATCACTTGCTATCTAACGCTTAAATGCGTCCCTTGGAGTCGCCGGCGCTGGCCCATCGTGTAGAGGAGCTATAAGCATGTTTCTAGCGGCTATGGGTAAAGAGCCAGAAACGTGATTTCTTATATACTTAAGGTGCAGCGGGGCCATTTCTACTGCGAGATAATTTCAACTAATCGAAATATCTATGTTTTACATTATTAACTAGAGTCACACACAACACACTCAACACATCTATAAATAAATAAATAT
The DNA here is from genome assembly GCF_963556715.1 of Cydia fagiglandana. Classification (NCBI taxonomy): domain Eukaryota; kingdom Metazoa; phylum Arthropoda; class Insecta; order Lepidoptera; family Tortricidae; genus Cydia; species Cydia fagiglandana. The sequence continues at coordinate 7,188,943 of NC_085959.1, forward strand.
TTGGGGACAATCTATGGCACTCTAGTTAATAATGTAAACCTCGGAGTAATTAACAGCGGAGACGCCATGTCTAAAATTTTCGGTACAAAATAGTCTGCCGTTTTTTGCGGGGGAGGGGCACATCAAATGTATAGGTACGTCATGTCAGATAAACGTCAGTCCATACATATGGTTGACATGTGGTTGACCATTGGCCGCCTATTTTCGACAGAGGGGAACGCCTGTTAATGGCGGCTCCATTGTTAATTACTCCGAGATGTAAACCATGGAAGATACGTACTTATTTCGGTATGTGGTAGTTGAAATTACCCCGCAATCGAAATTGTCCCTCTGCACCTTATACCAGGCGTGGCTCACTCAGCGATTTCGTCGCTTTGCTACAGGTAGCTAGCTAAAGTACATCCGTTCTACACCAATTTTGGTGGCTAGCCATAAGCCGCGCGTGGCGCTGTCACCACCTAGCGACATACTTGTCCTGATCGTAACAGACGCGTTTTGTTAGAGAGTTAGTCTTCTGTACCTAGTACTATTATTTATTCTGTGCTTATACAAAAAGCTATAGTAATAGTCTACAGTGTCTGTACTGACAGCAACAGTTCTCCCATCTCCTCTACAACTATGCAGAGGAGACCCTGGTTTGATCAAACATAAATAGGTACTAATCTATGTTTGATAAAACCAGGGTTGGCACGAACTAACAAGTGAAAGTTGATTCTCCCAGGTATAATTTTAGATTTTTTTTAATAACCAAACACACATTGTGGGTCCGATTCGGATTTTGATATTGATGTACGATAACGATACGTTTAAGATCATCTAACCTGTCAAATTTGACATTTGCGCGATTCTGGAGATACTCTTGAACGATTTCCACAGGATATGACTTAGAGATCCAATTCACATCTAATAGATATATTATCTTACTCTATCTAACGTAAAAGTGACATTGGTTGCCCGAATTGCGCTGCAAAAGAGAACTAGTTGATATCTAAACTATAACGTATCTAGAGTGGATCTAGTACGTGTCGTCTCTTGTGAATATTTTGAAGTTCGAATACGGCAGTTTTATTTTCCTACAGGCCAGCAACGCGGCAGGCAGCGACACAGCCCGCGTGCGGCTCGAGGTGACCGACGAGACGAGCGGGGACGACCCGCCCACCTTCCTGCGGAGGCTGCAGGACCTCACAGTCAAAGTCGGCACCAGGACGAGGTTCCTCGTCGAGATCCTTAGCTCCACTGACTGCAAAGTAAGTTTTGTAACATTACTGCTCATTCCTGTTGCCTCTGGGCTGTGAGCTCAGGGCGATTTTGTCCACAGTTTTAAGCCATTTTGGTCAGCAACGCAGCAGGGTGGGACACAGATTCCACTGACAGCAAAGTAAGTCCAGTTCTCCTCAGGAGAGGGTAATCCTCAGGAGGTCCTCAGGATACTGCTGAGCCTGCCGAAGCCATTAGGCGGGAATAGCCTCACTGCTGAGAGTATGGCCGAGCGTCTTGACTGCCGATAGGACCTCATGGCTCCTCTACACGATGGGCCAGCGCCGGCCACTCCAAAGGACGCAGCCATGCGATAGAATGAGATAGCAATATCACTTGCTCCCTCTAACGCATAAATGCGTCCCTTGGAATGGCCGGCGCTGGCCCGTCGTGTAGAGGAGCCATAAGACTATTACTTACCTCTCTCCAGGCTCAATTTTGCCCTCTTTGTTATACCAGACGACGAAGGCGTCTGTCCACTGTTACTTTTTATGGTGTGTCGTAAGGATAAGGATGGCCCCGAAGCACTGCAGCGCGTCTGAGGGCCTGCCGCGAACCACGTTCGACGTGTTGCCTCGCTGTCACACTTATGTACGAATTTACAAGTGCAACAGAGAGGCAACACGTCGAACGTGGTTCGCGGTAGGCCTTCAGAGCGGCTTCCGTGAAAACCGAAATTCGCAAATTGAGGGGATCTTTCTCTTTTACTCCAATGAAGGCGTAATTAGAGTGACAGAGAAAAATCCCCGCAATTTGCGAACTTCGATTTTCGCGGTTATAGCCCTGGCACTTTCGCCGAGACGAGGGCGTACGACATTAGGATGTGTGAAGAGTCACGTGAGCGCCTCCTGCGTATACTGAATTGATAATAGTTATTTTTACACATCCACATATAGAACACTTTACACATTCACGAGGCACTCTATTTAAAGAGTTCGAATAAACAACATTAATAAACACATTCCAATGTGTATAAACCTAGCTTCAGCCTGTACCCGTACCATGAGTCACCACTGACTGTGTCAATCAAAACTGACATATACGCTAACGTTCTACGTAATTTACTTTTTAAACATCTCGCTAGCACTATACCTAATGCGTAGGGTTGCCATAATTAGTCGGAACTGATAAGGGACAGTGGTATTCTAGAGCGCTTTAAATAAATAAATATTATAGGATATTTTTACACAAATTGACTAAGCCCGATAAGAGCCATATATAATATATAAATACTTAAATAGGTACATAGAAAACAACCATGACTCAGGAACAAATATCTGTATCATCATACAAATAAATGCTCTTACCAGGATTCGAACCTGGGACCATCTGGTTCACAGGCCGTCAAAATACGGGACAAAAACGGGACCGGTAAAAATACGGGACATTATACTTAAATACGGTGACAGTCCCAGTATATACGGGACGTATGGCAACCCTACTCATGCGAGTACGAGCGTGATGCAAAGAAAGTAAGTTACATTCTAGCGTTTATGTCAGTGCCAAACTGGTGGTAGCCACACACTGTATTTGACTCAAGACTCACTAGATTCACTAGTTTTTACTGTAAAAAAGGTAATATTAGTAAGAATAAGATCTCATCAAAAACCAAGTCCCACAAGGCCCAATTTGGACAATGCTTATAAGATGTCAGAGAGATGCGATACGGATCTGTCAGTGTCAGAAGCAATTATTTCAAGCTAAAACGACTCTTTTGACACTGTTAATTAGATCGGTATCGTATCGCTGTGAAATCTTATAAGCCAAGGCTAATCTAATTGGGCCGTAAGCCCTTTACTAGCCTTGGTTTACAAACTATGGCTTGACCGTTTAATAGATAAACCCACACTAACGTGCCTTTCATTATGTAACAGTCACATAAATAACACTATTAATCTATGTAAGCGTAATTGCAAAAAAATTTAACGACTGTGATTTATTTTCTTTTAACTACACTCACTATACTTTTATTTCCGTATACCCATCATTCCGCCATCATTGTTTCTACACACACACACCCACACTAGCTGTAATGTGTATACATACATACCATTACGCTTGAATCACACAATAAACCACTCTACACCGATGACATAACGGTCACGTGCGCGTATTGTGATGTTTGTTCTTCTGTTTTCATGTGTCTTAACGGATGCGTGGAAATAGAATTATGTCATTCGGCTGAATCGTACATTCCTTAGTCCAAGGTCTGAGGGCCCACCGCGAACGAAGTTTTGCCAGGCGTGGCTCACTCCGCGATTTCGTCGCTTTGCTGCAGGTAGCTAAAAGTACATCCGTTCCACACCAATGCTGTATATCATTCGATACCTCTCTATTAATATAGAGGTATGAGTGGCCGTGCCCGCCTTTCGGCTGCGACGGCTGTGGCGGGTCGCTCCCCACCGCGTGGGGAGGTCAGTCGACGTCAATTTGAGGATGTCAGTGCTGCTGGTGTTCCACACCAATTTTGCGGAAAGCCATAAGCCGCGAGTGGCGCTGCCGTCACCTTGCGGCCATATCTGTGCTGATCGTAACAGACGCGTTTTGTTAAGAGTGAGTCTTCTGTACTTAGTACTATTATTTTTATTCTGTGGTTTTGCCTCTTTGTCGCATTTGTAAATTCGTACGTTCGTTATGGTTTATGGTTATCCTTATTCTGACATCTAAAGGGTGAAAATTTAATGCCAGGTTAGGGAGTTCGTATTAGAGATGCAACGGATAGTGTTTTGGCCGGATACCGGATATTCGGCCTGACCATCGGACGAATACTCGGTATCCGGCCGCCGAATATTCGGCCGGCGGAACTGTACCTACCTAATTTGGTTTACTCCGAAATCAAGCAATGTCACTATCCGGTATCGGGCCGGATTTTAAAATAGTGGGCGGATAGGCCGGATACCGGATAGTTACCGAAAAATTCGGTGCATCTCTAGCTCCTATATCGCTACCCCCAAAAACCAATACTTTTCTTACTAGTATTTAATCGCTTCAAGTTAAAAAAAATCCTTACGTAACCTCATCTTTTTCAGGTAACATGGTACCGCAACGAACGCCGTCTACTCGAAGCGGAGCGGGTGTCTCTCGTGCGTGACGGCAACTTCTGGTGCTGCGACGTGGCCTGCGTGAGCGTGGACGACGCTGGACGCTGGACGTGCGCGGCCGAGAACAGAGGCGGGCGGGCGAGCTGCGCGGCGCACCTCAATGTGCTGGGTACATGCCTCATGTTATTCTAGTACGAGTCATGTGCTGGGTACATCACACCCTGGTCTACTCGGGGCGGAGCGGGTGTCTCTCATGCGGGACGGTAACTTTTGGTGCTGCGACGTCGCCTGCGTCAGCGTGGACGACGCTGGACGCTGGACGTGCGCGGCCGAGAACAGAGGCGGGCGGGCGAGCTGCGCGGCGCACCTCAATGTGCTGGGTACATGTGCCTCATGCTATTCTAGTAGTCATGTGCTGGGTACAACACACTTCGGTCTACTCGGAGTGGAGCGGGTGTCTCTCGTGCGTGACGGCAACTTCTGGTGCTGCGACGTCGCCTGCGTGAGCGTGGACGACGCTGGACGCTGGACGTGCGCGGCCGAGAACAGAGGCGGGCGGGCCAGCTGCGCGGCGCACCTCAATGTGCTGGGTACATGCCTCATGTTATTCTAGTACGAGTCATGTGCTGGGTACATCACACCCTGGTCTACTCGGGGCGGAGCGGGTGTCTCTCATGCGGGACGGTAACTTCTGGTGCTGCGACGTCGCCTGCGTCAGCGTGGACGACGCTGGACGCTGGACGTGCGCGGCCGAGAACAGAGGCGGGCGGGCGAGCTGCGCGGCGCACCTCAATGTGCTGGGTACATGTGCCTCATGCTATTCTAGTAGTCATGTGCTGGGTACAACACACTTCGGTCTACTCGGAGTGGAGCGGGTGTCTCTCGTGCGTGACGGCAACTTCTGGTGCTGCGACGTCGCCTGCGTGAGCGTGGACGACGCTGATGGACGCTGGACGTGCGCGGCCGAGAACAAAGTCTTGCGTCAACATACAGTCTTGCGTCGAATGATGATGATGATGAGAGTTCTTTCAAATCTCTTTTGGTTGGGCTTAAGTTTAAAAATATAATTGAAGAAATATGTTTTACCGTATTTTTATAACTTAAATGTTACGTTTATAAATAAATAAATTTTCTATACAATCATAAAATTTCTAGAGTTGCGAAAGCAACTCCATACAAAAATGAGCTGTCATAGGGACTATAGATTCGACACGAGGGGTTATGCATCCCAGCATCTCCACCACTTTTCTTTAAAAAAGTAACACGTCAATTATTTTTATTTAAAAAAAACAGTCTTCAGTAGGGATTCCACCAGTGTGCGGCACAGAGCGGCACAAGTATTCAGTATAAAAATGGTTGAATCGCACAGTGCCGCACTCTGGTGGAACCCCGCCAATATTATGTTTTTGTTTCAGTGCCGAAAGCCTACAAGCGACCGGAGTTCGTGGAGGAACTACGTGCCATCCTGACTGAACAGGGGACTGTGTCATTAGAGTGTAAGGTGGTCGGCGTGCCTACACCGGTGTTGAGGTGGTTTAAGGTCAGTTAACATTACAATACGAGAGGCTCGTGGGGCTACGTGCCATCCTGACTGAACAGGGGACTGTGTCATTAGAGTGTAAGGTGGTCGGCGTGCCTACACCGGTGTTGAGGTGGTTTAAGGTCAGTTAACATTACAATACGAGAGGCTCGTGGAGCTACGTGCCATCCTGACTGAACAGGGGACTGTGTCATTAGAGTGTAAGGTGGTCGGCGTGCCTACACCGGTGTTGAGGTGGTTTAAGGTCAGTTAACAATACACTACGAGAGGCTCGTGGGGCTACGGGCGATCCTGACTGAACAGGGGACTGTGTCATTAGAGTGTAAGGTGGTCGGCGTACCTACACCGGTGTTGAGGTGGTTTAAGGTCAGTTAACAATACACTACGAGAGGCTCGGTGGGCTACGGGCGATCCTGACTGAACAGGGGACTGTGTCATTAGAGTGTAAGGTGGTCGGCGTGCCTACACCGGTGTTGAGGTGGTTTAAGGTCAGTTAACAATACACTACGAGAGGCTCGTGGGGCTACGGGCCATCCTGACTGAACAGGGGACTGTGTCATTAGAGTGTAAGGTGGTCGGCGTGCCTACACCGGTGTTGAGGTGGTTTAAGGTCAGTTAACAATACACTACGAGAGGCTCGTGGGGCTACGGGCGATCCTGACTGAACAGGGGACTGTGTCATTAGAGTGTAAGGTGGTCGGCGTGCCTACACCGGTGTTGAGGTGGTTTAAGGTCAGTTAACAATACACTACGAGAGGCTCGTGGGGCTACGGGCTATCCTGACTGAACAGGGGACTGTGTCATTAGAGTGTAAGGTGGTCGGCGTGCCTACACCGGTGTTGAGGTGGTTTAAGGTCAGTTAACATTACACTACGAGAGGCTCGTGGGGCTACGGGCCATCCTGACTGAACAGGGGACTGTGTCATTAGAGTGTAAGGTGGTTGGCGTGCCTACACCGGTGTTGAGGTGGTTTAATGTAACCAGCAGCACTACACTGATTTTAATTTTATTTCTACTCCGAATCACCAGCTGTTTCGATCCTAATAGGAGAATAAAAGTGTTCCAAGATTTTTATTTCCATTCCGTTAGCATTATTCATAGACTTTGTATGACGGTAACGGAATGGAAGGAACGATAAATTCAATGTATGTACTTATGGAAATTTTGGGCCACCTTTTTTCTCCCGTCTTATGATCGAAAGAGCTTAAGAGTCTTTCGTGTCGATAAACTCCATTATCGATATTTTTCCCATATACTAGTAGACCGCTCCAAGTTTTTTTGTAAGTGAACTGAACATTTGACATATCTTTGACATATTTGACAAAATTGTTGCCATATCGCTGCTTTATTTACCTATCTTATTTCTTTCCCTAACAGGATAGCCGAGAAATCAAAGCGGGCGATGTGTTCGCATTAACAGCAAGCGCAGAAGATCCCACTTCGCTCGGCACATACACTTGTGAAGCCGTCAACTGCATGGGCAGAGCCTACTCTTCATCCAAAGTCCACGTCACGAGAGGCCGCGATGAATCGAGACCGAGTTCTGCGTGAGTATTTTCTCTGTGACTAACACAAACAACTGAAGATTGATTGATAAATTACTAATATTACTTAAGTTCAATGTGGCTAATTCCGTCATAGGCGCTATTCCGTCCACCAGCGTTTTTCTCGAACAACGAACAATATAGATAATTTCGTCGACAAAGCAGTGGTTGCTTTTAGTTTCAGCAATCGAAACCAAAAATGTTTTATTCCTACGATTGAAAATCAAAGATATACCTACCTATACGCTCGTGGACGGAATAGCCCCTACTATGACGCAATTAGCCACATCGACCTTACAGGAATGTAATGTTCGAGGAAAAATCTATTTGTCAGTAAATAGATTAAATTTCGTAATCGAGAATATAGTGCGACATAAAATAGTAGTAATTAAAAATTAAATAAACCTTTTAATTACCATACTAAATAGTTGCCATGTTTAAGCATTTTACGCCAAAAATGTGACAGTTACGTAGGTCTTACGTCTACAATTTCTTGTCGGACTATACCTACCCATAGAGTTAAAAGATTGACAGAAAAAATGTCACGTACAATGTGTGCGCGTAGGCGAGTGCAAGTACGCAATGTGTGCGCGTAGGCGAGTGCAACTACTTAATGTGTGCGCGTAGGCGAGTGCAAGTACGCAATGTGTGCGCGTAGGCGAGTGCAAGTACGCAATGTGTGCGCGTAGGCGAGTGCAAGTACGCAATGTGTGCGCGTAGGCGAGTGCAAGTACGCAATGTGTGCGCGTAGGCGAGTGCAAGTACGCAATGCAAGAACGTATGATGGATTACATGTACCATGTCCAAATATCGTCATGTTTTTATATCTACAACGTGTCCCAAAATTCAACGATAAGCTGGCACCAGAAGATGGACGTGCTCAGGACTACTCGAGGAAATAATATATATCTCAATTTATTATGGAATTATAAAACATTAAAAACTACATGTATTCTGGTATTTTTAGGGTTGTGGTGGATAGCAGTGCTACTTAGGTTGCCGATATAAAAAAAAACTTAAATATTTGAAGAATTGTAGACATGGTCGTTAAAAATACCAATTTAGGGGTGCCGATTTTCATTTTTTTTGCAATTCCATAATTTATTGAAATATACATATTTTTTTTATATTTTTCCTCAAGTAGGTAGTCATAAGAAGGTCCATACTCTGGTGTCAGCTTATCGTTGAATTTTGGGACACGTTGTATATTTACATACTCGTATGTATGATAGTTTGTAAGGTATTTATAAAATGGGCCTTGTTGCCCGAATTAAATTTCTAAATAAAAGAAATAATAATTAGCAACTCTTACTTACTGTACATCGGTGCCCCTCATTATAAAAGGCATAAGGTCCACTGATGTACAGTTAATGGCTCCTCTACACCACAGTACAATCTACACGATGGGCCAGCGCCGGCCACTTCAAGGGACGCATTTATGCGTTAGAGGGAGCAAGTGATATTGCTATCTCATTCTACCGCATGGCTGCGTCCCTTGGAGTGGCCGGCGTTAGCCCATCGTGTATTGAGGAGTCATAACAGTGTGGGCGAGGGTACAACATACCATGTTCAAATATTATTTAAAATCATGACATGATCTTAGCATCGGAAATAGTTATTTACGATACAAGTACCGAAAAGAGGGAATTCGAAACGAGTGGCGATAAATTAAAACTAATTGTTTAAAAAATACTAATATTTAATGCTTATACTAATGTAATTTAATTTTATATGGTAATACTCTGCAATAACTAAATCCAAATACAAGAAATACCGTTTGTACTGAAAGAAAAAAAAAAGATTTTTTATATTTTTTTTGACGGGTAGGGTTACAATATATGTGAAAAGGGCTATTACCAGGGAAAGCAATAGGGCTCTGCCAATGTACTGACAATTTTGTTTCGAGCCCATGCATGCAGCAGTGCTGTAAGAGAGGACAATATGATTTGGACAACGTTTTTGAAAAGTCCGTTTTTTCAGCAATAAAAGTCTCATGCAATTTTATTATACGATCAAAATAAACTACATTAAACGTTCATGTGTAAAATTTATTAAAATAAATAAAATTGTTGCGCGGATCTAGACGAAATCATTTGCATCGGGGCTCGTACAACGTTTTACAGTAAATATCGCCCTTTAAACTTTTGACATACGCACGAAAAATGGTATTTCTCGCACTAGTGCGGAAAAATAGTACCTACCATATGTATGTACTGTAAAAATCTATTCACGTTTTTTTATGTCTTCGTTTTCCACAGCGTCACCCCTGAGCCGCCTCCGATCTTCACCAAAGAGCTCGAAGACCAGTTCGTCAAGATCTGCGAACACCTTACACTAAGCTGTCACATCGTCGTACCACCTTGGCCTAGAAGCGTCGTCTGGTATAACAAAGAGGGCAAAATTGAGCCTGGAGACAGGTAAATAGTCTTACACATTACATACAGGATGATTTCGGGGTCGTGGAGCAAGAGAGCCAGACATCATACAGATTCCAAAGATGAGCCTAATGATGTTGTTAATTATTGTTTATCACCAATAATGATGATTATTTTCCAGATGACAAGTAGGAAAAAATATTTTTGCATACAATTTGTTGACCCTACTTAATGTGACGTCTTGTCGCTTTCCATACAGCGTATGTCAAAAGTCATAGGGTGACCATAATTACTTAGTATAACATTAATTTTACTTGAAAAATAAGAATAATTAATGTAATTATCTTTTAATCAAATACTACCATATGATAATGTGGATCATTTACAGAATATCAGAAAATGGTTCTGGATCACAACCCAGAAATCACCCTGTATACAATCTTATCGAATGCCTTGGTCCTATCATACAAAGTTTTCGAGCTCGCGATATTTCGACGCAGTTATAGCTCCTCTACACGATGGGCCAACGCCGGCCACTCCAAGGGACGCATTCATGCGTTAGAGGGAGCAAGTGATATTGCTATCTCATTCTATCGCATGGCTGCGTCCCTTGGAGTAGCCGGCGCTGGCCCATCGTGTAGCTTTAGCTTAGTGACCCAAAGATGGACACGTAACGTAAACAAATGAATTTTAAACATGGGGGCCACTTTTGGGGGGTAAATGAGAGAGTTAAAAAATTAAGCTTTTCAAACTATATCGTAACAAATGAAAGAGCTCATTTTGAGAATTTCAAATATATATTTTATAGGTTAGAAGTTATTTAAGAAAACAGGTAAAATAATTTTTAAGAAAAAAAAACCGACTTCCATGGGGGCCGATGAAAGATTATTGTAGATGGTACACTATGTAGAAAAGGAGGTAAAACCACCCACTTTTCTACTAGCATTTCGCTTCTGTATAATGGCTCCTCTACAGGATGGGCCAACGCCGCCCACTCCAAGGGTCGCAGCCATGCGGTAGAATGAGATAGCAATATCACTTGCTCCCTCTAACGCATAAATGCGTCCCTTGGAGTGGCCGGCGTTGGCCCATCGTGAAGAGGAGCCATGAGGGTCGTAGTTCTAGCCTAACCTAACCGACTCCTCAGACAGCAGTTCGGATCTGTGCGGATCGCAGTTCGAACCTAATCAAACCCACTTTTCAAGTAGCATTTCGTTTCTGTAAGGCTCGCAGTTCTAACCTAACCTAATCCTTGTTCGGTTCTGTGAGGATCGCAGTTCAAACCTAACCTAACCCACTTAATGGCGCATGCCGTACGGTGTACGGGGGTTTAAGCGGGAGGAGCAGGTAAGATTGGCATCATCGTACTTTATACCTACATTAATTTTATGGTAGATAATCATAGTTGTTTATTTAGTTAAGGTATCATAGTGGTTTTCTGGGTCAAGGTCCGGGTCCGAGACCGGGTCCGAGTCCGGGTCCGAGTCCGGGTCCGAGTCCGGGTCCGAGTCCGGGTCCGAGTCCGGGTCCGAGTCCGGGTCCGGGTCCGAGTCCGTCGTGTCCGGGTCCGAGACCGGGTCCGAGTCCGGATCCGAGTCCGGGTCCGAGTTCGATTCCGAATCCGTGTCCGAATCCGGATCCGAGTCTAGGTCCGCGTCCGAACCGGATCCGGGTCTGAACCGAATCCGGGTATGAGTCCGAGTCCGGGTCCCAGTCCAAGTCAAAATCGAAATTCGTAATTACCAAACGTGTACCATGCGTCATTGAAGAGTTCTGTTCTGGTCATCATCAGCAGTTCCACTTCATCAAATGCGACAGTTTTTAATGTAAATACTTGATTTTATGATGAAAATACAAAAAAATCTATACGTATGCCTTTAATATTTGAGGAGTTCCCTCGATTCCTTATGGATCCCATCATCAGAACTCGAGCTTGACAAAAATGTGGCTTAAAAACTTAACTTGCTTAACGAACATAACGAAAAGGAAAAATCGCCAAACGTGAACTATGCGTCGTTTAAGAGTTCTGTTCTGATCATCATCAGCAGTTCCACTTCATCAAATGCAACAGTTTTTAATGAAAATGCTTGATTTTCTGATGTAAATACAAAAATCTCTATACGCATGCCTTTAAGATTTGAGGAGTTCCCTTGATTCCTCATGGATCCCATCATCACAACTCGAGCTTGACAAAAATGTGGCTTAAAAACTTAACTTGCTTAACAAACATAACGACGAGGACAAATCGCCAACCGTGAACTATGCGTCGTTGAAGAGTTCTGTTCTGATCATCATCAGCAGTTCCACTTCATCAAATGCAACAGTTTTTAATGAAAATGCTTGATTTTCTGATGTAAATACAAAAATCTCTATACGCATGCCTTTAAGATTTGAGGAGTTCCCTTGATTCCTCATGGATCCCATCATCAGAACTCGAGCTTGACAAAAATGTGGCTTAAAAACTTAACTTGCTTAACAAACATAACGAAGAGGACAAATCGCCAACCGTGAACTATGCGTCGTTAAAGAGTTCCGTTCTGATCATCATCAGCAGTTCCACTTCATCAAATGTTACTTTTTTGGGTGTATATGCTTGATTTGTTGATAAAAACCCAAAAGTCACTATATGTATGCCTTTAAGATTTGAGGAGTTCCCTCGATTTCTCATGGATCCCATCATCAGAACTGGGTTTTGACAAAAACGGGACCAATCTGTATGCATATACATTCAATCAAAAAAAGAATTTTCAAAATCGATCTAGTAATGACGGAGATATGGAGTAACAAACATAAAAAAAAATAAAAAAAATAAAAAAAATAAAAAAAAACATACAACCGAATTGATAACCTCCTTCTTTGAGATTTGGAAGTCGGTTAAAAATACCATTCTCCATCTCCGAAACTACTGGGTCTAAACTTTTGAAAAAACACACAAAATAGTTCTTTACGTAGGTATAGATGACAGGAAAACCTATTAGAAATGTGCAGTTAAGAGTGAGTCGGCCTTAATGGCTCCTCCATACGTTGGGCCAACGCCGGCCACTCCAAGGGACGCAGCCATGCGGTAGAATGAGATAGCAATATCACTTGCTCCCTCTAACGCATAAATGCGTCCCTTGGAGTGGCCGGCGTTGGCCCATCGTGTAGAGGAGCCATAATGTACGGAACCCTTGGAACGCGAGTCCGATTCGCACTTGACCGGTTTTTTTCAGGTACCATGTAACAGAAGACGGTGTAGGCGGCTACCTGCTAGAAGTACAGTCAGCCGAGTGGCCCGATGCGGGCGAGTGGAAGTGCGTGGCCACCTCGGCGGGGGGCAGGGTCGGCATATCCACCTGCCATGTCGTCATGGATGGTAAGACTTTACCTACACTTTTTTTATGGTTCCTCTACACGATGGGCCAGCGCCGGCCACTCCAAGGGATGCAGCCATGCGGTAGAATGAGATAGCAATATCACTTGCTCCCTCTAACGCATAAATGCGTCCCTTGGAGTGGTCGGCGTTGGCCCATCGTGTAGAGGAGCCCTTAAATGTTCTTTGCGTTATTGTAAATTAATATTTCAAAATTTGGATAGCCGCTGTCTCGGACTTCGCTAATGTAGATATGTACAGATGTAGCGCACTGCATAATTCTGTGTCCCTAGTGGAAAAAAGGTATAAAGTAGGCCACTGACGAGCCTTCCAAATGGATGCCGTTACAAAGAATTCATCCAAATGGACGGCATCCTAATATTAAACATTGTACGTTTTTGACATTCACGGACCGATTTTGGATTGCAGCCACGCTATTTGGACTGTTGGAAGGCTCGTCAATGGCCACCTTAAGTCTCGGGCACAGTTGTTAAAGGGTGTAAGTTCCAAGTAACACCTGTGCCCTTTCACTCCTAAGCTGCGTGAGACATGTACCCTTTTTCACTAGGGCCACAGAATTGTTTTCCATCGTATTTTCTCGATAACGTTCGTGTTTGTCATGCTACTACAGTCAATGTCAGTACTTTTTGTACCGAGACTGACTGAAATAGCAAGACTACATCTGTACGCAGCGTGGAGTGCGGCACTCCTCAAACTTCCACAATTGTTCTGGAACAAAAAGTTTACTTAAAAAGTCACTAAATGAAAATCTTTTGGGACGATGTCGAATGGTACCCGATATTCATGAATTAGTATTAGTAGTTTGTGTTACAAGGGATCAAAATTATATATTTCCGTCAAGGGCGTACCTACATTGAATCCTGATTCTAAAGTAGAATCCTGAGCGTAATGAGGGTTTCAAGTGTTAACGCCCAAGACGAAATAACTTTGATACCGTGTGACACATACTGCTTTTCACATAAACTATGATTAAAGTAAAAAAATCTTAGTGTTGACACAATCCGTTGCTTAAACAGATTAATTCAGCTAAAAAAATAATAGTGCTAGAACAGAAAAGTGTTACTTTGATCCCTCCTAGCAGGTAAGAAAAGTGCCACTTTGATCACTCCTTGCAGGGAAGAAAAAGCCCTTTTCCGAATAGGTGATGTGAAAAAATATTTTTCTACCCGGTTGGAACCATTCTATAAATTACGTCCTATTGCTAAGAATAGGTATTCTGCTCGTCTGTAATTATATAATAATAATAATGCCGATCCCTAGTAATAATTTGATTATTTTTACCATATTTGTATTAGCCATGAAAAACGTTGTCGCCCTGCCTGACACTGTTTGTATAGTCTGCAATAGACTGAAAGATTGATGATTATTTGTACCAACAGTTCCGAAGAACTACCGGAAGCCACGTTTCATGGAGAACCTCCAGGCGGTGCTCACGGACGAGGGTCTGGTATCCTTCGAGTGCAAGGTGGTCGGCTTCCCAACCCCAGTGCTGAGCTGGTTCAAGGATGGCCAGGAGCTGAAGCCAGGAGATGTTTACCAACTGACAGGTATACTAATCATCAGAATATTTATCATATAGGTAATATGCTTAGTTCGGGCAAAGTCGATCTATGTAAGATTGTCCCCCAAATATATATCAGGGATGTTGCGAATATCCGCATCCGCAACCGCGGAACTTCCGCATCTGCATTCCGCATCCGCATAAAATCGATGCGGAGCTTAATGGGATTGCGGATGTGGAACAGGTCGGTACAGGAACGTCTTAGCAGCGGCGTTGGTGCTAGGCAATTTCGTCATTATCTATAACGAACCTATAACGAAATCGTCCAGATCCAGAAAAGTCAGCCAAGTTACTGTTTTTTAAATATAACGCACCATGGGGGCAAGAATATGGATTGTTGCTCAAATACTAAACTATTCGTTTTTAGGGTTCCGTACCCAAAGGGTAAAACGGGACCCTATTACTAAGACTTCGCTGTCCGTCCGTCCGTCCGTCTGTCACCACGCTGTATCTCACGAACCGTGATAGCTAGACAGTTGAAATTTTCACAGATGATGTATTTCTGTTGCCGCTATAACAACAAATACTAAAAACAGAATAAAATAAAGATTTAAATGGGGCTCCCATACAACAAACGTGATTTTTGACCAAAGTTAAGCAACGTCGGGAGTGGTCAGTACTTGGATGGGTGACCGTTTTTTTTTTTGCTTTTTTTTGTTTTTTTTTGCATTATGGTACGGAACCCTTCGTGCGCGAGTCCGACTCGCACTTGCCCGGTTTTTTTTAAATAAAAATTAGTAACATGTACCTATAATATTAGCGTTTTTTAAGTACCTAATCTTGAAATCCGAATCCGTATCCGCGGATATAAGCCTTTAGCTATCCGCATCCGCGGATGTCAAAAAATCTGCATCCGCAACATCACTGATGATATATATTTATAATTTCAATCCCTAACTGATTTTTTTTCCAGGCACAAACTCCCTAGGTTCCTACTGCTGCATCGCCCGCAACTGCATGGGTCAGGCCAGCAGTTCGGCCGAGCTGACGGTAGAAGACATCCAGAACCAGCTGAACGAGGAAGAGAGGCTCCAGCTGTTCACGAAACACCAGGCGCCCAAGTTCGTCCAGGGCTTGCAGAGTGCTGAGGCGCGGATTGATGAGCCATTCCATTTTACTATTAAAGGTATGGGACTCTTCTTCGGTATTCTCCACCACTGGAATATTTGCAACAAATGCCCAATAATAAGTTAAAAACACTGTTTAATGGTGGTGAAAAAAGCGGTGGTGGTCGAGTGAATATGACGTCATGACGCCCGACTTTCAATCCAGAGGTCGCGGGTACAAATCCTGGCTCGTACCAATGAGTTTTTCGGAATTCAAAAAATCATTTGATATTTACCACTAGCTTTCCAGTGAAGGAAAACATCGTGAGGAAACCTGCTTATAGTCAGCAGCAGAAGTTGCTAAGGGTCAGGTGTTCAAAATGATCTTGACGCGACTTTATTGTTAAGAGAATAAAAGCGTGTCAAGGTAATTTTGAACACCTGGCCGCGTAGCCAAAATGCCAATCGCTTACGCTCCGTAGCGATCGAAACGCAACTGTCACTGTCGCACTAATATGGAAGAGTGATAGAGAGACATAATGCTTTTCGTTGTCGAAGCGATAGCGATTGTCCCCTTGGCTAGGCCGGCTGACCCGCTTAGCAGCTTCCGCTGCTGACTGTACATCTGCGAAGAAATTCAAAAGGTGTATGTAAAGTCCCCAATCCGCAGTGGGCTAGCGTGGGGATTATAGCTCAAGCCCTCTCGTGCATGGGAGGCCCAGCAGTAGGTAGGTAGTATATAGGCTGAATTATTTTAACAATGTTTTTTTGACTTTTGGCAAACAACCACAGGGACTGTAACGGTCTGTGTTGAAACCCGTGTTTACGACTGTTTGGGAGTTTGCGAGGTAATTCAAAAATCGCCATTGTTGCAGTTGCCATTCCACCCGAGCCGACGGTCCTGTGGTACCGAGACGACCAGCCCGTGGACGAGTCCCCCCGCTGCCACCTCGCCAAGGAGGACCGAGGCATCTTCACCCTCGACATCAAAAACTTGGAGTTCCTCGACCAGGCCGAGTGGAAGTGCGTCGCCATGAACGAATTCGGTCACAGCGTCACCTCCTGCTTCCTAAAACTGATCATCCCTAGACACTTTAAGAAACCAAGATTCTTGGAGAACCTTCAAGCTATTCTCTCTGAGGAAGGCGCTGTGAACTTAGAGTGCAAGGTCATTGGTGTACCGCAACCTGTCCTCAAGTGGTATAAGGACGGCGAAGAGCTGAAGCCTGGGGATATACACAGAATCATATCTGGACAGGATGGTACTTGTTGTTTAGGAACATACACTTGTGAAGCGCAGAATTGTATGGGAATCGCCGCCAGCTCCGCCTCGCTTCTCGGCTTCGACGACTCAATGAAGGCCAAGAAGAAAATAGCAGACGAACAAGCATTGCAAAGAAATTTGTCGCTTAGTACGATACACGAAGAACGAACCTCGCAGATGTACGATACCCCGGTGGGAGATATAACTCTTGACGATAAAGGAGAGATTTCATTTTCGTTTGATGGAAAAGAAGTCTCCGTATCGTTGTATGAGACCCCGGATTTAACTGAAGAAGAAGCACTTCAAATAGTCGAGATGTATGCTGATCAGCTATCCGAAAATGTTACTGAACATAATGTAGTCGAGCTGCCACCGCTTAGGTTTGTAAAAGAAACATCAACTTCAGGCAATCTGCTCATGGAAGCTATCATAATTGATGTGTCTCCAGAATACTTTGCATCGCCTGAAGAAGATTTAAGAACGGAAGCCGATGTAGAAGATATTTCAATAGCTGATGAAAATGGCGCACCTCAACTATCATTAGACACAGATTTAGGCGAAGACTATTTAGAAAAAACAATGGCTCTATTATCAGATGAAAAGTCTGATGTGCCTAAAAAGACAACTAGAAAGAAGTCAGATTCTCTAAGAAGTGGAGAAGATTTTTTCAGTTTATCTCGAGAACAATCAATCTCTGAAGATAAAAGAGATGATGATACGCAAGTTATGTCTGAAAGTGATTTGGCTAGTTTTGCCAGCGCACGAAGTTACGGTAAACATAAATCTAAATCTTCTCGACGATCAATTGATGATGGTAGAGAATCGTCAGAAACGAAGACCATTCTACATAAATTTGATGTAGAAGAGGGTAGGGAAGTTAAATCTGAAATGAAAGAAATCAAGACCGAAATACAAGAAACTGAACAGAAAAGAGCTGAGACGGAAACCCCTGTAATGAAGCCAAAGCGAGAACGGCGAAGTAGTCGGGGTTCTCGACGCTCTAGCTCAGGTAGCGAGAAATCTTATAGCAAGGCTAGAGAAGAGCTGTTACAAGTAAGAGCAGACTTAGAGCCCAAACCTAAAATGACGGATGAAGAATTCAAGAGCAAAGTTACTGAAGTTAGTTCAACAATATCTAAGGTTATTAATGATATACAAATCATTGAACGAGATATAATATTGAAATCAGAGTTAATGTCATCAGCTGCTACAGCTTCAAGAAGTTTAGAGATCATAAGCAGTCTGATAACCCCTTTATCTGAAATACACAGTATATCAGAGGCTGCCAAGGAATCTCTACAAGCTAAAGAAGCTACTACTATATTCAACAATCTTCCTCAATCGATGAAAGCTTTACAGCAATCCCTAACAATAGTTGAAAAATGTATCGATGTGGAAAGCGAAAACAAGACTCTAGTAAAGAAAACATGTGTGGCATTTATAGAGACCTGTGGAAACGAACTTCAAAAAGTTATGTCGGATATTAACTCCGTCACCTTGACAGACTATCTACAGGCAGACGAAAGCGTAATAAGAGAAATTCAAACTTTAACCAAAGAAATGACAAACGTTGTAAAGTATTCATCAGATACTATTAAAACAAGAAACCTTTTGAGCGAAGCAAGTGAAATAAAGACGGAAGAAACATCAATAGACGCAAAACACCTTAAAGACACTCAAAAAGCTGTGTTTGAGTTAAGAAGCCCCGTTAACTCCTTACTCTGCATAGCTGAGAGTGCAGAAAGTGGAAAAATGATTGATATAACGAAAATAAAAAATAGTGAAGTAATACTTAATGACATGTCTGCCTCGATACAAGACTTACAAGTAGCTTTAGAGCAGATAGAGTCATTATCAGTTAAAGAATCAACGACCTCGTTAAACAAGTACAATACGGAAATAATTGAAACAGTTATGGATTCCGTTCTAAAACTGAGGATATCATTTGAACAGTTGTCAACGGAAACAAGAAGTGAAGACGATAAGCTAGTTTTGAAACAGTCTTTAACATCTATAAAACAGAATTTAAGTGAGATTTCAACACACATTGATAAAATAGAGAGTAATGTTGGTAGATTCGATATCCTACAAAGCGACAATAAACTGGAAGTCTTACAAAAAATGGCTCAAATACTTATAGCATTAGAAAATAATTTACCTCGTCTTGAATCTTTACCAGATGTCAAGCTACATTTGGACGTATTCCATAAAAACTTAACAAAAGTTTTGGAAAATGTAATTGAAAGTAATGAAGCAAAGAAATATTTCTCTTTGACAGAAATATGTGATGTTGTTAACAGAGTAAACGCAGCCATAAAAACTATAGATTCGGACAGCATATTGTCTTTGGCAAGTCTCAATAATACGATGAGGATAGTCCAAGATCACTTTATTAATAATATATTTGAATCCGAGCTAAATTGTGCTATATTGAGCAATATCAGTGATGTGTTGGTGAATATACAAGAAGCTATTAATCAAGCTGATGTAGTCAGCTTACACATTGACTCGGAACATATTATTACACAAGATATTTCGTCGTACGAAACTGGTAAAGCCGTTGTTGCTTTAGAGCGTATAGAACACACCATAGCAGCTATAAATAAAGTTAAATCTCTTGAATGTGCACAAGAACTA
Source organism: Cydia fagiglandana (assembly GCF_963556715.1). NCBI lineage: Eukaryota > Metazoa > Arthropoda > Insecta > Lepidoptera > Tortricidae > Cydia > Cydia fagiglandana. The sequence goes on from NC_085959.1 coordinate 7,208,581, forward strand.
AAAGACGCCATTACACCAGTTCTAGAAAATGTATGTCCAGTTTTAGAAGAGCTTAAGCGAAGCGTAGCATCCATTGCTTCAGGACAAGTTGAACAGGATGAAAATGTTTCTGAGATGTCAGATGTGCAGTCAGTAGTGCAGACTTTAGCCACGCCTCTCTGTGAACTTAATGAAAATATTATGGTAATAAATCAAACAATAGTAGAACATATTGAGAGCTTGAAAGAAAATAGTGAAGTCTTTGTAACAGTTGCAGAACCTTTACATGAATTGCACACAACACTTGAGACATTACAGCAAGTTGTTATATCGCAATACGGAGAAGATGTGACGCCATATGAAGTAAGTGTGAACATGGCAAATGCTGTTCAAAATCTTCACAGCTGTATTGTAATGATCCGTGAACAAGGTGGCGTAGAAATTGCTGACGAAATGTCGACTCTAGAAGACATATCGGGCATAAAAACAACTGCTGATACTTTACCTTCAGACCGGTTAGTATTACCTGAAGCTGCAGAAACAACCGCCGAGCATGCAGTTAGTTCTTTACACCAAGACATTGTACCTTCTGCTACAGCTCAAGCGTTACAGTCTTTAAATGATCACATCACAGTTTTACAGAATCCTGATGTAATTGATGCTTTGGACACATTATCCGAAGTTAGCGATTACTCAAGCTTAAAATCTGTTGCGTTAGGCTTAGGAGAGCTTCATTCTGGCATACAAGAAATCTTGCATCCCGTTATTTTGGAGACTTCTGATGAAATGGCTCACTTAAATACGTCGAAGTTAATGGCAATTGCAGAACCTATGCAAGACTTACAGCAATGTTTGTCTGTACTAGATGTTACTAATATACCAATATACGAACACATTCTTGAATTGGCATCAGACAAAATACATTCCGTTTTTCAAAATATCGCAGAATTCAAAGAAAATCTCGACAAATGTATTCATGCCGTATTCCCTGCGATGGAGACTGCCGATAAAACAATTGAAATATCAAATAAGGTCGAAAGTTTACGCGCTGTGTGTGAACATCTGAAGGATATAATTGAAAATACCAAGGCTATATCAACTGAAGCACCAGTTAAAGAAGAGGTTATTGCTCTTGAAGAGACAGTAAACAACTTACTAGATGCGACAGACGTGTCTAAGGGAATAAAGATAGAACAAGTGAAATCAGTTACTCAAGAACTTTATGAAAATGTAATTAACGTACAAGAAGAACTTATTCAGTTTACATCTCAGGCGCCAGAAAAATTAGCCCAGGAAGCAAACCTGATACAAGTTATAGATAAAGTTGAACGAAACATAGCTGTTTTAGAAGAATATGATTTTGTTGATTTATCAAGAGCTTCCGATATGTCGTGCGCTTCGCCCCAGATAGCTCTTGAGATAGAAACAGATGCACTGATACAAATGGATGATGTAGTGCAATGCGCTGTCGGTATTATTCAAGATTCAAGTAATGAAACACCCGTAGCCGACTTGATGATGGTAGAAGACTTCTTCAAAAACTGTAAAAATGAGTTTGCTCTGCTTCGGTGTTTGCTGACTAAAAAGCTGAGCCATAAGAGGATCATACGGCTATTGCAGGAATTTAATGCTTTAAAACAAACTATCAACGATTTTAAAGTAAAACAAAATGAACTCCACCTAGCAGAAGATATTAGTAACTCTCTTAATACATTTTTTGGCTATTGCAATGAATCCCTGAACAGCGTTAAAGATTCACTCATTATGATAGTTGATTCGCAATCTGATTTACTTTTCAAGGCACCTATTACTAAGCTTGATGCTACAAGAGAGGTTCTGAGTGAAATTCTTGCAAGCAGTAAATTTACATCTTTGGAAGATGTAGCCCAACGGTTTGTCAATATTATAGAGATTGCGAAGCCTTGTCTGCAGACAGTCGAAACTGTCATCCATGAAGAAATTAAATTTAATGCAACAGTTGTTGAAGATAAGGCTTTACTGGCGGCGATGGACGATGCAGAAACATTTATAGAAGAACAAATACTAACCAAGTCTGAGCTCACAGTAGAATCTAGAGAAATATTACAAAAAATTTTAGACTGCATTCAGAAACACCACGATTATAAGGATGCCACAGGCACGGGTAAAACGCTCATACTCCTTAAGTGTCTCGCTGAGTGTTCTGATATTTTGCAAGAAAATATGTCGGAGTCCAAACTAGAAACAAAAGAACACAAATTCGAAGATACAGCCTTAAAAAATGTGCTAGCAGAGATGTTGGCTCCTCTTCAAGCATTGCATCATCAACTCCTGAATATACAGGAGCAAGTATCAACTGGAATGGAAGATGAAGTGGTGTCAGTTGATCTAACCTCAACAGAATCATTTGCACAAGCCATGGGTGAAATACAACAAGATATAAAACAGTTAGAACAGCACGTGTCAGAGGGCACTGTAGTCGATAGCGCTGAAAAGACAATGATATTGGAACTGGATAAAGAAATTCATACAATACAAGACAGTATAAATTCCATTGAAAATGTTACAAGTGAAGAGAAGGAAAAGGTTTCCAAGCCGATGGCGGAAATAGAAAAATCTTTGAAAACGTTGCTGGAGACGGAGAGTAAGGCAGCGGCAAAGGGTACGTACTCGTATTATTTTATGAATATCATTGGTAAATCTCCTATTACAAACCTCTTGAACTATCTTCCAATTTGTCCTTTGTAGCTAGTGATGACTTCTACCTTAGTTATATTAAAAACGTTCGTCAGAAAATAGTTATTTACAGTACATATGGTCCTATTATCCCACACTAGTGCGTAAAAGAGCACTTTTCGTGCATATGTCAAAAGTTTAACGGGCCATATGTACTGTAAAACGTTGTACGAAACACGTGCGAATAGGTAATTCGCAACTCGTGTCGTGTAAAAAAGGTGACTGGACAATTAACTGAGCAAACAATAAATAGACTGGGTAATATTAAGTCCATAATATTAAGCTATGTATATTTTGGTGAATTACTCACAAACACCATGTTTTTTAATATAATATATATTGGTAAAAAACTATACTATATCCCTATAAATACTATTGTCATCCGCCGAGGAAATAGTGCGGGGGTCTCCATACAACGACCCGCTAAATTAACTGTCTTGTCGAACGTTTTTTACATTAAAAACAACTATTCTAATTGCCAAAACTGACTTACTTTGTAGATATAAATTCCAATATTGACTCATTGGAATGCGCCTTAGATCGGTTTTTGACTATTAATAACGATCTTACCGACGTATTAACTTCAATAACTGGGCTTGACTTCAAAGAATTAATTGATATTGCACGAAAAATAAAATGCATTGAATCAAAAGATGACAATAAATTGATTGAAAATAAAACTGAGATCATATCCAAATTGATAACAATACTTTCAAAATTTGATTGGCTCAATGAAAGTTCTAAAAATAACGATGATAGATTGAAAGATGTATTTTTGACAACATACCAACTGTTGAAATACTTACAAGTAGATAATGAACAATACGAAGCCAAAAAAGGTAAAATCATAAGTGTGTTTGCTTTGCAAAATGAGATCGGCTTCTACACATACGCTAATAGCTTTTTTCAACTGATTTTATACCGTTGAAAACTGAAAACAACGTTTTGACAGATTTGGCTTTGTATATAATTTGGCATTTTTCGCGTTTTTTACGAGCATTGTACTGAAGATATGAAAACAGTCCTATCCTATCATTTTTACAGAGCGGTTACAAAAGTAAATTTAAAACCCTAATTTTAGTGACCCTCGTTGCAATAAAATATTAAAATTTTATTTTGCAGATAAGACTCCTGACTTGCTCCAAAGTGTCGACAAATGTATCGAACTCATTGAAATTGTTGAAGAAATATCAACCATCATGAACATTGATAATGTTAATGAATCTGCAAAACTTGCTCATGAATTACGTGAAAGTGTAGTCAGTAGTCAAGTTGAACAACTGGATGCCACGAAGGAGCTTATTGAAGAAAGTAGAGAGATAAGTATGCAACAAGCTATTATAGCTTTAAAATTAAAAGACGCGCTCACGTCTATCCAAGTGCAAGTTATAGAGAGTACAAAGGAGTTAGAGCCTGAGCTTAAAAATCAGGTTGTACTGCGAATCGAGCAAGCTGCTGAACAGTTACAAGATTTAGTCACACTGGCAGAAGTTCAAGCCGAGGAACCTAAACCAATCGAAGTTTCTGCCGAATCAAATAAAACTGATACGGAAACAAGGGAAGGTAAATTTCCAGTCGAACAAATTGTAACAAATGTGACTGAAGATGTAAAAACCGAGACGGCTATTATTTCTGAAATAAAACAATCAGATGAAGCTAAAGGAGTTGAAGAAATGATTATGGAACAAGTTGACAATGAAAAAGCTCGTCAAGTTGAAGAAGATTCACAGGAAGTATTAGAAAAGACCCAAGTGGCAGATGAAATAGAGGTATCTCAAAAATTGGACCCAGCTGAAGAAATAAAACCAGCACCAGTGATTGGTGAGATTTTCGAAATTATAACGACAGAACAACTTTCAACAATTGAAACTTGTGTTTCAATTATTATTGAAGGTAAAACTGACCAACTTGTTACAGAGCCTGAGAATGGTAAATTAGTTGAGGAAGAAAAAGAAGCAGCTGCCATAGAAGAAAAGAAAACGGTGGTATCTGCAGTTGGTAAGTTACACATTATTTACTGGGTGGAGCCTGTAATAGGAGCAAAAAATTAAAATGTAGGCTGTACTCCTCAAACAGATCAACATTTGCTCAACGACTTTTAAAATAACTTGTGTTTGATTTTTATTACACTTTAAAGTTTATCTAAGGCACAATGTAAATTTTGTTATGTTCAAAGCGTGACCAACAACGTCAAATTACAATGATGATAGCCTCCATTGAAGGTATTATTAAAAATATAGGGTGTCTTAAGACTTCATTATTTATAAAAGTTATTGAATAAATGTGACATTGTTTGAGGATTACACTCCATGTTTCAATTATTTGCTTCTGTTACACGCTCCACCCAGTAGGCCAATCAAATTAGATCCAAGCGTTTTGAGGAATTACTAGAAATCATTTTAATACCTTCATTAGGTCCTAAATTCGTATAATCCAAGTCGGACGTACCGTTTTTGATCTACAAGCAAAAACTGAAAAAAAAAACAAAATATATTTCCACAGCTCCTGGAATTGAGCAAATTCTGATTACGCTAATTTAGAACCAAATGAAGGAATAAAGACAATTTCCAGCTTGTTGGGAAAATTATTCCTAGAAAAAAAAATTTGATTGGCCTACAGTATAAAGATATTAATTTAGTCGCGTGTTTGAATTTTCATATTTAGTATATGATACATTTTTCCTTTTTTTTAAATGATTTAAGTTTTTGATATAGTTTGTTAACATGTTTGCCCTATTCTTATTTTTTGATAATGAGACAGTGATGTCCATGATCCGCACACGGAACTTTTCATCCTTTGAATTCAGCTTTAGTAACTGTGTGCAAATGGGAACAAAACTACAGGAAGTATTCCCATTACAGAACTTGTGCAACGCATCGATGAATATCTCACTCAGGATTTGGAACAAACCAATCTAGCCGGTGACATAAATGAAAAAACTAAAATCGTTAACATAGCTAACGAATTGCGTGAAACTCTAAATATTGCTGAAATCAGTGAACAAGTGGAACTAATGAGAGAACTACATGATTTAGTTATTAAACAAACGGAACATGTATCGGCGTCAATAACTGACGTCAGTGAGCAATCATCTAATATTACAATACGTTTATGTGAAACTTTAGCTAGTGTAATTGATTCATGTCAAAAAGATATTGAAAAACAAGAAGAAATAACAGAGCTAACTAAAGAAGAACTAAGTAAAGAAATTGGTAAGGAAGTAGAAGAAACTATTTTAGAAGAAATATCTAAAGATACGACCAAAGAAGATGTGGTATGTAAGAAGTCAGTCATTGAGAGAATAGATCAAAGCTCTATTGAACAAAGCCAACAAATGGACGTTGATGAACATAAAATCGACGTAACTGTAGTTGATCAGGAACATATAATCAAAGAAGTTGAGGGAGAGGTAAGACCAGAAAAAGATCAAATTACTGAATCTCACGCAGCTGAAGTAAATTTGATGGAGCCACCCACTGAAACATATGAGCTTGTTTCACCAGAATTTGCATCAGAACAATTGACTGCAACTGTTGATTCGGAACAAAATCAATTCGAAAGGGCTAGCGCTGGGGAAAAAGTTATCACTGTTGTAGATAACAAGGAAGTCATCCAGCCAGAGCAATCTGCTGAAAGAAGTACTTCCTTCTTAGAATTAAAGGAAATTGCACCTGAAATAACTGAGGAAAAAGAACAGGTTTTAGCAGAATCACTGAAACTGGAAACATCGATGGACAGCCAAAAAGAACAAAAAGAAATAACTTCTGTTGAAGACAGCTCCCAAGAACTTGGTGCTATTTCCACAGTTGAGCCTATTTCAGAAGTGCAAGAAGCCATTTCAACTCTTGTGGAAGTCGCAGATGATAAAATAATAGCTTCTAAAGCTGCAGAAATTTCAGAAGTTGCTCCCGATGAAGTGCATGATATGGAAACTAGAGAAGTTAAAAAGCCGCAAACTATTGAGCCTGTAGAAGTAACGGAAGCGGGACTCGAGAAACCTGATGTAATAGAAGCCCGTGAAGTAGATACAAGAATTTTGCCAGAACTCCAAGTTGTAGAAGCAACGGAAGAAATCATACGAGATCTGGATGTATCTACTGTTGAAGATAATCTGGCGCTTGCAACGTCCATAGGTAATATTAACGTCACTAATATCAATGTATTGTGACTAATTTTACATTTTACACTTAAGTAAAACTTGTCAATATATAATATGTATCTCTCAACCTGCTCGAAAATTCTAATATTTTGTTGGTGTATCAAACACGCAAAGTGCCCAATGTCTATCTTTATACATTTCAGAAATAATTATAAATAAAGCTAATAAGAAATAGGGATTGCCTGAGATTGGCCTTGGCCAAGCCCAAAGAAGGCCAGGCCTCGTCAAGCTGCGACCCACTACCTCGACAGGCAATTCCTTGATTACATCCCTTAGCAGTACTTTTTTATTATTTGTAAAAAAGCTAGTTATCTTGTATAAACCTCTTCAAACAAAATTAGCAATGCCTTACTCTTATGTTGTCTATAATTGTTTGTAGTCGTAGTAACTCATCAAAACATTTTCCTACTTTCACCCAGGGATATACTATTCTTATTCCATTAACAACTTTCAGAGACACTTGTAACACACTTAGATGAATTCATAGCCGAAAGTTGTAAGACTGTCGATGTCTTCGTTTTGAATAAAGAATTGGAAGAATCGTTGTCACTGGCAAAATCATTGGAACATGATCTCAAAGATAAGCATCAAAAGGAAGTAGTTAACGAAATCGGCGAACAACAGATCAAGTTAACCATTGAACTAAAGGAGGCCTTGAACCGCATAGAAATTGGTGCACTTGAGAATATTGGAGATGGAGTAAATACAGAGGAATTAATTAAAAAAGTAGCAAAAGTTACTGACGTTTTAAGATCTGACTTGGACGGTATTATTAAAATATCACAAGTAGCAATACAAGATACCGAGACGAAAGGAAATGAACAAGCCGTGCCTCATATTGGAGAAGAAAGTCAAATACATAAAGAATTTGTGGCTGAGTGTGCATCTGCTGAACAAACCGTTGCAACAACAGATTATTCAGTTGAGAATATACTAGAACTGACAGTTGACAATGATGAACCTGTAGCAGATGCTTGTGAAACCGAAATCAAACCTGGAGAATTACCTGGACCGCCAAAAGATTCTCAAAGTGAAATTATTCCAGAAAAATCGGCAGATATTCATACAGCTGAATTACAAAAAGAAATGGCAAAAGATTTGGAAACCAAAGAAATAATTAAACCTAATTTCGGTAAATCACGTTCTATATTTAATCATCGCGCTTTTAGAAATAGTTTTAATACATGCAAAATATATTTTATTAAAATAATATTATATATCTCTGAACAATATATAATACCCTATTTGTATCTGAGGTACAACTCGACAAAACCCAACCCCGACCAAACCCAAAGTAGAGAGAAACGAGTGCATAGATTTTACTACCAAACACTAATAAATATCTAACCCTCTATAATTATTTGCCATGATTTTGAGTGAAGCACTGCAGTATTTTAAAGGTGTTTAGTGTTTTTGCTAGAAACAGCTTAGCCATTTAATTCACCATTTTAAACACTGCAAAATCATACATAAACTATGTTTACCACAAAAACGTTCATAAAGTAAACTTTTTTACTACTTTCAAGTATATTTTAAACCATCAATCTTAACTCACACGCTAAGCGGTACTAAGTTTAATCACTGTAAGTGTAATATGTATATTTACAGTTGTACATGATTATTTTCAGAAACGTTTATGCAACACATTAACGAGTATGTGTCTGAAAACGTGTCAGACACTTTACATACATTATCAAATATTGTACAAAGTGAGGCGATAACACAATCCATAACAATCGCTAAAGAAGTGCAGGAAAGTTTCCATAATATTGAAAATATTCAAGATTTAGATAAGAAAACTGTAGAAAAAATAGAAGTTCTTGAAAAACTGCAAAATGCATTACTAGTTTTACAAGTTTACACTAATGATGCCACAGAAGATCTAATATCGGATCTTGGAGAGGGTTTATCTAATTTGGCTAAATTAGCAACACACCTCAGCGATGATTTAGAATCAGTAGTATCACAAGCCAAATTAGTTTTATCTGAAACAACTACAGACAATTCTACCGCAACGCATGTAGTTGACAAAATTTCAGGAGAAACTACATCTGAAGATTCTACTGAAAAACAAATTTCTAAAGATATTGATAAGTTAGATAGAAATGACTTATCGAAACAACTAAATTCTCAAGATCAACCCAAATCGGAACAACGCGTACTCGAAGTCGCCAACATTTCTGAAAATGTGCCTACTGCAAGTGAAGCTGAAAGCTTAGATCAAGTAGCGTCACTAGAATTATTAACAACATCAGTAGGTGAAGCAACAGAAAGACTTGCGGCCATATTGACACAATCAATCAGGGACGAAGAATTACAAAAACTCGAAGATCAAAACGAAAGCCAGCCAATTGAAAGTATAGCATGCGTGAATGGCACAAATCTTAGTGCGATTACTTGTCAAGTCCAGGAAGAAAGTGTAGCCACCGTAATAAAGACTGAGGATATGAAAGATGAAACAACTGAAACTAAAGTGAAAATGCCAATTGGTAAATTGTTTTTCTTGACATCGTCATTCTTAACATACTAAAGAATCATAGTGTGCGAGTTATTTCTGAATCATCTTTAATTCCACATTGACTTACAATAGTTAGTTCAGATACAAGTGCGGAAAGTAGGAAATTCGCAACGAGTGGTGATAAATTAAAACACGACCGGGAGTGTTTTAAATCAACACTAGTTGGGAATTACCTATTCGCACGTGTATCGTACAACGTTTTACAGTACAGACATAGGCACAGAAAGTGCTTTTTCCCGCACTAGTGTGGGAAAGTAGCACCATATGTACTGTAAACCTCATTAACTCATTCCTTAGACAAACTAACTTGCAACAGGTTTGTTCTATTACTTGAAACGACACCCTTCGTATCTTGGCCACTACTGGATCTATTTCCCTAACACACTTTAGTTTCAATACTTTACGTAATCATAAAAAAAAGGATTATCCATCCTAGTCATCCTAGTATATTTTTCTCTCTTTTCAATATTCTCTATCTTTTTACCTTTTCCATGTTAAAACCACATACAAGTGAATACTGAATAAGTTGTAATACTTATAATATTTATAACATTCCATACATTTTACCGTAAAAGAAACAAACTTGCTGAAGTTTACTTTCGCTTTTACATTTAGAGTACCTACGTAATTTTGCGAACTGCTAATTTTATCAAGATCGTATATTCATTTATATCATAAGTTACAAAATAATGCATTGATAATGTTCCTACTAATATAATAGCAATATTTTTTACATTATGATTATTTTAAATAAAATATATTGTTTCATTCTAATTTCAGAAACACTTTTGCAACACCTCAATGAATACACAACCGAAATCACACACACACTACAATCTATACCAATTGATACTGAAATCGTCGATGGATCGTTACATTCGGCATACGATTTAATCATGATTATTTCGGATATCGATGCTGTTGAAGAAGATCATGGTAAATATTGTGAACTGACTGACATAAAATCTGATCAAGATAAACAAGCCCCTTCTGTAACAGAACATAATGATCAAGATAATGAAAATAAAGCAACTGTTACAAATGTTGAAGTAGTAAAACTACAAAAAGACCAAACAGATGTTTTAGTACAGACTAAAAGTATTGTTGCAAATAATACTGCAGATATAACAAAACTTGCTACGAAACTTCAAATGGCTTTGAGTGTCATCGAAACATACGTCCTAGAAAATATCGCAGAAAAGGCTGATTTGCAAAACTTAAGTGCTGTCGTTACAAATTTAAAGTTGGACTTAGAAAATCTAAAACTTACATCTATTACAAAAGAACAAACAGATGAATACGCTACAACTTTGATTACAATGGAGGATATTAATAAAGCGTCAGAATTGTTGTCAGAAGTGAATATTAAATTAGAAAAAAGTGAAAAGGATATAGATACTGATACTGATCTTTCCATTGTTTTGGTTAAAAAAGATAAACCCATATCTGACGTGAATGTGCAAGAATGCCTTAGTATTACAGCTGAAGAAAACACTGAAAGTAAAACTGTAGGAGATAAAACATATTGTGAAGAAGCAGTTACAAACGTTACAATTGATTTAGATTCTGCCGCAGACTTATTCGAAGATGCTATTGTCATAGAAACTCCTACCCTATTAGAATCAATTGTTGGGAAAAAAGATGTAACTATTGAAACGCCTGTGGCATTGGACACGACTTCAGATTTATTTGAAGATGCTATTTCTATGGAAATACCAACAGTATTGGAATCTTCAGTCAAAAAAGATGAGGTCATTATTGAAACTCCAACCATTTTGGAATCAGCTACAGAGGTACAATTTATGGCTGCTAAAGATATGTTAACTAATGTGTCAGAAACTCCACACCAAACGGAACAAGTTGTAACTGAGACAGCGACAATTTTAGAATCTGTCACTAAAAAAGAAGACTTAGATATATCTACAGTAGTTTTAGAGCCTTACATTGAAACAAATGCTTGCGTGTTAAGTCCAACAATCTTGGAAGCTTCAACCGCTATTTCAGAAGAAATTACAGCTTTAATACCCACAGCTACAGAAACTGCGATTGCTAAAGATGAGATTGAATCCTCTACAGTATTAGAAGAGCCCGCTGTCTCAGTTGTTACAGAGCAAGTTGCGGCGGAATCTGTAAACATCTTACAAACAACTGGTATTATAAAAGAAGAGGAAAAAACAGCAGATTTGGCTACTTTAGATATAGTTCACGTAGCTATTGCAGAAACGCCTGATATTTTAGAAACTACTAAGGATATTCCCGAGAAAGACCATTTGGTAGAGTCAACTGTTATAGAAAATTCGTTTAATAAAGAAGAAGCGTTGGTCGAATTACCTGACGTTATACAAACTGCTGCTAATATCGAGTTACAAGCAGAAATAAGTACATGTGAAATAACCGAAATGGCCACAGAATTGTCAGAAAGTTTATGTACCACAGGACTTACAAATATAACAGGCCAAGAACTATCAGTTAAACATTCTGAAGAATTAGTAATAGAAACGCCCGATATTTTAGAAACAACAATTACAGAAACCCCGCCTATGGTACATTCAGATGTAGAAGAACCTACTATGGATAAAGATAAAGAAACCGTAATAGAAACAGCTGTTTTAGAAACAACGGATGAATTGGTAGATAACGTGTCGTTAATAGAGACGCCCAATACCACGGAAAGCAGTTTAGTTACAGAACCGACTATAGTAGATACACCTACTGTATTAGAATCAGTAAGTGATTTGCAAAAATTGGACGTGATAGAAACAACTGATGCTGTTGAAGCAAGCTCCGATTTGAATCAGGCTACTATTACAGAAACCCCTACTATGGTACATTCGGATGTAGCAGAACCTACTATGGATTCAGATAAAGAAACTCTAATAGAAACAGCTCTTTTAGACACAACGGATGAATTGGTGGATAACGTATCGTTGATGGAGACGCCCAATACCACGGAAAGCAGTTTAGTTACAGAACCGACTATAGTAGATACACCTACTGTATTAGAATCTGTAAGTGATTTGGAAAAATTGGACGTGACAGAAACAACTGATGCTGTTGAAGCAAGCTCCGATTTAAATCAGGCTACTATTACAGAAACCCCTACTATGGTACATTCGGATGTAGCAGAACCTACAATGGATACAGATAAAGAAACCGTAATAGAAACAGCTGTTTTAGAAACAAAGGATGAATTGGTAGATAACGTGTCGTTAATAGAGACGCCCAATACCACGGAAAGCAGTTTAGTTACAGAACCGACTATAGTAGATACACCTACTGTATTAGAATCTGTAAGTGATTTGGAAAAATTGGACGTGACAGAAACAACTGATGCTGTTGAAGTAAGCTCCGATTTAAATCAGGCTACTATTACAGAAACCTCTACTATGGTACATTCGGATGTAGTAGAACCTACTATGGATTCAGATAAAGTAACCGTAGTAGAAACAGCTGTTTTAGAAACAAAGGATGAATTGGTAGATAACGTGTCGTTAATAGAGACGCCCAATACCACGGAAAGCAGTTTAGTTACAGAACCGACTATAGTAGATACACCTACTGTATTAGAATCTGTAAGTGATTTGGAAAAATTGGACGTGACTGAAACAACTGATGCTGTTGAAGCAAGCTCCGCCTTGAATCAGGCTACTATTACAGAAACCCCGACTAAGGTACATTTAGATGTAGCAGAACCTACTATGGATACAGATAAAGAAACCTTAATAGAAACATCTGTTTTAGAAACAACGGATGAATTGGTGGATAACGTGTCGTTGATGGAGACGCTCAATACCACGGAAAGCAGCTTAATTACAGAACCGACTATAGTAGATACACCTACTGTATTAGAATCAGTAAGTGATTTGGAAAAATTGGACGCGACAGAAACAACTGATGCTGTTGAAGCAAGCTCCGATTTGAATCAGGCTACTATTACAGAAACCCCTACTATGGTACATTCGGATGTAGCAGAACCTACTATGGATTCAGATAAAGTAACCGTAGTAGAAACATCTGTTTTAGAAACAACGGATGAATTGGTGGATAACGTGCCGTTGATGGAGACGCTCAATACCACGGAAAGCAGCTTAATTACAGAACCGACTATAGTAGATACACCTACTGTATTAGAATCTGTAAGTGATTTGGAAAAATTGGACGTGACAGAAACAACTGATGCTGTTGAAGCAAGCTCCGATTTAAATCAGGCTACTATTACAGAAACCTCTACTATGGTACATTCGGATGTAGTAGAACCTACTATGGATTCAGATAAAGTAACCGTAGTAGAAACAGCTGTTTTAGAAACAAAGGATGAATTGGTAGATAACGTGTCGTTAATAGAGACGCCCAATACCACGAAAAGCAGTTTAGTTACAGAACCGACTATAGTAGATACACCTACTGTATTAGAATCTGTAAGTGATTTGGAAAAATTGGACGTGACTGAAACAACTGATGCTGTTGAAGCAAGCTCCGACTTGAATCAGGCTACTATTACAGAAACCCCGACTAAGGTACATTTAGATGTAGCAGAACCTACTATGGATACAGATAAAGAAACCTTAATAGAAACATCTGTTTTAGAAACAACGGATGAATTGGTGGATAACGTGTCGTTGATGGAGACGCTCAATACCACGGAAAGCAGCTTAATTACAGAACCGACTATAGTAGATACACCTACTGTATTAGAATCTGTAAGTGATTTGGAAAAAATGGACGTGACTGAAACAACTGATGCTGTTGAAGCAAGCTCCGACTTGAATCAGGCTACTATTACAGAAACCCCGACTAAGGTACATTTAGATGTAGCAGAACCTACTATGGATACAGATAAAGAAACCTTAATAGAAACATCTGTTTTAGAAACAACGGATGAATTGGTGGATAACGTGTCGTTGATGGAGACGCTCAATACCACGGAAAGCAGCTTAATTACAGAACCGACTATAGTAGATACACCTACTGTATTAGAATCTGTAAGTGATTTGGAAAAAATGGACGTGACTGAAACAACTGATGCTGTTGAAGCAAGCTACGATTTGAATCAGGCTACTATTACAGAAACCTCGACTATGGTACATTCAGATGTGGTAGAACCTACAGTGGATACAGATAAAGTAACCGTAATAGAAACAGCTGTTTTAGAAACAACGGATGAATTATTGGATAACGTGTCGTTGATGGAGTCGCCCAATGCCACGGAAATCAGTTTAGTTACAGAAACGACTATAGTAGATACACCTACTGTATTAGAATCAGTAAGTGATTTGGAAAAATTGGACGCGACAGAAACAACTAATGCTGTTGAAGCAAGCTCCGATTTGAATCAGGCTACTATTACAGAAACCCCTACTATGGTACATTCGGATGTAGCAGAACCTACTATGGATTCAGATAAAGTAACCGTAGTAGAAACAGCTGTTTTAGAAACAACGGATGAATTGGTAGATAACGTGTCGTTAATAGAGACGCCCAATACCACGGAAAGCAGTTTAGTTACAGAACCGACTATAGTAGATACACCTACTGTATTAGAATCTGTAAGTGATTTGGAAAAATTGGACGTGACTGAAACAACTGATGCTGTTGAAGCAAGCTCCGATTTGAATCAGGCTACTATTACAGAAACCCCTACTATGGTACATTCGGATGTAGCAGAACCTACTATGGATTCAGATAAAGTAACCGTAGTAGAAACAGCTGTTTTAGAAACAACGGATGAATTGGTAGATAACGTGTCGTTGATAGAGACGCTCAATACCACGGAAAGCAGCTTAATTGCAGAGCCGACTATAGTAGATACACCTACTGTATTAGAATCTGTAAGTGATTTGCAAAAATTGGACGTGACAGAAACAATTGATGCTGTTGAAGCAAGCTCCGATTTGAATCAAGCTACTATTACAGAAACCCCTACTATGGTACATTCCGATGTATCAGAACCTACTATGGACACAGATAAAGTAACCGTAATAGAAACAGCTGCTTTAGAAACAACGGATGAATTGGTAGATAACGTGTCGTTGATGGAGACGCTCAATACCACGGAAAGCAGCTTAATTACAGAACCGACTATAGTAGATACACCTACTGTATTAGAATCTGTAAGTGATTTGGAAAAAATGGACGTGACTGAAACAACTGATGCTGTTGAAGCAAGCTCCGATTTGAATCAGGCTACTATTACAGAAACTTCGACTATGGTACATTCAGATGTAGCAGAACCTTCTATGGATACAGATAAAGTAACCGTAATAGAAACAGCTGTTTTAGAAACAACGGATGAATTATTGGATAACGTGTCGTTGATGGAGACGCCCAATGCCACGGAAATCAGTTTAGTTACAGAAACAACTATAGTAGATACACCTACTGTATTAGAATCTGTAAGTGATTTGGAAAAATTGGACGCGACAGAAACAACTGATGCTGTTGAAGCAAGCTCCGATTTGAATCAGGCTACTATTACAGAAATCTCGACTATGGTACATTCAGATGTAGCAGAACCTACAATGGATACAGACAAAGAAACCGTAATAGAAACAGCTGCTCTAGAAACAACGGATGAATTGGTAGATGACGTGTCGTTGATAGAGACGCCCAATACCACGGAAAGCAGTTTCATTACAGAGCCGACTATAGTAGATACACCTACTGTATTAGAATCTGTAAGTGATTTGGAAAAATTGGACGTGACTGAAACAACTGATGCTGTTGAAGCAAGCTACGATTTGAATCAGGCTACTATTACAGAAACCCCTACTATGGTACATTCAGATGTAGCAGAACCTTCTATGGACACAGATAAAGAAACCGTAATAGAAACAGCTGTTTTAGAAACAACGGATGAATTGGTAGATAACGTGTCGTTGATAGAGACGCCCAATACCACGGAAAGCAGCTTAATTGCAGAGCCGACTATAGTAGATACACCTACTGTATTAGAATCTGTAAGTGATTTGCAAAAATTGGACGTGACAGAAACAACTGATGCTGTTGAAGCAAGCTCCGATTTGAATCAAGCTACTATTACAGAAACCCCTACTATGGTACATTCCGATGTATCAGAACCTACTATGGATACAGATAAAGTAACCGTAATAGAAACAGCTGCTTTAGAAACAACGGATGAATTGGTAGATAACGTGTCGTTGATAGAGCCGCCCAATACCACGGAAAGCAGTTTAATTACAGAGCCGACTATAGTAGATACACCTACTGTATTAGAATCTGTAAGTGATTTGGAAAAATTGGACGTGACTGAAACAACTGATGCTGTTGAAGCAAGCTCCGATTTGAATCAGGCTACTATTACAGAAACCCCAACTATGGTACATTCAGATGTAGCAGAACCTTCTATGGATACAGATAAAGTAACCGTAATAGAAACAGCTGTTTTAGAAACAACGGATGAATTATTGGATAACGTGTCGTTGATGGAGACGCCCAATACCACGGAAAGCAGTTTAGTTACAGAACAGACCACAGCAGATACATCCACTGTATTAGAATCTGTAAGTGATTTGGAAACATTGGATATTACTAAAACTACTGATGCTATTGAAGTAAACACTGCTTTGATGCAGGCTACTATTACAGAAACTCCGACGATGGTACATTCAGTTGTAGAAGAACTAGTGAATGATGGCGAATTATCTGATGTCAAACAAACTGTTCAGGATTCAATTCAAGAAGCCGCCGAAAAAGTATCTGAAATTACGGAAACATCAACAAATCTTCAAGAAAAACTTTCAGTAATCGAACCACCAACTCTGATGGACATACCTTCTGATGCAGAACAAGTATTAACAACCTCAGTTCCCATTTTACAGTCTCCTATAGTAACCAACGAAATTGTTATGGAGATTCCAGAAGTCTTGGAAACAACATCTAATATGCCAGAAAATGTTGTTTTAGTTGAATCCCAAAGTGTTACTGATGACAATATCAAAATGGAACAGATTATTGTTGAATCACCCACTATTTTACAATCAGTTACTGATATGGAAAAAAATGCTTTATTAGAACTACCTAATGTGGTAGAAACATCACTTGATTTGATAGAAAATGTCTCTATCAATGAAACTCCTTCTATCTTAGATCCTGTCTTAGGCAATGAATTGACAGATGAAGATATATGTGATATCAAACAATCTGTTACTAATTTGATACAAGAAGCTGTTGAGCAAGCATGTCATATTACAGAAACGGCAACGGATGTACTACAAAAAGTTTCTGAAGAGACATCGGCTGTGATAGACTCCACACCTGTTTTGAAATCTCCTATAGAGTCGGAGTATATAGTTGCACCGGAAACTCTAGATGTTCTAGAAACAACTATGAGTCTGGTAGAAAATGTGACTGAAGTTGAAGCCCAGACTCTTGTAGCTAGCAACATAAACGAAAAGCAAATTGTAGTTGAATCACCCACTGTATTACAATCCACAACGGATATAGAAAAATTTGATGATATAGAAGCATCTAACGCCATAATTACGTCAACAGATACGTTTGAAAAGGTGTCTATTAAGAAAACACTATCCGTCTTAGAACCTATCGAAGAACAATTAGTGCTAGATTTAGATATCCCTGAAACGGCAGTAGTCACAGGAGAGAGTCTTGACAAACAACAAGCTGACAGCGAGACTAAAATTGATGCCAATGATACTTCGAATGTAGATACTAGTAGCGCGGCTGCGGCAAAAGTTACTGAGGAACCATTAGAATCAGTAACCAACTCACAACCAATAACAGACACTTTGAAAACCGGTGATTTTCAACAGGAATTAACTGTACCGGTTGAAATCAGTGAAACTAGGTCAGAAGAGGATATCCAAAAACCAATTGGTAAATAATTTCAAAAGTCAGTTTTGCTATATACTTAACAAAAAGGTCAATGTTGTAACGTAAAACAAGCAGCTTATTTTGGCTTTGGAAACATATATTATTTTATTAAGAGTTATAATTGAATTCAAGTATTTAAAAAAAGTACGTCAAGCTACAGTCAATTTCTATATAGATTTTCTATTAGTGTACTCGTATGAATACAATTTTTTGTTTATTTTTTAAATAGGTAATACAAACAATATTATTGCAAATTAAGTTACATTAGATAGATTATTTAAAAAAATCGGTTCCAAAGCCAAATGATAACATTTTTAAATATTGTATATTGTGTCACTGTAGTATCTAAATTCTAAATTAACACAAAAATGTTTAATTTAACATTGGCATTGTCATAATTTGGCCTTAGCTTAATATATTATTTATATTAACAATAATAACGAAATAAATGTAGCTATAACAAAGAACCACTAAATGCATAGTTTTTACATTCTTACCTCACCAAATTAGGTATGCGCAAAAACGTCCACTAATATATAGGTAATATGAAGGATTCCTTGAAGCAGCCAAATAAATTAAATCTTATCGTTGACATATTTTCGTTTTTATACATCGACACTTCAATATGTATATTGTTATTTACGCAGATACTTACTGTTAAAACACATTACCCTCCTTAGCGTCGCACAGTTGGGTAATAAATACCTTCTGAACACAGAAGACTATAATAGAAAGATAAGATATTTTTGAAACATGATAGAGATTGTAAATGTAAACATGCACTCAGAACATAATTATTTCAAATAATGTGTACACCACACTACACTAAATAATTTTGTAACAGAAACAGGCATAGAATCAGAATACCTACTGGTTACTTTTAAGTGTCCTGAGAACTTACGAGTACATGAAGACAATTAATTACAAACATTAATGTGATAAATCGTGGTTTACTAGTATCAAACATTGCACAACATGTTCTCTTTTATTGAATACTACTTTTCAATGTTTTATATTTTCTCAAACTCGGGGCAATCATTCGGCCCTCTCACTATATATCTACCCTATTACCTTTTCTTAATACTAATCTGACAGATGGATTTACCCGAGTTTGAAGTTAAGCGACTCGCTTTATGATATGACGGTCGTTCGGAATCAATTTAATGTCTTTTCACAGTTACATATTTAATTTTAGTTGTATACTTGCATGTGTAAATAACCAGTTGAATTAGCTGTAAACTTATATTTACTTAATCAATGAATAGTCATAATAATTTTAACACGCTTAAGATACAATTATTAAGGTAAGTCGTATCGCAACGGAAGTCAAAATGTTGGTAGCATAATACATACTGGAGAATTAGGGCCAGTTGCACTTGAACCACAATTGACATACCTATGGAGTATGGATCAACGCCACTCAACAGTGAACCATGAAATTTTTCATAGAATAAAATTTAGGGACCGTTTTACTGATGGTTAATGCGGATGGTTTGGTGCAACCGGCCCTTATGTTTGCGTAACATGGTGCTACAAACTACTACGAATCTTACATATGATTATTGTATATTCTCCAAAAAATATTCTGTTACCTATTATCTTTCAGAAACGGCCACTCTTGTTCAACACATAGACGAGCTAACTTCAGCTTCTATTGCTGAAACCGTCGAGGTTTTATCGAAAGTCATTGATGTCAGTGAACTCAAAGAGTCAATAGCGGTTGCGAATGAATTAAAAGACAGTTTCATTGAAGTTGAGAAAGTTAAAACGGAAGAAGTGTCAATAGAACAGGCTAAATTGGTCGAAAAACTTCAAGGAGCATTAGAAGCTTTTCAAGCTATTGTTGTAGAAAATACTGAGAATATTGTTCAAAATCTGGATGTAAATGAATGGGCCAAAATAAGCGAAGTTGTAACACATTTACAAGATGATTTGGTTAGAGCAACTATTACAGGTTAGTGATCAGATTTTTTTAAATTAATGCTGTAATAATGCGTTTTCATAAGCAAAACAGTCTTATAAATTTTAAATTGAAGGATATTTCATCAACTCGAGCATCAAGTTGAAACCTGATTTAATCAAACTAATCATTAAGTTTTTACTAGAAAAATATTTTTGATTTTACAGAACCAACGACAGAATTGGCAGGAGAATCAATGCACCACCTCGAAACTTTGCTCCAAGAGGTCACCGACAAGATCGGAACCACGGAGCGATCTTCAGACGACACAGAATCATTACGTGATAATCTCGACGAGATCCAAACCGTTATCATTAAGCTGAAGAGAGATTACGATGGTGCATCAAATGACACGCTCAATGAAACTCTAGAGGACTTAGAGTGCAGTGTGAGGAGTGTCCAACTGCAGATCACTGAGGACAGTCCACCAGAGCTGTTGCAAGAAGCTTGTGCAACATTACAATTGTTGGTTAATAACATGAGTGCTACAGAGGATATCACAGGTATTTTCATATATAAATTGAACTAGTAGCTGTCCAAAATCTTTCTTTATACATCTTTTGTGTAGTACTACAAATTTATCTGTTAAAAATAGGCTTGTAGTAGGGGAGAGATGGTTAATCATACCAATTTTTACTTGAACGTGACGAATTAAAACCCATTTATATTTGCAGCTGACTACCGTTGATTGCATATTTAATTAAGCTTATAGGTAATGCCTATAACAAAACTCATCAAAATTTACATAGAGTCACACATTTTCTCTCTTTCGTTTGTGTTTTATTTCTCATTCAGATTATTGCTAGTGGATCATTGTTTGGCGCCTCAGGTGTAATTAAACTGGGTTTTTAATGGGAAATCTAGACATGTACTATTTATTAATACAGCCGACTTGTCCCTAAATATTTTTAGCTTAACTTAAATGTTTCTTATAAAAATTAATAAATACTTCATTTTTTAAACAGGTACCGTAGTAAAGGAAGTAAAAACAGACAGCTTACTAGAAAAATGTTCCGATGAAACTGAGGCAACGGTAAAGTTACTAAACATTGCAATTGCAACTAAAGGAGATTTGTCAAAAATAGTGGAAAATCTTAATGTTCTTAGAGATATCATGCAACTTCTCAGAAACAATTTCCTCAAAGACGCAGACACTTTAATCGACAAAGGCGTTGAAGTCATTCAAAGTTTAGATCAGGTAGAAGAGAAAGTGTTTGCTTTAGAAAAAGATATTGTAGAAATACCAGAAACGGTAAAAGAAAGTATATTTAATGCGGTACATTCTGTATATGGCAGTATATCTAACATGAGGAGTACTGTTCAAAGTATACAGAAGAGATACATGTATGATAACTACGGAAAACCATCCGAAAGTATATTGAAAGCACTCAAAAATGTACAAAATAAGAATTACAATAACTTTTCAAAGTCCCTTCGAAAAGTTTTGAATCACTTTGAAGATATCAAGTTTTATATTAACTTGGATAAAACTGCAAGATTACCGAGTGATGCTGCATTTACAAAAATTATTCTTAATGAATTAAAATTAACTATTAATGAAAATGTTAAACCACATTCCATATCCAGTCCAGAGGTTGCTAGAACTTACTTAGCAGCTATTAAAGGCATAGAATCTAATCTTAATAAGATAGAGTCCTTGACTACTTTAGAAGTAAAACAAAAGATACCAATTTTCAAAGAAATAGCAACATTTTTACTAAAAATGACTGATGCAATCGCTAAATTTTCTAAAATAGAAGATAGCGCAGAAGTTAAGCCTGATGTTGAAACTCACGAAAAAGTTGAAGTGACACAATCAAATGACCTAGAAGATAATAAATTGGCTGACACTGTGCAATTATTAGAAAGTACTACAGAAGAATTAAAGGTTATAGATCAGCAAATAGATCATTCGGCAATTAGCAGTGAAGCAGAAATTCTAGTAAGTGAAACAACTGACTCCTCGAGTCAATTGAAAATTACTACAGAAATAGTCGCCGAAGCAAAGACAGATACCATAACAACAGATAAAATAACAACGGAGGAAAGTATCAATGAAAGCCTCAAAGAGATTTCAAAAGACAACGTACAGGAAGATACTGCGGCTCTGGCAAGTAAAGGCGAAGAACCTCAAAAAGCTGATCTTTCTTTAAAACCAGAGTTTACAACAGTTGAGCCTCAGCCAAGTACATCAAAACAGGAAGACACGGACCGTAAAGAAGAACAAAATGAACAACAGCAACCGGCTGCTAGTTTAGAACCAAGTGAAAATAAAACTCAAGAAGACAGTCTTAAGGCGGATGCAAGCATAATAAAAGACCACATGGAAGAGATACCGAAACAAGAAGATAAGGACATCAAAGAAGAACAAAGGACAGATGTGTTAGAAAGGAAAGAAGGAGAACCAAAAGCAGAAACACAAATACCGGCAATATCTAAAAAGCTTAAAAGTTTAAAGCCAAAAAAAGACGAAGAAACGCAAACAGATGATGAAGAAGAGGTCATTAAAGATTTAACCAAGAAAACCCAAGAGACAAAAATACAAGAGCTGAAAACAGATCAAGATATCGAAAAAGCTCTGTCTGAAATAGCACCTGACGCCGAGCTTCAGGTAAGCATCTTAGATAAATCGAAAGAAACAGAAATCTCTATAAAGAAGGAACAAGAGGATAGTAAAGATTTCCTTCAAGAACAAAAACCAATCACAGAAAAGGAGGAGGTTGTAGTAAAGCAAAAGAACGAACAAGAAGAAAAAGACAATAAGGTGGAATTATTACAAAAAGATAAATTTCCAGCTCAGGAAGAACAAGAAAAACAACAGGATAAGGAAGAAACAGAGAAGAAAGTTGACATTGTAGCTCAACAAGAAGTAAATGATAGTGAGCCTAAGGAAACACTAGAAAAGAAAGCTGAAGAAGAACAAAAAGAGCCTAATCTTAAGGAAGACCAACAAAACAAAGAGTTTGAGCTTAAAACAGAGCAGTTTGAAGAGACACTTCTACCAGCAGAGGTAGTAAAAGAAACAATTTCTAAAGAAGACTCTAAAACAGAAGAAAAGAAAACCATGCACGAAGAAATTAGAGAAACGGACACTAAGATAGAACAGGAAAACAAAGATGCTTTGGATGAATTAAATAAAGTCGATGATGCTAAACCTAAAGAAGCGAAAGATCAGCAACCTGAAGAACAAGTTGATAAGGTTGACCTTGACAAAAAACAAGATGAGAAAGAAGCAAAATTAAAACAAATAGAAGAAGCAAAAGAAGCTCTGCTCCAGAAACAAGAAGAAGAAAAAGAAGCTAAACTTAAGGCAAAACAAGAAAAGAAAGAAGCTAAGCTTAAAAAAATACAGGAAGACAAAGAGGCTAAGCTTAAAAAAGAGCAGGAAGAAAAAGACGCTAAAATGAAACAAGAACAAGATGAGATTGAAGCGCGGCTAAAACGAGAGCAAGATGAAAAGGAAGCAAAACTTAGCGCTGAAGAAGAAAAACAAAAGCAGGCAACACTTGAGAAAGAACTAGAGAAAATGGATGCTTTAGTTAAACAAGAAGAAAAGGATGCTCACCCTACAGAAGAGCAAGGGGAAAATAAAGAGAGCCTCAGGCAAGAGCAAGAAAACAAAGAAGCTGGTCTAAAACAAAAACAAGAGAGAGATGAAAAGACTGAATTACGAAAAGATAAACTTGAGGAAAAGCAAGAGGAACATGAGGCTAGTCCAAAACAGATCCAGCATGAGCATGTAACTGACCTTAAGTCCGAAGAAGAAAAAAGATCAGAAGAGGCTAAGCTGAAGAAAGAACACGAAGAAAAGATTAAAATTGAACAAGAAAGTAATGAAACTTCTGTTCAAAATGAAATGGTGGACCAGAAAGAAAAACTCCAAATAGAAGAAGAGATAAAAGACGACAAACTCAAAAAACAACAGGAGGAAAAAGATTCCGTGGTTAAAACAGAGGAAGAAACAACTGAAGCTGCTGTCAAAGAAGACATGAAGGAGCAAAAAGCCGACCTTAAACTTAAAGAAAAAGAAAAGGAGGCTAACCTCAAAAGAGAACAGGAAGAAAACGCCAAAATTGAACAAGAAAAAAATGAGGCTGTTGTCAGGAAAGAAAAGGAAGAACAAGAAGCTAAGCTTAAAGTGGAGGAAGAAAAAAAAGAACAAAAGAAAAAAGATGCCAAGGTTAAAGCGGAAGAAGAAGAAAATCTGAAAAAAGACTTAGAAAAACATGATGCTAAACCTGAAGAAGACCAACTTAAGGAAGAAGCTGCTCTTAAGAACGAAGGGATGGTAGAAAGTCAGCTTGAAGAAGTAAAAGAAGAATCACTTAATAAAGAAACACGGGAGAAAATGCCTGGGCTCAAAGAAGACCAAAAGATAAAACATGAAGAGCACAAGCAGGTAGGAAAGGTAAGTTGTACCGATTTAATTGTTACAAACGACAAATAGCTTTGTCGCTACATTTCTGCCATGAATTTGTATATTGCACATAATCTTGGAATTAGTTCAATAAGTGCTCTTTAAATAACAAAATCTCGACACCATAAATATGAAAAAAAAGACGTTGTTTAAACTTTTGAAATTATCTTCGAAACAACAGAACTAAAATATACATAAATATTACTACTATAATTGTAACTTAAAGCATATTTTATCCTAGAACTTTCAAAACTAGTAACGTAAACTGAGGTAACTATAGTCCTATAATATACAGTACGGAATGAGCGAAAAGCAATTACTCAAACCCGTTAATGTTTAGGTCATACTAACCAAATGTTACTATGTGATCAACCCCGAAATCGGGAAAAAAATTGACTCTACCATAAGAAATTTCAACATCAGACCAGCAAAATGTATGAAACATCCAGCTTGGGCCCTGCTCCGCTGCCGGCGGCGCAGGGCCCAAGCTGCCGGTGATCAGAGGGGCTACCACCAAAACCTAAATTCGTAAATTGCGGGGATCTTTCTCTTCTACTCCAATGAAGGCGTAATTAGAGTGACAGAGAAAAATGCCCGCAATTTGCGAACTTTGATTTTCGCTGTTATAGCCCAGGGCCGCAGAGTGAGGAATCGACGTACTATAATAGCCGCGTCCAAAATTAGCGCCTTCTGCATCTGACCCCTGATCCAACTACCCAGCGAAAGTCTCTCTAGGTGTTGGTCGAGACTCTTCGCTATATCCTTATTATTCTCTTTATTCATCATCCTTCTTAGGCTAGGGTTATATATCTCTATATGAAATCAAAATGTTAAAACAGAATTACTGCATCAATAAATTGCCTTAATAATATAATTATAGTGATAATTTATATTAAATGAAATGACTATTAGAAATAGCCTAAGAAGGCTTCTTAAGCATACTCGAATAAATAACATTTTAACATTGGCTTTGCAGGAGGAGAAAGAGTCTATCCTTGAACAGCAGGATGATTCTGAGCGTGAAACAGCCCAGGATAATAAAGAAGCCAAAGTTGAGGATCAAGTACATAAAGACACATTGCTTCAGGAAAAACAAGAAGATATAGAAAATAAGTCAGAACAAAATGAAATAAGAAAGAAAGAAGCTGAACTTAAAACACAGGTAAAAGAGAAGGAAATCATGCCTGAAACGGATCAAGAGAAAAAAGATGCTAAATCGAAGCAAGAAGAAAAAGAGGCGCAGCTTAAGAAAGATCAGGAGGAAAACGACGCTAATCTTAGGGCTGAAGAAGAAAAAAAACAGGCTAGAAAAGAACACGAGGAAAGTGAGTTTAAACTAAAGAAAGAACAGGAAGAGAAAGAGAAAGAGGTTCAGATCAAGAAAGAACAAGAGGAAAGAGAAGCTCAACTTAAGAAAGAACAAGAAGAACAAGAAATAAAACTGAAACAAATACAAGAAGCCAAGGAGGCTATACTTAAGCAACAAGAAGAAGAAAAAGAAGCTAAACTTAAGGCAAAAAAAGAGAAGAAAGAAGCCAAACTTAAAAAAATACAAGAAGAAAAAGAAGCTAAGCTCAAAAAGGAACAGGAAGAAAAAGATGCTAAACAACAACAAGAACAAGAAGAGAAAGAAGCTCAGCTCAAGAAAGAACAAGAAGAGAAAGAGGCAGTTATTAAAGAACAGCAACAAAAAGAAGCTAATCTTAAGAAAGAACGAGAGGAGAAAGAAGCTAAGCTTAAAGCAGAACAAGAAGAAAAAGAGGTGAAGCTTAGGAAAGAACAAGATGAAAAGGACATTAAACTTAAGTTGGAGGAAGAAAAGAAAACAGCTTCTCTTAAGAAAGAACGAGAGGAGAAAGAAGCTAAGCTTAAAGCAGAACAAGAAGAAAAAGAGGTGAAGCTTAGGAAAGAACAAGATGAAAAGGACACTAAACTTAAGTTGGAGGAAGAAAAGAAAACAGCTTCTCTTAAGAAAGAACAAGAGGAGAAAGAAGCTAAGCTTAAATCAGAAAAAGAAGAGAATGAGGCCAGACTTAAAAAAGAACAAGATGAAAAGGAAGCGAAACTTAAGATCGAGGAAGAAAAGAAAGAAGATACTCTTAAAGCAGAAAAAGAAGAAAAGGATGCTCAGTTCAAGAAGGAACAGGCAGACAAGAATGCTAAACTTAAAGCGGAGGAAGAAAAGAAAGAAGCTTCTCTTAAGAAAGAACAAGAGGAAAAGAAAGCTAAGCTTAAAGCAGAAAAAGAAGAAAATGACGCTAAGCTCAAAAAAGAACAAGCGGAACTAGATGGTAAAGTTAAAGTAGAGGAAGAAAAGAAAAAAGCTGCTCTTAAGAAAGAAAAGGAGGAGAGAGAAGCAGAACAAACACAGAAAGAGGCTCAGCTTAAAAAGGAAAAGGAAGAAAATGATGCTAAACTTAAGAAAGAACAAGAAGAAGAGGATGCAAAACAGAAGGCAAAACTAGAACGAAAGAAAGCTAAGCTTGAAAAAATACAAAAAGATAAAGAGGCAAAGCTTAAGAAGGAACAAGAAGAAAAGGATGCTAAGCTCAAACAAGAACAAGATGAGAGGGAGGTTCAGCTTAAGAAAGAACGAGACGAAAATGAAGCTCTACTTAAGTCGGAACAAGAAGTGAAAACGCTTAAGAAAGACAAAGAGGAACAAGACGGCAAGGTAATAAAAGAAGAAAAGGAGAAAACTAAAGTCGAAAAAGAAAAGAGAAGTTCGGAGGAAATAGAGGACCAAAAATTAGTAAAAAAATCTGAAGCAGAAAAACTTGAAGAAAAACGCAAGGATAAGAAAAGTGAAGAAATGGATGAAGATCATACAAAAAAAGCTTCTAAAACGGCCCAAGAGGAGATTGATGAGACATCCAAAATAGAAAAAGATAAAAATAATAGAAAACAGAGTGCTTCCAAAGATGACGAAAAACCGATGCTCTCGGACACGTACAAGACAAAAGATGAAAAGTTGAAAATAGGTGAAAGGGAACTTGATATTCAAAGGAAAAGACGGACTTCAATCGACAAGGATTATGGAGAGATTAGAACCAGAGACACTCGTCGTGAAAATGGGGATATGTATAGAGAATCACAGAGAGATGACATTAGCTCGTACAGAGAGAGGAATGTAGACAGTAGGGTTAAATCAGACTCACATCAACAAAGACATGATGAAAAGCGTACATTTGTAGACTACAGCGGCAAAGACTATACCTCAGAAACTCACTTACAATATCACAGAGATGATGAGAAACGTAGATTCGTCGATCACAGTTCTAGAGACTACACCTCCGAGTTTGCAAGACCGTCTAACTATAGAGAAAAAACCTATGTACCTGACAATTTCCATGTCGACACAATTGGTAAAGGGATGACTATATACAAAGCACAAACTTTGGTGTTAGATGCAGAACTGCGTTCAGGACCGCTTCCAGATTTGCGTTCATCTGTACCCCGTCTTGATTCTCGAAGAAGTGAACCTACAGAGAGAAGAACAGACTTGAGACACAAGACGAAAGCGGTTAGTGAAGCAAGAAGTGTTTTATCAGAGAAACGCTCAAGCATGCCTCGGGATGTGAGAAGGAAGCCAGTCTTTTCTACTTATTTGACTGACAGAACTGCCGTGGAAGGGTCTAGAGTGAAACTAACATGTAGCGTACTTTCGTCCGCTGAACCTACCATCACTTGGTACAAAAATGGCGTGTTGATCGACAATAAACTAAAATATAGAACCAAGTTCATAGATGGTCTTGTTACGTTGGAAGTCATGAATGCAGTACCAGCGGATTCGGCTGAATATAACTGTACGGTGGAGAACGAAAATGGATGCGTTAGCAGTACGGCTACTTTGAAAGTGTATCCTAGTTTTGAGGCGTCGCCGATACCACCGACCTTCACAAGATCAATCAGAGGTAAGTGTTATTCAATAACCTATTTTTAAATCAGTATAATAATTAACGCGTACTCGTAGGTACAGTCATCAGCAATAGTATCTTACACAACTAGGGCCGCAAAAATATGTGACACGTTCTTATTTGGAGCGCAATAAGAGCGCGTCATATATTTTTGCGGCCCTAGTTGTGTAAGATACTATTGCTGATGACTGTACCAAACTAAATCGTTTAGAACCTTATATTACCACATTATTTTGGTTTTTTTGGAGCAATTATTTACATAAGTACCTATACTACACTGGACTTACCCGAGTTTAAAGTTAAGCGACTCAAATATTCTCAACATAATAGGTAAATATATATTATGTACTTAAATATAAATTGAGTCGCTTAATTTCAAACTCTGGTAAATCCTGTCAGATTACGCGATTTTTGAATTAAGAAAAGGCTCGCCGCACAATTTGAACCATACCATAAAAATTATAACTGAAAATGTGTGCCTGAGATTCAATCTGTTTCTCAGATACTTACCACCTCGCTGAAAACGAGCTAGTACTCGAATGCCGCATCCGCGGTCAACCACTCCCCACCATAACCTGGCTGAAAGACGACCGACCAATCACCGACGACCGTTATCAGGCCTACTACCTCGCCGATGGAGTCTGCCGGATAGCCATAAGTCGTCCGGTACCGGAGGATAGCGGGAAATATACCTGTAAGGCGGAGAATTCTGTCTGGTGCGATCAGATTACGCATGTCGTTAGTTTTTCTGGTAAGATTTTGTCATTTTAAACCGTTTTTTTACCTTTACAAGGTATATTTGTTAATCCATTATAATAACTATCCGTTTATACCTACTAATAAACACACAAGCCTAATTAAATATCATCTCCTTTATACAAATAGATCTTCCAGTCGTAGAAAAATATATTTTCCGATAAATATTTTTGTAAAAAGTACCTACTAATATTCGTTATTAGGGATGTACCGAGTCGAAACAGCCGACTATCCGGCCTCATTTGTGGTCGGCAATTAATCGGCGACTAGTCGGCAAAAAATGCCGATTAGTTGGCAGTATATGAGTGACAGAAAAACAGTTTTTCTCCTCTACATGTCTCATTTCTCATCGATCCTCGTGAAATGATGTCCTGAGGAGGACCCGAGGAAATGAATGAGGACCCTTGTCATAGGCCTTTGAATCTGCAGGAAACCCCCACCCCACTATTTTTTACTTGTTATTTATGTGAGGCTAGTGTTCCACTGCTGGGCAAAGGCCCCCGTCCTCACTTTCCACGTATCCTGCACTTTCTAGGTCAGTTCCTATTAAAGGCGTCGAGGTAATCTCGCCGTCGAGGTTTGCTGCGACCTCGGGTTCGAGTTTGGGGGGCCCAATTAGTTGTTGATTTAGCCCAGCAAACGTGTCCCACCCGGTCCCACTTCAGCTTGGCGGCTGTTTCAGCCACATCAGCTATTATGGAACAAATGCCTATATCGTGAAAAATAAATTGCCTGTGCCATATAAATCAGCGGCATCACATCCAGCGGAATGTATGAGACTGCTTAATTTATCACGATTTCGGCATTGGTCCTATAATAAAAGTTGTTCAGTCTGACCTATAAATTCACTACGCAGAGTATATAGCTGGTGAATAAACTTTCAACCTGTATCAGGCGTGGCTCACTCCGCGATTTCGTCGCTTTGCTACAGGTAGCTAAAACTCCATCCGTTCGACCCCAATTTTGGGGTTTGCCATAAGCCGCGCGTGGCGCTGTCGCCACCTAGCGGCCATATCTGTACTGATCGTGACAGACGCGTTTTGTTAGAGAGTGAGTCTTCCGTACCTAGTACTATTATTTATTATGTGCCTGTATGATGATATGAATAGCGCGACTGTAGGAGCAAAACGATTGTTTTTTAAGTAGGTACATCCGAAACAAAAACTAATGAACTGGCCCCAATTTCACATCGGTGACAGGTGCGAGAATTGTGAAACATCACTGTTGCTGACGTCACAGGCATCCATGGGCTACGATTACCACTTACCATCGGGCGGGCCGTATTCCTGTTTGCCACCATTATTATTATTTAAAAACACTTTATTATATTGGAAAAAACAGATATTTCTCTTGCGAAGTTTCTGACAATTGTCAAGATTTTGAAGAATTGTAGGTAATTCTTGACAGGCAATGAGTTATATGTCGGAATTTCGTGACAATTGTAGTGTTTCTTGTGACAATTGTCATAAACTTAGCAAGAGAAATATCTGTTTTTTTCCGATATAATAAGGGTTTTTTAATAATACAATGATGGTGGCAAACGGAAATACGGCGCGCCCGATGGTAAGCGGTAACCGTAACCCATGGATGCCTGTGACGTCAGTAATAGTGATATTTTACAATTGTCGCACCTATCACCATGTGAAATTGGGGCCTGGTCACTAGCCGACTAGTCGGCCCATCCAGCGCCGCCGCCGATTTCGGCCAAATCAAGACGAGTACTCGGTACATCACTACTAATTATATTTAATTACTGTTTATAAGAATATTCCTATAAGACCTTCCATGGCGTATTCAAGGAGAGTTATTTATATAATATCAAATTTCATTATTTTCTCCGATTGATTTTACTAGATAAAATGTGATAAATAATGTTAAGATGCGAATATCTTAATTAACGACTTTGTTTACTGAGAGCAGAGATATATATAACTCCGTATAAGATAAATAAAGTCCAAGAAAAAAACGTGCCTCGGAAATCAAGAAAAAGTCATTCTCGAATAGATGGCGCACACACATTTGGCCTGTTCTCGGCTAATAGATGGCGTTGACGACACCGTTTGATATTTAACAATTTTAACACATATCAGTGAAAGAACATGGGTCAGTATGGAACAATAAAAATTAAAAATCATTTATCCGTAAACATATGTTGATTAATTTATACATTTTCAATTTTATTTTAAGTTTTAATCGTGTGTCGATAGATGGCAGTAAATGTACCGTGACTATAAAATTTACTTTGGCAATAGCCGTCTATACTATCTATTCTCTTTGCTGAGAGGTTTGATGTTCGCTTATACAGCGTGTTTTCGTTAAGTTTCATTTACGGCCCAAAAAGAATATGGAATTTCGGGAATTTCCTTTTCTCCGTTATTTTAAGATTAGAATTTTCCTAAGCTCAAAAGTATTAAATGAATAAATATTATAGGACATTTTTACACAAATTGACTAAGCCCCACGGTAAGCTGAATAAGGTTTGTGTTGTGGGTACTCAGACAACGATATATATAAATATAATCCTACCAAAAACATAAATGTAAAAAAGGAGAGCCAAGTTCAATACAAAAATTATGCTTGGCTGTGGGGCTCGCCGCAAAAAGAATGGAGATCTAAATGAGTGCCACTGCCAAGTTCTATGCAAAATCCAAATATGTATTTATAGGAACAAAATAACATTATAAACAAGTATTAAACTCTATTTCTTTGCTTTATTGGATACCTATAACAAATGCTGTTATTTAAAAAAATGTGAGATCTTAAAGTAGGTTAGATTTGACTTGGCCAGGTTTTTAACTTTATTCCCCCCTATTTTTTAACTTTATTTTATTTTTAGATTTTTTCCTACGGTTACACACAATAACCAAGCTGGATTCCAAATTTCATCCTTCTAGGTCATCTGGAAGTAGGTTAGGTTTAGGTACTATAAGTCATAAGTCAGTCTTAAAATTTACGACTTTTTGACCTTCATACCTTTATAACCGTTTGAGCTAGCTTCATGAAATTTGGGCTTCTAGATATCCTTATGGATATAATTAAACACACGTAGTTTTATGTGTTTACGTCAAAGATGTTTTGAGTTATAGAAGGGTCAAAAGTGGCACCAAGTGGTTCGTGTAATATTACACTCGGCGCTGGCTAGCCAGTTCCTTTGCTTGAACTTGGCTTGACACGCTGCCGCGTGTCTAGATATATAAATACTTAAATACATAGAAAACAACCGTGACTCGGGAACAAATATCTGTATCATCATACAAATAAATGCCCTTACCAGGATTCGAACCCGGGACCATCGGTTATGTTTCAACTTATCGCCATTCGTTGCGAATTTCCTACTTTTCACACTTATGTGGTAATGAACCTACTATTTCAACACACCAGCTAATATAAAAAGGCTTTCTTTGTTTTTCAAAAACTGATAACTGTGATAAGTATAGATGGTCAAGCAAATCTTGTCAGTAGAAAAAGGCGCGAAATTCAAATTTTCTATGAGACGATTTCCCTGCGCACCTATATTTTTCAAACTTGCCGCCTTTTTCTACTGACAAGATCTGAGGGGCTACCGCGAAAATCGGAATCCGCAAATTGCGGGGATCTTTCTCTTTTACTCTACTCAATTTGCGAACTTCTATTTTCGCGCTTATAGCCCTGCTTGACCAAGTGTAAGTACGTTACATTATATCCATGCACAAGAGTTGCACAGTAACCCTCTTATTTATTCATAAACGCGCTACAAACCTCAATTAGGTAATCATCGTTTATCCTTATCTGTTATTTTGACTTATGTATTTGTAAGAAAGGGATAAAACATAATTTAACAAAATCAGGACCGTACAGTTTTATGAATAAGGGGGTAAGTCTCATGTTAGCTGGTAGAATTTGACTTTTAAATTGTGATTTTGAATGATAAATATGTAACGTTTTACAGTAAGTAGGTATTTATCTCGCGCTGGTGTGGTGAAAAATTTTGTGTTCCACTCGGTAGCATAGTTTGTTTAACCCTCGTGCCTAGAGCCCCTCGCTCAAGATTCCATTTTTCTAACCAGCGTTACACTCATGGTTCAATTTTGGAATCTTTTGCTTGCTCGGGTATCAAAATGAGCACGAGTACATTTTCCCCTTGTAAAACAAATCACTATTTTTCAGGTAAAGAGACACGTCTGCACCCCAACATCCAGACGATCGAGCGCTCCCGGTTCGCACGCCAAGCTATGGAGTCGCGTCGCCCCCACTTCACCAACGTACTCACCGACTATAAGGTCGCTCGAGGGGGCACGATAGGACTCCAAGTAGAGATCCGAGGATGCCCCACAAGAGTCGAATGGCTAAGAGAAGGAAAATCTGTCACTGATGTGTATAGAAACGCTAAAACTTATGTGGAACAAGGATTGTATACGCTAGCGTTGTCCGATGTCACCGAAAAGGAGTCGGGTCTATATACGTGCCGAGCGTGGAGTATGCATGGGAATGTGGATATGAACGCAGCGATAACGGTGGTCCATCCGGAATTAGATGGAAAACCGGCTATAATAGTTGGGAGACCTGAAAAGGATGTGTTGATATCGGTGGGGGAGGATTTGAATATTTCTTTTAGGGTGCAAGGGGAACCGAAGCCTAGAGGTAAGTCAGAGCTATTTATATTAAATTGTACAACGGGACTTAATCGCGTATTTAAATTTTATGATTACCATCGACGTTTCGAGGACGGCGTTGTCCCCATGGTCTCGGAGAAGACTGGCTAAAGTTGACATCAACATCTTCTAGCCGCTCGAGTTTTTCGAACTACCCGCACTTGGTCTTGTTTATCAGTTTGAACGTTTTTCGCACAAAGCATATTACTCTGTCGACACACGACACTAACAATATTCGATTTATCGACTGTCGATATTCGTTTCCGCTTACATTTACTAATGACTGGATTCCTAGTGGATGAAATCTTAAAACCCTCGTCCCGATTGAAATTGCAATATTTTCTGATTTCAATGGCTTCCCGCACCCGTTCTACAATTTAACCCTTTAACCGCCAGAGTCTGATATATAAGACATTACATATCCAGCTCATTTCGCCACAGTCTGATAAATAAGACAAAGATCTGATTTGGTTTTTACAGCACATTTATAACTCCCGTAACTATGCCAACCTTACTTTGCATGGCACAATTACTGTCGGTGGCAACTCGAGCACGCTCGATCAAAAATTGCTGGCGGTTAAAAGGTTAATAATGTGTAATGGCTCCTCTACACGATGGGCCAGCGCCGACCACTCCAAGGGACGCATTTATGCGTTAGAGGGAGCAAGTGATATTGCTATCTCATTCTACCGCATGGCTGCGTCCCTTGGAGTGGTCGACGCTGGCCCATCGTGTAGAGGAGCCATAAAAATCGTGAAAGATGAAATCAGGGCTATAACCGCGAAAATCGAAGTTCGCAAATTGCGGGCATTTTTCTCTGTCACTCTAATTATTCATTGGAGTAAAAGAGAAAGATCCCCGCAATTTGCGAATTTCGGTTTTCGCGGTAGCCCCTCAGTGTAAAGCTATTTATAGTTTTGGTGTGACTAGGTAGCTGTAATTTGTATTTACGTCTACAACCTACTTAAAAAAAATGTAAACCTTTTTAAATTGCAGTGTTTGTATTGAATCTTGCAAAATCGTAATTTCACACTTATGTGACTGGTGACAATGCGATATTATAAATATGAGGCGGCCTAGGTAGTAGAAAACACATGAGGTGGCCTAGGAACTCTGTGATAAAACAACGCAATCTAATTGTGTTTGGATTTGCTAGCATTGTCTCGATGAGTACTAGAGTCGCACCAAACAAAGTCTGCAGCGGATTTGATAGCCCACGCAGTGTAAGTGTTATGTATACGTCATAATTTTATAGAAGTTTGACGTTTTAAATGACACTTGCACTGTGCGCGTGGGCTATCAAAATCGCTGCAGACTTCTTACGGTCTGACTATAGTCGTCTTTCGAAAGAAAAATCAGCGCCAATCCACACAAAAAAAATTGCTAAAAATGTAAAGTTTGTATTTGTTCGCAGTTGTCTTCATGAAAGGCACCCGCGACATCACCAACAGCCAACGCGTCTGCAAAATGACATCCGATGACTACGTCAAGTTCACCGTCAAGAGATCCGTCGTATCGGACGCTGGCACGTATTGCATATTCGCGAGGAACGCGTACGGGTGCGATCGCGCGTTCGTCACGGTTGTGGTAAGTTTACTGGCCGCCTAGCCACGGTTACAATCGCTATCGCTTCGACACCGAAAAGCATTATGTATCTCTATATCACTCTTCCACATTAGTGTGACAGTGACAGTTGCGTTTCGATCGCTACGGAGCGTTAGCGATTGGCATCTTGCATGGCTACGCGGCCTGAGCGGCTATACCGCGAACAGTGTTACCAACTCGAATTTTGAAAAAATGCTACCTTATGTCTAGGTTATGCCAAAATTATACCAAAGTTTTTTGAAATACCTATGCTAAAAAATGCTAAAATATCACTTGAAATTAGACACTTAAAACACATACATTTTTCAAATTTGCCGCCTTTTTCTACTGGCAAGATATGCTTGACCAACTTTATATAGTCCGTCGACGTCCACACAAGTCAAAATTCATATGAAAATAAGGCGATACATAAGGCGATGGCGCATATTGTTGCTGCAAACTTGGCTTAGACTAACTTATGCAAAAAAATATGTAAAAAAATTGCGGGGATCTTTCTCTTTTACTCAAATGAAGGCGTAATTAGAGTGACAGAAAAAAATCCCCGCTATTTGCGAATTTCGATTTTCGCGGTTATAGGCCTGGTTCACTGGCAAAAATAATCGACTATGGTCAATATGTTATCTGCTTTGAGCAAAGTTTGACTATTAGAGAATGCCTTTCAACATTAAGTCCGCCCTTTGTACGTTTGAATGTTTTCCTTGTGCAATAAAGATTAATTAAATACATAAAATAAATAAATGTGGGCAAAACCGTGAGAAAAGAATGCTCTAATCTTCGCTCGTACTGACATATTAGTGCGAAAGAGATACATAGAAAGTAAATTACGTTCACGATAGCGTTCATGTCAATGCCAAACTGATGGTAGCCGTACGGTTTTCCATACAAACGTATATTACATAACGTAACGTAAACTTACATGTCGGTAGGGCAGCCTTTCCTTTCATATCTTGTCTGAGTGACGTACGTATAAAATTACGAAAATTCTTGCCGTACAACGGTCATCCCAACCAAAATTTTGAAGTTTGAACTTCTTTAGCGGCGCTGGGCACTTTTTGAGGTGGGGAAAAATGATAAACTCGAGACAGCGATCACGTGACCGTAACGTTTAGATGGCCACTCATTTAGATGGCATTTAAATCAATAAAGAAAAACTCAGTGACATTACATGAAAATAGTTATTTGTTTTACAAGGGGGCAGAGTTGTTGTTTAACCGCTCGTGATAATATTGATACCCGAGCAAGCGAAAGATTCCAAAATTGAACCACGAGAGTAGCGAGTGGTTCGAAAGTGGAATCTTGAGCGTTGCGAAGATTTTTCAAAGCACGAGGGTTAAACAAAATTTGCCCCCGAGCAGGCGTGACTCACTCCGCGATTTTGTCGCTTTGCTACAGGTAGCTAAAAGTACATCCGTTGGGCCCCAATTTTGGGGTTTGCCATAAGCCGCGCGTGGCGCTGTCGCCACCTAGCGGCCATATCTGTGCTGATCGTAACATACGCGTTTTGTTAGAGAGTGAGTCTTCTGTACTTAGTACTATTATTTATTCTGTGCCCCGAGTGAAACACAAAATTTTTCACCACACCAACCCGAAGAAAATATTAAATGTAAAATATCAAACAAAATCAAACCAAATCAATTCCAAATGAATGTTAATAAATATTTATCATCCAAAATCATCATTTAAAAGTCAATTCACCAGCAAACATAAGACAACAACTCAAAATTTGCATTTGATTTTACTTTGCCTCACATGTGAATAAAATGCAACTTTGCTATCAGTTTTTGAAGTGCAAAGTAAGCCTTTCCGAGCTGGTGTGGTGATAAGGTTCTAATCTTGTACGGGTTGAAATACGAGGATCTCACAGTTACATTCTAACTTTATATCACTCAAATATAATTCAATAAAGCTACATCTTGATGAAATCGGTAGCTAATAAAAGTGAACTCTAGTACTGGTGAATAAAACTCAAAATATCATGACCAAATATATTTAGATGCGAGGTCTGCAAGGTAACTTTACAATTTCTATTCGAATTTTAAACAATTAACGCTACAAATTTGAATTTCGAATTTTAATCAAACTCACTGACCAGCAATTTCGGAATTAAAGTTTTTCAATAGAAAGGAGGATGGGTCAATTATACATAATGCTGCAGATATTTTGGACTAGTCATTGAGTTTTCACTTCTGTCAGCACTCCCGGAGTGCAACCCGTTGTTTTTTTTATAGGAGTGTCGTGTCTTTTCTAAATTATCCTTACATTACACTTGAGAGGTGGCTATCGATCCTATTAAAAAAACAAATGGTCAGTATACAGAGATTAATGTTTTTTGTAATATTGCATTGTAAATATCAAACCTACTACTTTATTTAACGCAGGTATACAGGTTAACCGTACAGGGTAACCGTACGTCCTACAATACTAGTAGTGGGCAACGAAGAGCTAAAATTATTTTCTTACATTAAATTGCTTAATCTCCGAATTTGTATCACACATACGTAAATATAATATTTTATTTTATCTAATCCTACTAACATTTTAAAGAAATCCACTATATATTGGATCACCAATAAGTAATCCATGTAAAACTACCACCCATTCGGGAAGATAAATCGTAAAACAATGATTGCCTAAATGGTGGTCATGGATAGGGTAACTCTTTAAACCTTAGTAAATAAGTTTTTCTCATGTTCCTTGGTCACCTGAATAAGCATAGAGCAAGGAACCGTCGTCATGTACTCATTGTGCGAGGTAGACACTCCTATAATAGTGCACTCAACCTCTTCCTTTGCATAATAATGTGAGTCCGCATTCATTGTCATCGTACGCATGACAGAAACGGCCACGGAGCACGGCATTCTACCCGTGACAGTTCGGTTAGAATTGTTTATAGCCAAAGTACAATTAACTAAGTCTTCGTGGATCGGATTGGCCAGTTTCCCGGTGTCATAGTATTGCTTGCCGGCACGTGTATTCCATAATGCTAAGCTTGATAACAGTGTACCGACGCTAGCACCGCCCATCACTTCTTTTAACGCTGCACTTTTCGGTGAATTATCCTGGGTAGCATGAGGCGTGAAGAAAACATTGTTTGCGGATTTTTTTGGGTTATTTGGCATTCCAGTAGCTGTGGCGTGCAGTGCATGCTCGCCGTCTATCGTCCCGTAGTTCCCGGGATCGTAGCTGGGATACGAGGACATTGCAGCGTCACGGTGCTGCTCGTCATTAAGCGTGGGATATTCTAGTTGTTCAATCATACCAGTCAGGGGATAGCTGGCATTCATTTGCGAAGACTCCTCTCTGACAGATCGCGATTGGGGTTTTTGGGTTTCTTGATCGTTTGAAGGGTGTAATGCCTCATTATCTGATGAAGGATAGCTGCTATTCGGCGAAGATTCTATCCTAAGTTGGGCTGTTTTACCTTTGGAGTTTTCATAGGTAAAAGCCGGTCCATTCCCAATGCCAGTAGTATAATTTTTTTGTTTTAACGACAGATGTCTACGATAAATCGCGTGTGTCTTTTGTGTCAACGGACCTCCGAAGGCAGGTAGTAGTCTCTCAGCAGCAGGACCCAACTGCCTAACTACCGGAGCGTTAGCCAGGTTCTCTGGGAGGGCTGGTTTAATATTATGGCCGTAAGAAAGCAAGATACGGTTGCTTTTTCTGCCCAATCGCTTTCTTGCTGTCGGGTAGCTACGTGATCCGCAAACGGTGTATAATATCAGGAGAGTGACAAGTATTTTATTAGTTTTCATCTCCACTTTCTTCTTTTGTTAAGTAGTTTTGTCTACAGACCTCTTAGTCTTGTTGTAGTTCAGAAGTAGAATTTAATGCGATATTATTTACCTTGATGGTGACTGTCGGTGGTCGATGGTCGGTGGTAGACTGACTGTTTTCTGCGTTAACCGTGGGCTCGTCAGTTTGAGTTGTCCATAACACAGATACAGAATTAAACACTGTTAACTGCGTCGGCGTACAGGGTGTAGCGAATGAATTAATCCGTATCTATGGGAATACGTAGGTACCTAACGGCTGTCTTAAAGTAAAATATGCAATATACCTACCTACTGACAGCTGAACTCATATATTGCGTGTTTCACACAAAGTTTTGGTCTTAGCCTAGAAAAATCAAAAATTTTCGTTTTATTACAGTCGAAATAGGTACCAAATTGTAAATAAATAATATTTACCTACCGTCGACAGCATGTTTTATGTAGTAAAGGCTTTATTGTTTGTTTTTCTCCATGGCAAAAATATTAAAGTATACTTAAAAAAATTGTCCTAATTTAGACACTTCATAAATTGCTATGTAATATAATATAATAGGTATAGAAAACTGTTGTACTTACATATATTGCGATTTCTTTAAAGGTTGATTGGACTGGAAAATCTACTACCTAATATGGGACATTACCTATGAAAAGGGACCTTATTGTTGACGGCGCTTACGCCGCACATCGTCAATAAAATGGCGTAAGCGCCATAGACAATAAGGTCCCTTATCATGGGTAACGTCACATATAAACAAAGCCTAATACATGTACAGTCAAGGAATTTAAATTCCGACCCATTTCGTACTTTGTCACAGTGACAACCTTATGAGGTCTCTAGCGGCTTTCATATTGATTGTCACTGTGACAAAGTACGAAATGGGTCGGAATTTAAATTCCTTGACTGTACCTATACCTAATGAAAATTAGACATGATTTCGTGATTTTTTCTATCGAGCCAACATTAACCCATTAAAAATTTTGCTTGGGATCCGCGCTCGCAAAAATAAAAAACATAGTACAGCCCTTAATTAAAACGTGTAAATTTTAATTTATTTAAACTACAATTTGGCGTTAACAATGATATAGTTAGCAGTTTGTTGCCTTTCAACGCGCCCTGTATATAAGAGTGTACATATAAGAGTGATTGCCGTTTGGGTCATCTGAGATGGGACATATGTAAACTATTGGCCAGCTCACGCGTTCTGTATGGTTATATAATGTGGAAGTGCATTCTGTTTTAAATAACAGGTTATCAATTGATAACCTTTCTGATCTGGATCATCTTCCTCGCGTTATCCCGGCATTTTGCCACGGCTCATGGGAGCCTGGGGTCCGCTTGACAACTAAACCCATGATTTGACGTAGACACTAGTTTTTACGAAAGCGACTGCCATCTGACCTTCCAACCCAGAGGGGAAACTGGGCCTTACTGGGATTAGTCCGGTTTCCTCACGATGTTTTCCTTCACCGAAAAGCGACTGGCAAATATCAAATGATATTTCGTACATAAGTTTCGAAAAACTCATTGGTACGAGCTATCTGATCTGGATAACATAACAATACTATTATAATTATTAGAACAAATTAAATAATTATCAGAAAATATTTTAATTTGCTTATAATTTATATGTATGTTTCTACTTGAAATAAAAACAAATAATAATATTTTCTGAAAATAATTTAATTTTCACCACACCAGCTCGGAAAGGCTTACTTTGCACTTCAAAAACTGATAGCAAAGTTGCATTTTATTCACATGTGAGTCAAAATGTCAAGTGCTAATTTTGAGTTGTTTTCTTATGTTTGCTGGTAGAATTGACTTTTAAATGATGATTTTGGATGATAAAAATTTAATAACATTAATTTGGATTTTACATTTAATATTTATTTATTTATTTATTATACCGAGTGTGGCCTGTAACACGAGCAAATAATTAAAACATAGATTGTACTCCTCAAACGGTGATACTTTTGTTCAACAACTTTTAAAAATTATGAAGTATTTAGACTCCCTATTTTTCATACAAAATAAATATTATCTTCAATGGACGCCATCGCCACGCCATTATCATTGTGACTGACGTTGCTTGTCATGCCTTATACATAACAAAATTTGCAATACATTACGTCTTAGAATAAACTTTAAAGTGTATTAAAAATCAAACCATTAGTTATTTTTAAAAGTCGCTGAACAAATATTGGTCAGTATGAGGAGTACAGCCTACAGTTAAATTTTTTGCTCATATTACAGGCCACACCCGGTATATTTATAACCAATTCAGATCAAATTCATAAACTGTTATTACAATCCGAATGCGCCGTTTTTTGTTTATGCCCCTCCATTACGAGGACAGATGAAGTTTTAAATAACTCGGAACGTTTTTATAACAAAATTTGATAAATATTATGAATGACTCACTCTAGCAAGATCCGGAAGAAACGCTCCTAAAGTGTTTAGCAAAAGACTAGATTTAATAACACATTTTAGCCAAATTATAATAGCCCGTTACTTATTTATTTAATTCTAAATACGATTGTTTTTTTTCTAATAAGAATAAATATTTTTATTAATAGAGCGTACAGCGTATTAACGGCGTTTTAGTATAAATATATGATTGTATAAATCAGCAAAAACTAGTTTAACTTTTTTACTGAGGCGATAAGGGAAACTAGTTCTATGAGTAACTAGAGAAAACGTGTTTTCACAAAAATCGGGTTTTCACGTTAGCGTATATGTCGCAGGCATTTTGTAACAATACGCCGTTTACAAACGGCGTCGGCATTTTACAAACGTTCCGCCGGTTGCAAATTGCCGAAGGCAAATTGTTAGTGTGCTCAATAGCGTCAACGTCAAACGTTGTGGGTTTCGCCACGTTGTGGGTGGCCATGGTTTACAAAAAAAACTTAAAGGTTTCAATCATTTATTTAAAAAAAATATTTAACTGAACCTTACATTTCAAACTTCAGCATATCAAAACTATGAAAAACGCTGATGGGGGGTTAGCTTCAGATGCCTGAAGGGCAGACCGCCCAGAATTAGGAACCTTGCGAAGCGGGGCTCCGACTAGTTAAGTTGTGAAGGAAATGTTTTTTGAATAGAAACAGTGCGGTGCGGGACCATTCAAGAACTCCAGATTTGATGGACACCCCAGCATCCCCAACGTTTTCATACTTTTGATGTGCAGCGCCACGCGTAGTAAAATAAAGAACTAACTCGACCAAAATGCCGCGGAAAATTACAAACGGTGCCGTTAATGCAATAAGGTAACATAATGTCTACATTTTACAAATTCGATTATATATATATATATATACATTAAAACCTTACTAATTACGTTTGTTGGTTACAGGTGCGACAGAGAGCGTCATCAGAGAACCTAATTTCAGACTGGACGTATCCTTTGGATGACTCCGCTATTTCTTACGGCAGTCGAAATTATGACAGTAAGTGTATATTGACCACCGTAAAATGTAACTGCTTTGCTCAATAATCCAAGTATAAGTATCCTAGCTTTTAGCTTAGTAAATATTAGCAATTTTCAAAATTACTTCGTCATTGAACTTCTCTAACGCACCTTAATTATATTACTGTTGATACCTGTCTAAGATTTTTAATTAGGTATACCTAACACAACGCCAAATTGGCATCTAATCCCTAATTCGCTATCGGAAACCAATAACACTGGCACAAAAATAGCTGGCAGATGACCAAGTGTATCATAAGGTCAAATTATATTTGTTCTAGCCGTGCCGCGTATACCGAGCGAGCCGAGTGTCGTGGACGGTGGAAACAACTGGGTGTCGCTAGCCTGGCCGAAGCCGGACACGACCACCCCTGTCCTTGCTTATAAAGTTGAGAGCTGGTTGCTTGGCAAAGAAGGAGGCGCGCGCTGGACCGAGCTGGGAATAACCCCAAGAAATTGCTTCGACGTGTTCAACTTAAAGCAAGGAGAACAGTACCACTTTAGAGTGACTTTAAGGAACCGCTACGGCTGGGGTGAATCCGTCCAAACTTCGACACCTATAGGCGTCGGTCTGACTGGCGACCGTCCCGAGTTCGTAGACATACTACCAGGACAATTGAAAGTCCTCATTGGAACGACGGCAAACTTGAGTTGTAGCGTCAAAGGCAAGCCTGTGCCTGAGGTCGTTTGGATGAGGAATGGTCAGGAGATCGAAGACGAGCGAATGAGGGCTTCCTACAACGGGTACGAGTGTAGGCTGGTGATCAGTGATATCCGGGAGGAGGATGAGGCCCGGTACAGCTGTGAGGCCAGCAACGACCACGGGCGGGCGTCCTCGTATGCTCGGCTCTCGGTCGTTACGGATCCACTTTTGTGGGAAGCTGATGCCAAGCTGAAAAGGTATGTTGATATTTAGAGAATAGAATTGAGAATAGGGAACGTTTATTCGTGACAAAAAAAACAACAAGTAACAGAATCCCTGGTCACGAAATGATCCCGACTCAGCAGGTGCTAGCATGGCTAGGCTGTATTTGAGTCTGTTTAAGTTTATTGTGAGGTGACAAATTTATCTGATATGCACAGTAGGTAAACAGTTTTCTAAATTTAAATAATGTAAAGTGCTCCATGAAATTGTAGAAATTTAATAAAATATTATGATTTTTATAGTTGGTCAAGCAGATCTTGTCAGTAGAAAAAGGCGGCACATTAGAAAAACGTAGGCGCGAAGGGATATCGTCTCAAATTTGAATTTCGCGCCTTTTTCTACTGACAAGATTTGCTCGACCATCTATAGATCATTTTTTTTTTTGTGTGAAACTAGTTATTATTACTTATTATACGAAAAAAAGAAATAGTAATGTATTGAAATGAAAATGAATAAAAAAAACGTAAGGTAACTCAAAAGATAAATCTAAATATTGTTTTACAATTTTATGAAGTATGTAGTATACTAACGAACTTTTACGATTATGTTGACGTATCATCAGGATTTCCCTCATATCCCATAAATTTTGTTAAAATAGTTCGATGTTGTATACATACGAATTGATGAGTGTCACTTGTTTTATTATAGGTAGTAGCTATATTTGGTAACTCTGAGTCACTTTGTTGAAAAAGGGCTCGCGTCTGCATCTTTTATAATTGTTTAATAAGTTTAATAACATTTTAATCACTTATTGTAATGTATCCCATTGTTTAGGGCCACAATATTATCCTTATCAAATTGTCTTTGTTTATATTTCTGTTCATTTATTGTATCTAAACTATGTGAGGTGTGCAAAAAATTGTATTGTATTATATTGTAACTGACCTGGTGACCTCTCTATTTCAGAGAACGCT
Source organism: Cydia fagiglandana (assembly GCF_963556715.1). NCBI lineage: Eukaryota > Metazoa > Arthropoda > Insecta > Lepidoptera > Tortricidae > Cydia > Cydia fagiglandana. Next base: position 7,253,164 of record NC_085959.1, read on the forward strand.
CTTCCGACGTGGCCGGCGACTATCCTCCCCAGTTCACGATGCGGCTCCGTGACCGGCGCGTGCAGACGACGTATCCGGTCCGACTCACGTGTCAGGTCGTCGGGTGTCCGACGCCGAGCGTCACCTGGTATAAGGACGGCGAGGAGGTGTTCAAAGACAGTAAGTATTGGCTCCGTGTCTGGTCCGGTACTTAGTATCCGGTTCGACTCACGTGTCAGGTCGTCGGGTGTCCGACGCCGGGCGTCACCTGGTATAAGGACGGCGAGGAGGTGTGTATAAAGACAGTAAGTATTGGCTCCGTGTCTGGTCCGGTACTTAGTATCCGGTCCGACTCACGTGTCAGGTCGTCGGGTGTCCGACGCCGAGCGTCACCTGGTATAAGGACGGCGAGGAGGTGTTCAAAGACAGTAAGTATTGGCTCCGTGTCTGGTCCGGTACTTAGTATCCGGTCCGACTCACGTGTCAGGTCGTCGGGTGTCCGATGCCGAGCGTCACCTGGTGTAAGGACGGCGAGGAGGTGTACAAAGACAGTAAGTATTGGCTCCGTGTCTGGTCCGGTACTTAGTATCTGGTCCGACTCACGTGTCAGGTCGTCGGGTGTCCGACGCCGAGCGTCACCTGGTGTAAGGACGGCGAGGAGGTGTATAAAGAGTTAACGACAGTAAATAAGTCAACTGACGCGCGCGGCTACAACCCAAAATCAATATTTCTGCATTCGCGCTTGCGCAGCTTACCATAGGCGTGGCAGTCAGTTGGTTAATAAGTGTAAAGGCCCCTTTAGTCCCATAAATAGCATCATATTATAAAGTTCTCTTTTCTCCACAGATCGCCATACGCACTTCAAAGACGAGCTATTCCACACACTAGAAATCGCGCCGTGCACGCTAGAGGACGGCGGCGTGTACTCGTGCACGGCACGGAACTCGAGCGGTGCGGTGTCGTGTCGGTGCAGTCTCGTGGTCGATAAGGGGATCCGTGCGTACGTGGCGCCTGAGCTGTGCTGCGGCTTGGAGCCGCTTTATAGGCTCCGAGAAGGTAAATGAACAAGAAAAAAGAACCAAGACTAATAAGGTGCGCTCATGTATCTGGTGGTGGTCAAAAATCGTGGATTCAAATCTCAGCCTATAGAGACAAAATTCAAATAAGAAAGTACATATATATCTACGTTAGGTTCTTAGTTACGTTTAAGCAGTAGTGCGTTCTTGAAAAACGCTTCATAAAAATAAATTCTAACTATTTTTAAAACATGAAAATTGCTTCAAAAACCTCGATTACTTTTGTTTTGTTGTAACTAACTAATAAACAAAGCAGATATCCGCGATCCCGGCACGCACGGCCGTCCGCTCAGTGCTCAGTAAAGTGCCTTCGGAGAGGAACCTGAACTTAATCCTTTTCACCACACCAGCTCGGAAAGGCTTACTTTGCACTTCAAAAACTGATACTTAGCAAAGTTGCATTTTATTCACATGTGAGGCAAAGTAATCAAATGTAAATTTTGAGTTGTATTCTCATGTTTGATGGTAGAATTGACTTTTAAATGATGATTTTGGATGATAAATATTTAATAACATTCATTTGGATTTGATTTGGTTTGATCTTGTTTGATATTTTACATTTAATAGGTTTTATGTATTTGCTTCCGGTTGGTGTGGTGAAACTTTTTGTTTAACCCTCGTGCTTTGAAACCCTCGCAACGCTCAAGATTCCATTTTTCGAACCAATCATTACGCTCTTGGTTCAATTTTGGGATCTTTCGCTTGCTATATTGATACCCGATATTAGCACGAACGGTTAAACAACTTTGCCCCCTTGTAAAATAAATAACTACATATTATCATCTCAGGTGATGAACTGCGAATAACAGCCGTAGTAGAAGCGTATCCATCAGTCGGTGTGACCTGGTACCGGGACGGCATCCGTCTCCGTCCCTCCCGCCGGGCGGTCATGACGCTAGACAGGGACGGACAGATAGAGCTGGCTCTGGCGTCTGTGACGGCGCGGGACGCGGGGGTATACACGTGCACAGCGGCCAACGAGGTTGGGAGTGCGTCCACATCTGGGAAGGTGAGTTTATACGGACAAATGTGACGTTCTCTATCCAAAAGGTACCAGTCGCTTACGGTTCAGACGAAATTTGCTTGTATCTTTATACGAATAACCTGTCAAAGCGACCTTATGGCAAGCGACAATGTGGTGCCTTTTGATTGAGAACTTCACAAATAATATAAATATTACAGTGTAATGGGCTCCTCTACACGATGGGCCAACGCCGGCCACTCTAAGGGACGCAGCCATGCGGTAGAATGAGATAGCAATATCACTTGCTCCCTCTAACGCATAAATGCGTCCCTTGGAGTGGCCGGCGTTGGCCCATCGTGTAGAGGAGCCATAAAATGTGGAAAAGGCCGGCATGTAAAATTTATTACCTGTAAAATCGTCACAGGGCAAATACCTACTCTTAAAAGCCGGAGAACTAGCTACAGACAGTGGGGAGACACTCCTGGCTTCGGTCGAACTCGGCTCCGTTCGGCTCAGCATTGCTCCGAGCAATTATTAGGGTTGGCACCACTTGACTTCCTTGTGCGTGCACGACCACAGATAAGATAATCACTTGAATTTTAACAACCCTAAATAGCCGAAAGGGATAGTGCTATATATTAGAAAGGAATAGCATGAGTCGACCCTGAATCGCTGTCAAACTTCGGGTATGTAGGAAGTGTCCTTTCTTTACGGTAGTACTATTATTTCTTCTGTGCTACTGATAAGACATACGACTATGCGTTAAGCAATTGTGAGTCAGATTCAATTTACTCGTGGTTTTCATGCAGGCGCTCAAGTGGTTTGTGTGATTTCGTCACCTGGCACTACTTTTCCCCCAAATAAAACGCCTGGCATTGCTATATTTGAATTAAATACATAATTAGCTATTATATCACACCAAAGAGCTCTATAGATTGCACACCTTCAATTGATTTTACAATCCCTTTGTTGCCCAACCACTGTCACACCCACCGCTGAACAGCTGCCAGGCGCCCGGATTAATTAATAATGGTAGTATAATGGCACACTAACTAGAGGGGTTTCATTGCTGTATAAATTGCTTATATACCTATTTCCGTGGCTAGCTCTCCGGCTATTTGTATTTGTATGTACAGTCGCCATCAAATATATCGGAGCGGCCAAGGTGTTCACAATATCTGAACACGCGCTCTAACGCTTTGACAATAGAGACGTGTTCAGATATTTGTGAGAACCTTGGCCGCTCCGATATATCTGATGGCGACTGTAGTAGCTTTAGCCCGGGACTCAAACTATCTCTATACCAAATTTCAACTAAATCGGTTCAGCGGCTTAAGCGTGAAGTGGTAACAGACAGACAGACACACTTTCGCCTTTATAATATTAGTATGTATTAGCACCACTTGCGCCATCCCACTAACCCGGGGTTAACCAGTTAAACCGATAACCCAGTGTCAAATATTACTGGTAACCATGGTAACTCCAGGCTTAATTGGTTAACCCCGGGTTAGTGTGATGGTGCAAATGGCCCTAAAGCTTTTAAAATATGTTTCCTTTTGTAAAGGTGGAGGTCATAGAGGGACCAGTGGTTGAGAAGAGGGCACCGCCGACACTCGTTGGTCCTGACGTTCCGTAAGTACCTACATGTGTGTCGTTCCACGACAAAAGGTACCTTATGGCGGCTGGCGCTTACGTCGCATAGCGCCGCAATAATATTGGAGCGGCGTTAATAATAGCGTAAACGCCAACTGCCATAAGGTACCTTTAGCCGTGGGACGTCACATTTATCAATTCTAGCCTTCCCGAACAAACGGTATATCGTAAAAGTACAAAACTTTGCCCTTTAACATAACTTTGCCCATCTTTTTCTTTGGTAATGGGATAAACGTTACGGAAATACTCGTAGACTAGTCAAATCAGCTTCTTTTTCAGAAACTGTCAAAACGAATTGCTAATATGGAATTTATATGAAAACGAGTATAATGACGTCACGGTCAACACGCTTACTTTTTAGGGTTCCGTATCCAAAAGGGTAAAACGGGACCCTATTACTAAGACTTCGCTGTCCGTCCGTCCGTCCGTCCGTTCCGTCCGTCCGTCTGTCACCAGGCTGTATCTCACGAACCGTGATAGCTAGACAGTTGAAATTTTCACAGATGATGTATTTCTGTTGCCGCTATAACAACAAATACTAAAAACAGAATAATAAAGATTTAAATGGGGCTCCCATACAACAAACGTGATTTTTGACCAAAGTTAAGCAACGTCGGGAGTGGTCAGTACTTGGATGGGTGACCGTTTTATTTGTTTTTTTTTTTGGTTTTAATTTGCATTATGGTACGGAACCCTTCGTGCGCGAGTCCGACTCGCACTTGCCCGGTTTTTTATATTTCTTTTTAGAAATTATAAAAAAATAGCTGTAATCTATGTTTTCCTCAATCCCATCCTTTATTTTAGAGCACGGTGTGAAATAATTTATTTTAAGTAGAGGAAACTTCCCTATTAATTTCTTTGTGTACCTACAGGTATTCCAAAGAGCCCATGTTCATCCGGAAGCCGAGGTCCAGCGAGGCCTATGAGGGCGACACCGTCATCATAGAGTGCGAGGTCACTGGTGACCCCAAACCGGACGTCTACTGGCTGCGAGACTTCCTCAAGGTACAGTTAACAACAGTTTTATGGCTCCTCTACACGATGGGCCGGCGCCGGCCACTCCAAGGGACGCATTTATGCGTTAGAGGGAGCAAGTGATATTGCTATCTCATTCTACGCGGTCCCTTGAAGTGGCCGACGCTGGCCCATCGTGTAGAGGAGTCATAACAACAGTTTTACCTTCACAAGATTTTAGAGTCGGTGTCTGATGTGATTGCTTTTCTTTCCGCACAGACTCTATTTGGCCTTCGCCATGTTGAAAAATTTTAGTGGTACTCATTTGTGATATTTTCTATGAAAAGGGACCTTATTGTCGATGGCGCTTACGCCATTATTAACGATGCTCCGATATAAATACTAGTGGCTCTGTGAGCTGTAGACCTCGCGAGCTGAGCTTAAAACTGAGTAAATGTATGGCTTCGTTGTTTAGAAGAATTTAGAGAATCTAATTTGACAATTAAAACCTTAACTATCGAACCTTCTTACAAAATTCGGGAATTGGTTTAGAAATGCGACCAGTAGAGTAGAACAGATGGACATACGAAACAATTTTTGGCTAACAGGCCAATTCAAACGTACACTGATATCAGAATGACGTCTAACTGATGTCATTTAGTTATCGTGCATTTCGCTGGTTCTTGTCCGTACATGTATTGGCGCAAGCGAGACGCACGATGACTACTAAATAACATGATAAAAATATCATTCCGATGTCAGTGTACGGTCGGTGCCCCAACTTAAGTATCCACGTCGCCATACTAATTGTATAGAAAAGTGGATAGAGTTAGACCAAGAAAAGTCTGCAGAGATTTTGACAGCACACGCAGTGCCAATGTTATTTGTGCCAGTGTCAAAATCTCTGCAGACTTTTCTTGGTCTAACTCTACTTATGTTAGGGAACCAACATTACCTTTTAATTAGCCTGTAAACTGCAACTGAGAAGCTTCGTGCGCGTTTGGTTTGTGTAGCAGCATACGATTACTGGGGATGGAACCAGGGACCTCCCGATGCAAACAAAAAAAGCGAACGTTTGCAAAATGCGCCATGATAGTTCTTACTAAAGCTGACGAAATTTAGCTACTCATTCTCAAGTAAAAACGAAATATCTAAATACCGCCAAAACCAGCGATACAAATTTTCTGAATTTTTGGACATTTAATCTGAGCTGTAGACCTCGCGAGCAGAGCTTGAAATAACATGGTGCTAAGAGCTTTAAATACACCGTGTTTTTTTTTATTTCCGTTAATTTCAAGGGTGCATTCCTGAGCTTAAATCAAGTAACTTTCTCAAAGACACCGATGTTCTAATTAAGTCCATTTCGGATATAATCCATAATTTATTTTTTTACTATAAGGCCTCTACAAGCGTGTACACTTGCCTTAGGGCCGGCTTACATATTGATTAGTGTTTAGAATGAGTTCATACATTTGCTACTAAACTTAAGTACAATCTCGGTCGATTGATGTACGAAATGACATTGATATGTTACAGATTTCAATTGTTTGGTTGAGTTAAATGTAATGCCCGTGTTACAACAACGCTATATGCTACATTTAATTACTTTTTAAACAAAAAAAAAAAACAAAAAAGAAAACAAAAAAAAATTTTTTTTTTGAAAATTAACTATGCCATTTAGTTCTTATAAACGTACTTAACTATACCCCGAAGTTAACGGAATTCAATAAAAACACGGTGTATAGTAAATTAAAGAAAAACAATACGAAATTTATGTGTAAAAAAATACAAAAAGTTATAATATCCCAGCATACAATTACTGGGGATCGAACCCAGACCCTCTGTGCAAACAGAAAAAGCGAACGTTTACAAACTGAGCCAAATAGTTCTTAGATGGGTTGACGAAATTTAGCTACTCCTTCTCAAATTAAAATTAGTTAAAATTAAATATCTAAATACCGCCTAAACCAGCGATAATTTTTTTCTGCATTTTTTGCTATTAACTCTGTAAACATGTTTCAAAAAGAAAATAGGCTTATGATATCGATACGACTATTTGTTTAGGCGCCAGGTATCACGACTCCGCCATTTTTAAAAAATTCCAAAAACCGGATTGACAAAAAAATTTTATTTAGTCATAAAATTCGGTCACAAAATTTCACGAGAATCGGTTAAGAATTGCGACCTGTAGAGGAGAACATCCGGACATACGAAAGCAAAATGCCCGAGTCAAAACGTAGACCTTCGCTTCGCTTCGGTCAACTATGCCGCGCACCGCTGTGCAGTGTAAGCGCCATCGACTATAAGGTCCCTTTTCATAGAAAATTTAGACTCTTTGAGAAACAGACGTTGAAAACGTTGAAAGTCATAGTCGTCATTGAATGTCACGGATGTAAACAAGAAAATAATATATTTAGCAAATACATATTGCCAAAATAATGTACCTTTTAGCGAATATTGTAATAATATAATACCTCTTCTTCCTCGCGTTATCCCGGCATTTCACCACGGCTCATGAGAGCCTGGGGTCCGCTTGACAACTAATCCCATGATTTGACGTAGGCACTAGTTTTTACGAAAGCGACTGCCATCTGACCTTCCAACCCAGAGGGTAAATTAGGCCTTATTGGGATTAGTCCGGTTTCCTCACGATGTTTTCCTTCACCGAAAAGCGACTGGTAAATATCAAATGATATTTCGTACATAAGTTCCGAAAAACTCATTGGTACGAACCGGGGTTTGAACCCGCGACCTCCAGATTGCAAGTTGCACGGTCTCACCGCTAGGCCACCAGCGCTTCATAATAATATAATACCAATGCTTCGTATTATTGAACACTACACATTCACTAATACATATTTCATTTCTTTTCGATGGTCCTGGGTTCGAATCCCAGTAAGGGCATTTATTTGTGTGATAAACACTAATATTTGTTCCTGAGTCATGGGTGTTTTCTATGTATATAAGTATGTATTTATCTATATAAGTATGTTTATCGTCGCCTAGCACCCATAGTAGAAGCTTTGCTTAGTTTGGGGCTAGGTTGATCTGTGTAAGACGTCCACCAATATTTATTTATATTTATTATTTATTTATTTATTTTCCAGCCCGATTACTACCGCGACGCGAGCCACTTCAAACGAGTAGGCGCCGGCCCAGAGTACAGATTCGAGATTCCTCACGCCAAACTAGATTACACTGGCGCGTACTCTGTCGTCGCTAGGAACGTCCACGGGGAAGCTAAGGCTATTATTTCTCTGCAAATCTTGGCTAAAGGTATTGTATTTAGAGATGCACCGGATATCCGGTTACCATCCGGTATCCGGCCTATCCGGCCATTATTTTACTATCCGCCGAATACCGGATAGTGACCTACTATCCGGCCGGATACCGGATAGTAACATTGCTTGATTCCGGAGTAAACAAATTGGATTTAAGAAACAGATACGGTCATAATCGTACTTGATTAAGTACGGAATCAAGCAATGTTACTATCCGGTATCCGTGGAATTATTAAATTGTTGTAATAAATCATTATTTTAAAACAATTTAATAATTCCATTGACTTGTACGCGCACTCATTTCGAACCTAGAAGGAAACAGGTCAAACCTGCAGAATGCGCACCTGTAAAACCAAAATGTAGGTATAGTTCCGCTGGCCGAATATCCGGCGGCCGGATACCGGATATTCGGCTGATGGTTAAGCCGAATATCCGGTATCCGGCCAAACATAGTTGTTTGGCCGGATACCGTTGCATCTCTAATTGTATTATTTAAGTATCGGAGGCACAGACCTTCACATTCAGCCATGATTGAACATTTTGTGAAAAAATATTTCAAACGGCTATTAAATTAATCAAATTAAATATTTTAGGCATAAACAAAAATATTAAATAATAAATAAACGTCGGTATTTTAAAAGTAAAACTCCTTACATTAAAGAAAGTATTTTACTTATAACCTACATGGTTCGTATGAATTAGTGACATTAAAAAAAAGTTAGGTATAGCTGCCTAGAGAATTATAGCTTTTTTTCACAATCTATAACTCCCGGGGGAGCAATATAGGATAACCTTTGTCCCTTAATACACCTTCATGATATAAGGTATTTTTAGGGCAAGTGTGAGGAAATCATTATTAATTAATTACCGTCTTGTTTTCAGATCTCACGTCAGGGGACGATTCTCACAATGTCAGATATGGGTGAGTGGAACCTAAAGTAAATAATATTTAACCATGTGTAATATTTTCTGGTGTAATCCAATTAGGGGATTTAATTGTGTTTCAAACTTAATATAAACTGTTTTTCATGAATATAGTTGAAAAATACACTTGAATCAGAGCTTATATATTTTACCACGCATATGAAGTCGTAATAGATTTGTACAAATTAGCATATTAAGAGGATAATGGGAATATTTTAACTCTTTAACGGTCAAGATTAAAAACTACACGGTTTAAGCTTCACCGCCTCTTTAAAGTCCATTAAATTTTGCGTAAGAAAAAATAACATAAAATAGATGTTATAAGGAGGTTATCGGACAATATTATTTATCATATAATATTGTCTAAATGTGCCATTTAAAGGGTCAATTGAAACATTTTGCGCGGCTTAAGAACGACTGCTTAATAAGCTTTATTTTGCAGCCGTGTGGACGTCATACCCCGTTTCGAGCGGAACCTCAACGATTTGTTGAGCTACGATGGTGACGCTGTTGAGTTTGAGTGTCGAGTTAGCGGGCATCCTGAGCCTGACATCAGATGGTACCACTACGCTGAGGTGAGTTACTCAACGTCTGTTGAGCTATGATGGTGACGCTGTTGAGTTTGAGTGTCGAGTTAGCGGGCATCCTGAGCCTGACATCAGATGGTACCACTACGCTGAGGTGAGTTACTCAACGTCTGTTGAGCTACGATGGTGACGCTGTTGAGTTTGAGTGTCGAGTCAGCGGGCATCCTGAGCCTGACATCAGATGGTACCACTACGCTGAGGTGAGTTACTCAACGTCTGTTGAGCTATGATGGTGACGCTGTTGAGTTTGAGTGTCGAGTCAGCGGGCATCCTGAGCCTGACATCAGATGGTACCACTACGCTGAGGTGAGTTACTCGACATCTGTTGAGCTACGATGGTGACGCTGTTGAGTTTGAGTGTCGAGTTAGCGGGCATCATGAGCCTGACGTCTGTCACCAGCCTGTATCTCATGAACCGTGATAGCTTAGCAATTGATATTTTCACAGATATTGCCGCTAATAATAACAAATACTAAACGGCGTTCTTATACAACGAACGTGTTTTTTAGTCGTTTTTTGCATAATGGTACGGAACCCTTCCCGCGCGTGTCCGACTCGCACTCGGCCGGTTTTTATATTAACAAAGGACCTCGCAAACCAATGTTCACCTTGTTTATTAATTAAAATCACCTCGTTGTTTGTTTCGTACATTATCGTACACCCTGAATTTCTGGGACATTCCACGGGATGGGAACTAGACGAGGGCGTGACTTTCTAATGACAGTAATGTGAAATGTCAATACAATTAGAAAGAAAAATAAATGTCATCGTGCCTCTACCCTCCACACTATTGTTATGATGTCCTGTGAAAGTTAAAAGGTCATTGTAAAGGCAGACAGGATTCTTTTTGGCCATGAGACAGCGTCGATACAAGCAGCTTACATATCACAATAATGAGCGTGCGTAGGTACGTTATGTATACTTACTGCCACTTGCACCATTCCACTAACCCGGGGCACAGAATAAATAATAGTACTAGGTACAGAAGACTTACTCTCTAACAAAACGCGTCTGTTACGATGCCAAGGCCGCGTAGCCAAGATGCCAATCGCAAACGCTCCGTAGCGATCGAAACGCAACTGTCACTGTCACACTAATGTGGAAGAGTGATAGAGATACATAATGCTTTTCGGTGTCGAAGCGATAGCGATTGTAACCTTGGCTAGGCGGCCAGGACAGATATGGCCGCTAGGTGGCGACAGCGCCACGTGCGGCTAATGGCTTTCCCCAAAATTGGGGTGGAACGGATGTACTTTTAGCTACCTGTAGTAAAGCGACGAAATCGCGAAGTGAGCCACGCCTGTCCGGGGTTAACCGGTTAAACCTGGAGTTACAATACCTACCAGTATAATTTGACACTGGGTTAACGGTTTAACCTGTTGAGTGGCGCTTAGTCAAATAAAATGTCAATACCGGTCATGTTACCACCACTTGCACCACCCGGGGTTAAACGGTCAAACTGTTAACCAAGTGTCAACTTGTACTGTTAACCATGGTAACTCCAGGTTTAACCGGTTAACCCCGGGTTAGTGAATGGTGCAAGTGGCCCTGACTAATTTCATGACATTATTTATTGGAGTGGAACGTAGCATTGCCATCGCCCACATAGTTAGCTGACAGTTTTTAAACCTTATTACAAAAGGCATAAGGTCCACCGATGGACAGTTAAGATTGTTAGTTTGTACCTAATCCTTTGTCCTTGTTTTGTGTTATTAAAAGAACCTAATTTTATCATCAATACCACCTGATTTTGCACCGCCCACAACTAAGTATTTAGTAGGAACTTAAGTTTTATTATGTTTTTTTTTATTGTTTATTTCATTCTCGGAGTAATTAACAACGGAGACGCCATGTCTAAAATTTTCGGTACAAAATAGTCTCCCGTTTTTTGCGGGGGAGGGGCACATCAAATGTATAGGTACGTCATGTCAGATAAACGTCAGTCCATACATATGGTTGACCATTGGCCGCCTATTTTCGACACAGGGGAATGCCTGTTAATGGCGGCTCCATTGTTAATTACTCCGAGATTTCATTAGTTTTCATAAATAAATACTACATATTTGTGACGTCCCACAGGTAAAGGTACCGTATGGCAGTTTGCGCTTACGCTATTATTAACGTCGCTCCAATATTATTGCGGCGCTATGCGACGTAAACGCCAGCCGCCATAAGGTACATTTTGTCGTTTGTCGTGGAACGACACATTTTAATCTAATTCTATGTTTGTGCAGTTGATCCGCGACTGCCCCTACCTGGAGTGCACGTTCGAATCCGGCGCCGCCAGACTGAAGATCAAACAAGTAACGGCGGATGACGAAGGCACTTACACTTGCGAGGCCTATAATAACCTTGGCAAGGCCTCTACCAGCGCTTGTCTAGTCGTGTACCGTGAGTATCTAACTATCTATCATACAACGAGAGAGAGATCAAACAAGTAACGGCGGATGACGAAGGCACATACACTTGCGAGGCCTATAATAACCTTGGCAAGGCCTCTACCAGCGCTTGTCTAGTCGTGTACCGTGAGTATCTAACTATCTATCATACAACGAGAGAGAGATCAAACAAGTAACGGCGGATGACGAAGGCACTTACACTTGCGAGGCCTATAATAACCTTGGCAAGGCCTTTACCAGCGCTTGTCTAGTCGTGTACCGTGAGTATCTATTATACAACGAGAGAGAGAGAGAGATTTTTAATACATAGAAAACAACCATGACTCGGTAACAAATATCTGTGTTCATCACACAAATAAATGCCCTTACCGGGATTCGAACCCAGGACCATCGGCTTCACAGGCATCACTACCCACTAGGCCAGACCAGTCGTCAAAAATAAAATTTTTTTTTTCAGCGCCCGGCGAGCCGAACACGCTATCGGCGCGCCTGCGCCGGCCGCTCTCCGCCGCCTCCACCCCCCGGTCCACACCCCGCTCCACCCCCGCGCGCTCGCTCTCGAGGACCACTACCCCCGGTGAGTATAACGACGTGGAAACTAAGGGCCAGTTGCACCAACGACAGTTAATGGCTCCTCTACACGATGGCCCAGCGCCGGCCACTCCAAGGGACGCAGCCATGCGGTAGAATGAGATGGCAGTATCACTTGCTCCCTCTAACGCATAAATGCGTCCCTTGGAGTGGCCGGCGCTGGGCCATCGTGTAGAGGAGCCATAACGACTTGAAAACTATGGGCCAGTTGCACCAACGACAGTTAACAGACTGGTCAACGTCACGCAGCCGAGATCTATGAAAATTTCCATAGAATACAAATTAGCGAACGCTTTAACGGTGACAGACGGTTTGGTGCAACCGACCATAACCTCGTGCCGCCCAATGTACATTAGGATGTACACTCAGTTTCGATGGAATGTCAATCTTAATTAAAAAGAAAGTAGGTAGCATTTCATTTGTCTCGTAAAATTTTCGAACAAATGAAAATGAACCCAATTGAAAATACAACAAGATTCTAATTTCCTTGGCTATAATTTTGTATGGTGGGCGGCACGAGGATAAATGACGTCTATTTTGATATCAATGATATCCATTTGTGATACGTAATTCACACGTACGTCTCGTTGCGCCTAAATCAAATATCGATAGAGTTAGGCCAAGAAAAGTCTGCAACGATTTTGATAGCATACGCAATGCAAAAATAACACTTGCCCTGCGTGTGGTATCATAATCGTTGCAGACTTGTCTTGGTCTAACTCATACCCTTGTTTGCACTAATCAATTAGGCAAGCGGAATTTTTTATTGTAATTAAAACTTTTGGTTTTTGCACTACTCCTGTAAGTAATTTCTACGAATGTGACATGTTTAAAATCCCTTGCTTGAAATCTTATATGTATATCCTTATGGCTCCTCTACACGATGGCCCAGCGTCGGCCACTCAAAGGGACGCATTTATGCGTTAGAAGGAGCAAGTGATATTGTTATCTCATTCTACCGCATGGCTGCGTCCCTTGTAGTGGCCGGCGCTGGGCCATCGTGTAGAGGAGCCCTTAGACATATCATCTTACCACCATTTTATTTACCAGCACCCGACATGAAGCGCCTATCCAGCCCGTCGCGCCAAACGGCGCCCAGTTTCTACACATATCCCTTCAACAAGGTCGTCGAAGAGGGTGAAACGGTCGTCTTCCAGTGCGCGGTCAAAGGCCTCCCCTCCCCCTGGGCCACGTGGGACAAGGACGGCGTCATAGTCACCCCCTCCTCCCGCATCACGATCAAAGAAAAAGACGAGATAAGGAAACTTGAAATAGAACATGTGACCATTGAAGATGTAGGGTTATACAGGATCAGTATTGAGAATGACTACGGGAGAGCGGAAGGTACGGCGAGGTTGGAGGTTATCTCGCAGAAGGGGAAGTTCCACGCTGGTGTCAGGGCGTACAGCGCGTCGCCGCGACGCTCGGCGCCCTACAGGCGGACGAGCACATCTATATCGAAAGACTGAGTTCGGAGTGAGTTTCATGCTTTGCGAATTCTGGGTACCCATTTTTAGTCGTGCCGTGCGATAGCGATTTATATGCGCTGCGATTTTTTTGCCACATTGGAATATTCGCAACCCTTTGAACGTGCCACGTGCCTGCTGGCTCCTCTACACGATGGGCCAGCGCCGGCCACTCCAAGGGGCGCATTTATGCGTTAGAGGGAGCAAGTGGTATTGCTATCTCATTCTACCGCATGGCTGCGTCCCTTGGAGTGGCCGGCGCTGGCCCATCGTGTATAGGAGCCTTATCGTGCGCGGCGCGTCTTCGTGAACTTTGTCGGAATGCACGACGGTTGATCAGGGGTGTAGCCGCGCGCGTCAGTCGACGTCTGTGACGGTCAAAGTGTCAACTGTGCGTTAAAATTAAAATAGACCAGTGTTTTTCAAACTGGTGGGTCGCGACTTCCAAGCCTCTGCCAGCCTTCAATCAATACATAAGCGAAACATTTTGTTCGTAGGTACTAAAGGGGTCGTGTCATGAAAACGTTTGAAAAACACTGAAATAGACGATAGGATATTTAGGGCGAGTTGCGCTAAACCACAGCTGTAAACATCATCGTAGTTTGTAGAAATTGGCTTGTATGGTAATTTTGACAGTTAACTATGGCATGCACTGCACTGTATTTAACGGTCAGGTCATTAATTGTACGTGGTGCAACACGACTTAAGTTAATGTACCTATAAATAACAGACGTACATTTTCCAGCATTTTTGGTGCAGCGGAGTGGTGTTAACGGAATTGGTATAAATAATTTCAACCCTAATGATTAATTAGCGTTAATTACGTTAATATTAACCTTAATTTACAATTTCAGTTGAAATTATCTATACCAATTCTGTTGCACCAAAAATGCTGGAAAATGTACGATGTCTGATAATTAATGATTACTATCTTTCGCGAGGAATGTTGGCCCATATGACAGTTCATTCTTGCATGGAGTAGCTGTAACGTCAAATGATTGTAGACCTTTTTGTGAAATGTCTCATTTTCTAATATAATCTATGATACCTTAGCAATAGCACAGACAATAAAATCGATATTAAAAAGGCGCTGTCCAATATTATGTGTAGCTTGCATAATAGACTTTATGCTTGATAAGTTTAAGGTAGAAATTCAAATCTTCAGACATAAAAATAAATTTTCTTTTCAACTTGCGGTGTATACTCCAATGTGGCAAGACTTGAATTCCCACTTCTTACTATAAAAAAATTTCCTTATTTTCAGATTGAAACGGAGCTGCGAGTGATTTTTTTTTCAATTATTTATCTGTGCATTTTACTTTTAATTGACTTTTCGTACGGCCAGTCACAAAACCTCGAGGTTCAAGCATGTTATTTGACAGTGAACTCTGTTCACTGGCAAATAGGGTTTATTTTTATTTGTTATTGATTTGTATTTAATTTATGTACGTTATACTATTATTTTCCCTCTCGTGTATGAGAGGAGGTCTATGCCAAGCAGTGGGACGTGTATAGGCTAAATTATTTATTATTATATGTACTATTATTTATTGATATTGCTTGAGTTTTGATGAATCCTGGTCACTGGCCGTATACGACGTAGAAAAATGTTAAGTTTTTGTTTTACTTGTTAGGTTGTGTCTCTCGCTTCACACATTTTCGTCAATTGCCTATTGTATACTTCAGTTAACGTAAAATTTGTATATTCTATTAAGTTGTATTCAATTATCATCCGGATGCTCTTAAAACTACTTCTGATCTCTATATCTTTGAAATAAAGTCACTAGGTAAGTACTTATTGAACCAGCTATTTTTTTTAAAGAGTAGGGCATCTACTTGTGGTGATTAGATTACCTCAAAATGTACCTATATTCTATTATACATCTATCGGTCATATCATAAATCATGATAGATATCTTATTCATCTAAGTATTCAATCGGCCCCGGTTAAAAATATGTCATTCAGATTAGATTATTGAAAATTAACGTACGAATTAAAATGGTTAAATCGAAGTACCGTTTTGATTGGACTATACATGTATGGCTTAGATGTATTGTGTGAAGTGATGTTCCTCACTAATGACTTATTAGATACATGTTTTGCCAATCCAAAGCTCGATATGTACGTAAACAGAGTTGTTTACGTAAATATATTTATAAAATATATTTACACAAAAAATACATATTTTGGGGTGCCAATTAGACATTATATTGAATAAATCAATAAATAATGTTTTCAAAACAAGTTGGTGAAGGTTCGCCTTGGATTGGCAGACATGTTAATAGGGGTATTGGGACAATTTCTAAATATTATCATGTTAAAAAAAAGTATTAAATATTGATAATGTCAATAAATAAATTTAAATCAATTCATTATTTACAACATTGCTTTTGAATTCAGAGAGGAGTGTGATAAAAACTTAATGTTAAGTTATTTTTTGGAAGTGTCCCAAAGCCGTTGTTTATAAAAGTGTTTATATAAATAGAAACAGAATCCCGGGGTATTGTCAATAAATTTATTACGAGTTTGATGCTTGTTTTATTTTTGCATCCAGTCACAGAATAAATAATAGTACTAGGTACAGAAGACTCACTCTCTAACAAAACGCGTCTGTTACGATCAGCACAGATATGGCCGCTAGGTGGCGACAGCGCCACGCGCGGCTTATGGCTTTCCCCAAAATTGGGGTCGAACGGATGTACTTTTCGCTACCTGCAGCAAAGCGACGAAATAGCGGAGTGAGCCACGCCTGATCCAGTATCAAATAGTAGTGTTAGCACAGAATAAATAATAGTACTACCGTACAGAAAGGAAACTTCCTATAAAACCGAAGTTTGAAAGCGGTACAGAGTCGAATCATGCTGTCCCTTTCTAATATATGGCACTATCCCTTTCGGCTATTTAGGGTCAAGCCATTATCTTACCTGTGGTCGCGCACGCAAAGGGACGTCAAGTTGTGTCAACCCTAAAAATTGCTCGTAGCAAAGCTGAGTCGAACGGAGCCGAGTTTGCCCGAAGGGGGGAGTTTCGCTCCCCTGGACCCCTGGTATTAGCCCTCAATTAGCTGTAGGTGATAAATCAACTAGGTGACGCTAGATGTCGCCTACAAAAATAATAAGCGTTATGGTAAGAAAACTGAATGAATGGAGTGAGCACTCTATACTTACTTATTTCTCTTTAGCCACTTGCACCATTCCACTAACCCGGGGTTAACCGGTTAGACCTGGAGTTGCCATGGTTACCCATACATTTTGCACTATTTTAATGGTTTAACCGCTTAACCCTGGGTTAGTGGGATGGTGCAAGTGGGCTTAAAAGTATGTCTATACTGATTAACCGAGGTTCCCACGATTATTGCCCACCACACATGTATTTCATTTCTAATGACTCCTCTACACGATGGGCCAGCGCCGGCCACTCCTAGGGACGCAGCACTGCGGTAGAATGAGATAGCAATACCACTTGCTCCCTCTAATGCATGGCTGCGTCCCTTGGAGTGGCCGGCGCTGGGCCATCGTATAGAGGAGCCATAAAGCTTACTATACTCGTTAGTCTTACTGGTTATGAAGCTTTTTTGCCCGAAAGCTGCACTTTGGGAGGAAAGCAAGCCGCTTTGCACGATGATAGTAGAGGCCCATTAAAACATTTTTTTTCGAAGAACCCGTCATTTCGTCCTTTAGGAGCCGAGGTGGAGCGAGGTCCCTAAAAACAGAAAAAAAAATCTACAAGTTTCACGAATCATCCGATTTCACTAAATTTGGTGTCAATTGTAAGAAAATGACTTGCTTCATCGTAAAAAAAATTAAAACAAAATATGTCAATACAAAGATAATGTAAAAAAATTGAAAACCTATTTTTTCAGTTTACACTTTATTTTTGCAAATAGTGTGTTCCATATAGAAAAAAGTCTACAAAAAAGCACTAAATGATAAAATCAAATATATTTCTTATCGTATATTGAAAACTGCATCAAAATCGGTTAAGCCGTTTATGAGATTCAAGTTTTAGAATTTGGCTAAGTTTTATTTACTAGGCGATAGTACTGTCATATTCCTTAGTCGAGACTTTTGCTTCTGTTAATGACCAAGTTTATGCACTGTAGGTTGTTAGGATAAGCAAGGATACACATGTTGATGTGTTTGAGTTTTGATGCCAGTGGAAGATGGCCCTTCGTGGACCAAAAACTCTTCCAGGCTTTTTCGATGCGTCGATCGATTTCCTTGGACTGCTTATTATCGAAGGATGTTATCTCGCCCAAGCAGGTGTATTCGTCAACGAAATTGTATATCCTGCCCATCTACCGTGACCCAACGTTTCACGCCATTGACCATTAACTGGGTTTTTGTCCTGTTCATTTCGAATCCGACTTCAAGACTTGGCTGGTCTAAGGCCTTCTAACATTTTCTCTAAATGAAGTGCAGTGTGGGGGAAAAGAAGACTATGTCGTCGGAAAAACGCAGGTTTGTCAATGTCAACCTTATTTCGCCGACGTCAATGCCCATTGTTTACCATTTAGCCACCAGCTTCTGGACGATTTCCTGTAGGCAAGAAGTAAACAGCTTTGGAGATAGTGGGTCGATCATCCTGTTTGACTCCTTTTTGGATGCAGAATTAGGGCCGGGAACTTGCAGTATTTTTGCGGTAGATGGTTCCGATGAACTCTGCCTGCCTATAACACTGCTCGCGTTGCTTCGCTGTGACTAAAGATGCGCCGACCCTGGGGTCACCCCTTTTTTCACGTAGGCATCATTGTCCTAACTTATTGATAGTTTTTTTGCCTCAGCATACTAAGAACCGCTTGTCTCTACGGCTACTGGTACCTACTCGTACCTATGTACAAATTCGTAGGCAGGCTCCAAATTTGAATATTTCGCTCGTTTAAGTTTTGCTGCTTTTTCGGCGGCTGCTCCGACACGCCCTGTGGCCTGAGGTGTCCTCACACAAGGGCAAGTGTGCTTACACACGTCGCATCCCAAATGAGGCTGTGTTTTCGCGCTCACGGAAGCAGTTGTATATTTAGGCCCTGATACTCCAACACGCCTGTCGGATGTCCAGCGTCCAGTAGCATCCTGAAGTACCTGCCTTTATAAGCTTATTTGTTCCCCTAGAAACCATTTCATTAAATTGTATGACGCACATGCAGAGCACTGAACGGTTTTTTACAGTAAAGAATAAATTTGTAACTAACCTTCCCTCAACTCAAGCTGCACTTCACAAACATACCTTGCATGCAGCGTACTATGTGAGCCAAGTACGAATGACGGCGAATAGACCTTTTCAGGATTCCGTACCCAAAGGTTAAAAACGGGACTAAAACTCCGCTGTCCGTCTGTACGTCCGTCTGTCCAAACGAACAGAACTGGTAAACACCAGGCTGTATTTCATGAACCGTGATAGCTAGGCAGTTGAAATTTTTACAGATGATGTATTTCCGCTATTGTTGCCGCTATAATAATAAATACTAAAAACAGACTAAAATAAATATTTAAGTGGGGCTCCCATACAACAAACGCAATTTTTTTGCAGTTTTTTGCGTAATGGTACGGAACCTTTCGTGCGCGAGTCCGACTCGCACTTGGCCGGTTTTTTGTGAATATATACACATATTTTTAAACTAGATAAAGGAAATACCCACAAGATACTTAAAATTTCCTATGATTTACGTGCTTCTTGGTCTATAAAATAAATAAATAAAATTAGGTCAAGTTCTGAAACACGGATCTCTTAAACTGCTTAGCCGATTTTGATGTAGTTTTCAGTATACGATAATAAATATGTTTAATTTTATCATTTAGTGCTTTTTTGTAGACTTTTTCCTATATGGAACACACTATTTGCAAAAATAAAGTGTAAAAGGAAAAAATAGGTTTTAATTTTTTTTACATTATTTTTGTATTGACATATTTTGTTTTAATTTTTTTTACGATGAAGCAAGTCATTTTCTTACAATCGACACCAAATTTAACGAAATCGGATGATCCGTGAAACTTGTAGATTTTTTTTTCTGTTTTTAAGAGACCTCGCTTCACCTCGGCTCCTAAAGTACGAAATGACGGGTTCTTCGAAAAAAAATGTTTTAATGGGTCTCCACTATCATCGTGCAAAGCGGCTTGTTTTCCTCCTAAAGTGCAGCTTTTTTTTCATAACAAGCATGACTACGTACCACACAAGACTACATGAATGACAAAACAACATGGGATTAATTGTGATTCGAAATTATTTTATCAGTTATAGTTATTATTTATTAATGATGAGGAAATGGATATTACGATGTACTTCTTTTGTTATGTTTTTTTTTTATTTTATTCTAGAAACATTCTAGACTAGTATTTTTTATACTATGTTTTATGGTTGACGATCTATTTGTGAAATTCTTTTAATTAAATTTGATCTGTATAATAATCCAATATTTCTAATGAATTGCTCCGATAATTAGCTTAAGATAATATATGTGGCGTCCCACAGGTAAAGGTACCTTATGGCAGTTGGCGCTTACGCTATTATTAACGTCGCTCCAATATTATTGCGGCGCTATGCGACGTGAGCGCCAGCCGTTCCACGACAAAAGGTACCTTAACCTTTTGTCGTGGAACGACACATATATTATACAGAGTGATTCAGGAGACGTAAGCAGGACTAAGACTGCGCATTTTGTAAATTATAAGCAACTGTTTCATATCAGTATTAGTGAGGTTAACGTTAATTTTCTACGAAATTACGAAATGCATGGTCACCTTAAAATTAGAATACTAAACCACCGATATTCTGTGTCAAATTGAATGTCATCAGTCATCACATCACGGTCTGGTTACTTTTGAAAACTCGTATCTCACTTAAGTTTGACAGTTTATTTTCTTCGTAATCAAAATACTGTCATTACGGTTAAAGAGGTTTTAAGTTTATTAATTAGGTTACCCTACGGTAACCATGATTGTTGAGAGTTAAATTTGCCCTCACCAAAAAGTTAAATATAGGAAAAAGTGTCGTTGTTTCACCTAAATACGACGGTGATCGATCAATTATCAGTTACTGAGTGTGCAGGATTAGTCCTGCTTACGTCTCATGAATCACCCTGTATGTAATAACAACTAACCATTCATAAGTGCTTGTTGCTAGGCTTACATCATGAATAAATTATATTTGAACTTGAACTGAACTATGAAAGGTTGACTAGGTAGTAAATAAAACCAACAAATGTATACTTAATTTTATTGACACAGTAAAGATTATGAACTACTTACACTCAAGTACACGTAAATAATTATGCAGATAGGGACAGAAGTAATTGTCGAGTTTTATTTTTTGTTTTCTTAAGTATTATCAGAAACTTTAGGCAGGCGGCAACTACTTAATATTCATATTTTATTTAAGTTATAAACTAAATTATAACATTTAGTTACCTACTTACTCTATACATACATATACATACAATAATAATTTAACATTTAGTTATATTAAATAAGTAAGTACATGACTAGCTTAAAGTAAACACCTTATACTTAACATGGAGACATATAGCCAATCAGATATTTAGTTTTATAATATGTTATTCCATAATTAAGTCCTCAAAGATATACTTATTTACAGTTTTGTACGAGTAAGGTGCAAAAATAACATTAACATGGAGGCATTTAGCCAATCAGACATAAAGTTTTATAATATGTTATTCCATAATTAAGTCCTCAGTCATTAGATATGTAGGGACAGTCGACGTCAAAGATATATGTATTTACAGTTTTGTACTGAGTAAGGTGCAAAAATAACATTAACATGGAGGCATTTAGCCAATCAGACATATAGTTTTATAATATGTTATTCCATAATTATGTCCTCAGTCGTTAGATATGTAGGGACAGTCGACGTCAAAGATATGTTTACAGTTTTGTACGAGTAAGGTGCAAAAATAACATTAACATGGAGACATATAGCCAATCAGATATTTAGTTTTATAATATGTTATTCCATAATTAAGTCCTCAAAGATATACTTATTTACAGTTTTGTACGAGTAAGGTGCAAAAATAACATTAACATGGAGGCATTTAGCCAATCAGACATAAAGTTTTATAATATGTTATTCCATAATTAAGTCCTCAGTCATTAGATATGTAGGGACAGTCGACGTCAAAGATATATGTATTTACAGTTTTGTACTGAGTAAGGTGCAAAAATAACATTAACATGGAGGCATTTAGCCAATCAGACATATAGTTTTATAATATGTTATTCCATAATTATGTCCTCAGTCGTTAGATATGTAGGGACAGTCGACGTCAAAGATATGTTTACAGTTTTGTACGAGTAAGGTGCAAAAATAACATTAACATGGAGACATTTAGCCAATCAGACATATAGTTTTATAATATGTTATTCCATAATTAAGTCCCCAGTCATTAGATATGTAGGGACAGTCGACGTCAAAGATATATTTACAGTTTTGAAAGAAAAGAAAGAAAGAAAGAAGATGTATTTATTGTCACAACAGCGAATACAGAACACACAATATTAAAAACAAAAAAAGAAGTTACTTAACCTATTTTGTAGGAGTAAGGTGCAAAAATGTACAACATATATTTGTTTACTGCTGTTTTTTTTCACTTATTGTATGCGTATCGTATATTTTGTATATGTTGCTCTATTTTTGATTAGTGTTGGTTATGACTCGAGTCCTTCAAGACTCAACACTCGAGTTTTTGAGACTCTTATACCTAATTAAGTCAAAACTCGAGTTCTTTTCAACTTGTTAGAGACCCGAGTCTTTTGTAGATACTTGAGTCCTTTTCAGATGACTCTTGTATTTTTTACAAAAAAAATCAAAACGCATTGTACCTATATGTAAAATTCGTGAATTAGGTACACAAAATCATACCTACAATAATAATGCTTAATTTCTTTACTGTTGCTTAGGAAGAGCCATAAAATTGTCGACGCAGTCTTTATTCGGGGATTCGAGTCCTTTTGAGTTGCTCATAAAAAAGACTCCACAAAGGACTCGACTGTTTATATATTCTCGTTCATCGTGGGGCCGTAAAGGTTAAGCCCCGTGAAGGCTCCACAATAGAACAAAAATGAAAACTACAAACACAGTGAAGCCTGCGTAAAATAAAAGTAGACATTTACATTCAATCTCGTCTTGATTACTTTCTTCGTCATCGTTCTGGTTTACTTTATCCGTTTGATTACTCTCTTCGTCATAGTTCTGGTTTACGTTATCCGTTTGATTACTCTCTTCATCATAGTTCTGGTTTACGTTATCCGTTTGATTACTCTCTTCGTCATAGTTCTGGTTTACGTTATCCGTTAGATTACTCTCTTCGTTATCGTTCTGGTTTACGTTATCCGTTAGATTACCCTCTTCGTCATAGTTCTGGTTTACGTTGTCTGTTTGTACGGCTACAGAAACTAGTTCTATTGAGTCACCATTTTGGTTGTCATATTCGGCACTGTTCCCGTAATTAGCTAGGGAGCAATCCATTTCTGTGCGTGCCGTCCTATCTTCAACCACAAATCTTAGGTAAAGCTTAGGTTCTTGCTAAGCTCCCTGTGGAACTAGACGTCTTCAACAACGTAAATATATTTCTATAACTTCTATTGACCTTTCGTTGTAACGATTCGACAATAGTGCTTCAGAATTTATTAATCATGTGCTCGGTTACTCGTTTAGCGCTACCCGGGGTACACGTGCAGGGTGTTGGGCTATACCAATACCTGCGGACGTGAGTAACATCATCCCCCAAGATGGGATATTTTTATCCATTAGGTCTTTTTCGACCTGTCCTAAGCTTATGACACAGTTAGCTTATGCAATTTGTATGGACACTGTGCAGTCGGGTTGTAGTCCATCTGTATCGGCCCTTAATTATAAAAATATGGCTGTACGTGGCCAAAGATTTACTGTTCTAAGAACAGTAATAACCGATATGTTAAATAACAGAACATTAGTGGGTCTTCACAAGGTCTCACTCTAAGATCAGTATAAGATCTCTTAAAACTAGAAAATTTGTTTCATCGGTGCCCTGGCTTGCCAGCGTATTTCAAGAGTTCTAGTGTAGAATATGATGGTTTTAACTTCATCCGTAACAACCATAGCGGATCAAGTAAGTAAACCGTATCATCGTCTAAGTACTGTTATAGATAGACAGTATAACTACGTTTATAAGAGGACTACGTTTGTATACTGAACCTGTCCTCTCCTTTTGTCTTAAAGCGCGGGGTTATTTTAAGCGATAAACGCAGCGTTGAATTGAATGCATGCGTCAACGGAAAGTAGGTAAAATGAGAATGAGCTCGCCGCTGCGTTTACTGCGTAAAACAATGCACAGATGTAGTGCATAATTATTTTCCATCGTATTTTCACGGAAACTTACGAACGTGTCTTGCTTTTTCAGTCAGTCTCGGTAAAAAAAGTACCGAGATTGACTGAAGTAGCATGCCATATTGGGAATAAGCCGAGTTGGTGGTAACTAGTGGGTTTTTTTTTCCAGTAGTTACCAGTGGTAAAAGGTGGGAAAAAAACTCCCAGTAGTTACCACTGGTAAGAGCTTGGTGGTAACTAGTGGGAATAACCCCATCTATCGCATAAAACAACCGCGTGCTCAAGAACGCGCCTAACTTCGTCCGTTAATCAGCAGGGACACCTCGAGCAGGTGAGATTAGACTTGGACGGCTAAGGTGTTCCCGTCCCATATAGTACTGAACACACGGGGGATTTCAATTGGCCAAACGCAAAATGGTGGTACTTCCAACAATTTTTTGTTGTCATTCTGTTCCATTTTCCACGGGACAATAGTGACTAACGGGGCAATACGAACGTACACTGACGTCAGAATGATAAATTTTAATGTGGTTAAATAATTAGTACTTCTTTGTTCGCGCCAATGAATGTACGGACAAGTATAGTCACATTTTATACTCTTTGAAGGCCACTAAAATATGTGACTTGCTCTCTGTCAATAGGATTGTGTCAGATATTTTTGCTGGCTCCGTTGTGTAACATATTATTGCAGGTAATTGTACGAAATGATAACATGATTAAAATAATTATTATTTAGATGTCAGTGTACGTTCCAATTGGCCTGACAGTTCTGTTTGTAAGAAGAAATATATCATGTTCTAGTAACATGCATAGTAGCTACTTATTTAGATAAAAATAATTTTTCGAAAATTCTTCAGCTACTTATTGAAAATACTTAGTGTGATTCTTGTGAAAAAGTAATTGACTATTTAATAACCATACTTAGGGCTAGGGAGACTGGGGAGACTTAATCCTAGGGGAGACTCGGTCACCTAAATAATAATAAAAAATTGCCAATAAATAAAAAATAACTGTCCTAAATAACCAATCACTATAATGTGACATGTTGACAACGTATAGTAGGGTTATTGATATTTAATTTTTAATCTATATTAAATATAATATAACTTATTAACTTAGGGGACCAAGACTCCTGTATAATCAATTCATGTCTCCGCACTCGTTTAATGGTAATCAGTTCAAAGAATAATACTGAACCAAATATTAAAATGTGTGCGTTCAGTAAAATTTCATTAGTATAAGCGAAAATACTGGTTTAGTACGTAAAAGTGCCTAATTATAAGACAGTACATTTTTTAGCTTATCTTTTTTCAGCTCTCCGAGACGTACTTTACCATGATAATCCAATCTAAATAGTCATCAATTTCCGAATTATACACCCCCGTGGTTAAAGTACTATAAATCCCCGTGACATTGAGTGGCTAAAATACACTTTTTTTGTAACATAGGAGGCAAACAAGCAGACGAATCGGCTGATGGTAAGCGCCAGTGTTGACCGAAACGTTAATAATTAACCATCATTGGTCATTAACCATTATAAATTGAACCGTAAACTGTAACCGTTCGTTACGGTTTACGCTTCAATTTATAATGGTTAATGCAATTAACATTCGGCCAACATTGGTGGCCGCAACACCAGAGGGATTGTAAGTGCGTCCTGGTAATTTAAGATAGGAGTATGCGCTCTTATCTTGAAAGTTTTTTTTTTTTTTTTTTTGTGTTTGTGATATACTTATTTATTTATAAGGCAGATTGAAAGTTTTAAGATATCAACTTTACCACGGACCTATATAGTTTTACCGTACCTGTAGAAGTTGCAAAGATAACGATTTCTGTATAATTTATAGCCACTCATTGTCCTTATCGTGCCATTTTTGAGCAAAAAGTCGTGTTTCACGTGATCTTTTTGTAAGGCAACTCTAAATACATTTGAATCTAGATTCTAGACAGATTAATATAATAACTTAGTCTTAACCAGTAAAGGTCCTTAAGATTACTCTTACACACACTATCTCTCTAGTTCCTTAATATACTTATTATGGACTAAATTATCATTTTTTTCTGCATATGTTTTTTTGTACTTTTTTCACATAAATTCAATACTTATCATAACACTCTACAATCGAACATCATAGGACTTGCCAAAATGCCTTATTATTATTACAGTAACGTCATTCTTATACTATAGTTAAATTGTTTAAACTCTCTTATACTAGTCGATTTATTTATAATTAAGTACGAATAGTAATTATGAAATAGGGTTAATAAATATGTAGCCGCTTAGTTATTTAAAGTTTTAAATTTCTACCAAAACCTTATGCTAATACACAAAGTCATTTATTAGGTATAATTTTTTTTGTATTTTTTTTATTTTGTATTTTTTTTTGAATTGTAGGCCGTTTAAGGATTAATTATAACCTAAATGGGTAGACTACTCTCACATATACGTATATAAGCTCATGTTAGGTCTGTATGTAACCTTAATTTTATTTAATATTAACATAAGCTTTTTGTCACTTAGTTATGTATAATAATAATTCATCAACTTAAAAGATTTACCTCGAGAGCAGGGTGATTTCTGAGATAAAAAGTTAATTAACTGTTTAATAATTGTAACAAATAATCTATTTTATCACCATTGAAACACAAAAGTAGTCGCCAAACAAAACCCACAAAAATACACAATTTTTTCGCCTTATATTCGGAAATCACCCTGTCGTGTAGGGTCAAAATTATTTACGTTGTAGTAGTATAACGCGAGAAAAATTAAAATATTTATTAACTATTATATTTTAGGTAGGTATCGTAATAGCTAAGAGAAAGAAACGCACTCGACTTTTTTATGAATTTTATAGCAGGCATATGTGTAACAGAGTGCTCAGAATCAAGACAACTAAAAGAATTTTGACCTGGTGCTCCAAACGGATCGAGCACCTATGGGTCAGGGTCGGTCCGTTTGGAGGGCAGGGCCCACTCTGTTGAAGCAGGGAGACCACTTGCCGGCGGGGCCCCACTTGGGACGTTCAGATGTAATCGCACATGGTTTTTAATGGTCTTTGTTTGGGGTCTAGCCAAGATGACAATCGTAGATAGAAAACGCCAATCGCACCTTAAATGCTGACTTAAGGCCCCGTGGGTTCAGGTTGTTCCCTCACTGTCACTGAGCGTAAGCGTGTCTCGCTCGCGTTTACGCTCAGTCTATGCGTACCCGCGATTGCGGATATCGTGTTTATGAATCGTTATATTTTTAGTAAGTTTTAACAAAAAAATTATGAGTTAGAATAAAAAAAAAATTGCGCATTTTTAAAAACTTCATATTTTTTTGTGTGCAACATCTGTTACAAATTCTAAAAGTGCTTGTTAGACATATGTTCGGGATTTTTTAGATCGAGCGAAAGTCAAAAAATATGGTTTCGAATCGATGAACTTACTAGAGAAAGAGCGCTACGATTTTACAAAAACTGCTGAATGAACCTACGGCACCTTAAATCTTACGAGCTGAGTGTGTTTCAGCTGCGATCGCGCCATTTCGAGCGCGACTTCTGGCCGAAGGGCATTCCGGCGGTTCCGTGGGAATCTGCCTAATCTTACTCCAGAACAGGTTAGGTAGCAAAAAACTGTTGTGACGCCTTAATGATTTTTTGTCAGTATTTATATGTGGGTAGATTGAGATGAAGGGTAGATTGACCGGCATGCAAGAAAAAGAATAAATCAATCTATAATCAGCTGAGATGGTTTCATTGAACGTTTCCCAATACTTTACATGGCGCAGCCGGTAGGATAGTTTCCATGGTTATAAATTATAATATAATTCTTGTATGTAGCTATGTCAGTCTGTACGGTAAGTCTACGCGCCTTTATTCTCTGATAATAAATGATTATTTGATTTGTTTTAATTATTAAATTTTAATCACGTGACTTTTCTCGTGAATCGTTTTTTCGTGAATTTCTTACATTTTTTCTTTTAATTCAGTGTTCGTCGATGTATTTTTTATCTTGGCTACCAAACACGTCAAACTTATGAAATATGATATGACCAGACATTGAATGTTTCCTGGCAAAAATTAGTGCTTGATGAATCGTTGATAAATCTAATGTATGCCCCCCGTACCAGCGATGCTGTCAAAAACGATGTGAATTCGCACCCTGGGTCTTCCCGTCCCCATTCTCCCCTCTGGGTCTGTTAACTAGGACCTCCAAAAATGTCAATACTCTTTATGAGTAGGTACTTACCTAAAACCTATATTAGAGTTTACTCATACAATTTTCATGACTTGTTATTGTTATTGTCGTTGCTTACATTTTTTAATTTCTAATTATATACTTTTTCCTTTTTTTGCCTTACATCTATTTATTAACCTATATGCCCCATCATACCAAGCCGTTTATAAAAATGCATAACATAGTCACACTGTGTACGATCGTACGTTAACCTAAATGCCCCATCATACCAAGCCGTTTATAAAAATGCATAACATAGTCACACTGTGTACGATCGTACGTTAACCTAAATGCCCCATCATACCAAGCCGTTTATAAAAATGCATAACATAGTCACACTGTGTACGATCGTACGTTAACCTAAATGCCCCATCATACCAAGCCGTTTATAAAAATGCATAACATAGTCACACTGTGTACGATCGTACGTTAACCTAAATGCCCCATCATACCAAGCCGTTTATAAAAATGCATAACATAGTCACACTGTGTACGATCGTACGTTAACCTAAATGCCCCATCATACCAAGCCGTTTATAAAAATGCATAACATAGTCACACTGTGTACGATCGTACGTTAACCTAAATGCCCCATCATACCAAGCCGTTTATAAAAATGCATAACATAGTCACACTGTGTACGATCGTACGTTAACCTAAATGCCCCATCATACCAAGCCGTTTATAAAAATGCATAACATAGTCACACTGTGTACGATCGTACGTTAACCTAAATGCCCCATCATACCAAGCCGTTTATAAAAATGCATAACATAGTCACACTGTGTACGATCGTACGTTAACCTAAATGCCCCAGCATACCAAGCCGTTTATAAAAATGCATAACATAGTCACACTCTGTACGATCGTACGTTAACCTAAATGCCCCAGCATACCAAGCCGTTTATAAAAATGCATAACATAGTCACACTGTGTACGATCGTACGTTGTAGTGCATAATTATTTCTCATCGTATTTTCACGTTTGTACGAACGTGTCTTGCTATTTCAAGTGCAAAAAGTACTGACGTTGACTGAAGTAGCATGACAAATGCGAACGTTTTCGAGAAAATAAGACGGAAAACAATTACGCACTACATCTCTCATGCTGCTTAAAGTATTACTAATAGTCAGTTAGTTCAAAGTTAGATATGCACATATTAAAGCCACAATCCCTTAATTCATGATTTTTACAGAAAATCTTCTAATAATACGATAAACTACTTATAATATAATAATCTACTTTATAATACGATAATCTAATTATTTTGATCTTAACTATTTTCACATATATACAATTTTTTTCCACGAAGATGACAATCAGGTGTACCTCCTGATGGTAACTAGACACCGAAGCCTAAGTAACCGAAGTCTTGCAACTCCATAAACTCTGGCGAGCCAAAGCGGGAGTGGCGCCATAAGAGCATTTTTTTGGTATTGTATTTGTCGATTTTCTTTGTTCGTCAGATTTTGATAAATACAAACAAGTAGATTAACGGCGCGATTCGGGAAATGAATTAGACATTCACTAGATATGAAATAGTAACGATATGTGACGTTCTACGGCAAAAGGTATCTTATGGCCGCAATAATTGGAGCGGCGTTAATAATAGCGTAAGCGCTAACCGCCATAGGGTACCTTTTTCTATGGAAAGTCACATACCTATCGTTACTATTTCATATCTATGAATGTCTAATTCATTTCCCGAATCGCGCTGATAGTTTCCTATTGTGTACAATATAAAATATTTAAAGCACAAATCTTCCTCTGAGTTACGAAAATGTATATTTTGGTAACTCAACGGAAAAATATACTGTACATAAATTGTCTGTCCCAAAATGGGACTTCGTATTTATTCCGCCCAGAATAGAAAGCTCTAGCTAGCCGAGCAAATTTTATCAAACTCCACCGAAAAAAATATACCATTAATAATAATAAAAAAATTGTCTATAAACGTCAAATTCCTGTAAAAAACACTGTAAAAATAATTTATAAAGGCGCATTCACACTTTGGTTATGCTAATTCAGTGAAAAGTTAGCTTAGACTTTGGCTTTTGGCTGTGGTGTGTAAGGAGGCACTTCCTATAGGGCTTCAGAGGGCCTACCACAAAAATCAAAATTGCGTCCGAGAGGCAGATAAAGAAATTTGAAGTTTTTTTCGCGGTAGGCCCTCGGCTTCGGGCGAGATGACATTTCGTTTTGCCCTATCGTGGTTTTGGACGTAGTTTAAGGACATACCCGGGTCCTAGTCTTTCCTATGATCCTTATACGGCTAAAGTTTCCTATCATAGCGGTGCCGTCACACAAAATACTACGACAATCATATTTAACAGCATTATTTTGTATGGAGACGGCCGCTATATGACGGCGCCGCTATCCTAGGAAAACAAAGCTTTAGCGTTGCTCATATTATTTTTCGCTACGTATAACCGCGCCAGCTATATTTCGTTTTAATAGCATTAGAAAAGAAGTAAACAATCTTGATGTGTGTGTGTGTTGAATATAAAACGATCATTTATATTCTTCTGCTTTCATAAGTAATAGTTACTTGATTTTTAAAAAGCGTTTTTCAATTAAAAGACATGTCATGCTCGCTCACCTTCTTTCTTCTTGCTAAAAAAACCAACTACTTATACCGAGAACAGTGGACGCCCTCATGAGCGAACATCGCGGTAACCGGAGCTCGGAGGTTCTATTTTCATGGAATATGATATACACAGAAATACATACAATATACAAGACTGCTTGCTGGAAGAAAGTTTTGTTACGTGCTTGCTAGGAGAAGACAGCAATTCTTGACATTTTCTGAATATCCGTTACCTGTGAAAATAAATGTTACATTACCAACATCACCTTTAAGATATTTGTATTGGAAGTGGACCTAATGTGAATGATTTTGGACGCGACTTTTTTGATAAGATTATAAGAGCGTGTCAAGGTAATTTTGGACACCTGGCCCGCTTAGCATCTTTTGCTGCTGACTGTGCCTCTTCGAACCGAGATTGTCTGATCTGCTGTCGGATGCTGTAATTGCATTAGGGGTGGAGGAGCGTGCCGTATGAAATGCCATTACCACCCATATATTTTTTATTGGCATATTTATTTCATAATTTATACATTATAGATTAATAAGTAGAAGAGCATATTATGTCCTGTCACTTTAACGACTAGTTTAGAGAATAAAAATTAATTATAAATAACTTCAAATCTAATTTTAGGGTATTTATACCATAACTCTAAATTTCCGAGAGCAGAAAAGATAAAAGAAAACACTAAATCGGGGTAAATAATTGTAATTATCTTTTTGTATTGTAATGTTTGGTCTTTACTTACTTCTGTGCTTATTAAGAGCCGTTTTCAGTTCTGGTTACTTCTGCATATGTAGTAACTTCAAAAAAGTGTTGTACAGTCCCAATTAAAGTAGATCAGAAATTACCGTTACCTGTGAAAATAAATGTTACATTACTAACATTACCATTTAAGATATTTGTATTGGCACTAGACCTAATGTGAATGATTTTGGACGCGACTTTTTTGATAAGAGTATAAGAGCGTGTCAAAGTAATTAAGGACACCTGGCCCGCTTAGCAACTTTTGCTGCTGACTGTACCTCTTCGAACCGAGATTGACTAATCTGCTGTCGCGGAATGCCGAATTCCATTAGGGGTGGAGGAACGCGGCCATCCCGTATGAAATGCTATTACCATACATATATTTTTACTGGCATCTTTATTTTATCATTTATGTTTCATGTTTCAAGTTTTTTATTGTATGTAAGAATCAGGTTACATTGCAGATATAAAATATAAAATGAAAACTTTGATAAGTCTGTTTTCGATAATCGTAGATTAATAAGTAGAAGGGCATATTATGTCCTGTCACTTTAACGACGAGATTAGAGAATGAAAATTAATTAGAACTAAGTTCTAAACTAATTTTAGGGTATTTATACCATAACTCTAAATTTCCGAGAGCAGAAAAGATAAAAGTAAACACTTAATCGGGGTAAATAATTGTAATTATCTTTTTGTATTGTAATGTTTGGTCTTTACTTACTTCTGTGCTTATTAAGAGCCGTTTTCAGTTCTGGTTACTTCTGCATATGTAGTAACTTCAAAAAAGTGTTGTACAGTCCCAATTAAAGTAGATAAGAAATGAAAACCATTTCACACATTGTGTGTTACACAAGCTCTCATCTAACTTGGAATGTTCGTATATGTTGGTCTTCTAAATTTTGAAACAACATTTCGGAATTAATGTCATTGTTTTTCTTTTTTGATTTAAATGCCATCTAATGAGTTTCCCTCAAACTGGTTTTAATATAACTGTAGTACTCAGTGATGTGCTTAGGGGTTTCAAATAATGCGACGAAATAACGCTAGATGGCGTTAACCTCAATCATACATAGTGCTGCAGACATTTTGCACTAGATGGCGCTGTTATTAATATTTTGAGTTACAATGTCGTTGAGGTTTCACTTCTGCCGGCACTCCCGGAGTGCACCCGTTGTTTTTTTGTCTACGGAGCGCGTGTCCAATCTAACGCCATTTCCTTGCAAACATTTCTCGTCCTACGAGTATCTGGTCGATCATCTGCCACAGTCTGGCGCATGGTATTCTGGCGTTCGATATTGTTCGTGGCTAGACAATTCCTAGGATGTGTCATCTTGTATTTTCTTACTGATGATTACTT
This sequence comes from Cydia fagiglandana, assembly GCF_963556715.1. Lineage (NCBI taxonomy): Eukaryota > Metazoa > Arthropoda > Insecta > Lepidoptera > Tortricidae > Cydia > Cydia fagiglandana. Next base: position 7,286,266 of record NC_085959.1, read on the forward strand.
TATTTGTTATAAGTTCATTGGTTTTTTTATCCTTACTAATGTTTCTTCCTCTACACTCATTATTTGACTTTGACCAAATTCAGGTTTTGTACTTTCAGGCACTTTTTATGTCTGCCTACCCTCCTCCTTTCTCATTCGGGCTTGGGACCGACAATGGCGGAGTTGTAGACTAAATAAAACCTCCCAATTCCCAATGTCCTTTAAAAAGTACTAAATTTTATCCAGTTTTTAAATGTAATTCCAAAGGTTCCTAACAATCCAAATTCAACATTTCGAAACTTACTTTGGGGCTTAGGAGGTTAAAATTATTTTTTGACGTGAAACGTAAGGTGAACGACTTTAAAAACCCGTAGAGGGGCTCAAATAAAAAATCAGATAATATGTTTAGAGTAGAGGAACAAGCTAACTCTGCATCAAAACACTCCCTCGCTTTGTTTTGTTCATGTCAATGCAAAGTTAACTTAGATGGACTCTATACTACTAATTAAAACCAGAAGATTATTATTTATCTAAGTAACGTACATGAACGCGAAAGCGCAAGAACTAAAATTGATACTAAATAAAATATGTACAGTCACCTGTAATAATATGTTACATTTTATTTCGTTCGCTTTTTACAAGCTTTTATTTAGTTTCACCTGACCGTTGTCTGTCTGTCTGTCTGTCTGTCTGTCTGTAATCAAATCTTGCAAGTTAAATTTGATCCACTTCCCGGTTTCCGATTGAGCTGAAATTTTGCATGCGTGTATAAATGGGATGACAATGCAATATTATGGTACCATCGAGCTGATCTGATGATGGAGACAGGAAGTGACCATAGGAACTCTGTGATGAAACAACGTAACCTAATTGTATTAGGGGTTTTTAAAATCGTCTCGATGAGTATTACTTGTCTGTTGTAAGAAAAGTACAGTCAGCGATGAAAGCTTGTAACAAAAATGAATTTTTTGCCAAAAACTTATTGTAGTTTACTTTTTATTTCACTGGTCGGTTAAAGGGTTTTGTTTGACACTTAGAAACGAAGCAACAAGTGTTACTGGTTGCCTACCTGTTGCTAGACTTTGAGAAAGGGGCACTATACCGGTATTTTTTTCATACAAATAAACCGGTATTCAATTTCCATGTTAGGTCCACGATCGACCATAATCAAAGAATATCACCCGACGATAATAGGTACTCACTAGGAGACCATAATACACATAGAGTCCGACCACAGAAACTTTGCAGCGCTAGATAAAAAGTAGTTTTTAAAAATCAGTAGGTATCTGACAACACCACAGAAAATGGATTAAATAGTCTTGATACTTGTGAAATTTCTACCATATTTCCCGTCTATGAAAAAATTAAGCTGATGTGCATTTATGGTTCAATAAATGTAATTCTAACAATATATGTCACTATTAACACGGACAAGCCTATACTATTAATAATTAATGTATACATATACTAAATGTTGATAAATAATATTGGGAGATTTGGGAGAATATGGCATTTGGCTTCATCAGAATTATTGAGCTTTTGTAATAGATATGGTGCAAGTTTCATTCCATTTACCCGTCATCAACTCTAAATTTTGTAAACATTGTCGTTTTTGAGCTTGGATCGCCTAATGCTGATTTTTCACTAGTGTAAAATTATTCGTCACGTGGAAAAATCATTCCCGCACGCCGATTTTGTAAGGTTTCGCCACGTTTTTCCCGTTCATCACAAAACACAACGAATATGTAAACTATATGTAAACGATTTTGACAAAACGCATACCATAGAGAATGACGTTTAGTAACTGCTAAAACATTGCCGTGTATGTATATAACTAGTTTATAATTCGCTGTCATATTATTGCGCTGCAAAGTTTCTGTGGTTGGACTCTAGTAGAAATTAAATAAAATGGACCTAAAAAAATTCCATACCTACTAAATTGTTGCCATGTTTAAGCATAATTTAATTATGCTATAGTTAAGCATAATTAACTATAGCATAATTATAGTCCAACAAAAAATTATAGAAAATTATTGATGTCGCCACTCTCTACGTAACTGGCTCATTTTTGCTTATAATAGAGCCCTTCAACGTGCACACTAGCGCCACAGCTAAATAATCGTGATTATTTAAATTTAACAAAAGATATTGAAAAAAGGGGGCCGCTACGTACTGTATTGTGTATTTAAGTACCTTTTGAATACATCAGACTAGTTTTTATATTGCTGGATTCGTCAATCTATGCGTCCAAAGTTAAAACGGCCGTTTTTGTTTTGTGTTCCTAGATCGACGTAACCAGCAACAAAAACACTAGTTTGATGTATTCGAAAGGTACTTAAATACACATTACAGTACGTAGCGGCCCCCTTTTTTCAATATATTTCGTTAAATTTAAATAACCACGATTATTTACCTGTGGCCCTAGTGTTCACGTCGAAGGGCTCTATTATAAGCAAAAATGAGCCAGTTACGTAGGAAGTGGCGACATCAATAATTTTCTATATTTTTTTGTTGGACTATAATTATGCTATATAGTCTGTGCGGAAAGAGAAGAATCGTGGAATGTATGGGGCCCAATACATTCCACGACTCTTCTCTTTCCGCACAGACTATAGTTGATAAATGGCTAAAACTCGGAGTAATTAACAATGGAGCCGCCATTAACAGGCGTTCCCCTCTGTCGAAAATAGGCGGCCAATGGTCAACCATATGTATGGACTGACGTTTATCTGACATGACGTACCTATACATTTGATGTGCCCCTCCCCCGCAAAAAACGGCAGACTATTTTGTACCGATAATTTTAGACATGGCGTCTCCGTTGTTAATTACTCCGAGGGCTAAAAGCATAGTTCAAGTCAGACCAAGCTAAGTCTACATCAAAGGTCTACATGGCATTTGCAATAAAAAGTGTGGAAATGTCATCATTAATGTCAAATTTTGTTTGAGTCGGCGCAGAGAGCTTAGATCAAAGCTTAGACGCTTTCTACCCGAGCCTGTGGAGAGCTACCTCTAGCTCTAGAAGTCGGACCAAGAAAAGTCTGCAGTGGATTTAATAGCCCACGCAGTGCACGTGTTATTTTAAACGTCAAGCTTCTATGAATTGTTTTTATGATATTAACGAATATTACAACTTTATGGAGTCTAAATAATATTAAAAGCCTATACACATGTAAACATTCTGCATGATACGTATGCATAAAATATTGCATGCGATTTTATAAGTACATAATAATGCGGTGCCCTAACAGGGTTTGTGGTAAACGTACTGATGTTTAGTTATATAAGACCTATTGTAAACCCACAAAAGCAATTAATACTTTAATGAAATGAAATTATGACATTATGACGTATAAATAACACTTACACTGCGTGGGCCACCCCTGGCCCACGCAGTGTAAGTGTTATTTATACGTCATAATGTCCCCCCCGGGGACACTCGGAACATAGTTAACGTCAGTAAAGATGGCGGATGATGGCGTCAATTTAGAAAGAAAGAAAAATTGCGTAAAGCAGACTTCCGATTATGCAAACTACGTCATTAGATGTGTCACTATAAAATTGATACAATTTTAAGGCATTAATACAACATTGAGAAGGTTACATACCTAGTTTGTCAAGACCTTTCTTTATTTGTAATGTTGGTTACTTAGCAACTGTTGTTTACTTGTCAGACCAAAATAAATGTCGTAACTCGTAAACAAATTATATAAGATAATTATTCTCTATTAATTTTAAAGTGTAACCGAGTAAAAATGGAGCAAGCATTAAATACGAAAATAGGGAAATTAGCCTCCCAATATTACAACACCTGGAGGTTTAAAATTTTTAATAGTGCTCAAGAAAATGCCGGGAGGTTTAGATATTCTCGAAAGAAAAATGAAAAATTCCATCGTTAGCGCTCACTGCAAATAGCGATGAAAAGGACCTGTGTATAAGTTCGAAACTATAATAGTGCAATTTTAATTTTGGTGACGACAAACATGTACTATGACATTCTGCAAAAAATCGTGCGTCTTGATTCCGCTAAAGACACGTCGTGGGAGGAACTGGAGCGCATATTATGGAGGTACCTGCTTAGACAATGGATATAGAGTCAGAAGCTGCAAGCGGTAGATTCCTGCTATTAATAGGTACTATCTGTATATACCAAATTGAAGGCAATAAAATACTTTACTATTACTTACTATTATGTTTCTGTTATATTCATTCCACTCTTTAAAACCTTTTCTACATAATATTAGGTCTACTTGGGCGGTTTACAAGTAAATTTTTTGTTTGACTTCTTGTAAACAATACAGTTATTTGTTACAAGAAACCAATCAAAAAATGGACTTTTAAACCGACCAAGTAGACCTAATATTATGTGGGACAAAAGTACACGTATGGATGCATATGTAGTTGTACACGCACACATACATACTTAGTTTCCGGGGAGAATCAGAGATGGCGCTTTCAAATGAGTTTCCATAAAATGCTTCAAGAGGGCTCTCTTTACCTATTATACTTACTTTACTCTTTGGCGTGGGCTATCAAATCTGCTGCAGACTTTTCTTGGTTCGACTCTTATCATCATCATCACTCACGGAGTGTCGCACCCACTGAAATATGAAACCTATTATACAGGTCTATGGTCGCACCTCAGTGATTCGCCCGAGCGTCTAGTGCTAGTGTAGACATGGCTTTAAGAAGAATATATATTATTTTCTCTTCCACTCTTATTTAAGCTGGCCTGCAATAAATCATTTACATGACATATTACATCATATATAAATCAAACAAAGAACAAAAATCACAAATCAAAAGTGAAATTACAATTACAATGCGTATTGAATCGAAATTGTATGTAAAATAAACCAAATAATGGAATTCCTTGAAAGGATAAGCAGGACATTTGAAAATATAAGAACCACAATTAAATGTAAGGACAGCGGAGACAAAGTAGCTGCCCTGAAGAGGGATATCCAGTCTCTAGTGGCGGAAATCACTGTTCTTGGTAAGCAGAACCATGAAGACTACATCCGGGGTCTCGCCATGGAGGGGTACTTAGCTTTGTTGACCGCTAAAGTCTTGCCGATTCCCCTGGTCGAGAAAAGGAACGTACTCCAGATAGCGTTCGAGAAACTCAAGCCTTACGCTCTTCGAAATGAATGCCTCTTCATTTACCTTCGCATTCAGAATCTTTTATGCTATTACCTGATTAATCTGGAACAGTTCCAACTCGCGCAAGATATCCTCGAAGCGACAGAAGACTTATATGACGAGATAGTCCCGAAAGCGGACGTTTATCTAGATGCCGAATACATGTTTACGTGCGACCCGCTTCCCAATGTCCGTGCTATCAGCCCTGACAAGATTGACAGAATCATCACCAACAATGTTCAAATGCAAGCATTTTTGTACAACAAAATGAACATACCAGACAAGTACTGTCTATACAATCATACGGCGCTTCGGAGACAGTTGGATCTGAAGGAAGGAACACCGCAAGACTGGGCTTTGAGAGTGGCGAGATTAGGCAACTACTTCACCTATTTACACCAACTTGGGAACGCTCGTCACCACCTCTGCGCCGCGTACCATGTCCTTCGGACCTGCCACGACAAATGCAAACTGATGCCTGAAGAGTTTGTGATGCAGAAAACCGATTTCGAAATTCATTTCCTGGAGATAGGTCACCACTTCGTCAAATACGGTTTGACGTTATTCAAACTATCCAAGAAGCATGTTTTGGATAAGTATTTTTCTGAAGGAAGTTCGAAGGCTGATCTTTGGAAGACGGTAAACCTGGGACCGGAGAAGCTTGAGAAAGATACTGAGAAGTCGCAAGGGGATATGCCGTCGGACAATATTTTCTGTTTCGCTTCACTAGATTTAAAGGAGATAGAAGCGAGGGTGCCTGCACAGCTTGTGAGCAGTAGTGATGAGGCGCGCAAGCTATTCACTTTCACGCATAAATGGATCATGCGCACGAAACACTATTACGACTTCGAGCATCACCAGGCCCAATACTTATCCTGTTCTCTCCAGCTGTCTGAGTTGTACGAGCACTTGGGTTTCTTCGAAAAGAATATTGATAACCAATACAATATACAGAAGCGTCGTTCCGAAGTGCTGGAGACTTTGAACGCCCTTCTCAAGACCTGTGACAATGTGATGTCTGTTCAGATTGACGTGATTCGCGAGTTGTCGCAAGTGCAGCTAGAACTAATGGCGTTGAACCTCCAGAAATTGTGGAGAGATGAGTCTCAGACAAATATCTTCAACTTAGACGCGGACGCAGATTCCATCATCAATTCCCTGGACTCTGCTTCTAATAAGACCTTGACAGAGAGAACGCTGAACACGTCTTCGAAGAACATGTTTATGAGGAAGATGGAGGCCGCCACCGCTTTGAACGGGAAGCTGATTAGGCTCAGTGGCCAGCTCAGAGAACCTAAAGTATCTGAAATCAGTCAGATGAGCTTTGGGTGGCTCTCAATGAAAGAGGACGACAGATTTAATGGGAATTAAGAATAGCTATCCCTTTTAGTTCAAAATAAATGCATCAGAAGGATTCCACAAAATATTATTTCAAGATATTTTAACAATTCTAAATTCTTTGTGTATAGAAAGAAACACAAACTTACGCATGTCTTTTAAATTGTCTTTTGTAACTTACCCAATTCTAAACCTTTTCTTTCATGCTTTCAAGTAAAGCTTTGCTAGTTTTTACCAAAGGCGTATGTAGCGTACAGTGAGCATCAATAGTAGCGAATGAAACAACGCTCCAAAAGTATCGGCCATCCGAAAGTATCTAAAATCCTAAAGTATCTGTCAGTCTAATTATTGTTCTACATACAGGGACTTATATTTTTGCATAGCCATTAGACGATGGTAGATATTTTGACGCCTAATTACTTACTTTTGATGCTGACTGTATGTCTGTCTGTAATTATCTTCCACGCTTTAATAGTACTTTGTCAATTAGATATATAGCTCGTTTTTTTAGCATCAGAAATAAGGTAAATAAACTTGATGTGTCTTTTAGTTAATTGAAAAACACATTTTAAAAATAAACAATAAAAAAATAACTATTATGAATCTAATACGATCATTTGTATTCTTCTGCTTTCATAAGTAATAGTTTTTGATTTTTAAAAAGCGTTTTTCAATTAAAAAACATGTCTAGATCGCTTACCTTCTTTCAAGTTCTTTCTAATGCCAAAAAAACGAACTATAGTTTATAGTCACACGCAGATTAAGAATAAGAACTTTTTTGCTATGGGCCACCGTTTACGAGTCATTTACGAAAAACTTAAAATAGGGACCTGGAAATTGATTATAATTAACTTACCCCCTTTTATACCTCATTAAATATTGATCGTAGCGAAAAAGTGTACAGAACCTTTTTTGTGGTAACATAATAAAATTGCGGTTTACGATTTATGACTTATTAAAAAAAACTACTTACTAGATCTCGTTCAAACCAATTTTCAGTGGAAGTTTGCATGGTAATGTACATCATATATTTTTTTTAGTTTTATCATTCTCTTATTTCGGAAGTTACAGGGGGGCGACACACATTTTACCACTTTGGAAGTGTCTCACGCGCAAACTATTCAGTTTAGAAAAAAAATGATATTAGTAACCTTAATATCATTTTAAAGACCTATCCATATGGGATTGATGAAAAATAAAATTTTGAGTTACAGTTCTAAATATGGGGAACCCCCAAAATTTATTGGTTTTTTTTTTTCCTATTTTAGTGTGAAAATCTTAATGCGGTTCACATACTACATCTACTTACCAAGTTTCAACAGTATAGTTCTTATAGTTTCGGAAAAAAGTAGCTGTGACATACACGGACAGACAGACAGACGGACAGACATGACGAATCCATAAGGGATTTTTTGCCATTTGGCTACGGAACCCTAATAACCTAGGGTGCCGCCGGCAGCGGGGCAAGACCCAAGCTACCGCGGGTGGTCAGGGCCGCAGAGAGAGGAACCGGCGGACTTCCGTACCATTCCAAGATCATCGCCACCAAAAAATTTTTATTATAAAAAGTAGCTAATACACTTTAACCAAATAGTACAGTCATTATAGATTTTGACCCGTGAATAATTAGTTCTTGGATTTTTTTTTCGTAGGTCCCTCGGGGGGGTCACTGGGAGTGTAAATTCAAAAAGTAGGCTTAATCAGGCTCCTGCGTATATTCAAAGAATGGTTTTTTTCCAAAAAAACGGTTTTTCTTCAATAACTCGGCCATTTTTGATTTTAAAGTAAAACCGTAAGGACAAAAACTGTAGGAAATTTGATTCTCTACAAGTTAGTCCAGTCATTATATCAAAAAAACCGACCCTTCCCGTGAATAATCAGTTCTTGGATTTTTTTTTTTGTACGTCCCTCGGGGGAATCACTGGGAGTGTAAATTCAAAGAGTAGACTGAATCAGGGTCCTGTGTATATTCCAAAAACGGTTTTTCTTGAATAACTCGGTCATTTTTGATTTTACAGTAAAACCGCGAGGACAAAAATTTTAGAAAATTTGATTCTCTACAAGTTGGGTCCTCACAATTTTTCTTCTAGGATCGATAGTTTGGAAATAAAATTTGAAAAAAGCGACAAATTCAAAATATTTTCAACATCCCGTTTATTTTCAACTTTACGACATAAATGAAGAGGACTAAACTTGTAGAGAATCAAATTCTGAACAATTTTGGTTCCCACCTTCTTTCCCCCAAAATCGATATTTTAGAAATTAAACCTGAAAAACGCGACAAATTCAAAATATTATCATTATCTCCTATGTTCCACGCTTTACGGCATAAATGAAGGGAAACGAAGTTGTAGAGAATCAAATTCTGAACAATTTTTGTCCTCACGGTTTTACTGTAAAATCAAAAATGACCGAGTTATTCAAGAAAAACCGTTTTTCGAATATACACAGGACCCTGATTCAGTCTACTTTTTGAATTTACACTACCAGTGATTCCCCCGAGGGACGTACGAAAAAAACATCCAAGAACTGAATATTCATGGGAAAGGTCGGTTTTTTGGATATAATGACTGGACTAACTTGTAGAGAATCAAATTTCCTACAGTTTTTGTCCTTACGGTTTTACTGTAAAATCAAGAATGGCCGAGTTATTGAAGAAAAACCGTTTCTTTGGAAAAAAAACCATTTTTCGAATATACGCAGGAGCCTGATTAAGCCTACTTTTTGAATTTACACTCCCAGTGACCCCCCCGAGGGACCTACGAAAAAAAAATCCAAGAACTAATTAATCACGGGTAGGGTCGGTTTTTTGGATATAATGACTGTACTAAAAGCAATTATTTTAAGGAAAAGAAAATGAAATCAGGGTTTTATTTTTTGAAAATCACATCATCTAAAGGTCTACCTGTGTCCTCCTCTATAGTTCGTTTTTTTTAGCATTAGAAAGAACTTGCAAGAAGGTAAGCGATCTTGACATGTCTTTTAATTGAAAAACGCTTTTTAAAATACAAAAACTATTACATATGAAAGCAGAAGAATATAAATGATTGTATTAGATTCATAACTTTTACATATTTGCCGTAACTTATTTTTAAAATGTGTTTTTCAATTAAAAGACACATCAAGATTGTTTACCTAATTTCTAATGCTAAAAAAAACGAACTATAACTTTTTCCACATATTCCGAAATTAATGTACTTATGTAATACTTACACGTCTTGGTACAACCAGCAACACTCTTCTTCTTCAACTGTCCATTAGTGGACCTTATGCCTTTTGTAATAAGGTTTACGATGGGCGATGGTAGGTACTAAGTGAAAATTATTTGGAAAGATACACCTCAAAGCATAATGCACGCTGCCCTGCCAGCCACTGTTACTAGCCATTCAACACTCACGAAACTAAAACATCCGCGTCACATTGCATTTTTTTTTATTTAAAAATATTTGAATTGATAATCGGAAATCTGCCGCTGGACATCCTGTATGTTTAGACCAGAAGGGGTACCCAACCTTTTTGTGCTAAGCAGTTATTCACTCTCATTTTTACTTTTATCGCGGAAATATTTTAAAAAAGGTTTTGGCATTTTGTGGTTGTTTTCAATAAAGTTCATATAAACGAATATTATGTACCTCAAATACCTATAGTATTAATCTGGGTACGTATTTAATAGGGTTTCCTTGATTTGACGTGTATTTAAGCTCTATTTTACTAATATACTAAATTGCAAGGCTACCGCCGTTTAATTGAAGCTTTAAAAAAGTTACTTTGGCCATTACGGACTGTTTGAGCTGCACGGGCTGCAATCAATCTGATTTATAATATGTTTAAGTAAAGATGTAATATATAAACTTAGTTTTAGCCAATGCTCGGCGTATTGGGGACACAACGAACAAGATCAACTGTGGAACTCTGACTAGAGCTCAACAATTAACCCGAGTGGGCAACTCAACTGTCGGTACAGTCAACAACAGAGCTATGAATACAGGCAAAGTGCCAAAAATATGTATACACGACCTTAATGTACAGGCAATAAAGGCAATAAAGTACTGTATACATATTTTTGACACCTTGCCTGTATTCATAGCTCTGTTTTTGACTGTACTACCACTACCTACGCGCAAGTTGACAGCGCGTCGGCCTAAATCGCAAACCTCGTAACTCCTCCGGGGGAGTTACGAGGTTTGCGACTATAAGTATTGTTGTCCTAGGTAGCAATTACTAATTTCCTTGAAATTGAGTTACGAGGTTTGCGATTTAAGCGTCATATCGTCAGGTGACACTCTAAACTAATTATCACCACAGGTCGATAGCCATAGTGAACGGTATTAGTACTGTGATAGGGTTGATTTTTGCTTAGTTATTTTATAGTGATTAGTGAGTTTTGGTTGTCATTGACGAAATATCGTAATCACGTATACTTAGGATGTTAGAGTTTTATTTTAGCCAATCGAAGCTTTTAATGGCCAATCACAAACTGCGGGAAATTATGTACCTATTGGTGTGATCTTCAAAGCTTCAAAGTTATGGACAAGCGATAACTGTCAGTGACACATGTTTTTTGAAGTCAAAAATGTACTAAGAGATTCTTCTATTTATATTCCGTCGCCGCACAAATATAGTTAGACCGTAAAAAGTCTGCAGCGATTTTGGTAGCCCACGCAGTGCAAGTGTCATTTTAAACGTCAAACTTCTATGAAATTATGACGTATAATTTCATAGAAGTTTGACACTTACACTGCGTGGGCTATCAAATCTGCAGATTTTGACCGCTGCAGACTTTTATTGGTGCGACTATAACAATTATTCACACAGGGGGCCGATTTTTGAACTTCGATCGCTCGATTTCGGCGCTCGATTATCGGTGGAAAACGGAGGAATGCTAACTTTTTAAATACGAGCGATAGAAATTGGGAATCGAGTGGTATTGACCATATTAGTTGAATTTAAATGCCTAGTAGCGGAGATATTATTGAACGAAATACACGAAATCGAGCAGTCGAAATTAAAAAATCGGGCTCCAGGAAAACAGTTGTCAAAACCTGCTCTGATGGATCTTTATAGTGGCGCCATCTACATTTACTTGCCGGAGATTGGTTATTGTATGTTTATAACAGATAGCGCTTTAACCGCGTATTAGTGTTTATCGTAAAATAAGGGACACCTTCGTGTTCATTAGATTTCAAATTCGTTTCTAGGGTGATATTGTAGTGTGTACATTCAATCATAGATGTCGCTTGTATCTTAAAAGCAAGTATAGGTTCTTTACGGTACTATATAGAGAGAACAATAGAACCCACCATCAATAGGGCTCCGTTCGACCACAATTTTGGGGTTAGCCATATATATAGTCCTCCACATCGATTTCGATGACGGCGACCTCAACAATCAAGGGTTTTTCCTCTTATGAGCTCTTATGTGGCTGGCCAGGCCAAACTTGCTCTTAAAAACTCTGTCACATTCACGGCAGTAGAGTTGACCGGCGGTGTTGTACGTATACACGTAGGAGGGCATAGGCCTTTCCTTGAGTTTTTGGCGTTTTACGTCTAGCGTCGCGAGGCGGTTAGCCATAAGCCGCGCGTGACGCTGTCGCCACCTAGCGGCCATATCTGTGCTGATCGTGACAGACTCGTTTTGTTAGAGACTGAGCCTTCTGTGGCAGGGCTCGGAACCGGTTTTATTTTAATCCCAACATAGCCCAATATTTTTAATCACGTTATGCTCTTAACGTAGGAATCATGTATTTAGGTAACAACTTCGTAGTATTAGAGTGTCCCATTCTAAGTGAAATAAAATAATAAACCAAAGAACGTAATAATACCGGTATTTTTTGTATGAAGATAAAACCGGTTCCGAGCCTTGCTTAAGTTTCGATTGGTGTTTTCTATCAACGGTTACCGTCTTGACTAGGCCCCCTGGTGAGCCGTAAGCTTATCTGTTACCTTTATTGTACAGTCGCCATCAGATATATCGGAGCGGCCAAGGTGCTCACAAATATCTGAACACGCCTCTATTGTTGGGGAGTTAGAGCGCGTGCTCAGATATTGTGAACACCTTGGCCGCTCCGATATATCTGATGGCGACTGTATATGTTAGGAAACCTAGGAACAGGATGGATAGGTATAAATAACACAACACAAATGTATTTTTCGACGTTTTTATAACAAGTAGTCCCAATAAAATCTTACAAGTTCCCTTTGTACAAGAATGGAGTAACCTCCGTGACAAACGAAAATTCAGATAATTTGTGGCATAACATTATTTTGGGATAGTGCTTAAACGAAGATTCTAGCGAATGGGATACCTATATAGATGTAGTGCGTAATTATTTTCCATCGTATTTTCACGGAAATGTACGAACGTGTCTTGCTATGTCAGTCAGTCTCGGAACAAAAAGCACTGAGGTTGACTGGAGTAGCATGACAAATACGAACGTCTCCGAGAAAATACGATGGAAAACAATTTTGCACTACATCTGTACAATATGTGTCCAAAGTTCGTTCCCGCGGGCGCACCAGATCGGACCCCGGACACAAGCATATACTCTAAGTGCTCGCTACCCACCATTGTTGGAAGAACTACTTACAATTTCTAGGGTATGTAAGCCAGAGCGGCTCCTACTGAAGAAAGGACGCCTAGCACAAGGAATAATTATATACTGTACTCGCACAGTGTCATTGACGGCCAGCAACATGGGCGCCAGCAATATAATTGCGTGCGTGCGATAGAGGCGGGTGTGTGCGTAATTCCTGTGCTAAGCGTCCTCACTTTTAAAAGTGACAGTCACAGCCATTGCCCGGTTTTTCGGGGGCAAAACGTACCATTGATTTATTGAATAGCGAATAATAGATATCGATAGCAAAGAATTTCTAAATCATAATAACGAATCGTAAATCTAATGTGACGAATGTGACCCATCCGTGAAGTAATAATAGTTTGATAACCACGGGAAGAAAGGCACTCATTTCTGGGAGCGCCAACAGTCCGAGGCTGAAATTATGCCTTTCACCCGCGTTAAACACACTACTTTTCATTCCGAATACGAGGAAAGTAAAATGCATGTCTTTTTTATAAAAACATGACTAAGTATAATTTTTTTATAGTATATTTTGAGGGTACTTTCAATTATCAAAATATAGGCAAATAAATAGTGATTTGTGGAATGGGAAGTTAAATGTCAAAATGAAAATTGTATAACAAATCCATTTATACCCAATTTTCAATTGCTTATCGTAAAACAATTAATAAAATCGTACTTGGAACCTAAAATGCTCTAGTGCAGAAACGTATCATTTTCTGCACACCTTTTACAATACGTACAATAACAATGACCCTCTTTCAGAGCATGAGAAATGAAAAACAATATTAAAGTGTTCCTTAATTAGCTATTTGCAAGCCTCTTTGATTTATTTTCGTTGCAACTGTAAAAATCTGACATCTGACTTTGACTCTAGTCATTCTGTCAATAATTAAAGTTACATTTAATAATTTAGTACCTACATTTTATTGTAAAAGCGATTATAATATTTAAAAATGACATACTTTATCGATATGGGCTATATAGTAAGTTTCACTTGTCCTCGCACTCTTTAAATGTTAAGGCTCCTCTACACGATGGGCCAACGCCGGCCACTCCAAGGGACGCATTTATGCGTTAGAGGGAGCAAGTGATATTGCTATCTCATTCTACCGCATGGCTGCGTCCCTTGGAGTGGCCAGCGCTGGCCCATCGTGTAGAGGAGCCACAAACCAAACTGCACCCGTGAAACCGGGGTATGGCTGACAACTCTAGGGCGTAGAATGACAATCGTTTACCGACAAAGCCCAAGAAAACTAAAAAACGTATCAGGATGACAGATGCGACGACAGAGGGCCTACCGCGAACCACGTTCGACGTGATGCCTCTATGTCCCACTTGAAAATTCGTACGTAAGTGTGACAGGGAGGCAACACGTCGAACGTGGTTCGTGGTAGGCCCACAGGTCACATCATCATCATTCATTCGATTGGCGCTATAAACAGTTGTCACTTGACTATGGCAGAATTGTCGCTGTCACCTTGTCGAATAGGGTATGCCAATCGCTCTGGCCTTAATCTAAAATCCATTATAATATGGCTCCTTTACACTATGGGCCAACGCCGGCCACTCAAAGGCACCCAGCCATACGGTAGAATGAGATAGCAATATCTCTTGCTCCCTCTAACGCATAAATGCGACCCTTGGAGTGGCTGGCGTTGGCCCATCGTGTATAAGAGCCAATAGACCTTTAGCAATGCCAGAACTTAGGTCTGTTAGACTTGTCTAGACTAGCGGGTTTAAACCTGTAACATCTTATTGTAATTTACATTTTTTTAACAAGGATAACGAATGGAGTTCATTCGTAAAGTGGTACAGTTTTGCATCCAGATGTACATTTGTTTTAACCACCACCGGTAAAGCCCGTCCAGACGGGATGATCAAATTGACAATATTGTTCAGATAAAAAATTGCCTTCAATCTCATCTAGCGTCCAATACCTACACAATTTCGTAATGATTCGGCGAGCTAATGAGCTAATTGACAATTTAATCAGATTGGGCCTAAAATTGGCTTGTCGCTCAAGACACAAATCTAACAGATCTAAAGTCCAGTGCAGAACGTTTCAGTCATACCGCCATGCCCTTTTGGCTGGCGCTTCGGTCATACCTTAAATCCACCTTAAATCTAACATCTTAACATTGAGCGCTTGTATTTAGAATATACAGTATAGCACGAATCACTTGATACTACCCCTGCTGCTAAAGATATTATATTACTAATGGTGAATACCTGAACACGAAAAATAAGCACTGAAAATCGAAAAATGTAATTTTAAGCGACAAAAATGGTAAGTGATTATTTGTGACGTTATCTATGAATTGTCGATGGCGCTTACGCCATTATTAACGATGCTCCGATATACCACGTAAATACAATGCCTTGCGACGCTGGGCGGCGTAAGCGCCATCGACAATAAGGTCTGTTTTTATAGATAATGCCCCATTTTAGTTCAGACTTGGAGCCTTATGATTCGTAATTTTATTGACTTATAATCTGTCAAGTCAGACGTTAGACGTTATTTATATTATGATTTTCAATGACCGCCAACACGATTTGATGTCTAACCCGCTTATTCATAAAACTTTACGAGCCTGATTTAGTTAAATTATGTTGTATCCCTTTCTTACTAAATCATAGGTCAAAACAGCAGATAAAGACAAACGATTATTAGCTAACTGAGGTTGGTAATGAGTTTATGGATAAGGGGGTTAATCGTTAGGAATAATTCATTTTAAATTTGAGCCAATTTTCTTAAAGATTTAATAGGCCAGAGCACACTGGCTGCGTATGCGTAGACGTGCAGTTGCGTGTGAGCTAACGGCTCCTCTACACGATGGGCCAACGCCGGCCACTTCAAGAGACGCAGCCATGCGGTAGAATGAGATAGCAATATCACTTGCTCCCTCTAACGCATCAATGCGTCCCTTGGAGTGGCCGACGCTGGCCCATCGTGTAGAGGAGACATAAAATATTGGAGATGTAAACACACACGTGACGCAAGCCAATCTATATAGTACACGTGCACTTCTACGCATCCAATGTGCACAGTCCTCTTATATCCATAGTGAAATCATTTTCCGGTATAA
The DNA here is from genome assembly GCF_963556715.1 of Cydia fagiglandana. NCBI lineage: Eukaryota > Metazoa > Arthropoda > Insecta > Lepidoptera > Tortricidae > Cydia > Cydia fagiglandana. Next base: position 7,302,391 of record NC_085959.1, read on the forward strand.
TATATGTACAAATATTTTGCACCTCGGTGGCGCAGGGTGACCCATTCCAATAGGCAAGTAATTTGCACCGCGGTGGCACGGGTGACCCATTCCAATAGCCAAGTACTTTGCACCGCGGTGGTGCGGGTGACCCATTCCAATAGTCAGGTATTTTTTTATATTGTTATAGTCGGACTGAGCTAACTCTGCACGTCATTAGCAATGACAAAGTGTGGCAATGTCATCACGAATGTCAAATTTCTATAAAAATAAGACGTTTATAATGACCCACACTTTGTTCTATTGCAGGGTCCATAATGCGTAATTATGTTCGCAATAAATGCATTGTCCTGTCTTGTCGGCGCAAAGTCAGCTTATGGCTGCTCTACACGATGGGCCAGCGCCGGCCACTCCAAGGGACGCATTAATGCGTTAGAGGGAGCAAGTGATACTGCTATCTCATTCAACCGCATGGCTGCGTCCCTTGGAGTGGCCGGTGCTGGCCCATCGTGTAGAGGAGCCATTAGACAGACTATTACATTCTGGTTTTTATTATAATTCATATAAATTTGACTATAACCGCTGTTTTTCGTTGATAAAGAGGTAGATGTAGTAAATGTAGTCAGCTTGGCCGGATAATTTGTGATCAGATCGGATAAGTTGGATTCACCGTTTTGCGAAATTTGGTTGTAAATGCCATTTTTTTTAATATTACGTCTATTCTGGCTTTAGATCAGCGGAACACGAAAATAATGTATGAAAAAGATCGTGCTAAAAAGTCTTAGCAACAGCCAAACACACATTTTATGGAAAGGTACGTCTTTTCTCATTTTTCAAAACAAGAATTTCATCAATAATATTACCTAAGGGCTCCTCTACACGATGGGCCAACGCTGGCCACTCCAAGGGACGCATTTCTGCGTTAGAGGGAGCAAGTGATATTGCAATCTCATTCTACCGCACGGCTGCGTCCCTTGGAGTGGCCGGCGTTGGCCCATCGTGTAGAGGAGCCATAACATTTTGCAAAGATGTTTCCGATAGACAATGGGTATCATTTTGTACTCTTCACTTGTGTTTATATACAAAGCTTTTTTTGAGATAATTTGACGTGTTTTCTAAAGACAGATCTGTTAAGTTCAGAAAGTACTATTCAAATTTTCTAACCTTACACTACTTAATAATAATCGTTGCGTAGTAAAACCACAGTAAAACTATTTTATAATAGTTTGGTTTGCTATACTTAATACTTATTTACGTAAGTATAGCAAATCCAAATATATTAAGGGGCGTAGATAGTTGAAAATCGTTTTGGAAGAGTATCTACAGTTTAGTCAAAGGAGAGGAGAGCACTTAAGGCTACTCACAAGAGTCTGTGCGGAACTGCGGAGCCGGATTTGCTTCTGCGGCGGTAGCACGGGCGCACTTTTATCGCTTATCACCATGCCGGTCACGTTCTAACAAGTACCTATGTAAGCGCGAAAGTGACGGGCATAGTGACAGGGCATAAAAATGGAACCATGCTGCGCCCGCAAGGCTGGCATACTCAACGCCGACACAAATAAAAGATCGGCTTTTTCCGATTCCGCGTCACTTAGGAGCTTTAGTATCGCGCTTGTATGTTTCCGCCACGGCAGGCGATGTGGTGGAATATGTTCGCAAGAAGACTCGTTACGAGCTGAGGGTGTTCCAGTTGCGATCGCGCCATTTTGTGCACTTAAGCTCGTTATGGCTCCTCTACACGATGGGCCAGCGCCGGCCACTCCAAGGGACGCGGCCATGCGGTAGAAGGAGATAGTAATATCACTTGCTCCCTCTAACGCAGAAATGCGTCCCTTGGAGTGGCCGGCGCTGGCCGATCGTGTAGAGGAGCCATAAGCTCGTTAGTGGTGCGCGTCCCGCGGCCACTGCTGGAAACCATCGCGAGCGCGGGCTTCTGGCCGAAGGGTGTGGTATTTCGGCGGCTAGGTACATGGGAATCTGCCGAACTCGACATCGGAACAGGTAAGGTAGCAAGAATCTGTTCATCATCATCATCATCATCATCATAACTTAAGAGCTTTGCTCTTGTCGGTGGAGTAAGAAAGTTAGTTTTTAAGGTTATATTTATTGCAGGTATAGATGTATGTTAGTCTATGGGCCATTGTGGCATGACATAATTGTATTTTTTTGTAATTCCTAAAATTTACTAAACCATTTCCACTAAACTACAGATACTGAGCCAAACCGTCAATATATTGTCAGTTCAATTATTAATTCTATTACATTTTCGTTCAAAAGGAGTTCACACTCGTTGGTTTGCGACTTATTTATTAAAAATGCTAGAAAAATGTGCCAAAAGACACAAGTACACAGCCAGTTCATGGTGTCTTTTATTAGCTATCTACGCTCCTTGTGTAGTAAAAGCCTTATACCTATTTTATGGCTCCTCTACACGATGGGCCAACGCCGGCCACTCCAAGGGACGCATTTATGCGTTAGGGAGCAAGTTATATTGCGAACTCATTTTACCGCATGGCTGCGTCCCTTGGAGTGGCCGGCGTTGGCACATCGTGTAGAGGAGCCATTAAGAATCAAAGCCAGGTGTGAAAATCTATGACAGAAGTTTTACATTTGGAGTTTAGGTAGGTATTTTCAGACATAGAAGTTATTGAGCAAAATAAAGTGAGTGACAAAATAAAATATCGACATGTCTATTATCGGTGTTACGTACCTACCTTAACGTTATAACTTAGATATTTATTATATGTATTTTATAAGAAGATAGCTACCGCGAAATACACGTTCGATATCTCCTTCTCTTTTGATATATTGGTAGTTTTCTATTCTTTTGGCACTGTATACTACAGTTTACGTTATATTTTTTATGTACCTACTAAATATATGTAATAAATGAATTATGTACCGCTTTGTAATTTGCATTATTGAAATTTCTCGGTTACTTACCTAAAAGCAAGTTGAAGTTACATATTTTACATATTAATCTACCTATGACTTATCGATAACAGATTTATTGATGTTTCATTTTCTTAAACACTCGTTTTTGCCACAAAAACTTCTATGTCTGATTATTTAGGGTTCCGTACCTCAAACGGAAAAAACGGAATCCTTATAGGATCACTCGTGCGTCTGTCTGCCTGTCTGTCCGTCTGTCACAGCCGATTTTCTCCGGAACTACTGGACCAATTAAGTTGAAATTTGGTACACATATGTAAGTTTGTGACCCAAATACGGACATGTAACGTATTTCAGTTTAAATCTTGTCCTTTGCGACCTCCGTTGCTAAGTACCCCTAAACCACTACCATCAGTTTTGACACTGACAGATACGCTCGCGTCTAAATAACTTACTTTCTATGCATCTCGCTCGTACTCGCATATTAGTACAAGCGAGATGTATAGAAAGTAATTTACGTAGACGCGAGCGTATCTGTCAATGTCAAAACTGGTGGTAGTCGTACTAGTGTAAATTTCATTCGATAGCTTGACGTGACGTACGTGTTTGCGTTAAGTTCATTTTGTATGGGATTTAAAGTTGCGCCCATGACGTCAGTCACGCTATCAAATTGACAGTAGGGGTTCTGGCGTCAGTACGGTCAGCAGCAATAGTTGCTAAACGGGCGAGGTGTTCGAAATTACCTTGACGCGCTCTTATTGTCTTGACAATAAAGTCGCGTCAAGATCATTTTTAACACCTGGTCCGCTTAGCAACTTCTGCTGCTGACTGTACACCCCACCACTGAGTGATAACTGATAATGATAATTGCTCCTGTTAGGTACAATCGCCATCAAATATACCGGAGCGGCCAAGGTGCTCAAAAATATCTGAACACGCACTCGAACACGCACTCTAACGCCTTGACAATAGAGGCGTGTTCAGATATTTGTGAGTACCTTGGCCGCTCATATATATCTTACGGCGACTGTACATAGCGGCAAATTTGAACGTACACTTTGACATCAAAATGATGTCTAATTGATGTCATTCAGTTATCATTCACGTACGCATTTCGCTCGTACTTTAGCGCGAGCTAGACACACGGGGCGAATGAGACCAGCTAAATATCATTTTGTTGTCAAAACGTTTGAATTGGCCTCATTGTCTATTGCTTTTGCAAAATTACTTGGCATTGGCAAAATGGCTTTAACTGACATGACATAAGTTTATTCTAGCCAAAACTTTCCACAAATTTCACAAAGGTGACACTAACAACTGTATTGAATGTTGAATGCATCATTATTATCAAGTTATCAGCGAATAGTGACTACAGAACAATGTGGCAGTGAGTAAGCGTAGTCACAATTGTCATTGTCACCTGCACGGCTACCGCGAGTTGGCATTTGACATTTGCGTTAGCGACAGCTTGACGTCGATCGCATTCCCTCTCAAGAGCGTTATCACACTGTCCGATCCGATATCGGAGTTAGGATCCCACATCCGCGTAGTCAGGCCGTGGGGCCACGCCCGGCGTCGTCGTCATTAGCGGTCACGCACACTACAACAAGCATTATGCCTAAACATACGCACACAAACAATAATTATCCGACCGACAGCTGACGGGGGGCTCTGACATGGCAGAATTTATCGGAAGCGCCTTTCCGATATCGGATGTCGGAAGGCGCCTATCAACTGCTGCAGGAGAGTGTCGTTTGCATTAAGTCCGGCTTTTTTGTATATCGTTTTTTATGGCTCCTCTACACGATGGGCCAACGCCGGCCACTCCAAGGGACGCATTTATGCGTTAGAGGGAGCAAGTGATATTGCTATCTCATTCTAACGCATGGCTGCGTCCCTTGGAGTGACCGGCGCTGGCCCATCGTGTAGAGGAGCCATTAGTAATGATGCTTTATTAAATGTATAAATAAATACAGAAAAACACATTATTTCTGACATCCGATATCGGATCGGACAATGTGATAACGCTCTTAGGCCAATCTTGACTGGCTTGGCTGTTTTTTGCAGAAGCCTACAATACAAGTTATGCGTTTGCAAATACAGTGGTTTTAACTTTCTTGACGAATTCATACATTTTTTGTTACTACGCAACGATTTCCAAATTGAACCTAATTCCATGGTAATACGATTGAAAATGAAACGTTCGCAACAATGATGGGCAACAAGACATTATATAGTACATTATAGACTATACTAAGCCCTCCGACCAATACAATTTTATAGCTGTCCATTTCTTTTTTTCGCGATTTCTTGTACATCTGCAATATAATAATAAACCATCAATACCATTTACTATCATAAATATCCATTTATTCACTTGGACGTCGCGGTAATATTTTATTTCGATTTCCGCATTTACACATTCAAATAAAACATTTTATTCAAATTAAAATAGGTTATTTGTTATGTATCATAAAAAATAATATTTCTAAAGATTTAAACTAAGCTTAAGGTATCAAATAAAAGTATATACCTATGTTATGTATGTATAACCAGAACAAATTTTGCATGTAATGGCTTCCCTACACGATGGCTCAGCGCCGGCCACTCCAAGGGACGCATTAATGCGTTAGAGGGAGCAAGTGATATTGCTATCTAATCCTAACGCATGGCTGCGTCCCTTGGAGTGGCCGGCGCTGGCCCATCGTGTAGAGCAGCCATAACAAAATAAGGTAAACGCCTCATTCGCTTTTGGCACTCAAAATTCTTGACGGTTGAATTACTGTTTTCCTTTGGACTTATCAATAAGAGTGTCAGTAATTGAAACGTTTACCCCAATCTTTAATTAAAATATTTGTATGCAAAATCAATCAGGCCCACTTGCACCATTCCACTAACCTGGGGTTAACCGGTTAAACCTGGCGTTACCATGGTTACCAGTACAATTTTACATTAGGTTAACGGTTTAACTGATTAATCCCGGGTTAGCGGAATGGTGCAAGTGGGCCTGATAATAAGTGCATTTTGTTTTAGAAAAAGAAGTTCGACTTCTTATCACGATCACACATTATGAGCAAATATTTTTGGATGTATCCCACACACACACACACACACATGTGTATTTTGACACTTTTCCATTAGTACCAAGGCTTCCATTTATACCTATTAAGGTTTTGATATATTTATTTTTTTCATGTTCGGAAGCCTAAGCCCTCATCCCTCACATAAACGAAAAAACGCCCACTACATATAATGCGTAACAATGCATCTCCTAACGCGTGTTCACACACTGGTTGTAAATGTTGTAATGTAAGGAATTATAAGACGAATGTCATATACGCTTTAAGATACGAGCATGCGACATAAGCGCTGTGACCTATGACAAGTCATATAATTTCTTACATACTTACTCAATAATTGAGACGCTTCTGTAGTGTATATACCTACTTAGCCGCTAAAATACAATAATTTGTCATATTCTTTGAAAAAAACAACCGACAGTCATAGGCAACATAAATCAACCAATGTTCTCATATTTATGAATATTATACTTATCTTAATATTTAAATCATATTTTACAAATTATTATTAGTAATATAACTACATTTGTTATCATCTTAATATTAACTCCGCTACGCCCAATTCTCTCCCACAGCTCTAAAATTGCATTGCTCGCGTCACGCTAAAATAAACTTTATTTACACACCCGAAGGTCCATTACAAATCTAGTTTAGAACTTATCGATTGAGATTTGCCACCAACTTAAACTTAATATTGTCCGTAGGTTAGAGCGAGAACGCGGGCGCACGACTTCCTGGTTTTTTTTTGTCTCACTCAGTCCCCTCGCATGTATTCTTTCGACATAAACTTGCGTTCGTCCCATCTATTATTTGTACTTATAACGCCATCCAAAAATAAAAGAAAGAACTGAATTTTTATCAACTTTTTATAAATTCTGAAATCATAGATGCGAACAAAAATATCTCCCATAAATATTTATAAGTACCTGTTTTGTAAGATACTTTAAGATTTTTTAAGACTTAATATTCAAGAGCATTGTTAATAAATATTTCTCGGAGCAAATTGAACATGACGGTTACATACTAGTTCATATTGCCCCTGTATTATTTGAACCCCATCCGAACGTTTTAGAATTCTGATGTTTGAACGTACCTATTTATTTGTTTTATTAGCATTAGAAAAAAGGTAAACAATCTTGATGTGTCTTTTAATTGTTAAACACGTTTTAAAAATAAGCCACGGCAAATATGTAACAATTATGAATACATATAATATGGTCATTTATATTCTTCTGCTTTCATAAGTAATAGTTACAGATTTTTTTTTAGCGTTTTTCAATTAAAAATCATGTAAGATCGCTTACCTTATTTATAATGCTAAAAAACGAACTTTATCTCCCCTTTTTAAATTCATTACAACATTTAATTCTTTCAAAAACAAGCACCGCCACGGCACCCAAGCCCCGCCCCGCGTTCAAGCACTAAACTAATTAAAAATATAACTACAATTACATAAAAAACGTAATATTGAACTAAACTCTCAATACTTGTAAGTACATTAACATTAAAAATATTATTACTCATTTTAGAATATTGTTTTTATAAGACTAGGCAGTATCGCATTGCCTAAGCCTCGAGATATTATTTGAAATCACGGTGCTCCCTAAATCTAGTTTGTTAGATATTACCGTAAGAATAATTAGTAATACGCACAGAAACGACATTAACGCCATCAAGCTAATATTTAATAATCCTCCGATATAATTATACAGCATTAGGGCTCATTAAGACGATGCGAGAACTCGCATAAGAGTTTCTTTACATTGAGGTATTTCATCGGCCGGCTGAATAGGATGTAACCTCAATAGTCCGCAATGTAGGTAACTATACCTATAAATTAAATAGAAGCGCAGGGCAGCGCGGGGCAGTGCGGCGTCTAAATGAGCCCTTAGTGTAGCTGCATTAACTTCTTTCTTTCATAAAGGGGCCCACTGATTAACAGTCCGCCGGACGGTATCGGCCTGTCAGTTGTTCATAACTGTCAAAATTTTGTTCTAACTGACAGGTCGATACCGCCCGGCGGACTGTTAATCAGTGGGCCCCTTAAGGGCAAATGGGCGAAGAGCAAGATACTTTACTCTACCCGGGGAAAAATAGAAAGCTACAATTAACATAATGTTCTTTCACTAAAGGGACTACACATTTAATAGTTTTTGGTGTGATTTCTTTCAATTGCTACTAAATGCAAGTAACACATTATCAGTACCGTCTTTACCATAAGGGCACACGGGGCCCGTACCCAGGGCATATATTTGATTACCCATAATAAATAGAAGACCGTAGTAGAAAAATGTTACTTTAATTCGCTTTCTTTACCGAAAGGGCCCCAAATTCTTATGTGCCCAAGGGCCCCAGCATAGTTAAAGACGGCCCTGCACATTATGCTCGCACTTAATACTATTCAACGTAGCAGCCCCTATACGGCTACCATCAATTTGGCATTGACATAAACGCTATCGTGAAAGTAATTCACTTTCTATGCATCTCGCTCGTACTGACATATTAGTGCAAAAGAGATATGTAGAAAGTAAATTACGTTCACGATAGCGTTTATGTCAATGCCAAACTGATGCTAGCCGTACTAATGCGATATTGTCATTCCAAAACTTCGGAAAAAAATCTAGATGAATCTAGAAAGATTGGCAATTGACAATTTCTCAATCTTGACAGTTTGTACACAAAAGAAACCACTTTCTCCTTTGTCAATGGCGCTAAACACGCAAACTAAGGGTCTACCGGGAAACAGGAAAATCGAAATATCATTATCTACCCCACTATCGTTCGAATGTGCAAATAGTGATAGAGAAACAGATAACGAAATTTCGTTTTTCGTGATTCGCGGTAGACCCTCAGCATCGGTTAGTTATTGACAATTGACAAAGTGGACCTCAACCACTACCACCAGTTTTGACATTGGCAGATACGCTCGCATCTACGTAAATTACTTTCTATTCATCTCGCTTGCACTAATATGCGAGTACGAGCGAGATGCATAGAAAGTAAGTTACGTAGACGCGAGCGTATCTGTCAATGTAAAAACTGGTGGTAGTGGGTCTGTGAAAGATGTCGCTGTTTTAATATTGCGTAAACTCGTGGACAGAAATGTCGCTTCTGTGCGGTATTCTTAGGTTATTTTATTTCATTATCGCATTTAGGTTGTGTGTGAGGCTGCCCTTAATTTACTTCGGTGTGAGATGATTTTGGCTATAAGTGCTGTAATAATGGGAATCTAAATCATAAGGGAGTGACAGTCAATCGCTAGGTGACGTAAAATATGTAAAAAAAACTACATCGCCTACCGAGCGAAGCGAGTACAGATATAGTGCATAATTGTTGTCCATCGTCCGTTCCGTGAAAATTCAATGGAAAATAATTGTGCACTACAGCTGTACGGTAAGTACACAAGTACCAAAAATAGACAAAATTAGTTTGTGAAAAAGATATTGTATTAAAAATGTATTATTCTTTTTAAACTTGATTCCTAGTGAATAACACAAGTCACTTAGTCGGGTAAGAGTAAAATTACTTTAAACTGTACTTAAAACTCTGACCGCAAAATCATACTATTCAAAAATAAATTTTCTTTAGGCCTCCAAGAAAGTTTCTAGCAAGTGATAGCTCATTTCTTTCAAGATAGAAAAGCCACTATGTTACAGATGTAGTGCATAATTGTTTTCCTTCGTATTTTCTCGGAAACATTCGTATTTGTCATTCGTCATGCTAATTCAGTCAGCCTCAATAAGTATAAGGGTAGCATTCCATTCCCAACGACAGCTGCACTACTGTCAATTTTACTATGGAAATTGACAATAACAGCGACGCGTTCAGTACCGGTAGTGCAGCTGCGGTTAGAAATGGAATGTTTAACTGATGCGAACGCAAACGTACGCTAGCGATCGACTGCTTATAGCAAACTTATTCGGGTAAAGACTCAGGGTTCGTCACATACAACCATTACACTAAGGACTTACATTTTACCTGTCATAACATGCGAAGCTACGGCGGCGTACGACTCAATGTATAAATGTATAACTACTTTTTTACAAATATTCAACGAGAGACAAAGAAAATAAAAAATGACTTGGAAATCAAGCAATCTTTTTGTACTGATTAACAGTTTAACCTTTTACCAGGCTAAGGAATATATATTTCCCACATACGGCACTTCAAACATGCATGTTTTCTATTTTCGAAAACTATTCGATTGTCATTTTCGAACTGGTAAAGGGTCAACTGGGAGACTGTTTCCCAATTTCCAGGACCATCTTTTTCTTACTGCAAATGGTAATTTGCAAAAAACTTTTACTGTCAACTTTTACTGGTTTGATTATAGTCGTTCTCAAGTCAGCACACTTTAATATTTCTGATCATCCTCAAACACAATACATCATTAAACGAAAGAGATCAAATCATACAGAGTCGTACGTTCGCCGCGAAAACACACATATACCTAAAGCCGTAACAGAACACGATGTTGTGTTGGGCAAAAGCCGAATTTGTGCCGAATTGTGCGACAAAAATTGTCTTTGCGCTTTTATACTAGCCAACGAGGACTTAGTACAGAACCCTCACGGGATCAGGGCACGCTCCTCCGTTGAACGGTCTATTCTAATGGTAACTACGCCTGGAAGAAGGGATTTCGTTTGTGTACTGGAGTTGACTCCAAAAAACTTATAAACCTTAAAACTATTGCTTCCAGCGAGGGCTCAGGTTATCTTATTGTTATATCATATCGATTCATATGTATAGTGGTATATGCACAGCCTAAGCATCACTTCTCGTTCCGCGACCACTCGCTGGTGAGTCGGTGTGATAAATTTATCAACATATCCATCGATACGTTTAGTCTCGAAGACAAAGAGCAAACGTTACGACAACTCCGCAAGTTGGGTAAAGACTGGCTGCGTTTTTAGACCAAATGCCATTCGCGCTATTCGATATAGGTCGCTAAGTTACAAGCTGTTTTTCTTTCCGGCATGTTTCTCGACACGCAAATCACTTAATCACAGAAATAATCATTAATTAGAATATGTATGAATTTAAAAAATAAATTACAAAACATACTTTGCGTGATTTAGACTTTTTGGTCCAACTTGAAAATGCCAGCAGCTAATATAGTTTACTAATACCTCGTTTTAAAAAAAGCAATGAGAAAATAAAACAGTCAGAATAGGTTAGGGCCACTTTCGCGTATCAGGGTTAGCCAACTTACTTGGAGTTAACCGTTTATACAGTACATTTTAACCTTGTACAAACAGTTAAACCCGAGTTAGTTAGCTAACCTTTAGTTAACCGTTAACCTTAACCGTTAGCTAACCCCAGAACTCGCAAGTGGCCCTGTCTTTACCCAAGCTTACACACAGTAGACAAACTTGTCACGCCTGACGATGCTCTCGCAGTAACATTATGTTCGCAGTTACAATGTTACTGTAACATTATGCTGACAGTAACATTATGGTAGCAGTTGACCAACAAAGATATCTGTCCTTCGGTTTTTATACCCGGCAAATAGAGTCATATTATTTTAACCCTTTACTAGGCTAAGGGAAACATATTTCCCACATACAGCACTTCAAACATGTGTTCTATTTTCAATGAGTAAGACTGACATTTGATAGTCATATCTGAACTGTTAGTCTGGTAAAGGGTTAAGTAAAGTAGCATTTTTTTTAAGTAATTAGAACTCAAAACAATGTTTTATAACTAGTTTCTGGCAGAACAGTTGAGTTAAGTCTTTTTTAAATCCCTTAAATCGATAAGTTGTGAAATTACAAAACTTATACAACTAAATATCATAACAAATATCTTTGTCAGCCTTACAATGTTTAACTTCCCGACGAATAAACCTATTCGAGATTAACCCAGCCCCAAACGCCGCAAACCCTTCGCAAAACGAACCTTATTAATACGACTTTAGGTCCATATTCAAATAAGTGTGGCTTTGGGACCTGGTTCTTACATGTTACAAATTAAATCGGTTTCTATTTCATATTGTCGAGTGTACCAACTTATTCTAGTGCCGTGCTTGTCCCCCACACGTATTTTACGGTTTTGTGAAGGAGACAGATTACGGAAACGGGCTATCCACGGTGACCCACTGCGAATCCAGATTGTTTTTTTTTTGTTGTACAACCCGGACGACGTGTAAGGGGCGTACAAGGTCTTTATTGCTATAGGTACAGTCCTGATTAAAAACAGTAAGATATTTAGACGTGCGCGCCGAAATTTAGCGTCGTCGGCGTCTACTCCAAAAATTGCCGCTCGTGCAGTGCAACAGAAGCAAACGACGCGCCGCAATCGACGCTGCAAAATAGGTATAGTCGGCGCTCACGTCTACTAGCCATTCTTATATATGTATAAATTTAAATATTTGTAGAAGTCAGCGACCTCCGTGGGCCTAGCCCTTGCATACGCCCCCTGTACAGAACATGCGTATATATCTCGATCGGCTCAGACCAATGTATCAGTAAAGTCACCTGTAATATGAATTGTGACAAAAAATCTTTAGTTTTTTAAATATGTTCAGGCGTTTCTAAGACACTGTATTCACAATTCCTTCAAACAATACGATTACTTTCTAAGAAAATGTTAAAATGTGTCAATAAATGATATAAAAAGGCGATTATGGCTATGATAGTATGATTATTTGACTCACATTACAGGTGATATGAACGGACCAGCCCCGATATGGATCCCACAATTGTAAGCGTACAGCGCTACGCCGATTTGGCAGCGACGCCGACCAGACAAAGTCTTAACTTGAATTGAGCAGTGTTCAGATGCGTGGACGAACAATTGACTACAACCCTGTGGTAATACTTAACCCCATACTAATAAATATACCGATGTAGCATCACTCACCTCTATCACATTTGGTAATTAATTAATTAATGGTATATCTTTGGTAATTAGATGTGTAAAGTCAGACAAATTCTATAGACTGTATCAAATATTTAAATAAAAGAAAACAAAATCTACCGTGAAACGGCTCCTTAAGCCAGTTGAGGGTAGATGAAAACATTCCAGGATCAAATAATGTAGGTTAAAGACAGGTCGTACAGTGACAGATCCAGGTGGTTAATTTTGTATTTGGTTGGTCATACAATAAATGTTCGCTCTGGACCAATCAAAGTGGCGCGCTCTTGTGTTGGAGGCCAAGATTCATTTTGGGTCACTGCGCCAACCAAGTAAGTAGTAAGTAAGGAGGTATACAATAAATGTTAACTACCCGAAAATGTATACATTGTTTACTTTTATTCAAATACCTAAAAATACAGAGTATAGCTTCGCAAAGTAGATGTACAGATTCATTCTCAGTTCGATAGTAGGAACAAGAAGAATAATATAATTATATAAGTGATAGGAAAATATTCATTGAGTGTATTAGACGTGAAAAGTATAAGAAAAAATCTTGCCCCGAATTTTCAAACGTCTACTTATGAAGTTATGACAACCCAAGGTACCGTTTGCTGTACGGATTCTTACAGCAGTATCATATACAGATGTAGCGCATAATTATTTTCCATCATATTTTCACGGAAACTTACGAACGTGTCTTGCTATTTCAGTCAGTCTCGGTATAAAAATTACTGAGGTTGACTGAAGTAGCATGACAAATACGACGAAGGTTTCGGAGAAAATACGATGGAAAACAATTTTGCACTACATCTGTAGATAGGGTAGTGATGCTACAAAAACCCTATTCTTATTCAACGTGACATCGAGTAACATTTTGAGCGAACATTTTGATTAATAAACTTAAGCTTGTTGATTTTGCAAAGTTGCATATTTCTTATCGTTTCTAGATTATTTATTTGATTCGTAGATTTCACGTTTTCATTTGTCTTTAGTATTTAAATGTTATTCATTAATATTTTTATTTGTTATATTTTTATAAGTTATTGACTTTATACAAAATAATACACCTTTTGACCTTTAGTCACAATAAGCTTTATAATTTAATTTGTGATAAGTCTATTATATAAAATATGTACAAGATACGTAGAGTATTTAGTAAACCATTTAATATTTATTTCAATTCCTTGTAATAGTCGAGAAATTATAAAATATGCGGCCTTGCAAATATGAGTGTATTACAAAAAGAGTTTGTTCTATGGTGACTAAGAATTAGACCCAGAACATTTTCTAGCCAAAACGAGAGATTGACAAAATGAAATATCGACATAGCTGTTATCGATACGTAGATACCTCAAGAACCTCAACTCTACAGACAATAACTAGCATCGTTTAAGAAAATATAAATATGTACCTGCTGCGAAATAGTAGTAGCCTATCTTCTTTAATATATTCGTATTTTTCAAAGATTTTAGGGTACCTAGTACCTACTATTTACAGTATTTTTCGTATTTATAGTCAGGTAGGTACTATTTAAGTAGTGGGGGAAATTTATATGTCGATTTGCATTTGATTTATGGTCTTGTAACATTTCGGCGAATTTCATTTTTTATTTATTGCTTCGATAACAGTTGTGCCGATATTTCATTTTGTCAATCTCTCGTTTTTTTTTTGCTAGAAGGTCTTCTAAGATACTATAAGTTCAGTCAAAAAGCTACTGATATTCAGTCAAAGGAGCCGTAGCTGATGGAAAATAAACGTGTGTCCGACGAGGGGCGTACTTTATAAGCTTTACGTAAAAAATCTTAACAAAAATCGTAAAAGTTACATTAACAATAAAATAATTTATCCTATACTAGAAACGAACAGAAATCGGAGCGTAGCGGGTGTTGCTGATAATAGTCAATTCCGCTCGCTGACACGCATACACACATTAATAGACTTTCCTTCGAGATATGACTTAATGTAGTGATAACAATGAGTAAAAAGAACATGTACACAATAAACAATAAAATACATATTGTAAAAAAACATAACAACGTCACAGCATATTTACATCGTATTCTATACGTGTGGGTTTCCCCACTGCTCCGCACCTGGTACAATATTGTTTCTACATAGATTTAGTTGGCATATAACCCGTGCGGCAATTATAACTGATCGAAACCGCGCCCTACGTGTATCCAATAAAAATCTACTATTTTATAATGAATTCGCCTCTTATATATTATATAGGTAACGCCACCAAAATTAGAAATTGCAACATAAAAGTAAATATAGTTAAACCCTGCTATTTTTGTTGCGCAAATATAACACAAAAGTACTAAATTTACAATTATTTTGTGTTACAAAACATAGAATATCACAAAAGTAGCAGTGTGTTTTACGTTACAAGTGATAATTTTGGTGTTAACCTTATTAACATTAATATAAATGTCAGAAGCTAGTCCTTTTTTAGCTCACCGTGGAGCCATCAGTAAAATTTCCATGATACTATTCGACATGGCTCTTTATACCTATGCGAGTCATAAAATGACACTAACCAGAGAGCGAAGTCATAATAGTGCTACAGTCAAAGGAATCTGCCGTGAAATCTCACTAGATGGCGTGCCTCATTGATTTTTTTTAAACGTTTCGAACAATTTTAGTTTTTTCTTAAAGTTTTTTCACGCTTACTGGTAGCTGAGTCTGTAACTAAGTGCTAGATTCAAAATAATATAAAAATACTTTAAGAAAAAAATAATTTTGTAAAACATTTCTTATAGCACTTCTTTCAATAACAATAAAAGAATCGCAAGGGTTAACATCATTAGTCACTATCTTCGGTTTGCTGATAATAAAAAAATGCTAATGAAATATATGTGTAATCGTTCTCACAAGGTCGCCATGTGAGACTCCAAGCCACCCCGCGACTCCAGCAGAACTCTCCGCCCTCTCTAACGCTAACGCTCGTGACTTAGCCTATTATACCTAATCACATAGATTTAGAACATTTGTTGTGTGGTGATAGGGGCACGGGCTGCATTGCGCCTCAGTCCATGAAACAAGAAGTTGGCTGCGGCCTTTATGGGAGCGACGAGCGGCGCGCGCGCGGGGGGATCCCATTGTCAGACGTTGCCCGGGGCCGGGAAGCGGGGCGGCGGGAGGGGCGGAGGGGGGCGGCCCGCGTCGCCCGCACCCGACGATTGCTCTGAGACTGGAGATTTGAGACATATTTTTGATTAAGAAGATTACTTTCATTGGGACTTGTTCTGTTTGGGTAAAATAAATTTAGAACACGTAACTTCAAGGAATTTGATTTCTGTGCCACTTCGTACCTTATCATACTCGTACTGACATACCTGCACGATATGAAAGATCCTAGTATTTTTGTCATTGTAGTCAATGGCACATAAATCTAATTGCTTGACCGTATACGCGGGTACATACTACAAACGTAAGGAAATTCGACCAGTTCGACTTTCAGTTGATAAAGTTATTACGTCTGCGTTACGTATGTACCAAATGATGAACATCTAATACGCAATATGTACAGTCGCCATCAGATATATCGGAGCGGCCGAGGTGTTCACAATATCTGAACACGCACTCTAACGCCTTGACAATAGAGGTGTGTTCAGATATATGTGAGCGCCTTGGCCGCTCCGATATATCTGATGGCAACTGTACCTACTATTCTTACTTTTTTGAGTCGAAATTAGCATCGAATCTAGATTACATTTGTATCTTTATAATGGAAATGCAAACAAATGAGTATGAGTGCTCCCGCAATGTTCGGAAAGTTTCGGAAACTTCTTATAATTTCGTATCGGAATCGAAATTGTCCCTGTTCAAAATGAAAGTTTCATTTGTTTCCTGTGACATTTTTCTGAAACTTCCGAGATCTTTTTTAACTTTTTCGAAACTTTCCGCAACATACACGTATGTTAGTATGAGTGCTTAGTGTTACGAGATAATCGGAGTCGTGAATAAATAAGGAAGAAGAAGAGAAAAATAACACAGAAGGTAGAGTATTATTATGAATTTAAAAAAATGTGAAAGAGCATTTGATTCATACAAGACTTAAAATTCTGTATTCGACTGTTTCTTCTTTTAAAATTTTTAAAATGCAACCTATTAAATTGATGTTAGTTCTGTATGTAGTTGATTTGGGGGTGAATATATCAATATATTTAATACAATTAATGATATTTTTTTTTCTATTTCTGTAAAATTATTGATATAAGTTGATTTTAAAGAAGTATCGGTCGAATAATTCCTTTCTCGATACACTAATTAAACTGCTTAAAGCGCACAAATCACGCGAGGTCCGATAGGGGGAGGGGGGATCACGAAAAAATCACGATAGATCACGTTGATTGGGTATAAGGAAACCTCACGTGTATTTTTCTGCAGTGAACGAAACTAAGAAAAAAACCTACCACATGAGTAGATATTTTATCTCGGCTTCGTTAAACATAAATCTTCACTTTGCACTTCAAAATAGCGAGTCTATTTAACGAAAATAGAAAAATAAACAAGATTTTTTAAATACATTACTTACTATTTATCTTAAAATAAAGTCGCATGAAAAAATTTCAAAAAAAATCACGTGTGGTTGTGTGGGGGGAAGGGGGGTTAGCCATAAACCTCACCAAATATCACCAAGGGGGAAGGGGGGTCAAAAAGTAGCAGAAAACACCTCGCGTGATTTGTGGTGAGCAGTGTTGGCCGAACGTTAATTGCAATTGACCATTAACCATTACAAATTGAACCGTGAACGGTAACGGACGGCTACAGTTGACGGTTCAGAGGCATTCCACGAGACTGTCGCTTACATAGCGCATTTGCCTTGTATGGCAGCTACCTCAATAAAATACGTGAATCTCGAGAATATACTGCCAATTTGTTAGCCAAGTCATGAAATATTACCTGACCCAATATCGCTTACTCAGCATTTCCAGAAGTATTAGAAGAATTGCGTTATGTAAGCGACAGTCTCGTGGAATGCCCCTTCAACTTGTACCTACTGGTTAGGCCCACTTGCACCAACCCACTAACCCGGGGTTATGCGGTTAAACAGTTTACTAAGTGTCAAATTGTACTGGTAACCATGGTAACTCCAGGCTTAACTGGTTAACCCCGGGTTAGTGGAATGGTGCAAGTGGGCCTTAATGGTCAAGAATGTTCAATAGCATTAACGTTTCGGCCAACACCGGTGGTGAGTACTCACGCGAGTCGTGTTTCTCGTCGACGGGCGCCGGCGGCGGCGGCGGCAGCTGCTGCTCCAGCGCGTTGACGCAGTTCATCATGCTGCCGTACAGCCGGCTGTCGCGGAAACTGTCCCTGTCCAGCCCACACATCACGTGACAACCAACACTCAAGAGACAACCAGAACTACAACATATTCACAAGAGACGACACCTACTAGATCCATTCTAGATACGTTATAGTTTAGATATCAACTAGTTCTCTTTTGCAGCGCAATTCGGGCAACCAATGTCACTTTTATGTTAGATAGAGTAAGATATCTATTAGATGTGAATTGGATCTCTAAGTCATATCCTGTGTCCCGTTCAAGAGCATCGCGCTAATGTCAAATTTGACAGGTTAGATCTTAAACATCGTTATCGTAACTTGGTGATGTCTATTTCAAAATCCGAATCGGGCCCTCAGTCAACATACATTCAGAGCCATAAAAGTTATTGGCAAAAATTTCATTTTTGGTACAAGCTTTTATCGCTGACTGTACTTTTCTTACGACAGACAACTAATACTTATCGAGACAATTCTAGAAATCCCTAACACAATTAGGTTGCGTTGTTTCATCAGAGAGTTCCTATGGCCACCTCCTGTCTCCATCATCAAATCAGCTCGGTGGTACCATAGTATTGCATTGTCATCCGATTTATACATGTAAAATATCAGGTCAATCGGAAACCGGGAAGTGGATCAAATTTAACTTGCAAGATTTGATTACAGACCGACAGACAGACAACGGTCAGGTGAAACTAAATAAAAGGTTGTAAAAAGGTAGGTTTCTAGGGTTCCGTACACAAAGGCTAAAAACGGGACCCTGTTATGTACTAAGACTCCACTGTCCATCTGTCTGTCTATCGCCAGACTGCATCTCATGAACCGCGATAGACATTTGAATTTTCACAGATGATGTATTTCTGTTGCCGCCATAACAAATACTAAAAGTCGGGTCGAGTCGGATTCGCGCTTATCCAGTTTTTGGTTCCATTATTTTTATGACATTAGTGAGTTTTGGTTGTCACTTGACGATGATAATCCAGCAAAAGATACCAAATATATCCAGGGGTATTAGGGCTACCAAATGAATCGAATTTCAGTGCCCAAAAACGCCGCATTTAGAATTGAAAACTTAAACCTTTGGAAACTGTCCCTGTTCCACCCACTAATAGCATGATGTTGCAGCAACATTCTTATTTCGGTGGCCAAATGTCTGCAGCAAAATTAGAATTGCGATCCATCCAGTTTGGATCTGTTAAAGTTTCCATATCCGTCCCACACATAAGCAAAATTACACGAATAAAATTTCGGTGGCCAAAAAGTCCGCAGCAAAATTATAATTGCGATAAAGAACCAAATAGGTATATTTTTAAACTATCACTGACCGTCCCATGCATCATATTCCAGGAAAATTAGAACCAATCTTAGTAAATTTCACAAATTTTTCAATCCAAAAGAGACCATGCGTTCGGGAGGGGCTGTGTGACTTTGTTTAGAATGCCCTTCAGCTGTCAAATATCGGTATTAATATAGTTTGGGACTTATGTACAGATGTAGTGCATAATTGTTTTCCATTGTATTTTCTCGAAAACGTTCGTATTTGTCATGCTACTTCAGTCAAACTTATTACGTTTTGTACCGAGACTGACTGAAATAGCAAGACACGTATTCGTACGTTTCCGTGAAAATACGAAGGAAAATAATTATGCACTACATCTGTACGCAGTATTTATATTGTGATATACCTAGATAAAATACATTACAGTTTCACAGAAGTTATGTGAATAATCCTTAGTGCAACGCGTGCCTATGGAATATGAGATATCAACTGACATTACATTTATATATATTTGCAGTATGATGGAGTCCGTTTTTAACGACCTTGTATCAATAAGAATTTATTTGTTGCATAAGATAAGACTCAATCTTATAGGTAACAGTTATCATAAAAACTATTATAACTATATATCAGAATAAAAAAATGATTCTAATTCAAATTGTAGGCAGCGTCCCCTCTTTTCCCCATACTCCTAATTTAACCGTAATGGTGTAAGGAAAGTGCTTAATTTAATACGACAGGAGACGGTGCGACATCTCTCGGTGACACTTGCAATATTCTAATGCACGCTTCCAGTAGAACCGTCTAATCATTATTGTTCAATTAAAATTTTAAATGCTGCAGAGCGGAACCTGTGCGGAACACGCAGTTTTAAGGATGACTCACGTTAGACCTGGCCGTGTCCGGGCCGGAGCTTCCGGCGCTTACTTTTCTGTGACAGGTGATCACGTGATGCTTTCCATAGAAAACGATGCGCCGGGAGCTCCGGCCCGGAGACGGCCCGGTCTAACGTGAGTCTTCCTTTAGTCGCTTACTCTTAATCTGTGGTTTATTCAATAATTTTCATAAGTCTTGAAGAAAATGTTTATCAAAGTAGTTACTTATGGGCTCCATCATACAACAGTGCGGTGTAGTGTCCAGAAAAAATGTTTTTAAGACAAATATAAAACTGTACCACACTCACCTCCCGTTGGAGTTTCTAAAGAGGGCCAAAATTTCTTCGAACGTCTTATTTTTCGTCTCAGGAACTTTTTTATACGTAAATATCCAAAAAATTGCAAGGAATACACTAAAAGGCAGGAATGTATAGTTTTCCAGTAGCGCCTGAAAAATAGAAAAAAAACATGTTAATGTCAAGTATAAAAACTTTACAGCAAATTAAAACAATACAAGCTAGTCTAAACTTAACCAGCCCGACTACTCCTTCTAAAACCTTTGAAAATCAACAGCATAATGTATCTAGAAGATGCATTTCGCTGTTGAGCTCAACCCATCCCGAAGACTAAAAAAATGGACTGAACGGGGTGAGGGATTCCTATTTAGTGATCACTAACCTTCATGCTAGGGAAGCCGATGCCGACGACAAAGTTGGCCATCCAATTGACCAGCACAGCGATGGCCATGGCGCTCGGCCGCGGCCCCTGCGAGAACAGCTCCGCCGTGATCAGCCACGGTATCGAGCCGGGTCCCACGGCGAAGAACACCACGAAACTCAGCGTGGACACCACGGACAGGTAGCTCATCCAGTCAATCATTTCCTGTACATAACCAAAGAACTCCTATCAGTGCGTAGAATCGTATTCTTTCCCGCACCGATCGGCTGACCAAGATACACATCACGCACGATGTTCATGTGCATTATAATCCAGGTTGTTACGGGGGATGGGGGGAACAGGTGGTAACATTTATGTAAATCCTCAGAGCATTTACGCTAAAGCACTTTTTCTGCTAAGTCGACTTTGCTGGTCGTGATCCATTAGCTAAAATTTTTCTTCAAAGAACGCCTTTCCCTTTAACTTTGTACTGTCCGTCTTAGCTAACTCTGCACCGACTTTGACGTGATAAAGTGTGGAAGTATCATTATATACGTCATATTCCCATGCGAATTTCACGATTATAGTGACCATCCTCACTCTATCCATCAAAGTCTGTGCAGAGTTACCTTGGTCCGACTATATTCATACCTACAGAAATCACAACAATTATGACGCAAAATTTTAAAATTATTTTGAAGGAATTGCTACAAAAACGTTACAAAGAAGACATCCAAACTAATGAGGATTGAATTAGGGATGGCACTGTAAAGTCCGGAGCAGTTTATTCAGTGGCGAAAATAATGATCTCACTTTAATACCTAGTAGAGGAAGCGATCTACACCTTCGGTCACTGAATAAAGTTTGTCAAAAACTATCAAATGGTAATCCTAATTATGTGGGTAAAGATTTTTTAAACTTGGGAATTTAAAAATAATGTTTTCTCACACAAGGTAAAAAGTGACCCTTATTTATTTTTGTGTACTCATAAATCGACATAAAACTTTAATAGACACACACAGTGATCTCACTGCTAAGTTCTGAAAATATGTGTTTAAGTAAAAATACTTTCATACCAAAGCCGTCCTTGTAATCCTTTATTTTCTTTAGAACCGAGGGTATTTTTAATTCTAATAAGAAAAATCAAACAGGAATCCGAAATGAAAATGGGTAGAATTCAAAAAAAATCCCAATAGTCTCAAAAATCTTAAAAATCAAGATTACTATCAAATAACAATCGACATTTTAAGGACAGGGACACCATAACAACCCTGGTTATATAACAGTGAAGTAACGCCATCGCTTGCTATATGTGAAGGTGGTATCTGCTTATAAGCAGTGTTAGTGTATTTAAAGTATCTGCCGGCCATCTTGAATGCTGAGCTGTGGAAGGTGCAATAAGTACGTTGTGTGTTTTTGCTGAAGTAATTTTTAGGACAAGATCGAAACACGGAAGGCTGAAGATGGTAAGTATAAATTACTGAATCAGACGATATTAACAGAGACCCGACGTCAAATATTCAACCTAAATTAACTTTATCACTTAGAACCAACTAGATCTAAGTTTGCTCCGAAAATTATCTCGGCTCGTATTGAATGATTCATACAGTGTCCAATAAATTCAGTTTTAAGAAAAGTAGAGTCCGTCTAGCTCTGAAGTGACTGGTTAGAGAAAGTCTGGTTAGAGTTACAAATTTATTATATTTTCTTGGAAACGTTCGTATTTGTCATGCTACTTAAGTCAACCTCATTAGTTTTTGTACCGAGACTGTCTGAAATAGCAAGGCACGTTCGTACGTTTCCGTGAAAATACGAGGGAAAATAAATTATGCACTACATCTGTAGCTTGGTCTAACACGACTGTACATAGTATAAAATATGAAATGACGTGTTTCCTTCATTCCGATCTTGTCCAACAACAAACCTACGCACTTATCCTCAGCATTCACGATCAAACTTTACGCGTGCTAGAGCGTCCAATTCCTTTTTCAATCGTTGTGGCGTGTGGTGCAGTGTGTGATGTTTATTTGATCAATTTTCCTTTCCTACCGAGACGCCTGCTTCGGTGCTAGGAAAGTCGCAGACTGGGGGGGGGGGGGGGCTGGCGAAGCGAAAGCAAATAAAGGTGAGAAAAGAAAATGGGGCGTGCATGCGGTGAGTGGTCAAAAGCGTGTATCCTTTGTATCGTTATCGCCATTTTTGAGTGCGACTGCCTCAATTTCGAGCCGTTTCTGACGATTGGTTGGAGATTTAATGATATTTCCGGTTTTTGGCGAAGTCCTGTAATTCTACCAAAGCGTAGGAATTATCATTGCCACTTCAATTCAAAAAAAGTTGACCAAGAGAGTGATTGGGAACAAATGCTCAAATAATCAACGTCGATCTTCCAAGTGAAGACCCTTTTAATACGTATTTGGTCAAAAACATTCATATTCTCAACAATTGTTACTTATATCTTTGTTTGCCTTTCAATCAGTACTTAGATTTTTTTTGAGGCACAGGGATTTTCATAATAAGGTTATATTCTCTTGAATAACTGGATATACACACTTTTGACGCGCATTTTCTCGGATCATTATGAATAATCTAACAAGCCCTTATTCTTTATGTTCTATTTTTATATCTTGTGCGATTACGTCTCCTTATTTGACTTCCAACTCTTCAAAAGGCATTATCCCTGTGATTTTAATTACGAGCTTGTTTGATTAATTATTTCAGTAATCCAAAAGTCCAGAGTCTACCAGTAAGATAGGGTAATCTGATAACGAGTGGATACATCCCTTTAATCATCAGAATACCCTGAAATCACCAGCAGCAATGCGACAAACAGACAATAGACATGGTACTGATGGAGATGGTTTTGAAGCCACATCGAAGCGTGCTGAAGCTTTTTATATTAATGATGCATTTAGGGGTGCTCTAGCGTTCCTTCGCGAAATTTGATCTTTAGGAGTTATTTGAGCAATAATAGAGCAAAGTTATTTTTGCTGCGAATGCTGATTTTTGTGTCTCAAGTTGGAAATTCCATATCAGAAAGTCTAGTAAAGCGTGCGACCTAACTTAGAATCTTAAAAGTAGTTAAAGACTCAA
The DNA here is from genome assembly GCF_963556715.1 of Cydia fagiglandana. Lineage (NCBI taxonomy): Eukaryota > Metazoa > Arthropoda > Insecta > Lepidoptera > Tortricidae > Cydia > Cydia fagiglandana. Next base: position 7,326,393 of record NC_085959.1, read on the forward strand.
AAGGCACAACGTGAACATATTTTAAAATGTTATTGTCTACTGGGGAAATCAGCCTTAGCAAAATACAACTTTGATCTCTTGTTGCACAATTAACTATTGCATGATCTGTCAATCGGTCAAAGGAACGCTAGCAAAACAATATTTGTTTAATCCAGTGCTTTTTGTCGAAGGAGTCAGTCGCTAATGAGTTTTAAGCACCGTATTATAAAGTATAGGGATAAATATAGTAGTAACGTTATTTTGTGGTTCAATAACTACTGGTCAGAGACTGACTGTAGTGATATTATAAGTCTACTGACTAAACTAAATCGATTCGATGATTTTTAAAGCACTGGCTGTATGGATTACTTCGAAACATAATCTAGCTTAAATTACTTAAACTAAGGAGTGATGTCATATTGAAGGTCTGACAGTTAACTCAGATAGTTTTTAAGTACGACGAACATAGTTTATACTTCGTTTTTTTTAGCATTAGAAATTAGGTAAACAATCTTGATGTGTCTTTTAATTGAAAAACACATTTTAAAAATAAGTTACGGCAAATATGTAACAACTAGCTGTTGCCCGCGACTTCGTCCGCGTGGAATCTTTATCTTCAACATTTTACATCTTTAGTACCTATAATTTTCATATCCAAGCAATGTTGAAATTAAGTACTTTTCTTTTTTAGCAAGTTGTATGAAGTTTTAAGTCAAGTGGATTTTGATGTTGGTTGCTGAAATTACTTTTCTTGTATTCTCATAATAGGTACCTAATGTACCTATGCCCTTATACAAAGATTCAAGTTCCGCATTCCGCACTCACAAAATATCTGATCTCCATACAAACTTTCAACCCCTTTCTCATCACCTTGGGGGATGATTTTCAAAAATGCTTGAATTATTTTTCATGTTTTTTAATTTATTACCTTTTTTTCCAAAAAGTTAAAGTTTCTAGCTTAAAATTAAATTTACACCCCAAGACGAACTTTCATCCCCTTTTTAGCCCCCCTAAGGAAATCCCTAAGGATGGAATTTCCAAAAACTTTTTTTGTAATCGGCTATTAGGTCTTTCTAAGAAATTTTAAGCATTTGTAATGGATTCAAACTTTCAACCCCTTTTTAACCCTGTTAGGGGCTGAATTTTACAAAACGCTGAAAATACTTTTCCTGTCTTCTAATAATATCCCTAAATACAAAGATTCAAGTCCCACACTCGAAAAAATGTTTGATGTCCATACAAACTTTCAACCCCTTTTTCACCACCTTAGGGGTTGAATTTTCAAAAACGCTGAAATTAGTTTTCTTTTATTTTAATAATATATATTTTAAAGAAGTTTCAAATTCGTAGCTCAAAAGAAAACTTTAACCCCATACAAACTTTCATCCGCTTTTTAACCCTATTAGGGGATGCATTTTACAAAACGCTGAAATTACTTTTATTGTCTTCTAATAATATCCCCAAATACAAAGATTCAAGTCCCGCGCTTGAAAAATTTTTTGATATACATACCAATTTCCAACCCCTTTTTCACCACCTTGGGGGATGAATTTTCTAAAACGCTGAAATCAGTTTTCTTGTATTTGAATTTGATACTATTTTACAAAGTTTCAAGTTCCTAGCTTAAAATAAAATTTGCACCCGAAGACGAACTTCCATCCCCTTTTTAACCCCCTTAGGGGTTGAATTTCCAAAAACGTTGCAATCACTTTTTTTTGTAATCGGCTATTATGCCTTTCTACGAAGTTTCAAAGCATTTGTAATGGAATAAAATTTTCAACCCCTTTTTAACCCTGTTAGGGGATGAATTTTACAAAACGCTGAAATTACTTTTCCTGTCTTCTAATAATATCCCTAAATACGAAGATTCAAGTCCACCACTTGAAATTTTTTTTGATATCCATACAAACTTTCAACCCCTTTTTACCGCCTTAGGGGATGAATTTTCAAAAACGCTGAAATTAGTTTTCTTGTATTTTAATAAAATATCTTTTTACGAAGTTTCAAATTCCTAGCTTAAAAGAAAACTTTAACCCCATACAAAATTTCATCCCCTTTTTAACCCCCTTAGGGGTTGAATTTCTCAAAATCGCTTCTTATCTCTTGTACACTTTATAAATGCAATCTGGTGTGCAAATTTCAACTTTCTGGCTTTTGTAGTTTCGGCTCTGCGTTGATGAATCAGTCAGTCAGTCAGTCAGGACACTTGCATTTATTATATATAGATTATGAATCTAATACGATCATTTATATTCTTCTGCTTTCATAAGTAATAGTTTTATATTTTTATAAAGCGTTTTTCAACTAAAAGACATGTCAAGATCGCTTACCTTCTTGCAAGTTCTTTCTAATGCTAAAAAAAACGAACTATAGGATTTAATCGCTGATTTAAGTGGAGAAGACCGGAATATAAAATTTATTGCGGGGTAAGACCGTCATATGGCAAGAACTCTTGTCGTTATAAACGTACGTCGCTCAGACACAGTCAGAAAGGAAGAGCTTCACTCCTTCTGCTCTACCGATCTTCTGTTAGTGGTATATGTACCTTAGTTTAAGTATCATTTACTTTGAATAGGTTCTCCAAAAACCTTCAATAATTATTTAACCATCTAAGATAAGTGACAGACCTATAGTAACGGTATTTTGTAATGATTTCGTTGTATAAAATATTATCTTAATTAACACAGTTTTGACTCTCTCTATTGACCAGAGAGTCAAACAACATAGAAAAATTGATAACCAAATAGCCTTAATATACGACCGATAAACAAATAGTTACATTTTCAATTAGAAAAATAATATTAAAACGTGTAATGAAGAAAAGAAATTTTCCTAAAACCGTTAATGAGTATTTCAGGTTCTAAAATTTATTTAAGTAACTGAATTTCAATTAGTTATTAATGAAATTCTTAATATGCAACGTAAATGAACTTATATTCAAAAGGATTCAAATACTCCAGTAGATTGGCTACGTAGAATCCAACTAGGTAACCTAGTTGAAATTTGAAACTTTTCTCATTTCGTTGACTCCAACGAGTGTTATTAAAAACTTTTCTGCAAGTTGTTCCTATTTGTGGTTATTTTATAACTACTTTAAATAGGCTACTCTTTTTAATTAGGTACTAGTTTAAGTACTTTAAGTCAATGGTAAAGGTTTACTATCGATCGTTCCTATTGAGTGATAAGCGGATCGTGTGTTTCGGAGACGTTAGTACGGATTTCCCCACCGCGTCGAAACCTTAATATTATAGAACACACCTTTATTAAAAATGAAATTGTAATGAAGATTGAAAAGATGAACATGCCGCCGAGCCCGTACAGGTGAAGTGTCCTGGAACCAAAACAATTGTAGGGTCAATTAATAATATTAACAGTAGGTACCTAACATTGGGATACGAGATCACTTAATTATGCGAAATTTTCTCCTATCATCATAAATCATCTTGTTCCCTTAGGCAAAAGTAAAATAAACTGTGTTTTTCTTACACCACCTTCCTTCTCTTGCACGTCAATGTAAATATATTTTCACCACACCAATTGGTAAAGGCTCTCTTGACTGTTTAAAAACCTTGCATTTTATTCACATGTGAGGCAATTAAAATAATCAAAAGCAAATTTTGAGCTGTTTTCTTATGTAGGCATGCTGGTTGAATTGCCTTTTAAATGAAGATTTTGAATTCATTTGGATTTGATATTTCCCGGTATGTAGCGGAAATGATTCGTAGAGGCAAATCGACAACATGTACCTAATTAGCGCAGAATCTTTATTTGTTTAAGTACCTCCGTCCAGTGCGATCCATAAGTGGCAGTGATACAAGGGTCATGCCGACCATGATGGCGCCGATGCCCATGGTGGCGAACTTGGCCGCCTCCTCCGTGAGTCCCGAAGACGTGAACAAGGACGTTGAGTAGTAAAACACCTGGGAAATACATTCTATTTTATTCTTTATTCAACTAAGTAGGGTCTTAGGTTAGGATTTTACAATGTGAGTATAAAAGTAAAATATAAAAACACAACACATTATTATTTTTTATTATTATGAATGGGTTTTTTTTTATATATTTGGGGACAATCTTACACAAATCGACCTAGCCCCAAACTAAGCAAAGCTTGTACTATGGGTACTAGACGACGATATACATACGTATACCGGGTGTGGCCTGTAACATGAGCAAAAAATTAAACTGTAGACTGTACTCCTCATACTGATCAACATTTGTTCAGCGACTTTTAAAAATAACTTGTGGTTTAATTTTTAATACACTTTAAAGTTTATTCTAAGACGCAATGTATTGCAAATTTTGTTATGTTTAAGGCGTGACAAGCAACGTCAATCACTATGATCTGGCGTGGCGATGGCGTCCATTGAAGATAATATTTATTTTGTATGAAAAATAGGGAGTCTAAATACTTCATAATTTTTAAAAGTTGTTGAACAAAAGTGTCACGGTTTGAGGAGTACAATGTATGTTTTAATTATTTGCTCGTGTTACAGGCCACACCCGGTATAGATAAATACATACTTATATAAGTACATAGAAAACAGCCATGACTCAGGAACAAATATCTATCACACAAATAAATGCCCTTACCGGGATTCGAACCCGGGACCATCGGCTTCATAGGCAGGGTCACTACCCACTAGGCCAGACTGGTCGTCAAAACCAGGGCTTACTCATGGCCACAGACTAGCCGAGGTGTAGACGTGGCCTACGATGGAGAGAGCTCGCCCAGAATATGCCTGTTCACTCTTGATTTGAAGGTTGCCGGGTTAATTATTTTAATTAAAGGCCAGTATTTCGCACAGCGCATTAGCATAGGTATACAGCGAGGAAATGCGGCTAGACTTCTGGGCACCCTGCCCGTTGACGGCGATTTAGGCCATTTTTTTTGCCTGTAGGTGGGTTAAGTATTTAGTATTAAGTTTTATTATGTTGGTTTTTGTTTATTTCATTTAGTTTTAATTAATTAATTAACTTCTATACAGATGTCATAATGATGTTTAGGGTTCCACCTTTTGTCCTAGTATCTTGCCACATGTCCTGCCCATTTCCATTTTTGCTAACAATAAATTAACGTTGTGGTTAATTGTTGTATTCTCACAATTATATTCTACTTATTTACGAAATATCATTTAATAAACATTAACTGCCCTAAAAACCTACTTAAAATAATAAACAGTTACCTTCAAGATAGAAAAATCATTTTGAATTACGCCAGTGCAACTAAAACCAAAACACAGTCCAGAGGATGTGTCCAGGGATCGGTACTTGGACCCATCTTCTGGAACATAATAATGGACGCACTACTGCACCTAGACCTGCCCGCCGGAAACCACATCCAGGCTTACGCGGATGACGTGCTCCTCATATGCACAGCCGACGATATCTTACAACTTGAGCATAACGTTAACGCCATCCTGGATGGAGTTTACAGGTGGGGCATAAACAATAAACTTCGATTTGGTCCCCAAAAGACCAAAATGATAACAACCACACCCAAGGCCAAGGCCGCAAAAATTCACATGAATGGGATCAGACTGGAGTTCACAGAACATTTCAAACTGCTTGGCGTAATAATCGACCAAAAACTCAGATTCATTCAACACTGCCAGTATACAATCAATAAAGCAATAGCCATCTACAAGAAGATATGCATCTATGTAAGACCGACATGGGGAGTCCAGGCAGAGAACGTTGCAATAATCTATCGACAGGTAATAGAACCTATCATTACATATGCTGCCGAAATATGGCAAAGCGCAATAGACTACAAAAAAGTCGAAAACGCCCTGCTCAGTCTGCAGCGGGGCTTTGCCATCAAGATCATACGAGGATTCCGCACGCTTCCTACTGTTGCGTCGATTGCGCTGGCCGGACTGACGCCGCTCCCGCTCAAGGTTAAAGAAGTGGCGTCCACGGAGGAAGTGAAGCGACAACTTACCTCAGAATTTCTACCCGCAGACATCACCTATGACAAGAGGATATCCGTCAAGGAACTTCTACATCCAGCAAGAAGAATAAACTTGACAATACCGGAGATACTCACACGTGATGATCTGGATGCATACTATGAGGATCCCGAGATGCATCGAGTATACACCGATGGCAGCAGGCACGACGGCCTGGTCGGTGCAGCCTACATCATTGACTACCCTGACGGTAGGAGTTATATGAAAAAGCTCAAATTACACAGTAGCTGCACCGTATTTCAGGCGGAGTGCCTGGCTGTCGAACAGGCATGTCTAAGATGTTACATCACATAAACTGAGGAAGGTCACCATCTTCTCAGACTCCAAAGCAGTCCTGATGGAACTGTCTAACCGGAGCAGTACTAACCGGAATATAAATGCTGTTCACAAAATAATAAACAACATCAGGGAGTCTGGGGAGATGGAGATCCAATTCTGTTGGATTAAGGCGCATGCTGGCCTCGATGGCAATGAGAGAGCGGATATCGCAGCCAAGCATGCGGCCGCACTCCATAAGCAATCGGATTATGTTCATTTCCCACTCTCGCACCATAAAGCCCAAATGAAGAAAAATTTGCACACACTCCATAATAAAACATATATAGAGAGCAGAACAGGTAAACACGTAAAAAACTGGCTACCCACATTGGACGATATATACTTGTTACGCAAACATACAACTATCACATTTCAGTTGACACAAATTCTAACCGGTCACGGATATACCAAATTCTATCTAAAACGTTTTCACAAAATTGACAATGACGCGTGTCCCTGTGACGACGTCACACAGCAAACAATTGATCACCTTATTAAAACTTGCCCAAGGTTCCTTTACGCAAGAACGATCCACGATACCATATGCACCAAGTACAACATAGACCCACTGAATATAAACAAACTTACGGAAAAAGAAGAAGCCCTCAACTCTTTTTTAAGGTATACTAAATACATAATAGATAATTTAAAATCATTTAATAAATAATACGAACTTAAAGGCAATCGGCCGCCCGTACTCCTAGCGAGGACCGATTGACCCTCACCAAAAAGCATTAAATTAAAAAAAAATATATATCATTTAATATTTGACACTAGCTTTTCGGTGAAGAATAACATCGTGAGGAAACCTGCATACATCTGCGAAGAAATTCATAGGTGTCTGTGAAGTCCCCAATCCGCATTGGGTCACCGTGGGGACTATAGCCCAAGCCCTCTCGCCAGTGCCCAGTAGTGTACAGGCTGAAGCAATGAGAAAGCCAAGGTTTGGATCGAGAGTTGTAGTGGCGATCACAATAGATCAGGAATGGTCGCAGTGATAGGCTTTGGAGCCTTATACAGCCCCTAAAAAGACAGACCTCCGGCCTCTTGGTGGTCCACTGTCAAAAGAAACCTGAAGACGCAAAATATCCCACCACTGACAACACGGGACAGATTGTCCCGGCGCAGACGCACGAGAAGGCCTGACCCCAAATGAAGTTGGGAATAGGGCAGGATGATGATGATTATACAGCCCCTAAAAAGAAGAAGAAGAATAAGAAGAAGAATGAGAAAGCCAATGTCTGTGTGGCACGTACCGCGTTGATGCCGCTCAGCTGCTGGGACAACTGCATCACCACGCCGATGAGCAGGGGCGCCCGAAGAGTTGGAGAACACAGCAGCTCCCGCATGGAGATGGAGGCCTCCGCCTGCTGCGCCCGCTCTTCCGCCCTCATCTCTTCGATGTCCTCTTCCACCTGAATAAACCGTAAAGGGGCCTACTGATTAACAGTCCGCCGGACGGTATCGGCCTGTCAGTTAGAACTAAATTTAGACAGTTCTGAACAACTGACAGGGCGATACCGTCCGGCGGACTGTTAACCAGTGGGAGTGGGAAGTGGGACCCTAATCAATGTTATATACAAAGGAAATGAACAAGCCCTCCAATGTTCAGAGGGAATTGAACCAGCGTCCTCTGTATACGCGACATGCCTTAGACTTCGGCTATCCGGCCTTGGTGGCATGGGTCAGCCAAGTATTTCAGAATATATTAACAATACTTTACGGGCCCTATTTAGTAAAATTATGTTTTATCCCTTTCTTACAAATACATAAGTCAAAATGACAGATAAAGACAAACGATTATTAGCTAATCGAGGTTTGTAGCGCGTTTATGAATAACGGGGTAAATACATATCTACATATTACAAAACAAAGTCCAGCGGCAGGCCGCGTCTGTCTGTATGTTTGCGATAAACTCAAAAACTACTGAACGGGTTTTCATGCGGTTTTCATCTATCAATAGAATGATTCTTGAGGAAGGTATAATTTGTAAAGGTTTTGTGTAAATTGGTTGAACTACCAGTGCGAAGCCGGGGCGGGTCGCTAGTAGTGTAAAGCAAAATTCGCAGCGCTAAATTATCATATCGTTTAACGAATCGATCCCAAAAACTCCAAAAAATCCAAAGAGCGTACCTGGTTGCTAGCCCGCAACCGCCTGAGGGCGCGACGGGCCTCCTCCTCCCACTGCCTCGTGATGAGCAGGTATCTCGGTGACTCGGGGCACGCCGGCAGCAGCAACAGTTGCAGGATGGCGGGGCAGATGGCCAGACCTGAAGAACGTACGGCTTACACTCTACACATCGAAGATTCGAACAAAAAAAATCGTAGTAGTATTATAGTTCGTTCGCATTCATCATAGGCCTTTTCATCTATATCAGACGATTTATGGTGTAACACCATTTTTGGTGACTGAATAGACCGGTGCGAGATCGACATGGTCTACCACAGGTCTGACAAGAGAAGTTTGCGGAAACCGGTACTGAGACACCTTGTCGTCGTCTTTGCCTCTTGTCAGCGAGTGCGGCGAACCTCTCATCACAAAACTTGCGACCCTCCACAACACGTTTGCGCCATTCCGTCCGCTGCTCTCATACATTCGCATCATTCACATCATCATTCGCATCATTTCGTATGTTCGTTTGGTCATTTGTTCGCATTAAGAATGCAATAATCATCATTATCCGCCTGAGAGATGCTTTTCTTGCTCTATCTGCATTTAGGTACGGGTAGTTGCGAGGAAAACGTAGATACGCTAAGTCCACGGGTTCAACTTACCAAGGAGGATAGGCCAGCCGTCGTCAGTGCCAAGGATCTGCTCAATGCCCAGCACCTGCGACAGCAGCAGGCCGACGGTCACAGCCAGCTGGTTCACGGTGCCGAGGCCACCTCGCAGGTTCAGGGGAGCAATCTCGGATATGTACATTGGCACAAGGGAAGTGTTCAGTCCTGTTGAGCAAGGGAACTGTTGTAAAAAGTAACCATTACGGATATTATTATTATTATTCATTTATTTAATAAAATACAAGATATTCTTATATGTAGATAGGCATAGCCCCGCAAAACTCATCAGTGAGTTTGACTGCGGGGTCATCAGTCTCTATGATGATCGTTCTTGTCTACGTGACAGCGTGATAAATCAGTGTCCGTCACTTTGTATCCCGCGGTGTTGCAAAGTGACAGTTATTTTATCACGTGGATAAAACCATCCATAATAGCCTGCCAGGACGCGAAGGTGATGACAGGTGATCATAATACGAGTAGGTTTATTTTATTTGAGAAACTTCAGCACAAAAGAAGATATTATCAGTGTGAGACCAGGGTACTGACCACAGTTGACTCCGATGATGAACCGCCCGAAGAACAGCATCTCGTAGCAGTGGGAGATCTTGGTGAAGCCCATGAGACTGGCGCCGCTGATGCCCAGGATGTTGTTGAGTAGCAGACCGCCCTTCCTGTGACAAGGGATTTCATGTTAGAACATTCAGGTTTATTTCAGACTCGAGATAGATTACAAATTTTATATTCAAGGAAAAAATGGAAATATTTGCGCTTCCGGCAGGACTTGAACCCGCAACATCCGCAATCCGTGCGTTGATCTTAACCAATTGAGGTACGGAAGCCTACCAGAAACTCGCGAATCTTTCCATTCCTTCCCTTAGGTATACACGCCTTCCATTTCCATTTCCATATACTTCCATTATTCCTTAAAAAAATAGAATATCGCTTGCAGACATATCTGCTTGTTTAAAAATTGGTCGAGATAGATTACGTCGAAACTTACATTTGAATATTCATTACCGTTTCATACAATATTATTTCCTAGTGCCTATTTGCTCTGTCTTTTGAGCATATTGCGTTACAAAAGGTAATGCTTTGTGCACATTTGCTATTTCATAAAGTTATTATGTTGTTGTATATAGTTTTTATGTTGCTGGATTCGTCAATCTATGCGACCAAAGTTAAAACGGCCGTTTTTGTTTTGAGTTCATAGATCCACGAAACCAGCAACATAAAAACTAGTTTGATGTATTCAAAAGGTACTTAAATACACAATACAGTACGTAGCGGCCCCCTTTTTCCAATATCTTTCGTTAAATTTAAATAATCACGATTATTTAGCTGTGGCGCTAGTGTGCACGTTGATGGACTCTTAACACTTACTTTACTCTTAACCATAAATATCTGACATTTGTGTCAACATACCTTCCGAACCGGTTAGCGATCATGCCGCCCGAGAACCCGCCTAGCATGCCGCCGATAGCGAAGATGCTGACCGCGATGGAGTAAAGCCGCTTGACCGTCTCCTCTGTGATGTCTCTCCCGTAGCGGTCTTTGTAAACGTCTTTCATGAAGTTTTCGATATTCTGTAACAAAGTGAATGCTAATTAACAAACACAGATTGCTTAAAAAATACACTAGTAACCATCGAGCAGAGCGTTATGGTAGAATTGGAAGGTTTATGATCGTATGAATGTTTCGGATTCCAAGACAATCATAAGGCCGCGGTCTAGACGAAAGGCAAATCAAGGCCATTCAATACATTTGATCCAGCGGAATGTATGAATGGCCTTGATTTGCCGCTCGCCGCGCTCCGCTTGCGTCGAGTCCGCAGCCTTAGGCAGCCAGGTCACATGTCACTTCCTCAAGTCCGTGACTTACCCTGCCGGGAGCATTGATGACGCCAGTGTTGTATCCGAACTGAAGCATGCCAAGCACAGCGGCCAAGATGGCGTAGGAGAGGAAGAAAGTCAAACCCTGAAACAAAACGATTAGTCAAAAGGATGATAAAAATAAAAATGTCCGTGTTAAAGTCGTTGAAGAAAATGACGGTGTCTTTTCTTTTTAGACATATGAACTCTGAAATCCCACCTTACGCGCCGTCACGGTCACGCCTATTCTTATTAATAAATACAAATGCACAATTCACTCATCTTTATAGAAAACTAGCCGAGCGCGACCTGAAAGTACAGCGTTGTATGTTTCGGTGCGGCCGAATATTTCGGCAGTTTTTTGACCAAAACTTAACTTCGGCAAAAGATATTTGTTATGTGAAACTTCGGTCAGACGATACTTCCAAAGGATTGGAGCTACGTGCACTGAGGCCGCTCGCATTCGTTTCATTTGTTTTAACATGGACGCTGCGCTGCACGCTCCGCTGCACGCTCCGCTGCACGCTCCGCTAACCGCTCCGCTGCACGCTCCGCTAACCGCTCCGCTAATCGCTCAGCTACAGCATCAGTTTGCACACTTCAAAAAGTGCATAAATAAGTGTTTTTATCAAGTCTTTTTATGTAGCTACTGTATATATTAAATATATGATTTTTTACTGGACGATACATAGAGGTTAGTGATTTAAGACTTCACCAAATATATTTAGATATTTATTGTGTATATTAAAGTGATTTGATTTGACAATTAAATATATGTGAGTATGTAAATATGTGCAAGTGTTTGTATGTTTATGAGGTATTAACGATAAAAACATTAACACAACAGTTAATTTTTTAAAGTAGTTGTACACTTGTACGTAGGTAGTTATATAGGACCTTTTTTTCTTGACGGAGTGGGAATGCGTTTACGCACGGTGTGTGGGACTCGCCGCTCCTTAGGTATATAGGACCTTAAGAGCCGCGAGGGAACGCCCTTGTGCTCGTATGCCTTTTGCTCGTATTGTATAAAGGCACGGAACCCTGCATTACGTATAATCTGTCACGCACTTGGCCGATTTTCTCAATGTTATAATATAATGCACGATGCGGTAATACATTTAGCCCCAAAACTCAATTTCAGATGCTGTCAAATACACCTCACACATCGACTGCGTTATAACTGCGTCTAAGAAACCGCACGCCAGTTTTTGCAGTTCGCGTGCAGTTGAAATACAGGCCGTCCGTCGAGCCCTAAGGCCGCGGACTGGACGCACGAGGCCGGCGGCGAGGCCAACGGCAAATCAAGGTAATTCACATATCCTACTCGACTAAATGTACCTATACTTAAACGGGCTTGTTTTGCCGCTCGCCGCTCTGCCTGTCGCGTCAGTCCAGGCGCGGCCTAATGGCTCCTCTACACGATGAGCCAACGCCGGCCACTCCAAGGGACGTATTTATGCGTTAGAGGGAGCCAGTGATATTGTTATCTCATTCTTCCGCATGGCTGCGTCCCTTGGAGTGGCCGGCGCTGGCCCATCGAGTAGAGGAGCCATAAGATTACGTACACAGACATTTACGGTGCGCACCGTGATGACCAACGTGCAGATGACGACAGATTTATTACATACTTTTCGACGTTTCTCTTTCTCTGTTTCCATGGACTTGTTCGGAGGCTAGAAAAAAATAAGGAAAAACTATAAAACGGGACCAATCTGTATATCCAGGTGTACCTAGTGCATAATTATTTTCCATCGTTTTTCACGGAAACGTACGAACGTGTGTCTTACATCTGTATACCCAGATTTATCAAAATCGGTCCAGACCAGAAGTGACCGAGTTATGGATAAACAAACCTAAAAAACTGGTCAAGTGCGAGTCGGACTCGCGTTTCAAGGGTTCCGTACATCACACATTTTCAAATTTTTTTTGTACGTGAACCGTGACGTCAGTGAAACCGTCTTGAAAAACACGAATGGGTCAATCAAAAACCAGATGTAACATGAAGTTGTCTGGCGTGGTGGCATATCTCTACATCTCTGAAGATTAAATGCCGAACAATAGTACCTACAAGTGTCCAAATGCGTAGAGCTGAAAACTCGAGCGTCCGACGGGTCGCGCTTCCTACAACTTCCGGAAGTGTTTTAAAAGCGAAGACCGAAGAGAGATAATACCTACAGGTTGACCAAAAAATAAGTGTATTCCCGTAGCCAAGGAGGTTTTGGGATTATACTGAGCAACTTTTAGTATGGGACCAACCCCGAAATCGCGAAAATAGAAGTATCCTCCCATAGAAAACGGACCAGCCAAAATGTATGAAACAGCCAAATTTTTCTTCGCGATTTCAAGGTTGCACGTTGGCAACGGGAATACACTTAGTTTGTTTTTTAGCCACCCTGTATACCTACTGCTTTTTAAAACACGTAACAATAGTAACCTAATCAATCAGTACAGTCAGCAGCAGAAGTTGCTAAGCGGGAGAGTGGTTTAAAATGATCTGGACGCGACTTTATAGTTAAAACAATAAGAGCATGTCAAGGTAATTTTGAACACCTCGGCCGCTTAGCAACTTCTGCTGTTGACTGTACTACAAGTACCATTGCGACTATGTGCCAGATACAGCCTAGTCGCATTTTTTGTCTTCAGTCCGACTCTCGCTTGAAGCTAAAGTCACGCCTCTTTGGGGAGCTTCGGCCCTTCGGCCTTATGCGGATATCGGCCTAGGGCCTTCGCAATAGCTGTCTACATCACGTTTCACTTAAACCATTGCGGCTGTGTCCCTAAAAAAACGTTAACCGCATTTTTGTTCTTAAATCCGACTCACGCTTGACTCTAGATTTCTGATAGGTTTTCCTGACATCTTTAGGTAAAGGACTATTTTGTGTATTTTTTTCAGAATTTTAGACCCAGTAGTTTCGGAGATAGAGGGGGGGGAATGGTCATTTTTTGTCTATTTTCTTGAATAACTTCTAAACGTTTTATCGTAAAGGACGTAAATTTATAAGAAAAATATATTTGAGATTCTCAAAATGAGCTCTTTCGTTTGATATGTAACACGATATAGTTTTCAAAACTTTGTTTTTTAATTTTATCGTTTACCCCCCAAAAGTAGCCCCTATCTTAAAAATTCATTTGTTGACGTTACATATCCGTCTTTGGGTCACAGACTTACATATGTGTACCAAATTTCAACTTAATTGGTCCGGTAGTTTCGGAGCAAATTGGCTGTGACAGACGGACAGACGGACAGACAGACGCACGAGTGATCCTATAAGGGTTCCGTTTTTTCCTTTTGAGGTACGGAACCCTAAAAATCATACAAAAACTGTTGTAGGTTGTAGGCCTAAGGCCCAGATGTTCAAGCAGCCACAGCTTCCTCTGCGAGTATTCTTCCAACCAGTCCACGTAGGCTGCACTATCACCACCTGCAATGTCCAGGTGTTCCAGGTCTAAGCGCACCTGTTCGAGCAGCCACAGCTTCCTCTGCGAGTGTTCTTCCAACCGGTCCACGTAGGCTGCACTATCACCACCTGAAATGTCCAGGTGTTCCAGATCTAAGCGCACCTGTTCGCGCAGCCACAGATTCTGCGAGTATTCTTCCAACTGGTCCACGTAGGCTGCACTATCACCACCTGCAATTTCCAGGTGTTCCAGATCTAAGCGCACCTGTTCGCGCAGCCACAGATTCTGCGAGTATTCTTCCAACTGGTCCACGTAGGCTGCACTATCACCACCTGCAATTTCCAGGTGTTCCAGATCTAAGCGCACCTGTTCGCGCAGCCACAGATTCTGCGAGTATTCTTTCAACTGGTCCACTTAGGCTGCACTATCACCACCTGCAATTTCCAGGTGTTCCAGGTCTAAGCGCACCTGTTCGAGCAGCCACATCTTCTGCGAGTGTTCTTCCAACGAGTCCACGTAGACTGCACTATCACCACCTGCAATTTCCAGGTGTTCCAGGTCTAAGCGCACCTATTCGAGCAGCCACAGCTTCTGCGAGTGTTCTTCCAACCGGTCCACGTAAGCTGCACTATCACCACCTGAAATGTCCAGTTGTTCCAGGTGTAAGCGCACCTGTTCGAGCAGCCGCAGCTTCCGCCTCTGCGAGTGTTCTTCCAGCCGATCGACGTACTCTCGCAGCTCCTCAATCTCCTCCTTGACCTGCTGCACGGTGTCCAGCTCTTGCTTGATGGCGACCATGTCACGTTTCACCTGGAAAATGGAGTCGGTTAGAAAAAGACGAAATTATGAATGGTAAAGGTACCTTATGGCGGTTGGCGCTTACGCTATTATTAACGCCGCTCCAATATTATTGCGGCGCTATGCGACGTAAGCGCCAGTCGCCATAAGGTACCTTTTGCCGTGGAACGTCACATATCTTTACCATATCGTATCTAGTTAATCTCTAATTCATTTCCCGAATCGCGCCGAAAGTCGGGTACCGTACCTTTATGCGTAATACTACTTGCACTACTGTTGCGAGTCCCGCTCGGTAAGGACGTGCAAGTGCGAAAAATGATGATTCGCCTACGGCCTTGTACATAATGATTATGACACACTTTGTACATAATTGACACACAAATGTATTTTTTCAATGATTACCTCGGACACCTCGCTCTGACATGACTCAACGCCCTTGCCGAACTTTAGCTGCGATCGCTGAGGGCCACCGTCGTCTGCTCCGCAGGTCCAGCTATTGAGTAACATATGGGGCCAGTACCTCGGACACCTCGCTCTGGCATGACTCCACGCCCTTGCCGAACTGCAGCTGCGATCGCTGAGGGCCACCGTCGTCTGCTCTGCAGGTCCAGCTGTTGAGTCACATATGGGGCCAGTACCTCGGACACCTCGCTCTGGCATGACTCCACGCTCTTGCCGAACTGCAGCTGCGATAGCTGAGGGCCACCGTCGTCTGCTCTGCAGGTCCAGCTGTTGAGTCACATATGGGGCCAGTACCTCGGACACCTCGCTCTGGCATGACTCCACGCTCTTGCCGAACTGCAGCTGCGATCGCTGAGGGTCACCGTCGTCTGCTCCGCAGGTCCAGCTGTTGAGTCACATATGGGGCCAGTACCTCGGACACCTCGCTCTGGCATGACTCCACGCTCTTGGTGAGCTCCTGCAGCTGGGTGCGGATCTCGCAGAGGGCCACCGTCGTCTCCAGCTGGCGGTCGCCTCGCTGCAGGTCGTCCAGCTTCTGCGAGAGGTTCATGCTCATCACGCTGACCTGTCGTTGTAGGCTGTAAATAAAAATCTAGGTCAGCGGGGACTAGGAATAAATAATAGTACCAGGTACAGAAGGTTAACTCTCTAATGGCTCCTCTACACGATGGGCCAGCGCCGGCCACTCCAAGGGACGCAGCCATGCGGTAGAAAGAGAGCAATATCACTTGCTGCTCCCTCTAACGCATAAATGCGTCCCTTGGATTGGCCGGCGTTGGCCCATCGTGTAGAGGAGCCATATTATGATGAATATGAATATGAATATGAATATTACGAGAGACGCATTACACATTTTTTAATTTAACTCATTTACCCCCCAAAATTGGCCTCCAAAAATTCATTTGTTTACGTAAGATGTCCGTCTTTGGGTCAGGAATTTACATAATGTGTACCAAATTTCAACTTAATTGGTCCAGTACTTTAGGAGAAATCGTATCGCTGTGACATCTTATAAGCATTGTTCGAATTGGGCCGTTAATGTGAAGCAGACGTGTACCACCGTGAATAAATAATAGTAGTAGCGTCTGTTACAATCAAGACAGATATCAGTGTTGCCAACTTGGCATAAATGATGCCAGATCTGGCATATTTTCACTCGCTTTGGCACCAAAATTTTCCATTTAGCATCTGGCATATTTTTTAGTATAATTTAGTCTAAGCCAAGATTGCACCAACTTGGCAGCAACAATATGCGCCATCGTCTTAGGTATGTGGTTCATATTTTCATATGAATTTTGACTTTTGTGAACGGATGGACGTCGACGGACTAGAGATGGGTAGGGGTGAGTAAATACTGAGTATTTACTCGATATTTACTCAAAGCACCCGATAAATACCCGTATTTACTCATTTAGGTGGGTAAAAACGATTGCTTATAAAATATTCAAAAAGTGACATTTAAGAACAAAATTGTCTTTTATTGAAGAGTGCTAACGTGTATTAACAATATATATAAAATAAAAAGCATATAGGACGCTTAATTTAGAAAAAAAAGGTAATTGTTTGTGAGAGGCAAATTGTGATAATGCAAAGTTAACAATTTTGTTTTAAATAAGAAGGTATTTACATTAAAAATATGGTACTTAAATTCTATTGATGTTCTAGATAACTGCATGTCGCGCAAAAAGTGTGTGTTTACGCGGCACTTACGACCTTTTATTAAGGGTTTTTTAATGAAAACTCAAAAATGGCTCAACCGATGATGTTCAAAATATTGTTTTTTGTACTCTATTATACGGCTAATCTCCCGATATGTTTTCATATTTTTTCTGAACTTTAGTTCTAAAGTTATAGAGAGATAAACATTATTTTGGCCTTCCGAAACGGTTTTGTTCCCAAAATATTCAATTTATCCAAAAATGTTCTTAGATACATTCCAGTTATTTTTAAAGACCCATTTAATGATGTGCAACACGTTGGTGGTTTCTGAATTTTTTTTTTGTGACAATTAGTTACATGTATGGAGTGCCCCACTTAAAAATACATTTCTTACAATTTTGAGTACTTAATCCAGTAGCGGCTTACAAAATACACCTATATTTCAAATTTATATGCCCCTTTCAGCACTCTAAATAGTTTATACCCACCAATTTGGGTATAAACGAGTAAATACGGGTATATTGAGTAAATACTGAGTATTTACTCGGTATTTACCCGTGAGTATTTACTCACTACCCATCTCTGACGGACTATATAAAGGTGGTCAAGCAGATCTTGTCAGTAGAAAAAGGCGGCAAATGTGAAAAATGTATGTGTTTTAAGTGTCTAATTTCAAGTGACATTTTAGCATTTTGTTGTAGCATATTTCAAAAAACTTTGGCATAATTTTGGCATAATCTACACATTAGTCTAGCATTTTTTCAAAATCCGAGTTGGCAACACTGACAGATATGGCCGCTATGGCTAGCCACCAAAATTGGTGTGGAACGGATGTACTTTTAGGTACCTGTAGCAAAGCGACGAAATCGCGGAGCGAGCCACGCCTTCCACCGTACACGTATACGACTATTACGTTATCAGTAGCTCTACTATCAGTTGGCAGAGTATTTTTCACTTACACTCGGTGAATAAACGTGCCGTGTGTCACGTTTTACGTTTCTTTACGGTCTTATGTACCTAACTTCACTCCACTCCAAACGATGCTGTCCCTTTCTAAGTATACTAAAAAACAGAGCAAGAGTTATATCGGAGTTTTATACAGCGCCTCTAAGACTCACTTAAAGAACTAAATAAGAAAATTGACACATTTTCTCACGTCTACGTAATTTACTATCTATGCATCTCGCTCTCGCATATTAGTGCAAGTGAGATGCACAGAAAGTAATGTTACATATACTGATGGTAGCCGTGAATATGGAGGGTAGAGGTAAGGAGAATCCTTTATGACTTTATGAGAAAACTCCTTTATGGGAGAATATTTGCAAAAACTGGGCACGCTGTCAGCTATTATAATTTTTCTAAATCTCTCCAGAGTAGCGAAAAAAGAAAACCCATAAACCTAGTTTTTCATTGTATCAATACCATACTAAAAATCATGAAGAATGGAAGTTTCTCGTATTTAGAAGTGGAAAAACGATTTCTCTTTTTGTATGGACGATTACGACGTATAGTCAGACCGTAAAAAGTCTGCAGCGATTTTGATAGCCCACGCAGTGCAAGTGTCATTTCAAACGTCAAACTTCTATGAAATTAATAACACTTAAGCTGCGTGGGCTATCAAATCCGCTGCAGACTTTTATTGGTACTACTATAGTATACTTCCCTCTTAAGGTTTTTGACGGAGACTTTTTCATTAATTAATTACATGGAGATTGTATTCCTTTACCTCTACCCGCCACTTAGAGCATTTAGAAAGGAGATGTCATCGCTGTCATTTTCTTTACAAAACGCGGGGACGTCAAATGTATTGCTATTTCTACATGATTTGTACGTAACGTACAAATAGCCATGTCAGTCCATACAAAAGTTTGCACAATTGTGCAAGTTTTTCGGCACAGGGGTGAGTAATATTGTCAACAAAAAAAATAAAGAATATAGACTAGGTATCTGCCGTATTCGAACTTCAAGATATTCACAAGAGACGACACGTACTAGATCCATTCTAGTTACGTTATAGTTTAGATATCAACTAGTTCTCTTTTGCAGCGCAATTCGGGCAACCAATGTCACT
Organism: Cydia fagiglandana; assembly: GCF_963556715.1. NCBI lineage: Eukaryota > Metazoa > Arthropoda > Insecta > Lepidoptera > Tortricidae > Cydia > Cydia fagiglandana. The sequence continues at coordinate 7,345,700 of NC_085959.1, forward strand.
TTTACGTTAGATAGCGTAAGATATCTATTAGATGTGAATTGGATCTCTAAGTCAAATCCCGAGGAAGTCGTTCAAGAGTATCTCCAGAATCACGCCAATGTCAAATTTGACAGGTTAGATCTTAAACATATCGTTATCCTACGAGTATCTTGATGGTGATGTCTAAAAGATATCTAATAGATAGGGTAAGACCACCAGTGAATGAACACTTAAGCAATTATCCAAGTTTGAAAAATCATTGCTCAGCATTCATTAATAATTGGAATAATTAACTGCAATTTAATCAATCCTCATTTAATAAATAAGAAAGTAATTTCTGCGATTTTTAATTACTTTCATAGTTTTTGCGTTATACCAGAATTTACGAAAAACTACCCAAAAACCTAATGAATGAACATAAAAACTAGTGAATGAACACCGAAAAACCCAGTGAATGAACATTATTTAACTCTTTTTAATTAGCATAATATAATCATTTTTATCACAAACACCGTTTCCGGCTCTATTTTAATAGGTATAGCGATAGCGTTTATATCTTTTTATCCCTCCATATTGACTTCGAATCGATTAGAATGTAATAAAATGATGGTTAAACACCAATAACATAGAAACCCGTTACATATCAAAAGGAAAAAATAAAATCAACCATTAAAACAAGAACCAACGTGCATATTTTGATGAAAAGGGGTCATGCTCACCAAATAATGCTTAAAATAATAAACTTGTCACTGAATTGTTCGTGGTTACACTGTTCATACATAGAATTAGTAGAAATCCAATAAATGAACAAGCCAAATTTTGTATTGTTCATACATAGGCATGACAAATCTAGTAAATGGACTATAGAAATTTGGTTTGTTCCAATACTGGCTAAATGAATCAGAATCGTTTTCTATGCAGAATCACAAAAAACAAGCTCAATACCATTGCATTTACATATACATTTGGGAAAAAAACGAAATCTACGCGACACCAGTAAATGAACACACTGTTCATTTACTGGTTTCAGAACATTTGATGAGCCAGTAATGGAACTCTAAAAAATAAAGACTTAATCGCATAATACGCCGACAAAGTGTACATAAATAGAAGGTTCAACTCTTAATCTAACCAAATAACTACACTTTGTACAAGTAAACATTAAATAAGCACTTCATATGTTGCTCCAAACGTATACTGTTCTTATCTGGGATCTAATATTTCCATACAAAACTTCAAATCCAGAAATACGTAAACTTCAAACGCCAGTCACATCCTAACAGGACGAAAATAAATTTATTATGGGTTGTCATCGCATAGGAAATAGAGTTGTTAATAAGAAAAAAAATAAGACAAGTGGAAGAAATTGCTATATTTCTTATTTTAGACAAAAAACGTGATTTTGTTCATTCACTGGGGGGTGTTCATTTACTGGAGGGTTTACCCTATCTATTTCAAAATCCGAATCGGGCCCTATGATATTTGATTTATTCGGTTGTCAATATAAAACAAATGTAGTTGTTCTTTCTTCTTGTATGAGACGCCATTACTATGTATTAGTCTTGCTTGAGATTAAGAAACATTATTTGGTGTTAAAACAAGCTTTTTTTTCCTGCTTGGAACCCTAATCCTAACAGTAAGCACTCAATGACCACTCCAGTTATTAAATGCTTTAAGACCAATTTTGTCACTTTGTTACTGACTCAACCTTCATTCTAATTTTTTTTAAGATTTGACGTTGCCATAGTTACGAAAATAATAAACACATCAATATTAGTAAACAATGTATAAAATAAAATATATTGTATTCAAGAAAAAAATTGCAAAATATGATAATTACGTAAACATCATTAATTAACGAGTTAAAATTATAACTTTGCGTGTTAAAAAATAGGAAGCAAAGTATATGGCGCGATTATACAGGCTACTTTTGGCTACATATTTATTACCTATGATGAAAATAGTACACACATGAGAAGAAATCTTAAAATACTAAAATAGGTATATATTATATTATGGTCCGCTTCAGTCCGCATCATAACAACGGCCGTCTCCTACTGCTAAGTACCATTATCAAATAGAGTGTGCGGAAAGAGAAGAGTTGTAAAATGTAGGGGAGCCCATACATTATACCTACGACTCTTCTCTTTCCGCACAGACCCTGACCTTAATAGCGATCTTAATTTTATAGTAAATGATCTCGAGTATATTTCAGTGCCAAGCGCCCCATTTCCAATACAAAATGAACCCACGCAGCGGGTTTTTGGCAATAAATGTGTTTAAACCTTATTTAAATTTTCAGATTCTAAACCACCACGAAAAGTTTTTGAAGAAAGTTTTATATTTCCTGTTACCAAATTGACATGAAAAACGATTACCTAGGTATCAAACACAAGAATTTGAACATCGGAAAATAAACTATACTTACTTATTAAAGAAAAATAAATAAACTCACAGAACATTTGTTTGTTTTATTCTATGTAAGATGATAATACTTAATAAAATACGTAGGAATTCTTGCGTACATATTATAATAGGTCTTGCGGTATTCTTATATGTGTTATGTGCAGTGTGCACCCAGCAACAAAAGCAGCAGCATATCGTACCGCTCCTTGTAATGAGCCTTAATTCTTATTGCATACATGCATACGCATGCATACATGATGCCATCCGGATTTGTTAATGTCAACAAAAAAAAAATAGAGTATAGACTATGGTTTACGATTGTCATTCTAAAAACAAAATGTAGATCTTCTTCTATGAGACGCCATTTATAGTATGCAGTCTTGTTTGAAACTAATTAAAATATTTGGTGTTTAAAAGCTTTTTCTTTCCTGCTTGGAGCCCTAATCCTAACAGGTTACGGGCCCATGCACGGAAAGTTAACAGTAGAGAAGTAATTACGACAAATTTTACGCACATTGGTGTCGTCGGTTCTAACAGGCCGAACAGGAGGAAGTAAGTCGTAATGGAGAAAGTGGAGAGAGTGGAGAGCAGCAGGGCCGTAATTCTCGGCGAAAATAATTGGCCAGCATGGCAGCTACAAACTAGTATTGTGTTGAAAGCGAGAAATTTATATAAAGTAGTGACAGAGGTATGTACGGAGACAAATACAGCGGAGAAAGAAAAATGGGATGCTTTAGACAGAAAAGCCCAAGAAGTTATTGTTTTAAGAGTGGAAGAGGGAGTTTTACATTATTTAGCGACATGCGAGACCGCAAAGGAGATGTGGGACAAGTTGGTCACTGTTTACGATTCTAAGTCGAAGGTGGGCATTCATTTACTACAGCAGAAGTTTTACAGCCTTAAATATGAAGCACCCATGGCAAAATATCTGACAACGGTTGATGAAATTGTCAATAAACTCAAGACGTTGAAGGAAGTAGTTTCAGAGAAGATGGTTATAACGAAGATTCTTATGAGCCTACCAGAGTGCTACAAGCACTTTACTTCTGCATGGGAGTCAGTTGCAGAAGGGGAGCGGACTTTGAAGAATCTTCAAGCACGGCTATTGGTAGAGGAGGAGCGCAACGGAGCTAGTCAAGTGCAAGTTGAAGCCACATCCGCCGCGCTCGTGAGCAAGCATAACAACACAAGATTCGTCAAGAAGGGTGATAAAAATGATAGTGTGAAATGTTTTGAGTGTGGAAAGGCCGGACATTATAAGAGTGACTGTAGAAATAGAAAATGTAATTATTGTGGAAAGGTAGGGCACCTTTATAAAGATTGCAGGGCAAGACAACACCCAAGAGTGTCGAGGGCTCCAAATGCCTACATCATGGAGAGCTCTTGGACTGGACGTGCATTTGTGATGGACTCAGGAGCGAGCGAGCACATGTGCAAATCCAGGGAGCTCTTCTCTAAACTCACAGAGGTGGAAAACAGATGGGTTACGGTTGGTAACGGCAACCAATTAAAGGTATGTGGTGTTGGCTCTATAGAATTGAAGGCAAACAATGGCTGTGAATATACAGACTCAGTATTGTTTGACGTTTTGTATGTGCCAGAACTTAAAGTAAACTTGTTCTCATTAATTTGTGCTTTTGACAAAGGGTATAAGTTGATTGCAGGTAGTAAGTTATGTAAGTTAGTTAGATGGGGCCAAGTAACATGCACTTCATATCGCAAGGAAAATCTATTTTTAATGGATTTCGAGTTTAATGAAGCAGTAGCTTTGGCAACCACTAGAAGCGTCAATGAATGGCATAGTATCTTGGCTCACCAGAATCTTAACCAGGTAAAAGAAGTATTGAATAAAAATAATGTAAAACTTGAAGGGCTGACTGAGCAATGTGTACCTTGTATTAAAGGAAAGCAGCATAGGTTACCATTCAGCAGCAGCACAAATCGGGCAAGTGCCCCTGGGGAGTTGGTTCATATGGATTTGTGTGGACCAATGGAGGAGAGGTCCATAGGTGGGTCTCTATATTTCTTGTTGTGTAAGGACGACTACAGTAGCTATCGCTTTGTATATTTTTTGAAACAGAAGTCAGAGACAAAAGAGAGGATCGAAACACTAGTTAACAAGTTTGAAAATGAGACGGGACATAGAATCAAAACTGTTAGGAGTGACCGTGGAACAGAGTTTATAAATAAAGATGTTATGGATTTGTTTAACAGGAACGGCATCACCCATCAAACATCTGTCAGCTACACGCCAGAGCAAAATTCGCGGGCTGAAAGAGACATGCGAACTTTAGTAGAAGCAGGAAGGACAATGTTACAGGAAGCTGCACTAGGCAAAGAACTTTGGGCAGAGGCAGTGAATACAGCTGCATACGTGATCAACCGGACTGGACCAAGTAAGGTACCTAATAAGACACCATACGAGCTGATGTATAACAAAGAATTTGACATAAATACATTGCACAAATTTGGTTCAGAGGTGTACATCCATATACCAAAACAGAGACGTCTTAAATGGGACGCTAAAAGTAAGCATGGTATTTTTGTGGGATATGGAGAGTACAGTAAGGGGTATAGGATTTGGGAACGTAATACAACTATGGTTGATACATACAGAGATGTTACATTTATAAAAGATGTTACAGAGAAGTCTGACGGAAAGAAGAAGAGCAAGACAATAGAAGAAGGAACAAAGAGTGACTGTATTTTCCAGACATGCATGAGTGAAAAAGAAGAAAAGGAGTCATCTCCTGAACAATTGCATGATATTTCTGGATATGAAACCCCAGATGAACTAGTGGAAGATGAAAACCAAATTGTGGAAAATGAAAACCAAATTGTGGAAGACGAAAACCAAATTGTGGAAGACGACAACCAAATTGTGGAAGATTAAAATACAGAAATTGGACCTGATACAGGACATGAAAATAATGCAACAGGTCGAGGAACGAGGACTAGACAGATAACCAAGCCTAAGCGTTTGGATGACTACGTTTTGGGATTTACAGCAGTTGATGACGAAAGTCAACTCACTTATAAAAACGCAATAGAAGGAAGTGACAAAAACAAGTGGAAAGAGGCCATACAAGCAGAGTTTGATGCGCTAGAACGGAATGAGACATGGATGGAGACTGATTTACCAGCAGGAAAGAAGGCTATTGACACCAAATGGGTCTTTAAAATAAAGAAAGGTGAGAATGGCAAGCAACAATATAAGGCAAGACTGGTGGTTAGAGGTTTTCAGCAGGAAGATAGATTTGATCACACAGAGATACTTGAATGATGAGGAGATGACAAGGAAATGCAGAGGACTTATAGGCAGCCTTATGTATGTAATGCTGGGCACAAGACCGGATATTTGTTTCGCTCTAAACTACCTTTCAAGATTTCAGTCGATGGGATCTTCTGGATTATGGAAGGCACTTAAAAGAATTCTTAGATACTTGAAAGGCACCATAGATGCTAAACTTATTTACAAAGCTACTGAAGAAGCCCCACTATTGGGTTACACGGACGCTGACTGGGCGGGAGACAAGGCGGACAGAAAGTCTACATCAGGATATGTTATGAAGGTTTTCGGTTGTACAGCGTCATGGGGTTGTTCAAAACAACAATGTATTTCCCTTTCTTCAACCGAATCGGAATACGTAGCTTTGGGGAAGGGGGTAATGGAGGCGTGCTGGATACGTAACCTCCTTCTGGAGTTAGGGCTGCATTTTCAAAATTTTAAAATATATATTGATAATCAGTCGGCCATTCATGTTGCAAATAATGTAGACAACAAAAGACTTAAACATATAGATCTAAAGTACCATTTTGTCAAACAAAAGGTGACTGAAGGTCTATTGTTGCTAGAACATATTCCAACAAGTCAACAGTTAGCTGACCTGTTTACAAAAGCGTTGGGAAAAGTGATTTTTCGAGACCTGTGTTCTCAAATAGGATTGAGAGGTAATTTGTAATTAATGTTTTGTAATCTTAAAAGTATCTACATAGATGGTACCCGACAGACCCGTAAGGTGTTCTTTTATTTTAAAGTGGTTAATTGTGTTGTGTTCGCTATGTGGTCGTAGTGTTTTATTTGCTGACGTTTTTGTTTGAAGGACGTCTAAAATATTCCTTCAATTTACAGTTGTTTTTTCTGCTGTCGGTACCTTGCGTCTTTTGTTGAGGAAGGGTGTTAATGTCAACAAAAAAAAATAGAGTATAGACTATGGTTTACGATTGTCATTCTAAAAACAAAATGTAGATCTTCTTCTATGAGACGCCATTTATAGTATGCAGTCTTGTTTGAAACTAATTAAAATATTTGGTGTTTAAAAGCTTTTTCTTTCCTGCTTGGAGCCCTAATCCTAACAGGATTTTCATGGAAATGTTGGTTCTTGCCTAAAACCAAAAACTGCTCGTAAGCTAATATGTGATCTTCGCAAATGTAGCAGTAGAAACAGGAAAATATGATGTCAGGTATATCTCATTACCTTTGTACTAAATCAGCCTTTTATCGAGCTATTAATTGATTTACCCTTTAAAGTTTTGCTTGAAGTTCACGTACTGTTATAAATTTATACATATTACGTTGAAAATTGCATTAATATTCGTGAAAAATCTGCGTATTTGTTGTGTTTACAAGTTGACAGAAATGTCACGTTGGAAACGCACGTATTTTTCGATAACATCTGTCACGTTTACTCGCGTAAAGTATTTACGCAGAATAATTCTGGCTCAGTTTTCATTATATAATTAGAAAGAGAGCGTTTTAGGTGTGAAGTTAGGCAAGTATGGAAAACTGGCGTAAAAACGTCTATAACTCATGGTACCAATTGAAATTTTTAGTTCTTTAGGTGACCGGTAGAGGCTCTGTACAATTACTCCATACATTTTCCTTAACTTTCTCACTATCGACTGTCATTCACGGAACTTGACGGAACTCATAGTAGAGCTACAGTATGGTAATGGGTACACGAAATTTCAATTTTCGCCCGATCACCAATTTCGCGGCACGGCATCGTTAACGCGGCTCGTTTGCCAATTTTAAAGTTATTAATGTTGCTAAATAATACCTACGTAGATCGAAAATTGTATACGTTTTCGTGCAAAATGTCTGTAGATTTTTTCTGTTTTAGAAATTGCTGATGCAATAATTATTCTTTATTTACATAATAGGGTATATGGCTGTATTTAAAATAAATGATTTTACACTATCCATGAAATAAAGCACCAGAAGATTCATAGAGAATATATGAAACACTAGCATATGACGTTACAATCAAATTAACTAGGTACTCTTTATAGTTTTGTACGGATTGTAAACTATTAATTGTGTCTAAAAATAACTGCTGTCTACGTTTCTCTATTAATCTTTTGGTGCTTTATTTCATGCATGGTGTAAAATAATTTATTTTAAATACAGTCAAATTCAAATACCCTAACAGAACTGAGCTACCCTAAGTACAGCGTCCATAAGAGTCCGTCACTTCCGTAAATGACTATCACGCGTATTCAGGAAACGAGATAATCACAAGATCTAGAGACAATAGAGATCACCTAGATTTACATTAGATATCAACTAGATGTGACTTGGATATCTAAGTCACAACATAACTTGTCGAAATCGTTCAAGAGGATCTCCAGAATCGCGGAAACGTCAAATTTGACATATCAATCTTACAAATATCTTTAAATTATCCATATCGTAACTTGTTGAGGTCTAGTAGAGATCTAATTCATTTTCTGAATCGAGCGCGGCATATCTTGGCAGAAGAATGCTTATCACAATAAAAACATTCAAATGTGAGTCAATCAAAAATAAATAACCAGGCCTAATTATTTTATCTTAAGAAACAAAAAACAATACGGCGACCACCACTTTGACACTGACATATTCGCTAGCGTGTGCTTACGCACACGCTAACTTACTTTTTATGCATCTCGCTCGTACTCGGACGTTAGCGAATATGTCAGTTTGACACTGCTAAGGCAGCCGTGGCAAAGAGAATTTGAAATCGAGAGTTACTGTCATGGTAAATTATGTAGCTACAATACATTTACTGCCATCTTTCGACAGAAGATAAAACTTTTAGAACGCCATTTGACTTGATCATTATTCTTTCACTGATATGTATTAACTTGTTAAATATTAATATTAACAACATCTATTCGAGAGTAGGCTGAACCTTATGGCGCCATCGCCAATAAGATTGCACCATACCTTTGGCCTACTGTCGAGTAGATGGCGTTAATATATATTAATATTTAACAAGTTAACACATATCAGTGAAAGAATAATGATTAAAGACAAATGGCGTTCTAACTGTTTCAACCTTCTGTCGAAAGATGGCAGTAAATTTACAGTAGCTACATAATTTACTTCGACAATCCGTCTATATGCCGTAGTAAGGCTGAGGGCCTACCGCGAATCACGTTCGACGTGATGCCTCCCTGTCACACTTACGTACGAATTTACAAGTGCGTCAGAGAGGCAACACGTTGAACGTGGTTCGGGGTAGACCCTCTGGTTTTAGTGTCACGCGGACCGTCCGTGCGGATCGCTCTGCACCGCTAAATTGTGTGAGAAAGCTGTCCGCGCGGACCACAGAGGGCACAGAGCGGCTACCGCGAAAACCGAAGTTCGCTCATTGCTGTATCTTTCTCTTTTACTCCAACGAAGGCGTCATTAGAGTTACAGAGAAAAATCCCTGCAATTTCCGAACTTCGATTTTCGCGGTTATAGCCCAGGACAGGACCACATGACGGTGGTCCGCGCGGACCCGTCAGCTTTTGCTCTGTAACGCTCCCTGAACTTAATACATATTGGTCCGGTGCGGAGCGATCCGCACGGACGGTCCGCGTGACACTAAACCAGCCTTACGCTACTAAAACTCGGCGTACAGTTTGCCAGTTCGCACGTTAATAACCAATTTAAATTTCGAATAAAAAGCCTCTAACCTGAGAAACTGAGAGTAAGGGCAGTTAACGTTTTCGGAACTGTGCGAAAGCTGATGGTACTCCATCGCGAGCCCCGGGCTCCCGGCGCGGACGCGGCGCAGCGGACTCTGGCAAACGATAGCTGAATTTAGTACGGCTACCACCAGTTTTGACATTGACAGATACGCTCGTGTCTACGTAAATTACTTTCTATACATCTCGCTTGTACTAATGTGCGAGTACGAGCGAGATGCATTGAAAGTAAGTTACTTAGACGCGAGCGTATCTGTCAATGTCAAAACTGGTAGTAGTGGTTTAGGACCGACTCGGCAAAACAAAATGGCGGCGCAAATTTGACATTTAGAAAATAGTCCAGTAAAGATATTAAGTTTACGTAAAAAATTAAATTATAATATCTTGATTTTTTTGTCTAATATGATATTTACAGATAATAGTGCATAAATCCCACTAAACAGTACCCGGAAGTCAGTAATAGGAAAAAAATAACTGCGTTTATCAAACGAATAAATTTATTTTTATTTGCATGAATAACAAAATTTTTGACTAAAATCAGTTCAAATAACATACAGGAAATAAATGAACATAGTGAAACTTTAAACTTTTAATTATCTATGACGGACAGGATGGAAAACCATACCATAAAAATTACAAGACTCATTCAAACTTAAGGTGCAGTGAGTGAGCGGACGGCCGTTCGTGTTTTCGTGTAGGACCTGAAGTCACGGCGCCTTAATTGTATATTATTATTATGTCCAGTTTATGCAAACATTTTCTTATTCAATACGAGTCGACAGTGTGGCTACTACCAGTTTGGCACTCACATAAACACTATCGAGAACGTAACTTACTTTCTATGCATCTCGCTCGTACTAGCATATTAGTGTGAGCGAGATGTATAGAAAGTAAATTACGTAGATGTTAGCATATTATGTCAGTGTACACTGTCAATGACTCGTGGTACGGGTACAGCTCGAATCGCCTGACTGCTCGAATCGGGAGCAGGGAATCGATATAGCAAGGCAACATTCATGTGGACCAAAGACAAGGAATAATAAAGACAATCATTGCAATTACATTAGAACTAAAAATAAAACCTCACTATGATAAAACGCGCTCTAAAAAGTGTGAAACAAGGAAAAGTTCTCATTTTAAATTGTAATATTTGTAATATAAAAAATATTCTATATTTATTATACTACATAATTTTTTTTAAATACCTACCTTAAGATACAGAGTATAGGCCAGCATGAAGATTGACGGCTCGATTCGGGAAATAAATTAGATACTCACTAGATATGAAATAGTAAAGATATGTGACGTTCCACTGCAAAAGGTACCTTATGGCGGCCGGCGCTTACGTCGCATAGCGCTGCAATAATATTGGAGCGGCGTTAATAATAGCGTAAGCGCCAACCGCCATAAGGTACCTACCTTTAACCGTGGGACTTCACATATCTTTACTATATCGTATCTAGTTAAGAGCCAACAGGAGTGGTCATTTCTCCATACAAACGTACTCCTCGTTTTCCTCCGTGGTTTTTGAAGAGAGCAATGATTTTTTTCAACACAGATTAATATGATCAATATCTGTGTCGGACCTTTTTGCTTTTTTTTATATTTTTGTTTTTAAGGCGCTAGAGCCCTTCAAAAATGGCCAAAATGGCCTAATTGACTATGCCGCAATGAGAGGCGTGGCATTCAAAACTGATATCAATTAGCCAAAAAACCAAAACGGTCCGACACAGATAATTTCATAATCATTTAGATTTCCAAATTTGGTTACGATTGGTTAAGTTTTGGAGGAGTAAACAGAGGAGTACGAAACCTCGATTTTTGAGATTTTTACGCAGGATTTTTCGCCTTGTCCTTATCGCACTACTTTTAGGTGCCGCTTCCGTTAGCGAGACGGGTATATTTACGCAAAATATTTAAAACTCAGCTCCTGTTTCATCTTAATCTCTAATTCATTTCCCGAATCGCGCCGTGAGTCTGTTATTTACCCGTCTCTGGCGAGAGCATGCGGACGCTTAACACGTTACATAAGGGCTGGCGCACACTGCCGAATTAGGTCACTCGATTTTTGCACGTTTTATTGTGTCCAAGTCCAATGTAAGGGAGAGAACAAGATTACAAGAATCGATAACCGCCGTTCATTGTACGAGAGTTGCAAACAAGTTTACTGCCCGTCTAAGTATTAAAAAATTGCTCTGAAAGGGTTTGCAAAAGTATCTCCTGTAGGAAATCCCCTTGATGCCTAAGAACTTCACTCAAGTAAAATATGAAAATAAATATTCAAAAAAAGATAGTTATCTAAGGAATTTACAAAAAAAAAGAGCTGTGTACACTTAAAGTTAAAACAAAAAAAAATTACTATGAAAATTATAATATAGGTAGTATATAGGTACTACCACTTATTTCAAGTTATTTAAAATCCTTGATTTTGTATACACCCTTAAAAGGGAGTTCTGGTCCGAATGACTCTTAACACATTCAGGGCCAAGAACCCGACAACCGGGTACACTGTTCGTAGCTACTACGCGCTTCATACGGCGAAAACGTGGCTATGCGCTACGAGCGTAGCCCGTAGGACTTAGTGGCAATGAATGTGTTAAAATTTAATAAAGTAACAACTGTCGGCGCGATTCGGGAAATGAATTAGAGATTCACTAGACATGAAATAGTAGAGATACGTGACTGTCCACGTTAAAAGGTACCTTATGGCGCAGCAATAATATTATTTCGGCGCTATGCGACGTATAATGGCTCCTCTAAACGATGAGCCAGCGCCGGCCACTACAAGGGACACATTTATGCGTTAGAGGGAGCAAGTGATATTGCTATTTCATTCTACCGCATGTCCGCGTCCCTTGGAGTGGCCAGCGCTGGCCCATCGAGTAGAGGAGCCATCAGCGCCAGCCGTCATAAGGTACCTTTTGCCGCCGAATCGCCGTGTGAATGCGGTACCAAGGGCACGTCCTACATTACATGTTATAAAGGTAACTCTACTTTAAAGTAGAGTAACCTTGTCGTGCATTCCACTGCCCATGATGACCTGACCCCTAGCCCCGTATTAAATGCTTGTGACGGGAGACCTCACTATACTAGATGGTGTAAGCAATTGGTTTAGCCCTAGCCCGTATAATCATTTAATCGTTAAAGTCGTCAACACTCTTGTGGGCTATGATTTAGTAATTCTGTTCTAATGGCTTCCAATAGGCCAAGGATTACCTCTAATAGATGCCTCGTTTTTCAAAGTACAAGTAAAAAGGCTCGTCGTCACCATAATTCGTCGGGTGACAAGCAATAGTCACTAAGTACCACCACAAGTTCATAGCCATAGTGATTAGTAAACCATAGTAGTACTAACAGAAGGTCGATTTTTGGTTAATTTTTTTTTTAGTTGTTAGTGACTTTTGCTTGTCACCTGAATATTTGTGATATTAGAGGGGTGCGCGACAGTAGTGTCATGCTTGGTTATTTGACAGATGTCAATTTGTATCAAAAATATCAAAAGACATTGTATAGTTTAGCCTTGTCGAGCGCGATTATTGCTTATAAGCAGTGGGACACTAAACTAGGCTAGCTAAAAAATAGTTGGTTTACAAGGGGGCAAAGTTTTTGTTTAACCGCTCGTGCTAATATTGATACCCGAGCAAGCGAAAGATTCCAAAATTAAACCTCAAGCGCAGCCAGTGGTTCTAAAAGTGGAATCTTGAGCATTGCGAGGGTTTCAAGGCCCTTCATGTGAAGTCGTGGCCAGGGCGTAGGCCGCGGATTGGAAGCAAGCAGTACCTAGTGTACCTACGCGGCGTGGCGAGTGCCACATCAATGCCGTTTGGTCGTGCGCAAAGTATGCCGCCCACCGCACCGCTTGCGTCTAGTCCGCGGCCTTATAACGGCGCTTATGCGGGACGACGTTTAGCGACATTCTTTGAGTAACTCCATCTAGTGGATGTGATCTATCTAATAGTCCAACTGCGAGGGTGAAGAAAACTATAGTGAATCGTTTCAGCCTTGCATATGTCAAGGTAAGTGATTTTAAGGCATTTTACCATTGACGTTTACATAGCGGTACTCTAATAACCTACTACTGGGAAATAAAGCATTATTACCTAGTACCAGGCGTGGCTCACTCCGCGATTTTGTCGCTTTGCTACAGGTAGCTAAAAGTACATCCGTTCGGCCCCAATTTTGGGATTTGCCATAAGGCCCCACATTCACACCTCCTACCTTGTAGGCCGCCTCCTGGCCGCCTCGTAGTCCGCCTCGTTGGGTGCAGACTACGAGCCGTCCTACAGTTTAGCCGTTTGTAGGACGGCTCGTAGTCCGCAACCCCCATACACGTTCCTACCCAACGAGGCGGACTACGAGGCGACCTACAAGGTAGGAGTGTGAATGCGGGGCTTAAGCCGCGCGTGGCGCTGTCGCCGCCTAGCGGCCATATCTGTGCTGATCGTAACAGACGCGTTTTGTTAAAGAGTGAGTCTTCTGTACTTAGTAGGTACTATTATTTATTCTGTGCTAGTACTATTATTTATTCTGTGACCAAACTTCGCCCAAACCGTTCTTTTTCTCGAATTGTTTAATATTTAACACCGTTATATATTTGTGTCACTGCCGGTACCGTGTAGGGATGCCAAGTGTGTCAATTTAAGAGATTTACGAAAAAAACGGTTCAAATTGTTGCCTTTTTAATGCGTGATCCGAGAGAGTTGGCACGACGCAAAGCGGCTTTTAAAACAAATGTCTTTTTTTTTAAAGTCGGTGAACGGGCTACGTGGCAACACTGCCACGTTATATTATACAATAGAGAATGGTTTTTTTTTCAACCCATATATTACCTTGGTGAATTCTCGAGAAAAAAATATGCCATATCATTGGCCTTTACGTCTATTGCAGACGATTTATGGTGTAACATACGCTACACCGCCTGGGACGGAATTAAGGAAACGCAGGGATGCCCAGCACCTGCATTACCCTCTCGGCTTCACTGTCTTATGCCACAGGAAAGGCGAGCCAATACGTGTGGAGACAGGTCAGCTGCAGGAATCTGCCGCATATTTCAGGTTGGACCCTACTCGCGCCTTACGGAAACTCCATTCCGGGTATTATTTTGGAGTATCCTTCTCCTAGATGGATTGCAAACCAATGCTAAGAGGACCATCTCCCCTGTGACGAAATAGCTTCTTGCTTCGTTTGTGGACTTAGTCGCCTCGTACGACACCCTATCCTATGTGAAGGTTGGCGCTATTCTAAAGCCGGCCACCACACGGCATATATATCTAAATAAATTAATGTGTTAAAGTTACAAAAAATGAATACAAACATTTCACGTGACAGCTAGTTAGCTTCATCTAAAAATGAACTGTACGGCTACCATCAGTTTGGCATTGACATAAACGCTATCGTGAACGTAATTTACTTTCTATATATCTCTTTCGCACTAATATGTCAGTACGAGCGAGATGCATAGAAAGTAAATTACGTTCACGATAGCGTTTATGTCAGTGCCAAACTGATGGTAGCCGTACTGTCATATGGGACTATTATTTGACGAAAGAGGTATAGTAAATACCTAAGTGATGACGTAGTAGGTACAAAATACAAATATAAGTATATGTTTTGTAAATGCTTGCGATTTTTCCATTTATCCCGTAGCTATCCGTAATTACCTTAACGCACCCAATGAATATAAATCAAAAACACAATGAGCTATGGAAGTGCTGACTACCAAGTTAATTGTTAAAAATTGGAAACTCACTACGTGAAAGCAAAATAGAAACACACATAGGTATATAATGTAGGTAAATATAAATTACATGTATGAAAAGCCATAACCGGATATGCGGGAGTTTAACAGTCGTTTAAGTATTTTATGGATACCTTATACACGGTGAATACTGGTAAAGGGGCCACAGATTACCAGTTCGCCGGGCGATATCACCCTGTCAGTTACTCGGCACTGTCAGCTTTTGCGGTTAACTGATAGGCTGATATCGTCCGGCGAACTGGTAATCTGTAGGGCCCACTGATTAACAGTCCGCCGGACGGTCTGTCAGTTAGAACAAAATTTTGACAGTTCCGAACAACTGACAGGCCGATACCGTCCGGCGGACTGTTAATCAGTGAGCTCCTTTAGTGTGGCTGGTCTTCACATTGGAGCCTATTTACACATAGATTAGTGTCTATTGCGAGTTATTACATTTGCTACTTGTGTTTAATGGCAAATATAATAAACAAACAAACTCGCAATAAAAACTAAGCAAAAACAGGTCCAATGTGATGACTACCCACACTTACCTGTATAGACCTTACATATTATAGGTATATGTATAGCTGTGGCACTTTGTCATAACTTAGCCATAAATCACATTAGAAATTAAAATAAACGTTCCTATGGATAGATACATTATTGAGATTTCTTTTTCACTCTAAAAGTTTTGCTCGAAATATTGGCTGTGGTTGATATATAGCATGCTTATAAAATCGTAAGCCAAATTCGGCATGATCCTTTAAGTCTTGTTAATTAATTTAATTATCAAATACCCATCTATCTTCAAATCTCAACTCTGCTTGACTTAGTTTGAGAGTTGGAAGTAGTTTTTACGATTGGTATAGGTAGCAAATTTAGTATGTAGGTAAGTACATATATTGTAATTCACTTTAGTCATTCTTTAATAACATCATATTATTGTAACAACAGGTGAGGAGGTAGGTATTTACCTATCGATTTATTGATGTTTTGTGCGTTTTCGCAAGGTCTCTTTAGGCGGTGTAAAGTTAAAGCATTTTTTTCTGCACTGGGCAAAGTTACATGGCTTAAAATTATTTGCGAAGGTAAAGTTAGCATTGCGTGCTCAAAGAACAGGTACAGATGAGGTATAAGTCCGGAAAATGCTCAATGATGATGTTCAAGCTAATGTAAAGTTAAAAAAGTGGCCTTAACCTCAAAACTAGCCATTTTAGCATCTTTATTTTTATTTTTCTCAAATTTGGTGACAGATTGTAAAAGATATTATGACATAGTTGACATACTATAATGGCCATATTTTTGTAGGTTGCATAGCGGCATGAATGTCAAGCATTGACCTATTACACTTTGTGGGAGAGCGTTTCTTTATTTTTGCCATTTTTTTATGTGACCTTTTTTGCCATTTTTGTGTTATGTCTAGTCAGGATCGCGAGCCCTTTTCATCTTTATAAGAGAAAAAAGTGTCGCAAATTTTTCATTCATATTTCAAACTTTCATTTTTGCTATCGTCATACAACGTATGTACGTAATACGCCATACAACGTTTAAGAATGGGGAAATGGTAAAATGGTAAGTAGGAAAAAACTCTGGGACATTTTTATCCCATTAGGATCAAAAGAGCTCGTGATTTGGAAATAACACAAAATATAAGGCGTGACGGCCTGATTTGATCGGACAATTTAATCAGATTGGCGAAAAATTGTTCTCGTCTGGACAGGCCTTTATGAAAGAATACAAAATTAACGAATGTGGCATTTTTTAAAGATACGCTCGAGTAATGAATATGCAAGAAAATCTTGTAAGGAAAACTTAAGAATTGCCTCTTATCTGTGGAACTGTGTCTACAGAATGTAGTGTAAAATTATATTCCAAATTATTTTCCCGGAAACGTACGAAAGTGTCTTGCTATTTCAGTCAGTCTCGGTACAAAAAGTACTGACGTTGAATAAAGTAGCATGACAAATACTACAAATACGAACGTTTCTGAGAAAACAGGGTGGAAAACAAGCACTACATCTGTAAGTACCTACTTTAACTTGAAGTTTAAACATGGAATCGTTAAGGGGCCCACTGATTAACAGTCCGCCGGACGGTATCGGCCTGTCAGTTAGAACAAAATGTTGACAGTTCCGAACAACTGACAGGCCGATACCGTCCGGCGGACTGTTAATCAGTGGGCCCCTTTACTTTATATTAAGTGACGTTTTGTCAAAGATGTCACGCCTAGCCAAATCGCAATCGTTTAAAGCAGTGTTTTTCAAACTTTTTCATGACGCGACCCTCTTAGTACGAACAAAATTTTTCGCTTAATGTATTAAGGCTGGCAGAGGCTTCGCGACCCCACAGTTTGCAAACCACTGGTTTAAATAAAACGCCAATCGAAATAAATAATACAGGGTGTTTCTGACCATAAGGCTTTAAATTCAGGGCTCGATTCTACTCGCTAAACTGAGCAACTTTTATTATGCCACCAACCCCGAAATCCCGATTTTTTTTTAACTTTTTCTTACATTCTGGCTGATCAGATCTCGACGATTTCTATGGAAAAGCCAAAAAAAATTGGTTGGTCCCATAGTAAAAGTAGCTCAGTTTAACGAATAAAATCAAGCCCTGGATTTAAAGCCAGGCCAGAGATATACTGTATATAGAAAATATGACGAGACTTTTCGTCAGATCAGTCATCCCCATACATTTTTAGTTTTCCATTGGTGTTAGTCGATAAACGAATGCATTTCACATTTACGTTAGTGACAGCGTAACTCAATCGCTTTCCCTCTCGATCAGTGCCAGCGAGATATACTGCGATCGAGTTACGTTGTCGCTAACGTAAACGTCAAATGTCAACTCGTGATTTTTTTTTTGTTATGAATGGGCTTACTCATGGCCACAGACTAGCCACTATTGCTACTAGACAATGGCTAAGACAGGCGGTTCTTAAGTTTTATAAGCTCTTGTTGTGAAGGTCAGTGCTCAAAGTTCACACAGCTACTACGATTTATTAAAAATTGAAAATCTCTACTGCATAATATGCTATACTGATCTTTTTCAACAGAAGGACTGTTAGGGGAATACTTTTAGGCAATATTTTAGAGAATTAATACATAGTTTTTGGTATGAATAATGATTTTGATTCCCGAGTAAGCAAAAGATTCTATAATTAAAATAATAGTATGTATATTCTAAATTAGAATCTTGAGCTTAGCGCGAACTCAAAGGCAGGTACTTTTCACCCCAGCAGAAAAATAACAATATACTTATTAGAGATAGTAAAGATAAAAAAAACAATTTGCATTTGTAAATTACGCTTTAAAAATAACTTGACAAGTTTCACAAACCAATTTTTGCTCAATGTTTATAACAGAAACGTCAAAGTATTTATTTAAAGCTGCTGAGGTGAAAAAGAAATATGTTCAAAAAGACCAGTAAAATAACTTAGCACAACCCTAGCGGAATACTGCACTCGTACAAAAGGCATCTATAACGGTTGGTCTCTCCTGAGTTCCTTCAGGGTTGTCACCCGTTTCACGTACCTAAGTAGTAGCTCCCTCAGAGTGGCTTCGTCTTCTTCCGTCGTCGCATATCTGGTCAGCTTGGTGTCAGCCTCCCGGGCCACATGATCTGGTACCACTGCGTGCAAACCGTCCGTTTATTACCTTCCCAACGTTTTTGGCAGCCCTATTTTTAACTTTACATTTGACTTTGACAATTTCATTGACCACGCAAATTTTATTTCTAATATAAATGATAGTGAGATTTATTTAATCGTCTTAGACCCTCTTGCACCATTCCGCTAACCCGGGATTAACCAGTTAAACGGTTAACCTAATGTCAAATTGTACTGGTAACCATGATTGATAACGCCAGGTTTAACCGGTTAATCCCGGGTTAGTGGAATGGTGCAAGTGGGCCTTACAGATGTAGTGCATAATTGTTTTCCTTCGTATTTTCTCGGAAACGTTCGTATTTGTCGTGCTACTTCAGTCAACCTCAGTACCCTTTGTACCGAGACTGACTGAAATAGCAAGACACGTTCGTACGTTTCCGTGAAAATACGATGGAAAACAATTATGCACTACATCTGTATTTGGAATGTTGGGCCATTCTATTTTTTGTTAACTATAGTTTTCCAGATAAAATTATTACTTTGCAATGCTTTTTGATTTTTTCCTGCAAATAATTTTATTTTCAACACACGGACTGAAAACGGTTTTAGTCAATATTTAATCATAATAGTAAAATATCAAAATAGTATTTACAGTACATATGTTCCTATTATCTCGCACTAGTGCGTAAAATAGCACTTTTGGTGTGGTGTCAAAAGTTTAAAGGATCACATGTACTGTAAAACGTTGTACGATACACGTGCGAATAGGTAATTCGCAACTCATGTCGATTTAAAACACTCCCTTCGGTCGTGTTTTAATTTATCGCCACTCGTTTCGGATTTCCTCTTTTCCGCACTTGTATCGTAAATAACTATTACAGTATATATGGTCCTATTTTCCCGCCCTAGTGCGTAAAATAGCACAAGCACTAATGACGGCATGGAAAAATGACGGGGTATAAAAATGTTATTTAAAAAATATATATATCCTGTACCTAACTTATTTTAATTTTGATGGCAACTTTGCCCGTTTCCAAAAAAAAAATTTTTGAGCCATTAAATAACACCAATTTCATCACAAGACAAATATTTAAAACAATATGCAAAAAGAGATAATATAGAGTGCATTTATATTAAATAATATTTATCCTCGGAACAGCTGCTTCACCAACTATAAATAAAATAACTAAAACTAAAGATTAAAATTTGGTGCCCTCGGGAGGATGCCCAACACGCAGGCAGCGATCCCGCGCTGGATTGCGATTGCAATTCTCTGCGCGAGAAAGCTGCCCGCGCGGGGATCGGTCGCCCGTTGCCTCCCTCAGCTAGGGTTACCAGATGACAGGAATTTTCCTGACATGTCAGGAATTTCGGCCCCTTGTCAGGAATGGGGACGGAACACGAAAATGTAAGGATTTTTTTTGGATTGATAAACTTTTTTATAAAGTACCTTTTTATTTACTTAAATTAATACAAATATTTATATTTAATAAATATATCATATCAAGATCAGATCATTGCTTTTACAAGTCACTGTCGGACGCAAAGAATCTAAAGGAAAAAAGTCCGCACCAAAAATACGACGATCAAACTGTAATGTGATATGAAAAAGTAAACTGACACGGTTTATAAAAATATATGCGAGAAATTATTTATGAGAAGTAGATACCCGTACCATGAGTCATTGTCAAAGCAGTGTCAAAGCTGACATATACGCTAACGTCTACGTAATTTACTTTATATCAATCTCACTCGCAGTGAGATGTGAATACGACCGAGATGCATAGAAAGTAAATTACGTTCACGATAACGTTTATGTCAGTGACAAAGTTAGGTTAGGTTAGGTTAGGTTAGGTTAGGTTAGGTTAGGTTAGGTTAGGTTAGGTTAGGTTAGGTTAGGTTAGGTTAGGTTAGGTTAGGTTAGGTTAGGTTAGGTTGCTACGCTGATGACACCCTCGTATCGGCCCGTGGCAGGACCTATAGGGAGGCCGCCTATGTAGCAACAGCAGGGGTTGCTTACGTGGTGCACAGGATCCGGGCGCTAGGTCTGGAAGTCGCACTGCACAAATCCGAGGTTCTGGTCTTCCACGGGCCTCGGAACAAACCACCGGAGGGAGCCCAAATTACCGTGGGAGGAACTTCCATCGCCGTCGGGTCGACGATGAAGTACCTAGGACTCGTTCTCGATGGTAAGTGGAAGTTCGAGGAGCATTTCAGGCGATTGGCTCCGAAATTGCTGGCTGCAGCCGGAGCCCTTGGGCGGATTCTCCCAAATCTAGGCGGACCAGGAGGAGCGTGCAGGCGGCTTTATTTAGGTGTGGTGCGCTCAATGGCGCTTTACGGGGCGCCAATATGGGCGGGCACCCTGACAACTCGAGGTGCGGCGCTATTGCGTCGGCCGCAGAGGGCCATAGCTCTCAGGGTGGCTAGAGCGTATCGCGATAACTCGCACGCAGCAGCCGGTCTGCTAGCCGGGAGCCCGCCTTGGGACCTTGAAGCCAAGGTTCAGTCCGCGGTCTATTGGCGAGTGCTAGCAGCAAGAAGGGAGGAAAACTGGCCCGCCCCTCAAGAAGTTCGAAAGTGGCGGGAAGAAGCACGAGAGGTGCTCTATGCAAAATGGTCGGAGCGTCTGGAGATCCCGGGATCTAGCCGGGACCTGGTGGCCGCTGTTCGGCCCGTTCTAAAAGAATGGGTCGAACGCAAGCACGGTGTACCTTCCTTCCACCTCACACAGCTCCTGACGGGGCACGGCTGCTTCGGCTGGTACCTGTGTGAGAGGGTGGGAAGAGAGCCGACGACAGTGTGCCACCATTGTGATGGAAGAGCCGTGGACACGGCCCAACACACGCGCGAGATGTGCCCTGCGTGGGCAGAGCCTCGCGTTGCCCTGGCCGCGGCTGTGGGAGGAGACCTCTCACTGCCGGCGCTAATACGCCGTATGATCAGCAGTGAGGAGGCATGGGCGGCAGTGGCTTCCTTTAGCGTCACCGTTCTGACACAAAAGGAAGCCGCAGAACGATCGCGCGAGGACGATGCGAACTCGCTTCCTCAGCGCCGAAGGAGGCCAGGTAGGCGGAGAAGAGCCTTCGCAGCAAGGATTATGCCGCCTTAACGGGAACCTGCGGGTGATGGGTCGGGAGTTCCATCACTCGCTTGAAGAGGTTTCGAGCTGGAAGGCCCTCAAGTGTTCCGAGGTGCCTTCAGCGGAGTAAGCTGCTAGAGCAGCCCCATATGATGGGCTCGCAAGAGCAACGCCGACGGGGTATCGGAGGCCTATAATCGAGTTCCCGAAACCCCGCCTACAAAGCGCGCGGCGGAACACCCCAGGGGGTTTAGTCCGTGGAAGTCGGACATACCCACTGAGCTTCTCCCGGGCCAGTAGGATCCATAAAGGATTCCCCCTGGGACATCAAACAAAAAAAAAAAAGGTTAGGTTAGGTTATAAATAAAATAATTAGAAGTAACAATGGCGATGAAAATGAAAGAGCTACATATGCGAAATCTAGGTTAATTTTTATAATCGATGCATTCCCTCAAAAATAATAAAATAATTACATGTAATAATAATCATTTTACTGGAATCAGTTAGGTATCGCTTAAATAATAACTTATCGCGAATATTTGAGTAATTTTAAGCATTTCTAGCCTGGGAGGCAAAAAGAAGCGTGCGTCTAGTCGGGGAGGATGGGGTACAATGCAAGTGTCCTGACTGACTGACTGGTTCATCAACGCAGAGCCGAAACTACAAAAGATAGAAAGTTGAAATTTGCACTCTAGATTACATTTATAAATTGTACAAGAGATAAGAAGCAATTTTGAGAAATTCAACCCCTAAGGGGGTTACAAAGGAGATGAAAGTTTGTATGGGGTTCAAGTTTTATTTTAAGATAGGAATTTGAAACTTAGTAAAAAGATATATTATTAAAATACAAGGAAACTGATTTCAACGTTTTGGAAAATTCATCCCCTAAAGGGGCCCACTGATTAACAGTCCGCCGGACGGTATCGGCCTGTCAGTTAGAACAAAATTTTGAAAGTTCCGAACAACTGACAGGCCAATACCGTCCGGCGGACTGTTAATCAGTGGGCCCCTTTAGGTGCAAATTTTCATGAGGTGGCCACTGACGAGCCTTCCAACAGACCAAATAGCGTAGCTGCAATCCAAAATCGGTCCGTGAATGGCAAAAACGTACAATGTACAATATTAGGATGCCGTCCATTTGGATGAATCCATTGTAACGGCTTCCATTTGGAAGGCTCGTCAGTGGCCTGCTAGACCTAAATATGTTCATCGAGCGAAAGTCAAACACAGTATTTGAATCAATACAGTCCCTCAGGACTGCTAATAAAATTTATGGCAGCCGTATTGTGGTCCAAAAAAGCTGCCTTTCCAAATCTACTGCACCTTTTTTGACGTAACATTTTTTTTATGCACAGAGAGCGTTTTCCTTACCTCTACCCTCCATAGCCCATATTTAATATTTATACCATTAATTTAATACCAATCCTGTATTTCTGTCGCTGACTACAGCGGCAGTAATCAAAGGCTCTGCCTAATTAATATTTCCATTGTGATGGAACATTTCAATAGTGTATAATATAATGTCAATGCATTTCCCAACGGTAAATCAAAGCACAAAGCATTGTGCAAACTTTACAAATCAAAATGTCTTAATTGTGTTTACAGTTCACCATTTGCATGTCGGGTTATTTTGCCCCGGGTATTAACTGTGTTTTCGTACTAATTCCGATATGGGGAACGTGCAGGAAATGTAGGGGGCAGCACACGAGCCCCCTGTTTATTGGCGCGCAGTGTACGTCAAGTTTAAGCTCCCAATGTAGCACACCAAATAACAGGCCCTTGCATAAGACATCGTACGTGAACTGTAGATGGCATCACTTGCTTTGGCGTGAAGTGTCAATGTACAGTTCATGTTTCCAATTTATGCTACAAGATGGCAGTCCCTCCATAGCACACGGTTCCTATTATTTGATCAAATTGGATTTTTTGGACATAATAATAATAAAATTGCCCGCAGGGCAGCCTGTGGCGAGCTGTTGGGGAGTAACGACCCCACGAACCCGAGTGCTCCCGAGAGTCGGTCAGGGTCTCCGTCTCCGGCGGGTCTTCGTTGGTTAAAGTGGACCTGCAGGACTCTCGTCTCTGGCTTGCCTTCATTGGCCGTCCAGAGAGGAGTCGCTAGAGCTATATGCTGAATCTGAATCCGTTTCAGGGGCCCATCTAGTCAGCGGCAAGTCACCACCTGCCTCGATAACGTGTGTTAACATTGTTATGGCAGGTGTCCGGACTTGTTTACAATAGCCAGTCTCATTGTCCACCCAAACTTCAATCCATAGACCGTTATACTCTTCACTTTTTCTACTTTAAGTACCTATACGACATTGTTGCTTTGGCACGTGCCGTGCAGACAGGAGCTGACGGCTCTGGATAAAAGAAACAAAGGCTTTTCTTTAACAGATTAGGGCAAGAGCCGAAAAATATCTCAGAATTTGTAGGTTTTATTTTAGGCTTGTGTCATAATACCTAATTATAGTTCGTTTTTTTAGCATTAGAAAGAACTTGAAAGAAGGTAAGCGATCTTGACATGTATTTTTTATTGAAAAACGCTATTTAAAAATCAGTAACTATTACTTATGAAAGCAATAGAATATATATAAATGCAAGTGTCCTGACTGACTGACTGACTGACTGACTGACTGACTGACTGACTGACTGACTGACTGATTCATCAACGCAGAGCCGAAACTACAAAAGCCAGAAAGTTGAAAATTGCACACTAGATTGCATTTATAAAGTGTACAAGAGATAAGAAGCGATTTTGAGAAATTCAACCCCTAAGGGGGTTAAAAAGGGGATGAGAGTTTATATGGGGTTAAAGTTTTCTTTTAAGCTAGGAATTTGAAACTTCGTAAAAATATATATTATTAAAATACAAGAAAACTAATTTCAGCGTTTTTGAAAATTCATCCCCTAAGGTGGTGAAAAAGGGGTTGAAAGTTTGTATGGATATCAAAAAAATTTTCAAGTGGTGGACTTGAATCTTCGTATTTAGGGATATTATTAGAAGACAGGAAAAGTAATTTCAGCGTTTTGTAAAATTCATCCCTTAACAGGGTTAAAAAGGGGTTGAAAATTTTAATCCATTACAAATGCTTTGAAACTTCGTAGAAAGGCATAATAGCCAATTACAAAAAAAGTGATAGCAACGTTTTTGAAAATTCAACCCCTAAGGGGGTTAAAAAGGGGATGAAAGTTCGTCTTCGGGTGCAAATTTTATTTTAAGTTAGGAACTTGAGACTTTGTAAAAAAGTATTAAATTCAAATACAAGAAAACTAATTTCAGCGTTTTAGAAAATTCATCCCCCAAGGTGGCGAAAAAGGGGTTGAAAGTTTGTATAGATATCAAAAAAAATTTCGAGCGTGGGACTTGAATCTTTGTATTTGGGGATATTATTAGAAGACAATAAAAGTAATTTCAGCGTTTTGTAAAATTCATCCCCTAACAGGGTTAAAAAGGGATGAAAGTTTGTATGGGGTTAAAGTTTTCTTTTGAGCTACGAATTTGAAACTTCGTTAAAAGATATATTATTAAAATACAAGAAAACTCATTTCAGCGTTTTTGAAAATTCAACCCCTAAAGTGGTGAAATAGGGGTTGAAAGTTTGTATGGATATCAAACATTTTTTCGAGTGTGGGACTTGAACCTTTGTATTTAGGGATATTATTAGAAGACAAGAAAAGTAATTTCAGCGTTTTGTAAAATTCATCCCCTAACAGGGTTAAAAAGGGGTTGAAATTTTGAATCTATTACAAATGGTTTTGAAACTTCTTAGAAAGGCATAATAGCCGATTAAAAAAAAGTAATTGCAACGTTTTTGGAATTTCAACCCCTGAGGGGGTTAAAAAGGGGATGGAAGTTCGTCTGCGGATGCAAATTTTATTTTAAGCAAGGAACTTGAAACTTTGTAAAAACGTTTGAAATTAAAATACAAGAAAACTCATTTCAGCGTTTTTGTAAATTCATCCCCTAAGGTGGTGAAATAGGGGTTGAAAGTTTGTATGGATATCAAACATTTTTTCGAGCGCGGGACTTGAGTCTTTGTATTTGGGGATACTATTAGAAGACAAAAAAAGTTATTTCAGCGTTTTGTAAAATTCATCCTCTAACAGGGTTAAAATGGGTATCAAAGTTTAAATCCATTACAAATGCTTTGGAAATTCTTAGAAAGGCATAATAGCCGATTACAAAAAAAAGTAATTGCAACGTTCTTGAAAATTCAACCCCTAAGGGGTTAAAAAGGGGATGAAAGTTCGTCTTCAGGTGCAAATTTTATTTGAAGCTAGGAACTTGAAACTTTGTAAAAAGGTATTATATTAAAATACAAGAAAACTAATTTCAGCGTTTTTGAAAATTCAACCCTATGGTGGTGAAAACGGGGTTGAAAGTTTGTATGGATATCATGCATTTTTTCGAGCGCGGGATTTGAATCTTTGTATTTGGGTATATTATTAGAAGACAATAGAAGTGATTTCAGTGATTTGTAAAATTCAACCCCTAACAGGGTTAAAATGGGGTTCAAAGTTTGAATCCATTACAAATGCTTTGAAACTTCTTAGAAAGACATAATAGCCGATTACAAAAAAAAAGTAATTGCAACGTTTTTGGAAATTCAATCCCTAAGGGGGCTAAAAAGGGGATGAAAATTCGTCTTGGGGTGTAAATTTAATTTTAAGCTAGGAACTTTAACTTTTTGGAAAAAAGGTAATAAATTAAAAACATGAACCCTAATTCAAGCATTTTTGAAAATTCATCCCCCAAGGTGGTGAGAAAGGGGTTGAAAGTTTGTATGGAGATCAGATATTTTGTGAGTGCGGAATGCGGAACTTGAATCTTTGTATAAGGGCATAGGTACCTATTATGAGAATACAAGAAATGTAATTTCAGCAACCAACATCAAAATCCACTTGACTTAAAACTTCATACAACTTGCTAAAAAAGAAAAGTACTTAATTTCAACATTGCTTGGATATGAAAATTATAGGTACTAAAGATGTAAAATGTTGAAGATAAGATTCCACGCGGACGAAGTCGCGGGCAACAGCTAGTAGAATATAAATGATCGTATTAGATTCATAATTGTTACATATTTGACGTAACTTATTTTTAAAATGTATTTTTTCAATTAAAACACACATCAAGATTGTTTACCTTATTACGAATGCTAAAAAAAACGAACTATATATGCCTGAAATTATTGTTGCGGATATGAGAGAATCAGGGAAAATGACAAAATAAACTAAAGCCGCGGGACGTTTTTAATTACGCTTCGCGAAAGATTTTGAGACTTTAAAAACTGAATAGAGTTCTTCATATGGGGCATTTAATCTATGACAAGGGACCTTATTGTCGATGGCGCTTGCTGCGTCGCGCGCAAAGAATATAATACCGGTCGCGCGGCATTGTATTTATGAGAGTCAGGGCCCGATTCGGATTTTAAAATAGATATCTATTAGACATCACCAAGATACGATAACGATATGTTTAAGATCTAACCTGTGAAATTTGACATTTGCGCGATTCTGGAGATACTCTTGAACGATTTCCACATGATATAACTTAGAGATCCAATTCACATCTAATAGATATCTAACGTAAAAGTGACATTGGTTGCCCGAATTGCGCTGCAAAAGAGAACTAGTTGATATCTAAACTATAACGTATCTAGAATGGATCTAGTACGTGTCGTATCTTGTGAATATCTTGAAGTTCGAATACGGCAGTCAGTCCATGAAGTCTACAGCGAATTTGATAGCCCACGCAGTGCACGTGTTATTTTAAACGTCAAACTTCCAAGAAATAATGTTGTATAAATGACACTTGCGCTGCGTGGGATATCAAACCCGCAGCAGACTTTTCTTGGTGCGACTCTAAGTATATCGGAGCATCGTCAATAATAATAACATTTGGCGTAAGCGCCATCGACAATAAGGTCCCTTTTCATAGATTACGTCACATATGACAAATCTTATAGTGTTTATTGATAAGTATGTATGTTAAAGTAAATAAAATGTTTTTACTTTTACAAATATTGAACAAAAGATGTAGGCGATGATCCTACCGGCCTCTGTGGGGCGCGCGTTGTCAGGCAATGTACCTACTGCACACATCAGATACATCGGAGCAGCCGAGGTGCTCAAAAATATCTGAACAAGTGAACACGCGCTCTAGCGCTTTGACAATAGAGATGTGTTCAGATATTTGTGAGCACCTTGGCTGCTCCTATATATCTGATGGCGACTGTACATTTTATAACGTTAATAATCGCAAATGGATGTTTCGGAAGAAAATTCCTGAATTCATGCAATCATGAAATAGGTAGCAAATAATAATAAAATAATATTGGGAAAACAGTTTTGTCCAAATAACAGCGCTTAAATATTTCGTCACTCGCAATCATTATTTACATATTAATAACCTTCGCAATTCGCTTTAAGGATGACTCACGCTGAACCGGCTCGAGGCCGGACCGGAGCTTCCGGCGCGTCGTTTTCTATGAAAAGCACCTCGCGATCACCGATCAGCCGTCATAGAAAATATCATGTCGGACGCCTCGTCCCGGACACGGATCGGTCTAGCGTGAGTCATCCTTTAATACAGTCGCACCAATAAAAGACTGCAGCGGATTTGATAGCCCACGCAGTGTAAGTGTTAGAGTTTGGCTACTGAAATTTTACCTAAATTATTGGCGGGAAATTCAAAAAATCTTGGGCTGGTCACACTTTGTGTAGTAGGAATTATAGTTTTGATACTAGACAATATCTTTGATATTCTGTGCACAAATAAGGTACCTAAGGAAATAAGCTAAATAAACGTTTAAGTGCACTCAAAGTCAGCT
Organism: Cydia fagiglandana; assembly: GCF_963556715.1. Taxonomy (NCBI): domain Eukaryota; kingdom Metazoa; phylum Arthropoda; class Insecta; order Lepidoptera; family Tortricidae; genus Cydia; species Cydia fagiglandana. The sequence goes on from NC_085959.1 coordinate 7,374,304, forward strand.
CACATAATTTCTACCACTATTTAAAGTACAGTCAACGACAAACACACATGTTTACGTTCCAATATTTAGATTTTATAGATATTTTTCAGAACTTTTAATTTATCCGTTTCTTTATACACTTGTCCTATTTATGAGATTCAGGCATTAATAAATTCACGTACTTAATCAAAGTAATTGGCAAATGTTAGAACTAGTACTTAAAGTATCAAAATATTTATAGAGCACCAACCTCGTATTTTGTTTACATTTGGTTAGAAGTTGTAAACATTGCACTTTTTCATTATACAACGCTACACGTCGACTTCGCACATTGTCGTAATTATTTACGAGCTTAAATAATAGTTTGTGAACCTCACTCAGCATAGAAATTATTAATATTATTTAAAATAAACCCCATAAAAACCGCAAACAATTTGAATGAATGACATAAATCGACAACTGACTTTTAGCTTTTTTTCAAATCATAGACAATTGGTGATACAACAACGAAATATCTGTCAACAATTTTTGGCTAGCCAGACTCTATGTATACGTCATAATTTCATAGAAGTTTGACGTTTAAAATGACACGTCACTGCAGACTTTTTACGGTCTGACTTTAGTCTGGAATTCGCGTCAATAATTAATAAAACATATTTATAAATCACACTGATTGCAAAGTTTGTGTTTGTGTATTTAATTAAAATATTATTGTACTGTAGTTATTTATTTAAAAGTATATTGAACCTAAACTACCAGTACCCCATACTACCCCAACTATATTTCGAAAAAACAAAGCGACCAATAAAAACATTTCACTGCCAAATTCAGGGTTTCGAGAACACTCACTTTTAGTACCCAACCCCATTAAAGGCAAACCTTCGCTTCGCCTCATAATAGCGCTATTTCACCCCCTGAATTCCATTCCACCCTGATTACCCCTAACGAGGGTAGATTTAAATTGATTTTGGATTTCTCCCGGTTATATTTTAATGAGGCTGCAACGGTGCAACGCGCGGTGCATCACGCGGCCAAACACCCACTGCTTGCACCAAGCCCCGCCCCTCTCCCCCTCACCTCTCCATCTAGGCCAACATACCCCCCACACAGAACGCCCTAACCGACTGTGACGCACACACACAGATACGACCTTTTCCCAACATGGCGGTATACGGGTATAGGTAGGGTTGCAAATAGAAAAAACACCAAATGTTTTTTTTTCAAATTTATGAAAAAAGACCTGGCACCATGGTTTTTTTTCTCAATTAGGTTTTTTTTCAACAAAAATATGTCACAATAACGGTTTTTCGTGATTTATTTATATAATATTTATATATATACAAAAAATTTTTGGCGAATTCCTGAATTCCCCGATGCGGCGACGAAAGGCCAACAGTAAATTGCGATAACTACCACTACAGATTTCATTTATGTTGTTATTAATCAAAGTTGTTAAATTAAATTGGTTTAATGGTTAACATAAAGTCTAAAACAAGTAAAACAACCGTATAAAAGTATTAACTGCCTTGCAAATTTTGAGTTTTCATACTTTTGAAAAAAAACGTACTCCAGAAAAAAAACGGTATTTTTTCACGGTTTTTTTTCATGTTTTTTTTCAAGTCAGAAAAAAAAACGTTATTTACAACCCTAGGTATAGGGTATATAATATTGTATGACGCCAGACTTTCCGCTATCTACTTCCAGCTTGAAACTAAGTTGTGTAAAGTAAATGGAACTATTCACATTTTAATTTCAAGACCCTTGTACAGGCAGCGGCAGAAGTTGCTAAGCGGGCGGGGTGTTCAAAATTACCTTGACACGCTCTTATTCTCTTGATAATAATGTCGCTTCAAGACCATTTTGAACACCTTGCCCGCTGACTGTAGGTATCACAGTTTCGGCATGAAAAAGGAACGCCACTATAGTCCGTTTTTTTTAGCATTAGAAAGAACTTCGCAGAAGTTCGCTTGTGGTTCTTAATCTGGCACTTTTAGCGGTAACAATTTAAAGTAAATTATATGTATTGACCATGCTACATTAGATAATTCAATAATTATTAACAATTAACGAGCCTGATAAAAACTGCACGCTTGCTTCTGCGGAGTTCTTTCTAATGCTAAAAAAAACGAACTATAGATAGTAATTAGCCACTCATAACAATAAGACTTCTATTGACTTGTTTTTTCTGATTTCTTAGAAGTGGCCAATTCATTCTCAATTCGGAAGGAATCAAAAGATATGCCAGAAAATATGGAAGTGGCGCTAGTTTTTGATAAACCTGATTCTAACTTTGTCTTTAAGATACGTCAAGCTGAAGATTCGATAAGATCGGATATGTCAGTATCATAGATGACGTATCCGATCATAAACTTCTAATCAGGACGGATGACAAATGATAAAATCTGACTTACTGCCCTATTCGAAGATAAGTACGTCAATTGATAGATCTAGAAACGATATGGATTAGATGTGTCAGTGTCAAAAGTGACGTATATGTTTGAAGAAATGTCACATTTGACTCTGACATATCTAATTCATATCTTTACTTGATCTATTAACTGACGTATCTTAAAGTTCGAATTAGATGGCAACGGCCTATACAAGAATCACAAGTCGTCGGCCTAAATCGCAAACCTCGTAACTCCATTTCAAGGAAATTGGTAACTGCTACCTTGGACAACAATACTTATATAGTAGAGGGATTATAGTCGCAAACCTCGTAACTCCCCCGGAGGAGTTACGAGGTTTGCGACTTAGGCCGACGAAGTGCTACAAATGTAGCCCCGTAACCGTAACTCGTAGTGCGACGCTACGGTCCTGGCGCTACGTTGTAGCCGATAACATGGGTTTCTAGGTATGCAGCAATAATGCTTCGTAGAGGGAAAATGACAATCTGGCGATTCGGGAAATGAATTAGAGATTGACGGCCCTATTCGAACTTTAAGATACGTCAGCTAATAGATCTAGAAACGATATGGATTAGATATGTCAGTGTCAAATGTGACGTTTCTTCAAACAAAAATGTCACTTTTGACTCTGACATATCTAATCCATATCGTTTCTAGCTGACGTATCTTAAAGTTCGAATAGGGCAGTCACTAAAGGTACCTTATATATGGCGGTTGGTGGCTTTACCCGTGGGGCCTCACATATCTTTACTATTTCATATCTAGTGAATCTCTAATTCATTTCCCGAATCGCGCCGAATGTGTCGTGATTATGATCAGCGCTGAATGGATTAACGGCCCGATTCAAACTTTAGGATACGTCAGTTAATAGATCTAGAAACGATATGAATTAGAAATGTCAGTGACACTGACACATCTTATCCATATCGTTTCTAAATAGGTCTATAAGGTCAAACTAAAAATCCGCTGCAGACTATTCTTGGTCTGACTCTATAAGTTTTATTATTTATAAGCGTCTCTTCCACACCATGTCATTGCAAAGCCAAAGTGTGCTAGTTTGACTTTACAACGAAATATTTTAAATAATCGGCCAAGAGCATGTCGGGCCGTGCTTAGTGTAGGGTTTTATTGTTACCATTCTGTCAAAATAGGCCAAACGGGAGCTATTAGTAAGTATCATAAGGGAGTACCTTTGCAGCGCTTTGTACAGTCGCCATCAGATATATCGGAGCGGCCAAGGTGTTCACAATATCTGAACGCGCACTCTAACGCCTTGACAATAGAGGCGTGTTCAGATATTTGTGACCACCTTGGCCGCTCCGATATATCTGATGGCGACTGTACCTACATTACGACTTTTTACTAAGAAAAAAAAATTTTGCAATGGCTAAATGTTTTAGGTAGTTTCACAAAACCACATATTTCATAGTCATCAATTTTAGCTTATTGTGTCGTAAATTTCTGGTCTTTTTATTAAATAGTTATACATACATATTTTGTATTTCAGTATTGGTTCATAAAAAAATGTATAGTATCTGACATAGTTTATCGGAGTATGGTCAGATAGTAAAAATATTAAAAAATAAACACAATATACTAAATACCCTTGCGACGATCAAGAAATATTTCACACATGAATCTTTCGTAAACTATTATACTTATTTCTTATATAGTTACCATAACATTAATTTAACACTGGAAATCTTGTGAAACAGTCAACAATGTCAACATACATATAACATATTGAACTGAGGGATACATATAACACTTATAATAAGTGAACTTGGACGATTATTCTCCTCACAAAAGAAATACGATTTTAATTTTACTTGGACATCTTTTACAATGTCATCAATAATTAAAACTACTTTCATTTTACCGAACCAAAATATAATATATAAACATAAACCTTCGTTAAAATTAACAACAACTACACTAACTACAGTTTAAAATTTAAATAAATCTATGCCTTTTTGGGCCATTCTGTACATTTATCCTAAAGAAGCCACATACAGTGTGCTTCCTGTAACAGGAGCAATAAATTAAACTAAAGGTTGTACTCCTCAAACTGACCAACATTTGTTCAGCAACTTTTAAAAATTATGAATCCTTTAGTCTTCCTCTTTTTCATACAAAATAAATATTGCCTTCAATGGCGTTGCTTGTCACGCTGTAAACATGACAAAATTTGCAATACATTGCGTCTTAGAATAAACTTAAAAGTGTAATAAAAATCAAACCATGAGTTAATTTTCAAAAGTTGCTGAACAAATGTTGGTCAGTTTGAGGATTAAAGCCTACAGTTTAATTTATTGCTCCTGTTACAGAAAACACACTGTATAATAGTAGCCACGTCTCTTTCACTTTAATGAGTCAAACAGGTGCGTTATTTTTAATACTAAAGTCTTAAAATTTCTGTTATCTATGGACGCATTACTATCTACGACTGCTTTAAAAGTAGGTAACCGACGGCATCGAAAAAAAGAACTTTGGTAATATTAGGCTGCGAACTGAACTGGAAACCTACCGCGAACCACGTTCGATGTGTTGCCTCTCTGTCGCACTTGTAAATTCGTACGTAAGTGTGACAGGGAGATAACACGTCGAAACTGGTTCGCGGTAGGCCCTCTGAACAAAATCAAAGCCGTTCGTACATTTAGTTAAGCGTAATGTAACAGCCGTATTCGAACAAAAATACGACAAAATGGGGCATTATCTATAAGAAGGGACCTTCTTGTCGATGGCGCTTACGCCGCGCAGCGTCGCGCGGCATTGTATTTATATCGGAGCATCGTTAATAATGGCATAAGCGCCATCGACAATAAGGTCCCTTTTTATAGATAACGTCACATATGAGTGACAAAATTGACGTTTCTTCAAACAAAAACGTCACCTTTGACACTTGTTTGATACTGACGTATCCAATCCATATCGTTTCAATATCTATTATTTGACGTATCTCATTGTTCGAATATGGCTGTAAGAATGACTTTGATTTTCCGCTCGCCGCGCCCCGCTACGTTGCGTCCAGTCCGCGGCCCACAGACAAAACATCCTCCAGACTGAGCATAGTCGCGCTACCCACGCATACGGTAATTTTACTCCATGTTTGAGTCGAAAGTATCTTTGTGTGATGTCCGTGTCTTTGAATGGACCAATCACGGCACGGGACTTCGTTCACCTTGTCCCGCGCACCACCGCATTTTTGGCATCATAATTGCTCTAAACTCGGTCTAGAGGATTCCTAGTCTATGCCGCGGCCTAAGGGTCGGTTGCACCAAACTGTTCGTATCGTTAAAGAGTTCGCAAAATTTTTATGTATGGAAAGTTTCATAGTGGCGCGCCGGGGCGCGCCGGCTGACGTTGATCAGTCTGTCAAATGTGGTTGGTGCAACTGGCCCTAAATGTGGCGCTTAGCAACACAAGCGCTAAGAGTCCTTAGTTCATTTTTATGGAACGACACAAATATTGTGAACACCCGGAATAAAATGGACCTAAATGTTTGCCAAATTTTTATAATATTTTTTTTCCGAAAAAATCCAATTTCACCTTACCGTGACAACTAGAATTTACTACCCTCGTGGAAACTTAGACTAAGATATATATTTTTTTAATGAAATTATAATTGTGAAGTTCAGACGGCGTATCATGGATGGCTTTATCCGTCTTTATCCACGTGATAAAATAACTGTCACTTTTTAACACCGTGGGATAGAAAGTGACGGACACCGTTTTATGACGCTGTCACGTAGACAAGAACGACCATCATATCCGTACTGTAGGGCTACCGCCAATACCGAAAATCGTCAATTGCGGGGATTTTTGTCTGTCACTCTAATTACGCCTTCATTGGAGTAAAAGAGAAAGATCCCCGCAATTTGCGAATGTCGGTTTTCGCGGTAGCCGCTCTGAACTCCGAAACTGTACTTTGCCGCACTACATTAAGGTCCACATTCCAATGAGTATTTACCTGAAATTCGGTCAATGGGCGAATAAAGCGGCGGCTCCTCCTCGCCTGCCTGCTGGTGTTCGAGCAGACGATGGCACGACTGTCTCATGAGCGCTCCCCGCACTGTCAAAAAAAATGCTTTCAATCATTCAGACACGGCACAGGACCGGGACCAGTGGCGAGCAGTCGTGTTGGAGGCCAACACACACTTTGGGTCGCTGCGCCAGAGGAGTAAGTAAGTAGGTACAATGATCATTTCATTAAAAAAATTGTCGCACACGATTTGCTTTAAAAAAAACTTAAAAAGCATTCCTAACGGTATTTTGGAGCTACGTGAGAATATGTATTTCAAATCGTTTGGACGCATTAAATCGCCATTTTGTGGCAAAATTAAAGTTGTATCCAGAAGAGACAATTTTTCGCCCATCTGATGAAATTCTCCGATCGAACAGGGCCGTGCGGACGCAAATACCAATTTGATTCCCCGATCACATCAGCAGGTGCGGACACAAAAATGCCAATTTTCATAGTAGAATGCAAATTGATGATTTAATTTGTGTACTTGTGGACGCTAGATGAGATTGACCAATTATTTTCCTGAACAAATCGACTGATTTCGTCAGTCCCGTCTGGATACCCATTAAGAGATGTCCTGATCTGACCGTGGGGACAATATGGTGAGCCGCACTGTCAAAACAAAACTTACAATATCAAAACACTTTTTTTGCCGACCGTACTTAGCGCTTCCGAATATATCGACTCGTCAAACGGCCGATTTTTATTTTGTAATGTCGATATTTTTTCGTAAATTTTCGATAAAATTTTAGTGGAGCCAAAAACTTTGTAAGTTTTACTGCAAATTATTCTTAACACTACATAAATAATCAGGCACTTTCAAATTTTTATTCCTCCCCTCCCCACTCCCCATCGTAATGCAACTGGTCCTAAAGAGGTCCTAAGGGACATTACCAGTCCCCCTGCAGTCTCTGCTCTGGCCTTATCGGTCGGCCTGCAGTCCTAGACTAATAACGTCCATACACATAAGCGATTATTGCCGGCAATGGCCTGCTGCCACCTCTGCGACCACAGACTAGCAGTTGAGCAGTAGCAGTTTTCCTCTCTAAGGCCGCCCGCCTTCAACGGTCTGATATAATAAGTTGGCTTTAAGCCGACCACTGACTAACAGTCCGCCGGACGATATCGACCGGTCAGTTGTTCGGAACTGTCAAATTTTTGTTGTAACTGACAGGCCGATACCGTCCGGCGGACTGTTAATCAGTGGGCCCTATACAGTTCGCCGGACGATATCAGCCTGTCAGTTAATCGCATCAAGCCACACATTAACAGTTTTATTTTGGACCACGGACTGCAGATAATTGTCGGCGCTGACTGGAATTGTCAAGCCACACTATCCGTTAGTGTTAGCCCTCAGGCCGCAACCTGAACGTAAACTGTTAGTGTGTGGCCTTTTAAGATTAACTGACAGGCTGATATCGTCCGGCGGACTGGTAATCAGCGGGGAGGTTAAATAGCTTAATGACCATAATAAAAAAACAACGGGTTGCACTCCGGGAGTGCCGGCAGAAGTGAAAACTCAACGACATTGTAACTCAAAATATTAATAACAGCGCCATCTAGTGCATCACTAAAATGTCTGCAGCACTATATATAATTGAAGCTAACGCCATCTAGCGTTATTTCATCGCGTTACTTGAAACCCCAAAACACATCACTGTGAGTACTAGAGTTATATTAATACCAGTTTGAGGGAAACTCACTAGATTGCATTTAAATCAAAAAACAATGTCATTGTCCGTCACATCCGGGGCCCACTGATAACAGTCTGCTGGACGGTATCGGCCTGTCAGTTAGAACGAAATTTTGACAGTTCCGAACAACTGACAGGCCGGTGCCGTCCGGCGGACTGTTAATCAGTGGGCCTCTTAAGCGAAACTGCAGCTCAGGCATACATTTTCGCAGCGCGATAGAAAGAGAGGGTTACGCCTTACGCCTTACGCTGTCTGGAGTTTAACATTTTTTTCACACCTCAAAAGTGCACAGCGCCGCTAAAGAAGTTTTCACTTCAAAAGTGCCAAGTCTTACCTTTATTATATGTATTGTCATTTCACTATGGCCGCTGGCTGTCTGATCTAGACAACATTTTGCCTGCAACAAAACACGGAGTTTAGTTGTTTTAAGTCAATAGGGGGTATTACAGCAATGTTCTGCCGCCAGAGTGCAGCACTAGCCCCTCTAGTAAACCATACAGTAACTTATACATACATATGTGCCTTAAACTGTTTTTTGACAACATTTCACAGACAATAAAATATGACAAAGAAGAAGAAAATATATGAGAAAATATGGAAGATGAAAGAGAAAATATGACATTGATGCTTCAAGGCAGTTTGTTAACAAGGGCCTACCGGGAAACGCGAAAATCGACATTTAGTTATCTGCCTCTTTATGGCTCGAATATGCAAGAGTGTTAGAGGTTAATAGATAACGAAATTTCGATTTTCTTGTTTCGCGGTAGACCCCAAATTGTGACGGATAGTGGTAGTGGCGCCTCCTATGCACAGTTTCGCGTAATATTCCCTATTATTAAAGGGGGAATTTTACACGTTTTAATTAAGATTGGCCTGATAGTTCATCCAGCCCATAGTTTAACCAACATAATATAATATGCCTGTATTCTGTTATTCGCAGCTCATAAAGTATTTCCGTTAAAAACAGATCCAATAAATAAATAAAATATATAAATAAATAAAATAAATAAATGATTTCTATTTTCTATATTTCAATGTCACACATATTAGTGATGTCAGCGAATACCATTGATCGTTAGGATTCATTGAGATTGTATGTCAGCTCGAATAAATCACAGTAATTACGGAGTGTTATGATCTTCTATTCCATAGATCTATCCCGTAGATTGAGCATAAAGCAGTCCAGAATGCAACGATAAACAGAGTACCAAGCTAACTCTATCTAGATAGAGTAGCTAAGCCTAGGCTTAGCACAGATATGCTCCTGTCCTAAGCCTGCCTAGCACCCTCTTTGCAGTGGCAGAGTTTTGAAATGCCTCCGTAAGGCACTTGTCCCACCGCCGACGATGAGCGATAAGCGAGTAGAACGATAAACTAGAAACGAGTGGGCGAGCGGCGAGAAGCGAGTGTTAGCTCCAATAGTTTTGTCGCTCGGCTATAGGCGAATGTTCGAGTGCGACGGGCTATTACTCGCGTCACTCGCTCAGGCGGTGCAGCGTAGCCGAACACGCAGACGTCGCAGACTTGTTCAAACTACGAAGCGAGCATCGCCGAGCGAGTCCCGCTGAGCTAGCTTTCTCTTATCGCGGCGACAAACTAGTAGAGCGAGTGTTCTCGCCGGCAGTGTGAACAGCCAGCGATGAACTATTAATATATGTGTCTCTTTTACTAACACAGGATCCTAATCTTTTGTTCGTTTCTTGGGCGAGAAAATCGCCGATAGTTAATCGCTTACTCGCTCTTGGTGGGCAAGTGCCTAACCGTGTGGCTACCACCAGTTTGGCACTGCCATAAACGCTATCGAGAACGTAACTTATTTTCGATGCGTCTCGCTCATACTCTCATATTAGTGCGACCGAGATGTATCCAAAGTAAATTACGTAGACGTTAGCTTAAATATGTCAGTTTTGACTCTGTCAGTGACTCATGGTACGGGTACAGGTCTGTTCTATTTAAAATTGTAGGTAGGTACACTACACTCATTTTTGAGATATGGGGATACTATTTTTATGTTGTTGAGTACCTTTGGTCCTAATAGGAAAACAAGCGTCCCATTGACTCCTTTCATTCCGTTACCGTCATACAAAGTCTATAAAAATGGCAACGAAATGGAAATAATTATCTTGGGATACTTTTTTTCTCCTATTAGTGTCGAAAGATTCAGAGTAGAAATAACATAAAAATTACCAAATAAAGAAAGCGTAGTATACAACTTTAATAAAATGGTCCATATTTGGTATAAAACATTTATGGTGGCAATTTTACACTTTGAAACTCCAAAGTCTGTGCAGGAAAGGAATTGTCATAGGGACCATCATTGGACGCCAAAGGACATGAATTTATCAATGAATATTCAGAGCATACAGGCCAATTCGAACTTCGAACGTTCATTGACATCATAGTGACATCTAAACGATGTCATTCATTCGTTCGTACTTGTTCATACGACTATTAGCGCAAGCAAAACCTACGATAACTAAATGACATTATTCAGATTTCATCCTGATGTCAGTGCACGTTCGAGTTAACCTAAGGCCCTTTTCTCAAAAGTTTGTAACTTGTAATACAAGCGGATGTCACTTTTTGTCAGCTTTTGTTAGAAAGGGACTTCCACTTGTATTACAAGTTACAAGCTTTTGAGAAACGGCCCCTGATAGTCTTTTTAAAACAATTAGCTCCGCAATGCATTATCTACTGGAGACACTCTACGCGGTGCATAAAGAAACATGGACGACCGATCTTATAAATAAATAAACCGGTATTGGTATTGATTTTGTAACGATGGAGGTTCTATTTCAGTTTTTATTACCAGCGTTTATTAACTTCCTTTGTAGCTAACTAGAGGCTTCGTCACACAGGCGCGTTTTCCGGAAGGGCGTGAGCGGGGCGAGCCGCTTTTACATATAATACGCTCACGCGCCACTCACACCCCGCCCGGAAAACGCGCCTGTGTGACGGAACCTTAACTACATGATAGCTGGCGCAGAAGTCTAAACTCCTGAGACCCAGAACAATTGTTTTGTTTTTGGAACCCTTACACAATAAATTTCAAAATAGTTTTTGGAATATGTACAAAAAATTGTACGCCTTAGATATGTTACTTCGAAGGCCGCAAATATATGTGACACGCTCTTATGGCTCAACAAATTAAATTGTGTCAGATAGCTATTTTTGCGGCCTTTGTTTTGTAACATAATTACTTGCAGGCTTCGAGCAACACGGAAGGGAGGCGGCATTCGCACTATTTCCCCTCTGCCGAGGTACAAGATTAGCGCGTCAATCTAATCTAGCGCGGGTAATAAAACTAGTTGCACTTGGATTTTTCACTAGACCGAGTCCAGACGCGCGCGTGAACACTGCTGCACAAAAATGCCTGTTTGCTCGGTTTCTTGTTATAAAAAGAGGTCGGCCACACCAAATTTACAAAAAGAAAGTGTTACATTTCACATGTAATTTTTTTTTTACATATTATACGTTAAATTACATTTAAATACAATTATTATATTTTAGTCTCAAGTAATTGTTGGATTTATCGATTTTGCTCGCTCAGTACAAATTGCGGATCGGTCGAGCGACAAATCCGACTTCTCATCTCTCAGAATACAATGACATACTTCAATGAAAATGTGTTAGTGTGCGTGTTGTGACACTAGTCACTCGTCCGTACACAAAAAGAGATCGAGGTTTGCAAGATTTGTCTTTGACGTGTGTCATTTTCTATGTATTTGTGTCGTCATTACAGATTGGATTTTGTATGTAAGTGTGTGAGAAATGCGACTGTGTGCACCTTTCCCCCCGCGAAAAATGGCAGAAAGATTTGTACGGCGAGATATCGCTTGGGCCCCTCCCTTCCGACGTGTCGGAAGCCGGTGTTGCTCGAAGCTTGCAGGTGACTGTATTGAGTACCTATTAAATAAATTTTAGATTTATATTTTCTTTATTTATCTCAGGTTGTCTCTCAAGATGTTGGTCGAGACTCTTCGCTAATTGTCCGGCGAACTGGTAATCGGCCCCTTAAGACAACGGCCTGTGGTGACCCTGCCTACGAAGAAAGTAGGTCCCAGGTTCTATCTTGCTGAACTGTTGTTGCTTAGATTAAATGGTACTGTGTTATTTATTGGTCAATTCGTGTTAGATTGGCGCCTAATATTTATGTATTTTGTGTTGTTATTTGTATAACTTTAAATTTAGTCAATGCAAAAAATCTGTATTCCACAAAATTAGGCGAATTTTAGTCTTGGAGGCCAAATCGAACTTACATTTGACATCAAAAAACATAACTAAATGATGTACCTAATTTAGCTATTTTTCACTTGGGCATGCATTTTGCTCGTACTTACCCGTACATTCATTGGCGCAAGCGAGACGCACGGGCGAATGATAACAAAAATAAGACATATAGATAGAGTTAGACGTGAGTTAGACCAAGAGTAGTCTGCAACGATTTTGCGCAAGTGTTATTTTAAACGTCAAACTTTTATGACGTATAAACAACACTTGCACTGCACTTGATATCAAAACGTAAGTTTGAATTAGCCTTTAAAACTCACATTCGGCCAGCGTGAAACCTCGCTCGAATGAGGGCGCAAGATTTTTTTAATCTCGAAAAGTGCAACCACTGACAATACTTTGCAAAAATTGTAGACGTTGTGGATTCGTCGCCATATTGCGCAACCAGCCGCACCATTTATGGAATTAAAAGTCTGTGCCTTCTTTTAAGACGCTTTCAAATAACTGAAATAGGTTTCAATTTGTCTGTGAAAAATTCGTGTTGGGATTATTTTAGTTTCGTTTGGAATCTTAGAATAGATAGTGTGCAATGTTAGCTTAGCTTTTAGTTTACAGATGAAAGTGCATTTATTCATTTTCCATAGTATTTTCACGGAAACGTACGAACGTGTTTTGCTGTTTCAGTCAGACTCTGTACAAAAAGTAGGTATTGACTGAAAGCAGCATGACAAATACTTTTCCGAGATAATACGATGGAAAACAATTATACCTACTACTTACATCAGTACTTAGTGTGCAATGTTATCTTTGATTTAGGTACTTTCTTTGAAGAATGGATTCTAGTTTCATAATACATAATGGATAATGAAGACCTAGAACTTTTTCCAGCAAAAACGAGAAATTGACAAAATAAAATATCGACATGCCCGAGTATACACTCTGATTTTAAGGTGGTTCGCCTAGGTTACTCAAAACTTAACTCTCGCTAGATGGCACCACTTTTGCAAAATTTCAGATTTTATTTTTTTGTGAGATGGTCTTGGTATTTGTATACTTAAAAGTATGTTTCGCGCACTCTTTAAGTAAATATTGAACTATTAAAATAAATATTGAATACTTCATTGTGCAAAAACCACCTTTTTAATTCGACGGAGTGTTGCTGTCACGCTTTTTCCTACTATTACTCACACATGCAAACAGTGTTTCCGTGATCCTTGTAGTAGACAATTTCACACAACGTAAGTATGTTGCAATAGCGTAACGGTATGTTCGTGGAAATACGTGCAAGAGGATTGGGGTTCAAGACTGGTGCGAGTAGGTAATTTCTTTTTGTTTCTCCTTTGTGTTATCTTACCTTTAAACGAGCAATTATTATATATATAATTATTTATTTATATATTTGGATGGTATCAGAAACGGCTCTAACGATTTCGATGAAATTTGCTATAAGGGGTTTGATCTCTTAGCTAGGTCTATGAGAAAACGCGCATTTTTGAGTTTTTATGTTTTGTAAGCTTTGGTCGGTCTTCCAGATATTCAATCTCCGCTTGGCAACTAATCCCAGAATTGCGAAATTGTTTTTACGAAAGCGACTGCCCTGACCTTCCAACCCAGAGAGTAAACTTATTTGGATTAGTCCGGTTTCCTCACATTGTTTTCTTTCACCGAAAAATAGGTATCGATGTATAAATAGGTAGGTATCAAATGCTATTTCGTACAAAAGTTCGAAAAATCATTGGTACGAGCCGGGGTTAGAACCCGCGACCTCCGAATTGCTTTCCGCTAGGCCAGCAGCGCTTCCCCCACATATTCAGTGTTATCAGGTTTTTTAAAAATCAAAAACGATTACTTATGAAAGCAGAAGCATATAAATGATCGTATTAGATTTATAATTGTTACATATTTGCCGTAACTTATTTTTAAAATGTGTTTTTCAATTAAAAGACACGTCAAGATTGTTTACCTTATTTCTAATGCTAAAAAAAACAAACTATTATAGTAATAATTGTGTTTTTCATTCATAGACAAAATCCATTATTTTTAACCACAGGAAATTTTATACACTTCTTTTTAGGGTTCCGTACCCAAAGGGTAAAACGGGACCCTATTACTAAGACTTCGCTGTCCGTCCGTCCGTCCGTCCGTCCGTCTGTCTGTCACCAGGCTGTATCTCACGAACTGTAATAGCTAGACAGTTGAAATTTTCACTTCACAATTTTTTTTTTTTTGTCTGTTGCCGCTATAACAACAAATACTAAAAACAGAGCAGAACAGAGCGCACGAAGGGTTCCGTACCATAATGCAAAAAACGGAAAAAAAAACGGTCACCCATTCAAGTACTGACCCCGCCCGACGTTGCTTTTTAACTTCGGTCAAAAATCTCGTTTGTAGTATGGGAGCCCCACTTAAATCTTTATTTTATTCTGTTTTTAGTAATTGTTGTTATATCGCCAACAGAAATACATCATCTATGAAAATTTCAACTGTCTAGCTATCACGGTTCGTGAGATACAGCCTGGTGACAGACAGACGGACGGACAGCGGAGTCTTAGTAATAGGGTCCCGTTTTTACCCTTTGGGTACGGAACCCTAAAAAGAACTAACAGGGCTCGAGTCTTTTGGATCACTAGTCGGGAGGTACCCGCCCGGCCGCCAGCTGCAACAGTGGCAGGTTTTGGGACTTTATTGCTAGGTCAATAAGGGTCGTAGTAGATTATTTTACTTTATGCACTAGAGCATAAAAACTAAAAAGCAACTCCATGCCTTTTACACATGACTTAAACACCAACTTTAGAAGCATGAGAAGTAAAAACTTCATTTGAAGTATAAATAGATAGAGTCGGACCAAATAAAGTCTGCAGCGAATTTGATAGCCCACGCAGTGCAAGTGTCATTTATACGTCATAATCTCATAGAAGTTTGACGTTTAAAATAACACTTTCACTGCGTGGGCTACCAAATCCGCTGCAGACTATTCTTGGTCTGACTCCAGATATAATACTTTCTATTGCACACCTCATTCAATAAAATAAAAGTGGTCAGAAAAAACTACAATACAAACAACAACAGGCGGTCTTATCGCTAAAGAGCGATCTCTTTCAGACAATTTGTGGGTAACGGAATCAGAGAATTTTAACCCAAAAACGTAGGTTGCAAAACGTATATTTCATTTCTCATGTTCTGAAAGGGGGTCACTGGGTTCAGAAACTGATATTTAAAAAAAAATTAATACATTTCTGCACTTAACTAGAGCATTTTACGATACAAGTACAATTAAAAAAAATTACGAAAAGAATTGAAATTTGGTATGAAATAGATTTGTTATACGATTTCCATTTTGACGTTTAGGTACCTAACTCCTCATTCCATAGATCTATGGGATCTATATCAAACGTATCGTTATCGTTAACTAAACTTATAAATTGTTAATTGAAAGTACAGTCGACATCAGATATATCGGAGCGGCCAAAGTGTTCACAATATCTGAACACGCACCTACCTATTACCCTCAAGAGAAATTACTATAAAATGTACCTAAATTATACTTAGGTACGTATAGTCATTATTTTATACATGTATTTGACTTTCCTCGTATTCGAAAAGAAAAGTAAAGTGTTTAACTCGGGTGAAAGGCGTCATTTTATCCCTTGGTTAACAATCTACTATTTATTGTTATTTCCGCTACACAAGCAGAAACCGTCCGTGTTAAGTGGTTAGGGGCCCGATTCGGATTTTGAAATAGACATCTAATAGATATCTTTTAGACATCACCAAGATACGATAACGATATGTTTAAGATCTAACCTGTCAAATTTAACATTTGCCCGATTCTGGAGATACTCTTAAACGATTTCATCAGGATATGACTTAGAGATCCAAGTCACATCTAATAGATATCTTACGCTATCTAACGTAAAAGTGACATTTGGTTGCCCGAATTGCGCTGCAAAAGAGAACTAGTTGATATCTAAACTATAACGTATCTAGAATGGATCTAGTACGTGTCGTCTCTTGTGAATATCTTGAAGTTCGAATACGGCAGTAGGCTGCACATATGAAGCTTACAGATTGTGACCGGAAATTGGTCGGCCCAACTCCCCCAAGATCCGAAATGGGGTGTTTCCATTTGGCAAAATCTCAATATTTTTTGTCACACTTCATCGTATACGAAAGCTTGCTTGTGTTACCAAGTCTTACATGGATTATATTACTCCCAAGAGAGTAATGTTTTTTCGTCACTGATTAATGCGAACAAAGGAGATTTTGGTAACACCTTATAATTTCATTTCTTTGTAAAAACATTTAATCAAGGTACCTATACCTACCTAAAAACATTTTATGTTAAGGAGTTAACTGTAAATAAACTTAAATTATTTCATTTCATTCATAACCATAATAGTTGTACGGGTTGCCATCGTATATCGGAGCGGCCAAGGCGTATAAATATCTGAACATAGCCACGATTATTAAGTAAGCACCTAGGTACTTATTCAGATATTTGTGAGCAAATGACATCATCAACAGCTTTCAAAAATCGTTTATTATAAAAAATAACCAGCCAAGTGCGAGTCGGACTCGCGCACCAACGGTTCCTTACCATTACGCAAAAACGACAAAAATATCACGTTTGTTGAATGGGAGCCCCACTTAAATATTTATTTTATTTTGTTTTTAGTATTTGTTGTTATAGCGGCAACAGAAATACATCATCTGTGAAAATTTTTACTGTTTCTCGAGTTACAGCCTGGTGCCGGACAGACGGACAGCGGAGTTTTAGTAATAGGGTCCCATTGTTTCCCTTTGGGTACGGAACCCTAAAAATAACTTTATCACCATTTAGGCAACAAAGGCCCATAGATAGAATTAGACCAAGGCAAGTCTGCAACGACTTTGATAGCCCACGCAGTGCAAGTGTCATTTATACGTCATAATTTTATAGAAGTTTGACGTTCTAAATAACACTTGCACTGCGTGTGCTATCAAAATCATTGCAGACTTCTCTTGATTCAACTCTACATACTAACAAACTAATATTACATATAAAATTCATAAACTTTATATTTACTAAACACTATTTTGGTTATTTTATCGGAGCAGCAGAGCTGCTCATATATCTGAACACCCACCCTAACACCATAACAATACAGGCGTGTTCAGATATTTGGGAGCGCCTTGGCCGTTCCCATATATCTGACGGCAACTGAACCACTTTTACTAAGGGACCAACCCCGAAATTGCAAAAATCTGCTATCTTACATTTCAGCGAATCATATGTACCTAAAGCTATGGAATAGCACTTTTCTTCGCGATTTCAACATATTCAGTATAACCAACATATATTTCACCCCCCAGAATGCTCTTTTTTGTAACTTGGCACAATATTTTTTTTTAATTTAGGGAAAAGGATCAATCCACAAAAAACTAGATGATAGATTTGAACTTTCTGTCAATAACAAAAGTCATTTAGTTAAATGACAAATTGTAGAATCCTTTTCGTTAAACTTCGTTACACATTCTACCTATTGTGAAATAGGTAACTTTTTATTTTTGTCGTTCATTTAGGTACCACTGCGTTGCCAACCTTCAAGTTACATGAATGAACCACTGTGTTACCATATTTAAAATCTGGATTATTTTACATCCCATCGCAGTTCAATTCCTAATAATTCATTATTACACTCGTACTGTCTATATCAAGTATTTGCTTAGTCGCGTTGTTTTACTTATGTATATCACAAAACTAGTCTTTACGTGGAAATGAGAAATCAATATCTATATTTGCGCAAAAAGGCAACAAAATTTGATATATGACAGACAGAACGGAATAAATATCAAATATGTGTGCAAATGCTTGGACTTGAATAATTGTATGCATCGCGTTGATAAATATTATGACAACAACAGTGCCTAAAAAGTT
This sequence comes from Cydia fagiglandana, assembly GCF_963556715.1. Taxonomy (NCBI): domain Eukaryota; kingdom Metazoa; phylum Arthropoda; class Insecta; order Lepidoptera; family Tortricidae; genus Cydia; species Cydia fagiglandana. The sequence goes on from NC_085959.1 coordinate 7,392,556, forward strand.
TAAAATAAATAGTATATAAGTTAATTTAAGTCATTTATAGTTTAATGTTGACTAACATTATCATTGTTTGTTCACAAACTAAATAATTCAATAAATTAATATTAACTAGGCAATTTAGAGTCAACCACACGAAATACGAAAGAAAAAAGGCAACTGTTATTATTCATATAATTAAATCAAAATAAGCACACCCTGTAACAAAATAGTACAGAAGGAACTTATAGGAATCTTTGAGCACGTTTTGACAGTTGTCAACGGGCAGAAAATATTATCGATTTCCAAAATGGCAAACGGTTGTTTTTCTCCGATTCGCGAACTTACAAAACGGGTATCATCTGTCATATTTATCTTCACGATTCAAACTTAATTTATTAAAGAAATATATGTATTGATTTATTAATAGTAATGTACAAGTTTAGCTAAATAAAATGTAATAAATACAAAAAAAAATTGTCGAAGCCAGACACTACCACGATTCTTACACATTTTAATTAATAATAAGCATACAAATTTCAAATCACAGATATTTATTCTGTTTACTTTAAAGAAATACGTACGCGTATGAAAATCAAACTCCAAATTTAAGAATCACAGTGCAAAGAATCACGAGTGGTGTCTTCAAGATTTTTAGACCGTGGGTCCGTTTCGCATGGGCCAGGGCATTCGCGGCGCAGCTTAGGCACTAACCTGGTATTAGGTCCTAGATCCTTTTCTCCATCGTCACTCCCAGTACACACGGTCGATGGCACAGTAAGGTAATGTCTCGCGCATGACTACTGGTGGAATGATGCCCGGAGCTGAGCGCGGTCGATACGCTCAGGCCTGCGCCGAGCGCCGCGCGACCCGTAAAGCATTACATCGCTTGCACTTACTGGGTTTTTGTTGCCTTTTGGTTTACTGTGATTCGTTACTTAAACTGTGACGTCATAATGGCAAGCTCGCACTCTGCGGGGTTTCGTTGCGAAAGAAATTCGAGTCCCGATTTTGAAGGTGGTTTAGGGTTCCGTAGGATTTTTGGTGTTTACGCCACAACTTACATAAATGGCTCGGTTAATTAGTTACACATAGGGATTGACTTTTTTATTACAAACATGGCAAAGTAGCGTGGCCCGCATGATGTGTGCTACCGACCCTTTAAAAATTTGTTTAGGTAATCATGAAAAATCCCAGATTTAGCCGGTCGTGAAATTTAGGTAGTAGATATATTCTCATGCTTATATTTTGGAGTTTAACCGAATAATCCGATATTTTCATATAGCTAGTAAAAGGCTGAACTGATTTTGATATTATGTCGTATGGATTTCAATTCTTTTTAACGTTAATGCCATAGGTATTCTGATTATAAATTTCTCATCACGATTAGATATTGAATTCACTCGTAGTACAGTCAGCATCGAAGATATGTACCTAGGTACAGTCAAGGAATTTATATTCCGACCCATTTCGTACTTTGTCACAGTGACAACCGTATGAGGTCTCTAGCGGCTTTCATATTGATTGTCACTGTGACAAAGTACGAAATGGGTCGGAATTTAAATTCCTTGACTGTACTACTATGCGTTAGCAGTGATTAGCAGTGATCGGACAAATCATCAAACGTACTAAATACGGTATTACTGCAATGTTCTGCCGCCAGAGTGCAGCACTAGCACTTATCGTAAACATAGAGTAACTTATACATCATATGACCATTCAGCGCTGATCACGACACATTGCCATTTTGCCTCTACGAAGCATTTCCGCTACATACCGGGAAACCCATGTTGTCGGCTACGACGTAACGCTACGATTGTAGCTCAGCGGTGAATGAACTTTTCACAGATAGGTACATAATTTGTTACGAATAAATATAACATTGTTGCGTTAAGGCCAAGCGCGCACTACGTTTTAAATTTTTGCGATTCGATTTTAGAAGCGCGCTGTAATATCAATTTTTTGTCGTATACGCGCGCACTGATATAAACACATAGTGTTTTAACACACACTGCATTTCCACGACAAAATTATCGCACGACAAAAAAATCGTAGTGCGCGCTTGGCCTAGAGCACAGAATAAGTAATAGTACTAGAGGGGGTTTGTTTACAGAAGGCCCACCGCGAAACGCGAAAATCGTAACTTCCCTTTATTAAAATCTGTAAAATTTTACTTTAACCCCCCTTAAAGCGATGTCTCGTTTCAGCTTCGGTTGGAGCTGGTTTCAGCATAGAAATCATGTTTCGGGCAAAAAACTGCCGAATCTTTCAGCCGCGCGCTGAAACTTAGGGCCTACCGCGAACCACGTTCGACGTTGCCTCCCTGTCACACTTACGTACGACTTCACTGGTGCGACAGAGAGGCAACACGTCGAACGTGGTTCACGGTAGGCCCTCTATATTTTCGGTACTATCCGACCCAAGTTTTGGTTTCGGTATCTACAGGTTTCGGCATAAATACCATGTTTCTACCGAAGGTTCGGTTTCGGCCGAAACTAGAGCAACACCGAACCTTCGGTTTCGGTTTCGGCATAAGATCCGGTATAGGACACTAACGGAGGGATATTACGCAGTGCGCAATATGCATCCAATGGTAAGACCGCCTTTTCCCTAGTATGCTACGCGCTACGCTGTGCTACGGCGTAGCAATGCGCTTACAGATGTAGTGCATAATTGTTTTCCATCGTATTTTCTCGGAAACGTTCGTATCAGTCATGCTAGTTCTGTCAACCCAGGGGTGCGAAACTCCAGACTTCGGCTAAACTCGGCTCCGCTCGGCTCAGCATTGCTCCGAGCGGACAAGCGGAGAAGCGGTCGTCCCCTTTCCTCTTAACTGAGTTATTAATTATTTATGATTAATTGCTTTGGAGCCTGTATGTTATGTAATGTAGTTATAGTTACCTAGATATTGGTAGAGTTGAGGTGAATGCACACACATAGAGTTCCTAAAGCGGATGTGAATGAGATGTGAATGAATGAGTGAATGTTATTTATAATATTTGTTACACTTAGGTGCGGTGACAGATGTCAGCTCCATAAAATTTATAATCTTAATTGCAATATCTCGAAAAATGATATCAGAATGATGTAAGTAATTTATTCAGAGTATAGTATAATACAATCCCTTATTTGTATACTAAAACAATTTATAGTGACCTTTACGCGAATTTGATAACAAATTGCACTTGCCTCATTAAACCAAGTTATATTAAGGTCAGAAATAGCTCAAAATAACCTCAAACATAGTTTCACAGTACTTGAGTCGAGAGTTGAGAGCAATTATTGAATAAATAATATCATGGCGCCGTATCGAAACCAAGCACGACCGAGCTACGGATGGCGGCCATTTTGTATTTCCAAAACGTCATATTTAACCGCCAATTCTCAAAAACATCCGCCATTTTGAATCGTCCAACCAAGCTACAAAGTTACATTTGCGGCCGGCTGAGCGCCTCGATCGCGCAGTCCACGTGGACTTGCACCAAGGATTCGTTAGTTCCAACTTTCGCCACGCGCTAATGTAAGGTTGAGCCAATCTCGGCTCTGATTCGACGTCGAAAGGTCTTTTAGTATGAGCATTTGAGCAATCGTGTGGCGCTGTGTTGCTCTTTGGTTCGAACTTTTTTACTCCAACAAAGAAGTGTTATATGTATACAGGGTCGGGATTGTAGTAGGAGCAAAATCTTATTCACTATAGACAGTCTCCTAGCTTAGTCGGTAGTGACCCTGCCTACGAAGCAGGAGGTCCCGGGTTCGATCCCGGTGTGGCATGTAATTTTGTGTTTATCACAAATATTTGTTCCTGAATAGTTCCCATCGCATCGGCCCATATGGGTCATACTTAGGGATCATCCATTAATTACGTCACACGAATTTCTAGGTTTTTTTACCCCTCCCCTCCTCCTTGTCACACTTGGTCACATTTTGCAAATCCCTCCCCACCTGGTGTGACGTCACATTTTAGACAATTTTGTTTTCAACGAAATCGGCAATACTAACTCGGCATTATTTTTTTAATAATAAAATATTTTTGGTAGGTAAAAGAAATATTAGTAATTTTATAACACAAAACCAATTAGGAACGAAAATTACCTACTTCCAAAACCTCGTTATTTTAATGTACAGTAGCCACGTCAAATTAAGCCGAATTTGGGCAAGCTGCGGAAATAATTCGTGTAGTTTTGAAAATTGGTACAGGCATACCTTGTGGTGTCTAGATAAACATACTAAAAGTCCTCGAGGGTAGGGGGTGTGCTGGGGGTGTAGAGGGGGGTTGAAGGTACCTTTTTTCATATTTTTGCTCATATCTCGAAAATGTGTACGAATTGCATTATAATTACTTCGGACAAAAGTTTTAACATAAAATTTACTACAAATTTGGTTATGTTTATTTTTACTCTGCGATCAATACTTTAGGAGCTACAGGCTGTTAAAGTTAAATAAGAGATAAAAAATAGACGGTTTAAAAAAACGTCGTATTTTCATAATTGTTCATCATAAAATTCATAAATAAAAATTTTAATTGAGAATAAGCAAGCTAAATGACCTGCTGATAAAATATAAAAAAACCGGCCAAGAGCATGTCGGGTCATGCTCAGTGCAGGGTTCCGTAGTTACCCGTCCGTCAAAATAGACTATTTGCTAAAACTCAAAAACTGCTTAATCGATTATGTTCGCTATATTTTTCTCTGAAAGTCTTTACTAAGCTTTACTTTCACGATTTTTTTCATATTTTTTGGACCCATGGTTCAAATGTTAGGGGAACTAAAGTGGAAAACACAACTTTTTTTCTTTCAGATCGATTATTTCCGAAAATATTAAGCAGATCAAAAAATGGTTCTCGAAGACCTGTATTCGTTTTAAAAGACCTATCCAACGACACCCCACACTATAGGGTGGAAGTGAAAAAAAATTTCATCCCCTTTTTAATGTACGGCAGCCACCCTAAAAAAATATTTTTTTTAATTTATATTTTACAACTTTGTTAGCGTAACTGATTTATATATTCGTGTCAAATTTAAACATGAAAACTAGAATATTTTTTTTTATGGTGGTTGTCCTACATTAAAGTGGGAATGAAATTTTTTTTCGCTTCCACCCTATAGTGTGGGATGTCGTTGGATAGGTCTTTTAAAACGAATAAGGGTCTTCAAGAACCATTTTTTGATCAACTTAATATTTTCGGAAATAATCGATCTGAAAGAAAAAAAGTTGTGATTTACCCCTTAGTTCCCCTAACTTTTGAACCATGGGTCCAAAAAATATGAAAAAAATCGTGAAAACATAACTTAGTAAATACTTTCAAGGAAAAATATAGCGAACCTAATCGGTAGAGCTGTTTTTGAGTTATGGCAAATAGTCTATTTTGACAGACGGGTAACTACGGAAACCCACACTGAGCATGGCCCGACATGCATATGGCCTATTTTTTTATATTTTATCAGCAGGTTGCTTAGCTTGCTTACTCTAAGCAAATTTTTTTATTTGTGATGAACAATTAAAAAAAAACGACGGTTTCTTAAACCGTCTATTTTTTATTACTTATTTAACTTTAACAGCCTGTAGCCCCTAAAGTATTGATCGTAGAGTAAAAATAAACATAACCAAATTTGTAGTAAATTTTATGTTAAAACTTTTGTCTTAAGTAATTATAATGCTATTCGTACAGATATTCGAGATATGAGCAAAAATATGAAAAAAAGTACCTTCAACCCCCCTCTACACCCCCAGCACACCCCCTACCCTCGAGGACTTTTAGTATGTTTATCTGGACACCACAAGGTATACCTGTACCAATTTTCAAAACTATACGAATTATTTCCGCAGATTTTTATAATTTGCTTAGGCTACAGCGAATAAAAAACTATAAATTAATTTTCGGTTACTGATGAATAGTGATGCTGATGAAGTTAAAATGACGTCACAATGTTTGTGACTCCCCCCTCCCCCATGTCACATTTTCTTGACCCCCTCCCACCCCCTAACGCTACGTCTTACGCAGCGTCTTACGTAGGCGACGAACGCGCGAACGCGGCGCGGCGCGGCGCGGCGCGGCGCGGCGCGGCTAAATCAATCCTTTGATGCACATAGAAGTGTCCTACGTAAGCGATCTCGTTGCGAACGCGGCGCGGCGCGATTTGCACGCGAATGTCGGGCGGCGCGGCGCGGCGCGGCGCGGCGGCGGCGCGGCGAGAGGCGGCACGAAAAAAACAAACCGTTGTTGCATATGGAAGTGTCCTAGGTGAGCGATTTTGACGCGATGGCGGCGCGGCGCGGCGGCGGCGCGGCGCGGCGCGGATCTGGCGCGATCAATCTATTTGATTTTTAGACGCGAATATGACGCGGCTAGAGGCGTGGCGTATATAGAATTACCGGCTTTGATTTGATTAGTCGACTCCCGTTTGATTTCTTTATAGGTTTTCCTGTAATCAATAGGCACAAAACTAAAAAATATTCAAATTCGCGGAAATTGGTATAAAAGACGTAACTCCAGTAGCGTCTATGGCACTTACGATCCTATCCCGTCGTAAAGCCAATTTTTGCCAAAACGGAATTAATACCTAATAATAAGCAAATTAATTAAATAACCACCCGGGTAATTGTGTACTTAGTTTTTGAAGGCGGTGCCAAATCAAAATGCCAGTAAACCAAAATTTCAGACAACGAAGAACGCTGCACGTACTTGCATAAAAAGACATAGTTTACTCATAATTTAAATACGAATTTTCTAATACACCGTGTCTGCGTGCGGCCAAGGCGGTCGGACTCGGGAGTGTCTCCCTAGTCGGACAAGGCCGCCGCGCCGCGCCGCTTCGCTGTGGGAGTAGGACAAACCTATACGTATCAACGTTTTGTTTCTTCCTCACCGCGCCGCGCCTCGCCGCGTGTTCGCCGCGCGTTCGCCGCACCGCGCCGCGCCGCGCCGCTTCGCGAAGTGTGAGTAGGACACACCTATACGTATCAACGTTTTGTTTCTTCCTCGCCGCGCCGCGTCGCGCCGCCGCCGCGCCGCGCCGCCGCCGCGCGTTCGTCGCCTACGTAAGACGCTGCGTTACGTAGGCGAACAACGCGCGAACGCGGCGCGGCGCGGCGCGGCGAAAGCGGCCGCCGCCGCGCCGCGCCGCGCCGCGCCGCCTGACATTCGCGTGCAAATCGCGCCGCACCGCGTTCGCAACGAGATCGCTTACGTAGGACACTTCTATGGGCATCAAAGGATTGATTTCGCCGCGCCGCGCCGCGCCGCGTTCGCGCGTTGTTCGCCTACGTAAGACGTAGCGTAAACGTGACGTAATTAATGGATGACCCCTTATAAACAAAATCATCACTCACACACTAAATTATAGGCTCAGAACCAAACCTTTACGGCTACCATGAGTTGGCATTTCTCATTTACGCTAGCGACTGCGTGAACTCGATCGCATTCCCTCTCGATCGCACCAATAACTTTAGCATTTATAATTGAATAACATTTGTGGTTTTCCATCACAGAAGGGCCTTTATGCTTTAAGTGCAATAAGGACCATTTCATCTGCAATTTCAACAGAAATTCAGGACCCTTCTGAGATGGAAAGCCACATTTAAACTAACCGACCTTTCTAATTCTCAACTTCGTCTCGATCGCTCTGCTTCAAAAGCCATCCAACTGAGTTTTTCAAATGTTCTCCATCCTTTAAGCTCGTTTGTCTACGAAGAATAGAATAAAAAAACTTTTGTTACAAAAACCATCTATCTACCATCTACATCTTCGAGCAACACCGGCTTCCGACACGTCGGAAGGGAGGAGCCCAAGCGATATCCTACCGTTCAAATCTTTCTGCCATTTTTTGCGGGGGGGAACGTGCACACAGTCGCACTTCTCACACACTCACATACATGCCGCTACTTGACGCTAGATGTCTACTACGAAATAACTCGCATTATCGTAAGAAAACTGATGTATGGAGTTACCACTCTATCTTTACCTACTTATATGTCTCAATGGGCCTACACTGAGAAAAAATCGTTTAAAACAATTGAAGGGATGTTTACAAAAACAATATAACTTACTACACTGGTTGACAAGGGTTGACACCTGAAACGATTAACAATGTTCTTAAATAATAATTTTTAAGAAAAAAAAACCGACTTCTATGGGGCCCGGTGAAAAATTATGGTAGATGGTGCACTATGTAGAAAAGGAGGTAAAACCAGTACTTTCTAGTAGCATTTCGTTTCCGGAAGGGTCGTAGTTCTAGCCTAACCTAATCCACTTCTCTGATTGCAGTTCGGTTCTGTGAGGATCGTAGTTCGAACCTAATCAAACCCACTTTTCTAGTAGCATTTCGTTTCTGTAAAGCCCGCAGTGCTAACCAAACCTAACCCACTTTTGTTTGGTCTGTGAGGATCGCAGTTCAAACCTAACCTAACCTACTTAACGGCGCATGCCGTGCTGTGTACGGGGGTATGAGCGGGAGGGGTTTGGCATCATCATACTATATACCTACATTTTATGGTAGGTAATCATAGCGGTTTATTTAGTTTAGGTATCATAGTGATTTTCCGGGTCAAGGTCCAGGTCTCTGAGTCCGAGTCCGGGTCTGAGTCTGGGTCCGAGTCCGGCTCCGAGTCCGGGTCCGAGTCCGGGTCAGAGTCCGGGTCCGAGTCCGGGTCCAAGTCCGAGTCCAGGTCCGGTTCCGATCCGGGTCCAAGTCAAAATCGAAATTCGAAATCACCAAACGTGTACTATGCGTCGTTGAAGAGTTCTGTTCTGATCATCATCAGCAGTTCCACTTCATCAAATGCGACAGTTTTTAATGTAAATGCTTGATTTTATGATGAAAATACAGAAAATTCTATACGTATGCCTTTAAGATTTGAGGAGTTCCCTCGATTCCTTATGGATCCCATCATCAGAACTCGAGCTTGACAGAAATGTGGCTTAAAAACTAAACTTGCTTAGCAAACATAACGAAGAGGACAAATCGCCAAACGTGAACTATGCGTCGTTGAAGAGTTCCGTTCTGATAATCATCAGCAGTTCCACTCCATCAAATGCGACAGTTTTGAATGAAAATGCTTGATTTTCTGATGAAAATACAAAAACCTCTATACGCATTTAAAATTAAACCTCTATACGCCTTTAAAATTTGAGGAGTTCCCTCGATTTCTCATGGATCCCATCATCTGAACTCAAGCTTGACAAAAATGTTGCTTAAAAACTTAACTTGCTTAACAAACATAACGAAGAGGACAAATCGCCAAAGGTGAACTATGCGTCGTTGAAGAGTTCCGTTCTGATCATCATCAGCAGTTCCACTTAATCAAATGTCACGTTTTTGAATGTATATGCTTGAATTGTTGATAAAAACACAAAAATCACTATATGTATGCCTTTAAGATTTGAGGAGTTCCGTCGATTCCTCATGGATCCCATCATCAGAACTGAATTTTGACAAAAACTGGACCAATATGTATGCATATACATGCAATCAAAAAAAGAATTTTTAAAATCGGTCCAGTAATGACGGAGATATGGAGTAACAAACATAAAAAATAAAAAAAATAAAAATAAAAATAAAATAATTTTTAAGAAAAAAAAACCGACTTCCATGGGGGCCGATGAAAGATTATTGTAGATGGTACACTATGTAGAAAAGGAGGTAAAACCACCCACTTTTCTACTAGCATTTCGCTTCTGTGTAATGGCTCCTCTACAGGATGGGCCAACGCCGGCCACTCCAAGGGACGCAGCCATGCGGTAGAATGAGATAGCAATATCACTTGCTCACTCTAAGGCCCCCCCCCCCCACATCTAGTCTTTCGAGCGTCGGCGTCTGGCGTTGGCCCATCGTGAAGAGGAGCCATGAGGGTCGTAGTTCTAGCCTAACCTAACCCACTCCTCAGATAGCAGTTCGGTTCTGTGCGGATCGCAGTTCGAACCTAATCAAACCCACTTTTCAAGTAGGATTTCGTTTCTGTAAGGCTCGCAGCTCTAACCTAACCTAATCCTTGTTCGATTCTGTGAGGATTGCAGTTCAAACCTAACCTAACCCACTTAATGGCGCATGCCGTGCGGTGTACGGGGGTTTAAGCGGGAGGGGCTAGTAAGATTGGCATCATCGTACTTTATACCTACATTAATTTTATGGTAGGTAATCATAGTTGTTTATTTAGTTAAGGTATCATAGTGGTTTTCTGGGTCAAGGTCCGGGTTCGAGACCGGGTCCGAGTCCGGTTCCGAGTCCGGTTCGGACCCGGATCCGGTTCGGACCCGAACCTGGACTCGGACCCGGTCTCGAACCCGGACACGGACCCGGACTCGGACCCGGACTCGGACCCGGACCTTGACCCAGAAAACCACTATGATACCTTAACTAAATCGAAATTCGTAATCACCAAACGTGTGTCATGCGTCATTGAAGAGTTCTGTTCTGGTCATCATCAGTAGTTCCACTTCATCAAATGCGACAGTTTTTAATATAAACTGCGTCAAGCAAATCTTGTCAGTAGAAAAAGGCGGCAAATTTGAAAAATGTAGGCGCGAAAGGATATTGTCCCATAGAAAATTTGAATTTCGCGCCTTTTTCTACTGACAAGATTTGCTTGACCATCTTTAAATGCTTGATTTTATGATGAAAATACAAAAAAATCTATACGTATGCCTTTAATATTTGAGGAGTTCCCTCGATTCCTTATGGATCCCATCATCAGAACTCGAGCTTGACAAAAATGTGGCTTAAAAACTTAACTTGCTTAACGAACATAACGAAAAGGAAAAATCGCCAAACGTAAACTATGCGTCGTTTAAGAGTCCTGTTCTGATCATCATCAGCAGTTCCACTTCATCAAATGCAACAGTTTTTAATGAAAATGCTTGATTTTCTGATGTAAAAACAAAAATCTCTATACGCATGCCTTTAAGATTTGAGGAGTTCCCTTGATTCCTCATGGATCCCATCATCAGAACTCGGGCTTGACAAAAATGTGGCTTAATAACTTAACTTGCTTAACAAACATAACGACGAGGACAAACCGCCAACCGTGAACTATGCGTCGTTGAAGAGTCCTGTTCTGATCATCATCAGCAGTTCCACTTCATCAAATGCAACAGTTTTTAATGAATATGCTTGATTTTCTGATGTAAATACAAAAATCTCTATACGCATGCCTTTAAGATTTGAGGAGTTCCCTTGATTCCTCATGGATCCCATCATCAGAACTCGAGCTTGACAAAAATGTGGCTTAAAAACTTAACTTGCTTAACAAACATAACGAAGAGGACAAATCGCCAACTGTGCACTATGCGTCGTTAAAGAGTTCCGTTCTGATCATCATCAGCAGTTCCACTTCATCAAATGTCACTTTTTTGGGTGTATATGCTTGATTTGTTGATAAAAACTCAAAAATCACTATATGTATGCCTTTAAGATTTGAGGAGTTCCCTCGATTCCTCATGGATCCCATCATCAGAACTGGGTTTTGACAAAAACGGGACCAATCTGTATGTATATACATTCAATCAAAACAAAAAATTTCAAAATCGGTCCAGTAATGACGGAGATATGGAGTAACAAACATAAAAAATAAAAAAAATAAAAAAAATAATTTTTAAGAAAAAAAAAACCGACTTCTATGGGGCCCGGTGAAAGATTATGGTAGATGGTGCACTATGTAGAAAAGGAGGTAAAAACAGTACTTTCTAGTAGCATTTCGTGTCCGTAAGGGTCGTAGTTCTAGCCTAACCTAACCCACTTCTCTGATAGCAGTTCGGTTCTGTGAGGATCGCAGTTCGAGCCTAATCAAACCCATTTTTCTAGTAGCATTTCGTTTCTGTAAGGCTCGCAGTTCTAACCAAACCTAACCCACTTTTATTCGGTTCTGTGAGGATCGCAGTTCAAACCTAACCTAACCGGCGGGAGCGGGAGGGGTTTGGCATCATCATACTTTATACCTACATTTTATGGTAGGTAATCATAGCGGTTTATTTAGTTTAGGTATCATAGGGGTTTTCCGGGTCAAGGTCCGGGTCTCTGAGTCAGAGTCCGGGTCCGAGTCCCGGTCCAAGTCCGGGTCCGGGTCCGAGTCCGGGTCCGAGTCCGGGTCCGAGTCCGGGTCCGAGTCCGGGTCCGAGTCCGAGTCCGGGTCCGAACCGGATCCGGGTATGAGTTCGGGTCCCAGTCCAAGTCAAAATCGAAATTCGAAATCACCAAACATGTACTATGCGTCGTTGAAGAGTTCTGTTCTGATCATCATCAGCAGTTCCACTTCATCAAATGCGACAGTTTTTAATGTAAATGCTTGATTTTATGATGAAAATACAAAAAATTATATACGTATGCCTTTAAGATTTGAGGAGTTCCCTCGATTCCTTATGGATCCCATCATCAGAACTCGAGCTTGACAGAAATGTGGCTTAAAAACTAAACTTGCTTAACAAACATAACGAAGAGGACAAATCGCTAAAGGTGAACTATGCGTCGTTGAAGAGTTCCGTTCTGATCATCATCAGCAGTTCCACTTCATCAAATGCGACAGTTTTTAATGAAAATGCTTGATTTTCTGATGAAAATACAAAAATCTCTATACGCATGCCTTTAAAATTTGAGGAGTTCCCTCGATTTCTCATGGATCCCATCATCAGAACTCAAGCTTGATAAAATTGTGGCTTAAAAACTTAACTTGCTTAACAAACATAACGAAGAGGACAAATCGCCAAAGGTGAACTATGCGTCGTTGAAGAGTTCCGTTCTGATCATCATCAGCAGTTGCACTTCATCAAATGTCACGTTTTTGAATGTATATGCTTGATTTGTTGATAAAAACACAAAAATCACCATATGTATGCCTTTAAGATTTGAGGAGTTCCGTCGATTCCTCATGGATCCCATCATCAGAACTGGATTTTGACAAAAACGGGACCAATCTGTATGCATATACATACAATCAAAAAAATAATTTTCGAAATCGGTCCAGTAATGACGGAGATATGGAGTAACAAACATAAAAAATAACAATAAAAATAAAAAAAATAAAAAAAATAAAAAAAATAAAAAACATACAACCGAATTGATAACCTCCTCCTTTGGGATTTGGAAGTCGGTTAAAAATAAAAAAAAAACATACAACCGAATTGATAACCTCCTCCTTTGGGATTTGGAAGTCGGTTAAAAAATAAAAAAAAACATACAACCGAATTGATAACCTCCTCCTTTGGGATTTGGAAGTCGGTTAAAAAGTGTCAACCGCTCTAAGCAGTTATGTTGTTTTTGTAAACATCCCTTCAATTGAAATTGCTTTAAACAGTTCCATATGAGCTTATCGAACCAGGCAGTAAAGTTTACTGTTCGTACGTTACTTTTAGTTGATATTGTATATCTATGTATATGTGACGACCGGTCTGGCCTGGTGGGTAGTGACCCTGCCTATGAAGCCGATGGTCCCGAGTTCAAATCCTGGTAAAGGCAATTATTTGTATGATGATACAGATATTTGTTCCTGAGTCATGGTTGTTTTCTATGTATTTAAGTATTTATATATTATATATATCGTTGTCTGAGTACCCACAACACAAGCTTTCTTGAGCTTACCGTGGAGCTCAGTCAATTTGTGAAAAAATGTCCTGTAATATTTATTTATTTATTATTTATTTATCTATATATAGCAGCAGTTAATCTTAGTTAATGAAATCACTTTCATGTGTGCTCAATAGATCATTTTTTTTTCAGTTAAATAGATGAAAAAGAAATATCTACAAGAACGGTGAAAATTAATAAAAAATGTTATGAAAAGGAGTGGTTATATTTGATAACTGTAAGAGTAGCATGGGTCAAACAGTGCAATGAGAAACCACTGGAATGTCACATTTTTATTTGATTTTTAACGCTTTTTACAATACAGTTTAATTGTGACGTCCCACGATAAAGGTACCTTATGGCGGTTGGCGCTCACGCTATTATTAACGTCGCTCCAATACTATTGCGGCGCTATGCGACGTAAGCGCCAGCCGCCATAAGGTACCTTTTGCAGTGGAACGTCACAATTGTTTACAAATGTACATTAGATACGTAGATACAACAAATAGGTACTTTGTACACGAAATTTGATGGTCTGACATGTGAACAACTATACTTAGTAAAAAAACATACCTAACCCAGAAAACATCTAGAGTTAGACCAAGGGAAGTCTGCAACGATTTTGATAGCACACGCAGTGCGAGTGTAATTTAAAGGTCATAATTTAATAGAAGATTGACGTGTAAAATAACACTTGCACTTCGTGTGCTATCAAAATCGTTGCAGACTTCTCTTGGTTCAACTCTAATACAAACATATTTTTTATTAGTTTTTCCCAAACAGTCTGCCCCAATAACTTACATTACTTTAAATGTGATTTTAAATTAATACGTATAAAATCAACTATATACAGTCATCACCATTAATTACTGAAAACAAGAGTAACATCAATCAGCTGTATTATTAATTACATAGTGTACAACAGGGCTCTCCAAGCCCGGGCCCGCGGGCCAAATCCGGCCCGCGAAGCGTCCCAATCCGGCCCGCCGACAGCGGTCCAATCCGGTCCGCAATATGGCCCTCAAGGTAAAAAAGACCCCTGGTGTACAATATTAAAATAACTTTTAGAGCATTTAATAACTGGAGATGTCATCGCTGTCATTTTCTTTAAGAAACAGTCTGCCGTTTTTTTGCGGGGGAGGGGGCATCAAATGTATTTCTATTCCTACAAGATTTGTACGTAACGTACAAATAGCCATGTCAGTCCAACAAAAGTTTGCACAATTGTGCAAGTTTTTCGGCAGAGGGGTAAGCTCTTAATGATCACTCCAGTTATTAAATGCTCTAAGATTTAACTATATTTTTACAATAGAAGAACATTTTAAAAGCCATAACGTCAATATACAAATATAATGACACCTTTATTACATACTAATATGTTAAAATGCAATGTACTACATTACCAAAGAATCTGTGATAGTCTACGAAGTGTACAACATCTTCGTGCTGCGAATTTCACAGCAAAATGTATAGATGGCGCTTTACAGCTTCATACATTATGCGTTACTGTACCAAACTCTTGAAAGTTCTGGTTGTTACCACAAAATAGTTTAGCTGTCAAACTAGGGGCACGGTAATCTCTTTGACAAACACATCGTGTACAATCGATTAATATACCCTTCCGACGCCTAGAACCTATAAAGGAGTCGTGCCTATAGCGCCAAAGATATGATCACTGAGTAATAGTAGAACTATTTCTCATTTTTCATATTTTTGGCGCATTCTAGTAACCAAAAAAATAAACGCAGTGGAAATTCAAATAGTAGACCTACTATTTCCATTACGTTTATTTTTTTGGTTCTTACCATGAAAAAAAAAAGGTTGGGTGAACTTATATTTAGGTAAGTATACAATAACATGATAATCTCAAATAACAGTCCGAAAATCCCAAATTACCTATTCTTTTAGGTACTTAATTCTGGATTTCGGTATCGAAGGCCACTGGCGTCATCTAGTCATAGAGTTAGCAACTAAACTGTCTACAGACGGCGCTTTTTTTCAAAAGCTTAGGGGTCATCCATTAATTACGTCACACGTTTAGGGGATGGGAGGGGGTCAAAAAATGTGACATGTTGTGACATGGGGGAGGAGGGAGTCACAAACATTGTGACGTCATTTTAACTTCATCAGTAACCGAAAATTAATTTATATTTTTTTATTCGCTGTACATTTAAATAATGAGGTTTTCGAAGTAGGTAATTATCGTTCGTAATTGGGTTTGTGTTATAACATTACTAATATTTCTTTTAAAAAAATAATGCCGAGTTAGTGTTGCCGATTTCGTTGAAAACAAAATTGCCTAAAATGTGACGTCACACCAGGTGGGGAGGGATTTGCAAAATGTGACCAAGTGTGACAAGGAGGGGGGAGCGGTCAAAAAACCTAGAAATTCGTGTGACGTAATTAATGGATGGATGGGCGAATCTACTTTTAGAACACTGATTTCGTGTCCCTAGTCCTCGCAAAGAAAAAACGATATTCAAAAACCATGTGACGCAAATGACAATCCAGCTACAAAAGAATTTAGCTGGCAGCTACAATATGTTGTACTACTTTACGCGTCTTATTATTTATTACATACATAGATCATTATACACATTTACACCTTAAATGATACCAGTCACCTTTTAACTACAACCAAAACCATAATAAATAAATAATAACTCATACAACGGCATTTAATGTATGAGTTAACTAACATCAATTTAAATACGTATTTTGCGACTCTGATATTTTTTGTACAAATTTAAATAATATGGAAAGTAACAGTTTTGAATGATTCACGGTTAGTTTCACTAGACTGATATCGACCGGGTTTATATCCTGGTCGATAAAGTCTAATATGGAAAGTATTACAACTATGGAATTATTTTTTTTACATTTGTATTTTTGGTTTGTGCTATTTTAAACCTTAATTTGGCACCAAAACGTGGAAGAAGGTCGTGAGTTCAAGTCTCCTCGGAGCTCATTAGTGCTAGTGATTTTTTTTTTATTTAAAGAGGCGATTAAATGTTTAATGTGCCTCCATGTGTCCCATATAGTCCATTTTACACTACGGCCACACTATGCTGCTCGCGCTGCCGCGATGTTGCTCGCTCCGGCCACACACTGCCCTACTCGCGGGATTAACCTTTTGGACGCCAATGACGGATATACCCGCACCCCAGGTCCAACGCCAAAGACGGATCAATCCGTCACACTCACAGACCACAGAACAACCAAATACAAAACAATCAAATACAAAACCACCCGGATCTGTCACTGAACAACCTGACCTTAACCTACATTATTTGATCATGTAATGTTTTATCTACCTTCAACTGGCTTAATGAGCCATTTGAGGGTAGATTTTGTTTACTTTTATTTGAATACCTAAAGATACAGAGTATACACAAATACATACCCCTTTATTCATAAAATTATGTTTTATCACTTTGTTTCAAATACACAAATCGAAACGAGTTAAATGACAGATAAAGACAGACGATTCATAGCTAATTCAGGCCAGTAACTTGTTTATGAATAATGCCGCTAATATATTTTGTCTCTTACTCTCCTATGTCCTATGTACAGAAACTAACAGTAAATTTTGAAGTCACAATGCTGTTAATTTGTCATGTCATACTAAATAAGAATTTAACTTAACAATGTTTTGACTCTATACAAACCTTATTTTAATTTAGCACTTAGTTTCATTAACCCTCGTAAGTCCCCGAGTACTTGTACAAGTACGAATTAAATTCGAGTTTTGAACTCTTATAGAAATAGGAGAAAGTTCCAAATTCAAAAGCGCAAAAATTGACTTGGGTCTTACAAGGTTAAAACATATTGTGATCGCCTCTTGAAAAAGGCAGTATTGTGTAGGTAATTAATAATGAAAGTTTCTAATTGTCAAGCGTGGAACCTTTTACCTGAGAATGACATGTAAATAGTCAAGTAGAAAACCATGTCACCAAATTGCTAACTACACTTTGGTAGTATGTTTTTTACTCCTCTAATATGTTTCACATAGCTTGGGTATGATGACAGCTGTAATCACCATTCAATTAATCTTGAAACGCAATTTCAGCAAAATATGTAGTGTCGCCATCAGATATATCGGAGCAGCCAAAGTGCTCACAAATATCTGAGCACGCCTCTATTGTCAAGGAGTTAGAGTGCGTGTTCAGATATTGTGAACAACTTGGCCGCTCCGATATATCTGATGGCGACTGTATTCAAGTGACAGCTGTTACCGTACCCAAGCTATGTGATACATATTATGTACATTTATGAAGCCCACATGTAGAAATAGATATCTTGCCAGTGGTTAAGATACTGTATGACTGGGCCACAGATAAACGCCATCAACGGAACTTTGTTTGACGCCGATGTCAGAACACTTTCTATTACATTCTTTGAATACCCATTGTACATTGGGCTACGTAATAAATATAGTACAAGTCCAAGTTTCCTGCGGCTAATCTCCAGCCTCTGGTCAGCCGTTAAGTCTTTCATGTGACGGTTATACAGCTTCAAGCTTGCTAAGTCGATGCCTAGCGACACGAGCCACTGCCGCCACGCTTTGGTTCCAAACACTCTCATAGCTGCTAAATGAATCAACGGCTTTAGTATATGCAGAGATTCAGCATACACCAAGTCCTTGACATTAACTGGAAGGCTGTTATCATCTTTTAGTTTCACTGGCTGCCAATCTCTGAAGGCGACCGGCGGAGCGCCGTCGACGCGTCTTATCACCCTTCCTGATCGTTTTAAAGTGAAAAATGAGCCCTCACCATCTTCACTTGTTTTTTCTTCTGTGAACTTCTTCCTTTGAAGCGCAGCCACAGGCGGGTGCTGAATGGGAAGCTCCTTGAACCTTAAGAGTAGTATCAGAGCTGAAGAACACTTGAACAGCTGAAGTAGCGTAGCGATCGTCCATTTCCCCTTATTCCCCCATCTATTCTTAACCACAAGCTCCACAAATACCTCAGAATAATGTATGACGGTCAGCCATAGCTTAATCTGCTCCCTAAGACTGTAGAACTGCACTTCCGAGCCGTACGCCTCTCGTATTAATTTATCGTTGAACAAAGAAAGCAGCTTAGACAGAGAATACACGAGTTCGGAGACTATAGGTGACTTGTTTATCTTCCCGGCGACGAAGTATGAGGACCATGTAGCCACTGTCTCGACGTCGGTAACCAAATTAGGATTACTTATCACCCACCTCTTATACGCCGCGAAAAACTCCTTCAGTGACAACTTCTCCATGGTTTCTTCAATGCATAAGAGCCTTTCTAGAATCGGCTACGATCCTTACATTTATTTGTATCATGTAAGGGAAAGAAAATTATTAATTTAATTCACTTAATTATATGTAAATGTGAGTCGGCAGTACGGTTAAGTCATTTGCCCCTTGCCCTGTTGACGTGACGTAGCTGTCAAATCAAACAAACTATACTAACTTTAGTCTATGGTGATAAAGCACGGCATTCATGTTGCACTTTTTGCCACAGTGTAATTTTGTTTTTGTTACGGGTCAAAAATCAGAAATCACTGGTTCATTTTTATTCACACGCAAAGTATTTTATTCAAAAATTAGGATTTATAAAATCGCACATTATAAATTATAATTTATACTGATTACACCGAACTTGTTAGTACCTAAAATGGGCACGAAATTAATATTTTCTATGGGAAGTCCACTGTTTTCACGTACACTTTATTAATTTGTTAGTTAACAAAGAATATAATACTCACTAGGTACCTTTTCTACTGACAAGGTCACTGTGCAGGAATATTATTGATAGATACTTCTCATGGGCCTGCGCGAGCGCGATTTCTTACCTTTTTTAATTTTTATAAACCTCGCAGTTGTCACAAATACAAACATATGAAATTTCAATAAACCCTTTTTAGCGTAGTATTGTAAATTGTTATTGATACTATTGGTTTTTACAAGCTTTTTATTAACTTGCAATGTACCAAATGTAATGTATGTATGTAACTACATATATTTGTACGGGTCAAATCTTGCAAGTTAAATTTGACCCTTTTCCCGGTTTTCGATGAAGATAAAAATTAGTGTACATGTGTAAATCGGGTGACAATGCAATATTATGGCACCATCGAGTGATGATGGAGATGGGAGCTGGCCATAGGAACTCTGTGATAAAACAACGCGGCCTAACTGTGTTTGGGTTTTTTAGAATTGAAATAAAAGTACAGTATGCGACAAAAGCTTGTACCAAGAATTATATTTTTTACAAAACCTTTTTTAAATCGTAATAAAAAAACTTATACATATTATTATCTAATATCATAAGTGCATAAGCATAACAAATGAAAGATATAATCAGTAGATGAATAGGCAAACAATAAACATGATTTTAAAACATTGTATATTGATTTAGTCTTAAAACCGTTGTTGATACGGAGATTACAAAAAAATCTTAAAATAAATAATAAAATACTAGCGTAGGTGTACATTTTGTTTTCACAACTGGGACACAATCTTGCCATTCTTAAAACGTTGTTGGTACTGTCTTTGGACATATGGCAGCTAGCCGGAGAGGTCCTCCCGTGCCCTTTGCTATCTTCATAGGCATTGCCACGCCAGTGCAACCATACTCTGAAATAATACACAGTAAGCTTGTGTTTGAATGTATTTTGATTGTTTGTTTGGTTTCAGTAAATCTGGAAACCCTTTTATATAGAGTACATCACAGGTCATAAGTCCCTATAATTCAATAGACCGCGTTCCAAATTATCTGACATGTCTCTTTTTGTGAAGCTATCAGAGAATGGTAAAGTTAGACGATGCAAGTGTTATTAGAGCGTCATACTTTTAAAGAAGTTTGACTTTTAAAATAACACTTGCACTGTCTGGGCTATAATAATCGCTGCCAACATAGTCTAACTCTAGACACAGAGACTGATACCTACGCTACTTTTGATGCTGTACAACTAGAAAAGCACTGGGATGGAATTTCAAGCTCAACAACCAGATTTAGAGCCTCCACGGACTCATCAGAATTTAGATCTTCATGATCTCCGTAATTTTCATGTTCAGATATAGATGGGGCTTACTGAAGTGCTTTGACAATCGCCTTTGGTTCTGTTACCCTACCTGGAACTGGGGTGTCAAGCTTAACGTTCTCCATGCCGTACAAGCCAGCAGCCATAGTGATCCTGTGGACAGGGAAGGTGGTGCTGCTGCCCGGGTCCAAGGAGGGCGTGTCTACGCCTATACCGACCACGTTCTTGTACGATGTCGTTATCCATTCGGCTACCTCTTGGCTGAGACCTGAAATAGGTGTGTGATCTTAGTTATTAATTACTAATTTTAATTCGAATGCTGATATTATTTACTGTATTTTTTGCTAAGTTGACTTTTATAATTAGCTTATATTCAAGAAGCAAGCTGTTGATTAACACTAGATTTCACTAATTAATTTGCTCCGTTTTATATCACAATACATAATGGAATGGAATGATCCAAGTATACGATAAGAATATTGACTATAATAATGGCTTCTCTACACGATGGGCCAACGCCGGCCACACCAAGGGACGAATTTATGCGGTAGAGGGAACAAGTGATATTGTTATCTCATTCTACCACATGGCTGCGTCCCTTGGAGTGGCCGGCGCTGGCCCATCGTGTAGAGGAGCCATTAGTGTTCTCTCACAGGTATTTAATTTCGGAATGTTCGATCATAGGCGCTTCATGGTACTTTACGTGGATGTCCACAACACCAGCAAGCTATCCCATCATGGTTAAAACAGATGACCTAAATACATGAGATTGTATGCAGTCGTTTTTGATTTATCGTAGACAGTCGGATGTTCAGATCATGCTGTGACCGGATACGTCAACGATAATTGTAAAAGCGACCTATTCATATAACATTTTGTACTATTACTATCAAAGTGGACTATACTGCAAAACGTAATTCAAGACCAAAAAAGTAAGACAATGTCGCCACTTTTTACTAGCGCGTCTTGTATTTGTGTAAAAATAAGTAAATAAAAGTTACGTTTTTAAATCGTTTGAGTAAAGTTACTGATAAATAAATTATCTTAGCGTGATTATTTAGCAAAAGGAATTTACTATTTTACTTTGTTTGTAAACTTGTACTTGTACTTTTTTGGTCTTGAATTACGTTTTGCAGTTTATGCCCCTTTTAAGCTATTAAATATGCAAATTTCCGTTCAAAGGAGCAATCTTTGATGCCCATGACTTGTTTATGACTGCTCTTGCTGAGGTTTTAAGACTTTTAAGTACTAGTGCAAAACTTTATCTTACCGGGAAAGTTGAGCGTACCAGCTATCTCGTTCATACCCAAATATTTCTGTTTGTCGCCATAAAACTTGCTCCAACCGAACTTGAATATGATCATGCAGGGTTTTCCATTGTTGTCGTTTAGCAAATAGTCCAAATGATGCTTGTAGAGCACAAAGTTCGGATCGTTATTGACGCGTGAGCTGATATCGACTATTATTACTGGAATAAAATGTCCGTATCATAAATCTTATAAACAATCTTTCAAATGTAAATATTTTACATAATTTATGCGAGATTCCCGTACGTGTCATCGAATGTTAATTACCCCTAATTTAAAAGGTAGGTACATAATTAAGTCATCTTTAATAACTAGAGTCAGCCCTAGAAAAGTCTGCAGCGATTTTGATAGCCCACACAGTGCAAATGTTATTAATACGTCAAAATTTGTTAGAGCTTTGACGTTTAAAATAACACTTGCACTGCGTGACTGCGACTTTTCTAGGTCTAACTCTAGAAGACAATTACTTGTTATAAATTACGCAGGAAGTAGTTGATAGAGTTAGACCAAGATAAGACTGCAACTATTTTGATGGCACAGGCAGTGCAAGTGTCATTTTAAACGTCAAACTTCTATGAAATTATGACAGTCTCATCTTGATCTAACTCTACATAATGTCTGTGGCTTCCAACTAGATAATAAACAAAATGTAAATTATTTAAATAATGTAAATTTACGAGGCAGTATGAGCTTCTCCATAGGTATTTCACCGACGAATTTGCCTTCTTTGTAGAAGTGATACGGTGCATCCATATGTGTTCCACCATGTTCTCCGGCCTCGAACTCATTCGATGCATACCTGCCATGGGCAACTATTATTTAATAGCTCCTCTACACGATGGGCCAGCGCCGGTCACTCCAAGGGACGCAGCCATGCGGTAGAAAGAGATAGCAATATCACTTGCTCCCTCTAACGCATAAATGCGTCCCTTGGTGTGGCCGGCGTTGGCCCATCGTGTAGAGGAGCCATAACAAACATGAATATGAAAAATAAAAATGGTATATGTATACACGTCAGTTGTGTGACACACGTCAGTTGTTTAACAAAAACATAGGTGGTAAAAATTATTAACATGAAAATGGTGTTAAATGTCTCACGGAGGCACGCGTATACCACTTCTATAGGATCCTACCTTAGTATGGTTAAAGGATATATTTAGATGTCTTTCACAGGCGTATCCGACTAATCTAAGTAGGTAGTTTAATCTGAGAAATTAATTAATTAACTAACTATTAAAACAATTAAACGAATTAATTAACTATTAACTTTAAGCATTCGAAAAGTTCAATTATAACAAATTAATAAAGTAGGTACATGTATATAACAAAAATCAACTGAAATGGTAAATTAAAGTTAATATTAACGTAATTAACGCTAATTAATCATTTGGGTTGAAATTATTTATACCGATTCCGTTAACACTGCACCAAAAATGCTGGAAAATGTATGATGTCTGATAATAACCATTTAATAGATCACTTAGTCTGCCATAATTACCTATACAATAATGCACTGTGCTTGTGTGAATAGATAGTTGTTGTTCTTGACCGAAGCACATATATGATATAGACACGATACATACAGTATGTATACTGTATCAGTATGTATGTAGTTTATGCATACAGATTAATTGAGTTTGCTTACTTGGATCAGTGCTTTGAATATTATGAATATTATGTTGGTTCTAATTTGATCAAAATAAGTTTAGATCAGAAAAAGCAATATTTAAATTGTTAGACGACTATTAACATTTGTCATCTTCTGTGGATAATGAAATCTGAGATTACAGTCAAAAATATTTGACTATCATTAGAAAAGGCAAAGTTCGTTAACGTTAACAATAAAAATATTTAACTGATTTGCAAGTCCGAAGTGATCCCATAAGTGTTCCGTAAACAAAGTTTTGTACGGAACACTAAAAATTGGTATACAAGAGGTATTATTTGCATACAAACAATTATGGAATATACATATATTATGGAACTAGTTAATAAGATATTTTTTTACCAGCCATCTTCTCTAATATCAGCAGTTTTCTTCGTAAACGCAAATGGTTTCACATACGGCCAATACACAGTTTTCTCATCAAAATTGTGCGACAAATCGTTGAAAACCAGATCACCGTTGGAAATGATATCATTTAATTTGCAGTTATCTGCGCCAACATTGGCCCACACATTGGCCAAGCACACGAATACGATAATCTTCAACCACATCGTTGAAACGACTACTTTAGATTGAGAGACTAACAGGCATAAAAGATGACATTATCTTGTTGCAAACTTCACAGTATAAGTAACATTAACAGTGTTTTAAACTACTTAGTTTAACTATTGATGTTATGACGTACGGCACAGAAACGTGGTCGCTTGCATTGGGCCTCACAAGAAGGCTTGTCACTCAAAGAGCAATGGAGCGAGCTATGCTCGGAGTTTCCGTGCGTGATCGAATCGGAAATGAGGAGATCCGCAGGCGAACCAAGTTGTCGACATAGCTCAGAGAATTTCCAGACTTAAGTGGCATTTGGCTGGCCATATTGCTCGCAGAACCAATGGCCGATGGGGCAGAAAGGTTATCCCAGCGACGATCTGGTTAAAGTCGCGAGAAACCGTTGGTTGAGGACAGCGAATGACCGTTCGCTGTGGTGATCCTTTGTCCAGCAGTGGACGTCTTTCAGCTGAGATGATGATGATTGATTTTTGACTAACTTTGCATATAACTGATAATATTCATATATGTACCTACCTATAATATGTTACCATACTATTTTGGAGTCTAAAATAGTATGGTAACTTATATTTATATATATTTTTTCAGTTTCACTCTGGTTTAACTACTCTATGTAATCACAGATGAAAGATTCAATAACTAAAACATTAAAATCTATATAGAATAGAGCTTGTTAATCCATTCACTCGTTATACTGATCATAATGCCACTCTTGTGTGACTGACGTATTCTACATTTTTATATCATTCACTGGTCGTCTGCGTGGGATGATGATGATGATTGATGCAAACAATCATATGTCCAAACTCGCGGTTTAAGCGTGATGAGGTAATAGACAGAATTACTGTCGCATTTATAATCTTAAGTAAAACAGTGAGTATATAATTTAAAACACTCAGGTCGCTAATACAGCAACCTATTTAATAGAGCCATTCACAAATTTAAAAAACCGGGCAAGTGCGAGTCGGACTCGGGCACGAAGGGTTCCGTACCATAATGCAAAAAAAAAACAAAAATAAAGCAAAAATAAAAACGGTCACCCATCCAAGTACTGACCACTCCCGACGTTGCTTAACTTTGGTCAAAAATCACGTTTGTTGTATGGGAGCCCCATTTAAATCTTTATTTTATTCTGTTTTTAGTATTTGTTGTTATAGCGGCAACAGAAATACATCATCTGTGAAAATTTCAACTGTCTAGCTATCACGGTTCGTGAGATACAGCCGGGTGACTGACGGACGGACGGACGGACGGACGGACAGCGAAGTCTTAGTAATAGGGTCCCGTTTTACCCTTTGGGTACGGAACCCTAAAAACAAGAATTACATAAGTACACAAGTTACTGTGGACAAGTGCTAACACCGTATGTGCTATAGTTGGTCAAACCAATTTGTCAGTCAGTAAAAACCAGGAAAACAATACTCATCCTTTCCTTTAAGGTACGGTCAGCCAAGAAAGTGGTCTACCACTTTTCGACTCTATCAATCATATGATAGAGTCGAAAAGTGGTAGACCACTTTCTTGGCTGACTGTACTAGTACTAGTGTAAGACAAAGATTCTATGATTCTCTCTGTCAATCCTTTGAAAATGGTATTTATTATTAAGAACTGCTGGTTCGTTGCCTGCTTCCTGTTGCCTTTCTATTAAAGAATATAATTTCCATATATAATATAATACTGCATTCTATGCAGTTTAAATTTAATGTCAAATTTTATTTATTTTATGTTCAACAGTAAACAAAAATGAAAATAAAAAAGGACACTTATCTATGGCCGTTATTATTCTTATTCTTATTCCTCGTTTTGTTTGTTTGACGAAAATGCACAGTGTACACCGTACTTTAAAGTTTCTGTGTCGCTCATGAACAGGATGTTTTACTCAATTCTACTTTGTCTATTGACTGCCATTGTCTGCCATAGACAGCGTAAACTTTGCTTTCAGGCATCGCGGTGTTGTGCGTGTAGCTTCTCAAGTGAACTTAAAATTTGTTTTGAAATCCAATATCCTTTCAAAATGTGTTAGATTTGTAAGTGAATGCGTCATTAGCAACGATGGACGGTAACGGTTGCCCGGACGGGCAGGACGATATAGACGGCGGGATTTTCAATGACAAATTTCAACTTCGTCCAAGCGCTGATGATGAAGAAAAGAAGCTTTTTTGGCTGGAAGGAGTGATGGGGTGCTTCTCATCAGTTATCTCCGTGTTCCGCCCGCCGGCAGAGAAGCCAGCGCTAGGTAGGTACTATTTTTAACCTCCCGGGATGCGATGCATTCAAGGTCTATGCGCGAGCCTACAGGGTTGCATAGGAATTGATTTTACGTCAGCGCGCGCATCCTGTAGGATACTCGTCCTTAAACGCTTGTTACAAGTCTCGTTTTACCTCGCTATGGAGCCTTGACATTGGTCCTTGACCCGTTACCTTGGACGCCTGGGGGATCTGCAATTATTGGCAGTTCTCGGTACGTTCTCCGTGACAACAACTTGTTGACTGATGATAACATTCGAAATTTGAATTTTGGAAAATGTTCGATATTTTGCATAGACTCTACTGTTGGAGGGAAAAGCCACCTGAAGAAGGTAAATAGTTTGTTGTTGTTTATTGTCCTAGGGCACCCCGGGGTCTCTTGTGGAGGGTCTAAACACCTCACAAGATCCTTCCATGCCATTCTATCTTCAGCAATCATCTTGGCCTCGCTCCAGCTGAGTCCTATGGCTTACAGCTGATATAACTATTTATCTTTTTGGATTTAGTACCCAGGGAAATAATAGTGTCATATTTGTACACAATTGAGGGTCACACTAAAAATTATCTGTGTCAGTAATCTAAAATATACATCATCATCTACCGAGACTAGAACTTACCGGTAGAGATGGTGATGGTAGACAAGTGTTGTAAATCCAAGGCTTCTGAGCCGCTGGTTAAGGTTGGTAATGTTCACTTACGGACCACCTCAACTACCAGACGGAGCACATATGACAATCAAGGTCACCACAAATTTAGTATGGCAGTGTGACTGCTTATTTGAGTTGTGCCTACAATAGTTATGATCATCAGTGAGTACTAATGATATATAAGTGGGCAATATTGTACACAAGTGTGTATGATAGAAATATTTCCATAAAAGAAGCTTGTAAGGGTGTGGGCTGTTTTAGTATAAATTGGTGTAGAATGCAACCCAGTTGTGGTGTTTGAATAGCGGCATTTTACTAGTAAAATGTGTGGTGACCTTGTGCTCTTTGAAAACACCTCATAATGCAGTGAGGGTGTAGTTGGTTTATCTTAACATTATTATTTTGCAAATGTTTCAAAACTTGGAAGATGCAAGAGATTAAAGCTTGGGCTTCATTGCCTTCCTTCAGCTCTCTTTTCTGCTATTGTTGCCATTTTTCACATAACTTTGTGAACTTCTTGCGTGGCACAACTTGTCGTGTTAACAATGAAGGCCATACTAATTAAATATGTAATATTATGGAACATCTTTACACAAATTGACTGAATCCCACAGTACGCTCAAGAAGGCATGTGTTGTGGGTACTCAGACAACAATATATTATATTATATAATATCTATCTATCTAGCCCCTTTGTTCTGAGTTAGAGTATATCTCTTATCTCAGTGTGCCGCTTGGCAAAGGCCTCCTCTAGCTCTTTCCATTGAGGTCTGTCGTGGGCCACTCTTCGCCAGTTCGGGCCCGCTGTGAGTCTGAGTTCGTCCTCCCATCTTGTTCGAGGTCTCCTCTGGCTCCGTGTACAGCCTCTTGGGTACCAATCCGTTACAGTCTTACACCATTTCTCCCGTCTCTCTCTCAGCATGTGGCCAGCCCATCTCCACCTCTGCTGGTCTATTTTGGTGAGTATGTCGGTCACTTTTGTTTTTTGTCTTAGGTCTTCGTTTCTTACTTTGTCCAGTCTGCGTGTTCCCGTCATACTACGTTATACTATATAATATACACATAGTTAAATACATAGTAAACACTTGTCACACAACTAATGCCGTTACCAAGCCAGGACTATTGGCTACATAAGCAGGGTGAGAATCATCCTTCCAAAACTGACTACTGACATTTTCTATATCAAGTCCTTACTAAATGGCTTGTATTCTTCAATGAAGTCCTCTTTGTGACATTTATTATATTATAGAAGGCATACATTAACATTATTGTTCTTAATACAACTATACATTAAATACTATATTTTCAACTCATATTGGAAAAAAACATACAACTGAAGAACCTCCTCTTTTTTTATCTTGAAGTCGGTGAGGTTTATTTTATGCCTATTTTTTTTTCAAACTTGTCGGTATAATATTTCACATAAGTATTCTCTTTGTATCATCTAGTGTCATGTCATGTGAAATTGTACCTACTCCACTTCTTGAAACTTTATTCATTTTCCTTGTATTCCTATGGTAAAAAGATCACCCTTTTGTTTTGTGTATTCATTTTATTCATTTATAAACTATTATTTAAAATTTAAATCATATAATTTTTCAATCAGTTAACAGGGATTTCAATTAGTATCCAACTTGAAAATAAATATCTAGATCCAAGTTTTAATGTTTGTGTGTTTAAACTTTATCTAATCTAATACTTTTAAACAAGCAATTCTTGTTTATACAGATAATAATATATTTCGGGGATCTCTGAAATGGCTCTAACGGTTTCAATGAATTTAGCTACCTATATGGGGGTTTTCGGGGGCGATAAATCGATCTAGCTAGGTATTATCTCTGGGTAAACACGCATTTTTGAATTTCTATATGTTTTCCGGGCAAAGCTCGGTCTCCCAGATATTAATTATTAAACATAATATACATTTTTTTAATAATTGAACTAACCAGGTATGGTCAGTCAAGAAAGTGGTTTACCACTTTTCAACTCTATTATCTGACTGATAGAGTCGAAAAGTGGTAAACCACTTTCTTGGCTGACTGTACCATATTATATAACTTTAAAGCTTTGGAATTATAACTTCTTATCATTCTGGTGTGAGAATTTGCCAGTAGTAAGGGGTATGAGAAATTTAACACTTATGTAAATTACATCAGTTACAATAGTGTAGTAAACGAAGCAAGTTGTTGTATGGAGACCCATGCATTAATTTCTCAGTCGATGAAATTTTGCTTGGTTATTGTATAGTATGAGCCGAAACTAACATATAAATATCCAAAAAAAAACTAGGAGCTCCAATTTTACTTAAACACTTAAAAAAGCTATTTAATATGATACTAGAATTTGAAATAGTACCAAAACAATGGTGCTCTTCTGATATAGTACTAATATATAAAAAAGGAGACCCATTAGATATTGGAAATTACAGACCCATTAGCCTACTGACAAGTGTCTACAAGCTCTTCACATTGATTATACTGAAAAGAATTGCTATAAAAATCGACACCGCACAACCAAGAGAACAGGCAGGCTTCCGCTCAGGCTTTAGCACAACCGATCATATACATGTAGTGGAACAACTAATTGAAAAATTTAATGAATTCAGGAAACCACTATATGTTGCTTTTGTTGACTACAGCAAAGCCTTTGACAGCATCAGTCACAACTCAATCTGGAACGCACTAAAAGTGTCAGGAGTAGAACAGAAATACATAAATATCATCAAACACATATACTCAAATAGCACAAGCAGAGTTAAACTTGAAAGAAGAGGAGATCATATCAAAATTGAAAGAGGAGTAAGGCAAGGCGACCCTCTGTCACCCAAGCTTTTCATTGCCGTACTAGAAAATATTTTTAAAAACATAAACTGGACTGGATATGGTATTAACATTGATGGATGTCGCCTAACGCACCTGCGGTTTGCAGATGACATAATCATATTTGCAGAAAGAGCTAAACAACTAGAAAATATGTTACAGACACTAGACAAGGAAAGCGATGAAGTAGGCTTACAAATGAACAGAAGCAAAACGAAGGTAATGACTAATAGCCTTGACACCCCCATCAATGTAAAAGGAAATACAATTGAATATGTAAAGAAATACATATACCTGGGCAAGCAAATTTCCTTTTCACGGACTAATAACGAGGAAGAGGTAGATAGAAGGAAAAATATTACATGGCGAAAGTTTTGGTCATTCAAAGAAATTCTGAAAGGAAAATTTAGTATGAAGATAAAAAGAATAGTAATGGACACATGCCTTCTGCCTAGTTTATTATACGGATGTCAAACGTGGACTTACACCAACAAGATCAAACAAAAAATAAACACCACACAACGAGCCATGGAAAGAAGCATACTGGGAATAAACAAAATGCACAAAATTAAAAACGACACTATAAGAATAAAAACAAACGTCAAAGATGCGCTCACACAAGCCCTTAAGCTCAAATGGCAATGGGCAGGACATATTTCAAGATATACAGATGACAGATGGACAACACTAACAACAAGATGGAAAGGACCATTACCAGCCAAGAGGAAAGTTGGCAAACCAGTCAAACGGTGGACTGATGACATAGTAAAGGTTGCAGGAAAAGACTGGATGTACAATGCCAAACACAGACATTTATGGAAGAAATGGGAGGAGGCCTTTACCCAAACGGGATCCATACCTCACGAAAGGAGGAAAAACAACAGAAACAACAGCATAAAAACATATTTTAACAGAAACTAAAAAAGAGTTATGGAAATAAAGAGGCTATAATAATAATAATTGTATAGTATGAGCCGAAACTAACATATAAATATCCAAAAAAAAACCACTCCTAAGTTAGGTATTTATACGTAAAAATACAAATCTGTTTATATATTGAACCGAGTAATTCCTCCGTCCAAAATTATTTTACCAAATAAGTTATTTGTATCAGTATGTGATACTAGAAAACAATCTAAAACTTTTGTCAAACATGAGAATATTTTTTTTACGATAATTCCTTTTTTGGCGCTCATTTTCATCGGAAAATTGCTCTGCCATTTTTTCCTTCTTATATGATCTTAGAATATAATTTGGCGTAGTGGGTAAGAAAATCCAAAAAAAAATGCATACCCAAGTTTATGTATTTTAGAACTATAAAAAACTGAGAGTGGAAAATTTATCAGCCTGATTTCTTTTTAAATATATACTAAGTAGTCACATATATACTTAAATCCAAAATATCAAAAAGAACTGTCATCCCTATACACTGCTCCCGATATGTTTAGTTTTGAATACGCTCGTTATTTTTTTGGATGTTTTTATAGTTGAATGGAAAGAAAACTGTGAACTTAATTAAATAAATAAAATGGATAGAGAAATTTTCCACAGCGAGTAAAAAGGCAATTTCTGAAAAAAAGTATATTTTCAATTTGTATGTATAAATCGGCAATAAAATGGCACTCCAGTGAAAAAATTAGACTAAGCAATTTTCCGGTCCAAGCCACGCCAAAAAATTATATTTTGTTAATATTGGTATTTCTGCGGGGGTTTTATTTTTGATATTTCATATATTGTTGCAATACGTTACATGAACATGTCCGGAGAAGAAAGTTTAAATGGAGCAATTTTCCGTAAAAAGATATTAACGATTTAAGACTTTAGGTATTTACTTAAATACTATTATTATTATTCTTTGGAAATTTATACAATACTTTTTATTTATTGATACTTTATCATACTGTAAAGCTTTTTCTGGCTGAGGAATTACTGCGGGGTCCACTACCTTTATTTACTACACTACAAGTTGTGTCTGGATTACAAATTCACATCATAATGCCACTAGCAATCTGCGAATATTATTATGTGCCTACGTGAAAATGTCTTCATGTTAATGCAAAAAGAAATGGTTTTATCATCATCATCAGGCTATGTTAGTCCACTGCTGGACATAGCCCTCCCCTAAAGAGCGCCAAAGCGCCCTGTCTTCAGCTTGCCGCCTCCAGCATCTGCCTGCAGTCTTTCGCAGATCGTTTTTGATTCAGATTTTGTCTCACTTTGTAATGAAATTGAAATGTACTTGTTATCTACTGATAAGACATTGAAAGATAAAAAAAAAACAACGGGCTGCACTCCGGGAGTTCCGGCAGAAGTGAAAACTCAATGACGCACTATGTATAATTGACGTTAACGCCATCTACCGTTATTTCGTCGCATTACTTGAAACCCCTAAGAGGGAAACTCACAAGATGACATTTAAATCAATAAAGAAAAACTCATTGTAACAGTTTTTCGATCAGGTCACGTGTCCGTATTACTTCACGTGATACCTGTTACGAGTTTAACATTTTTTCCCCATCACAAAAAGTGCACAGCGACGCTAAAGAAGTTTTCACTTCAAAAATAAAAAAAACCTTTTATAACAAATTGATTTTCTTGCATCATCAGAACACATTGTATTCCTTTTTTTTTCGGCCTGCACTATCAATACTACTTTCTCCTGTTGCAGAAAATGTATTACTTTATAAATATTATGTCTATTTTACAATAAGAAAATACGGTATACACTATACATATTAATTTTACCAGAACAAAACACGATATTTAACAAAATTTCAAAACTTTTTGACATACATATAACATTGCATAAAAGCGTAACATGATGCAACTTGTACATTTTTATAGTCGGCCATTACACCACAACCTCTAACCCCTAACCTTGATCTGCGCGTTGCGCTCCGCGCTGCAATCGATAATGTGCTCTGCGCCCACCCCACAAAGCTCATATTTAAATGATTTGTGCAGATGCGCGCGCATGCGTGGTTCTCAAGGTTCCCAAGTTTTCTAAAATGGCGGCGCTCCGTGAAAAATCCAACCGAGATACGACCTTTAGTACGAGATAGACGTCTCATCGTACGTAAATCCAGTAATATCTGGGAGACCGAGCTTTGCTCGGAAAACATATAAAAACTCAAAATGTGCCTTTTCCCAGAGATAAAACCTAGCTAGATCGATTTATCGCCCCCGAAAACCCCCATATAGCAAATTTCATCGAAATCGTCAGAGCCGTTTCCGAGATCCCCGAAATATATATATATAAAATATAAAGAAGTATATATATAAATAAATAAACAAGAGTTGCTCGTTTAAAGGCACTTTAAAGGCATCAGATAAAAAAATCTCTGCACACTACACTTTCTAAGGATCTTAAAATCAAATTTGCACTTTAACAGTCGCCATCACATATATAGGAGCGGCCGAGGTGCTCACAAGTCACACGCACGCCTTGCCAATAGAGGCGTGTTCAGATATTTCTGAGCACCTTGGCCGCGCCGATATATCTGATGGCCACTGCACAAAGGCGAAGTTCGCATGCCCCGAGTTATTCCATGGATAGTTCTAGGAACGCGTCCCTGGTCCCTGATGCTGGGGACAGTTGAATGTTATGACCTTCACCTGAGTTTTCAAAACCAGTATAGATGTGATACATGATAACACATAGATAGTTCGGATCTCTGGACCAAATTATGCTGGCCTTGGGACTGCCTCTGTAGTGAGAAAATTGTATTAAATGCTTTCTGTAAGTGGAGTATGTGTTCAGTCACCTACAATAATATGTTACACAACGAAGGCCGCATAAATATCTGACACGATCTTATTTGTAGAGCCATAAGAGCGTGTCACAATTTTTTCTGCCTGCGCATTACGAAAATATTAAATCACACGTGAAACTGTACGTAAAACTAATGTCTCGAAACTAATTTCACGCCACTAATACCTATAGTATATACAGCTATAGATTAGACTAGACGCCGACGCTCGGGAGACGCCAATGTGGGGTGGCTCTATGATGTAATTTTTTACAAGTACCTACGACAAAAACTGACCATAATTATTTATTTAGAAGAAAAATGGGAGATACCAGCGGAGGCGATCACGAACCTGGTGTACCTCGGGTCCGGCGCCCAGGGCGTCGTGTACGGCGGACAGATTAACAACGAAATGGTGGCCGTGAAGAAACTACGCGACCCCGCCGAGACGGACATCAAACACCTCAGGAAACTCAACCATGACAACATAGGTTAGTCTAATACACATTATTACCCACAGTTTAAAATGGGAGATACCAGCGGAGGCGATCACGAACCTGGTGTACCTCGGGTCCGGCGCCCAGGGCGTCGTGTACGGCGGACAGATTAACAACGAAATGGTGGCCGTGAAGAAACTGCGCGACCCCGCCGAGACGGACATCAAACACCTCAGGAAACTCAACCATGACAACATAGGTTAGTCTAATACACATTATTACCCACAGTTTAAAATGGGAGATACCAGCGGAGGCGATCACGAACCTGGTGTACCTAGGGTCCGGCGCCCAGGGCGTCGTGTACGGCGGACAGATTAACAACGAAATGGTGGCCGTGAAGAAACTGCGCGACCCCGCCGAGACGGACATCAAACACCTCAGGAAACTTAACCATGACAACATAGGTTAGTCTAATACACATTGTTACCCACAGTTTAAAAAGTAACAGTGGACCGACGCCTTTGATGCTTTCGTAAATGCCGACACCTCACTAAACAATAAAAATAAATTCGCGATAGACCCGTCTATAACTGTGAGTTAATATGTGTTCAAATTCGCGATAGACCCGTTAAATGTGAGTTAGTATGGTGTTTAAAACGCGAAATGTTTTAAATATTACACAGTAAGGTTGTGACAAACTTTTACACAACTGCCCAAAAATTACAAACATTTCAAATAAGACACGCTAGCCGTGTAAGTAGTACCGAGCTACTAACAATGGCGATGTATGCAGCTCGGGTGCGCGCAACCCTCGCACGGTTGCCCTGTCGAGTCTAGACGGCATCGTCAAATGACTGTATTGATTTATAGACTGTGACAATATATTCATTTTTCGGTTTAGTTAATGTCAGAGTAAAGGGTTTTTAATTATTGTAATTCGCTTCTATCTCTTGTAATAATAATAAAAAAAAAACAATCAAAGCCCATATATCAATTGTCAATATCCAGGGAGCAAAATGAGGACTACTTTTTTATGGAGAAGCGGTAGTTTATTATCGTCTTTAGCACACTAATAATAAGGTCCCTTCTTCCAGTCCGCTTCCGCGGGGTAGTGACCAAGCCCCCCACTTACTGCGTGGTCATGGAATACTGCCAGTACGGGCCGCTCTTCGAGTTCCTGCACAGTGGCTCCCTCTTCGCGCCCAAACAGATCCTCAAGTGGGCGAAAGAGATAGCAAACGGCATGGCTTATTTGCACAGTCACAAGATTATACACAGGGATCTTAAGAGTCCAAAGTAAGTGTTTATTATTATTCTTTGTTCTTTAAATAAATACAAGTATAAGTTTACAGATATGCCAAAACACTTATACTCTTAATACATAGTCATAACTCTATCTCTAGGATCTTTATTTAACTTTACATATGTAGAGATTAAAAACCGGGCAAGTGCGAGTCGGACTCGCGCACGAAGGGTTCCGTACCATAATGCAAAAAAAAACAAAAAAAAAGCAAAAAAAAAACGGTCACCCATCCAAGTACTGACCCCTCCCGACGTTGCTTAACTTTGATCAAAAATCACGTTTGTTGTATGGGAGCCCCATTTAAATCTTTATTTTATTCTGTTTTTAGTATTTGTTGTTATAGCGGCAACAGA
This sequence comes from Cydia fagiglandana, assembly GCF_963556715.1. Classification (NCBI taxonomy): domain Eukaryota; kingdom Metazoa; phylum Arthropoda; class Insecta; order Lepidoptera; family Tortricidae; genus Cydia; species Cydia fagiglandana. The sequence continues at coordinate 7,428,190 of NC_085959.1, forward strand.
AATACATCATCTGTGAAAATTTCAACTGTCTAGCTATCACGGTTCGTGAGATACAGCCTGGTGACAGACGGACGGACGGACAGCGAAGTCTTAGTAATAGGGTCCCGTTTTACCCTTTGGGTACGGAACCCTAAAAAAAGCCCTGAAACTATACTAATCTACATAGGTACTCGTAGAGTTAAAAAAAACTACTTATACTTTGTTTTACAATTAATAGCTTTGCCCACACACGTGAATTTGCCTGATTACAATGCAACTTTGCCCAGTGAGAAAACTGTGCCAATTTAAAGTATAAATGAGATACGGGCGTCATTAACTAACTTTTAGTTAATTTGTGTATACATAATTTTGCATGTCATAAGAAATATGTTTGTAACACAAATAATAAAAATATCTTAATGCAACTTAAAAATACGCAAAAAATCCTCCGCTCTGAGTCTTAGAGTGGAAATTTCGAACATTATTTATCCTCCTAACGCCCAGTCATATAAGAATTTTTTTTTAAAAGTCAGTAAAATTTGAATCTACAGTGTAGGAACACAATTAATTTTGATTCGTTTGAAAAATGAATGGAAACATATAAATGCAACTCTATTCCAATTGAAAATGATTTAAATTTCATCGAACGTAATAAGTCCTACAGGTAGGACTGTGAGCCTTAGAATAATAAATAGATATATGGCGTAAAGATCTCACTTTCACTTAGTTTCTCACTTTTTAAACCAACTGGAATTGTAACCTACTTGTAACCTTTCAGCATAGTCTAATAAAACATGGTCTTCTCTTCCCAGAGTGACACAAGCCTACATACTGTATACTACCTGGTACTCTCTTCCGACCACGTGACTGACACAAGCCTACGTCATCATGCGACAGCGCTTTATAATAATATGCAGTAGTGCTATATATAGCGGCCATGTTATTGTGACGTAGGCTTGTGCCACTCTGGGAAGAGAAGACCATGTTTTATTAGACTATGCTGGAAGGTTATGTTATTGTTATTTTATTGTATTATTTTATTATACCATGCCTTCCAGCATCCTGATAGCGGACAACCTGGTGGTGAAGGTGTCTGACTTCGGCACGTCGCGCGAGTGGAACGACGTGAGCGCCATCATGTCGTTCACGGGCACCGTGGCCTGGATGGCGCCCGAGGTGATCCGCCACGAGCCGTGCTCGGAGCGCGTCGACGTCTGGTCCTTCGGCGTCGTCTTATGGGAACTTCTCACACAGGAGGCGAGTGCACATATTTTTTTCTTCAAATTCAACTTTGCCCACTTTTTTTTAGTTTATTGAACAACAAAAGTACGTTATTATTATTACAAGACCCATCGTGGGCAAAGAAAAAACCTTGAGGAGGTTTGTGTGCCGATGGGGAGTTCGAGAAAATGACATGATAATATACATATATATCTTAAACTAAATAAAATTCTTAATATATGTAACTAAAGTCGTTAGATTGTTAGATTAGTGCGTCTTAATAACTTTTTTTATATTGTTCACGTTCTACTTCTCCACGTCGTTACGTTGTATTTTTTCCGTACTATTTTGACGTTCGGCCTTGTTCGGTTATAACTTTGCCCATTTTATATACTTTAGAAATGCCAACTTTGCTCGCTTTAATTAGTAGGTATTTTATGATATAAATTAATACAACATTGCCCGCTATTCCAATTTGTCCACTTCTTCGGTTATAACTTTGCCCGTTTTATATACTTTATAAATTCCAACTTTGCTCGCTTTTAATTAGTAGGTATTTTATGATATAATACAACTTTGCCCGCTATTCCAATTTGTCCACTTCGTCGGTTATAACTTTGCCCGTTTCATAAACGCGCTACAAACCTCAATTAGCTTATAATCGTTTTTTGGCCTTATCCTTATCGACAGATGAGGAGACAAAATGACAATTTTGACTTATGTATTTGTAAAAAAGGGATAAAACAAAATTTAACTAAATCATTCCCGTAAACAGCCCAGTAAGTTTTATGAATAAGGGGGTAAGGCGACGCGCTTGTGTGACACCTTTGGTGAATCAATCGTCATGGCTCCTCTACACGATGGGCCTATGTTTTTGTTAAACAACTGACGTGTGTCACACAACTGACGTGTATACATATACCATTTTTATTTTTCATATTCATGTTTGTTATGGCTCCTCTACACGATGGGCCAGCGCCGGCCACTCCAAGGGACGCATTTATGCGTTAGAGGGAGCAAGTGATACTACTACACACACACACACACACATTACACACACACGCACACACACACACGCGCACACACACACACACACACACACACACACATCGACGAGTGCGCGCTGCGACACGATAGCGATCGCCGCGTTGTATCGGCGACAGTCACCGATGATCGCCGATTGCTGTCGCGGGCGCTCGCTGGCGTACTGTCGCTCGTCTGTAAGGGCCCTAAACTGACTTCATTTACCAAATAATGTCTCCAGATACCTTATAAGAACATGGAGACGCACGCCATCATGTGGGGCGTCGGCACCGACACCATCTCCCTGCCCGTTCCCGCCACAGTGCCCGACAGTATGCAGCTCTTGCTCACTCAATGCTGGAACAGGACGCCTAAAAACAGGTTAACAGACATTTTACAAGCTTTTATTTAACCTTTTAACCGCCGTAGACTGATATATAAGACATAAAATAGGGCTCATTTCGTCGCGGCAAAGAGAATAGAGTGTATAGAGACTGATTGTCAAAGTAAATTATGTAGACTTTGTAAAATTAATGCCATCTTTCAACATAAGATAAAACTGTTAGAACGCCATTTGACTTTGATAGTGATGTACGCCATCTACTCGACTATAGGCCAAAGGTATGGTGCAATAATAGACCTATTACTATATTACTTCGTAAGGACATGCCTTACAAGCACGGCGAAAGGGGCCGAAATAAACATTATAATTTAGCACAACGTTGTTTCTAGGCCACCCTTCAAAATAATAGCGGCGCACCTAGAGATAGCCGGCGACGAGTTCGCAGAGATCCACCAGGAGACCTTCAGCGTGACCCAGCAGACCTGGAAGAAAGAAGTGCAGGAGGGCATGGCGCAGCTCTACACCAAGTATGTACAATATGCATTAATTTACATCGTTAAGGCCGCGAACTGGGCGCATTGTTAAATATAAGCTGGTCCTATCTCTTTCGGTGAGCGGGAGCTCGTTAGCACGTGCGTATTATTCGCTTGCCTAGCCGCGACTAAAAGAAGCTTGTACAGTTTGTACAAGGTAAACGCTTCAGTTTTAGAACGTGTATAACTTATATGGTTTTATAATATGTGACGTTCCACGGGAAAAGGTACCTTATGAGGGTTTCTAGTTTCGGAGATATGAAATGTTTTGTAAAGAGGCGAAAAAATGCTCAATTTTTTTTTATTGTGTGATCTGAAACCTTAATGCGTAACGTTTGTTTACCTGTTCTTATTTCTGTTATAAGTTAGTTAGTAATGTCGTCTCAGAGTTTAGTGAAAAGGTACCTTATGGAAAAAAGATTGAAAATTCCCAAAAAAACTAGTCAATACGGGAAAAGAAGTTTGGTAGAGAACTGTATTAGCATTCTGCAAAACTAATTTGATAATTTCAGTTCTAGTTGGGGCGCCTAGCAAATGTTATAACCGTACATCGACCGACATTACAAATCCAAGTAGCCTGCTATTATACCAAAGTTACTCACGTCAAGTCTTTCTTGACTAGAATAATCTTCATTTGGTTGGGTCGCATGCAATAAATCAGCCATTGGTTTGCTGATAAATGCCAATACCCGACGCATTACCTTATGGAATATCTGAGGTCATTGAACCTCAATGCCGCTTGTCTTCAATGGCAACCAAAATATATTATTGATAAGAAATAGACGATTTATACCATCTTTACCCCTAAATATTATTAGTTTATCCTAACTGTTCCATCATCATCATGCCTCATCATGTAACTTAACCACAAGGTACCTTTTCATTACATACAAATTATTGGTCTTTTTTAAGATTATTATGACGAAGAACTAATTAAATTTGTGGCAGTTTAATGTAAATTAATATTTTCTATTCATAAAAGATAAACTTCAATGTGATTAATGTTTTGTAGTGATGTATTATTAGATTTATTTCCATAAGGTACCTTTTCGTAAATGTATGGAGCAAATACTGTATGTCTTTCCCATCACGGAACAATGGTGTTCCGGACCTTTGGGAGGCGTGCGCGGAGCCGAAGCCAACACGTAGAGGCCCTTTTGACACTTTAATGAAATGTAAGGGGTACACCGAGCGGATGCTGCCCTTACCCGTGTCATGGGACGCACGCAGAGGCAGCACCCGCCAGGGTGTAAGGGCTATTGAGAGTTGATGAAATCTAAAATGAACTAGGTTATTGTTATGTAAGTTTAAAGTGGCATAAGGGGTTAAATATAGTATTTAGTTGGGGGTTTAGGATTTATTTCATTTGAATGACAGAATTTCTTTCATATGTGCACAGAAAAATTGATTGTGTGTTACATTAAAAGTAAAAATATTCAATTTTCTGATTTTATATGAAAAAGTCAATAAATATATTATCACCTTTAAATCGGTATTGTTTTTTGCTTAAACTGTCTCTCAGTGTCGTTTTATAATAGATAAAATTTAAATCTTGAGAGCTCATTGCAATCAATCGTGAAAATGAAATAAAACTTTATTTTCAAGAGATTGGTTAGTATACACATAAATCAGTCGATATCAAAGGTTTCTATTTGCATTTCAGAACAAGTCGCAACATTTTTTTAATCTCAGATATATAAGGTATTATTATTTGTAGTCAACTATGTAACTTACTTCAGGAACATAGTTTTTTAGGCGGCTAAACTTAAAACACCTCTATCGTAAAGTTGCTAATTTCACAACATTATTTTCAAAAAATCATATCTCTGTAACTACGCAACTTAGGAGGTTGATCTTTTGTGTTATCGATAGCTTATTTATTGTAGATTACTGGGGTATGCATAACTCCATACCCGCCATAAGGTACCTTTGACCGTGGGACGTCACATATCACTGGCCACGTACGAACGACCTTGAGTTGCCGCTCGCCGCGCCGAGCGCCGCTCGTCTACTCTGCGCCCTATATCGCACCCTCCTTTTGACGACATTTTCGATTGCGCTCAACTTTTTGATACTCGCTGAGTTTTTGATAGGTACTTACTAATTTTATCTTACTATTTTAGTATAAAGTTGGGGTAAGAGAAACAATAGTTTATTCTGTTAAAGGCAAAAAAAAGAGTACGAGGAAAGCAAAAAATGTTTATGCATCAGTTATATTTTTACATGCATACAATAAAATTTAGCGAACGCTTTAACGGCGAGGGAATGTTTGAGCCATCGACCCTAAATGTCATATACTAAGAAAAAGTGACCCAAGACCTCCATACTCCGAAGAAACCGCCTAGAAGGTCCGAACCGTACTGTTCTACCTTAGAGATGGCCAGGAGTCGCCATTAGCGACTCCTGGTCATTCAGTAAGAAGTGCATATACTTGGAAAAATTTTACCTATGCCGCTGTGGCCCGGGGGCCGAATGGCACAGGCACCTGCCGCGATAGCAAAGGACGCTGGTTCGATTCCAGCCTGGGGCACTGAAGGCGCCTTGGTCACCTTTTCATAGTAGGCAAATGACATTTATTTTAGTTTATAATTTGTATGGAGTGTTTCTACTTGAAATAAAAACAAATAAAAATATTTTCTGAAAATAATTTTATTTGTTCTAATACATACTTCTAATCCCCAACTCCCCAACCCCACCCAACCCAACCCAAATGAATCCCCAACCCCACCCAACCCAACTGAATCCCCAACCCCACCCAACCCAACCCAACTGAATCCCCAACCCCACCCAACCCAACCCAACTGAACCCCCAACCCCACCCAACCCAACCCAACTGAATCCCCAACCCCACCCAACCCAACCCAACTGAATCCCCAACCCTACCCAACCCAACTGAATCCCCAAACCCAACCGGAATACCCAACTGGCGCGAAGTGGCGCAGAATAGAGCAGAGTGGCGCTCTCTTGTGTCAGAGGCCAAGATCCTCTTTGGGTCGCTGAGCCAGTGATGTATGTATATACATACTTGTAATAGTATAAATATGAATAGGTAATTGATGGTGGTAGCGCATTAACGTATAACACCGTAAAGATTATTAACAGAAGCCTATTGTGTAGGAATAGTAATAAATGAGTAATTAATCAATAATAATAAGGAATTCATCAAAAATAGCATGATAGAATAGGGACATTTGGAAATGTACCGTGACTTTCTACGAAGCATGTCTTATTGAGTTATTGTGTTTAATATTTAAATTTTATGTTTTTTTTAAGTTATATTGGCGAGAAATAAAAGGCTTTTTTATTATTGTGTAGGAGCGAGAAGCCGGCCGACGTGCAGGAGACGGCCACTAGGAAAGAGGAGCTGAAACACGCACGAGATATCAGACAGGTAAGTTCTTACGGTTCCCACCGATCATAGACTAGGAATCCTCTAGACCGAGTTTAGAGCAGTTATTTTATGCAACCGATGATGCCAAAAATGCGGGGGTGCGCGGGACGAGGTGAGCGACGTCCCGTCCCGTGATTGGTCCATTCAAATACACGGACGTCACACAAAGACACTTTCGACTCGAACATGGAGTAAAATTAGCATATGCGTGGCAGAGGGGGTAGCGCGACTGCTCGGTCTGGAGGATGTCGGACGGTATCGGCCTGTCAGTTGTTCGGAACTGTCATTTTGTTCTAACTGACAGGCCGATACCGTCCGGCGGACTGGTAATCAGTGGGCCCCTTTACGGTAAAGTTGTAGTGCATAATTTTCCGTAGTATTTTAACGACACCGTACGAATGTGTCTTGCTATTTTCAGTCAGTTTCGGTACAAAAAGTATTGATGTTGAATGATATGGCACGACAAATACGAACGTTTCCGAGAAAATACGATGAAAATCAATTATGCACTACATCTGTATCATATTTCAATATCTTGACTGACTTTTTTGGTGGTGACTTTGCCCAGTATTTACAAGCTTTTATTTAACTTGTCCAAACTTGTTAACATGAGCTGCATTCTCGCGACTCCATACATCTAGCGCGATTTTAAGTAAGGACTCGCGCGCGAGAACGCGACTCATGCTAGCCGGTCTGTTAGAATTTTAGTAAGTGACGTCAGTGTGGGTCAACTCTTGGTTGCTAATTTTGTCCCACTCTCAGATTTCCGATTGGGCTGAGATTTTGCATACATATGTAAATCGGATGTCAATGCAATATTATGATGACATCCAGCTGATCTGATGATGGAAACAGGAATGGCCATGGGAACTCAGTGATAAAACAACGCAAACGAATTGCTTCGCAACCATTGTCTCGATGAGTATTATTTGGTGAGAGAATCAACTTTTTCTTGTCACTAGTTGCCATGGTTACGGTCTCCTGGGTGACCTGGGTCACTCTTAAAATACTAGTTATTTCGTGTTTAAATGAACCAAACATGAATTTTTTGGTAGTTATAAAGCCTTTCCATAATGGGACATCTACTACGCACTTTTGTAGAACATGGTACAGCAGCTCTTCTAAGAAACTAAGCTACTATTGTCTCCTGGCCGATGGTACAGAATATCAACATGAAATAGTTAATCGACCCTGGTGTCGAAATAAATTAAACATTTCTTTCTAAAACTTACTATTGTAACTTGAACATAAACAAATAACACAGTAGTTACTTGTTGCTAACCGCCTCATGATGTGATGGAAACCGGCTCCAATTGTGGTCAGGGGCAGAGCCCCTGCTCGATACACAGACACAGAACCGTCACAGAAAGTATTTACACAATAAAACAATTTTTAATACACCGCCATAGCAAAAGCGTGCCCTCCGTCGTTTGTTTTCTGTTGCGACTGGTTTCCCTTTTCTGCCACGGAGGGAACTAATGCTCTAGTTTCCTAGGATAGCGGTGCCGTCATATAGCGGCCGTCTCCATACTAAACAATACGGCTAAATATGGATGTCGCAGTATTTGTATGGAGACGGCCGCTATATGACGGCACCGCTATCCTAGGAAACTAGAGCATAACCGGCGAGTGGTGTGGCAGTCGCGCGGTTGGCGCAAGCACGGCGATTTCCCGCACTATTTGAAATATATAGCCTATAGACAAATTTAAGATGACGCTTGGTTTAAGACACTCGCAAGTAAACGAGCCAAGCGTCATCAGCCCGACACATGTTCATCACGGGCACATTACACCTGCCAGGTCTGTGGGCGTGTTTGCCGCTCCCGTATTGGCTTACACAGCCACGAAAAACCTTGTCTCCCTACCTGACACTGTTTGTATAGTCTGTAATGTACTAGTCTCGAAGGCCGATGATGATGATGATACATGGTTTTATTATGCCTGAACAATTTCCCCGTAGGTGTACGAGAAGCAACTGGCGCGCGCCAACGAGCTGTACATGGAGGCGTGCGCCGTCAAACTGCAGCTGGAGCAGCGCGAGGCCGCCCTCACGGAGTAAGTGCTGTCACATAATACAGTGTGTTTGACAAGAGCGTGACCAGTGTAAGTGTGTATTTTAAGGATGTGACACAGAAAAAAAGTACTGGCTGAATAGAATGTTCTTTTGCCTACAATGCTTCGTAAAAAATAATAAAAAAACTTTTTACAGTTTCCCACCTAAACTTTATTTAAAAAAAAGAATGTCGCTTACGAGTCACGTTATGAGGCCGTGTTTTTGTGTACGTAGGTACCTGAAAGGGCCCAAAAAGTCACGAAACCAAGCTGATTGCATATAAATAAATCGAAGGCGTTTGTAATTAAGTGGTTGAAGCATTATATGGAGTATAAAAATGATTACGACGTACCAGAACGTGGGAAAAATAAAAAAGACCTCCTCCACATAGTATTTAAAAAGAGTCTTGCAGATGTTTTCAAAAAATCCACTACTATCATTGCGTCCTCGGCCTTCTGGGCAAGTAAAACTAAAGAAAAAGGTTCAAGATATCTCTAGATACAATTAGAAGGCGTTTGAATGAAAATGGTTTAAAATATCGCAATACAAATTTTACCGGTCACGCTCTTATCGTACATAGTGTAACTGTACAGAAAGGAAACTTACCTACACAACCGAAGTTTGACCAGGCGTGGCTCACTCCGCGATTTCGTCGCTTTGCAACAGGTAGCTACACGTACAACCGTTCCACACCAATTTTGGTGGCTAGTCATAAGCCGCGCGTGGCGCTGTCGTCACCTAGCGGCCATATCTGTCCTGATCGTAACAGACGCGTTTTGTTAGAGAGTGAGTATACTGTACCTAGTACTATTATTTATTCTGTGGTTTGACAGCGGTTCAGAGTCGAATCATGCTGTCCCTTTCTAATGTATGGCACTATCCCTTACTGCTATTTAGGGTTGTCAAAAATCAAGCCATTGTCTTATCTGTGATCGTGCACACAAAGGGACGTTAATTGGTGTCAACTGTAATAATTGCTCGGAGCCGAACGGAGCTGTGTTTGCCCGAAGGGAGGGACGGATTGGAACACAGTCACCGGGCCGGGGTTTGGACAGCCCTGCTCTAAACGATAACATAATTCCTGGAGGTTCCCTAAGTTATTATTTAGTAGAACATGTATTCACCACTTTAATCTTTCAGGCGCGAAAAGGCTTTGAAATCATGCCGGTGCGGGTTCCGGAAACTGGCGCTCCACCGACAGAGCTCGACCTCGTCGGACGGCAAGGGCCGCGTGGAGCCAGTGCACAGGAGGCAGCGGAAGCGGGACACCGTCATCACGCAGCAACAACTCAACACCAGCACCGCGCTACTCACCGACTCCAACAAGGTATTATAACATTTAAAATTACCAGAACCCGGAATTTTCACGGTAAAACAAAAGACTCGCAATCTTGCTAGAGTTAGAAACATTTTTTTATCGATATCTTACTTCACTTTCAGAAGATCGGCAGATTAATGTTACCTACTGTTCGCGAGGGGCAGCAATATAATTATGCGCGTGCGATAAAGATAGGAACAGGCGGGTCAATGTACGAGATTCTTAGTTTTCAGCGTCCTTACTTTAATTAATTTCTTATTTCCCCTCAGTTCTCCTCAATCGTCAACGGCGTGAAAAACAACAACCTTGAGAAAGAGACGGCAGATACCGTCGTCGAGAAGAACGGCAACGTCGAATTAAAAGATGTGGTCAACGATAATTATATCGACGAGGTCGCTGCTCAAGTGTAAATATACTCTGACAAACCCACTTTTGCAGTAGAAAAATACGCGAATTTTCAAACTTACTCTGTGGGACCCTTCTCGCCTATATTTTATAAATTTGCCGCCTTTTTCTACTGACGGAAATGGCTTGCCGAACTATAGTTAATGTACTGCAGATTTTTTCAACGCAAGTACTGCACTTGATGTTAACATTATTAAAGATATTTTGACACGAATTGATGTACCTTAGGTGTGCCCCTTCGTTTGACTTTTTTAGATTTTTTATTTATTATATAAGAGGAGCGTTTGAAAATTTGTATGCACGCTCCCAACTAGTTCCAACTCTTTTAATAGGTACCCAAATATTGATAAAAGTCTAACAAAGGAACCTATCAATATACATCAAACTGTATTAACAGTATTTCTATAATGTTAATATTAGATATAGTTAAGTTTGTTATGAAAAGCTGTCGCCCCATTTCCCCTAAGTCATAGACCAAAACATAATAATAGACCATAGATTACCCAAAGACCATAAAGCGTTTACCAAGACTGTTAAAAAAAAACTAAAAATACTTGTAAAAAAAAAGCACCACCGTAAACATATTTTTGTTAATATTTGAATAAAAATATCTGAACATGCACTCTACCGCCCTCACAATAGAGGTGTGTTCAGATATTTGTAACCACCTTGACCGCGCAGATATATCTGATGGCGAGTGTACAGTCAGCTGCAGATATACCACAACCCTTTTTATAGAAGTTCTATGTAGGGTTCTTGGTTTCACTTACCTATAATACCTATACATATACACGGTGTAACATGAGTAAACCGAATAATTCTAACAGCGTATTCCTGATCATATTTAGAGACAAAAATGTCCTATAAACTTTTTTTTTTAAAACGCCTAGTTTCAGAGATAATATTAATTTAAAAATAAACAAGTTTTTGTTGTTACATAATGTAAAAGGCCTTTTTGATGGTAATGTTGCTGCTATGGGACGTAGTCTAAATATCCTTATTGATAGATGTCAAAAAGTGAGAAGTAACACTTTGCAAAAATAAGGTTTTACGAAAAAAAATAATGTAAAAATCCATTTTAAGTAACAAGTTTACCAATAACATTTATTATTTATGTACAAATACATTCAAAAAATTGAAAAAACAAAACAAAAACAATTTTTTTTTGGCTAAATTGACCTAAACTCATATTAATTTTTTTCCTTCTTGTGACCTCAGAAATGCGTGGTTATAATTATTCGGTTTCCTCATGTTACACCATGTATATGAGTGTAGTGTAGTTATATAACGGTATATAGGTACATAAGGGTGGGCCTTCATATATTTTGAGTCTAAAATGGGAAATGGAAAATAACCGAACCTATGGGAGCATTAATGATTTACAATAACGAGTATTGAAAAACTGGTGATTTTCGAACAATGTTTTATGACTATTAGTACTTATGTGTGGACTTCTGTATATTAAGAAAACTTACATTATAGTTACCTACTAATTGAAAAAGTCTGCAGAAAAGGACATCTCCATTTAACACTTTGACGAAAGTTTCAACCATAGACTAGAAATCCTCTAGACCGAGTTTAGAGCAATTATTTCATGCAACGAATGCCAAAAATGCGGGGGTGCGCGGGACGAGGTGAGCGAGGTCCCGTGCCGTGATTGGTCCGTTCAAAGACACGGACGTCACACAAAGACACTTTCGACTCGAACATGGAGTCAATTTACCGTATGCGTGGCAGAGCGGGTAGCGCGACTATGCTCAGTCTGGTGGATGTTTTGTCTGTGGTTTCAACAAATAACTTCCAAAATATTCTAAGACTATGACTTTATTGTCTACCAATATGGGGATGTCTAAACCGACTAGAATAATTTTGTTTACTTTTATTACTTATATGTGACGTTCCATGGAAAAAGGTAACTTATGGCGGCCGGCGCTTACGTCGCATGTCGCATAGCGCCGCAATAATATTGGAGCGGCTTTAATAATAGCGTAAGCGTCAACCGCCATAAGGTACCTTTTTCCGTAGGAGGTCACATATGTTTTAATTTTAAAAAGATCTTATTAATCTAAGACCGAAAAGATCTCATTTTCTTTTAAGTCTTTGACCAATTAATGTCATGTAAGAGGCAGTGAGATATTCTTTTTATTATTGTAAGTATTTGTTTAAGCTTTACCAGAATAGGGTCTACCTAAAACTAAAATTTAGTAATAATACTTAATCATTATCGTTTTTCATTAGTTCAAAATTCTATGTACCTAACTTCTTGCCTTAAACTACGACAAAAGTTTTCGAGTATTATACATACATTTTTTTTGTATATACATAGTTTATTTTTCTGACAATATTGCTAAACATTTGTATAGTAAATTTAAAAACTCTCATAGTGACTCCATTATTTAACGAGACTTATTTCATTGATTATGTAACTATTCCAGTGAACATTCCTTTCGAGTTTACTTAGTTTAGTAAGAATTAATTGTTAATTTATAATAATTGGCCTCATTCGGCCTAAAATTACTTAATCTCAAAGTTTATTTAAAATCTCCTTAGATTTATGTAGATTTTAAGTACATATGCAGTGCATAAATTATTAATTATTTTCACGGAAACGTACAGTCGCCATCAGACATATCGGAGCGGCCAAGGTGTTCACAAATATCTGAACACGCCTCTATTGTCAGGGCGCTAGAGTGCGTGTTCAGATATTGTGAACACCTTTGCCGCTCCGATATATCTGATGGCGACTGTACAAACGTGTCTTGCTATTTCAGTCAGTATCGGTACAAAAAGTACTGACGTTGACTGAAGTAGCATGACAAATACGAACGTTTCCGAGAAAATACGATGGAAAACAATTATGCACTACATCTGTAAGTAGGTAGATATTAGTTGTTCGAACTCAAAGGGGCTTTATATGAGACGCTTATTTATTTCATACCATTGTATGCTTATTTATGTGTTATTATTTTATATAAAGATTTAATTATAATATACAAACCTATTTCAATCTTTCTTATTTCCTTTGACTTTTTCTTACTGTCGTACAAGTGTAGTGCATATTTGTTTTCCATAATATTTTCTCGGAAACGTTTTTCATGCAAGTTCAGTCAACGTCAGTACTTTTTGTACCGAGAATGACTGAAATAGAAAGACACGTTGATAAGTTTCCGTGAAAATACGATGGAAAATAATTTGTACTATAATTCGTTTTTTTAGCATTAGAAAGAAGGTAAACAATCTTGATGTGTCTTTTATTTAAAAAACACATTTTAAAAATAAGTAACGGCAAATATGTAACAAATATGAATCTAATACGATCATTTATATTCTTCTGCTTTCATAAGTAATAGTTTTTGATTTTTAAAAAGCGTTTTTAATTAAAAGACATGTCAAGATCGCTTACCTTCTTGCAGGTTCTTTCTAATGCTAAAAAAACTAACTATACATCTGTATATTGTAGACCAGAAAATTGACAACTAAAAAATAAATATCTGTGAGTCAAGGCCTCCTGTAAGGTCCCTTTTCGTTTATACGATTATGAAACCGTATTATTTAAAATGTAAGTGAAATTTAGTCGTAGAGCGTTTTAGCTGGTCTGAAACTTTTTTTTAATTTATTTATAATAATTAATTTAATAGTTATTTTTTCCATTTAAATCGGGATCAATGGTTTTGCTATTGAGTGTGGTTTTTATATCGCAGAAACTAAAATCACAGTTTATTTCCCAATCGGAAATGTCATTTTAGTATCTGTTATTATAAAACAAGAGTTTAATCTGAATTTGTACTTATGGTTCTGTTAGGTCGGTGATTGCAAGTTTAAAAGTCAAATAATTAAAAACATATTTTTGTTGCTTGGTAGCCGGGGTAAGGTAAAAATTGCCCCATTCCACAACAACTCTAGAAAGTCAAAAAACGACTATTACAGTCCATACGGTCTTACTTTCCCGCACTGCAGGAAAGAGCACTTTCCGTGCGTATGTCGAAAGTTTAAAGGGCCATATGGACTGTAAAACGTACAATACCCGTGCGAATAGGTCATTCTCAATTTTGGTCGTGTTTTAATTTATCACCACTCATTAGTCTGTTTGAGAAACTTAAAATGGTGAAAAATATGCATGCATGCATGTAGCATATAGAATTTATATGAGAAATGCTCTAGAAAGCGACAAAATGTTACGATAGTTAATAATTTTTTTTTCGTTTTCGATAAAGAAGGAACTCCTCGATGGAAAAACACAAACATCGAGCTTAGGCTCATTAGAAAAGTCTCGAGAAGTACTCAATAGGCATGCAAATGAGAAAAAGTAGTCAGCAAAAATCTGTGTCGCAAAAATAGTTATTTACGATACAAGTGCGAAAAAGAGGAAATTCGAAACGAGTGGCGATAAATTAAAACACGACCGAAGGGAGTGTTTTAAATCGACACGAGTTGCGAATTGCCTATTCGCACGTGTATCGTACAACGTTTTACAGTACATATGGCCCTTTAAACATTTGACATCGCACGAAAAGTGCTATTTTACGCACTAGTGTGGGATAATAGGACCATATGTACTGTAAAGATTTTTGACAGTTACATGTAAAAAATTATAGTAGTGTTGCCGTTAGAAAAGTTATTTACCTACTTATGGGTTTTAAACATACGGACACCTCTATTTTACATATTCTTGCAATCATCGAGTCATTCCAAGGAACTTACATTCAAACTGATCGTTCCATCAAAACCATTCCTTCGAGATGCGGAATATGACCTAGCGGTTCATTGTGGGGGGAATATACAACGTTCTACTAAGTCAAACGCCCTGAAGAAAGGGTCATATAGGGACCTCAATGGAGAAGCCTAGACGGAACACCCAGTCTAAAAGTAATGTTCTTGGTTGGTATGTCAATGTATGATGGCTCCTCTACACGATGGGCCAACGCCGGTCAATCCAAGGGATGCATTTATGCGTTAGAGGGAGCAAGTGATATTGCTATCTCATTCTACCGCATGGCTGCGTCCCTTGGAGTGGCCGGCGTTGGCCCATCGTGTAAAGGAGCCATGACGACTTATTTTTTCAAGACTTTCACTTCTTGAATAATGTGATTTGAGCGCCTGTCGAAATTGAAGAAGTATTTTTTATATATATTTTGCTGCAATGCTATATTGACGGCGTTGCTATGGATATTGTATATGTTAGTGGTAAATAGGTACGGGTATGAGTCTCTTATCGACGAGGAATCGCAAAAGAAATCTTATGAACTTGATATAAGGGTGAATATTCAATGCCGAACATTGCCTAACGGCTCTGTTAGTTCATGAATCTGCCGTGAATTGTCAAATAGCGGGCATCTTTCTGTGTCACTCTAATTACGCCTTAATTGGAGTAAAAGAGAAACACGATTATCTCAATTCGATTCCATGTCGATGGAGGTAGTGAGACACTATAGGAGCACTTTTTGATGTCAACGGACTTTCGCAAACATATGAATTTAACCACCACAGTAGTTTGCAATATAAAATGGACCTTTATATTATACAATCTAATTCCACTAGAGTTTACTATTCTGCCCTGCTAAGCCAAAGAGCGCTATCTCAAAAGAAAATTCATTGCTAACTTATACTTTAGTTTCTATTACTGAGGGTTCCATTTTCAAAATCATTTGCTTTTGAGATTGCGCTTTTCGGCTTAGGAGGGCAGTATTGCGTGGTTTATAAAATAGTCGGGGCGATCAAAAAGTGAATCGAACGCATGCCTCGCTTAAAAAATATTAAACAAAATGAAGAAAGACGAATAAAAGTGCTCCGACCCTATTTTAGGAGATATTAATAGTAAATGTGTCAATGTACGGGATTAGCCCGCCCTACGTCACAAGTCAAATAAGTTTTACCATTTTTTTCTCGGCACCGTATTTTTTTTTTCAATAAGTGTTCCGTAAACAAAGTTTTGTACGGAACACTAAAAATATAGTATGAATTTCATGAAGACAATCTTGATTTATTGACTTGGTAATAACCAGTACAAAAATCCTGTCCAAAAAACAAGGTTATGTAAATCAATTTACATTGTTTGTATTAAGAAAACAGTGATTATACTTTGTATTGAAGTGTTTTCAACGGTGTCGGTTTTTTTACATCCTTAACGGTATTGTCAGTAGAAAAATAGCCAGGTTTCCTTGCACTTTTGTGAAATTAAGTTTTATTTTGTTTTTCTTAAAAAATGTTTTATATTTCTGTTATTTTACGTTTTCGTTGAAGCCTTAGTTTTAAAAACTATAAGACAATTTGTAGCTTTCCACACAGAAGGGTCCTTTGGGGCTATTCATAAATTACGTCATTTCAAATTAGGGTCTGGACATCGGATGATGGTAGCATGACAGGAGGAAACGGGGTCGTTTGAAGCATGATTTTTGGATGATTTTAGGGGGGGGGGGGTCAAAAATCGATGACGTAATTTATGGACAGCCCCTTATCAACGTTATCAGTGGTGTAATTTTAATGAAAATGCAATGGTTGGCACTGCACATACATATTTAACATGTATAGTATAGAGTCATTCTGGGTAAGAGATCGCGGTGTGCCATTCACCGGCAAAGCTGATGAAGCGAATTGTGTATCAGCAGTACGTGGATATTGATCAGACAATTTCATAAATATTCGTTAAACTTTATTTTGCTGACAATTCCATTGAAATTTTTTTGATGCGAACATGCACATGCGTACTTTTACCCAATAGCTTGCGGGATTTTACCCGCACGATGGGGGGTTGAGTGCCAACCCTGGCATTTCATTAAAATTTCACCACTGATAACGGAGTCTGGCCCTTATGCTTCAAGTGCAATATGGTCCTTTTTAGGTATCTGAAATTCCAACAGAAATTCTGATAGAAAGGTCCTTATTGCACGTGCAGCATAAGTACCCTTCTCTTCTCACATTTATTTAAAAAAATTACGTGAGAATTTACGCTAAAAATATCACAACATGGCTGATCTTTTTCAATATTGAAGTGACGATCGGCGTTTTTAAAAACGATCGTCTCTTGGTAATGCCCTCTGGTTTTCACGCGTTGCGTTGACTTTATACTAATAGTTTTCCCTAGTAAGTAATGCTTGTTTCTGAATATTCTCACACATCTACCCTGTAGTCGTGATGACCCTAAAGCCGGGGCCAATTCTGCATACAAAATATGTCCCTTTTAGGATATTTTCAGGCCCTTTTAACCGAATTTAAAACAAACCGTCCTTACTTTTGGTTAATTCTTATGTACCGCCTCTGTTTTGTTTTATGAAATACTCAGCATAGGACTTTTAAGGCCCATTTACATGGTGCGAGTTTCTCGCCTCGATTATCATAGCACGAGAAAAAATATAGTATCATGTAAACTATACGTACGATATCGCACGAGAAGGCGCGATAATCGCACGTACGTGAAAAAATGTCATACGAGTACGAGTTTAGACGAGTCGAGAAATCGTAAGCAAATATCTTCCTCGAATGCAGCTCCTCCTGTAAACTATTGCAAGTGGCGATAATCTCTGAGCGAGTATCGAATGACATAATCGTAGGCGAGTTTTTATTTCTCGCGTGAATGTAAACATTTTTACACGATACTCGTCTGACGATTATTGCATACGATTTTTAGCCCCAAATCGTGCGTGAAACTCGCATCATGTAAATGGGCCTTTAAATACCTGTAAGGGATTTACAAATGTAACAATTAATCAATTTGTCTGATAGGGACACAAGTATAAGAATGAATGTCAAATATTGGTACCTACCTCGCATTGATAAATTGCGATGAAATTGTTTCTCACTCTAATTGAATTGTTAAGCGATCGAGGGTCTCGACCCTCGGGTCATGGTGCTACTTTTCGTCCAGCTCTAGTTTTCGTCCACTTGACGAAAGGGGTCATCCAATAATTACGTCACACGAGTTTCTAGGTTTTTTGACCCCTCCCCCCCTCCTTGTCACACTTGGTCACATTTGGCAAACCCCTCCCCCCTAGTGTGACGTCACATTTTTTCTACGAAATCGCCAAATCTAATTAAGTAAGTACCTAAGTATTAATAATATTTTATTAAAATATTTTTGACGATATAAATATTAGTAATTTAACCCAAAACTGCTTAGGAAAGAAAATTAAAGGAATAAAAACGATTATCGTTTTAAAAACTTGTTATTTAAATGTACAGCGAATAAAATAATTTAAATAAATTTTCGGTTACGTTACTGATGAAGTTAAAATGACGTCACAAAGTTTGTGTCTCCCCCCCTCCCCCATGTCACAATATGTCACATTTTCTTGACCCCCTCCCTCCCCCTAAACGTGTGATGTAATGAATGGATGAGCCCAAATTTGAATATACATATACCTACATTGCTGCACCAATTTGGACTTATTGCAATCCTTAATAGGTATCTAAACAATATATCTATCTACTCGTAAAGTACGTAAACATTAAGTATCCCGCAAGTACCTAGATTAAATTAAAAATGAAAAAAAAATATTATTTGCTAATCCGTCAATGACCCTAGATCGCTTAACAATTCAAATAGTTAGAGTGAGAAAATTGTTTTTGAAAGTTAAGTTACATGTAAATCAACCGAATTGAACTAAAACAACGATTTTTCGTATTTATTTCTTTATATAATATAAGTTATTTCCTCGTGTCTTGAAAATACTTAAACGAATCTACAACAGGGTAATATTTTTTTAATTAACAACAACTTGACACAATGTGCTTGTTTTGTTCTCACGTTTGTAAGAGCCACTTGCACCGCACCGACTAACCCGGAGTGAACCGGTTAAACCTAGAGTTACCATGGTTCTGGTTACAAGTACAAATTTGACACTGGGTTAATGGTAGTAACCCGTGTCGTTTGGTGCAAGTGGGCCTTAGGCCGCTTGCACCATCCCACTAAACCGGGGTTAACCGGTTGAATCAGTTAAGTTAATCCGGTTAAGCCATACAATTTGACACTAGGTTAACAGTTTAACCGCTTAACCCCGGGTTTGTGGAACGGTGCAAGTGGCGCTAAGAGTTTTATGACGCGACAGTCACTATGTCGTGAAGGTTAGGCGATTAACATAATGACACCACGATTCATCGGAGCGACAGCGACAAGTCTATCGGTGTGCACTAACGTTTCCTCAGTGTGTTACTAGGGAATGCAAATCGGTTATAACTGTAACCGGTTAAACCGATTATTTTGGATATATTTCATAACCGGTTATTGGACAATCGAAAAACCGACTACGGTTATTTATTTGTGACTTAAATTCTACGGATGAATCTTATAAAAAAAACCGTGGCTTGGCTTTATTGTCTGTGACAATAATGTACCAAAATAGATTCCCTTATTTGAGAATTCTTTTAATTGTATATTCAGTTTTCTTATATTTTGTGTTTTATTGATTATTTTACTTGGTTATAACCGAATATCAGTGATTTTTTTAGTCATAACCGATTACATAACCGGTTGAGTTTTGACCGGTTATTGCATTCCCTGGATTTACCGGCAAGCTGATGTAAGTATTTACTTTAGTACTTGCACACATTGTTAAATCTTTCGGTCCTCTCACCGTGGTGTCAAAGTGAGAATGGCCTAAAGCCTCCTCCACACTCGTGCGCGAATCGCGGCTCGAAGCCGCAAACGCTAGTGTGGCGTCGATTTTCGCAGACAGCGAAATCGACTCCACACTCGCGTTCGCGGCTTCGCCCGCGATTCACGCGCATAGTCTGGAGGGGGCTTAATAGAATAGGAGTCATGTCTACTACAAAGGCCCTGGTATTGATGTGTGTAGTTTATGTACAATTCTAGTCCCACTCGATGTGTATTGAACGAACTTTTTCTGAGTACCGAAATAAATTACTTGAAAATTGTTCTGGTTGTATTTGTATTATTGTTGTTATTAACCTTTCTATAGCTATATCGTTTAACTGAGACAGTTAGTTGGTAAGAATTTATTAATATTATTATGGTAATTTACTTACTGACCTTACGGTGGACTGATTATACTACGAATTGCCTGGGATAAGTAGTAAAAATCGGCCAAGAGCATGTCGGGCCATGCTCAGTGTAGGGTTCCGTATTACTTACCATTCTGTCATAATAGGCTAAACGGGGGCTATTAGCCAGTATCATGTAACCATGTATCATGTATTTCACGAATATTTACTTTTTTATTAGGAAAAAAAAATTGGGTTGGGAATTAAAACACGTTTTGTATTTTAAATACACACAATATATTACATTTCTCTGGAGTTGTTTCACATTGGTCCAATGATCGGGGAACTCCCGCGAACATCATATCAAAATTGCCTATTGGCCTCTCTTTCTTGCATATTCGAGCCATAGAGACGGAGATAGTCAAAACCTTCGCCGCATGTTCGCAGGCGCCCATAAGACAAGTTAGCAGGGTCAATTTATTTAAAATTTCTATTCTAATAAAAAACACAGTCTAGTTACAAATTTAAAGCGGGCTTAACATATGCGGGTCCGCGAGTGCGAGCAGCACGTCGCTATGTGTATACATTGCATGCATAGCGCTATCTCGCTCACACAAGTCTGTGTAAAACCGTGAAGGCCCTATTTCACAAACCGGCAATGGTAAAGCGTGTTCGCACTTGGCCGATGACTAGAGATCTTAGAGTCAGTCCGTGAAGTCTGCAGCGGATTTGATAGCCCACGCAGTGCACGTGTTATTTTAAACGTCAAACTTATATGAAATTATGTTGTAAATCCGCTGCAAACTTTTCTTGGTCCGACTCTAACCGGTAACACGGTTAAGACTTGTGATTTTATAAAATAGGGCTCAAAATATTATTATGTTAAGGCCCCTGTACACAATGGGCCAGACTGGGGGACGTATTTATGCGTTAGAGGGAGCAAGTGATATTGCTATCTCATTCTACCGCATGGCTGCGTCCCTTGGCCTGGCTGGCGCTGGCCCATTGTGTACAGGGGCCTTTACAAATGTACTGGACTAAAGGAGTATCCAGACTAGTCAATTTTTCGCCAATCTGATTAAATTGCCCGATCGAATCAGGACTTGCGGACAAAAACGCCAATTTGGCTCGCCGAATTCAACCGCCGATAATGACAATGACCGATATTACCGATAAAATGAGGTGCGGACGCAAGTATACCAAATTGTGAGGCCAGTATTTTCGTTATGATGAGGCATTTGTTTTCTTTTTAGAGGGCCCTAATATCACCATAAATTTAAAATTGGTCATTAAATTGGAGATTGACGCCAATTTCATTTCTGATGCTAATTTTTGAAAAACGGACAATAGCAATTGGGAAAGTAGTGGTATTAACCACTCGTATTCAATTCTATTAGTAGAATTTAAATGCCTCGTAGTGGAGATATTATTACACGAAATACACTATATCGAGCGGTCGAATTTCAAAAATCGGCCCCCTAGTAGCTAGTACCAGCATTAAACACTAAAATTCATAGTAAAGGAAACAACATCAGCTATATTAATTTAAATAGTTACATTTACTAATTTAGTCTCATTTTAAGTTAAAAAAAATACTTCAATAGGGAAGCAGGTTAGACGGACAAAGAGTTCAAAAATATCTGCTTGATATTAGCTAAGGAAGTTTTAAGTAAACTATCTATTCAAAATAATAAATACAAATTGTAGTACAAAAATCGATTGATTTTAGTTTGTATACCTAGTCCTGTATAACCCTTATTATAGTATTGATATGAAGTTAATGATTGTCGAGGAAGTGTAGATATTTTTGAACTCTCGTCAGTATAGATTTTTACGTTTACTGTACACGAGAGAATATGAAAAAAGTGGGCTCATCCTAAGTTGTGATGAGGAATTCCCATTATGTAGGTACTTACATATTTACATGCTGCTCTTAACCACCTAAAGGGGCCCACTGATTAACAGTCCGCCGGACGGTATCGGCCTGTCAGTTACAACAAAATTTTGACAGTTCCGAACAACTGACAGGCCGATACCGTCCGGCGGACTGTTAATCAGTGGGCCCATTAAGGTGAGACCTTGTTGTTGATACGCCCATGTTGTTGGCATTTTCTGTCAAATGGACTTTGATAATGTTTGGCAGTCAATTAGCGGAATTATTGTAATAGATATATGGCGTTATTCATAAACGCTTATTACAGATGCAGTGCATAATTATTTACCATCGTATTTTCACGGAAACTTACGAACGTGTCTTGCTATTTCAGTCAGTCTCGGTACAAAAAGTACTGAGGTTGACTGAACTAGCATGACAAATACGAACGTTAACGAAAAAATACGATGGTAAACAATTATGCACTACATCTGTAAGTCTAACAAGCTCTTGATAATTGATTATCGTTTGTGCTGAAAAATAACAGATATGTTATTTTGACAGTTTTGTTTGTTAATGTTGTGTAACAGAGATTTGATAAGTTTTAATGAAAAGGGGGATAATCGTTTCAATTTATAATTTAGTATATAAAATTTACAAAGTTCTGAACTATTTTTCGTGGCAAAACACAATCGATTTATATTCCAGCTCAAGGCGTTTGTGAAAAAACCGGTTATGTATATAAAACCGGTTTATGAATTAGGTTAATTATTTGTTACATTCATTCGAACGAATACAGGTCTAAAGTAACGACAGTAAGCACGAAGAATTTTGTACATTAACCTGCCTGTTCCAATCTGTATCGCACACGCATTACGAGTATGTATTATATAGCTGTCCCGCTCGTAGTCCCTATAGTAAGCTGGGCGTGGGCGGGACAGCAATATAATGCGCGTACGACAATGTCAGCGAGATTGTTCTTAACACCTCTTCTAAAATCTATCGGCGCGATTCGGGAAATGAATTAGAGATTCACTAGATATGAAATATAAAAAATATGTGACGTTCCACGGCACCATTGCAAAGGTACCATTGCCTCGGCTGAATATTGGAGCGGAGTGGTAATAATAGCGTAAGCGCCAGCCGCCATAAGGTACCTTTTGCCGTGGAATGTCACATATCTTTACTATTTCATATCTAGTGAATCTCTCATTCATTTCCCGAATTGCGCCGTATTAACTCTTTATTTTTTACAAGGTGGCTAAAAAATAAAAGCATTCCCGTTGCCAGGGAGGTTTTGGGATTACACTGACCAACTTTTACTATGGGACCAGCCCCGAAATGGGGGAAATAAAATGGAATTTACCCTCCTATAGAAAATAAACGAGCCAAAATGTATGAAACAGACACTTTCTTTTTCTATTTCGGAGTTGGTCCTATAGTAAAAGTTGATCAGTATAATCCCAAAATCTGAAGGCAATTATTTTTAGCCATTCTGTATAATAGTCATAATAAAATGCGCAAATACACACACACACTTTTGTCTGAGCTAACTGTATAAAAATAACAAACATCAAATCTTAAGTTAGGACTTTTATTGGAATGTTAGATATAAGAAAAGTGTAAAAATTGTAAAACACTTAGTACCTTTACAAAATGCTTAAGGGCCGTCTAAATTAAAACTTATCTACCTTGCATCTGCCCGCCACTTCATATGCATAATTGCATATAATCATTTTCATCCTTCTACAGAATTATTTTCGGGATAAAAATGATCCTACGTCCTTCCCCGGGACTCAAACTATCTCCATGCCAAATTTGATCGAAATCGGTTCAGCGGTTAAAGCGTGAAGAGGTAACAGACAGATTTATTTTCACTTTTATAATACATAATATTACAATACATATTTCGATTTACACGGTAATGTAGGCGTGACCAATTATTAATTAAAAAGTTTTATTTTAGACGAACTTAATATAAATAATTAAGTAATATAATAACAACGAAGGAATGTTAACAATTTCAGAACAAATACCTACTACATATAGGATTAACACTAAATAGACATTAAGACAACATAAATAGACAATCCTGGCCAAGTGATAATCGTTAATAGAAAACACCAACCGAACTTAACCCTTTGAACGGTTATCGTGCGCGGCGCGTCATCGTGAACCTTGTAGTAATGCACGAAGGTTGATATTGGGGTGTAGCCGCGTGCGTCGGTTCACATCTTTGGTGGTCAATGGGTTAAATAATGTATGGAAAAATGTCACTTTTCGTCCGACCTGTCGTCTAGATTCATGTTTACTTTTCGATTGGCTTTTGTTAGTAAACGAATGCCATCTTGGCTACGTCCCTGTAGTACAACGCAGTTTTCTAAATAAATAAACCGGTTTCAAACGATTAAAACCGGTTTTTTTATCGAAACCCGATACATTTTGCATTTATCGCGTACAGTCGTCATCAGAACCGGAGCGGCCAGTGTTCAAAAATATAAAAAAAATACACTTAATCTTGATAATAGAGGATTTGTTCAGATATTTGGGAACACCTTGGCCGCTGCGATATATCTGATGGCGGCAGTACATTTAGTTTAACTTATATGTACCGCGGTGATATGCACTGCTCAAAACACTCAATACCACGCCTCGAATTTCATTTCACAGTTGCACCGTATGGAAATATTGTCTACAAGTATATCACATAACAACAGATGTTGTGCTTAATTGTTTTCCTTCGTATTTTCTCGGATCATGCCACTTAAGTTAACCTCAGTACTTTTTGCACCGAGACTAACTGAAAAAAAGACATGTTCGTAAGTTTTCGTGAAAATACGAAGGAAAAAATTACTGAGATGATTTATTTAATCGTATGGCGATATGGTCACTGAGATGATGATGATGATGAAGTGATTTTTAGGCAAAGTTACAAGGCTTACTTCTGTTATGATTTTTTGATGCTACATATTCACCCCGGCACATAAACGGTACATGTTTCTCTATAAAATTTCGTTTGCACCACTCAAAACACTAACGATACCACTTCTTGACTCAAAGCGGTAACACTGCCCTCAGTCAGTATAGCCCTTTGTGTGATAATAATAATATATTTATCTGGGACACCGAGCTTCGCTCGGAAAACATAAAAACTAAAAATGCGTGTTTTCCCAGAGATAAAGCCTAGCTAGATCAATAAACAAGAATTGCTCGTTTAAAAGTATTAGATAGGTAGATTATTATCACACAAAGACTCTTTCACAAGTCACAACAACATTTGCAGTGATATTGTCTCAGCAAACGTTGTATTGACTTGTGTAACATCCCCTGAGGCCAACTTGCACAATATTTTTTTAATTTTCTCAGCTAACATCATAGACTAGTAATCCTCTAGACCGAGTTTAGAGCAATTATTTCATGCAACCGATGATGCCAAAAATGCGGGGTGGGCGGGACGAGGTGAGCGAAATCCCGTGCCGTGATTGGTCCGCTCAAAGACACGAGCGTCACACAAAGACACGTCGACTCGAACATGGAGTAAAATTACCGTATGCGTGGCAGAGGGGGTAGCGCGACTATGCTCAGTCTGGAGGATGTTTTGGGTAACATTCCATTTCCAACGACAGCTGTACTACTGTCAATTTTACTATGGAAATTGACAATGACAGCGACGCGTTCAGTACCGGTAGTGCAGTTGCGGTTACAAATGGAATGTTACCATTTATCTGTGGCTAACATACCTAGCCCTACCTCCCGTCTCGTCTCTGCATCACCTCGAACAGTACCAAGTTAGCGTCGACGTCGCTATCGTCGCTCGGGTGCGTCCACTTGGCCTCGAGGAGGGGTTCTCCGCCGCCCTTGGGCGTCCGGGAGCGGTTCACGGGGTCAAAGTCGTCGTCTAGCGGCACTGCGCCCGTTACGGATTTTATGAAGAGGACCTGTGTAACAATTACATCATATAGTTCGTTTATTTTTTTGCATTATATATAGTCCTCCTCATCGATTTCGATGACGGCGACCTCAAAAAATTTACGGATTACGCCTGTTATGGGCCCGAATGTGGCTGGCCAGGCCGAACTTGGTCTTAAAGACTCTTCTGCAGGTGTTACAATAGAGTTGGCCAGAATAGAGTTGGCTTTTTTGCATTAGAAATAAGGTAAACAATCTTGATGTGTCTTTTAATTGAAAAACACTTTGTAAAAATAAGTTACGGCAAATATGTAACAATTATGAATCTAATACGATCATTTATATTCTTCTGCTTTCATAAGTAATAGTTACTGATTTTTAAAAAGCGTTTTTCAATTAAAATACATCTCAAAATCCCTTCTTTAAAGTTCTTTCTAATGCTAAAAAAAAACAAATATACAAGGCTTGTGTTGTGGGTACTCAGACAACGATATATATAATATTAATATATAAATACTTAAATACATAGAAACAACCATGACTTAGGAACAAATATCTGTATCATCATACAAATAAATGCCCTTACCAGGATTCGAACCCGGGACAATCGGCTTCATAGGCAGGGTCACTACCCACTAGGCCAGACCGGTCATCAAACAACACAACACAACACACAACCACGACACACACAACAACAAACACAACAACAACAGGAGTCACGACACGTCTGTAATCGATGCGGCAAGAAGTGCCGATCGGCCACTGGTCTATACAGTCATTGCAGTCGATGTAGGCTGAAGACTACTTCCTCAAAATACCTTCTTTAGTCGCTGCAACTATCATCTGCAAAGATGCTGTAGCCAATGATGATGATGTTCACCTTATGTACAATGTGTCCGATGATGCCCAGGAGACACACGCCGAGACCGGCGACGTTGATCGCGCTCAGCCGGTCCCCGCTCACCTCCACCGCCAACACTAGAATGATGATGTTCACCTTATGTACAATGTGTCCGATGATGCCCAGGAGACACACGCCCAGACCGGCGACGTTGATCGCGCTCAACCGGTCCCCGCTCACCTCCACCGCCAACACTAGAATGATGATGTTCACCTTATGTACAATGTGTCCGATGATGCCCAGGAGACACACGCCCAGACCAGCGACGTTGATCGCGCTCAGCCGGTCCCCGCTCACCTCCACCGCCAACACTAGAATGATGATGTTCACCTTATGTACAATGTGTCCGATGATGCCCAGGAGACACACGCCCAGACCGGCGACGTTGATCGCGCTCAGCCGGTCCCCGCTCACCTCCACCGCCAACACTAGAATGATGATGTTCACCTTATGTACAATGTGTCCGATGATGCCCAGGAGACACACGCCCAGACCGGCGACGTTGATCGCGCTCAGCCGGTCCCCGCTCACCTCCACCGCCAACACTAGAATGATGATGTTCACCTTATGTACAATGTGTCCGATGATGCCCAGGAGACACACGCCCAGACCAGCGACGTTGATCGCGCTCAGTCGGTCCCCGCTCACCTCCACCGCCAACACTAGAATGCACATCTCCTGAAAACAAGATTCAGATACATTTATAGGTGATATTATCAGTTTTTTTTGGATTAGAATTTTTCCAACTTCCAAAATAGCGGTTATTAACTTTATCTCCAGAAATGCTACGGTAGGATATCTAATATTGCGATACAATAATATGTAAACAACAATATAATTCAGTGCAGTTACTTAGATTTTTATTTAGTAAGAAAAAAGTTACCACTACTTTTGAGGTTATAAAAATAATAATCTAAAAAAACGGTCAGTTTTATACTCATTTGGACATAAAGTAAAACATGATTGGGATGACGATACAAGCGTGAGAAAGATATAGTATGATTCTCTCTGCCTATGCTCCAGTGACAAGAGACCCTTAGAGCGATTTCACTTTGTCTGATCCGATATCGGATGTCGGATGACCTTTGGAGAAAAAAAACAACGGGTTGCACTCCGGGAGTGCCGGCAGGAGTGAAAACACAAAATTTTTGCAGCACTATGTATAATTGAGGTTAAAGCCTTCTAGCGTTATTTCGTCACATTACTTGAAACCCCTAAGCACATCACTGTTAGTACTAGAGTTATATTAGTAGCAGTTAGATGGAAACTCACTATATGGCATTTTAATCAATAGAGAAAAACTCAATGACATTGTAATTCGATCAGGGCACGTGTCCGTCTTACGTCTTAAGGTCACGTGACACCTGTTACGAGTTTAACATTTTTCCCCATCACAAAAAGTGCACAGCGCTCTAAAGAAGTTTTCACTTCAAAAATTTCAAAATACTGATTATGGTAAGATTATCTTAAATATCCCGGCTATGGACGGGAGGTACGCCTATAACAGTGGAGTATGGTAAGATTATTTTAAATATCCCGGCTATGGACAAAAGGTACGCCTATAACAGTAGAGTATGGTAATATTATCTTAAATATCCCGGCTATGGACGGGAGGTACATCTACAACAGTGGAGTGTGGTAAGACTGACCTTAAAGATCCCGGCTATGGACAACGTCAGGCTAGAAGTGTAAGTCACTACGAGGAACTCTGAAATCTCCATGAGGAATGCGATGGTGGCGCCCCCAGACACCTTTACTAGCGTTGGCACTAGCGCCCCCTGCGGCAGGGACAGGAGGTATACGAAACAGGATAGACCTGAAATTAATCAGATTAAGTTAGCATCAGGGCTCGGAACCGGTATTGAAATACCTGTAAACCTGAAAAACCAAAACCAATATCGATATCGGTCCAAAACCGTTATATTATTTCGTTCATTAAAAAACCGGTTAATTCATGGAACGCGAACTAACAAATTACGTTCTCTCTCCTAACCGGTAAGAAGAGGGAACGGAACTTTAGGGTTCGCACTTCGCGGGAACGATATAATACCGGTTACTCTTGGCTTTCGGAGACTCTCGGTTAAACTCGTTGTCATACGTGAAGGAGATAGCAATACTCACTCGTTCTATCTCGTTTCGATATCTTTAATTTAACCGGTTAATTTCGTTCCTCGAGAACGAAATGAGAACGTATATGGCATAAACCGTTATCTCAAAAGAACAGTTCTTTAACCGGTAACCGCAAACGAAAACGAAATCCATTTCGTTCCCGGGCGAATGAACGAAACCGGTTTGACAAATGAGAACGGTTTCCGAGCCCTGGTTAGCGTTGTTTAGCAGGCATCAATTATCATGCACATTTGAGTTTCGAAGTTAAATGATGGTTACATTGGTTTTTATTTCATAAACAAAATTTTCTTTAAAAAATGTTTTCAAAAGTAACATTTAAGTAATAAAAATATGGTAAACGATAAATTATTCTTTTAATTTGTAATGTATTACAGTTTACATTTATAGTTCGTTTTTTTTAGCATTAGAAAGAACTTGAAAGAAGGTAAATAAGCGATCTTGGCATGTCTTTTAATTGAAAAACGCTTTTTAAAAATCAATAACTATTACTTATGAAAGCAGAAAAATATAAATGATCGTATTAGATTCATAATTGTTACATATTTGCCGTAACTTATTTTTAAAATGTGTTTTTCAATTAAAAGACACATCAAGATTGTTTACCTAATTTCTAATGCTAAAAAAAACGAAGTATAGGTAGTATATACCTCGCGTTGGTGTGGTGAAAAATTTTGTGTCTCATTCGGTAGCAAAGTTTGGTTAACCCTTGAAATCCTCGCAAAGCTCAAGATTCCACTTTTCAACCCACTCACTACGCTCGTTTCAATTTTGGAATCTTTCGCTTGTATTAACTCAATAGGACGACGGAGTTAACAATTTTGCCCCCTAGTAAAACTAATAACAATTTTATAAGTTAGAGTTACACCAAGAGAAGTTTGCAACGTATTTGATAACACTCGCAGTGCATGTGTTATTTACGTGTCATAATTTCATAGAAGTTTGAAATTTAAAATAACACTTGAACTGCATGTGCTATCAAAATAATTGCAGA
Organism: Cydia fagiglandana; assembly: GCF_963556715.1. Taxonomy (NCBI): domain Eukaryota; kingdom Metazoa; phylum Arthropoda; class Insecta; order Lepidoptera; family Tortricidae; genus Cydia; species Cydia fagiglandana. The sequence goes on from NC_085959.1 coordinate 7,458,193, forward strand.
CATATCTTGGTCTAACTCTATCTGACCTTCGAAGAGCAGGGCGAAGGGCAGCAGCGACAGGAACATCCACGGCTGCACATGGAACACCATGTCCACCTGGTTATGGAGCCCTAGTCTCGGTGCATCATTAACTATGCTAGCTTCTTCCGAGGAATACACTGACCTTCGAAGAGCAGGGCGAAGGGCAGCAGCGACAGGAACATCCACGGCTGCACATGGAACACCATGTCCACCTGGTTATGGAGCCCTAGTCTCGGTGCATCATTAACTATGCTAGCTTCTTCCGAGGAATACACTGACCTTCGAAGAGCAGGGCGAAGGGCAGCAGCGACAGGAACATCCACGTTTGCACATGGAACACCATGTCCACCGGGTTATGGAGCCCTAGTCTCGGTGCATCATTAACTATGCTAGCTTCTTCCGAGGAATACACTGACCTTCGAAGAGCAGAGCGAAGGGCAGCAGCGACAGGAACATCCACGGCTGCACATGGAACACCATGTCCACCGGGTTATGGAGCCCTAGTCTCGGTGCATCATTAACTATGCTAGCTTCTACCGAGGAATACACTGACCTTCGAAGAGCAGGGCGAAGGGCAGCAGCGACAGGAACATCCACGTTTGCACATGGAACACCATGTCCACCGGGTTATGGAGCCCTAGTCTCGGTGCATCATTAACTATGCTAGCTTCTTCCGAGGAATACACTGACCTTCGAAGAGCAGGGCGAAGGGCAGCAGCGACAGGAACATCCACGGCTGCACATGGAACACCATGTCCACCGGGTTATGGAGCCCTAGTCTCGGTGCATCATTAACTATGCTAGCTTCTTCCGAGGAATACACTGACCTTCGAAGAGCAGGGCGAAGGGCAGCAGCGACAGGAACATCCACGGCTGCACATGGAACACCATGTCCACCTGGTTATGGAGCCCTAGTCTCGGTGCATCATTAACTATGCTAGCTTCTTCCGAGGAATACACTGACCTTCGAAGAGCAGGGCGAAGGGCAGCAGCGACAGGAACATCCACGTTTGCACATGGAACACCATGTCCACCGGGTTATGGAGCCCTAGTCTCGGTGCATCATTAACTATGCTAGCTTCTTCCGAGGAATACACTGACCTTCGAAGAGCAGAGCGAAGGGCAGCAGCGACAGGAACATCCACGGCTGCACATGGAACACCATGTCCACCGGGTTATGGAGCCCTAGTCTCGGTGCATCATTAACTATGCTAGCTTCTACCGAGGAATACACTGACCTTCGAAGAGCAGGGCGAAGGGCAGCAGCGACAGGAACATCCACGTTTGCACATGGAACACCATGTCCACCGGGTTATGGAGCCCTAGTCTCGGTGCATCATTAGCTATGCTAGCTTCTTCCGAGGAATACACTGACCTTCGAAGAGCAGGGCGAAGGGCAGCAGCGACAGGAACATCCACGGCTGAACATGGAACACCATGTCCACCGGGTTATGGAGCCCTAGCCTCGCTCGCTGCATCAGCAACTGGGCGAACGTCCACCGGAGGCCGCCGGCGAACGAGGCCACAAGCAGGAAGTTGAAGCCGAGCAGGTTGAACGCGGTGGCCTTGTATGTAAACATGACGAGGCCGACGGCTATCATGAATACTATGCCGACTAGGGACCATGACTGAAATGTAAACAAATACAGTTACAACCAAAACCAGAAAAAAAATGATACCATTTACTTGTTTTCGAAAAACCATTAACTTTGGAGTATTAATAATGTATGCCCTTATATGTTTGTTCGTTACTATGTAAATTATAGATAAAAGTAGGTACACGAGTAGAAATTGTAGCAAAAGTATTTTTATATTTTCCGGTTTTCAAACGATATAGATAATGATTAATAAAAAAAAATCATGCATGAGGCTAATTAGGATCGCGGAATACATATAATAAGAAGTCAGCTATCGACGTAATAAAAGCCTAAAAGCTTTTTGAGCTAATTTATAGGTATTCTCTCAGTATTATCAGAGTACCTATAGTCTACATATTACATACATACATACATACATATAATCACGCCTATATTCATCATTTCTCTTAGGCTAGGGTTTTTATAATATAAATATAAAAGTAAAATATAAAAACACTTACAAAACAATAAAAAATACATATAAACACATTATAAAAAACCTAACCTAGGGTGCCGCCAGCAGCGGGGCAAGATCACGCCTATATATTATTAGTCTACATATTATCCGAGTATAATATAAAGGACGCTTTCGTAATTCATTATTTCATTAGAAATTACTTTGTCGAAACCAGTATCGTGTAAAGCAGCGGTCGGCAACAAGCGGCCCGCGATAGACTCGCTTGCGGTCCGCGAGTCTCCCTGCATGGCTATTTTGTATATAATATTGACAAACGTCAAAGTCACAAATATTACCAGTGCGGCCCGCGTCAACTTCGTTAACTACTATGTGGCCCTTGGCTCCTAAAAGGTTGCCGACCGCTGGTGTAAAGAAAACAACCTATTGCTTTGTAACTAGTATCGTAAAAAGTAGATTTATACTTCTTTTCGCAATTGCATTTGGTTACGGAACTGCGGTTTCGTACGCGGCCGAAGGCTTATTAAGCCTGTACGGATATGATGTTCGTTCTCTGTCTACGTGACAGCATGATAAAACGGTATCCGTCACTTTCTATCTCACGGTGTTAAAAAGTGACAGTTATTTTATCACGTGGATAAAGCCATCCATAATACGCTGGCTGGCGAGACAAACGCCCACAGTGTATGGTGCCTTCGGTCTGACGTCCGACTCCCTATCCCTACTAATACTATAAATGCGAAAGCAACTTTGTCTGTCTGTTACTTCTCCACGCTTAAACCTTAATAAATAATAACAGAGTTCTATGTACAAAAACCTGATGGTAGGCATTACAACCAAGTTAAGGATTTCTGGATGTAACTTAAAGTCACAAACTGAAAACGCCGCCCCTTTGTTTGACATAAAGTGACTGACTGATGATGACTTAAGTCATAAATTATGACTCATAATTTATTGTTTGTCATATTATAATCAGTCTTAAAACTGAAACCGTTAACTTTTCAGGATTTTCGTAAGGCTATCCTATATTAGGTTAGGTTGTTAGGTTAGGTTTGTTTAATGGCAATCCTGAAAAGTTACATGTTTCTCAACAAAACAAATTATGACTAACGAAAATGCGGACAAACAATAGGTACATTATGAGTTAAAACTTTTTGGGGAACAATAGAGACCCACTGAAAACATTTGTTTATTAAATTTCTAACAAGAATTTACCACAAAAGAGTTGTTTTTTAACTGTTGTGTAAGATTTTGTGAAACTTATTGTGCGTCATTTTTTCTGGGAGAAGCTTTATAACGTTTAAAATGAAGGTCTACGTACTTAATTATAGACTTCAAGTCCTATTGTCACGCTGCTCACGCAACAAAACTCCAAAACGAACTTAACTCAGAAGCCATACCGCGAACTACGTATTTTTCACTTTTACATTTTCTTATCGTAACGCGAGGCCTTCAGCTCACAGAGCCACGTAGGTATTTAGGTGTCATTTTTTTCATCACATTTTGATAACGAATGAGCTTATTGTACTGTGGGACTAGGTCGATCTGTGTAATATTATCCTGTTATGTATATTTAATAGGGAATACTACGCAAAACTCTACGTAGGGGGCGCCACTACCACTACCCTATCCATCACAAACTGGGGGTCTACCGCGAAACAAGAAAATCAAAATTTCGTAATATAACCACTCTATCAAGTGCATATTCGAGCGATAAAGAGGCAGATAAATAAATTTCCATTTTCGCGTTTCCCGGTGGGTCTTTTTGTTAACCAATCGCCTTGATGCATCAATGTCATATTTTATTGTCTGTGAAAACTTGTCAAAAAACAGTTGAAGGCACAGTATGTATAAATTAAATTACTCTATGATTTACTAGCTAGCTTAGTGCTGCACTCTGGCGGCAGAACATTGTAGTAATACCGCCTATTATTTACGCGTGCACCTTATCGCTTACCATAAGGACGAAATTTGCCCGTATCTTTATCAGTCGTTATGTCAAGTGTCCTTATAGACTAGTTAGGCAAGCGACAATGTGGTACCTTTTGCTTGAGAACGTCACAGTTATCAATATAATATATCGTAGGGTGACAAGCAAAAGTCACTAAGTACTATCAAAAAATTAAAGCAACAATACACTTGTAACACGGTTTATTGTCCAATAATTTCAATGGTGTTTAGTTATTGACTTTTGCTTGTCACCCGACGATATATACGTAAAATATGTTGTTACTCAGGAGGATACATGCACAGTTATTAAATATACTGATAATTAATGACCTCGGAATACCGGAAAAGGCGTTCGAGCAAAACAACGAACGATTTCCTGTTACAATAAACGGTTAGAGAAAAAAATGAGAACACTTGACAATTCGTCTCGTTTCGTCAAATAAGCAAAAAACTAGGAAGCGGGTATTGTAAGTACTCGGTCATCTTGGTTTTGCCGAAAACAAAAATCGGTTTTTAAATTACTTAGTCATTGTTACCTACTACTTAGGTAACAAACATGAAAACAAATCGATTACGTTTTCAAATTACCCCTCAAAATTTAAAATTTACATATCAATATTCAGAGATGTGAAAAATACTTTATAAAAAGTATTTAAATACAAAATACAAATACTTCCTTGATAATACTATTTCAAATGCAAAATACAAAATAGTTTTTGAATTTGTATTTAAATACAAAATAGGTATTTTCAAAATACTTTTTAAAAATACAAATACTTTGCGATAAAAGGTACTCTGAGTAGTGAATACCTAGTCTGAATTAAAAAGTATTACTCGGAATTTCCGAGTTGAAAAGACTCTTTATTCTTTGAAATCAATCCTCTATCTAAAGTGCAAATTTCTAGTTGTTTGCTCATATTAACCGGTAGGATGTAGACCTATGGATGATGGTTATTAACGGCCAACTTTTAAAGCATTAATTTGTAATGTTTTACAGCTAGTATAATGCCTCTCGTTAGTGTGATGAAAACGTCTCGTTTGTGTTTCACCAGGGCAGAAAAGTTTGTTATCCTCTCGTGCCTTGAAACCCTCGCAACACTCAAGATTCTACTCTTTTTTAACCACTCGCTACGCTTGTGGTCATGTGCGACGTTACTATAAACAGATTCAACAGTTCCATGTTAAAGGAATGAGAGAGTTGTCAGGATTGTAACATCAGAAGTGATTGTAACTCGTACCTACACTACCTCCTATAAAGTATTTTGTATTTTGAAAATAGAAAATAGGTCCCAAAAACTATTGCAAATAAAATACATAATAGTTTTCTTCAAAAGGTATTTAAATACAAAATACAAAATAGGTATTTTGCATTTTGTATTTGCATTTTAAATACAAGTATTTCAAATAAGTCACATCTCTGTCAAAATTACCGTTTCGTGCCTGCAATCACTGCAGCCCCTTAAGCACCAAAATGTTGAAAGGAAACTGAACTTTATTATTTTAATTAAGATTGAATCTCCAATAATCATAAATTTTGAGATGTGACCATTATGCAGGCAGGCGGCATTTTGATTTTATTATATTCATGTTCTATGACATCGGTTACACGCTAATTCTGGCGTCAGTTCAGTCCATCAGTCGTTTTATTATCGTGTAACACTCGGACTGATGGACTGATGAAAATTTAATATTTTAGATAATATCCGTCAGTCTATTTTGAATGACACAAACTTTGAAAACTGATAGGAGACTGATCGTGTAACCTGTTTGTGTCATATCATAAGTTAGAAAAGTGTGTTATACAATAAGTGTACTAATCTTATGATACTGACAACATATGTATGTATTTATTAACAGTATAAGTGCCTTGGCTGGAGCTGTAAACTTATACTTAGTTTACCTGAATAAAGAATAAATACGTAGTGCGGAAAAGAGGAAATTTGAAACGAGTGGCGATAAATTGACACGAGGTGCGAATTACCTATTCGCACGCGTATCGTTTAATATCGTTTAATAATTATTTTATTTTGTTTTCAGTACTTCTTGTCATAGCGGCAAGAGAAATACATCATGTGTAAAAAATTAAATTGTCTAGCTATCACGGATCCTGAGTTACAACCTGGTGCCAGACGGACGGACGGGCAGACGGGCAGCGGAATCTTAGTAATAGCAGGGGTGCGAAACTCTTGACTTCGGTCAAACTCGGCTCCGCTCGGCTCAGCATTGCTCCGAGCAAGTATTAGGGTTGGCACCACATGACTTCCTTTTGCGTGCACGACCACAGATAAGATAATCACTTGATTTTTGACAACCCTAAATAGCCGAAAGTGCCATATATTAGAAAGGGACAGCATGAGTCGACCCTGAACCGCTGTCAAACTTCGTTTTTGTAGGAAGTTTCCTTTCTGTACGGTAGTACTATTAATTATTCTGTGGTAATAGAGTCCCGTTTTCGCCCTTTGGGTACGGAAACCTAAAAACTAACCTTCCTCTCCAGACCGAGTAAGATAGCGAAGCCGAGTATGAAGATGATAGTGGTAGACTTCGTCATGGTGTACAGCGAGATGGTCACCAGCTCCAGGCCCCAGTTGGAGAATCCCACGTCTATGCCGCTTGCGAGTCCTGGGAGATAACAAAAGAAGTCTTCATCATCATTGTTCTTAAGAGCTCTTGTCGGTGGAGTAATCGCCATTCCGTTCTTTTTTCTGCCACTGTTTTGAGCTCCTGATGCGTCACTACATTAATTTTCTCTTTGGCCTGGTCTATATATGCACGTCTCAGTCTTCCTCTGCCTCTCTGGTCTTCTATTCTGCCTTCAATTATAGACTTTATGTAAGTATCGTGACGTATCAGGTGCCCCAACATGTTTCCCTTTCTGTTTTCAATTGTTTTTAGCAAAAAAAGTATTTGGCAAAATTTTCATGTCTGTTATATCACAAGCTTTTATCGCTGACTGTACTTATCTGGCAACGGGCAATTAATACTCGTCGAGTCAATAGGGAATATTACGCGAAACTCTGCGTAGGGGGCGCTACTATCACAATCCATTACAATCTGGGGGTCTACCGCCAAACAAGAAAATCTAAATTTCGTTATCTAACCTCTCTATCACTCTTACACATTCGAGCGATAAAGAGGCAGATAACCATTTCGAATTGCGCGTTCCCGGTAGGCCTTTGTTAACAAACCGCCTTGATGCATCAGTGTCATACTTTATTGTATGTGAGTGTGAGTTAGTGCTGCACTCTGGTGGCAGAACATTGCAGTAATACATATATTCTTTCAAATCCAAACACAATTAGATTGTCACATTAAAAAAAACACTGTCCACCTAATGGTGAGTGATGTTGTTTAATAGTGATGCTGTGCGGCATACGTCGGCCTGGTAACCTAGGAGAGTCGGCAGACCCCTGACACTGCGGCACCTGGGGTACCTTACCTACCTGTGGGTGCCACGGAGCGTAAGCACGTCATGACCGCGAGCCGGTGATGAAGTGGCGCGCAGCGGACGCACACGGACACGTCACTATCAGGTACAACTGTCAGCGGGTAGCGTCAGGTACCTGTGGGCGCCACGGAGCATAAGCACGTCATGATCGCGAGCCGGTGATGAAGTGGCGCGCAGCGGACGAACACGGACACGTCACTATCAGGTACAACTGTCGGCGGGTATCGTCAGGTACCTGTGGGCGCCACGGAGCGTAAGCACGTCATGAACGGTAGGACCAGCTGGCTCGAGCCGGTGATGAAGTGACGCGCGCAGCGGACGCATACGGACAGACACCATTTCACTATCAAGTGGTACATCACCACCGTTAGGGGGTAGCGGAAATCCTGTGAAAGAAAGTTTTGTTGAGAGTTTGGCAATCCCATTATGAGTTCGGGCTTTACCCAAAAGGCTCGAGTAAAGCCCGCAACTTAAGTCAACTTTTACATCACTACCCAGTGTTGGGTAGAATTACTGTTATTAAAATTTTCGGACTTTACTTTACCCAAAAGGCTTGGGTAATACTAGTTTTATCCGGGTAATTTAAGTTTAAGCAACCTTCTAACTAATAACATTACCCGTAACATATATACACGGTGTAACATGAGTAAACCGAATAATTTTAACAGCGTATTCCTGATCATATTTAGAGACAAAAATGTCCTATAAACTTTTTTAAAAAAACGCCTAGTTTCAGAGATAATATTAATTTAAAAATAAACAAGTTTTTGTTGTTACTTAATGTAAAAGGCCTTTTTGGTGGTAATGTTGCTGCTATGGGACGTAGTCTAAATATCCTTATTGATAGATGTCAAAAAGTGACAAGGAACACTTTGCAAAAAGGTTTTACGAAAAAAAAATGTAAAAATCAATTTTAAGTAACAAGTTTACCAATAACATTTTTTGTTTATGTACAAATACATTCAAAAAATTGAAAAAACAAAACAAAAAAAAAATTTTTTTTTTTGCGAAATTGACCTAAACTTATATTACATTTTTTCCTTCTTTTGACCTCAGAAATGCGTGGTTAAAGTTATTCGGTTTACTCATGTTACACCGTGTATACATATGTATAAGGAAACCTCGCATGTATTTTTCTACAGTGAAGTCAAAAAGTAGCCGAAAACACCTCGCGTGATTTGTGCACAACCCCTAACAATGTTTTAAATTCATGGTTCTTTAAAACTACTGAAGACATTAATATCGGAATCGACCTAATATGAATAGTATTTACTGAAGACGTTTACCGGATTGAACTTACTGAAAAGATATAAAAACCTACTTATGACAAGGCCGTATGGTTTAGAGCTTTACCCCCTTATTCATAAACGTTTACTAAAGTTGACAAGCCGATAATAATAGTTTGTCCCTTTCCATCATACCAATACGTCGGAAAGGGACAAACGATTATTATCGGCTTGTCAACTTTAGTAAACGTTTATGAATAAGGACGTTAGCCTGTCCAGATGAACGAAAAAAAAATTCATGGTACGGTCAACTGTAAAAATATGGGTGTAGCCAACTTACTCAAAAAACCGGGCAAGTGCGAGTTGGACTCGCGCACGAAGGGTTCCGTACCATAATGCAAAAAAAACAAAAAACAAAAAAAAAGCAAAAAAAAAAACGGTCACCCATCCAAGTACTGACCCCTCCCGACGTTGCTTAACTTTGCTCAAAAATCACGTTTGTTGTATGGGAGCCCCATTTAAATCATTATTTTATTCTGTTTTTAGTATTTGTTGTTATAGCGGCAACAGAAATACATCATCTGTGAAAATTTCAACTGTCTAGCTATCACGGTTCGTGAGATACAGCCTGGTGACAGACGGAAGGACGGACGGACGGACGGACGGACGGACGGACGGACAGCGAAGTCTTAGTAATAGGGTCCCGTTTTACCCTTTGGGTACGGAACCCTAAAAATGTCCCATAGTTCTTAATTCGCTGGTATAAGAGCTATAAGACATATTTTTGAGATGATTTGTGCGCCCATATTTTTACAGTTGACTGTACCTATGGACTTAGAGGTATTTTTATGTATAGTTAACAAAAGATAAATAAACACCTCATGGAATGGTTTATGCAAAGACAGGTATCTCGCAAAGCATAGTTATAAAGATAACACCTTATCAGTAAGTCTATAAGACCTGATATGTGACGTCCCATGAGTAAAGGTAACTTATGGCGGTTGGCGCTTACGCTATTATTAACGACGCTCCAATATTATTGCGGCCCTATGCGACGTAAGCGCCAGCCGCCATAAGGTACCTTTTACCGTGGAACGCGATGTGCAGGTTGGTATGTTTTTACTATATATGTATTACTTTAATGTAATAAAAACCGGGCAAGTGCGAGTCGGACTCGCGCACGAAGGGTTCCGTACCATAATGCAAAAAAAACAAAAACAAAAAAAAGCAAAAAAAAAAACGGTCACCCATCCAAGTACTGACCCCTCCCGACGTTGCTTAACTTTGGTCAAAAATCACGTTTGTTGTATGGGAGCCCCATTTAAATCTTTATTTTATTCTGTTTTTAGTATTTGTTGTTATAGCGGCAACAGAAATACATCATCTGTGAAAATTTCAACTGTCTAGCTATCACGGTTCGTGAGATACAGCCTGGTGACAGACGGACGGACGGACGGACGGACGGACGGACAGCGAAGTCTTAGTAATAGGGTCCCGTTTTACCCTTTGGGTATGGAACCCTAAAAAACAATGACAAAAATTTTTTTGATAATACCGGAAGAAAAATATTAAATTTGTGCCTAAAAATGACTTAATAGAAATGTTACTGTCGAGCATAGGGTCATTGCGTCAGTTTATTTTAACAAATTAGCTTTTAGCATTTATATTTAATGGCCAACTTGTGCCAACATAATAATCTATTACTTTCTGTTCTCCAAAAGTAGAAGGAAGCTGCAGCCTTATGGCTCCTCTACACGATGGGCCAGCGCCGGCCACTCCAAGGTACGCAGCCATGTGCTAGAATGAGATAGCAATATCACTTGCTCCCTCTAACGCATAAATTGGAGTGGCCGGCGCTGGCCCATCATGTAGAGGAGCCATTAAAAGACTATTTCATTACCAAGTAAAACTTCCTGCAATGAAGCAAAATAAATTATTTTTACCAAGGTTGCAATGCAATTGATTATGAATGGAATTCATTAATGAAGTGGCCATGCACTTCCTCAGCTGGCTGTAGATAGGTACACACATATTTTAAATAATTGTGCTTAGAAGGATAATCGCAACTGCAGATTGTGTGAATAACAATAGAAAAGTACTGTAACAGGATAGTAGCTGTTTTGCTTATAAATAGGGTTTGCACGACGGATCCGAAATGTATGGGAAGATCCGCGGATCCGGATCCAGATCCGGATAATTTCATACATTTCGGATCCGGATTGCAAACCCTACTTATAAACTAATGGAACAATAGAGTTGGAAGTATAGATTTTAATAAAATATTCTTTTTACTCAAATAAATCATGTTTTTAGAATACCTGCATGATTATTATTGTTTATATAAAATGAAAACAAAATCTTTAAATTTAAATATAAGTACACATTTTTTTACAATGGGGGACAGGTTTGGGGGACCTAAGATAGGTGGGTAACTTTTATTAATTTAATTACATAATTAGTTTTTGATGTATACTTAATTTTAATAATAGTTTATTAGATTAGTTAAATAACAATATTATTAAATTTAGTACACATTTTTTACATGAATTTGCCTTGCTACATGAATCTCAGTAATATTGGGATTCCTCTAAACCTAGGCTAGACTAATAGGAAATTAGCTTATTATTGAATATTTTAGATGTGCTTTTTTTAATCTTATTTGTTTTATAAGCAAGTAATATGTACTTAGGAAAAATATTAACAAATAATATTATTTTTTTCATAAGCAGGATGGATTACTAGCACTATCACATTCAGCAAAATAATTAGAATTATGTTCTTAATACTAATAATCTAACTAATTCGCTAAAATCATAAAGATATTGATGTAAACAGATAAAAAAACACGAAACAAGATAATACTGAGTGCTCACCTTCAGTAGCCATCTCTGGTAGAAAGTCAATCCGATCGACAGCGAGAAGTACAGGAGAATTAATCCTAGGGACAGCAGACCCTTCTGGCACCAGAACTCAGAACGTTTCTTCTTAGGTTTAGCTGTAGCTACCTCTTCTTCGACTTCAGCTTTGGTTGACAGCTGCTCATATTTTACCCCTGGCATTGCGGGCGCAGGACTGTCCGGGTATCCCAAACTCACTCAGCTGCATAGCAGCTACTAAATGCAGTGTACAGGAACTTTAATAATTTTGTGTATATTTTTTTATTCCGTTTTTCCTGTGTGTCCGATGGGATAGAAACGTCACGTATGACGGGACGGAGCGATAAACATGGATGCTAGTGCTGCCACCTTGTTGCCACATTTCTTGTCGATGAAATTAGCGCATGCGCACTAGAGAGCGCAAGCGTATTTTATTTATTTTAATTTGAACTACTGCGGAAAATATAAATCAAATATAAATACTTAGTTGGAAAGAGGCATTAGGTTCCTCAAATCCGTATTTCGACTTATCTAGTTATTGTTTGAATTAGATTATTAGTGTATTTGTCAACGTCCAATTCGGACCGTTTATCGCGATATCATATCACATTTTTTTTCGTGACGTCACGTCATTGTTTGTGTCATATATACGTGCTGTTATTTTTTTATTTTATGATATTTTGGTGCATTAAGTAAATAATATATAATGAAAACATAAATAAATACACATTGTGATGTAGGAACATCTATAATAAAAAGATATCTCAACCGAATAAACCTGTAAGTAATCGTTAAATGAATATTCTTTGATCAGAATCTACGCAGTAACTTTTACTGGACGTTTCACTAAAAGCAGGACAAATTGCATAATACTTTTTTGTTGAAAAGTCATGGCCTTGCATTGTTTTAACGTTCAACAGATGCAATAACGTAATTTAGGGCATAATAGATTTATTATACTTTGAAAAGTAAAATTTATTGATATCATTATTAATCCGTTTAAGGTGTTTATTTACTAGCCTACAAGTATCGTTGTAAGTTCACAGTGTTTATTATTCTCTGGAAACATATCTGAATCCTATTTGTATACTAAAAATGGCAAGCCCTTGGCAGAAAAAGTATTTGTGTTGTGTATTTAATATACCCTAGACTAGACTAGAAAACAATATTATTAAGATTACTTATCATTCCAGGATATCAAAATGACGGACTCAAGTTCGTTCACGTCTCTGCTGGCGTTGGTGGACAGCCACCTGTCCAAAACCAGCATTCAAGGGCAAGCTGAGGGGGCCAGCCACAGCCTCAGTGACCACATCCAAATCCCACGGCTTGCCGGGCAGATTGGTGTCCAGTCTGACACCAGATTGACTCCACCTGGCCAGCGGATCAACATACCCACATTCCAGTTAGGTTCTAGCCCCATTGACAATGTCCTTGCTCAACAATTATCAAACATGCTCAAGGCCAAAGAGCTTAAACGGCAGCAGGAAGAGGAGCAGCAGCGACTTGTCGAGGAAACCCGCCGACTTAAATTAGAGGAGGACAAATGTGTTATAGATCTCATGCAAGCATTGCAGACACCGTACAAGCCTGAACCAAAGAAGGAAGTCATCAGTACCGCCAGCTCTTTTGAAGACCTCTTTGAAACCAACTTCATTGAGGAATGCCCTGAAGAAGTGCAGATGAAAACCCCTGAGCCTCTACTTCCGTTAACAACAGACATTTCATACATGCTTCGACAAAAAGTAAAGAGAGGGAAATGCTCGCAGTTTGGTAAAGTACTCACATCCCGCTTAAAGCCAGTAGCCGCTCCGTACTTGCACGAGATGATTGAGAGTGACATTGTGCGTTTTAAATTTGACACTCCATCGCCCTGTGATTTGATAAAGGAGAAGCTACGCAAGCCAACATCATACAACACTTATAAGTTTAATATATTTGACATGGTATAGGGAAGACAGAGACCGGCCAGGTTTGGGCGGTCGAAACAATCTTCTGGGATAATCTGCAAGTGCAGGCCAGCTCATGTTGTCGATACAACATGAGCTGGCCTGCGCTTGCAGATTATCCCAGAAGATTGACTCGATAGTCTTGTCTGCAGGAACGCAGCGCATCGCTGCGGGCGCCGCAGGTACTACGTGTCTCCTTCTAAATCTTAAAGTCCAGTCTTGATGCATAAAACTACGTAAACCATTTTTTGGACTACCAAATTTTAATATAAGTTATATTTTATATTAATAAATATAGCGGTAATATGATCGCTTACCCAGACCGGTAATTCACCGAAAGGGTGAATCAACTATTACTTGTTTTCATCCGTTCAACTAGGGTACAACAGTAACATATTTTGTGCCATTATGAACCAAAAGGTACTATTGTTGATTGTCAATAAGGCACTATTTCCATATAGCTTCAATTTGAAATCAATCTTGACGACAACTGACAATGTATGATACTGATACCTTTTGATTTATAAAATCACATTTATTTACTTTGAAATGTTGTTACACATTCCACTTAGTAGCCTAATACAATAGGTACGGGTGGTTTTATTTGATGTTAGGAATCACACGAGCCTAGCCGCTATACATTATACTATTATTACTAACGTATAGAACCCCGGGCACAGAATAAATAACCCTTTGACCGCCGTTGTCCGGTATAGAAGACAACGATAGAACGATACGCTGGCGCCGTCGTCTTGTATACATGACACAAATTCAACCACTGAGTTAATGTGAAAATAATAACAATTGCAATTTCATTTACACTCGTGTTCATATTTAAGGTCTTTGTTTTTTCATTTATTTGCTTTTTAAGCCGCTATATAAATCCCTTCTTTTATAATAAGGCATTTAAAAAAATTGCTCCAATTTTCAACATTTTTCATGTTCCTCGTCGCCGTTGTCTTGTATAAAAGACAGCTAGGGATGGGAATGTTAACTCGATATGGGAATTTTTAAAGTAAATATAAAGTCAGAAATATGTTTTTATCTAAGTATTTGAACACTTGTTAATCGCCAAATTTTTTCAACGAATAGTAGGTAACTACTTACTAGAATACGTAGAACGAGAGTCAGATAGGCATAACTATATTTAAAGTTCAGGTAGCTTCTTTAGCTCTATAAAGTAGAGTCAGACAAGTAAATTTGCCATTGTAGATTGTGGACTATTTAATTGCAGAAGAGATAAATAAAAAAAATAATTGATGTTATTTTATAGCTTAGTGGGAAGGGATACACCGCAGCGACCGCTTCGCACAAGTGTGGTACAGGGACTTACCTGTTTATCAGACTTTACTTTTATTGTTATAACATTGAAGTTAATGTGTAACTTTTTGTAACAAGTCGTTGAAAGTTTTTTTGATAAGAGTTTACCTATAGATTAATGTAAACCAAACTGAAATTATAATGATAGATTCTAATTCCGGAATAATATCTTCACTCATTAAAAATTCAACCCACGTGTAATTTCCACTAAAACAGTTCCGGTATATTGACTTTATCGACACATGATGCGCAGCTTTAACGTTACGCCAATAAAGTTTACGTACCGACAAGCGCTTACGCCGTTGACCTAGAGACTATTATTACTTGATCGGCGCGGAAACAGTCCTTGTCGGTCTGCATTGCGGGCAGTCCATGGGCGCCGTTGTCTTGTATAAAAGACTTCTCGTACAGCCTAGTGCGGCGATATCACGTCTTGAATCGACATTGTTTAGTGGTTGTTTTTTATGTTAAATCCCTATATTTTAAACATTTTCGGGTGTAAAACATATGTTTAATTTTGGCAATTTGGAATGAAATTAAAACAGGATAAGAACAAAGCTAAATTAAAAAGATTTTTACCATAATATTGTAAATATCGATATCACTATTTGCAATCCCTAAACTTTTTATTAGTTGTTTACTTAAAATTTGCTCTGGCGTGTGAGTGAGCGTCTTTGCGGACTAGGTCCGGCGGCCAAAAGGTTATAATAGTACTAGTAGGTCAGGAAATGAATGCTCAAAAAACGTTGTAGAGGGAAATGCTAGGAACACAATTTTTGACTCCGTAACTTTGTTTGGACTAGTTAGGAGGTGAACATATCAAAAGTCCCCGGCTGTAGCCCCGGTGCTGGGGGGTAGAGGGGGGTAAGAAGGTCGATTTTTTCGGTTTTTCATTGATATCTTGGAAACTTTGCGTCTTAGCGACATGACTACTAAGACAAACCGAAAGCTGATAAAATTAGTTACAAGTTTTATCAAGTCAAGTTTTTCGATATCGTGAATAGTTATTGAGATACCCGCTCTTGAAAGTTTATTTAGGGATTTTAATTTTATCTTGATATCTACGTCAGTGAAGCTGTTAGGCCATGTTTGGTATCATTTTCGTATAAATCGGGGGTGCTGAATTCATTTAAGGTATAACATTGACACTATTCCGAAGTAAAACCAAAATTTAAAAAAAAATATTTTTTTAAATCCCTCTTCACGCTTAAACTGCTGAACCAAATTCGTTGAAATTTGGTATAGAAATAGTTTCAGTCTCGACACAGGACATAGGATGGTTTTAATAACCAAAAGCATCTTTTGAGGGTGTGAAAAGTGGGGTGGAAATTTGTATGGGGAGTCAATAACTGCTGAACCGGTTTAGATGAAATTTAGGATGGTATACATCTGTGATTTAGATGAAAGTGATACAAAACATGACTTCAAACCTTACCTTAAGCAGTATTAACCTCAGGAATTCAGTTTCGTCGACGAAGTTGAATTCCCCCCATACTCCATTTCACAACTTTAAAGGATGATTATTGAAATAAAAAGTATCTTATGTCCTGTCTTGGGACTCGAAATATCTGTATACCAAATTTCTATTAAATCGGTTGAGCGGTTTAAGCATGAAGAGGAATTTAAAAAAAAAAGGTATTTGTTTAAAGTTTATATGTTTTTTCTTAGGAAAGGTGTCAATGTGATACCAAAAATGAATTCAGCACCCCCGATTTATACGAAAATGATACCAAACATGACCTACCAGCTTCACTAATGTAGATATCAAGATAAAATTGAAAGCCCTAAATAAACTTTCAAGAGCGGATATCTCAAAAACTATTCAAGATATGGTAAAACTTGACTGAATAAAACTTGTAACAAATTTTATCAGCTTTTGGTTTGTCCTAGTAGTCATGTCGCTAAGACGCAAAGTTTCCAAGATATAAGTGAAAAACCGAAAAATGAGACCTTCTTTCCCCCCTCTACCCCCCAGCATCGGGGCTACGGCCGGGGACTTTTGATATGTTCACCGCCTAACTAGTCCAAACAAAGTTACGTAGTCAAAAATTGTGTTCCTAGCATTTCCCTCTATAACTTCTTATTGCTTGGCCTATAGGTACAGAAGACTCACTCTAACAAAACGCGTCTGTCACGATCAGCACAGATATGGCCGCTAGGTGGCGAAAGCGCCACGCGCGGCTTATGACAAACCCCAAAATTGGGGTCGAACGGATGTACTTTTAGTTACCTGTAGCAAAGTGACGAAATCGCGGAGTGAGTCACGCCTGCCCCGGGACAAAGAACCAGTATTTTGCGCCATGAGCTGATGTTTTGACAACAAACCGTGGAGGCGGAACGTGAATCTCGCGACCTATACTCATGAATTTTTCTTTTTTTTTCTTCGTGTGACGTAATTTTATTTTATTTTTTTATCTTACGGCGCTTACGACGTTTTGGTCGCGTGCTACAGGTTTTGATTGTGAAAGTTTCATTGTTTTTTGTTTGGCATGGCTTCTCCATAGTAATAATACTTAACTCAATGTCGCCATACAATCTAAAGGCCCCTGTACACAATGGGCCAGCGTGGGCCAGTTTGGGGGGATTTATGCGTTAGAGGGAGCAAGTGATATTGCTATCTCATTCTACCGCATGGCTGCGTCCCTTGGAGTGGCCGGCGCTGGCCCATTGTGTACAGGGACCTAAAGTGACGCTTGCAACGTCGTAAAATGAGAGAGTAATGTTCGATTGTATGGGTCAACGTCTAGCGGTGGGCTCGTGTGACCCTTAAATTCTTTGTACAGATGTATAGTTCATTTTTTTAGCATTAGAAATAAGGTAAACAATCTTGATGTGTCTTTTAATTGAAAAACACATTTTACAAATAAATAACGGCAAATATGTAACAATTATGAATCTAATACGATCATTAATATTCTTCTGCTTTCATAAGTAATAGTTACTAATTTTCAAAAAACGTTTTTCAATTAAGATCGCTTACCTTCTCTCAAGTTCTTTCTAATGCTAAAACAAAACGAACTATAGTGCATATTTTTCCCGGAAACATTTGTATTTGTCATGCTACTTCAGTCAACGTCAGTACTTTTTGTACCGAGACTGACTGAAATAGCAAGACACGTCCGTACGTTACCGTGAAAAAACGATGGAAAATAATTATGCACTACGTCTATATAAAACTATTTATGTAAAGAGTAACCGAAAAGACATACCCATACCGTATGGAAAAAAAGACGAATAAGCCACCATTATTAGATCAATTATGATATTTTAGTTTTAAACAATGTGGTCTACTCACTTGCTTTTGGTAACTGTAACTAGCTACCAGCTGTCACCCTTATTTTATTATAATAATAGAGGTCACTGAAAAATATCAAGCAAGTGAGTAGTTTGTCAAAGGACTGTCTCATTTCAATCATAGACAGAGAGAATCATACTATCTTTGTCTTACACCAGTACCAGCCAAAAGAAAAGGATATAGTTTTCCTGGTTCTTACTGACTGACAGACAGTAAGACATTGGCCATTTATATGGCTCAAAATTGAGAGAGAAGTTATATTACATGATTTACATGTTATCAACTCGCTGAACACAATGTAGTATTAATACTATTAATGTAACAAGTATTGAAGTCAATGTATAAGTATGTCGGCGACCGATCGTAAGATCAGGCATATCGTGAAACGTGAAAATCTTTGACTCGTTCCATGAGTCGACGGAGCCCCGCTACGCGGGCCTATTTCTGGGCAGTTTGCCCTTCGGGCATCTGAAGCAACCTAACGAAGCTATCCTGCCTATATATTGGTTTAATGATAATGTGACTATCGTCAAAACATTACACAGGAACATTATGATCTGCCTGATCTTACGATCGGCCGCCGACATATTACAAATAGGGTAAACCTACCTATCGTGGACACGTATTACTGTAATATAAAATGGATAATTTAATATGCAATGTTTTATTATGTCAATAATTATTTTGTCACTGTATTATTGTCATGGACTCGCACATTTAGAAATGTCTTAGAGTCCGTCTAAGCTAATTTTGCACCGAATTGAACAGAACAAAGTGAGGTAGTGTCATTATGATCATTATAAACGTTATATTTTCATATAGATATGAAATTTTTGCCCAAAACTTGTTTTCGTTTGGCGTGTCGATGTACCATCGCCCACACTTGGCTGTACATCGGTGGACCTTATGTATGTTGTAATAAGGTCCACCGGTGTACAGTCATCTTGGCTAGGCATCAGATGTGTACAACACGTTTACTAGAGTCAGACCAAGAAAAGTCTGCAGCGGATTTGATAGCCCACGCAGTGCAAGTATTATTTTAAACGTCAAACTTCTATGAAATTATGACGTATAAATAACACTGCCACTGCGAGGGCTATCAAAATCGCTGCAGACTTTTCGTGGCTTAACTCTAATTTGGGGTTTTTCTCCAATAACTATATTATTGGTCTTATGGCTATAATGACAACTTAGGAACTTAGATGGTTGTATCAATTTATTTAGTTAGATCAGGTAGAATAATTAGATGTAATACTATGAATTATTGTAATTAATTGATAAATAAATATTAAAATATTTAATAAACAAGACTTTTAATTACATATCTCCTGTTCCTGTATTGTAAGGTGCGGGTGGGGGGTGGGGGGTCAGCATTTGGACTGCGGGGTAATTTATCCGTATGACACAATTTGAACAGGATTTTACAGTTTCAAGGTTATTAATTCAGAAGCAATACGAAGGGTTAAGCCACAATTAGGTAATTTATAATGACAAAATAACATAAATAAAAAACAGATGAAACGTTGAACAAATTTTATTAAGACTGTATTACACCAATAAAACAACCTTAGCACTAATGTATTTACAGTAATAAAATAGTTTTAATGAAGTTTCGTTTAGGATAGAAAAATTAACGTAATATATGCTGGTGAGTTATAGGATGGCGGGTTATAATATAT
This sequence comes from Cydia fagiglandana, assembly GCF_963556715.1. Lineage (NCBI taxonomy): Eukaryota > Metazoa > Arthropoda > Insecta > Lepidoptera > Tortricidae > Cydia > Cydia fagiglandana. Next base: position 7,478,009 of record NC_085959.1, read on the forward strand.
ACATATGTTTTCGCGATGTTTTTCTATCGAGCCAACTTTAAAGTGTTAATTGGACTCTGCCCTTGTAAATATAGTCTATTTTTCGTTTACAGTACATATGGTGCTACTTTACCGCACTAGGGCGATAATTAGCATATTACCTACGTAACTATGTCGAACATTTAAAGGGCCATATGTACTGTAAAACGTACGATACATGTGCGAATAGATAATTCGCAACTCGTGTCGATGTAAAACACTGACTTCGGTCGTGTTTTAATCTATGCCACTCGCTGCGAATTTCCTATTTTGCGCACTTGTATTATTATAGTGTAGTATTATCAGAGTATTATGGCATTTGCCCTTGATTGAGATGGGTATAAAGAATCACAATAAAAACTACAATTTTGCGTTAGCTCCAGATGGATATAAGTAATTTGTAGTAAGTACCTACACAATACAGTCATATATGTATATATGTACGTAGGTATACATACACCCGCCGTGTTAAGGCTCACAAAACAGAAGGTATTGAGGAATATCACAATTAGAGAAGCATTCGCGCTACCAGTGTTGAAAAAAGAAATAAAAATAAATGTGAAAAAAGCTATGTACTTTTGTGATAACTGGTAGCACAACGTTACTTTTGTGCTATTTTGCAATTAATACTATAGTATTTAAGTAAATTTAATTATAAACGACTCACCAAACAATTCTCTGTATAATTCCGATGTCCTAAATTTATACACCTATTATTATGTTTTTTTTGGAATTGATTAGTTTTTTTATACGGGTTATGCTAATGTATATCATGGTATGTAGATTTCTGTACATGATCATTTTACAGCAAAATGTAAATCTTTGTTAATTACCTCAATTGATTGAAGACATCTTAAATGTACAATTGTAGTGCATAATTGTATTCCATCGTATTTTCTCGAAAACGTTCGTATTTGTCTTGTAAAAGTCAACCTCAGTACTTTTTGTACTGATGATGATTTTGTACAAATTAGTACGCTTCCGTGAACATACGATGGAAAATAATTATGCACTACAACTGTGTTTCTATAGGAACCGTGCGCGTTTTAGGGTCTGCCATCTTGTGGCCTGAATCGGAAACATATGTGCACATGTATGTACATAGCCAAAGCAAGTGCTACCATCTACCGTTCTCGTCGGTACGTTTCCTTGTGCATAGTAGGTTCTATCAACTTGTGGGCTACATCGGAAGCATAAACGTCACATTTATGCCTCGCGCCATAAATCTGACGGCTCCTATTCTGCCCCCTATAGCCTCTAGCCGCCCATACGTCAAACCTTGCCAAACACAAAGTTCAAATTAGAATGGAACAGAAGACCTTTTTACAGGTCTCTGGGCGGCTAGAGGATAGTTCATGCACGGGCCTATACTGATGAATTGACAATCGGCGCTCAGGATAGTTTTAAAAATACGCTGTCGTAAAAAATCATAAAAAAGAACACACACTAATAAGGACATAATTGTAAGACCGGTTCTGTCCAAAATAAATTTACATCATATCTTCACAGGCATACGCTTATTTACAACAATATAACTAAAAATATCCTCTACGACTACAGTAAATTTTGTTCTAATGATTGAAATAAAAAATCGACCTATTTAAAAATATGTCAATTTCTGATAACACTAGTATTTAATTTACTATAGTAACGGTATATCGTAGTGTTAGCTAAAAGAATGTTGATATTTAGATTTGGTATTTTGTTTGACACTGGGCTACATGCATAAAAAATATTTTTCAATAAACACATTTAACAATACCAATATAATCCAAAAATGTGATACACGCAATTTATTGTGAATAGTTTAAAAACGTAAAATTGTAATACATATATTCTTTGTATACCCTAATGTATATTAAAGATTTTTATTGGTTCTTTGTTATGACGAGAAATAAAAGTATGGTAACGCATTTTATTACGGCGTAAATAACGAAAAACTTATTTTTTAATACAGTTGCTCAAAAAGTGCTACTTTACGTAGCTGTTTAGCGTGCGGAAAGTTGGTTATCTCGAACTAGTGCTTTTTACTTTACCAATTTTTTTAAATTTATACTTGTTCCAATTCACGACTACTTATTGATGAGTGTTAATATTAGTTTCCTTTAAACGTCGTAATCAGCATAAAAACCTACCGTTAATGTAAGAATACGAAAAATATTACATATTTCATATTTAATTACTTACCTCTTCATCATTATAACACGTTTATTTTTTAATATTCAATATTGAAAATTCCGTTCTTAATAAGTTGACTGAATGGAACGGAATAGCTGCCAAACGTCCATAGATATAATATACTTAAAGACGACGTCTAACCGAGCTGTCACTGTTACCACTTTTGTTTAGTGTACGATTAACAATGTTTTTCTTATTTTTTCGCAACTGTATTGAAAAACGTCGTTCGATACACGTGCGGAAATGTCATTCTTCACTCGTCCCGAGTCTTGCCACTCGCCTGCGGCTCGTGGCAAGATATCTCGGTACTCGTGAAGTAATGACATACCTTCCGCACTAGCATCGAAATGTACTATTACAGTCCTATTTTCCCCGCACTAGTGCGTAAAATAGCACTTTTCGTGCGTATGTCAAAAGTTTAAAGGGCCATATGTACTGTAAAACGTTGTACGTTACACGTGCGAATAGATAATTCACAACTCGTGTCGATTAAAAACACTCCCTTCGGTCGTATTTTAATTTATCGCCACTCGTTACGAATTTCTTTTCTCCGCACTTGTATCGTAAATAACTATTTCATAATTCATTTACATACACTTCGGCGCAGCCGTTAGTGCTGTGACGTCACAGGGTGCGCTTTCTTACTCATTGCGCGCGCTATATTAGTATATTTATGTAGTAATTTAGAAGTTTGCGTGTTGCAATAGCTACAGATGTACCTAGTGTGCATCATTATTTTCCATCGTATTTTCACGGAAACGTACGAACGTTTCTTGCTATTTCAGTCTCGGTACAAAAAGTACTGAGGTTGACTGAAGTAGCTTGACCAATTGCGACTACTTTGAAAAATAAAAACTCGTATCTTTTTCTGTTAATTAAAAGAAAAAGCGGCCAAGTGCGAGTCGGACTCGCCCATGAAGGGCTCCGTAGCAGCAAGTAACATAATAAAATAGCGGTTTACGATTTATGACGACTAAAAAAAACTGATAGAGTGGAGGCAGATCTCCGTGAGCTCGGAGTCGGCGAAAGCTGGCGGGATACCGCCCCTGACCGATCAAAGTGGCGTGCTCTTGTGTTGGAGGCCAAGACTCATTTTGGGTCATCGCGCCAACCAAGTAAGTAAGTAAAAAAAAAACTACTTACTAGATCTCGTTCAAACCAATTTTCGGTGGAAGTTTGCATGGTAATGTATATCATATATTTTTTTAGGGTTCCGTACCCAAGGGTAAAATGGGACCCTATTACTAATACTTCGCTGTCCGTCCGTCCGTCCGTCCGTCTGTCTGTCACCAGGCTGTATCTCACGAACCGTGATAGCTAGACAGTTGAAATTTTCACAGATGATGTATTTCTGTTGCCGCTATAACAGCAAATACTAAAAACAGAATAAAATAAAGATTTAAGTGGGGCTCCCATACAGCAAACGTGATTTTTGACCAAAGTTAAGCAACGTCGGGCGTGGTCAGTACTTGGATGGGTGACCGTTTACTTTTTGCATTTTTTTCGGTTTTTTTTTTTGCTTTATGGTACGGAACCCTTCGTGCGCGAGTCGGACTCGCACTTGCCCGGTTTTTTAGTTTTATCATTCTCTTATTTTAGAAGTTACAGGGGGGGAACACACATTTTACCACTTTGGAAGTGTCTCTCGCGCAAACTATTCAGTTTAGAAAAAAATGATATTAGAAAATTCAATATCATTTTTGAAGACCTATCCATAGATCAAAAAAAAAATTTAAGTTTCTGTTCTAAGTATCGGGGACCCCCTAAATTTATTGTTCTTCGTCTATTTTTGTGTAAAAATCTTAATGCGGTTCACAGAATACATCTGCTTACCAAGTTTCAACAGTATAGTTCTTATAGTTTCGGAAAAAAGTGGCTGTGACATACGGACGGACAGACAGACAGACATAACGAATCTATAAGGGTTCCGTTTTTTGCCATTTGGCTACGGAACCCTAAAAACGTGGTAACTATGTATGGGATGCATACAGAGTTACTGCGTTTTATCTTTGAGAAGCAGTGCGGTAAACGAGATTTTTTCAAAGTGGTGACGAAATACGAACGTTTCCGAGAAAATACGATGGCAAACAATTATGCACTACATCTGTAGCAGGTTTATTAGAAACATTTGAATATCTCGGGGGTAGATTCGATCGAAAAATTCATGCATGTAGCTAATTTGGCATCCAATGATTCGACCCTTTAAGTGCCCATCAACGTGCACACTAGCGCCACTGCTAAATAATCATGATTAAGATTATTTAAATTTTCAAATATCACCAAGAGGTATGAATTGATTTATTAAACTCATATTATTTATACAGTATCTTTATAAAATTTGCAGATTATACTCAAAAACTGCAGTTCAAAATTGTTAATGTTCCATACCATATTTATTTTTGCGATAAATTTTCCGAACTCTGGTTATAATGATATTATAATGTTTTAAACTTTCGCGTTTTGAATACATATTAACTCACATTATAGACGGGTCTAACGCGAATTATATTCAATTACCTTTATTTACCGACGTTTCGACACAGGTTTCACTGGTCGTGGTCGCGGCTGACTGATTGTCCCAGCAAAATGTCAAAACAGAGATTTGTGCATCTACCCGACGAAAAGTGTATGGAAAAGTTTGGGGTAGACATCACATTTTCAAACCACCCACCACACATAATGTTAATTATTGTCAATAGTCCGACACGCAACACTCACAATATCCACGCACCCGTCCGAAGATAGATCCTTTGGCTTTAGCTTCTGTATCACTGGTTCCCAAGTTGGCGATAAGTTGAAACCATCCTCCCTATTAAAATTCCTGGGGTGTTTCTTGATTTCAATTGCTTCTCGCACAACTCGAGGATAATAATGGCGTTCAGTGGAGACAGTTGTCTCCACTGAACGCCATTATTCAATCTTTGTTTTGACATTTTGCTGGGACAATCAGTCAGCCGCGACCACGACCAGTGAAACCTGTGTCGAAACGTCGGTAAATAAAGGTAATTGAATATAATTCGCGTTAGACCCGTCTATAATGTGAGTTAATAGATATTATAATGGTTATTTAGGGTAAATCATTGGGCAATTAACATATACAGCGTGTTTATTTTATTGTAATAATGTTGCTTAGTATGACCTATATATTCACCCCATAAATTATTGCGGGTGACTAAATAAATAAACACTCTGTACAGCAAGTCTTGCGGTACCAACATCCTCAAAGCACACTCTAATTCATAATTATTTACACAATCATACAAATTAATACTAAGTTAATATTTGGTAACGGAAGTACATTTTTACTAGCTATTCGGTAGCGTCCCTTCATAAAACAACATCATAAGTTTTTCCAAGAAACTAACAAATTTTGGGTTAATTCGACTCAGAATCACGAGAACAATTGATAAAAAGTAATAGAAAGATGTCCCCAAGTTTTTCATACAAATTGTAGGTGTCAGTTGTTTTGTGACGGTCCAGACAAAATGTAAGTGTAATTGCGTCACAAAACGGTCAATTTTTGCGAACACTTTTTTTTCTTTTTAAATTGATCGTCAAGTTATTCTGAGTAGAATTAACCCATATATGTATATAGTTTTCGAAAAAAAGTAAACGATCACTTTTTTGAAAAATGCCCATGACTGAATATGGAAATGCCACTAATATTTTGGGGGTTTGACGTTTACGGTGGCGCTTCCACATTCCGTCGCTTGCCATTGCCACGTCGGTGCAGACCTATCCTTATTAATAAAACTTTACAAGCCTCAATTAGTTCATTTATAGTCTCTCCCTTTCTTTTATTAATTAGTTAAAAAAATTATATTTCATAATTAGAAATTAAATGTTAATCGTTTTCAAAAATATTTAGCTTTTTCATAAAATTATATATTTCATTCCTTATACTTTTGAACTCCACTCCTATCGTGCGCGGCGCGTCATCTTGAACCTTGTTGTAATGCACGAAGGTTGATATTGGGCTGTAGCCGCGTGCGTCAGTTCACGTCTTTGGCGGTCATAATAGCTAATTGAGACTTATAACGCCTTCAGCCCGGTTCATAGTCTAATAAAACATGGTCTTCTCTTGCCAGAGTGACACAAGCCTACGTCACAATAACATTGCCACTTTATATAGCATATTATTATACAGTGTGGAAAGATAAGTCGGGCCCTGGAGGGAAACTACCTTAAATCCTTCAGCTGGCTCATTTTACTTAAAAGAGACATTTCTTATTTTTAAAAAGAAACAAAACTGCATTCAAAGATTTTCCAAAACTCGCTTGCCTCGCCCGGGACTCGAACCGACTGAAAATTCCAAAAAATAAACACTCGCAATTTTATTCTACTAGTCGATACAGTTAATGTTAATGATAACATTTCTCCAAAAAACATTAGGTCTTACATTCGCCTGTCGTATAAAATATCCATAAAATCTAATATTTAGTACTCAAGATTTTTTTAGACAAGCCAAATTGAAGAAAAAAAGAAAAATCTTTAAATGCAGTTTTGTTTCTTTTTAAAAATAAAGGAATGTCTCCTTTAACCACTCAACCGTCCGGCCCGCGAGACTGTTTTCCTGTCAACCGTCCGGGTTTTTTTAGCGACGCACGCCCCGCGCAGCGTATTCACAAATTTCTACAAAAATTATGACTACACTGCCATCTAATTTTTTTTAGAGCTAACTATTTAGTTAGGCTACGTTGTCGCATCAAGAGAATAGTAAATAATGCCGAAATATTCCGTTAGATGGCTTTGAAATCAATTCTTCCTTCCACCCCTTTGGATAGTAAGGTTCCCGCGGACGGTTAAGAGCATATTTTTTTCGGATACTATGCTATCGTCGGACGGTCGGTGGTTAAGTAAAATGAGTCAGCTTAAGGATTTAAGGTAGTTTCCCTCCAGGGCCCGACATATCTTTCCACACTGTATAGCGCTGTCGCATGATGACGTAGGCTTGTGTCAGTCACGTGGTCGGAAGAGAGTGCCAAGCGGTGTATATTATTATACCATGGCCCGGTTCTAACATCAGGAGCCCTTTAACTTTGGCCCTACACTCAATCTTAAATAACTGTGCCTAATCCAGGTAAGTGTGCGTGTATTTGAACCAGCTGGAAATCGGTTAAACATTTATCCTTCGAGCGTTTTCACATTATCCTATCCGATATTAGGTCTGGTAGCGGTATAAACGTCCGTATTCTGACAGAAGTCACGGTTGTTAGGGCTTGTAGTGAAGCCGCTTTTCTGGCAGGAGCTTAGATCTGGCAGTGTTATAAATATATCCGTATTCTGACAGTTGTCACTGTTGTCAGGGCTTGTAGTGAAGCCCCTATTCTGGCAGGGGCGGGCTTTGTCATCTCCGTCGTAGGACACTCGGGCGAAGCCTCTCCAGATTAGGCTCTGTGGATAACAAAGTATTATTAGTTATTTTTCATTTCTCTGTGCATATAGTGATACTGTACTACTAAAAAAAACCCTACGCCTTAAGCCAAAAAAATAAATTTTATGCTAAAAATGCCTTAAATCAGTTTGGAAAAGTGGACCAAAGAACTGTGGACCGATTTCTATAAAACAGCTAAGAACTACGCAAGGAATCTCGCTTTCACATCGATATCGGTCCATGCTGGTAGAGCATGATCTTTCAAATCCCAAGTTTTTATTTCGGCAGTACATGGAGCCGGGGTGCCAATAAAGTGAGACCCACCTCGCTATTGGTGCTGGCTCTCCACGATGAGCATGATGCACTGGTGCTGGTCGTGGATGGTGGGCACGGAGCGGAGACACTCAATAAAGTGAGACCCACCTCGCTATTGGTGCTGGCTCTCCACGATGAGCATGATGGACTGGTGCTGGTCGTGGATGGTGGGCACGGAGCGGAGACACTCAATAAAGTGAGACCCACCTCGCTATTGGTGCTGGCTCTCCACGATGAGCATGATGGACTGGTGCTGGTTGTGGATGGTGGGCACGGAGCGGAGACACTCAATAAAGTGAGACCCACCTCGCTATTGGTGCTGGCTCTCCACGATGAGCATGATGGACTGGTGCTGGTCGTGGATGGTGGGCACGGAGCGGAGACACTCGATCTGGTGGGAGGCCCAGTCTTTCTTCTGGCAGTAGGTGGAGCAGTAGGGGGTGCGCCGGCACAGCGAGCACTCTGCTGACGCCTCGCGATTGCAGTTTGCACACTGGGGATAAATGGGGCATTATCTATGAAAAGGGACCTTATTGTCGATTGCACTTACACCGCACAACGTCACAAATAAAACTATCGTTTATCATATGTATAAACTTGTAACAACGTAAAAAAAAAAAGTGAAGCTCATTCTATGATCAGTTGTAGAAACTTTATGACACGCCATTATGTGGGGGTTTTCAGAAAAAATAACACCAAGTACTTTTTTTTCGAAAAACCATCTACTTTTGAGTTGTTTAGACTCAAAATCACGGGTACTATTGAATGAGATAAAGAAAAAAGTGTCCGTAATATTTCATACAAATCTTGGCGTCAGTTTTATGTGGGTCCATACAAAATGTATGTGAAAATGCGTCAAAAAACTGTCTTTTGCTAGACTATTTTTTTAATCGATAGTCCTCGTGATTCCGAGTAGAATTAATCAAAAATTTGAAGGATTTTCGAAAAAAAGTAAACGGTACACTTTTAAGTGAAATGCCCATGTTCAGAACAGCTACCTTCTTAGATTCAGCGTCGTCAGCGCTATGTAGCGCCGCATCGGCATGCTCCACCGCGTGCAACAAGGCCCCGGCCCTTTCCTGTTCTATCCGCGCGAGCTGCCGCGCGGAGACTCCCCTGACGTCCTCCACACACTGCTTCAACTCGGTCGCTAGTCGCGACAGTGTCGACCCGATGTCGTCGAGACGCTTTAGCACGCCACTCATGTCTGGTAGATCTAGCGGTCAGAATAAGGCACTTAAGGTAAGGTATAACGTCTAAAATATAGTAAATGGTCTTTGTTACTAAAACAAAGTACTGTTGTAGTAGATTATTATTTTCCATCGTATTTTCAGGGAAATTACGAACTTATCTTGCTATTTCAGTCAGTCTCACTACAAAAAGTACTGAAGTTGATTGAAGTAGCATGACAAATACGAGAAAATACGATGGAAAACAATTATGTACTACCTACATCTGTAACACAGAAAATACAAATAGAATAAGAACGCTAAGCATGAAGAAAATTGTGCATTGACCTGCCTATTCTGATCTCTTTCGCACGCGCATAATTATATTACTGTTCCGCTCGCACACTGGCATTGGCCGTCGGCAAAAAAGCCATTAGCTTGGCACCATTTGTATTACATACCACGCATTTTCATGCAGGGACAAAGGCATTAAGGTAGTGTATAAATATTTCTGGCCCTTTATTCGTATCAATAATTTAGACCTTGACTGTAGGTACTTTTGTGTTTACCCTTATCAAATTTAAATAAAATTCTTATGACTCTTATAAAACACGCAATGCAAAAGAATTCGCTTTGACGTTTGCTAATTCGCTTTGCCTTCTTGCCTGAATCAAGAAATAACTTCAAGGTTATTATATTACAATTTTTACTAAGTGGCCCCCATTTTTAAAATTCATTTATTTACGTTACATGTCCATCTTTGGGTCACTAATTTACATGTGTTCCAAATTTCAACTTAATTGGTCCAGTAGTTTCCGAGAAAATAGGCTGTGACAGACAGTAGCACGAGTGATCTTATAGGGGTTCCGTTTTTTCCTTTTGAGGTACGGAACCTTAAAAAAGGACGCAGTTAATTCGCTAATTGGTTCAATGATGAAAAAATCGCAATGCACAGTAATTATATTACTACTTCTTACTATTATTAGCATCGCGTGGCATTTATTTAATTATACGTTTATTCGTTTGGAACTTGCCGAATATTACACGACAAAAAATTTATCTGCCCACTTTCCAACTGATAAATTTGTCGACCCACTTTCCAACTGATAAAATAAAATATCGCAAAGTTAAATTTCGCATTAATCGATTGGTAATTCGCAGAAGCATTCGTTTGTAAAATAGCATTTAAATGATAATTATGATAATAAATAACAATTCACAAATTATATTCGCTTTAAAAGGAAAACATTGCTCAGTTTTACAAAATTACCTACTACATATCGTCGGGTGACAAGCAAAAGTCACTATGTACTATCAAAAATAAGACCGAAGTGATCCCATAAGTGTTCCGTGAACAAAGTTTTGTACGGAACACTAATAAAGTAACAATGCACTTTATTACACTTGTAATACGGTTTATAGTCCAATAATTTCAATGGTGTTAGTTAGTGACTTTTGCTTGTCACCCGACGATCTACTTTAGATATAATTAATAAAATACATTATATTTTGATATAACAGCAAAAGAAAGAAATAAATGGAAAGCTATACTCGCGGACGGTCTAGAACGCAAAAAAATGACTAGTGTAAAATTTTGCCTATATCCCTTATAGTCTATTATATTTTTATATCACTAGGGTAGGTTAGGTTCGATAGTTATCCTCGAATGGCCGAAGGCCAAACAGCACAGAATAGGAGCCCCGCGATAGCCAACTCAAAATTGTATTTGATTACTTTGCCTCACATGTGAATAAAATGCAACTTTGCTAACAGTTTTTGAACTGCAAAGTAAGCCTTATGAGCTGGTGTGGTGATAAGTTAGTTACCATGCCGAGGGAGGGATCTGACAAGCAAAATTTTAAACAAGTATATTTTCACAGTAATTGAGATAAAAGGTAAAACCCGCGCGACGGACAAATCTTCCGTCGCAAGATTCGCGCGGCGCGCCATAGCCCCCTTCTCATTTCATGGTTTTGCCCCCTCTTATGGCTCCTCTACACGATGGGCCAGCGCCGGCCACTCCAAGGGACGCAGCCATGCGGTAGAATGAGATAGCAATATCACATGCTCCCTCTAAGACATAAATGCTTCCCTTGGAGTGGGCGGCGTTGGCCCATCGTGTAGAGGAGCCATTAAATGCTACTGTAGATAACACTCACTGGCAGTAGGATCGTTGCTCGCGTCCGGCGCCTCCAGCAGATGATAGTCCGCATTACTCTCCAAGCCCTCCGCTATGGTCTGCCAGGCCTCCTTCGAGTGGCTGTTGTTGCTTGTGTTGTGTATGTTGTCCATGTCGCTGTCCCCGAGACTGCTGTCTCGCTTTATCTTGGGCTTCTTCTCGGTGCCCTCATCTTGGTTGCGTCTCCGTCGCTTGTAGGGTGTGAAGAGACGGACTGGGCCCATAGCTGGAACAGTAAAGTAGTATTTAGTTGGTGGTTTATAACTTTATAGACTCGAAAAAACCGGTAAATTGTGTTGAATTGGAAAGGTGCACAAATTATCGGGTGACAAGCAAAACTCACTAAGTACTATTAAAAAAATTAAAGTAACAATGCACTTTATTACACTCGTAACATGGTTTATTGTCCAATAATTTCAATGATGTTAGTTAGTGACTTTTGCTTGTCACCCGATGAAATAGGGTTGCAACCCGTATCCGAAAGGTATGAAATTATATGGCACTGGATGCAGAAAATCCAGATCCATGAATGTTTCCTTGCATTTCAAATCCGTGCAAACCCTATGCACAAAACTTTATGTGATCGCGCAATCAGTTGTGAGAAAAACGAGAAAGAATACAGCATAGAATAATGATTATAAAACGCCAAATTATAAAAACTTTCTACCAAATTTTGCTTAGGCGAAGTTGGGCACCAACGGCGAAGTTAGGACTCACTATGATACTTCTGCCAACCTTGATTATCAATGAATTGCAATATTAATAGCGGAGTTTGCTTATCAAGTTGTACATGAGATCACAATAAATGAAATAATAAAAACCCTGGTTCTCTATCAGAAAAAATTTGTCAGTGCAATCATGTTTTGATTTAGTAAATGCTACTTATTTATCACCATTTTACTTGTACTTTGATTCATTTGCTATAAGGGCCGGTACAGACAGATTGCAACCTGACTGCACCTGCCCGTAGTTTTGTAGAAAGTGACCAACTTTTTATTTTTGTAAAAGTGACTTACACGCTGACTTTACAGTAGCTTTGGTCGCTTTCTGCGTTGATAAAAAAATTGAGTTGGTCATTTTCTACATAACTACGGTCAACTGTTGTGTGACAAAATGCAGTATCGTCCCTTTGAGGCTAAATATTTTACAGAAGAGGGACCAACCTATTACCCATATTCTTTTAATTTTAGTAATTCTAAGTTGTTAGAATACTTGTTAGTTTCTAGGTTTCACATCAATAAGCTTGCAGGCATATTTTACCAATGTCACTTAGGAATGCTACTTTTTTGATTTCAGTAGTATTTTTAAAAAACACTCTAAATGCTCCAAAAGCAAACAATCTGGTAGTCTCCTAACAACTTACAGAACAGACTACGACTCTCCAAGTGTTCAATTCTGTTGTGTAAGTTGTTAGAATACTTATAAGTTTGTAGGCTTGACATATTGACTAATGTGCAACTGGTGAACCACAACTGACCGGACTGATCGTCGCAGCAGGCGCCGCAGGTGCAGCTGGTCGCGTGCGGCGTCAGCACGCCCTCATCTATCAGCGCCTGGATGCTCCTCCCGCCGAACCTTATCGAGCGCTTCCAGTCCTTGCTCGACGCCCGCCCGCACAACGCCTCGAACTCGCTCGGCGTGTACCACTCCAGTCCGTACTTGATACACCTCCCGCGGCCTCCCGACCCGAACCGCTGCTTGTGCAACTCTGCAGACGTATTTTTACACCGCACCGGCAGAATGGGCATGTTCGCCGTCTCTGCCCACGAGCGCGCGCTCGCTCGCGCTGGCGCCTGGGAACCCTCATCGTGCCGCGGCGACGGCGGGTTCTGTATCACTATATGTGTCGCTTTTATATCCTCTGTCACCGGCCCGCCTGATATGAAGCCGTTATCAACGCAGAGCATCGGCTTAAAATGCCCCGGCAGCTGGTCAGATGTGATCACATTGAAGGTCGTTCCCGTTATAAGAGTCCCGACTGGTAGGGAGACGGGCACGGTCACCACGCCGTTGGAATCGGCGAGACGGGCCGCTTTGAGCGCGCCGCCGTCGCGCTCCAGCCTCTCGACTTCGCGCTCGCTCGCCGCCGCCAGTGGATCGGGCTCGGTCACTTCGGTAATGTCCGGCATAACGACGTCTACCGAACCCCTGTTCTCCGCCATCGCCGAACGCCGCCCACCCGATACTCCCCGACAGCCTCTGCACTTAATTATCGAAGCACATCAACGTTTTAACGAATTATTTGCACTCCGGATGGAAAAATGAACTTCGCTCAGCCACAGTCCGCCATAATTAATCGAAATATGAAAACATTTCACACACGTACGCTCCGAGGTTATGGCGGCAAATTCGAAATTCGATTGTAATCACTTTAGACAGGAGGAAGCAGCCTATTTATTGTAGTACGATAATAGTACAGTTCCAAATACTTGTAAACTTGCATGACAATCATAATTTCTGAAAACTAAATCAATATTATATTTACACTACTCTCTGCTTTGAGTGCTTTGCAAACCATTGCAAACAGTAGGTGTTGTGTTTAGTGATCATAAACACAGTTGATTGGTCATAATTATTTTCTGTTTTATATGACAGTAGCCCAGAATAGTTTTACAGAGTAATTTACTTAGTTAAATTTACAGATATTATAATAAGTCCTAAATTAATTTCTCATTTATTTTTATAGGTAACGATTATTGCGAACGCATCTCAAACTAAATTATTGATTTTTTGAACGCCATGTTCTTACGCAATATTAACCGACCAAATTGGGCAGGGCAGCGTTAAATGCCGCTCATGTATAGATGATACATACATTTGAATTCTGCTGGCATACACGCGTTAGCTTCCCGTTTTACGACACACGTATCTGCCAAACAAAATAATAATAAAGGAGGGAAATATTCAAATATATTATGGTATTTGCTAGTTATCTCCTTATTTTTCGTTAAATATCATGTAAGAATGTTTTGTGTATTGTTTTATTGAGAAAATGTGAATGTTTTGTTTATAACACCGGACAGGTAGTCAAGTGTCGTTAGAAGTTTAATCGAAAAGAAAATTAAAATGGATGAGTTGCGGTCGAAACATAAGTCGCTGCACAATGCCGCTCACCACATCGCCTTGGAGTGTATCAATCCTCAGGTACATTACATTTTAATATGTACACATATATATTTACAAACTTATAATTAATGAAAACTATAAATGTAGGTTCGTTCAAAAATCTACCTGCCTGCTACCTGCGCACTTTTCAATTTATTGACGCTGTTGCGAGTAGAGTGGAATTCAAACACAAAATTAACAGCGTGCTTAAATCCAACAACTACACACCATACACAAACTTTGTTTAATTTTTGTAACAAACATTAATAAAAGCTAGGGAACTTATATTTCTATTATTATTGTGAAGACTACTAAGGCTATTCCTGTCCTTTGTTTTCAGCAATTTGCCAAAAACCTTTTTATTGTTGTTTGTCTAAAAATTCTACATGCTGACAATTTCTACGCTGCATTGCATTATTGTTTACTTCTTATTTTCTTATTCTGCCAAGCAATTCATTACCTTTACAATAGTCTTTCTCAATATATCCTGCGTTTAAACCAGTGGTGGGCAAAGTTACCTTTTCTCTCCCTAATTTAGTCTCTCTTTGATCACAGGTGTAGTAATAATTTTTTTCTTTGGGCTAAAAAAGTGTAATGTATTGTTAGTTTATAATCATGTTATTATTTCCAGAGAATGAATTAGCATAGGAACATGAAGAACAGGTTGTACCCGGAGCATCATGGCCTGCAGACGGATAGAGTACATAATACTTACTAAAACTGTTGTGGCACACGCTTTTAAGAAACATTAACATTATAGTCTGGCCACGCTGAGTTTTCATTTGCTATGTCAAGTATGGCAATAGGCAGGTCTCGTCGCGTGCCTCGGCCCCATTGCCTCGGGCGAGGCACGTCTCCACCAACTGAGCTGTTTCACACGGCAATTTTCTCGCGAGGCTGCTTGCTCTGTGTGGACACGCCTAATCCCATATCTTGTATCCCTTATTATAGCATTGTCTTGGAAATATAGACTTTACAAAAGAGATGCCTGTTTAATATGCATCACTTTGAGTTACTGGATCAAGTTTCTATGTGGTGAAAAATAAGTTTAATCTTACAGATAAAACTTTTTTTTTCTAGAAAGTCTATATTTTATTCACAAGTGTGTTGCACAAAATTAGGATTAATTCTCAAGAGTGACCATGACCATACGTGACCAATTTTACTTGAAGCTAAATGTACAATATTCCAATGTAATTTGTCTGTCTCTTAAAATGTTTTTTTTTTTCGTTCAAAATGGTTTCTTACTGATAGCTGGCTGGATTTAATTTAACTATAGTCTGTGCGGAAAGAGAAGAGTAAGAGCGTAAGGGAACCCATACATTCTACTACTCTTAATTTTCCGCACAGACTCTGCATTGTCTTTAAGGGCGATTCTAGTTATTTAGTGGAATAAAGGATCTATCCTTTCTGATTTTAGTCAGACCAAGAAAAGTCTGCAGCGGATTTGATAGCCCACGCAGTGCAAGTGTTATTCTAACTTCTATGAAATTATGACATTTATAATAACACTTGCACTGCGTGGGCTATCAATTCCGCTGCAGACTTTTCATGGTCCGTCTCTATCCACCAAACCAATGGAAAAAGCCAGAAAGCTAAGTCCTTGACCTTTTGTTCACCATACATATTTTACCTATATACTAAAACTTCACTCACACGCCAGCATTACGGGCGCAAGTATAACATTTATAAGAGAACCATTTTGATCAGCATTTTAGTGTTCAGACTTGTCATTCACCGATTTCGCACACCACTACGCTTCCTACACATGTGTGATACGCACAGGCCTGTTCACAGTGTGTGTTGTCCTACCATGTCTGTGCTCGGAGCAGTCGCACTCGCCGTACCATGTGCACCCGTACCCGAGCCCCGTGCGGCTGCAGCACGCCTTCCAGAGCCAGAATAGCCCCAAGATGTTCCACCCTAAAGGGCTCAAGCCTCATATCGTGAGTATATGGGCCGCCATACACGGACTGCTTTGAGCAGTCAGTGCCAACAGCCTGAAGCGGTCGCCGTTGGGTGATCTGCAGTTTCAATACAAAATCGTCATTCGCAATACACGAACCGCTCAAGCAGTTGCAACTGCTTCGGGCGGTTGGCTGCGCGGTGAAATTTCATCATGCGGTGAAGCTGCAAAAGCAGTCCGTGTATGTTGATCACTGGGTTACTGTTACTGCTCGAGCAGTCCGTGTATGGAGGCTCTATGTTCGTGTATGCTCGAAGCAGTTGCACCCATACGTACCTACAGTTCAGCGTCAATATTAGCGGATGTAACAACGCACCAAAAATAAACTGCCACCCTGAAATATTTTATCCAAAAAGACATACTTAAATCTATATGTCGGAGGCCGATCGTAAAATCAGGCATATCGTGAAATTCCTAGGCATATCGTGAAACGTGAAAATCTTTGACTCGTTCCCTGAGTCGAAGGAGCCCCGCTATTTCTGGACAGTTTGCCCTTCGGGCATCTGAAGCAACCTAACGAACCTATCCTACCTATATATTGGATTAATGTGACAATCGTTAAAACATTACACAGGAACATTACGATCTGCCTGATCTTACGATCGGCCGCCGACATATATACAGTTCGCGTTCAGAAATATTTGTTGCAATGTAATTGTTCTACATATAAATGCATATCTCTTTTTGTTAAGCTATTAGACAATGGTAGACACTTTTGACGCGTTGTTTGATCGGCTACTTTTGATGCTGATGTACCACCACCAGCCTAGTAAGGCTTGACTATATATTGTGAGTACCAAATCACCGGGTGACAAGCAAAAGTCACTAACTAACACCATTGAAATTATTGCACAATAAACCGTGTTACAAGTGTAATAAAGTGCATTGTTACTTTAATTTTTTGATAGTACTTAGTGACTTTTGCTTGTCACCCGACGAAATATTCTCCCCACTTCATGACTACGAGACCATGCCCCGCCAAACACGACCGGCACGCCATTCGCCAGTATAGGTTACCGTCTGAAATAAAACTACGGCGTTAATCCACCAAAATTTTTTTTATGTAGATATTCTGTAAGGTGTAATTCTTTGTCTTTATGTAGCCACTTTCTAACAGTCTTTACTGAAATATGCTTACACATTTTTTTTAACAACGCCTAACACCCGTTCTATCTCCAGGACGGGCGCGCGTACAGCACGCCAAACGACAGCCCGATTCTTGGGCGCGCCCTCTGCCTCACGCCCCGCGGCAGCCCCCTACCGGGCCGAGTCTCGCATCTCAGCGACAAGTTTCAAGACTCGCTCACTCTGGCCTCGGACACGGACGCTCTCGTCGCCAAGATCAGCGCCATGTTCCCTACTGTCAGCGAGACGCATATCAAGATACTGCTGAAGAAGTAAGTATATTTATAGTTCGTTTTTTTTAGCCTTAGAAATAAGGTAAACAATCTTGATGTGTCTTTTAATTGAAAAACACATTTTAAAAATAAGTTACGGCAAATATGTAACAATTATGAATCTAATACGACCGATAATCGTTTTTGATTTTTAAAAAGCGTTTTACAATTAAAAGACATGTTAAGATCGCTTACCTTCTTGAAAGTTCTTTCTAATGCTAAAAAAACGAACTTTAGCAAGAAGCGAGTTGATAATATAGATCAAAAAACTAATACCAGACAGATATATGTAATTTCAATTGTATGGGAGCGGCTTTTTGGCAGTGGGATCTTGAGACTTAAGAAGATCACAAAGTCAGACTTAACTATGATCAGTTGTATAAAATGACTTAAATGACCTTTGCCCAGAGTTTTGGTCCCAACAAGGCGCTACAAAATTCTAGGTACATATCATATTTTGTTTGAAAGGAGCCACTTTATCCTTTGAAGCACAAACTACTCCTATAATGCTTAGATATTTATGGTTTTAGAGCGCCGCAATGACTTTGAATGTTGTATCGAATACGTATATCTTTTCCCCAGATACTACAATCGCGAAGCCGTCGTAATAAGCGCTCTCCAAGTCGAGAAGCATCCCATAACGACCCCGGGACCTCTCACCATGTCCCCCATGGCGGCTCGCATGCAAAAGGGGGCTATGGGGGTCTATTCGGCCCTACAACTCGCCAAGGGAGTGTCAGGCTCCATACACTCTGCTCATTTTACCCCGCTGTCTGGGACACCTCAAGGTAACATTATGAAACAGACTTGAAAAGCCAATCTAACGAGATTGTTTATGTTTTTTCTACACGATGGGCCAACGCCGGCTACTCCAACGGACGCATTTATGCGTTAGAGGGAGCAAGTGATATTGCTATCTCATTCTACCGCATGGCTGCGTCCCTTGGAGTGGTCGGCGTTGGCCCATCGTGTAGAGGAGCCATGACAATGGGAGTGTTTTCCGCCCTGGAGTTGGCTATGGGAAGGAGGAAGGGAGGGTAGGGAGTAGGGTTGTAAAAAAACGGTTTTTTTTCTGACTTGAAAAAAACATGAAAAAAAAACCGTGAAAAAAACCGTTTTTTTCTGGAGTACGTTTATTTTCAAAAGTTGAAAACTCAAAATTTGAAAGGCAGTTAATACTATTATACGGTTGTTTTATTTGTTTTAGACAATTTAATTTAACAACTTTGATTAATAACAACATAAATGAAATCTGTAGTGGTAAGTAGTTATCGACTGTTGGCAACACTAACGCCTCTCGTCGCCGCATCGGGGAATTCAGGAATTCCCCAAAAATTGTTTGTATACTGAACGTTATGGAATTAAAATGTACTTTGTTACTATTGACACAGAGCCTAGTTTCTTTTGTAAGTTATACTTCTCAAATCAAATAATTTTTGGTTACTTATATAAATAAGTCACGAAAAACCGTTATTGTGGCATATTTTTGTTCATCTGAAAAAAAACCTAATTTAGAAAAAAAACCATGGTGCCAGGTTTTTTTCATAAATTTGAAAAGAACATTTGGTTTTTTTTCTATTTGCAACCCTAGTAGGGAGGCCAACTACCAGCCATTTTTTTTTGTTTTTTCTACCTCAATATTGCATTGGTGGGAATCAATTGAAGGGATGTTTACAAAAACAACATAACTGACTACACTGGTTGACACCTGAAACGATTAACAATGTTCTTAAAAATATGTCAACCGCTCTAAGCAGTTATGTTGTTTTTGTAAACATCCCTTCAATTGATTTCATGAAATGATTGCCACATCATAAAAAGATAAATTCTAAGATTGGGCCACGACATTTGAAAAACCGCAATCAAAGTCTGTACAAAGGTGAGTCAGTCCCCCTAAACGTAAATTACTATCAGGTGTCTGGCTTATCTGTGTTATCTCGCAGATATTGATAAAAATAACAAATCTATATTTTTTTTTACATCCAACTGCATAAACTAGTCGGTCTGTTGGGTCAGATTAATTTAGATTTTTTATTGACGCTTAATCCCTAGGTTTATATACTTTCTGATTTCTGAAAGCTTACTTCTGAAGCCCCCTCCACACTCGTGCGCGAATCGCGGCACGAAGCCGCGAACGTGAGTGTGGCGTCGATTTTCGCAGACAGCGGAATCGACTCCACACTCGCGTTCGCGGCTTCGCCCGCGATTCACACGCATAGTCTGGAGGGGGCTTGAGAGAGTTGTGCCCATACAAAAAAATAATCAGGAGAGCCAAATTAACATCATACTAAAATTTCGTGTGATTTAACTGAAACCACTTTTTCCCTATGTTTGTTGCGGGGACCTTTGTATTGAAATGACAGAACGTTATCATCCTAT
The DNA here is from genome assembly GCF_963556715.1 of Cydia fagiglandana. Taxonomy (NCBI): domain Eukaryota; kingdom Metazoa; phylum Arthropoda; class Insecta; order Lepidoptera; family Tortricidae; genus Cydia; species Cydia fagiglandana. The sequence continues at coordinate 7,498,089 of NC_085959.1, forward strand.
TCGAGTTTGAAATATATAATACATGGTTGACAGTTAAGCCTCTTGCAGGGTCTCCGAGCCTGCTGCGGCCAGCGTCCGGAGCCTCCAGCCACTACGGCGCCCGATCAACCAGCAGTCAACCCACGCGGCACCAATCACCGAAGATGAAGCTTAAGTAAGTGAATAGGTGCACAGAATACACACCTTAGGCAAGCGTGGCTCACTCCGCGATTTCGTCGCGTCGCAACAAGTGGCTACATGTACATCCGTCCCACACCAATTGGGTACTTTCCTCTACTTGAAATAAATTATTTCACACCGTGCACGAAATAAAGCATCAGATCATTATTCGAAAAACATAGATAGCAGTTATTTTTAAACACAATTTCTATTTAATAAATCGGATGGAAGTATATAAAGTAGGTGAGTTGACGGTGACGTCACTACACACGTTTTCATATAAATTCCATGTTAGCAAATCGTTTTGACAGTTCTAAAAAAGAAGCTGATTTGACTAGTAGGAAAGTAGCCAATTTTGATGGCTAGCCATATGCTAGGCAATACATGGCAACATTGCCCTAGATAGCAATTTTACCCTAATTGCTACTTTACACTAAATTGCAATTTTACCTAGGACAAAATCGTAATATCTTACCTAAATATGATATGGCAGATACCTGAAGAGCGTATTCCCGAAGGCGGAAGAGACGCTGATTCTGGACGTGCTCGCGAACAAGGACAACAACGTGCAGAAGGCTAGCGAGGAGCTGCTCACCATGGGGTTCACTAAGAAGGCAAGTCGCTCCTAGCCAACATCACTCTCTCTCTCTCTCTCTTCTGAGAGCGTTTTCACATTATCCGATTCGATATCGGATGTCGGAAGGAACGCTGATTCTGGACGTGCTTGCGAACAAGGACAACAACGTGCAGAAGGCTAGCGAGGAGCTGCTCACCATGGGGTTCACTAAGAAGGCAAGTCGCTCCTAGCCAACATCACTCTCTCTCTCTCTCTCTCTTCTGAGAGCGTTTTCACATTATCCGATCCGATATCGGATGTCGGAAGGAACGCTGATTCTGGACGTGCTTGCGAACAAGGACAACAACGTGCAGAAGGCTAGCGAGGAGCTGCTCACCATGGGGTTCACTAAGAAGGCAAGTCGCTCCTAGCCAACATCACTCTCTCTCTCTCTCTCTTCTGAGAGCGTTTTCACATTATCCGATCCGATATCGGATGTCGGAAGGAACGCTGATTCTGGACGTGCTTGCGAACAAGGACAACAACGTGCAGAAGGCTAGCGAGGAGCTGCTCACCATGGGGTTCACTAAGAAGGCAAGTCGCTCCTAGCCAACATCTCTCTCTCTCTCTCTTCTGAGAGCGTTTTCACATTATCCGATCCGATATCGGATGTCGGAAGGAAGTAAAACGTAAGATGTATGTGTTTCTATGTATTTATTCTATATTGTGTATTTCTATATGGTGTTACAATGAAAACAAGTAATATTTTTATTTTCAACAGGAGATTGTCAAGAAAAAAGAAGAAACGCCCCAGCCCGTAAAAAAAGTTGTCACCACCGTGAAAACAGCAGAGGAGAAAAACGAATGTATGTACATTTATTCTTTTTAGAATGAATAAAGCGAAGAGAAAATGTGAATAGCAGTTTTTAAATTAATACGATAGAAAAAAAACACAAAAACAAATTTATTGTCGTGTTTAATTATATACGTTAAAAGGGGTCATCCATTAATTACATCACACGTTTAGGGGGAGGGAGGGGGTCAAGAAAATGTGACATTGGGGAGGGGGGAGACACAAACTTTGTGACGTCACTTTATATTCATCAGTAACCGAAAATTTATTTAAATTATTTTATTCGCTGTACATTTAAATAACAAGTTTTTAAGACGATAATCGTTTTTATTCGTTTAATTTTCTTTCCTAAGCAGTTTTGGGTTATAAAATTACTAATATTTATATCATCAAAAATATTTTGATAAAATATTAATAATACTTAGGTATTTGGCGATTTCGTAGAAAAAATGTGACGTCACACTAGGGGGGAGGGGTTTGCCAAATGTGACCAAGTGTGACAAGGAGGGGGGGAGGGGTCAAAAAACCTAGAAATTCGTGTGACGTAATTAATGGATGACCCCAAACGCCTTTAATCTTATTTTATATTTATATTACAGTAAAGAAGAAACTACAAAAGAAATACAGCTCTGTGGCCGAGCGCGTCATCTCCATAGCGCTCGACAGCGTGGATTACAACGAGGAGCGCGCCGAGCAGATACTGGCCGCTGTACTAACGGAGGAGCCCAAGGTACTATCACTCTCTCACTCATGCATTACCACAATACGAGTGAACAGGATAGCAATACACAGCTCGACAGCGTGGATTACAACGAGGAGCGCGCCGAGCAGATACTGGCCGCTGTACTAACGGAGGAGCCCAAGGTACTATCACTCTCTCACTCATGCATTACCACAATACGAGTGAACAGGATAGCAATACACAGCTCGACGGCGTGGATTACAACGAGGAGCGCGCCGAGCAGATACTGGCCGCTGTACTAACGGAGGAGCCCAAGGTACTATCACTCTCTCACTCATGCATTACCACAATACGAGTGAACAGGATAGCAATACACAGCTCGACGGCGTGGATTACAACGAGGAGCGCGCCGAGCAGATACTGGCCGCTGTACTAACGGAGGAGCCCAAGGTACTATCACTCTCTCACTCATGCATTACCACAATATGAGTGAACAGGATAGCAATACACAGCTCGACAGCGTGGATTACAACGAGGAGCGCGCCGAGCAGATACTGGCCGCTGTACTAACGGAGGAGCCCAAGGTACTATCACTCTCTCACTCATGCATTACCACAATACGAGTGAACAGGATAGCAATACACAGCTCGACGGCGTGGATTACAACGAGGAGCGCGCCGAGCAGATACTGGCCGCTGTACTAACGGAGGAGCCCAAGGTACTATCACTCTCTCACTCATGCATTACCACAATACGAGTGAACAGGATAGCAATACACAGCTCGACGGCGTGGATTACAACGAGGAGCGCGCCGAGCAGATACTGGCCGCTGTACTAACGGAGGAGCCCAAGGTACTATCACTCTCTCACTCATGCATTACCACAATACGAGTGAACAGGATAGCAATACACAGCTCGACGGCGTGGATTACAACGAGGAGCGCGCCGAGCAGATACTGGCCGCTGTACTAACGGAGGAGCCCAAGGTACTATCACTCTCTCACTCATGCATTACCACAATACGAGTGAACGGGATAGCAATACACAGCTCGACAGCGTGGATTACAACGAGGAGCGCGCCGAGCAGATACTGGCCGCTGTACTAACGGAGGAGCCCAAGGTACTATCACTCTCTCACTCATGCATTACCACAATACGAGTGAACAGGATAGCAATACACAGCTCGACGGCGTGGATTACAACGAGGAGCGCGCCGAGCAGATACTGGCCGCTGTACTAACGGAGGAGCCCAAGGTACTATCACTCTCTCACTCATGCATTACCACAATACGAGTGAACAGGATAGCAATACACAGCTCGACGGCGTGGATTACAACGAGGAGCGCGCCGAGCAGATACTGGCCGCTGTACTAACGGAGGAGCCCAAGGTACTATCACTCTCTCACTCATGCATTACCACAATACGAGTGAACAGGATAGCAATACACAGCTCGACGGCGTGGATTACAACGAGGAGCGCGCCGAGCAGATACTGGCCGCTGTACTAACGGAGGAGCCCAAGGTACTATCACTCTCTCACTCATGCATTACCACAATACGAGTGAACAGGATAGCAATACATAGCTCGACGGCGTGGATTACAACGAGGAGCGCGCCGAGCAGATACTGGCCGCTGTACTAACGGAGGAGCCCAAGGTACTATCACTCTCTCACTCATGCATTACCACAATACGAGTGAACAGGATAGCAATACACAGCTCGACGGCGTGGATTACAACGAGGAGCGCGCCGAGCAGATACTGGCCGCTGTACTAACGGAGGAGCCCAAGGTACTATCACTCTCTTACTCATGCAATACCACAATACGAGTGAACAGGATAGCAATACACAGCTCGACGGCGTGGATTACAACGAGGAGCGCGCCGAGCAGATACTGGCCGCTGTACTAACGGAGGAGCCCAAGGTACTATCACTCTCTCACTCATGCATTACCACAATACGAGTGAACAGGATAGCAATACACAGCTCGACGGCGTGGATTACAACGAGGAGCGCGCCGAGCAGATACTGGCCGCTGTACTAACGGAGGAGCCCAAGGTACTATCACTCTCTCACTCGTGCATTACCACAATACGAGTGAACAGGATAGCAATACACAGCTCGACGGCGTGGATTACAACGAGGAGCGCGCCGAGCAGATACTGGCCGCTGTACTAACGGAGGAGCCCAAGGTACTATCACTCTCTCACTCATGCATTACCACAATACGAGTGAACAGGATAGCAATACACAGCTCGACGGCGTGGATTACAACGAGGAGCGCGCCGAGCAGATACTGGCCGCTGTACTAACGGAGGAGCCCAAGGTACTATCACTCTCTCACTCATGCATTACCACAATACGAGTGAACAGGATAGCAATACACAGCTCGACGGCGTGGATTACAACGAGGAGCGCGCCGAGCAGATACTGGCCGCTGTACTAACGGAGGAGCCCAAGGTACTATCACTCTCTCACTCATGCATTACCACAATACGAGTGAACAGGATAGCAATACAAAGCTCGACAGCGTGGATTACAACGAGGAGCGCGCCGAGCAGATACTGGCCGCTGTACTAACGGAGGAGCCCAAGGTACTATCACTCTCTCACTCATGCATTACCACAATACGAGTGAACAGGATAGCAATACACAGCTCGACGGCGTGGATTACAACGAGGAGCGCGCCGAGCAGATACTGGCCGCTGTACTAACGGAGGAGCCCAAGGTACTATCACTCTCTCACTCATGCATTACCACAATACGAGTGAACAGGATAGCAATACAAAGCTCGACAGCGTGGATTACAACGAGGAGCGCGCCGAGCAGATACTGGCCGCTGTACTAACGGAGGAGCCCAAGGTACTATCACTCTCTCACTCATGCATTACCACAATACGAGTGAACAGGATAGCAATACACAGCTCGACGGCGTGGATTACAACGAGGAGCGCGCCGAGCAGATACTGGCCGCTGTACTAACGGAGGAGCCCAAGGTACTATCACTCTCTCACTCATGCATTACCACAATATGAGTGAACAGGATAGCAATACACAGCTCGACGGCGTGGATTACAACGAGGAGTGCGCCGAGCAGATACTGGCCGCTGTACTAACGGAGGAGCCCAAGGTACTATCACTCTCTCACTCATGCATTACCACAATACGAGTGAACAGGATAGCAATACACAGCTCGACGGCGTGGATTACAACGAGGAGCGCGCCGAGCAGATACTGGCCGCTGTACTAACGGAGGAGCCCAAGGTACTATCACTCTCTCACTCATGCATTACCACAATACGAGTGAACAGGATAGCAATACAAAGCTCGACAGCGTGGATTACAACGAGGAGCGCGCCGAGCAGATACTGGCCGCTGTACTAACGGAGGAGCCCAAGGTACTATCACTCTCTCACTCATGCATTACCACAATACGAGTGAACAGGATAGCAATACACAGCTCGACGGCGTGGATTACAACGAGGAGCGCGCCGAGCAGATACTGGCCGCTGTACTAACGGAGGAGCCCAAGGTACTATCACTCTCTCACTCATGCATTACCACAATACGAGTGAACAGGATAGCAATACAAAGCTCGACAGCGTGGATTACAACGAGGAGCGCGCCGAGCAGATACTGGCCGCTGTACTAACGGAGGAGCCCAAGGTACTATCACTCTCTCACTCATGCATTACCACAATATGAGTGAACAGGATAGCAATACACAGCTCGACGGCGTGGATTACAACGAGGAGTGCGCCGAGCAGATACTGGCCGCTGTACTAACGGAGGAGCCCAAGGTACTATCACTCTCTCACTCATGCATTACCACAATATGAGTGAACAGGATAGCAATACACAGCTCGACGGCGTGGATTACAACGAGGAGTGCGCCGAGCAGATACTGGCCGCTGTACTAACGGAGGAGCCCAAGGTACTATCACTCTCTCACTCATGCATTACCACAATACGAGTGAACAGGATAGCAATACACAGCTCGACGGCGTGGATTACAACGAGGAGCGCGCCGAGCAGATACTGGCCGCTGTACTAACGGAGGAGCCCAAGGTACTATCACTCTCTTACTCATGCATTACCACAATACGAGTGAACAGGATAGCAATACACAGCTCGACGGCGTGGATTACAACGAGGAGCGCGCCGAGCAGATACTGGCCGCTGTACTAACGGAGGAGCCCAAGGTACTATCACTCTCTTACTCATGCATGACCACAATATGAGTGAACAGGATAGCCATACACAGCTCGACAGCGTGGATTACAACGAGGAGCGCGCCGACTGCCGAGCAGATACTGGCCGCTGTACTAACGGAGGAGCCCAAGGTACTATCACTCTCTTACTCATGCATGACCACAATATGAGTGAACAGGATAGCAATACACAGCTCGACAGCGTGGATTACAACGAGGAGCGCGCCGAGCAGATACTGGCCGCTGTACTAACGGAGGAGCCCAAGGTACTATCACTCTCTTACTCATGCATTACCACAATATGAGTGAACAGGATAGCAATACACAGCTCGACAGCGTGGATTACAACGAGGAGCGCGCCGAGCAGATACTGGCCGCTGTACTAACGGAGGAGCCCAAGGTACTATCACTCTCTTACTCATGCATTACCACAATATGAGTGAACAGGATAGCAATACACAGCTCGACAGCGTGGATTACAACGAGGAACGCGCCGAGCAGATACTGGCCGCTGTACTAACGGAGGAGCCCAAGGTACTATCACTCTCTTACTCATGCATTACCGCAATATGAGTGAACAGGATAGCAATACACAGCTCGACAGCGTGGATTACAACGAGGAGCGCGCCGAGCAGATACTGGCCGCTGTACTAACGGAGGAGCCCAAGGTACTATCACTCTCTTACTCATGCATTACCACAATATGAGTGAACAGGATAGCAATACACAGCTCGACAGCGTGGATTACAACGAGGAGCGCGCCGAGCAGATACTGGCCGCTGTACTAACGGAGGAGCCCAAGGTACTATCACTCTCTCACTCATGCATTACCACAATATGAGTGAACAGGATAGCAATACACGCCCGTGTGGTCTACAGGGCTACAGTCTAACATCTCCATATGAAAAATATTTAATACAATAATTCGATTTGTTCCCTAAGTTGTATTTATTTCTCAGTAATTTGAATTAAATTTAAGCTTTACAATAAACTACTCCATTTTGACCTCTTTTTCAGATCAAAACGGAGCCAACCACGCCGAAACGGTCACGGACACCTGAGGTCAAACCTCCCGGGTAAGGACTATGTAAATTATTGATCCACTTAGGCCCACTTGCACCATTCCAGTAACCCGGGGTTAGCCGGTTAAACCTGGCGTTACCATGGTTACCAGTACAATTTGATACTAGGTTAACGGTTTAACTGATTAAACCCGGGTTAGCGGAATGGTGCAAGTGGGCCTTAATTAGTAATTACCTACTTCACTCATCTACACGACTCATCATTATGGCTCCTCTACACGATGGGCCAGCGCCGGCCACTCACAAGGGACGCAGCCATGCGGTAGAACGAGATAGCAATATCACTTGCTCCCTCTAACGCATAAATGCGTCCCTTGGAGTGGCCGGCGTTGGCCCATCGTGTAGAGGAGCCATTACATTTTAATGATGCTTAAAACCACAAACATTGTGTTGGGAACTAATGATATGGTTATCAGAGATGCGAAAAATACTTTATAAAAAGTATTTAAATACAAAATACAAATACTTCCTTGATATAACTATTTGAAATGCAAAATACAAAATAGTTTTTGAAAATGTATTTAAATACAAAATACTAAATAGGTATTTTCAAAATACTTTTTTAAAAATACAAATACTTTGCGATAAAAAGTACTCTGAGTAGTGAATACCTAGTCTGAATTAAAAAGTATTTCTCGGAATTTCCGAGTTGAAAAGACTCTCTTTATTCTTTGAAATCAATCCTCTATCTTAAGTGCAAATTTCTAGTTGTTTGCTCATATGAACCAGTAGGATGTATGGATGATGGTTTTTAACGGCCAACTTTTAAAGCATTAATTTGTAATATTTTACAGCTAGTATAATGTCCCTCGTTAGTGTGATGAAAACGTCTCGTTTGAGTTTCACCAGGCCAGAAAAGTTTATTCTCCTCTTGTGCCTTGAAACCCTCACAACATTCAAGATTCCACTTTTTTAACCACTCGCTACGCTTGTGGTCATGTGCGACGTTACTAAACAGATTCATTCAACAGTTCCATGTTAAAAGAATGAGAGAGTTGCCAGGATTGTAACATCAGAAGAGATTATAACTCCTACCTACATTACCTACTAACTATAAAGTATTTTGTATTTTGAAAATAGAAAATAGGTCCCAAAAACTATTTCAAATAAAATACAAAATAGTTTTCTTCAAAAGGTATTTAAATACAAAATACAAAATAGGTATTTTGCATTTTGTATTTGCATTTTAAATACAAGTATTTCAAATAAGTCACATCTCTGATGGTTATCATGGGCTCGAACAATTCATGATAGGATGATTTCAAATAGTATTTTCATGAACAATTTAAATTTTTTTCCGGTCAATCAATTGAGGACAGGAAGTTCGCAAATTGCGGGGATTTTTCTCTGTCACTCTAATTACTCCTTCAATGGAGTAAAAGAGAAAGATCCCCGCAATTTGCGAATTTCGGTTTTCGCGGTAGCCGCTCTGCACTGGTAGCACGGTCGCATTTTTATCGGTTGTCACCATGCCTGATGTCACGTTCTAACAAGTACGTAAGTGCGAGAGTGATGGACATAGTGACAGGCGATAAAAATGTTCGATTTCGCCTGAAAGTCTGGCAACGCCCCTACGAACGTCATAATTTCACACAGTAAGGAGGCTAAGCTAATTTCGTGATCCGCCATTTCCTATCTCTATCGCACGCGCATAGTTATATTGCTTTCCCACTCGCACAGTGGAATTGACCGCAGGCACATTGTGCAGCGATATAATTATGCGCGTGCGATAGAGATAAGAACAGGCGGGTCAATGTACGTAATTCTTCATGCTTGGCGTCCGTACTTTAGGAATTAAATTGACGTTTATGGTGGGTCTTCTACACTGTCGCTTGCCAAACCAATGCAGAGTTAGAACGACTACAATTGTTAATTTCACATGAACACGTCCAAGTTGACGAAGGAAATATCATAATAATCCATAATTGATGTTGTAAGGTTAGGTGGGGTAAGAGACACACTTGTTGAGAGAATGAACAGAGATACTTAGGCCCACTTGCACCATTCCACTAACCCGGGATGAACCGGTTAAACCTGGCGTTATCATGGTTACCAGTACAATTTGACACTTGGTTAACGGTTTAACCGCTTAATCCCGGGTTAGTGGAATAGTGCAAGTGGGCCTTAAAGATATTAAAAACGAAATTAAATAATAATACTCAAAACAAAACTAATACCATGTACCATGTTTATGATGTTCTTTATTGATAGAAACAAAGAAATAAATTAACAAACATAATAAAACTTACAAAAACTATAGGTAAAAAATTGTTTATTGTTTACCATGTTTATTGCAAATAAATGAAATCTGAATCTGAATCTGAATGGCTGATTTAGACGGCGCGCGAACTCGTATGCGATTTTAGTTACATTGCGGACTGTTGGTTACGTACAATTTATCCGAACGATCAAAAACCGCAATGTAATGAAACTAGCATGCGAGTTCTCGCATCGTGTAAATGAGCCCTAATGCACAAATAAGATTAACAAATACTTACGTACTGATGTAGTGCATAATTGTTCTCCATTTTATTTCCTCGGAAACGTTCGTATTTGTCATGCTACTTCAGTCAATGTCAGTAGTTTTTGTATAGTTTGTAGGTTTCTAATAAAGCCCGACGGCTAATCCTATTATCTATTGTTAAGTAAAACCGCACGTGCTAATTACCTGAAAAAAAGGGTCTTAATTATTCTATTTGGCACCTGAGCGCGGGCTAGTCCAACGCTCAAAAAACCAGTGTAGGTGCGCTCTCCGATAACGCGCCTTTGTTACGCATCTCGATGACACATTTTACACTGGTTCTGTAGCGTTCGACTCGCCGGCACTCAGTAACCGAAGTACGTATTTTTATGCAGGTGGTTGTGGCACGTGGCACGAGTTTTACTTTACAATAGACAATAGGATTAGCTCGGGCTCTATTAGAAACCTACAAACTATACCGAGACTGACTGAAATTTGTAAGCTAACGGATGCACAATTTAAAACCGTTGTAAAACGAGCACTTATTGCTAGAGCGTATTATAAAGTTAAGGACTATATCACTGATCGGGATATATGGAAAGAAATTGACATAAACCAAAAAACGGTTAAATAATTGAAACTGATTTTATTTTATTTGGTGCTATATGTATAACAAGTATGCAATGTGTTTGTAATTATGTATTTGATGTTTGTTGTGATTGTTTAATTTAATTTAAATTGAATTGTGTACAAATGTACTTTTTGACCTTCATAGGTGCATTATGTTAATGCCTATAGTTCGTTTTTTTTAGCATTAGAAAGAACTCCACAGAAGCAAGCGTGCAGTTTTTATCAGGTTCTTTAATTGTTAATAATTATTGAATTATCTAATGTAGCATGGTCAATACATATAATTTACTTCAAATGATTACCGCTAAAAGTGCCAGATTTGGAACCACAAGCTTACTTCTGCGAAGTTCTTTCTAATGCTAAAAAAAACGAATTATAAATTGAACAATAAAGAAATTGAAATTGAAAATAGCAAGACACGTTCGTACATTGAAAATACGATGGTTAATATTTATCCACTACATCTGAAGGACTTTCCTTAGAATGTTTCTCTTGCCTCCAGCAAAATTAACTATTTTTCTGTTACCCCACCTGATCTTATAGTTCGTTTTTTTTAGCATTAGAAAGAACTCCACAGGAGCAAGCGTGCAATTTTTATCAGGCTCTTTTATTGTTAATAATTATTGAATTATCTAATGTAGCTTGGTCAATACATATAATTTGCTTCAAATTATTACCGCTAAAAGTGCCGGATTTGGAACCACAAGCTTACTTCTGCGAAGTTCTTTCTAATGCTAAAAAAAAACGGACTGTATATCAATGTTTATCTAAATCAAGGCACAAGCACAAGGGGGTTATTCGCGGACGGTCTAGAACCCAAAATGACTAGTGTAACGTTTTGCCTATATAGCTCTTAGTCTACATCGCGAACGGTCCAGAACGCAAAATGCCTACATCATTTTCCGTCGTTGTATCTTTACGTTAGCGACGTCGACGGAGCCCCGCTGCCGCGGGGCTCCTATTCTGTGCGGTTTGGCCTTCGGTCATTTGAAGATAACTAACGAACCTAACCTAGCTACCTGTGTGATATAAAAAAGTGGTCATTTTGCGTTCTACAGTCCGTTTTTTTTATCATTAGAAAGAACTTCGCAGAAGTAAGCTTGTGGTTCCAAATCCGGCACTTTTAGCGATAATAATTTGAAGTAAATTATATGTATTGACCATGCTACATTAGATAATCCAATAATTATTAACAATTAAAGAGCCTGATAAAAACTGCACGCTTGCTTCTGTGGAGTTCTTTCTAATGCTAAAAAAAACGAACTATAGACTGTTCGCGATGTAGACTAAAAGCGATATAGGCAAAATATTACACTAGTCATTTTGCGTTCAAGACCGTCCGCGACTATACCGCACAAGGCCGATTTTCATTCGACGAGCTTTTTACCTCACTCTAATGAATAGTGCTGTACGTTTCTTCGTGAACCTCCAGTACTGTTCGATCATACATCATTCTTGTGTTTCGACAGTGCGTATAATTTTGTAACGTGGATGCGTGTAACAATTGTGCCCACAACTTTGCCCACCTTTTGTAACTTTGCCCATATACAAAAACATATCAAAATAAAAAGAACTGTAATACTTATCTATTCTCTATCCTCTAGCCACCCAGAGACCTATAAAAAGGTCTCCTTATCCATTCTAATTTGAACTTTGTGTTGACATAATAAAATTTCATTTTGCTTGGCAAGGTTTGACGTATGGGCGGCTAGAGGTTATTAGTTGCATGAAAAATCATTTGTTTGTGGGCAGTCACATTCAGTTGGGTATACTTGTGTGGAAATTTAATGACTACAGCACAATGTAGAATGCAAGTCTATCTCCGACTAGCGTTTGTGTTGTCTCGGTTGTTTGTGTGAAGTCCAAGCGACAAGCAAGGAAATACGACTAACGCTAAAGGCCGAGCCACACCGGCTTGCGTGGGCGTGACGTGCGCGCGTACGTGTGCTAAAATGTTGGAGCCGCACACGTCACGCAAGCGGTGTGCCGTCTCTCATAAGGATCTGTATACTACAACGCCGCACGCGCACGTGCACGTCACGCACACGCAGCCGGTGTGCACAGGCCTTAAACGTTTCATCACGGCCTCGAGGCACCAAAACAGTGATAATTTACTATTGTGTTACGCGAGCGTTCCGGATCAACTCTATTATGTCGTGAAACTATTCACTTTTTTACTTTGCAGGTTATTTGATTATACTAAAATGAATTTTCAATAGGCAAATTCACCTACTGTTATAAACTGAAATAGATTTCATACACTAAAGAAAAAGTAACTAAGCCCTCCAGTTGCCAACACTTGATTTAAACAGGGCTTGTCAACTTTCGGCCACATCTAATGGTAATGGCTCCTCTACACGATGGGCCAGCGCCGGCCACTCCAAGAGACGCATTTATGCGTTAGAGGGAGCAAGTGACATTGCTATCTCATTCTACCGCATGGCTGCGTCGCTTGGAGTGGCCGGCGCTGGCCCATCGTGTATAGGAGCCATAAGCCACTCAATACCCATTCACTATCTGTGACCGGTTCGATTCCGGCCTTGGCCACTTTTTATGCTTGGTCACTTGTTCTTTAATGTAAGACATCTATTTGTGACGTCCCACGGGTATAGGTACCTTTGGCGCTTACGCTATTATAACGCCGCTCCAATATTATTGCGGCGCTATGCGACGTAAGCGCCAGCCGCCATAAGGTACCTTTTTCTGTGGAACGTCACATTTGATTAGTTCCGTGATTGTTTCCTTCTATGCCAAAAAAAGACAGTTTCACGGCATTTCGCGTACGCTTTTCATACGGCACTGACACGGTGTTATGAACTAGGGAGGAGTGGAAAGCGGCGCAGCCGTGTGTTATAAGCGTCGCGCGACTACCGTACGTCTAAATTTATTACTAGATTCCGTCTCTTTTTCAGTCACATAAACTTACAATTACTCTGTATTACCCTTCTAAGGTCCACGGCCTACCCGTAGTTCTAATGGGGTTGGCCGGTCGAAGTATTAAGCAGATGGCGCCATCATAGCTTGCCCTGTCAATCCCTAGAATTGTGTCAAAATTTGGTTTTTTTAATGCCCTGGATACCAGCTCTTTAAGCCAAATCTTATAGAAAAAGGGGCAAGCTATGATGGCGTCATCTATGCAAACCTTTGACAGTTGCCAACCCCATTACTTCAGTGTACACAGAAATACATTTCTTATGTTTCATTCGATTTCAAAATTAAAGAATATTAACCATATTTCCAACACCATTGCTTTTAAATATAACTTTCCTCATAAAACAAAACCTTAATTTTTTTCTTTGGTTTTTGCTTTACGGCAGCGGTCGGCAACCAGCGGCCCGCGGGCCGCATGCGGCCCGCCAACCTCTCGCTTGCGGCCCGCGAGCCTCCCTGGCTATTTTGTATGTAGTTAGTACTGACGATCGACAATGTCTGCTATAGTCACAAATATTACCAAAGTGAGGCCCGCGTCATCTTCGTTAACTACTATGTGGCCCTTGGCTGCTAAAAGGTTGCCGACCGCTGCTTTACGGCATAACAAAGCTTTTGGTACCTATATCGTTTAATATGCTTTATGACTTTTGTGAGGTCAAAGTTATCGTTGAAAAATTTGTAAATACGAAGTTTAGTGACTTGAAATAAGAGGCTGACTATCTATTTCGTAGCGGCTGGTCCATATGTTGAAAGTGCTCCAAATATATAGGTATTCATTGACCATACATAGCATTAATTTGAATTAAACTGCAATTTATTTAAAACCAATCTCTTACTTTTAGATTTCTTAACCCTTCTTCTGTCTAAGCAAAATTTAAACAAAGGATTAAAGTATTGAACAAAGGATTTTAATTTGTGCTCACTGATCAGTGCTTAGACTGACGAAAGGTTAAACAAAAAATAATCGGATAGCAAAAATATGGGTTTGGCATTGTTGAAATACTTATTTTTTGATAAAATCGCTTCAGGGAACATTTTAGCTTCTCCTAACATGTCGACCAGCCGTGATGTCTTCCCCGTCCCAAAGCGTAGTAATTCTTAGGGCCCGACCTACAGGCCCATATGTACAGTCGCCATCAGATATATCGGAGCGGCCAAGGTGTTCACAATATCCGAACACGCACTCTAACGCCCTGACAATAGAGGCGTGCTCAGATATTTGTGAGCACCTTGGCCGCTCCGATATATCTGATGGCGACTGTACTTCATGCATCTTGCACTTCATGTATCATGGCATAACGTCGCTTACATTTTAATGGTCGCCGAGTAATCGCCATCGTAAGGGCCTTTGTTCCTGTCTGAACTCATTCACTGCTACAGTCGTAATGCGTCGTGATTGATAACATTTCCCGATGTATATAGTTCGTTTTTATAGCATTAGAAATAAGGTAAACAATCATGTGTCTTTTTTTTTATTATGAATGGGCTTACTCATGGCCACAGACTAGCCGAGGCGTAGACGTGGCCTACGATGGAGCGAGCTCGCCCAGAAGGTGCCTGTTCACTCTTGATTTAATTGAAAAGCACATTTTAAAAATAAGTTACGGCAAATATGTAACAATTATGAATCTAATACGATCATTTAAATTCTTCTGCTTTCATAAGTAAATAGTTACTGATTTATTAAAAGCGTCGATCAATTAAAAGACATGTCACGATCGCTTCTTTCAAGTTCTTACTAAGGCTAAAAAAATGAACTATAGCGAAAACGGCAGCGTGTCATGATTAGTGCTGAGTGATTTGAGCGACAAGAACAGGTCGTAGAATGTAATTGTCATCAGTCCTTGGGCCCTAACTCGATCCCATATAGGACGAATAAATCGTAATGTGAAACCTACGAATCTGTGGATATTGATATGCATATATCTCGTTGGCGCGGCTACGGTTACTTATGAAGACGTCACCGAAACGTAGTTGCAACGTGACGTTTAAATAGATAGAACCGAAAACACACGAAGGTAGTGAACCGGGTTCCTGGTGGATTTTTTCGTTGGACGTTACCTTACCATACAAAATTTATTCAGAACGTGCATTACGTGCTATCACAATGATTTGCTGTACTTGCCGTTAAAATCGATAAATTAAGAGAGAATATTTAGATTATTAAGAAAACACATTGATGTTAACGCAGACGTGTTTCGTTGTTCTCATTGCACACTCCTACGACGTGTATAAGGAACTTTTCTATCTTAACGATTAGCGAGCTGGGCCGTTTCTTAGGTTTGAGTTACGATTTAAGGTACACCTTGGATTAGCGGCTTTCGCATGTGACCTTAGCATGTTAAAATTCATTTTTATATACTCTCTACATCGCAACTTTGCCCGGTCTTTAAGTTTAGTTACAGAAACATGATTTGATTTCCTTCTTGATACTAAATAAAATAAAATAAATTAGTCATGTAACATGGACGGGCAATGTTGAACGGATTTTCGAATAACATACAGTACAAATTATAAATTATAATTGAAAAATGTATATGACTAATACAGATTTACCTGACACTGTTTTCTTGCTTCGTATTCTATTAATTTTACTTCAATATGATAATTCTTAAACATATTAATGCTTTGCCTGTTGTACATACCTACATAGTACACATGAAATTGTTTACAAATAATACATCGATTCATCGAAGCTGGTGTAAACACATTAAAACGGGTGTATAAAATAATCTACTTGTGGGTATATGTTAATGTGAAAACATGGTTAATTGGTTATATTCAGTCAAAAAGCGTGAAGATTATTTGTGATTATTTTTTTTTAAAGATTAATTTTATTAAAATTTATTACTTATTACTTGTTTATTATTTATTACCTGTATTATTTGTTCATTTAACAATTACTACAGGTACTCTATAATAAGGGAAATTGATTCAAGCCAGCTTATGTGAATTGGTCTAAAATATTTCTTTAAATTATTTATAACATTTTATCTTTGTAAGTTGACGTTAAGAAAATATACTTTTTACTCAGTGCATTACTTAAGATCTCAGTGTAAATGTACTCAAATTTACTTAATATCTAAAAATCCAATCTTCGAAAATGATTGTTACTATCCTTATTATAGTTATTATATTTATTGTAATATTATAATTTCGAAAGCAACTCTTGTTTGTTAATAATATACCGATGTACTGATTCCATTATATCAAAGAGGATTTGAAGAAGTGAGTTACTGTCATGGTAAATTATGTAGCTATAGTTCATTTACTGCCATCTTTCGACAGAAGATTAACACTGTTTGAACGCCATTTGACTTTGATCCTAATTCTTTAACTGATATGTGTTAACTTTTTAAATATTAATATTCACGCCATCTATGTACTCGAGCATAGGCTGAAGGTTGTGGCGCCATCGCTCAAAAACATGGAACTATACCTTTGGCCTATAGTCGAGTAGATGGCGTAAATATCAATATTTAATAAGTTAACACATATCAGTGAAAGAATAAGGATCAAAGTCAAATGGCGTTCTAACAGTTTTATGTTCTGTCGAAAGATGGCAGTAAATTTACAGTGGCTACACAATTTACTTTGACAATCCGTCTCTATAGACTTTATTCTCTTTGATTCTATCTTTCATTTACATTTGAATTTTGTCAAATGTCAAAAAGCGAGATGTAAAAAATCATTCCTGGATTGGATTTTTCCTTTTGATTGGACTATTAAATAAAACATAATAAGCAACATACGCTTCACCTGTACAGGAATGAGACAGCAAGCATACACGACACGCTTGACGTATTAGATGACGTTGTCACTTCTTGGTAAATATCTTCTTTTCTTTTGCATGCTGTTGTCTTCTGTTTAAGGACTTGTCAAAGGGTGTCTGTAATATCAAGTTAATTAAAAAAATTAACAAAATAATAGTGTGTTTCTTGCAATTTGTAGGTATATTATCCAGGACTCTTTAAACTGTTTTATTTTTCGAATTGATTTCGTTTCCGTTTCCCGTTACCGGCTAAAAAACTGTTCAATCAATTTTATAATGGGGCTTTTGCATGCCTTTGTACGAATATGAGTATAGCAACTTAGCAAATAAAAGAGGAATCTCAATTTTGTTAGGATTTTTATTTGCCATAGTGTTTTATCTTTGCCTATTTGCAGCGTTAAGACTTATATTTATTGGCTGGGCAAAGTTAAAACGAATGGGAAATGATGATAGGGTTTTGACTTACACTAGCACGAAAATAAATAGGAATTAGATGTGTAGTGGAGTGTGATTTTACATAGTTTGTGAAATGTCGTATTTTTTACTGATGTGTTTTTGATGTTGTCATGTCGATTGTGCGCCATTTATATTGTAACAGTAAGCATGTTTAATGTTTGTTTAACACAACTGGAAATAATGTATGTATAGCTGTCATTTCATGATCATCTTATATTTAGTTTAGCAGTAAATATTATTTATTTATTTTTCAATATTAAAATTACACTTTAATGACTTAGAAAAATATAATTTAAAAATCACTTAATATTTATGAAGATTTGCCATCAATCTTTGAGCTAAACCTCCTAAGGCCCAACCCAAGGTCCTACCTATAGTACTTATTTAGAATGAAATTTAAATCATATTCTAATGGAACAGAGTTGCTTTTGCTTTGTTTCGTTCAGTTTTTAATCAATTCTATTTAGTAGCTCTGTTAACCTTTAGTAGGTTCAAATATCTTTGGCAAATTTTGCATTTTTCATTTGTATGGCTGTCCCAGCCATACAAGAAGAAGGCCCTTAGGAGGTTAAATTATTACAAAACCAATTTAAATACTATTAGTTTATCATAGTATAGAATAGTAAGCAAATAACTTTATATGAGTTAATATAGCGTTAATACTCAATTAACGGCTGCATGAAAAATCTTAAGGCTATTTTAGAAACGGTTTTGACTAATTAGAGTTACACAACACATTCCATGTAAATGAACATCCCTTTGATTGCCAGTCTTATACCGCTCCTGAAATAAGTAGTTAGTGATATCATACTTGTGTTTATCATGCAGTAATATCAAATTCTTTAAATATATGTGTTATTAGGAAATGAGGCAAGCTTCGCCTTGAGGCCACCTGAGGCCCCTTATTTGCATATTTGTTATTTATACTCGTAATGCATACAGCAGAAGGCTCCTCTTAACTCCTTGTATTAGAAATATATTTTCTTGTTTTACAAGCTAGAAAACATTCATGAGACATGCCCACAATTAAATTCTGAAAAGTAATCGTATTAATTTCAAAACTGCATGTAACCGCAATTGTGATGTCATGTTTTCAAAAAACAAGCTACTATTTACAGACCGACCGTCTAAATGAGTGCTCGCCTGCACGGTACGGGGGCGACGGGGCGGGACGATTCCCAGGGCTATAACCGCGAAAATCGAAGTTCGCAAATTGCGGGCATTTTTCTCTGTCACTCTAATTAGGCCTTCATTGGAGTAAAAGAGAAAGATCCCCGCAATTTGCGAATTTCGGTTTTGGCGGTAGCCCCTCAGTCGCCCCGTACCGCGCAGGCGAGGACTCATTTAAGGGTCTCCCCAAATATATCGACGCGCATTCGGCAAAAGCCGATAGGAAAAAGCTTTATGTCCGCGCTATAAGAGCGAAAAAGTCGTCGTTCGGCTCGGCTCGCATCGGCCGGCGCCGGCCGACGCGTCGTCGGCTTCTTCGCTCTTATTGCGTGGACATAAAGCTTTTTCCTATCGGCTTTTGCCGAATGCGCGTCGATATATTTGAGGAGACCCTAAGCGGTCGGTCTATACATTGAGTTATGTTTCAGGCCGATCTTGAAGACGAGCGTCGCCGAGACCAAATATAAGTCGCAGTACACGGTGGCGGGCGCCGGGCCCAACCCGGTGCTCCGCCGTGGCCCGAAGGACAGTCTTTTACTGTAAGTATGAATGTATAACCACAGAATAAATTATAGTACTAGGTACGGTCAGACAAGAAAGTGGTCTACCACTTTTCGACTATCAATCAGATGATAGAGTCGAAAAGTGGTAAACCACTTTCATGGCTGACTGTAGAGAAGACTCACTCTCTAACAAAACGCGTCTGTTACGATCAGGACAGGTATAGCCGCTAAGTAGGTGGCGACAGCGCCACGCGGCTAGCCACCAAAATTGGTGTGGAACGGTAGCAAAGCGACGAAATCGCGGAGTGAGCCACGCCTGGTATAACCTATGGTTCCCGTTCCCAGTTAATTTTATATGGTCCATTGTATTTGTAAAAGGCCCATGATTCTAGTTGAAGCTTTTAAAAGAATAAGTATTGTCATAAAAATATAATGACTTTTAAAGCAATGCAGTAGCATGTATAAAATACGAAGCGCGACAAGTTTTATATTTAAGTAGGTACCTAATGTATGATCGGGTAAGTTATGCGGGCTGTCGTCGGGGACCCCGAGACAGGTGAAAACGAGAGTGTACATGCTGTTCCCTTCTCGTCTCGCTGTTCCTTGTCTCGTCACAGAATAAATAATAGTACTAGTTACAGAAGACTCACTCTCTAACAAAACGCGTCTGTTACGATCAGGACAGATATGGCCGCTAGGTGGCGACAGCGCCACGCGCGGCTTATGGCAAACCCCAAAATGAGGTCGAACGGATGTACTTCTATTTTCTATTTCCATTCTATTCTATTCAATTTTAACCTTCCAAAAAATCAATCTTAAAATATAGCAATTAGCAAATAGCAGTGTTGTAATCCTATAAATATATTATGGTATTTTTTTCTTTGATTGACGAAGGTAGCTTGAGTTAAACGGAAATCCTCACTTTTTCCAGTGAGGACTACATGGCCTGGAAGGGCCCTAACCCCGACCTCCGCAAGGGGTCCTGCGTGCGGCCCTTGGGCCCCGAGCCCCGCGAGAGGGGCTTCTCGTTAGCGCGGGGCCCCGCCGAGCTCGCCAATGGCCCCGCCGGACTAAACAAGGGCTCCATATATCAGAAGATGAACAAGAAGACCGCAAAAATGTGAGCATGTTTTACACCGATAGCGTTGCTACGAGATATATTAATATTAGTGTAGTTATTGTTATTATTTCACATATCAGCTTTCGTAATATAATAGGATAATAGGAGCTTTTGTATTTATTTGCTCGATTTCATATTTTCGTTAGACTGCATCAATTATTTTAATCATTAAAGTAGTGTGTTATATTCTCTGAATAATGCGTTGAAGGTGACACAAATACAAATCTTCAGACAATAGTTATTTACGATACAAGTGCGGAAAAGAGGAAATTCGACACGAGTTACGAATTACTTATTTGCACGTGTATCGTACAACGTTTTACAGCACATATGGCCCTTTAAACTTTTGACATATACGCGAAAAGTGCTGTTTCTCGCACCAGTGCGGAAAAGTAGGACCATATGTACTGTAAAACACATTTTCATTATTCAGCGCATTAATTCATCAATAGTACCTATTTTCAGATCATTCATATTTGGTATTAATTTTTTTTTTTTTGTTTTTAGCGACCCATTCATAAGAATGTTATGGCCAGAACACTTCCCGCCGCCTTAGTCGTAGCGTTAATCCATTGCCGTAGCTTGAGTACGTGTTTTCGTTATTTATTTGTTTTGTTAGAACCAGCTTCGTTTTATTTTTAATGCTTTACTATTAAGGTGGCCACTGACGAGCCTTCCAACAGTCCAAATAGCGTGGTTGCAATCCAAAATCGGTCCGTGAATGTCAAAAACGTACATTGTTTAATATTAGGATGCCGTCCATTTGGATGAATCCATTGCAACGGCATCTATTTGGAAGGCTCGTCAGTGCCCTGCTTTACGGTACATAAATCAATAAGTTATATATGTATGCTTCAAATTTTATCGTCTTTTTATTAGTGTTAACGGATTGAAATAAGTGAAATGTGCATTAAAATAACATTAAATATTATTAATACAAATTACTAATCCAAATCCGTACTTTACACACATATTTAGCACTAAATATATGGGACATAATATATGGGAACACCAGCGCAAAAACTGCCAACACCAGTGTATAACAACAACAGCGAACGAAAAAACTTATAACTAGAACCCCTCTCCGCCTCCCACCACGGTTGGTCACCGAGGGAGAGCTAGACCGCCACCCTCCAAGGACACTTACCCAAACAAGTAAGACTTCCAAACCATCTACTAAGAACACTACTCAAAACAAAAAGCAAAATTTACTCCATATAGGAACATACAATGTCAGGACACTTAGGACATACGAGAGATTGCTAGAACTTTCTGAAGCGCTAAAAATTATAAAATATGACATTATAGGCTTATCAGAAGTCCGTCGACTAGGCACTGAGATTGAAGAACACAGTGAGTTTATATTCTGTTACACAGGCCAGACACCAGGACTCTATGGAGTAGGATTTATAATAAAGAAATATTTGAAAGGCAACATAGTAAGCTTTCAGGGACTATCAGAAAGAGTAGCTCTATTAAGAATGTTGATTAACAATCTCAAACTTTCTATTATTCAGGTCTATGCCCCAACTGAAAATGCCTCCGATGAACAAATAAAGATTTTCTACGAAACTGTCAACAAAGCATATGATCAGGCAGACAAGCAAGTGATCATTATGGGTGATTTCAATGCCAAAATTGGACAGCCTAGACCAGAGGAATACCTGATTATGGGAAAGCATGGCTACGGCTCACGGAACCAACGAGGCGAACTACTAATAGAATATTGCTATGAAAAAAAAATTAAATATTATGAACACATATTTCATGAAAAATCAGAATCGTAGATGGACATGGATCTCACCTGATAGCTCCATAAAAAATGAAGTTGATTTTATCCTAACAAACCATAAGAAAAATATAAACAATATTGAAATACTCAACAGTGTTAAGTTTTCATCTGACCACCGATTTGTAAGAGCAACATGGATACTTAATCAGCCAAAAAAAAGCAGACACAACTATAGAAAAAAAATTGAAAATAGCTTACAGACTGAAACTGAAATACAAGACTACTTAACCTGCCTTGAAGAACAGAGAGGACCGCTGATGACCCTAACACAAGAGGATTCAACACAAATATTCCATGACAAACTGATCAGCTGTATCCAAACCTCTATAAGGCACTCTCAGAAAAATACCAACACTAATCCCAAAAGTATACTATCAGAAGCTACAAGGCAACTAATAATAAAGAGAACTGAACTACAGAGCATAAAACCCAGAACAAAGGAGACAAGATCTGAGCTAAGTTATATCTACAAAAAAGTCAGTAAAAGCATAAAAGAAGATTATAAAAAACACAGAGAGTTAAAAATAGAAAGCCACCTTCATGCAGCTGGTAGTTTGAAAAAAGCCTATAAAGAACTTAGAACACATAAAAATTGGATACCAGAACTACAAAGATCAGAAAAAACTGCACAATCTCGAGATCAAATACTGGAAATAGCTACAACCTACTATAAAAATTTATACAGCTGTCAAGACCCAGAAACACCACAAATAGACTTACCAAACATAAGTACCAGTGAAGTCCCAGTAATAGACGAAATAGTGAACTGAGATACTGAACCACATCAAAAACTTAAAGACTGGCAAAAGTCCAGGGCCCGATAATATCACTAATGAAATGCTAAAGACTGCCGCTTCTTTGATAGCTACACCATTGGCACACCTATTTAACCTTATTTTAAAAACTGGAATTACACCTAAAGAATGGGCACAGTCAAATATAATTCTGCTATACAAAAAAGGAGACCCAAAGGACATAGGAAACTATAGGCCCATCAGTCTGATGTCTTGCATATATAAACTATTCTCATCAATCATATTATCCCGAATAAGTAAAAAAATTGACAAACATCAACCTTGCGAACAAGCCGGATTCAGGAGCGGTTACTCAACTATGGATCACATCCACACTCTGGAACAGCTTATTGAAAAATATCAGGAACACCGTCAACCTTTATATACAGCATTTATAGACTATGCAAAAGCATTCGACACAATATCACATACATCTATATGGAAAGCTCTGAGTCAGTGCAATATAGAACCAGCATATATAAAAATAATAAAACATATTTATGAAAATAGCACTAGTAAAGTTCAATTAGACAAACTTGGGCAATACATACCAATAAAGAGAGGTGTTAGGCAAGGCGACCCGCTGTCTCCAAAGTTATTTCTAGCCGTACTTGAGACCGTATTAAGCAGCATTAATTGGAAAAAGTTAGGGATAAATATAAATGGTAATTATCTAAACCACCTGAGATTCGCCGACGATTTAATATTATTTTCAGAAAAAGGAGTCCAACTGGAACACATGATACAGACTTTACACGAAGCTAGTGCCAAAGTAGGTTTAAAAATGAACTTCCTAAAAACCAAGCTTATGACCAACAGCATACAAAAGGCTATAACAGTCGACAACACACCTCTGGAGTACGTCGACAGTTTTACTTACCTAGGCAAACAGATATCTTTCAACAGTGAACGGCATGAACAGGAAGTTGACCGTAGAATAAAAATTGCTTGGAATAAGTTCTGGAGCCTAAAAGAAATTTTAAAAAGTAATATGGACATGAAAGTAAAAAAACAAGTTATGGATATGTGCATTTTGCCTTCATTGACGTATGCTAGTCCAACCTGGGTGCTTACTACAAAAATAAAATCAAAAATAATTACATGTCAAAGAGCAATGGAAAGAAGCCTAACAAACATTAGAAGAGTGCAAAAAATACCGCACATAAATATAAGAGCAATAACAAAATTAATAGACGCTTTAAAGCATGCCAAAACTCAAAAATGGAGATGGGCTGGACACGTTGCCAGGCTATCAGACTCTCGATGGACCTTAACAGCTACTACCTGGAAGGGGCCCACAGGAAAACGCCGTAAAGGCAAACCAAATAGCCGCTGGGCGGATGACATTAAGAAAATAGCCGGTATAAATTGGAAACATACTGCATTAAATAGGGAAACCTGGAAGTCCTTGGAGGAGGCCTTCACCCGATGAGGGGTTCTGGTCCGACTAACTATATCAGTGTAAATACCTAAATAAAATGTAAGCTTTTCTTGACATACACCTTGTACTTAATTATAACTTTGACATAAGAAACAATGCAATGTAATACTAAAAAACTAGATAAGATTATGTAATCGATGAACCTTCTTACATTTCTCTCCAAATGACTAGAAATAAAGGCTTTTTTATTTTTATTTTTATTTTATTTATTTATTATATGGGATCAAATAAAAATGAATATGGCACCTTAACTTCAATTATTCGTAAAAACCAAAAGATTATAATCTGGGCAAAGTTGATACAAAAGGGCAAAGTTGTAAATAATGTTTTTCTACTCGGGTACTTTTATCTGTCATTTACATAGTCACGAACGAACATATAAGGGCATACATTATTAATACTCCTTAAAAGTCTATAGTCTATTGCCCAAAAAAGCACTTGTATCGTTTTAGAGACATTACGATACGGTAAGCTAGTGCAGAGTAGCAGGTGGCACATACCGGTACATTGCTACCAACGTGACAAACGATTGAATGCATACGGTTTTTATTAAAAAAGAAACAAATTTGTACTGAGTTCATTGCTACCAACATAATAAAAAATACTTTTATACCCTACAGCACCACGACCCTGGTGCGGTGCGGTAGTGTGTAACGGCTTTAAAAAAAACATAACCATAGACATTACTCGTTTGTTCCTCGTTTCCCGCCTGTCCCGGTAATTTCTTGTTCTTTGAGTACTTTGCGTTACTATTTGTTTTGCGTTCATAAAAAGTGTTGAAAATGGACAAAGAGGACTACGTATTGTTTCTACACCTGAAGAAATATCCGCTGCAGCACAAGCAGCGACCGAAAATTTGTTGCCTAAGTACTAAATCTCAGCACCTATACGACAAATCTTATGAGAAGTGCATGGCGTGGAGATTGGAGCAGAAAACTTCGTCATTCTCTGAAAACGTCTTTGGTGTATTTTCAGACTAATTGGAAGCACCGGATCAGATCTATCTTTTAAGCAAGGTTGGTATAATGTTATAAAAAATTTTGATTCACATTTTTAGGGTACACAGTACAACGAGCTATATTTATGTACATTTTATATTTTTGCATTGAAACTTAATATTATTTAATTCTCCTTTTTCTTGTTACAGGTTGCAGTAATATTTGGTATTATGGGTGCTTGTCGCAGACAAGAGCTACATACATATAGTAATACCTATTATCCAAAATTTACATTGACATTTTCATAAATAAAATTTTGTTTATATTTTTTTGTATTTTATTTAATATTGCCTACTCATAGAAAAAGCATTGTATGCAACGTTGTATAAGTAGTCAAAAAATGCTCATGGCGTATTTATTAACAATGTTCGCCTTCGGCTCACATTGTTACCCACGCCACTCACATTGTTTGACCCCTCTTATAAAACTGTTGCATAAAATACTATTTCACTTTCTCATTACGTTAAATGTTTTTTTTTGTTACAGTGTTGCATAAAATCGGAAAGTATTATATTATAAAAATATAAACAATGTCCAGGTATGATCCATTTTATTATCGATACTTGAATGAAATTACTATAACTATATTAAGAACGGGTCACTCACGTATTATAATCGAAAAACGCTCGACATGTTTCACTCCGTACCGAGGAGTGTCATCAGGAGCTTGCGTTTACGGTGACGGACCGGCGCAGACTGCCGCCGCTGATATATTTAATATGTCTGTGTCTCACGGAAGTTTTGTTATTAAAATTACTATAACTGTTTAGTTTTTAGTCCTGTTATATAATACTACACTAATTTGGGTGGGACCCATACAATTGGATAGAAATAAAATGAAACCTTTTTGTAGAATAAATACGTGACCTGTAATAGATCTCAATAGTTTTAATATTATTGTTTATTTATTATAGTTTTAACATGAATAAGTCAGGGAATAACTTATTAAATCAGGTATTATTATTGTATGAAAGGTTTCTTTGTTAGATGTACTCGTAAGCAATATGTCAAAAGTAATAATATAGTAAATTTTTGTCCTTTGTCACACTAACTAGTTCGCATTTGCGAACTCTTAATGATGGATTAGAAGTCTAACCCCCTTATTCATAAACGCGCTACAAACCTCGATAAAATCAGCTAATAATAGTAATAATCGTTTGTCTTTATCAGTCATCTTGACTTATGTATATGTAAGAAAGGGATAAAACATAATTTAACTAAATCACGCCCGTAAAGTTTTATAAATAAGAGGGTAAGTCGATTAAATCTTGCTACTGTGACCTTAGAGAAATAAGTAAGCTTATTATAGTTCATTCGCAGTAAAATCTAGAGATGCACCGGATACTCGGTTAAAATCCGGTATCCGGCCTATCCCGCCCTGGTTATATTATCCGGCCGGATACCGGATAGTGACGTATTCTCCGGCCGGATACCGTATAGTAACTCTATGAGATTTCGGAGTAAACAAATTGGATTTAAGAAACAGCGTGACTGTTTCATATATCATAAACGTACTCGTTTATTATTTTAAAACTATTTAAACATTCCACTCACATTCAATTTTCGAGCCTCCCTGGTGGCTATTTTGTATGTAATATTCGCAAACGACAATGTCTGCTAAAGTCACAAATATAACCAAAGTGCGGCCCGCGTCAACTTCGTTAAGTACTATGCGGCCCTTGGCAGCTAAAAGGTGGCAACCGCTGCTTTAGAGTAACTAAAATCCCCTAGATTAGATTATCGTCAGTATCTATCGTGCAATATGGTTTTATATTAATGGTTGTGTTTTGTATTAAACTAGACGTTTTGTATAATTGTGTCGCTTAACTTCAAACTCGGGTAAATCCATTCGAGCAAATATCAACCCTATTACCTTTTCTTAATACCAAAATCGCATAATCTGACAGATGGATTTATCCGAGTTTGAAGTTAAGCGACTCAATTTTTAGTTATGTTATTTCAATTTTTATTGTGTTTTTAATAGCATAATGATATCGATAGAATGTATTTTTTTTTTCACCACACCGCCTCGGAAAGGCTTACTTTGCACTTCAAAAACTGATAGCAAAGTTGCATTTTATTCACATGTGAGGCAAAGTAATCAAATGCAAATTTTGAGTTGTTTTCTTATGTTTGCTGGTAGAATTGACTTTTAAATGATGACTTTGGATGATAAATATTTAATAACATTCATTTGGATTTGATTTAGATTGATTTTGTTTGATATTTTACATTTAATATTTGCTTCGGGTTGGTGTGGTGAAAAATTTTGTGTTTCACTCGGGGGCAAATTTTGTTTAACCCTCGTGCTTTGAAACCCTCGCAACGCTCAAGATTCCATTATTCGAACCACTCGCTACGCTCGTGGTTCAATTTTGGAATCTTTCGCTTGCTCGGGTATCAATATTAGCACGAGCGGTTAAACAATAACTTTGCTCCCTTGTAAAACAAATAACTATTTCTAATGTCATTTTCGTGTTCCGTACGTGTAAATATAAAGCGGATGATTTTATTTTAATTTTTAAAATGCGTAAAGTGGTACAAAATGGCGTAGCCGCAGTCAGATATGTTTTGTAGTATACTTTGTTATATGTTGGCATTAGTAAGTTAAAATGGGACTGGGCTGGTCATGTCTGCCGAATGCCGGACGACTTGTGGGCCAAACCACAGACCACAGAGTGGGAGCCCCACGAGTCTAACCGGGGAGCCGGCAGGCCTCGTCGGCGATGGCGGGATAACTTGGACTCCTTCTTGAGAGGCTGGCCAGATATTGCACTAAATAGAGACGAGTGGAGAAAGAGGGGGGAGGCCTTTGCCCAGCAGTGGGACACAGTGGGCTCTGAATAATAAAAATAATAAATAATAGTAATAAGTCTAAATTAATTCTACTAACTGTTAGCATTAAGAAGGATAAAAATGTTCGCGGCTTTAGTTTTATCATTATAATAAATCATCAGCCGGCGTATTATGGATGGTTTTATCCATCTTTATCCACGTGATAAAATAACTGTCACTTTTTAACACTGTGGGATATAAAGTGACGGACACCGTTTTATCACGCTGTCACGTATACAAGATTGACCATCATATCCGTACAGTCTTTATTAGCACATTTATTATTTTCTTTATTTATCATTCTTCTTAGGCTAGGTCATTTATAATATGAATATAAAAGTAAAATATAAAAACACTTACAAAACAATAAAAAATACATATAAACACATTATAAAAAACCTAATCTAGGGTGCCGCCGGCAGCGGGGCAGGGCCCAAGCTGCCGGTGGTCAGGGCCGCAGAGTGAGGAACCGACATTTATTATTATTACTAAC
Source organism: Cydia fagiglandana (assembly GCF_963556715.1). Taxonomy (NCBI): domain Eukaryota; kingdom Metazoa; phylum Arthropoda; class Insecta; order Lepidoptera; family Tortricidae; genus Cydia; species Cydia fagiglandana. The sequence goes on from NC_085959.1 coordinate 7,527,028, forward strand.
TGTAATTTCTTCTAATTCAAAATTTTACCGCATGAAGTGCCTGATTTAGAGCCTCATGCTTATTTCTGCGTAGGTCTTACTAATCTTAACCTGGTAAGGCCCAATGTGCATTACAATGTACACGTTTCAATAGAACAAATGCTATTGTTGCAATAGAAATGCTGTTGTATTTGTTTCATTGCTTTCTCGAGCAACCGAAATTCATCCCTATTTACTATACAAAAAGGTTCACATTTAAAATAGGAAAGAAGCTTTCTCGAGCAACCGAAATTCATCCCTATTTACTATACAAAAAGGTTCACATTTAAAATAGGAAAGAAGCTTTCTCGAGCAACCGAAATTCATCCCTATTTACTATACAAAAAGGTTCACATTTAAAATAGGAAAGAAGGTTAAATAAAATGGAGTAACTTATAAATGGATTGTCAAACGGCAGCGCATAATGGCTCCTTTACACGATGGACCTGCGCGCGCCACTCCAAGGGACGCAGCCATGCGGTAGAATGAGATAGCAATATCACTTGCTCCCTCTAACGCATGTCTGCGTCCCTTGGAGTGGCCGGCGCTAGCCGATCGTGTAGAGGAGCCATAATGTACGGGGCCGTCTATTTACTTGGAGCTGTAGCACTTGCGTGAACAGTATTTTGTGCTACTTTACGCATTATCTAAACTAAAATTAGCCACAAAGATTTTTTTCTGAAACGTTTAGAGATACTATCAAAGGACATAATCAAAAGACCTGCCCTCTAAATTTAGGGTTGGGTTATATTTTTTGGAATTTGTATTTATGCAAGTATGTTAGTATAAAGTCGTGTTAATGCCACGTTCAAGGTTCTTCTACACTACCAGTAGACTTATCCGAATCAAATCAACATTAAAAATTACACTTAGGCCCATTGCACCATCCCACTAACCCGGGGTTATGCGGTTTAACCGTCAACCCAGTGTCAAATTGTACTGGTAACCATGGTTATTCAAGGTTTAACCGGTTAACCCTGGGTTAGTGGAATGGTGCAAGTGGGCCTTATAGAGCTTAACTTTAACCCTTTGGATGCTTTACGTCATAAACAAAAACGTCGCTCACACGCCATGGTCACGGCCGGGAGCGAGCAAATCTAAACTTTACTTCAAAGTGTGAAGGTTACTTTTACAGCGTACGCCATAACACTTGTGTGTTCATTGGCGATGTTGGCACGACTAGTTTATGACGCCTTATGTGTTCATGGCGTTCAAAAGGTTAAGCCTTTTTAAGGCAGAGGGAATATATTTCCCACATGATTTTAAACTTTGTTTCAAAGTGATAGGGTTCAAGTTTGCATAATTTCTAATACCCATAAGCCTTATAAAGGGTTAAAGGCCGCTATAAATGTCAGTATGTGTATAAAACGCTGTTTTAACTATTTTATTAAGAGTTATAATAAATTAATGACTCATGCCCCTGTATATTTTAAACAACTTTAGAATGTAAATACCTAATTAAACATTGTCACGCGCCGCCTGAAGAAAAATTCTATTCCTGTGTCTATTTTATTTGGTTCGGATAAATGTATGGTGTATTTATGAATAACACTAGTCAAATAGATAGATAGATAATAACATTGCTACGTGAGCAGAATACGTACAACATAATATTGTAACTTAAGTTATTAGGTACTAATATGTGACGTTCCACGGCAAAAGGTACCTTATGGCGGCTGGCGCTTACGTTGCATAACTCCGCAATAATATTGGAGCGGCGTTAATAATAGCGTAAGCGCCAACCGCCATAAGGTACCTTTACCCATGAGACATCACATATATATCTTTACGTTTAAAAGTTATAGCCATGAATATGAATTATAAGTATATTGCCCATGCTCGCGTAGCAACCATTTTGAATTTATCTTGATAACAGTTGCCAAATTGAAACTATAGTACGCTCGATTTTATGTTCTTATAGATAAAATATACATACTTGGCAATAATAGTTACGTGCCAGAGTCACAATGTGTGTTGTGTTACAGCGCTTTGAGTAAAAGCAGCGGCAGCGTAGAAAATTCTTAATGGTTGATTTAATACTTATTATTAAATGCAAGAAGGTACATAAATGAAGTGTGAATTAATACTAATACATATATGCATGTACCTATGTGACATTGGTACCTACCTATGTTAAAGCAGGCATGGCTCACTCCGCGATTTCGTCGCTTTACTACAGGCAGCTAAAAGTACATCCGTTCCACACCAATTTTGGTGGCTAGACATAAGCCGCGCGTGGCGCTGTCGCCTACCTAGCGGCCACACCTGTCCTGATCGTAACAGACGCGTTAGAGAGTGAGTCTTCTGTACCTAGTACTATTATTTATTCTGTGGTTAAATTTAAATAAAAAAAATATTTTTACCTTTTAGTAAATCGAGCGTGCTAAAGTTGACATACCTATTCGTTGTGCCCGTTCTTCCGCCGCACTTATACTGTAATATAGCTAGAATAGTAAGTCTGCACCCCCCAGGTACACCCGGTACCGTGTAACCGTGGCGAGATAATCAATGTTTTAAAAAACATTGACCGCCTTAAGGGGCCCACTGATTAACTGTCCGCCGGACGGTATCGGCCTGTCAGTTATAACAAAATTTTGACAGTTCTGAACAACTGACAGGCCGATACCGTCCTATGTCCCCTAGATGGGGCAGAGGGCATCCACAGTGCTACGCCATCCCGTTCGGTCTTGAGCTACGCGCTTCATTTCGCTCCACGTCTTGCCAATGGTCGCCGCCTCTGCTCATCCGATACCGTCCGGCGGACTGTTAATCAGTGGACGCCTTAAAACGGCCACAGAATCGTACCAAATCCCTTCACTGTTAACCTTACATCGGTGAACCTTGATTCGATGATGAGAACTGGGCTGTAACCGCGAAAATCGAAGTTCGCAAATTGCGGGGATTTTTCTCTGTCACTCTAATTACGCCTTCGTTGGAGTAAGAGAGAAAGATCCCCGCAATTTGCGAATTTCGGTTGTCGCGGTAGCCGCTCTGACATCGATGCCTTTTGTAATAACTTAATGGACCGATGTACGGTTAGAAGTGTTGCGTTTGTACGGTCACAGTTTAATTTAGGCGTTTTCAGATATTTATGCGTTCAAAAGTATCTAAAGCTATTTGATTGTTCTACATATGGAAACATATAATAGAAACATATCTCATTTTGTTAAGCAATCAGGGAATGGTAGATACTATTGACGCATACCTACATGATGATGATTACTACATTTTAATGCTGACTGTACCTAGGTTCATTCCAATAGCTTACTCGATAATTATTAGTAATTTATTATAGCTAATAGGTAACCTGAAAGGTGATAGACGCTTTGTACGCTCCATTATACGTTACAAGAACACATATTTGTCCCAAAAAAATTATAATAAAATTAGGCGAATTTTGTTTACACTTATGTACAATCGCCATCAGATATATCGGAGCGGCCAAGGTGTTCACAATATCTGAACAAGCACTCTAACGGCTTGACAATAGAGGCGTGTTCAGATATTTGTACCGGACTGTACCGTCACGCTCCGCGATTGTTGCGTCATTTAGAGTCACTAGCTGATATGGTTCTTGTTGAAGAACGTATGTTGTAATGTAAGTATGTTGTATGCTATAAAGTAGGTACAGTCACCACAAGGGATTGTTATGCCACAATGTTATGTAAGTATTGACTTACGCTATACAATTTCCAATTTAGCAAGAACCCTGAATGGTATAACAATCCCTTGTGGTGACTGTTACCTACTTTATATCCAGAGATGTGAAAAATACTTTATAAAAAGTATTTAAATACAAAATACAAATACTTCCTTGATAATACTATTTCAAATGCAAAATACAAAATAGTTTTTGAATTTGTATTTAAATACAAAATACGAAATAGGTATTTTCAAAATACTTTTTTAAAATACAAATACTTTGCGATAAAAGGTACTCTGAGTAGTGAATACCTAGTCTGAATTAAAAAGTATTACTCGGAATTTCCGAGTTGAAAAGACTCTCTTTATTCTTTAAAATCAATCCTCTATCTAAAGTGCAAATTTCTAGTTGTTTGCTCATATGGTTCATTCTATTTAAAGTTGTCCCCTACACTTTTTTTTCAAAATTAGGATTTTTTATGTTATTTCTGCTCAGAATCATGAGCTCTTTTGATCCTAATAGGAGAAAAAAAGTGTCCCAAGATTTCCATACATTTTTCGATCTTTCCATTCCGAAACCGCCATACAAAATCTATGACAAATGGTAACAGAATGGAAAAAAACCTTAGGACCCTTTTTTTTCTCCTATTAGGATAGAAAGAGCTCGTGATTCTAGCGGAAGCAGTTATAAAGTTGACCCAAAAATTTTTTATTAAGCTATGAGCTTCATCACATATGTTCCTTGAGTAATTCTAAGCATTTCAAGCCTGGGAGCCAATAAGAAATGTGTGTCTACTCGGATTTGTAATGGATTCAAACTTTCAACCCCTTTTTAACCCTGTTAGGGGATGAATTTTACAAAACGCTGAAATTACTTTTCCTGTCTTTTAATAATATCCCCAAATACAAAGATTCAAGTCCCGCGTTCGAAAATTTTTTTGATATCCATACAAACTTTCAACTCCTTTTTCACCACCTTAGGGGATGAATTTTCAAAAACGCTGAAATTAGTTTTCTTGTATTTTAATAATATATCGTTTTACGAAGTTTCAAATTCCTAGCTTAAAATAAAACTTGAACCCCATACAAACTTTCATCCCCTTTTTAACCCCCTTAGGGGTTGAATTTCTCAAAATCGCTTCTTATCTCTTGTACACTTTATAAATGTAATCTAGTGTGCAAATTTCAACTTTCTATCTTTTGTAGTTTCGGCTCCGCGTAGCAAAAATCTCCAACCAAATTTTTCACCTTTTTACGTTTTTCTTGTAAAATTACTATGAAATTGAAAAAACAAATATCAGCAATGAATTCTACGTCTTTGGTTTATACGAAAATGATACCAAACTTGCCCTAGTACCCACCAGGATCAGAGTAGATTTTTTTTAAAGATGACGGATGGCGGCCGTCTTTGTACCCCACCCTCCCCCCCACTTCACGCTAGAAATGCTTAGAATTACTCAAATATCAGATGTGATGAAGCTCATAGCTTAATAAAAATTTTTTGGGTCATGTATGGCAGCGTTACATAACTGACTCCAGTATTCTGAGTAGAAATAACATAAAAAAATGACAATTTTGGAAAAAAAATGTAGGGGACAACTTTAAATAAAATGGCCCATATTAACCGGTAGGATGTAGGTATGGATGATGGTTTTTAACCGCCAACTTTTAAAGCATTAATTTGTCATGTTTTACAGCCAATTAGCCAATTTAATGCCTCTCGTTAGTGTGATGAAAACGTCTCGTTTGTGTTTCACCAGGGCAGAAAAGTTTGTTCTCCTCTCGTGCCTTGAAACCCTCGCAACACTCAAGATTCCACTTTTTTAACCACTCGCTACGCTTGTGGTCATGTGCGACGTTACTAAATAGATTCAACAGTTCCATGTTAAAAGAATGAGACAGTTGCCATGATTGTCTCATCAGAAGAGATTATAACTCCTACCTACATTACCTACCTAAGTACCTACTATAAAGTATTTTGTATTTTGAAAATAGAAAATAGGTCCCAAAAACTATTTCAAATAAAATACAAAATAGTTTTCTTCAAAAGGTATTTAAATACAAAATACAAAATAGGTATTTTGCATTTTGTATTTGCATTTTAAATACAAGTATTTCAAATAAGTCACATCTCTGTTTATATCATACAACATAACTAAACCTTTGACCGCCTAGTTATTTTTTTTACAAAATTTGGCCGTTACCTCTTGACGTGTCTACACGTGCATGGCGATCAAGACTTCCCGTATTAAGGCCTCTAGGGGTCTCCCCAGATATATCAACGCCCATTTCGGCAAAAGCCGATAGGAAATTTTTTTATGTCTGCGCAATAAGAGCGAAAAAGTCGTCGTTGGGCTCGGCTATCATCGGCCGGCGCCTCGCTCTTGTTCTTGTTGCGCAAACAGCTTTTTATATCGGCTTTTGCCGAATGCGCGTCGATATATCTGGGGAGATCCTAAGGCTAACCGCAGACGTACGAAATTTTCATTCGGTTTCCGTACGCATTGACAGGTGGGAACGGGACGTCGCTCTATATACACATGCATAGCGCGACATCGCTTTCACATGTCATTCCGTGCCGTGCGTCTGCGGCGTCTGCCTAGGCGGTCAAAGGGCCGCATTCACACTAAATTTCTGAGGGGCTACCGCAATAACAGAAATTCGCAAATTGCGGGGATTTTTCTCTGTCACTCTAATTACGCAGTCATTGGAGTAAAAGAGAAAGATCCCCGCAATTTGCGAACTTCGATTCTCACGGTTATAGCCCTGTGTTCTTGAGAGATTGTGGACTACCGCTTCTCCATACAAACGTAGTCGTCATTACAGGGGCAAACTATCCCTCCATCCCATCGAAACTGCTAAAATATAATCCTACTTATTTTTATACAATAACTACGGTTAATATTATATATATAGTGCTTTTGTAAATAATTAGAATACCTACGTTACTTTTACAAGGCGTTGATAGACACTGTTTTATTTTTTTACATTTTTTAACACGTTGGCTGCCATGAGCATCACTGGGCGATCATAATCTAATAAATCAAATAAGCGCCACTTGCACCATACCACTAACCCGGGGTTAACCGGTTAAACCGATAACCCAGTGCCACATTGTACTGGTAAACATGGTAATTTTAGGTTTAACCGGTTAACCCCGGGTTAGTGGAATGGTGCACGTGGCCCTAAATAGTAGATTATCTTCTCTGTGTGGTCATGCGACTCATGAGCAACACCCTGTGTACTGACATGTTTGTAATGCAGTAGGTAACCATTGTTACCGATTTATTTTAACAGGGGTTATATATTTGTATAGTGTTTTACTACTACTATTACCATATTCACGCTTTGGATTCCATATCATTGAAATATGTATGGAGGGGATCCTATCTCATCGCATAATAATTGATTGTCATAATGTAATGTTACGCATTCTCTTTTCGCATATTTTTTCTCCAGCTGAAACAGAAAGTATTTTCGAAAATATTTTGCATAAGTTGTGTAGAATAGGGTAGGTTAGGTTAGGTTTGTGTTATAATTTTTCAGAAATGTTAATATTTCCAGCACAATAACAATTATGCGAAATGAGTTTTATGCGTAACATTACATTAGGACAATAAATTATTATGCGACCCAATATGGACCCTGTATGGAGTTAACCCATCTTATATTCTGTGATTATTTGTAAGTCTTAAAGTAGTTACCTGAATGGGAAAAAGGCGGTACCTGGGTCAAACAAAATGAATACCTACATTAGTATTTCTGGACTTAATTTAATAATTTCAAGGTTCGGGGAACTTGTTTTCACTCGGTCGTAAAAAAAATATATGGAATAAGTCGCCCAAAAACATTTATGCAAATATTCTATCAAATTATTCATCTGGGCGCCGCCTTTTATTTCCGTCCCGTATTATTTAAAAGCCTAGAAACATTTCCTAAACGCTAGGTTCCGAAATATCAGAGTTTCAAACTTATGACCTAATATCTCACTCACACTCTAAGGGCTCATTTAGCGCCACTTGCACCATCCCACTAACCCGAGGTTAATCGGTTAAACCGTTAACCCAGTGTCAAATTGTACTGGTACCATGGGGTAACTCAAGTTTTAACACGTTAACCCCGGGTTAGTTAATGGTGCAAGTGGCCCTTAGACGGCGCGCGAACTCGCATGCGTTTTTAGTTACATTGCGGACCATTGAGATTACATCAACTCAGCCGACCGATCAAATAACGCAATGTAATGAAAGTCGCATGCGAGCTCTCGCACCGTCTAAATGAGCCCTAAAGATCCTGGGCGCGAGAGCGACGGACTAGAAACTCAATGAGCGCGCCCGTGAGGGACAGAACATGATGCCTGTGCGAGCGGGACAGCAATATAATTACACGCTTGCGATAGAAATAGGAAATAGCTGGTCAATGTACGAAATTCTTTGTGCATAAGCGTCCTTACTTTAATATTAACTAGGTTATTTTAGACCTCTGATATTTTGGCCCAGTGTGAAAAGGACATATCCCGAGTGCAGCGCTCGGTCTAGTCGCAAATTTAGTCAATTAGCATAAGCATAGATATGTAGGTGCAATTCAACATTCCATATTTTTGTGAAAATGTAAATGATTTGTCGAAATAAAGTTGTTGGTTTGTCCTATTGTTGTTGTTTTTATGGAATACAGGTGAAATCCCCTCCCTACGAAAATTTCCATATCATATCCCCGCCGGTAGAGAAGGGAAAAATACACATTTCTGTCCGTAGCATGGGTGATGTCAGTGGCGGATTTCAAGGCCCAGTAATGCCTGTAACTTCTATGAAATGATGACGTTTAAATAACACTTGCACTGCCTGGGCTATCAGTCTCGCTTCATTCGCTGCCAACTTACCTTGGTCTAACTCTAGTAATCTTTTCACTTCGGAATATGTTACATATATTATATATATTTTGTGGTTCATATTTTAAGCGGGAGTTATATTTTCAAGTTTGTACCTATTAATAATAATGTTGGCGTGTGCGAGTAATTTTATACTATAAGTAATGACGGTTCAGGTAATCATATTATAATTTGTACATTAAATAAAATACAAATGAAATAATTTTTAGCGAGTTTTCTTAGTAACATGTAATAGAAACAGTTGAACCACAGACATTACTCTATCATGCTATAGAGTCTATAGCATGTGTGGTTGCCACTAAAACACCACAGGAGAGGACTTCTACAAACGTTGCTATTTAATCGCATTGGCAGTAATCCTAGACGATATAGCTCTCTCGTTTCACCGCGTAGACGTTACAGCGTTAGGTAGCAAATAGCCATATGTGACGTTCCACGGAAAAAGGTACAGTCAAGGAATTTAAATTCCGACCCATTTCGTACTTTGTCACAGTGACAATCAATATGAAAGCCGCTAGAGACCTCATACGGTTGTCACTGTGACAAAGTACGAAATGGGTCTGAATTTAAATTCCTTGACTGTACCTTATGGCGGCTGGCACTTACGTCGCATAGCGCCGCAATAATCAGTGCCGGATTTACCACTAGGCTGAGTAGGCTGAAGCCTAGGGCGGCAGATTTTAGGGGGCGGCAAATTTGGGTCAAAAAATATTTTATGTGCTGCACACCCGACCAGAATTTATTTGTAAAATTTAAATAACAAGCATATTTTGTTGATTTTACCGCCCTCTGTCATGTCAAGACCCTTTATAATATTGAGACAGACAGATGGCCGGACGGACAACAAAGTGATCGGGTTCCGTTTTTTTCCTTTTGAAGTACGGAACCCTAAAAATTTACCTACCTACTATTTTCTCGAAAAAATTTCGCGCTCGCTACGCTCGCGTTTTTCTTTAAGTTCCACCTACATTATTTGTGCCCATCTGACCATCATCTGACTACATTGCACGTTTGGGATGATCGTCGATGCTTGTGTCTTCGTGGTATTACGGATTCTGTTTTTTTTCCTTTTGAAGTACGAAACCCTAAAAATGTACCTACCTACTATTTTCTCGAAAAAATTTCGCGCTCGCTACGCACGCATTTTCATTTAACTAACTACATTTTTTGTGACCCATCTCACTACATTGTGAGTTTGGGATGGTCGTCGATTCTTGTCTTCGTAGTATTGAATCTCACTAAATTGTTCCGATCCCATGCCGAAACTCAGGATGGATAGAGGATATCAGATACAAGCTTTTCATGACTTTCCAGCACCACAGAATGAGGGATATTGGCACGACCTGTGTAATACGTATCCCTACTACTGTCATCTGCAATCTGCATAGCAATGATTATCATTGATAAGCAGCAATGATAGCACAGAACCTAGTGGAACGCCAGCGGTAATGTCCACACTACCGGAGCAGCTTTCATCTACTATACGGCTCATTTGCGCCTACCGGATAAAAAGCTAGCGATCCATTTGTATAGCATGCTCCCTCGAGCAGACTCGATGCCAGACCCGACAGAACTCCTTACCTATATCCAGCCTAGGGTTTCTGCTCGAGAATTCCCGAGGCGAGAAATCTCGAGAAATTTGTCCTAAGTCGAGACGGGAAAAAAATATTCAATGCCTCGAGAACTCGAGAAATAAATCTCTTGTGATAAGTAAAAAGAAAACACGCGTATAACACATGATGTGTCTATAATGTATTTCTTTAGGTAGTTAAATAAATATGAACAATGTTATTTTTACATTTTCAGGTAGGAACCTACTTAAAACATTTATTACCAACCAAATAAAAAACTACCTTGATCCATCCCCTATCGTTTTAGCTTTAACCAATTTTCATGTTTTGAAACTTTTGAACTATCATGATTAATGACATTCATGTAAGTAGTGTCTTTTTATTGAAAAACGCTTTAATTTTTTTTGTAAAGAATTACAGGAATGTAATAAGCTAAGCCACGAAAAACGTTGTCGCCCTGCCTGACACTGTTTGTATAGTCTGCAATCTGTCTGCAATAGACTGAAAGGCCTATGAGAGAATAAGTGTAATAACAAATATTACAAAATTAAATTACTATTGATAAATCAAATCACTAGACATGCGCGAAACAGTGCTTCGAAAAGTGATGCTATATCACATCACTTTTCCGAACACGTAATGGTACACTGAGATATCACATCACTCATCACTCGAAACATGACCCGACCGTGAAACAGCGCTCGGGCGCGCGCGAGATGGCCGTATTACAGCTATGTCTTACATTACACAGCGCATCTACACTCTACAGCACTCTAGTGATTCTAGGCGTCTCGGATCCGTATCGGCGATCGATCTATTTATTACGCGTTGCGTTTTGTCACCTTTATGTGAAAGATTTTTTGTTAGTTATTATAAATTATAAAATAATGTAATTATGTAATATGTATGTAAGTTTCGGAGGTAGATAATTGCCTATGGAGCTTTCCGATATGGCGAGTATTCTATAACAATGCGTACATTTTGCTCGCTTTGGTTCTGTCTCCGTAAAGTGGTTCGTTTATAGCCATTTTTTTTAATAGGTCAATCAAGTTAAAGTCACCAATAGTCCGTAAAAAAGCGATTACTCACCAGCACTAATACATTATCAGAATATTGCCATCGAAACTATTCTTTACACCTTTCACAATTTAATTTAAATATATCTGCAATTTAGTTCACTCAGTCTTTATAAACAACTCGAATTTCTACAGTCAGTCTCGATATGCACTAATTAACAATTACATTAAAGGATAAACAAGTATTAACTCGTACTTAGTTTGCCGCGAACCGCGAAAGTCAAGCAAACTATCAAACATTTCACAACAATAATAATAAACGGTTTTCTTTTCGTCAAATTCAAAATCGCAAATAAATTACTCCATTTGACCGCGTCCTTCTTGTATTATAAGAAAACATTTTAAGCTCTACGCGGACGCATTAGAGTTCTAAATCTATTGCAGAAAATCATATTCGTAAAAATATTAGTGAGTGACAACTTAAACCGCGCCGATCGGCCGAGCGGACCTATCCGAATGGTTCCGAAGATAGCCGAAAGCATCGCAGAGCGAGAGCGAGCGAGCACTGAGTGCGAGTGCGAGCGAGATAACAAAGCAATGATGGCATGGCATGGCGAACAAACATGACACTATCACAAGTGACATTACACATTACGCGCTCCGTGCGTAGACTTGAACTGACCGTTCATATCGGCGAGTCAATGTAGTTATTTGGAATTGAATCCATTTCGCGCGCTTCGGCCGGTTGTTGGCGCTCGCGCGCTCGGTGCGGCTCGCGTGATGCGTGATGTTTGAAGTACTGGTTGATTTCGCGGAGAGATACGTAATGCCATATTACGTGTTCGAGAGATATCTCATTTGTGATATTACGAGCATTACTTACACATGTCTACAAATCACCCCGATATATTCCTATTAGCAAAATATTACAATTTTAGCAGCTTTATTGTTACCTTGAGTAAGTACGAGTAATTCATAGCAAGTAGTAAAACTTCTGTAAGTTTTGTCACATCGAGTAAAATTTATTGACTTAAATACCATATTGTGGTTTGTTTACATTTAGTTCAATACCTATCTAAAGAAATACACTATAGCATAACACATCGCCGGTGCGCACGTCTGCACCTATAGTTTTTTTGCTGTTGTATTTTTGATTATTAAGTGCAATTTATGGTGACTAAAAATGTACCATATATTTGATTATTTTTCTCACCTACGATTCCTACGAGTCTGATTTGTAAAAAAGCAAAAAAAAATTAAATAACATGGTGTTTTTTGGAGCTTTCAAAATTTCTCGAGATACTCGAGAAACTCGAGAAATCTTGGTCGAGAATTCCCGTGCCTCGAGAAATTAAAAAGGTCGAGAAACCAGAAACCCTAATCCAGCCTGACTGCCAATGCCTCACTCTCACCCACTGGTCACCGATCAGATCAGGCAAAATAACGAGGTCGCATCGTGATTGAGTGACAAAAAAGGCCCATATAAGTATATGTCTGTATCTAGAATGTGACATTAGTGACGTAACCTTATATGCATTTTAATATGGCTATGGTGTGTTGTACTATAAAATTAAACGCCTCTGAAAGAAAAGTACTTTAAAAACCTACAAGCGAGGCGGATAGGGGCGGCAAAATCGGCATAGCCTACGGGCGGCAAATGTCTAAATCCGGCACTGGCAATAATATTGGAGCGACGTTAATAATAGCGTAAGCGCCAATGGCCATAATGTACCTTTACTCCTGGGACGTCACATGTGTAGGTACTAACCAACTTATTTCCGATACAATGTGTCCAGAACGGACAGGTAAAAGCCATAACGTAAAGGATGCTGTCTACAGAAGGCCTACCGCGAACAGGCATATCAACGTTGAATTTCGCTTTCGAAAATGAAACAAATACCTATTACATACACAGTTTTATTTCACACGCACATACGCATTCTTTCCATATAATAAGATTAATTAATACATAATAACAAAAGAGATTCTCTACCAAGAGTAGAATCGACCTCCTGAGATAAATTTAGTTGCGGCCCCGTATTATGTACACTCAATAAATGTATATATACGGGTTGGACTCGACGAGCTGTATGTCCTTCTCGAGCTGTTTCAGCTCCTGCTCCATCTTAACTTTCTTCATGATTTTCGGCACCGTGTCTGTGAGCATGGGTAGCTGGAGGAACGCCTTCTGCTTCAGCTGCCATTTGTTTTTCAGGTCCTGGAACAACACAAATCGATAACCTTTTTTTATCAAGTATAACCGGACAAGTGCGAGTCGGACTCGCCCACCGACGGTTCTGTACTTTTTAGTATTTGTTGTTATAGCGACAACAGAAATACATCATCTGTGAAAATTTCAACTGTCTAGCACGGTTCGTGAGATAGTCAGGTGACAGACGGACAGCGGAGTATTAGTAATAGGGTCCCGTTTTACCCTTTGGGTACGGAACCCTAAAAAAGCACACCGGTCAGTTTCAGTCAAACGGGTAGGTACCATTAACTTTTTTCTATTCAAAGTCACGAGGCCTATTGAATCGATCGATCGAGTAACTTAGTCATTTAGCATAGCCGGCCCCCCGCTAAAAGGAAGCAACTTCTCATAAACTCAGAGCAGTACCTAATATATCTACTGTACCTAGGTTAGGGTCTAGGCTCTTTCTTTCACAGTAGCATTGAGCTACTTACGACCCGTACGTACCAGAATCCCTCAATATACATTTTCCTCGTACCTTGGGTATCGTCTTGGGTCGTCCCATTCGTTTTTCGTCAAGTTCTTAAATTAGTCCGATTCTCCTTTCGTCACGCATTCTACATTGAAAGCCACCGACAATTATGACGAATGTAGAATGGGTGACGAAAGCGGAATAGGACTAATTTAAGAACTTGACGAAAAACGAATGGGACGACCCAAGACGATACCGTACCTTGAGCAGTTTCTCTCTCTCCTCATCAGCAAGCTGCTTGCACAGACTCTCCTTGTGATCATCAGCGTACTGCATGGCTTCCTGTTCCATTCTGATTCTCCTGTTGCGACGCACCAGGTAAGCCGGCATACGCCCGAAGTCCGGTCGGAGACAGTATTCCGGGACTTCACCGGAGCCCTTGATCTTCTTTATATGGCCGTCGCGGGTGTCTACTAATCTGAAAACGTTAATATTGGTCAAGTAGCTTATTATGGCTCTTCTACACGATGGGCCAGCGCCGGCCGAGCGCCGTTGATACCGTTTATGACGAGCAATCATAGTAGGTCGGAATTATAATAAAAAGTTAGTTTTTAAGAAATAATCCTGTGTACTTCCTCCAATAAGACTTTTTGAATAATTTGCATTTGTTGATGAATATACCAAATCGCTATATGTATGCCTATGACATTTGAGGAATTCCTCATAAATCCCATTACGTATCAGAACTGGATTTTTGCAAAAAATGGGACCAAAATGTAACTATATTATATGTCTACTTTTAATCAGAAAAAAACGTTTTCCAAATCGATTCAAAAATGACGGCGTTCTGAGGTATTTAACAAACATACATCAAAAAATACGGTCGAATAGATGAGGGGAGTTTTGACGTCGGTTAAAAGTAAAACGTACACTCAGCAAAACTGTTACCTAGTTTAGCTCTCTGCATACAAATGTGTGTGCAGGGGTACGTGGGGCATACTGAAAATTTCTGGATTGTGATACCTATATGAGACGACTTATATTATCAAAGTGGCCAGTTCCAGCTAACAGCTTTGCCGACTGCACTTATTAAAACAAACAATAAAGTCATACCTCGGCTCTACGGGTCTACCCTTAACCTTGACGGCTTTCTTAATGTTGAGTACCCTAAAGTTGACCTTAGGTTTTTCTGGCCCCTTTCCTGGCGGGGGTCGCCTCGGCACGGCGGGTAAGTCGCCCTTGATGCATTTGTGGTCTGACTTCTTTACGGGTTGACCTGGACAAAGGGAGGTTAATATTAAATAAGTTTTGTCTCCATAATCCACCCGAAATTCAACCTATAGGACAGTATCAGTTCAGTATCTCATCTACTAATAAAGGCATTCATGCTATCTATAAAAAAAAAGATATCTATACCAGTGGCGGATCGTAAAATCAGGCAGATCATGAAATTCCTAGGTAATAAGAATATCGTGCATCGTGTAAATCACTGCCTCGTTCTATGAGTCGACGTATTTCTAGAGTCCCCCTCCCCTATGATCCTCCCCTCCACAGAGTCCCCTTCTAAGTTTGCGCTCTAAGACTTCTAAGCCTAATACCTACTCAAGATGAAAGAGAACTCACTATATCCTTCCCCCTTCTTAAGGAACTGGTCAGGGGGGTTGACCGGCGTCTCCGCGTACCCAAATGTCCGACGCAGTTGGGGTATCTTTCGGGCCTTCAGCTGTTTCTCTAGCTCAGAGTGGTACCTGGTGAACATAGGCAAATATTATGATCTAAAAGTATCCTGCTCATGCGGATCCTGGGCCCATGAGAGTTATGAGAGTAAATATTAATGAAATGACCCCCATGGCTGGATTAAAACGGCGCTACTCCATCTTAATATTCTTGACAACCGCGCGTTTGTATCGATTGTATCGCTCCTGTCGCATGTTAACGAAACCCAGCAATAAGTCTCCATTTGCGACCTGTCAGATCAGAGCCTACAGGACCGGGAACAGAACAATGCGCTGTTACTTATGTATGGATCTAATTGTTAAAATGTCCTTCGCGCTACGGTTTTCCACGGCAGACCCGACAGGTCAATTTTTGAATGACTACCCCTAGTTGCATTATTAAAAACGGTCTAATTGGACCAATTATCACTTCAACTTGACGTCAGCATCATCATCTTTATCTCTAGGTATTCTAGGTTAACACAACATTAGGTAAAAGTAAACAAAGTGTAATCACTAGAGCGAGATTAGTGTAGGTAACTAAAGTAAAAAAATAATAGGAATATTAATTTACTGTACGAGAATGGACATTTTCTTTAATTTAGGATGGTCATGGGTTGGTCTTGTAGGAAGTATTTTACAAACCTGGGCGTCTTCGGTGGATCCGGTGGGGGTTTGTCGAGAATGGTGTAAATGACTTCGTTATGGTGTGCGATTTCCACTATCGACATGCCTTTACCTATACAAAATAACTAGCAAAAATATATTATGATTTACCGTAAATATTCTAAGGCCTAACGCCAAACACTCCCCCGGTTTCCATGGATATATAAGTTACTCTATGGAAACGAGTTGGACAACTGTTTTATAAATAGTTTTATTTAAAGCGAGAAAATATATAAGTTACAATTAACTTAATTAGAAGACATATTGTATATGTGTTAAAGTTAGAGTTAAATGTTAGCACAATCTCGATAATATTTAAAACTGTGGCCTATTTTATAAAGCTACAAGTTACAATTTACAAGCGGAAGTCTCGTTCTAAAACATAGGGTTAGAAAGAGACTTCCGCTTGTAAATTGTAACTTGTAGCTTTATAAAATGGGCCACTGAACGCAATATTGACGCACTACCTTACAATAATACTTTCCGCTTTTGCGGGTGGCAAAAAAAGGAACTAGAGAATATTCGATGCAATTTCTTTGTGTTTCCATTGAAAATAGAAATGCGCATGTCCAATGCAATTTAATTTGAATGCTGGCGCCACACCACACCCGCAGATAGATCGTGATTGGCTCAAGGGTTGGACTGGGAAATATTTCGTCTGACAACACAGTTACCCAATTGTCAAAACAAAATGTCTTTTTCTTCGTGTTGATTCTTCCCTGAATATTATTTTTAGACATTTTACGTTTTATCCAATGCAGTTTTTCCGGAAAGATCTTTTCATTTTCATTTTGAGGTGATAACCGGTGAAAATGTTGATAAGGCGGGTGCACAGGCGCGACGTTTCGCGGTGCATAAGCCTATTCGGCGCGGGGCACCGTCAGTTTTCGAGTCGCTTAGATGCCCTGAATCATGAAGAGAAGCTGGACGGGTGCCTGGAGAAGTTGCCGTCGGAGGCGAAGGTGGTGATATGCGGCGGGGGTGTGATGGGGGCGGCGGTGGCGTACCACCTGGCGAAAAGAGGCTGGGGCGACAAGACTATACTTATCGAGAAAGAGAAGTAAGCGTTTTTGAATAAATTAACTTTTGTAACGTAAAAATCTGCCGCTTAAGCTTTACTTGGCGTTTGATAGTGAGTTTTTTGGATGTTTAGAATACTTTTTTAGCTAGTGCTGCCAAATGTGTCGTGAATTGGTGATATGATAATTGTTCATTGATTTTTTGGTGCCAATTCGATAGGTAGGTATGTAGTGACAGTTGTGCATCGGGCGCTAGAAGGTGGTTGCGTAGTGCGAGCCAATTGCATTCACAATTGCATTGTTAAAAGATTTGCTTCTTGTCACCTTGTGAGACTTCCTTTCAATGCTTTAGACAGTTTGATTAAGGAAAATGCTGGCCTGTTGCACAAAAGTGCAAGTGCATATTGAAAATAGATGAATCAATACAAAGAAATCTTAAGCACCTGTGGATATGAAGGTAGATTTAAATTGTAGTATTGATTGGGTTAGTTATTTTTTCAATTAATAAAGATTTTTAACTTATCACACATTAAAAATTTACTTCGTAAGCATGTTTTATTAGGCTCTCAATGACTTTAATTAATGTTACCATTTTTTCTGTATTGAGGGCCCAATTTTGAATCAATAGTGGGTAGTTTCATACAGTATGCACAGTCAACATTAGTAATTTTTATTGGGACTTAATAAAATATTTTTTATGCTCAGACTTTCCTACTGTTTTATCACAATATGTTGATATAAATTCAGGAGTTATGTGATTGCATACCTGTTAAGTCCAGACTGGTTTTGAAGGAGTTATTGAAAACACCTGGTACGATGGATAACATACACAATTTTTGAACAAATATCGATGCTAATCACAGTTATTACAGTAATCCAATTTTGGTCTTGGACTCAAGTGCTGTTGTGTGGATGTAGGGGGCACCTTGAATCCCTTAGCCCCCCTAAATCTGCTACTGATGTGTCGTCCAAAGATTTTTGTAATGTATGTAATTGTTGTTTTTATGGTTCCGTACCCCAAGGGCAAAAACGGGACCCTATTACTAAGACTTCATTGTCCATTGAAATTTTAAATTTTCACTGATGATGTACTCGTATTCCTGTTGCCGCGGTGGTCTGACTCACATTTGTCCGGTTTTTTTATTTATTTCTTTTTTTTACTTGTTGATGTTATTGCATGTAAATTGAATTGCTGCATCTTTGCTATTTCTATAATTTTGCGTGTTTTTGCTCCTGCGACTTTTATGTTGTTAATATTGTCATTGTGTTAATGAACAAATACATTTAATGGCGACGTCATATTATGGCACCATTTTTGCGTGATGGGTTGAGGCACTATTCTTGCCAACCTAACTCTACCAATAAGCCTAGCAGACCTTTGACGTTGCTGACGATTTCTAGGAGGGATCCGGTGAACTGAGGTCGGAGTACCGGGCACAATGGTACTTTGTACCCTGTTCTCAAAACATATTTCTAGATGTTTGAGTAATGACGAAAGCAGTTTAAGCGTGAAGGTAACAGATAGGCAGGAGGAGTTACTTTTGCATTTATAAATTTTAAAATATTATGTAGGGATCTCTCTCTCTCTCTAGCCTTTTTCTACCCTTCGGGTGTAGGCCTCCTTCATTTTACGCCATTTGTCACGGTCTTTTGCAACCTGGAGCCACTTCTTCCCCGCAGTCCTTTTGATGTCGTCGTCCCAACGCATCTTGGGTCTACTTTGGGGACGCTCTTCCCCCCATGGTCGCCACTCAAGTAGTCGTTTACTCCACGAGTCGGTCTTTCTTGCTATATGACCCGCCCATTCCCACTTCAAATTTGCTACGCGTTTCACAACATCCGTGACCTTGCTCTGCTGTCTCAGCCACTCGTTTGTTTTATTTAGGGATAAACTATTTGTATTTGTTATCGCAGGGTCGGTGCCGGCAGCCGCTGGCACTCCTCAGGGCTCATCGGGGCTTTCAAACCGTCCCTCGCCCAGGTCAAGCTGGCGCAGTCCTCTATCAAACTCCTCGAGGAGTTGGAGACGGCTGGACAGATCACGGGGTGGAAGCAGTGCGGGTCCCTGCTGCTGGCGAGGAATAGGGATCGTATGACCGTGTATAGAAGGATGAAGAGCCAGTCTGTGTAAGTACGTATACCTACTGTAAAGCCCCGTCTCCATTTCGCGTGGCAAACCATCGAACACTGGCTCGCGCGGCAGCCGCGCGCAATGGATACTGGGCTGCCGCGCGAGCCATCGAGTTGGCTGGATCGATGGTTTGCCGCGCGATATGGAGATGGGGCTGTATGTGAATACGAGTATTATCAAAGTATATAAGACATTTCGAAATCATGCACGTGGGTGGGTTTGGGCGATGCACTTACGCAAGGAACAAATATGGTTAGGTACACGTAAGAGTCCGCCCCGGAGATTTTGCTGGATGCCGGCCCGGAACCGCGTTATTTCCGGCTCAGCTGTTATCCGATTTAATTTTACTCGTTCCTTTATAACGCATCGTGTGACAATTTTACAAGCCTCTGCTGTAACCTCAGTCAGCCGTAACTTAGTACAATGTTAACTGGATTGAATTTTACTGAAATTATTTTTTAACCAACATTTTTACAACTAAAAATTTTTCGTACAGTTCATGGGGCATCCCTTGCGAGCTAGTCTCCTCCGCTCGCTGCCGGGAGCTCTGCCCCCTCCTGAACGTAGAAGACATCTTGGGCGGCCTGTGGATACCTGGCGACGGTGTAGCTGACCCTCATCTAGTTTGCATGGCGCTTATGAGAGAGGCTGTGGCCAAAGGTAAGCGGTGACGAAGCCTTCAAGGGGCAACGCCCCGTCTGATCGTGGAAAACATTTTAAACAGTCCTTGGAGATGGTGTAGCTGATCCTCATCTAATTTGCATCGCGTTGATGAGAGATATGTGTCTTTAGGGGCATCACTCCATTCTGAACGCAAACATACGTGTGTAAATTACAGATACACTATTCACGGCTGACTAGAACTGGACATTATTTATTTATTTCGCGGAATAACTAACGAATGCCCCCAGGTGTCGGCGTAATGGAGAACTGCTCCTTAACCGCCGTGCACTCTAAGGACGACCGAGTGGCGGGCGTGGAAACCAGCCACGGGTCCATACAGTGCCAACACTTTGTCAACTGCGCGGGCTTCTGGGCGAGGCAGGTGAGTGGTGCCCACGAGGCAAGTGGATAGGCCGCGAGTGCGTTTGCTTCGCCCGAGGCACGTACGAGTATACACAGACCGAGCTGCTCGCGGGGCGAAATCCTCGCGAGGCAGCTCGTTCTGTGTAGACTCGACGGAGACAAGCCATTGGTTCATGCAGTGCGAACACTTCATCAACTGCGCGGGCTTCTGGGCGAGGCAGGTAAGGCCCATTTGTACCATTTCACTAACCCGCGATTAACCGGTTAAACCTGGAGTTGCCATGGTTACCAGTACACTTTGACAGTAGGTTAACGGTTTAACCGCTTAACCCCGAGTTAGTGGGATGGTGCAAGTGGGCCTAAGTGATGCCCACGAGGCAGGCATAATTGAAATTATCCGAGGCGATATTCCGGCTCAAACTTTCTGTTAAACGAAAGGCATTGCTTCTTTTATGCAGCGCGGCTAGCTAGAGTAGCTACCGAATCTCGTATGAGTGAAAAGAACTAGCCCGTTTAAAAATTAATTTTACAGTAACTACTTATGGCGTTATTATTCATAAACGCGTTACTGGATTGAATTAGCTATGAATTGTTTGTCTTTATCTGTCATTTTGACTTATGTATTTGTAAGAAAAGGATAAAACATAATTTAACTAAATCAGGCCCATTAAAAAAGGGGGTTAGTACTTATACAGTTCAAATTGGCATTTGAAAGATAGGCAATTTTATTCATTGTGGGTTGTGTTTTGCACTATGTACATTGCGACATACTTATGTTTTGCCACTACGTATAATGGCTCCTCTACACGATGGCCCAGCGCCGGCCACTCCAAGGGACGCATTTATGCGTTAGAGGGAGCAAGTGATATTGCTATCTCATTATACCGCATGGCTGCGTCCCTTGGAGTGGCCGGCGCTGGCCCATCGTGCAGAGGAGCCATATATAACAACTTATATTTATTATTAATTGAAAGGTGGGACAGCTAGCGAAGCCCCAAGTGAAGGTGCCTCTGCTGCCTTGCGAGCATTACTACCTGCACACGAAACCCATTGACGGACTCGACCCCATGACGCCAGGTAAAACTAAATATCTTTTATGTGATTTGTTGAAAAAGTAATTTTTATACGATTTCTTTTATCTTTGACTGTATTTTTAGGGTTTTGTAGTCACTTAGAAACCCTTATAGTTTCGCCAGGTTTGTCTGTCTGTCTGTCTGAGGCTTTGCTCCGTGATCGTTAGTGCTAGAAAGCTGCAATTTGGCATGGATACATAAATCATGCATTGCGACAAAACGGTAAAATAAAAAGTACCAATATTTTTTTTAGGGTACCTCCCATACATACATTTTTTGATTTTCCTCCTGGGTCAACGTTGCTCAAACGCTCTGTTCAAAATCCAATACAAAAATAGACATAACGCAAACGCGAACGCTCGTCACGCTATCGAATGAAATTTACACTAGGGGTTCTATGTGGCTACCATTAGTTTGGCACTCACATAAACGCTATCGAGAACCTAACTCACTTTCTATGCATCTCGCTTGTACTCGCATATTAGGGCCCCCCCCACATCTGGCGTCTGTCGGCGTCGGTCCAGCGCTATGAAATATGACGTCGCTGCGCAGTTGCGTCGACGCTGCGTCGACGTTGCGTCGACGTCGGCCATAGAATTGTAGACGCCGACGCTCGAAAGACGCCAGATGTGGGGGAGCCCTTAGTGCGAGCGAGATGTGTAGAAAGTAAATTACTGATGTTGATGACTAATTTGAGATGAAAGTATTTCATTCCCGCAGTGGTACGAGACCCGGACGGGTACATATATATGCGGGAGAGGGACGGCTGTATCCTGGCGGGCGGATTTGAACCTGTCGCCAAGCCTGTAAACGAGGAGGAAAGTAAGTTCTTAGAAAAACCTTACAAATTAATCGTCAGCTGACAACCAGAGGGACGATTTTTTTATATAGAGCGCTCTATTTCATGTGGCTCCCTTCAATACTATCCCCACTACTAGGCATTGTCAGGCGAGCCTTGCCGGAAGCGGAGATATTTTCCTTTAAATAAATAAATAAATATTATAGGACATTTTTACACAAATTGACTAAGCCCCACGGTAAGGTAAGAAGGTTTGTGTTGTGGGTACTCAGACAACGATATATATAATATATAAATTCTTAAATACATATAAAACAACCATGACTCAGGAACAAATATCTGTATCATCATACAAATAAATGCCCTTACCAGGATTCGAACCCGGGACCATCGGCTTCATAGGCAGGGTCACTACCCAACCCACTAGGCCAGCCCGGTCGTCTTTATTCCTTTAATAGAACCGTTTTTCCCCCGAAGGGTAAAAAACGGATATTTAGGTTCCTGCCGAAGCTTGAACCACATTATGAGATAACACCCTTGTAACTCAGCCCTAATCAAGCGAATTCATCAACTAGTAGCGCTATCTATCGCGCCATTCAAGTACTAATGTCGCCCGGTTGCCAGCGCTCGGCTGCTTTCTCTTCAGTACCACATAAGCCGGCAAGGCCCTTAGGTGTGGTTCAAGCTTCGGCAGGAACCTAAATATCCGTTTTTTACCCTTCGGGGGAAAAACGGTTCTATTTAGGTGTCCGTGCCTTCGCTTGAACCACATTATGAGACGTGTTTAAACCTCTGCCGGCGCTGGTCCGGGCGTACTGTGACTGATAATATTTATATATATGCAAAAATCACATAATAAGAACGTGGGCTTGAAATTTATTCCATATAGATATACTAAAGGATTGTTTGCGTCAAACCTTAACTAGATTTTCCTTATTTGGAATTACCGATAGATGAGACAATTGTTAGCACTGACTGGCAACATAAGTTATCCGTTGCTACTATAAAATTACTTAACTTTTTATATAAAACAACTGTGTAATTATTAGTTGAAAAGTTGTCCCTAAAATCATAATTAAAGACATAAGAAGGTACTTGTAGGTTGTACAATTTTTAAGTGTAACCACTATCTGAAGTAGTAGCTCTGATGCATGTAACGTGAACCACATCGAGTGAGTTTTACACTAAACCCGTCCAAACTACCTCTGATGCTCTGATGCTTTCCTTACAATAGCCCACTAGGTGATAAAGGTTTTGCTGTATGATGTAATGATATTACTACTACTTATCTACTGCTTACCACAAAAATAGCACTGTCGGCCCATCTACTGTTAAAAATTTGTAACTAATTGGAAAAGCTTGGGTTCTCTCTGATTTATCGTATTTTCCAACAATTTAATGTAAATTGGTAAGTTGCATCATATGATAGGCCAGATGTAATGTTATATAGGTCTATGTGGACAAATAACCAAATGTTTGTAAGTATAGGTACCCACTAGAATACGACATTGTCATTATTTAGATATAAACAGTTATTGACTAGGTATACCAGGTTTATTTGTTAATGGGCTATCATTACATAAGGACAACATATTCCTTAAGCAAACGTGTAAAAAAAAAAAAATATAAACATAATGTACTTATTTGTGGAAGCCATTGAGATTTATTTCGAATCGAGTACTCCTCTGCCTGAAAGTAGCGTCAGAAAGTGAAGAAGAAAATACAACACTTCATGACTTGATGCATGCGTTGCTAACTAGTAACAACTCTCAGCAGTAGATAGTTTCAACTGAGCCGATAATACATCCTACCTTACTGATTAGTTTTAGGCGAGGGTTGCTTTAAAAACAACCATATTAATAGTAATTCATGAATAGATATTAATTCTTTTATGAAAAGGTAGGCCTCCTAGTTCTCCTACCTATTTCAAGTGTCAATTATGAATCACAGATAACTGGAAACATGTCAATTAAGCTGGTGCCGGGTCAACCAAGCTTTTATATTATATGCTTGTCAGTCATGCAAGCGAATGTATTTAACGAATGAACAAAATCACTGACACGCAGGTGACAATCGTATGAAGGCGATGATTATGAATTTAAAGTGATGCTGACAACTCCAGTTGTTGTGGATGACATCTCTCCATGATATTGTGCATAGACTGAAGATCCGTCTACCATGTAGGATATTTTAGAAGATTTTTTAATCTTTGAATAATTCCAATGCCTTCACCTATAATTTTTAGGCTAATTATAACAAAGGCTTGTAATTGTAGGTTGTTTAATGTTCACTCTTTCTGGTGGTAAGCTGATTCCCAAACTGAAGATTTTATGGTTCGCGCGCTGGTAATGGATTGTACGATGCTTTATTGTTAGACTTAGCGCGATTTGTGAGTTTTTAATGCTTTCGTATACATACAATCTTCTATAAGAGTGTAAAAACCTCTTGACTGATGGTGGAAGACTCTTTGACTAAGAAAAGAGTGCAACCTTTTCAAACCAATTGCGAAACTTTCGTAACACCCAGAAAAATTAAAACATTATTATTATTTGTATATGGTGAGAACCAATAACTTCTTGGCATTATAGCATTGTAGTTGCACAAGCCACGGGTGTCTCATGATATCATCTAATCTCAAGTGCTGCGCCAGCAACGGCGCGCGCGGGCGATGCTGTGGCACAATTCCTGTCAAACCTTAACATGTGTAGACGCATTAATTACCAAATATTAATTTGATTACTTAATTTGTACTTTGAAGCCCCAATCCGCATTAGGCCAGCATGGAGACCCTAACCCAAGCCCTCTCGCGAGTGAGAAGAGGCCTGTGCCCCGTAGTGGGACGTATATAGGCTGAATTATTATTATTAATAATTTGTAGGTACTTTGGTTAGAAATTTAGCAATACAAGGACGTTGTATGATATTTATTGGCTTTCGTGCAATTAAGTTGTGTATCAATTGATTTTAGACTGTTTTTATTGTCGTGAGGGAACCCTAGGGTTAATTAGGCATCATGATGCCCACAAATAAACAATTATTTGATGATCTTGGCCTCTCTGCGACATATTATATTTATGTCACTACCTTGACGTAATCATAGAATAAATAATAGTATGTACTGTAGGTACAGAAGGTTCACTCTCTAACAAAACGCGTCTATTACGACAGATTATGACCGCAAGGTGGCGCAAACGCGAGCAGGTGTCCGTTACATAACGGTGCGCGGCAGCTACTAGTGCTAGACACCAAAATTGGTGTGGGCCGCATTTACTTGGAGCGACGCGACAAAATCGCGGAGTGAGCTACGCCTGACGTAACACTGATATATGTCTACAGATATCTCATATGCAATGATGTAAGCATATTATCATGAATATATAAATATATGAATTGTAGTTGTCTTCACAACTAATGCTGTAATTCTATTAGCAGCACATCTGCCCTTTAACCAAGACACGATGATTTTGTAGGGTACTACACCTGGAACTCTAATTGATTGCATTGACGATGATGTTTCCAATTACATGCCCTACGAGACTTGTTACAACAGTATGCTGTAAACCCTGGACTACTACCTTTCAGCTAAGCTTGTAGTACTTAGATCTGGCAATGCTGCAATGTCGGCAGAACTAGTGTTGATTTTCAGAGTAAATTGCAGGCTCTATTTAACCGGCGAACATATTTGTAGTCTTGATTCACTACCAGGATCACATTTCGCTTAGATCTTGCATTTTGCCTGAACCACCGTATGTTGTTATTCTTTATAAAATCATGTGAGTACTTCCTTATCTGCCAAGGAAGCCTCTCATCTGGAAATCGAAAGAAGGATATTTCTGGTCCGTGTTCTTTCAGAATCCGGTATCTGCTATCAGTGACTGCCTGCAAATATTTTCTACATATTACGGATAGTATGTACGTTTACGTACGTTGTACATTTGTATGTATATTGGCTTGCTCCGCAGTCCACTTGGTTTCAAAGTTTCTGAAGTGACTTCATTTTAAGTTATCTATTTGGAAAAATTAAACAATCATCGTTTAGATGTAGGTAAAGCCGTGGACCGTGGCTGTTGGTTCGACAGTTTAGTCCCTTAGTCGGCTTCACCTCTAATTCAATACGTGATTTTTCGAAACAGAATCAGTAACTCCACTCTAACTAAACTACCGAAAAATCTTTTCATTAATTCTTTATTTATTTGCATAATTTGAAGGGGTGCTTCATCGTCTACATAGGCATAACATTTACCACTATAGAAGCCGATGTTTCACGTCCTATTTAACAATCATGGGTAACTATGCGGATTGCTGTACTAAATTAATATTGTACTATATAGGGTCCTTTTAGACATTATGTAAAAGCACCTCCTACAAATGCCGTCTGTTTCCGATAGTTATATCACCAGTAGGAGTTCATTTCCTTTGAAATTGAACTATGTAACGTTTACGGTCAACGTTTTATGATGCATGATTGTTATACCGACGGCGCAGGTTGATTGACAAACCGCTGCTTAGATACTCTTCCGAAGTGGAGCTTGTTGCTTACAGCATTAAAAATGCCTTTGTCAGTTCGGTCTCATGGACGGAATGCGATCCTGCCCCTGTGTTTTCTAGGTATTACTCTTAGTTCAGTGGTCTCAGTTTCACAGCTACATAGTAGACGATTTAACCTAAGTAAAAGATTTATCTGTGACAGGTCGCAATTTTTTAGCTAATTGTCAATATTTAGAGATGCTTCAGTATTCCCAAAGACACTATTAAGTCGCATAGTCATTCATCATTTAAGAGAGGGATTTAGTGCGACGATTATACACTCATATATATCATTAACTCTTTATTTATTTTCAGGTTTAGAGCCGCAATAAAGAGATATCCTTTGTAAGCCTATGACAGAGCCGTTAATGAATTGGCATTATACGTGTATTGGTATTCCTATTTAGAAGCGAGAGCTTTAGTCTTCTTTCCTTCTTTAAAGCTAACGTCAATTTTTCTTCCCTCCCCCTCTCTCTTTTTGGTATAGGATCTAGTTGGGCAAAGTATAACACACGGTTTTTCACTTTGTACTCTTCCCTTTTCACAGTTTCTTAACTGCTATTTTCCATGGCCAGTTAGTCATTCAGTTTAGGATCCTCAGAATGTATATTTTTGGTTTGTTTGGTATCTCACGGCAATTGAGATGGCAGTTATCGACCAAGACCAACATTTGTACACGACCAAGACGGAAACCTGCCTTTTTCCCCGGCAGGTTGAAACAATTACTGTAACTACATTTCGTTATCAATTTCGCGCCAAACCCGCCAATAGAAATTCTGCTGCTCGTCGTTCTAAAAGGTGACACACCATTTGGTCAGCTACAATGATGATGACGCCCACTGACTGGGTCGCACATTGGTTCATGACCATGCAGACCTTAAATGCGAGTCCGGCCGTGCAGACATCGAACGATAAAGCGACCAATAAGACGTCCGCTACCGTATTAGTGGTAGACCATGAGACTGATGTCATTTCAATTTCAATGTCTTTTCAGAGGACGATGCGATATCGTCTCATAGGACGACGCATTAATGTCTCACGATACGACAAAATGTAGTTTTATGGAACAACGCAATGTAGTCCAATAGCCCATAGGACGCAATATCCTCTTACGGGACGACCACAAGATGGTGAAATGTCTTCTCACATGATGACATAACTCATCGCGATGCCTGTCGTATCACAGGATGACGCCTTATTGTTTACAGGACGACGCTTGATGTCCCACAGGACAATGTCATGTCAACTCACGGGACTATGCTATGTCGTCTTACGCAACGACGCTTGTCGTCCAACGGGACGACGCCATGTGCCATTTATACCCGTAGGTATTCTGTTTATGATGATGGCTATAGGAGCTCACTTAGTCTCATCGCTGGGCCACGGGCACTGAGCGGAATGTCACAAGGTCTTTTACCGAGACGATGCTCGTTGTCTTGCAAGACGCTGCCATGTCGTCTGTCAGGACGATCACGGGACGACGCCATGTCGTCTCACGGAACGACGCATGTCGTCTCGCGGGACGACGCCATGTCATCTTGCGGGACGACGCCATGTCGTCTCACGGGACGACGCCATGTCGTCTCACGGGACGACGCCTTGTCGTCTCACGGGACGACGCCTTGTCGTCTCACGGGACGACGCCATGTCGTCTCACGGGACGACGCCATGTCGTCTCACGGGACGACGCCTTGTCGTCTCACGAGACACGAGACGATGCTTGTCGTCTCACGGGACGACGCCATGTCGTCTCACGGGACGACGCTTGTTGTCCCACAGGACAAGGCCATGAGGCGTAAGTACCCGTGTACTTTTTATGACGGTGCCTGTAGGAAGGTCACTGCGTCTCGTCGCTGGGCCATGGGCACCGAGCGGAATGTCACGAAGTCGGAGATTTTCAAAATATTTTTTCGATTTAAATTTCTCGATCTTTTTAAACTTGCTTTGTAAACGTGTTGCTCGGCTGAGTTACAAAAGCGTACTGAAGAGAAAGCAGCCGAGCGCTGGCAACCGGGCGACATTAGTACTTGAATGGCGCGATAGATAGCGCTACTAGTTGATGAATTCGCTTGATTAGGGCTGAGTTACAAGGGTGTTATCTCATAATGTGGTTCAAGCGAAGGCACGGACACCTAAATATATAAATTTGTGATATGGCTGGCAGACGTACCTGCTTAGTAAAATTAGTATACATAGAGAAGTTTGTCCAAAAAGATTAATCGGTTTTCTAGTCGACACGGCGGCCCAGAGATGCGTCCAAGAAGACTGGGACCACTTCCACGTGTTGCTGCAACAGCTGCTGCGTCGCGCGCCGAGCCTCGCCCAAGCGCAGCTGCACAAACTGTGCAACGGGCTGGAAGCCTTCTCCCCGGACTGCAAGTGGATAGTGGGCGAGGCGCCTGAGGTATGTTGCTGTAGCTGTTGCTGTAACATGCCCCGAACACAAGCGGTGTAACGGGCTGGAGGCCTTCTCGCCGGACTGCAAGTGGATCGTGGGCGAGGCGCCTGAGGTATGTTGCTGTAGCTGTTGCTGTAACATGCCCCGAACACAAGCGGTGTAACGGGCTGGAAGCCTTCTCGCCGGACTGCAAGTGGATCGTGGGCGAGGCGCCTGAGGTATGTTGCTGTAGCTGTTGCTGTAACATGCCCCGAACACAAGCGGTGTAACGGGCTGGAAGCCTTCTCGCCGGACTGCAAGTGGATCGTGGGCGAGGCGCCTGAGGTATGTTGCTGTAGCTGTTGCTGTAACATGCCCCGAACACAAGCGGTGTAACGGGCTGGAAGCCTTCTCCCCGGACTGCAAGTGGATCGTGGGCGAGGCGCCTGAGGTATGTTGCTGTAGCTGTTGCTGTAACATGCCCCGAACACAAGCGGTGTAACGGGCTGGAAGCCTTCTCGCCGGACTGCAAGTGGATCGTGGGCGAGGCGCCTGAGGTATGTTGCTGTAGCTGTTGCTGTAACATGCCCCGAACACAAGCGGTGTAACGGGCTGGAAGCCTTCTCGCCGGACTGCAAGTGGATCGTGGGCGAGGCGCCTGAGGTATGTTGCTGTAGCTGTTGCTGTAACATGCCCCGAACACAAGCGGTGTAACGGGCTGGAAGCCTTCTCGCCGGACTGCAAGTGGATCGTGGGCGAGGCGCCTGAGGTATGTTGCTGTAGCTGTTGCTGTAACATGCCCCGAACACAAGCGGTGTAACGGGCTGGAAGCCTTCTCGCTGGACTGCAAGTGGATCGTCGGCGAGGCGCCTGAGGTATGTTGCTGTAGCTGTTGCTGTAACATGCCCCGAACACAAGCGGTGTAACGGGCTGGAAGCCTTCTCGCCGGACTACAAGTGGACCGTTGGCGAGGCGCCCGAGGTGAGCATTAGATACATAGTTGGGCGATTTTTGACCGAAGCGTAGCGAAAGTCTACGTTTTGACTCGGGCATTTTGCTTTTCTTCTCCTCTACAGGTCACAATTCTCAACCGTATCTCGTGAAATTTTTTGACCAGATTTTATGATTGAGTAGATTTTTTGGTCGATCCGGTTTTCGGAAATATTTAAAAATGGCGGAGTCGTGATCGTGATACCTCGGGCCTAAACAAATAGTCGTATCGATATCATAAGAATTTTGTTATTTTTGAGACATATTTACAGAGTAAACGGCAAGTAATGCAGAAAAATTATATAGCTGGTTTAGGCGATATTAAGATATTGACTCGAGAATAAGTATCCGAATTTCGTCAGCTTAGCTAAGAACTATAATGGCGCATTTTGAAACCATTCGCTTATTTTTGTTTGCACACGGAAGGTCCCCGGTTCAATCAGTAATTGTATGCTAGGACATAACTTATTGTTTTGTTTTTACACTCAAATTTCGTATTGTTTTTTTCATTTATGAATATATTTAAAATTTCGTATTGTTGAATCACGGTGGGATGAACTATGCTCGCGACTTCTATAGTTCACAGAGACACTAGTTATTTTATCGCCCAATATGTTTTTAATCAGTAGGTATATTAGACAGCTAATCAAGACCTGGAACCTCTGAAAATATCTTCAGACAGCTTATCAAGACCTGGAACCTCTGAAAATATCTTCAGACAGCTAATCAAGACCTGGAAAGAATCCTTTGACGGGTATGAAAGACCTGGAAGAGCTGGAAACCGAGCGCTCTCGGCTCGTTCGATCTCGCGTAACTTGGCCGTGTCCGTGCGCTAAATTCGTGACATCGAACGTTCCGTGGACGCTGTCAGCGACGTGAAGACGATACAAGATGATTAGAAGATGCAACAAATAAAATGATTACGATTATGAAATATATGTGAAACTAGAATACAACTGCAGACTACGTGTCCCGATGGATATGTTCTCGTCTAGTCACAGCAATTTCTGAAGTTCTCCCATTTTGTTAAAAGTCAATAGTGTACGTACATCAGCATTTTCCAAACTATTGGTCGCGACGCGACCGAAATTTGAGTGGGCCCTGATACATTAGATGACATGCCGACCAATCGGGTTAGAAGCCGATACTAATAATTTTTCATGCTGACTCTTTAACATGGCCAAGAAGAGTTGGATCCTGAACTTGGCACTTTTTGTTAGGTGGGTCGGAGTCCAGGCAACTTTGGGTGTAGATTAAAAAATCAATAATGTTTAACACTTTGACTACCGAGAACCCGCCTGGTAGGCACTCGTAATGTTTGCTCAGATGCCGGACAACCCGCCCAGCGGGTTCTTTTGTACGCAGATATAGACGACCGGTTTCTGGGGTAGTGCACCGTTTTTTGCCCGGTTGCGAAAGTGTTAACACTAACGGCCGTATTCGAACAATGCTTATAAGATACCACAGCGATACGATACCTATCTGCCAGTGTCAAAAGTTACGATCCTATAACGATGTATTGTTCAAATACGGCCGTAATACTAATGTACTTACTTTTTTACATGGAAATATTGAATTAACACATTCAGCGCCAGCCCGAGCTACGCGCTACGAGCGTGGCCGATAACACGGGAAAAACCGTATGTAGCGAAAAGCGCCTACGAACAGTGAACTCCCCTAGGCAGTCACTAGCACTGAATGTGTTAAACAAAATTATAATATCTTGTTTTCTTGTCTTGTAACATGGCAAACCTGCATGTACAGTCACCGCGCGCACTGGCCGGTTGTAAATAAAAAAGCTAAGGGTCTCGCCCGTCTTTTGTTTTTTATTCATAAATTTTTCCTTTGGAAATGTTGTTGGAGATAGCAATTCTGTAATTATTATTTTAATAATACTGTATGGTTATAATTAGTGATAAAGTTTAATACTAGGGCTGCCACTAATGCAGGTAAAGTTTGTATAATTGTATATATAGCATTAAGTTTAGGTTTATGTTGAAATTAAACCTAATCCAAGTCTTATTTGTATAATACATGTCACTGGTTCTTGTAACGGAATAAGGCTTGGGTTAGGTTTCGACTACAAGTCTAAGAACGTACGATTGTTCCAGCCCTTTCTTCTACCTTTAAATTGAAGAGCTGTTTATTACTGTTGCTGTTTATTATTTGGACGTTTGCTGCTGAAGCTTTTCTCTACCCACGGACCTCGCTGAGCCTGCGTTGCCAAAGCTGACTCCCGCAACCGCGGCCTCATAAAGTTGATCGTACGGTTCGACAAAGAATGGGATTCAAGAACGCTAAGGCCAGTGACGATATTTTATTGGTTTAGATTCAAGTACTGACAGAAACTAGTTTATTTTATTGTACCTACATATTTTCATATTATATTGTTTATTGCAAAGAACTTGGTTTTCTTTTACCGCTCTAGCTAGCCGGTTACATTGGCGCCCAAAGGGTTTTCTGTCAGTACGTGGGTCTTTAAAGACTTGGATTGGGTTATGTACATACTTGTAAATACTTTATGTGTTTGTACATACCTTATTAATTTTATTGTATATGCTGTTTTTTTTTTCGTAGTTTTTGTGTACTAATTAAGCATATAGTCATTAATAGACTTATTGGCGTTACCAAATTTGCAGTTTGCATTTTGCCGTTTTATTCGTATGCATATTAATATACCTAGCTAAGTATACACTTCTTATAGTATAACGTATACATAGTACATATTATGTACTATTTATTTGTATGTATGTCTGTATGTTTTTCTTGTAAATAGTCTGTTTTATTTGTACTTGCGTTATTTCATAGGGATCTAACATGGATTTGTCTAGTGTAAATGTAAATATGTTAAATAAGTCTGAACTTATTTACGAAATAAGTATCAGACAAGAAAAGCCTCTCGACACTGTTGTAGAACTGAGACAACAGTTGAGTAACTTGTTAATAAAATATGCGGATGAGGATTTGCTCTCTAGTTTTTCAGTCGCCGATGACTTGTCAGGCGCTGAAAAATCACTTTCCTTTATTGAGGATAAGATAGTATTATACGAAAGTACCGGTGACTCAAAACTTGTAAATAAAATTCAGGCCTATCTTGTACATATATACATGCGCCTTCAGCGTATTGATGCGGACACTGAGCAACATCGTAACACTTATAAAGGTCTCGTATCTAAATTCAGCGCGTTGAAAATGCGTTTTGATACAAAAAATGTTAACAACAGCGATTCTTCATCTTCATTTGTTACCGCGAGTTCTGACAAAGGTTCTGAGGGTAAACTTATTGTTCATTGTGACAGGGCGGTAACTAGCGAATTTCGGAAGTTTACATACGCGGGTGAAGGTTGTCCCCGTAGTTTTGTGCAGAAGGTTGAGGAATTTGCGATTTCTAGGAGCTTGCCTACTAGTACCTTATTAAAACATTCTTATGAAATATTTACGGATGCAGCACTTCACTGGTTCCGTGCCTACAAGGACAGTTTTTCCACCTGGGAAAGCTTAAAAGTAAAACTGTTTGATGATTTTGGTGTTCTGGATTATGACTATAAACTAATGCGTGAAATTCAGGACCGTACTCAGGGTAAGGATGAGTCGGTCGTTGCGTACTTTGCCGTTATGTCAGGTTTATTTGGCCGGCTCAGCTATACTATGCCGGAGACGGATAGGTTGCAAATTTTATTCAGAAATATCCGTCCTGAATACGATTGTATGGTAGCTCAAGCTGATATTAAAACTATTGAGCACTTGAAGGCTGTATGTAGGAAGTATGAGGCGTGCCTTGATCGCTCGAGGAACTTTAAGGAGCCTCCTACTGCCAGTCCATCGTCTTTGACTGATGATTTTGTATATAAACCTGTAAATAGTAAGTCGATAAATATAGTTAGTTCAAGTAAGCAGTTTTGTGTGCGCTGTAGAGTGAATGGCCATTCTTTGCGTTCATGTAAGGAACCGCGCAAGATAGTGTGCTTTAAATGCGGCCAAGATGGTTACCGCAGCACTGAATGTCCTCAATGTAACAAGTCTACTCGTACTACTAGTATGCCAAAAAACGAGTAAACGAGGATCAAAGATTGGATGTAAATAATAGTGATAAGTTTTCACGTCGCGAGTGGGAAGATTGGCTATCAGTTGTTCGTCTTTTCATGTTATCATGTAAAACATCTTTGATCCTCTTTGATGATCAAAATGATCACGATCGGCCGTATGTAAATATTAATGTAAATAATTTGTCTCTCTGCGGTCTCTTGGACAGTGGGAGTTCTCTTACTATACTTGGTAATAATTCTCACCATGTTTTACTAGAACAAGGTTTTGTTCTTAACACATCACACAAACTCTCTGTACGAGTTGCTAAAAAACAGAACGCTTCCGCTGACTCTATTGGTTACATTGACTTACCAGTATGTTTTGATAATAAATGTCTTAACATTACTGCACACGTTATCCCTGATATTTCGTCACATCTAATACTTGGTATTGATTTTTGGAAAGGATTTGACCTTTTACCTAAATGTGTTACACACGCTAAATTGATGCAACCTTCTAATTGCTCTACTTTAATTGCGAATAATGATACAAATACTACTAGTACTAATAAACAAGTTCTTCCTTTTGAAGACTTATCTCAAGAACAACAGGCTCAAGCGAATGATATTATATCGCGATTTCATGAAGCGTCGACGGAATCTAGTCCGCTCGGTCGCACGCATTTGATTGAGCATCGAATTGACACTGGTGAACATGAACCGATCAGGCAGAGATGTTATAGACTCTCTCCTGAAAAACAAAAGGTGTTGGTAGATGAAGTTGACAAGATGCTTGCTTTAGACATCATAGAACCGTGCGAAAGTCCGTGGTTGAGTCCTGTTCTTGTTACTCCTAAAAAGGATGGAAGCTGGAGATTCTGTTTGGATAGCAGAAAACTTAACTCAGTTACTAAAAAAGACGCATATAAGCTGCCTTTTATAAATGAAATACTAGACAATTTACGTGATGCAAAATATCTATCTAGCATTGATATTGCCAAGGCCTTTTGGGAAGTGCCTCTACGCGAAGAAGATAGGGATAAGACCGCGTTTTATGTAGCAGGCCGTGGCATGTATCGTTTTAAGGTCACTCCTTTCGGTCTTACGAATGCGCCAGCCACCCAGCAGCGTCTAATGGATATGCTATTTACTCCTGAATTTGAAAACCGCGTGTTTTGGTATTTAGATGATATTATTGTAATATCAAACAGTTTCGATGAACACATTTCTTTACTATCCCGAGTTTTAGACAAGTTAAAATTTGCTCAGCTTACAATTAATTATGAAAAATCTGCGTTCTTTCGACGTGAGTTGAAATATCTTGGTTATATTGTTGACCACAAAGGCTTAAGAACCGACCCTGAAAAAGTGAAGGCAATTCTTGATATTCCTGTTCCTACCACGAGACGTGAACTTAAAAAGTTTCTCGGTACGGCCAGCTGGTACAGGCGTTTTGTACCTAATTTCAGTACTTTGGCCGCTCCTCTTAATATGCTTACATCTACGGGAAAAAAGACTCCTCCATTTAAGTGGCATGAGGAGGCTAGCATTGCTTTTGACAATATAAAGCAAGCACTTGTGTCTAGTTCTGTTTTGGCTTGTCCTGATTTTTCTAAAACATTTTCTGTCCATTGTGATGCTTCAAATTACGGGATCGGTGCTATGCTGACACAAGATGAAGACGGTATTGAAATACCTATAGCTTATTTTAGCCGTTCCTTATCAAAACAACAACAAAATTATTCAATAACGGAACGTGAACTTTTGAGCGTTATTCTAGCATTAGAACACTGGCAATGTTATTTAGATAACGGTCAGAAATTCATTGTATATACTGACCATGCGGCTCTCAAATGGTTTTTAAGTTTAGACAACCCTACTGGGCGTTTGGCTCGTTGGAGCGTCCGTTTGTCTTCATTTAATTTTGAGATAAAACATAAAAAGGGTAAAGATCATGTGGTGCCTGATGCTTTATCGCGCTCAGTACCAGTCGATTTGGTTTATGTTCAGTCTAACGACGACTGGTTTAATAACCTCTTACAAGGTTGTCAGGACAACCCTTCTGAATTTCCTGACTACAAAGTTGTAAATAATAATTTGTACAGACTCAAGCGAACTAGTTCTTTTCTGACTTCTGAATATGATTGGAAACTGGTAATTCCAAAAGAAATGAGGCAAGATATTATCCATGAGAATCATTCACAGCCTACTGCTGGTCACTTTGGTATTTTTAAAACGCATAAAAGGATTTCTTTGCGTTATTTCTGGCCTGGCATGTACAGGGACATCAGTAAATATATAGCAAAATGTGAGACATGTTTAGCCTATAAGTACCAGAATCATCAAACTTTGGGGATGATGGGCAAACCAAAAGAGTGTTGCAGACCGTTTCAGTGTTTGTCTATCGACCTTGTTGGCACATTACCAATGACTCGTAAACAAAATCGGTACATTTTAGTTGTCAATTGCTGCTTTTCCAAATACTGTTTAATATTTCCAATTAAAAAGGCAACGTCTAATATAATTTGTAAAATTTTGGAAGATTTTGTATTCTTGGTACACGGTTTTCCACGGACTGTTATAATGGACAATGGTGCTCAGTTTATAAGTAATGATTTACAGGATCTTTTTAGTAAATATCAAATCCCTGAAGTACATTTTACTCCTAAATATTGCCCTCAAGTAAATTCTGTTGAGCGATACAATCGAACCTTAATGACAGCTGTTAGCTCTTTTGTAGAGAACGATCACAGAAATTGGGATCTTAATATTCCTAAAATCCAATTTGCTATGAACACCAGTGTTAATGAAGTAACTGGGTTCAGTCCAGCTTTTCTGGTGTACGGTAGAGAGCTTGTCCCTTGCGGGTCTTTCTATGGTGCCCCCAATTCAAGTGAAATCGATTATGACGACTTAATTTTTGCACCGCGTGATATATACGCTGAGAACTTAGGCCACTTGTCCCCTATTCTCGACAAAGTGCAGGCTGCAATTTGGGATGCACATGTAAAAAATTGTAAATATTATAATTTAAGGCGTAAACATGCAGAGTTTAATGAAGGCGATGTTGTTTGGCGTCGTAATTATCAGCTTAGTGATGCTGGTAAATATTTTACTGCAAAACTAGCGCCTAAATTTGTAAAATGTACTGTATTAAAAAAAGTATCTCCTCTTGTATATGAACTTGCCGATTCTAATGGGCGTGCCCTGGGTAGATGGCACATTAAGGATCTGAAATTGTAAATATTGTATAATATAGGTATTTTAAAGTTTTTTTTTTCTTTCTGGAATTTTCCTTCATGTTGTATTCTGGAAAATTCTCCTGGGCGCGAGGGGTACTGTAACATGGCAAACCTGCATGTACAGTCACCGCGCGCACTGGCCGGTTGTAAATAAAAAAGCTAAGGGTCTCGCCCGTCTTTTGTTTTTTATTCATAAATTTTTCCTTTGGAAATGTTGTTGGAGATAGCAATTCTGTAATTATTATTTTAATAATACTGTATGGTTATAATTAGTGATAAAGTTTAATACTAGGGCTGCCACTAATGCAGGTAAAGTTTGTATAATTGTATATATAGCATTAAGTTTAGGTTTATGTTGAAATTAAACCTAATCCAAGTCTTATTTGTATAATACATGTCACTGGTTCTTGTAACGGAATAAGGCTTGGGTTAGGTTTCGACTACAAGTCTAAGAACGTACGATTGTTCCAGCCCTTTCTTCTACCTTTAAATTGAAGAGCTGTTTATTACTGTTGCTGTTTATTATTTGGACGTTTGCTGCTGAAGCTTTTCTTTACCCACGGACCTCGCTGAGCCTGCGTTGCCAAAGCTGACTCCCGCAACCGCGGCCTCATAAAGTTGATCGTACGGTTCGACAAAGAATGGGATTCAAGAACGCTAAGGCCAGTGACGATATTTTATTGGTTTAGATTCAAGTACTGACAGAAACTAGTTTATTTTATTGTACCTACATATTTTCATATTATATTGTTTATTGCAAAGAACTTGGTTTTCTTTTACCGCTCTAGCTAGCCGGTTACAATTATTTCGGGAAGGAATTTAACAGAATATGTAAAAAGGGCTATTATTAGGGAAAGCATTAACCTGATATCGATTCGAAGTCGAATCGATAGGAACTAAAGGATCAAAATCAGCCATAAAATGTTTGCGCCCGCAGATGTTCAATTATCACGTAGCGGCCGGCATGAAGACCGTAGGCATATCAGCGGCCGGCGGCGTAGCCGAGGCGACCGTAGAGCAGCTCACGGACGGCTACACGCGCTACGACATGCACGAGCTCGACATCAACCGGTTCCTGGGTCTGCACAACAACAAGCGCTTCCTGAGGGACCGGATCAAAGAGGTGCCTGGTCAGTTCATACTTAAAATATTCTTGCCTACATTTGCTACGGCGTATTCGATACCAACGTAGAACACTCACGGACAGTTCTACTAATTTTTATACTCTACGAACGGCTAAAAGTGCTACAGCGTAGCCGATGCCACCGTAGATCAGCTCACGGACGGTTATTTTATCTACTTCTGATACTTTGAAAGAGGTGCTCACTCAATTCATACTTAGAAATAACATTCTGGTATTTTATTATATTGGTTGGTCTTAGCAGTGTAAGGCAGTAGAAAAACGAAGCAAGTTACATAAATCCTCAAAGAATCGTGATTAAGAAAACTATAATAGGGCCAATGAAATCTATGCGTTAAAATAAACACAATTTTGAAGTGATTTAAATTAGTTAAATAGCTAGTGCCTATCTACTGTCAAGTCAGAGATTCCTATTAAGCAATACAATTAAAACATCTTTGTTTTCACAGGGGTCCACTACGGCTTACCGTACCCGTTCCACGAGTTTCAAACCGGTCGAAATCTGCGCATGTCCCCCATATACCCCACACTACGAGACAACGGCGCCGTGTTCGGCCAGGTCATGGGCTACGAGCGGCCCGCGTGGTTCGAGCCCGTCGGTGAGTGTCAACTATATTACACCCACAAGCCTTTAGGCCTCGGCATCTACGAGACAACGAGGTCATGGGCTGCGAGCGGCCCGCGTGGTTCGAGCCCGTCGGTGAGTGTCAACTATATTACACCCACAAGCCTTTAGGCCTCGGCATCTACCAGACAACGGGGCCGTGTTCGGCCGAGTCATGGGCTACGAGCGGCCCGCGTGGTTCGAACCTGTCGGTGAGTGTCAACTATACTACACCTACAAGCCTTTAGGCCTCGGCATCTACGAGACAACGGGGCCGTGTACGGCCAGGTCATGGGCTACGAGCGGCCCGCGTGGTTCGAGCCCGTCGGTGAGTGTCAACTATATTACACCCACAAGAGGCCTCGGCATCTACGAGACAACGGCGCCGTGTTCGGCCAGGTCATGGGCTGCGAGCGGCCCGCGTGATTAAAGCCCGTCGGTGCCATATATTCCGTCCGAAGTTTCGCGCTGTGCCACATCTTTTATCCCATTCTAATTGCTAATTTAGTTTCTAATTAATTAAACTAAAAATTTAGATTAATACTGGAATACCTGAAACTGGAAAGGCGGTGAAGAAACAGCTCGCACGGCGTGTCCGATCTCGCGATACTTGGCCGTGCCTTTGTGCTAAATTCGTGACATCGGACGCTCGGTGCAGCTTACACTAGCTACCGGAGCGACGGCGATCCGAAGAATAATTATACATATTTAGTTTCACCGCACCAGCTTGTAAAGAATCTTCTTTAAAAACTGAGAAGGTTGCATTCTGTCCTCAGGGTTGACGTTGAATTTTGAGTTATTTCCTCATGTTGGCTAGTACAATTGACTTTTAAATAATTCTTTTGAATACACAATCCAAATGAGCACTTTAATTAGGATCTAATTCGTGATATTTTACTGTTAGTCTTCTCCTCGAGTTGGCTGGTGAGAAATTTTGACTTCTGAATATTTTTATTATTGCATAGAAAGCATATATGCATACATGCACATAATAATTCTTTATATGTTTTCTCGGCTTTTAAACAAGACATTACAAATTTAATTGTCTTTAAATAATACAATTATGATCACAATATACATTGTGCAGAAAAATCACCCGACGACACGCTAAAACCTCGTCCGTTCAAGATCGCCTACACGATGACGTTCGGCAAGCCGCACTGGTTCGACACAGTGCAGCGCGAGTATTGGGCCTGCAGGGAGGCCGTGGGCCTCGCGGATTACTCCTCATTCACGAAGATAGACCTGCAGGTAATGTGACACACACGCTATGACAAACCGCTCTGTATCGATACAGTGCAGCGCGAGTACTGGGCCTGCAGGGAGGCCGTGGGCCTCGTGGATTACTCCTCGTTCACCGAGATAGACCTGCAGGTAATGTGACACACACGCTATGACAAACCGCTCTGTATCGATACAGTGCAGCGCGAGTACTGGGCCTGCAGGGAGGCCGTGGGCCTCGTGGATTACTCCTCGTTCACCAAGATAGACCTGCAGGTAATGTGACACACACGCTATGACAAACCGCACTGTATCGATACAGTTCAGCGCGAGTACTGGGCCTGCAGAGAAGCCGTGGGCCTCGCGGATTACTCTTCGTTCACCAAGATAGACCTGCAGGTAATGTGACACACACACTATGACAAACCGCACTGGTTCGACACAGTGCAGCGCGAGTACTGGGCCTGCAGGGAGGCCATGGGCCTCGCGGATTACTCCTCATTCACGAAGATAGACCTGCATGTAATGTGACACACACACACCACCCTAAATGAAAAAAAAAACAGGCTTAACAAAATTTGACGCTCATATGCATCATCGACATTACCACTTGTTTTATGGTTTGTTCAACAGTCGAAAGGGCGCGAGGTCGTCGACCTGCTCCAATACCTGTGCTCCAACGACGTGGACGTGCCCGTCGGCTCCATCATACACACGGGCATGCAGAACGAGAGGGGCGGGTACGAGAACGACTGCAGCCTAGCCAGGATATCGGACAACCAGTGAGTGAATTACTGCATTAAAACTATTCTCTCCGTACATTAATGTGGCGCCGCTCTAGCGGATGTGGTATTACTGATACTGGAATTGCTTATGTGATAGTTGGCAGCTTTCAAATAGTACCACAGAATAAATAATGGTACTAGGTACAGAAGACTCACTCTCTAACAAAACGCGTCTGTTACGATCAGCACAGATATGGCTTTCCCCAAAATTGGTGTGGAACGGATGTACTTTTAGCTACCTGTACTGTAGCAAAGCGACGAAATCGCGGAGTGAGCAACGCCTGATAGTACGAAGATGTCGTCCCATGAAAGTTCATGTTTTCACCATTCCCCCTCCAACAATTACGCACTTAGCCAATTTCAAACTTGACATACACTCCAAGACTCGGAAACCGGTTAAATTTCCAAACCGTTATCTTGTACTTGACGCAAAACCTTTTAATTTGGGTTTCGCTCGAAAACCGTTATTTTTAAACCGGTTCTTTGAAGAAAATGTATATAAAGTTCTTGTCTAATGTGTTTTAGAACAATAAACACCGGTTTCTTCCTATGTCGGTGTCTATCGCCGTCGAATAAACCGGTTTATTTAGGTTACATTAAAGTTCTTAAAAAGTTCGCGTTATTGTTAAGGTTCGGAGGAAAACCTAAATAAACCGGTAAATACCGGTATTTTATAAACCGAGTCCTAGATAAACTCTCCTTTGATTCATTTTCAGCAAATTCTTTATTCATATATGGTACAAAAACAACTCAAAAAACAATAAATAAAAATAACCTAAAATTAAACTATATTTCAGCTACATGATGATAGCCCCGACAATCCAACAAACCCGGTGCAAGGTGTGGATAAAGCGTCACCTGCCGCGCGACGGCTCCGTGACGCTCTCCGACGTG
The DNA here is from genome assembly GCF_963556715.1 of Cydia fagiglandana. Classification (NCBI taxonomy): domain Eukaryota; kingdom Metazoa; phylum Arthropoda; class Insecta; order Lepidoptera; family Tortricidae; genus Cydia; species Cydia fagiglandana. Next base: position 7,569,057 of record NC_085959.1, read on the forward strand.
ACGCCGATGTACACCGCCATCTGCGTCATGGGGCCCTTCACCAGGAACCTCATGTCCGAGCTCACCGACACCGATCTCTCGCCAAGCAACTTCCCCTTCTTCACGTTTAAGGTAAATAAATAAATAAATAAATACATCACTGGCTCAGTGACCCAAAGAGGATCTTGGCCTCTGACACAAGGGAGCGCCATTCTGCCCTATTCTGCGCCACTTCACGCCAGTTGGGTATTCCGAGGGCGGACAGGTCTTTGTAAATAAATAAATAATAAATAAATATTATAGGACATTCTTACACAGATTGACTAAGTCCCACAGTAAGCTCATGAAGGCTTGTGTTGTGGGTACTTAGACAACGATAAATATAATATATAAATACTTCAATACATAGAAAACAACCATGACTCAGGAACAAATATCGGTGTCATTACAAAAATAAATGCCTGGGATTCTAACCCAGGACCATCGGCTTCACAGGCAGGGTCACTACCCACTGGGCCAAACCGGTCGTCAAAACCGGTATGATGCCTATGTGACTCATTGAGCGAAAAATGAGTTTACAGTAGAACCTCGATCTGTAAATTATATGTACACCCCAGACCAAAAGTATGTAAACAAGCTTATATATCTCAATAAAAAGAACTGATTTTCATTGTCACCCGAGTTTTCCTCGCCAGGCTTGGGATGAACCCAGAGGAAAATCACGGACATTTCATCATCATCATTCATTTCGGCCTATATACGTCCCACTGCTGAGCACAGGCCTCCTCTCATGCGCGAGAGGGCTTGGGCTATAGTTCCCACGCTAGCCCAATGCGGATTGGGGACTTCACATACATCTTTGAATTTCTTCGCAAATATATGCAGGTTTCCTCACGATGTTTTCCTTCACCGAAAATCTAGTGGTAAATATCAAATGATATTTCGTACATAAGTTCCGAAAAACTCATTGGTACGAGCCGGGATTTGAACCCGCGACCTCCGGATTGAAAGTCGGGTGTCATATCCACTCGGCCACCACTGCTTCACGGACATTTAAAGTTTTTAAAATAACTAATAAACCTTGCAAATCCAACTCTGCCAAAATATATTAGTGACATAAAAAAGATGGATTTTTACTACTCATTGACAATTAGAAAACAAAATAGTAAAAATGATAATAGGTAGGTATATTGTTTTAATACATATGGTGTATTTTTAATCATGTGGTATGGCGTAATTAATGTAAGTTTTTGGTTAACAATATACAATAATAATAATAGAATCATGGGATATTACAGAGAAAAACGTTTATTCCATACTTTGGGCTTGGGGTGGATATACTCAAGGCTCGGAACCGGTTTTTTTATTCATACAATAATTACCAGTATTATTACGTTCTTTTTCGTTCTTTGGTTTATTATTTTATTTCTAATGGGACAATATAATAATACGAAGTTGTCAATAAATACATGATTCAGTCCCACGTAAACACCATAAAATGATTAAAAATATTGAGCTAAAAAAAACCAGTTCCGAGCCGGATATACTATACTATTATTTCAAAAACGTTTGTTGTCAGGAGTTGGACGTGGGTCTGGCGAACGGCATTAGAGCCATGAATCTCACTCACACCGGCGAGCTGGGCTACGTCCTCTACATACCTAACGAGGTAAGGAAAACTGTATGAGACGGTACGGACTGTGGTGACATGCCGTGTACGACAGCCGTAGCGAATTTTATAAGTTTCTTTTATACTGTGAGAAAGAATTAAAACAAATTTCCATGTACGTTTTTCTCCATAAATCAATATACATAAACTGCACGTTTTTTTTATGTGTTTATCATTGATTTTCAGATTGGAGTTTTTTTATGGGTCTAATAATTAAGCTCAAAAATAATTATTGAATTAAAAAGCTGAAAAAATATGCACGAAATCGAATGCGTTGGTACGGGACGGCCCGTTTCACACTACTGATTTTTTTGGTTATTCCCACTAGTTACCAACTTACCATAAAGTTCTTACCAGTGGTAACTACTGGGAATTTTTTTAGTATTGAACTCTACCAAAATTTTGGTGGTAACTACTGGGAAAAAAAAAATCCCACCTTTTACCAGTGGTAACTACTGGGAGTAAAATTCCCAGTAGTGACCACCAAGCCGAGTTAGTAAAAGTGGTAAAAGGTGGGAAAAAAATCCCAGTAGTTATCACTGGTAAGAACTTAGCGGTAACTAGTGGGAATAACCCAAAAAAATCAGTAGTGTGAAACGGGCCGTCCCGTACAAACGCATTCGATATTGTGGATATTTTTTAACGTGGTAACGAGTGGGAATAACCCATTTTTTTCGAAAGACAAAACTAAAAACATTGCCACACTTGTTCAGTTCGCGCTGCACGTGTACCAGCGCATCATGGCGGCCGGGGCCAAGTATGGCATCAGCCACGTGGGGTACTACGCGTCGCGCGCGCTCCGCGTGGAGAAGTTCTTCGCGTTCTGGGGCCAGGACCTGGACACCACCACCACGCCACTAGAGTGCGGGAGGACTTGGCGCGTCAAGTTCCAGGTCTAACAATAGTTATTTGTTTTTACAAGGGGGCAAAGTTGACTTTGATCCTTGTTCTATTATACTGTTTTTGTTATTTTTTGCATTCTTTTTTTTTTTAGCTTGAATAATATTTTGAAACAATAATTTGTGTCAACACTAAGATTTTTTATTTTCCTCATAGTTGATATGAAAAGCAGTATGTGTGATACGGTATCAAAATTATTTCGTCTTGGGCGTTAACACTTGAATCCCTCATTACGCCCAGGATTCTACTTTAGAATCCCTTGTAACACAAACTACTATTGCTTTTTTGCAACGACCACGATATTTTTGCAAAAAAACCCTCAACTGATACATTTTGAATACAGAAAGACATCCCGTTCATCGGTCGCGCGGCGCTCGAGCGCCAACGGTCGGAAGGCATCCGCCGGCAATACGTGCAGCTGCTCCTGACGGATCACGAGCACGAGCTGGACCCGTGGTGCTGGGGCGGCGAGCCCATCTACCGCGACGGCGCGCAGTGCGGCTCCACCACCACCACCAGCCACGGGTTCACCTTCAAGAAACAGGTACACTCACCACACCATCATCGTCAATCACCACAGGATCTCAGATCATCACAGGATCTTTGCAGATGATAGTTGCAGCGACTAAAGAAAGTATTTTGAGGAGGTAGTCTACAGCCTACATCGACTGCGATGACTGTATAGACCAATGGCCGATCGGCACTTCTTGCCGTATCGATCACAGACGTGTCTTGACTCCTGGGGTGGTCCAGCAGCTCTGCGATTTCGTTTCTGCCTGAGTTGGTCCAGCCAGAGCTCGTCATGCTTTGCCATGCCTTCCCGCAGTTTACGATGCTACTCCGGTCTCGTCTCCGCGCGTTACACCGCATTGTTAGAAATACGAATGGTTTATTCGCAGTAATATGGTTACAATAGTGGTCTTAAGTAGGTACAAAATTGTTCTACATATTACGCCTTTTCTTGCGTGCGAATATCAAATGAAAAACTTAACTAATATATTACAGAGTACTAGTTTATTGAGTAAAATACTCTATGAGTAAGCCATTGGTGGAGCTGAGCTTTGAATTTATTCAAGGGCAAGTTACTTACGCCATGGGGGTGTTATGCCATTAAGGGGCCCACTCGTTACCAGTTCGCCGGACGATGTCAGCCTGTCAGTTAAACGCAAAGGAGTATTCCGCGGGCTGTCCCGTACAAACGCATTTTATTTCCTGTGTTGCGACTTTTTTCGGCATTTAAAGCAGGCGATTATTTTTCTGTGCATATTTTTGACTATTTGTCATAGAAAAGGAAACTCTTATTCTATTTAATTTACAGGAGTACTGACGTAATATGTAGTGAGCGCAACTGAAATAAGAGGTGGCGCTCCCACACTAAATTTGTACGGGAGCGCTTATGGGTGGTGACCTCGATTCTCTTATATCCATGCACCGTAGTTGAGGTGTTCTGTGGTCTAAATAATTACGTAATCGACTGCTTTGCCTTTAGGTGTGTCTCGGCTTCGTCCAGAATCTGGACGAAAATGGCGTCGCGCAACGCGTCACCAACGACTACGTGCTCAGCGGACATTACGAAGTTGACATAGCCGGGATCAGGTAAACACCTCTTATAATTATTAGAGTTTCGGCAAAAAACTGATTAGATCGGAGAAGGGCGAGACGAAACTTAAAATCCTCAAAAACCCCTCACGTAATGGTCGCCCCCATAAATAATCTGTGCTATGGGACTGTCCATAAATTGCGTCATCGATTTTTTACGAGTTTTGACCGACCCCCCCCCCATTTTATTTTAATTGATTTATGGTTCAAGACATAATAAATTCTCACTTTCGTAGTCTCTTGTCAGGCGTGGCTCACTCCGCGATTTTGTCACGTCGCTACAAGTACCGCCCACACCAAGTTTGGTGTCTAGCTGCAGTAGTTGCCGCACACTTGTGCACAAATCACGCGAGTATCGATAGGGGGGGGGGGGGTCGCGAAAAAATCACGACAGATCACGGTGGGGGAGGAGGGTATAAGGAGACCTCACGTGTATTCTACAGTGAACGAAACTAAGAAAAAACTGAGTAGATACTTTTTCTCGGTTTCGTTAAACATAAATCTTCACTACGCTCTTCAAAATAGCGAGTCTATTTTACGAAATTTTGGAGCGAGTGGCCGTGACCCGTCGGATAGAAAAATTTCAATAAAATACACGTGAGGTTATGTATTGGGGTAGCCAAAAACCTCAACCAAATATCACCAGGGGAAGGGAGGGGTCAAAAGTAGCCGGAAACACCTCGCGTGATTTGTGCACAACCCCCTACGGAACGGACGCGTGCTCGCGTTTGGCGCAAGTAATAGACGCGTTTTATTAGAGTGTGAAAATTCTGTACCTAGAACAATTATTTATTTTATTCTGGGCTCTTGTGTAGAGTTCCCCACATTAACCAAACTGTTGTTCACACAGATACGCAGCGAAAGTGAATCTGCATTCGCCCAACTTGCCGACCAAGTACCCGGATAAAGAGCGGGACGTGTACCAGGCGACCAGGAAACACGACCAGCACCTGGGCAGGCACTACCAGCCCTAGTTTTCCAAAATATGCTGTTAAAACTTTATAAAACTTTCCCGAGAATTGTACTTTTAACACATTCACTGCCCCCGATGCACATGTGCGTCCACCGTCTTACAAGTTTGTTCCTAGGCCACGCCCCCTGGCAGTGAATGCGTTAAAAAGGTAAGCAAGGCTTGGAACCGGTTTTTTCTTCATAAAATAAATACCGGTATTATTACGTTCTTTTTCGTTCTTTGGGGTTTTATTTCAATTTTAATAGAACAATGTAATAATACGAAGTTGTTACCTAAATACATGATTTAGTCCTATGTAAAGAGAATAAAATATTTAAAAATATCGGGCCGTATCGGGGTTTAGAAAAAAAACCGGTACTAAGCTTTGAAGGTAGGTTCCTTTAGATTCGCGTAGGACGTGAGAAAATTAAGCTTCCGTGTTAAGGTTGTTTAGTAATTTGAAAACTTTCGGTATTTAAAGTTAGTATTTGTACATAATGTACATGGCTGTCGAGTTTAATACCTAAAAGCGGAGAAGGCTAGAGTCCGACCAAGACAACTCTGCATGGCTTTGCAATGACATTTAGCTAATAATCGTTTGTCCTCATCTGTCATTTTGACTTATGTATTTGTAAGAAAGGGATAAAACATAATTTAACTAAATCAGGCTCGTACAGTTTTATGAATAAGGGGATTCTAATGTATATAATCATTCTTTGATATGTATATTATCATTATAATAGAATTATATAAATATAAATAATATATAAATGACGCCAAGCGTCAATCTTGCCTTATTATGGACTAGCTCAATTTTTGAATTGTATTATTAGTTGAAATTAAGCAATAATAAGCCAATTATGAGTAGGTAAGTGTCAATTTTATAAGTGATTCTGATTAATAAATGTTAGATAAAAAAATTGTTTTATTTTTATTAACTCTCTATTCGACACAAAACCGGACATGTGCGAGTCGGACTCGTCCACCGAGGGTTCCGTACTTTTTAGTATGTTTGTTTGTTATAGCAACAACAGAAATACATTATCGGTGAAAATTTCAACAGTCTAGCTGTCATGGTTCATGAGCCTGGTGACAGACAGACAGACGGGCGGACAGCGGAGTATTAATAGTAATAGGGTCCTGTTTTTACCCCTTGGTTACGGAAGCCTAAAAAGCACTGCTTGAAAATCCACATTCATTTAAAAGATTTCCCTTATCATACATGACCAGATTTTTTCGTGTCCACACTAGTAATCAAACCATAATGACCGAATAAGTGTTCCGTGGACAAAGTTTTGTACGGAACACTAAAAATTAATGATTTATCGCAATAATAACATTTTCGCAGATAATAAATAATGATACGGCCCGCAGGTCGCATTCGATCCGCAAAAAGAAAGCGGAGGCCAGAGCCCAGAAGACCTACCGCGAACCACGTTCGACGTTTTGCCTCTCTGTCGCACTTGTAGATTCTTACGTAAGTATAACAGGGAGGCAACATGTCGAGCGTGGTTCGCGGTAGGCCCTCTGGCTGCGGCCCCCGGATTCAAGTTTAGATACCCTGTTATTTGCATATCTATCTTAATATAATATGGCTCTAGCGACTCTTCTTTGGACGGCCAATGAAGGCAAGCCAGAGCTGAGAGTCCTGCGGGTCCCCTTGGGGCCGGCTCCGACCGACGAAGACACGCCGGAGACCCTAACCGATTCTCGGGAGCACTCGGGTCCGTGGGGTCGTTACTCCCCAACAGCTCGCCACAAGCTGCCAAGTAAGTTTATTAATAGTTTTTGCAAATTAACAAAAGAATGGTGGATGAATAAAATTACGCAGTAAGCTCGATTTCGCCTTCATTTTAATTTCGATCGGCTCTCTACTCACTTTGTTAATAAATCAACGTCATTTCGTTTTAGTCTTACTTTAAACTTTTAATGGGTTAAAAATTTAATGGTAGAAAACGGAGGGAGCAGGGGGCCGATTTTTGAAATTCGACCACTGGATTTCGTGTATTTTGTTAAATGATATCTCCACTACTAGGCGTTTAAATTCTACTAATAGAATTGAAATCGAGTGGTCAATACCACTAGATTCCAAAATTCGATCGCTCGTATTTCAAAAATTAGCATTTCGCCGTTTTCCACCGATTTTCGAATGACGAAATCGAGTGATCGAAATTCAAAAATCGGCCCCCAGGTGATAATATTAAATTTTAAATGGCGCTGACAGATTCATGAATACAAGACGTCTTGTTATTTGTATTCTCCCTACGGTTTCGTTCTCTTTGATGTCTACGGGGCAACGTAGTATTGATGTTTTACTAAAATCTTTTACAATCGAATCCAATACTGACTAGCAGCGATCCTGTTATAGTCCGGTAAACATTCCGTCGGGCCCGCGGCCGATATCACCGGCTGCGCGTTGTAGATCATCTTGAAGGCTAAATCCTTCAGCTCATACGTCTCCATGATGTCCACGGCCCGTCCGTAATCCTTCAGTGACGGCCGCATGCCCCTATACAAGAGCTCTTTACCCATAGAAACGCTCGAGTTGTAAGCGCCAGCTCGTTCTTTAAACAGCTCCAACTTCGTCGCCCGCTTCGCGCGCTTAGCGTCGCTATTCTTCAACGAGCAACACATATATTTCAAAACATCCTGCCAATTGTGTAAGAAATCTTCCGAGTCCATCTTATCGCACACGAAGTAAACTCCCCAAAGACCGACGTCACCAAAAGTTATGTAGAAGCTCTCGAAACTATTGCAGAGTTCCGTGTCAACGCAACGCATGGCGAGCTCCGGCCACGCCCCGAACATAGAGTCCGACTTACTCCAAGATCCGATTACATTTTTAAGTACTCGCATAGCAACGTAATCATCGCTTAAAAAACCAGGTGCTTCAAAAGCCACTGCCACATGAACGAATTCTTTAGAATCGTCACGGAAAATGATAGAAGAGCCTGTGTATCTTCTGCCGCCACGGTCGGAGTCCGGACAGGTCGTTGGCATGCAATTAAGCATGTTACATACGTCGGCGAGTATGCACCCGTTTTGAACGGGAGCAGAGCTTGCGAACGCCAGTCTCCAAGGCTGGTAGTGAGCGCACATGTACGTCTGAGCCATGCAGCCATCAAATCGGGCTATATTCGTCAACGACCCGACCACCTTCTGGCTGAGACTCGTACCTTGAAACGCTGACTGTATCAAGTTCTCAAAAACGATTGTTTTGAAATTCCTGTCTCCGTCTTGCAGCTCTAGGCACATATTGTCTTTTTCTCGTTCGACCTCGCAGTCGTCCAATTGCAATTGGTTGACTATTCCGCACAGAAGGAGAGTAGCAGTCTGGATCCATTCGGGATTACATGTGATGGTGAATCTTTGGTACTCCTGGGTAGTTTGAGCGTCCAGGCGCGAGCCGGAAGCGTAGTAGAAGTTTTCTACAGAGCATTTGGGCCTGCAAGTTGAACCTTTGAAAGCCATGTGTTCTATAAAGTGGTTTATTCCATTGTATTCACGATTCTCGTAACGCGGGCCTGTCTGGATGAAGAGGGAAATGCAGGCGAGAGGAAAACACGTTTGCTCAGTGCATACTATAATCCCATTGTCGGTAGTCGCCATTACAGTCTCAGGCTCGTAATAATCTGCAGGAATTGGACATTCTGCATAACGTTTGCTTGAGAATATCAGCCGATGTACTTTTAAAAGGTTTCTAGCAATCCTGTTCATTGTTTCAAAATAAAGATTATAAGTTTTTCGGATACTGACAATAAAATGTCAATGTTTAAATCAAAGAGTAATTTTTTAATCATTTATTTGGAGCATAAGAGTAAAGCATGGAGTATAGATTTGGTATAGATAAAGTAAAAAGTATAAAATACGAGTTTCTTTGGTCGTGATAGAAGTAGGTACTACATTCTTTGGGTCTAATACTTCGTGATCATAAATATATAAATAAAAAAAATAACACTAATCTATGGAACTTGTACAATACCTGACAGAAAACATTGTTAAAAGCTCATAAGCCAACTATTTTTTTAAATATCACAGCATAATGCAAAGATTACTACGCCACCATTTAATTCCCACGCTTTCTTTTACTCGCCAATATCGCTATCCAACTACCTTCCTCCAGTACCTTCGAAACCAGCCCAAGCCCCAACATACTCAGCTTCTTAATGGTGTGAATGTTGTGACACTGCAGACAGAGGGATGTAAAGCATGTGTGGGTATATTTGCGGATATTGGGTCGCGGTACGAGTTGGAATTCGAAAATGGCATAGCACACCTGTTCGAGCATATCGTTTTTAAGACTACGAAGTGTACGTCGAGGGTGAATTTGAGGAGGAAGATTAATGCTTTAGGTTTGGTATTTACAATCATATATTCATAACGTATGCGCACAGAATAAATGATAGTACTAGGTACAGAAGACTCGCTCTCTAACAAAACGCGTCTGTCTCGATCAGCACAGATATGGCCGCTAGGTGGCGACAGCGCCACGCGCGGCTTATGGCTTTCCCCAAAATTGGGGTAGAACGGATGTACTTTTAGCTACCTGTAGCAAAACGACGAAATCGCGGAGTGAGCCACGCCGGCTAGGTCACTTCGGCAAGCCCGTGGGGATTGTAGGAGGACCATGCGATTCTGGATTGTGTATTTTGACGTGCAGCTAGAGCATAGGCAAACGGATAATTAGCGTCATTTTTAAACTAAAATTAAACTATTACACACCCACCTTTTAGTTTCTGTAAAATTAGAATTCCTTCAAGTTTTGAGAACATGAAAATGTAGAGCTAAAATCTAATTTGCTTGCGCTAAATAATCGTAATTTTCCAGGCATAAAATTACACGCGTTCACAACTCGAGAGATGGTAGGCTATTACGCCTACTGCCTGCCGGAGAACGTAGGCGACGCCGTCACCATCCTGTCCGAGTGCGTCATTAACAACGCCCTCGCGGACAACGACATCTGCTGCGAGAAACTCACCATCTACGAGGAAATCATCAAACAAGACACGGACCCTAAATCCTTAGTGTTCGACTACCTACATTCCACCGCTTTCCAAGGCACCGGGCTAGCCAACACTGTACTCGGCACCACAAGAAATCTTTACAACATAGACCGGGCCCTAACAAGCCAGTATTTGCTTAGAATCATGCATCCGTGTAGATTCTGCTTATGTGCTGTAGGCGCTGTGTGTCATGAGCCGATAGTCCAGCTGGCGAGCAATTTTTTTTGTTGGTCCGTACCAAGTACCTGTACGGAAACACTGTACAGATATACCGGGTCGGATGTACGCTACAGGAACGACGCAATGCCAAAAGCGTACGTAGCTTACGCCTTAGAAGGTCCAGCGTTTACTAACATTGATACGGTGTTTATGGACTTGGCTGCGACTTTGATAGGTGGTTGGGATAAAACACAAGTCGGAGACCAAAATCATGGAGTGAGTGTGGCTAGGAGAGCTTCGCTAGGCGACTTCTGCGATTCTTACAAATCGTTCAACATAAAGTATAAGGACACTTCGCTTTGGGGTGTTCAGTTTATATCCTCTACGTTGCAACTGGAAGACATGATTTACACCCTTCAGGACTCCTTGCTCGGTATATGCACGATAGTTACTGAAGGCGAATTGGAGAGAGCTAAAGAGCAATTGAAGAGTAAGATACTATACGAAAACGCGACTTGCTACGGCGCAGCGAAAGACTTGGCGACTCACATGTTGTACAAAGGTTGTCACTGGCAAGCGATACCGGACAGGTTGGAATTTATTGACAAGATATCAATGGAGGACTTCAAGAGTACGCTGTATGACTATATTTACAATAAATGCCCGGTCATCTCGGCAGTGGGCCCCACAGAAGGTTTGCCAGATTATACACGGATTAGAGGTGGCCAATACTGGCTTAGACTTTAACATTAGCATTGTGCCTTCTGTACGGCTACCATCAGTTTGGCATTGACATAAACGCTATCGTGAACGTAATTTACTTTCCATGCATCTCGCTCGTACTGACATGTTCGTGCGAAAGAGATATATATAAAGTAAATTACGTTCACGATAGCGTTTATGTCAATGCCAAACTGATGGTAACCGTACAGCTCTTTAACGCAGTATCTTGGTACGTTTTACAATTGTTTTGGTGAATGACAAAAGGGTTCTCCCTTAATATGCGGAACGAAATTATTCTATTATATCGGCATTTGACCACATGAAAAAAACTGTAAAAAGTCACTTGCTCGCTTTCCGCGGTAAGAAGATTACGACTGATCATCAGCTTCGTTGTTGTTATATATTTTTTTATAATTCCTAAATATGTATTAGAAATACAAAAATATTCAATACTTTTTATTTGTTCTTTCTTCTGTGCTATTACAATGTAACAAAGAATAAGTTTCCCGACATCGCATCTTAGCATAAATAGCATTCGATGCCGTTATCGGTTATGTTTTGTAGTAGCTAAATTATAAAACTTGACAACGCCTGCTACATACAGTTGCCATCAGATATATCGAAGCGGCCATGGTGCTCACAAATACCCAAACACGTCGCTATTGTCAGGGCGCTGGAGTGACGATTAATTAGATGGAAACGGAGTAAGTATGTGTACATTGCAATGCACAATGGGCATTACGAGTTAGGATAACTCTGATGGATATGAAGATCGCAAAGGCAGCTTAGCAATAAGCACAGCAAAGAAAGAAATCATCGCTTTGCACAAATATTTCGCCGAAAGCTCAAAATCATAGACATTCGCCGAACAATAATCGAATAAAGATGTAGTGCATAATTGTTTTCCTTCGTATCTTCTCGGAAACGTTAGTATTTGTCACGCTACTTCAATCAACCTCGCTTTTTGTACCGAGACTGACTGATATAGCAAGACACGTTCTAAAGTTTCCGTGAAAATACGAAGGAAAATGATTTTGCACTACATCTGATCTGTAAGTGAAAGAGGTTTTTGAGGCCGTACCGCGAACATCGCAAATCGAGATTTCATAATCTGCCTCTATATCGCTCCAGTATTGCAAGCAGATAACGAAATTTCGATTTCGACGTTCGCTTTAGTTCGATGTGGCTCATATTTTTTTGTGTGTACCTATATCTAAATGCTAGTTTTACTTTACATGATATATCATTAACTTCATTCATACCAGCTTCGCAGGAAGACAAATCACATTTACATACTATTGAAAGAGCCTTACACTTTTAATATCTAAAACGTTATAAAAAGAGAATTAAAATCAAACAACTTCTTACAAAATTATAATTTATTACGTTAAGACTAACATATAAAAATATAAAAAAATTATTGAGTACACAAAGACTGAGTTCCAACTAGATACAAGACAAATATATACATAAAAGACAAAAAATGACACCGTTTAAGTGGGATAGAGATTCATTGAGAATACTTTAACCTAAAATCGAATGAAAACTTGTGGTCAGGTTAAACATGTACATTTTTCACATAATTTGAACCTTTTTTACACTTTCGTCTTTTATTAGGTTAAAATTACGTAAATCTTGCGTGATTTTTTTGTTCATAATTTTATGAATGTTTTTTTAATTGATTCAAAGAGTAAAATTGAGCACCGTTTCTGTATATTTCATATATCGTTTAATATATTTACCAAAAAATCTCTGTTATTACGTATCAGTTCAAAAAAAGTGCATTGAAACGCTATGTATAGGTACATATGTTAGTGAATAGAATGTCGTTTAAAATACGTCATTATTTCGAATTGACGATGCTTTAAATAGCTCAGACTTTAAATAATACTAAATTACATTCAGTCATAACAGACTTGCAAAAATATTGATTATAACATCGAAAAGTTACAAAACTGAATGTTTAATAATTTTTAGCATAAACATTTGAACGCACTATGTGAAACAAAAATTATTAAAAAAATATATAAATTAACGATCACTTCATGATTGAAAATGATTACAGACACTCATACAAATGTTGTTGATCTAAAAGACATAAATAGACATTCAAATACTAAATTGACATATAGGTATAATTGTGAATTTTACTTCATCGTGAACAAGTTTGGTTCATACTTTCACAAGATTTAGTGATTTAGTATCAGTATGGTATAAAATATCTAATATTATGAATTACGAAGTTCATAGAATCTATCTTTTCAATCACAAACAGAGAGTAAATAAGGTACCTATATTAAGATAAAATAGAGACAGTATTAGAAAAAGTGTTGTAGAAGATTATCATTCGAACCCAAACTTGTTCTTTTTCACAAAATCGTTTAAAACGAGTATTCTTAATATAACGATATCATTCACAGTAGACAATAGTCCGTTACAGTAGTATAACTAAAGTATTGAAGAAAGCATTACATGCGCCAGGTTGCGGCCGAACGAGAACGCGGTTAGTACAGTCAGCATAAATAGTAGCTGATGAAACAACGCGCCAAATGTATCCGCCACCCTGGATCACTTTTCCGAAAAGATATATATCTCTACAGTTCGCATTCAAAAGTATCTGTTATATGTGTTATATATGTATACATATAGAAACATATCTCTTTTTTCTAAAGTTATTAGAAAGTGGTACATAGATCCTTTTGACGCGCAGTCTGACCCACTACCAATTTGTGGCTTGACGTTTATTACTTCGTCAACGTGGCGACGCAGAGGTTGATGCTGACTGTACCACTTACTATACGCAAAATTCTTAACTGAACATTTGTGTACCCTATGTGTTTACAATAAGGTCTACAAGTTGATAGTTAACAGTGTGCGACAGTACATTCGATATTATTTTTGAGTTCTATGAGTACCTGATCGATTATCTATAATATATTATTGTTTATTAAGATTTAGAGAGCATTCGCGGTAAAAACATCGATGTACAACATCAAATACAAATTTACTAACAAATATTATACGCAAAATCTCGAATGAAACTTGATTGTGTTAAGTGCGGTAAGCGTCAGCGCAATTTGCAGAAACTGTTTCTTAAATACCCCTTGTTTTATTTTAGTTAACATGAGATTATGGTTCTTTGCACTGACTACAAAAAATTACCTATTTTAAGACCAACTCTCAGTGGGCCCTTCTTTAATTTTGTTCCAATTTATCGTTATGAAAATGTTAAAAGCTTTTCCTTTAATCAGTGCCCCATACATAGATCACAACCGCTTTTCTATTCAAAGATTAAATGCTTAACACCCTGTCAAAGTTATTACTATAATTCGTACTTTTATACTTTTTTCACATTTTAGCCGCCATCTTGCCTTTTTAACCTTTTTAGGTTACAAAGAAGCGTTAACATTAAATAACGGGTGCGAATAACGCGTTCTGTATACTCCTATAATGTTCAAAACCTACCTTTTTAATCACAACATTCGAAACTGTATCACAACTTCGTTTACAATGTATACCAGCCTTTAGTTACGTTGAGATTCTATCTCTTCTGCACCTCAATACATGTTCAATACTGGCCAGTTACATTTTAAAATGTTCAAATTTCATTCGATAAACGTACTTATATATTAATATGTAGGTATATAATATATAAGAAGACACATCAAGTGTAGGTATATTATACACTTATCTGCTTAATGGTACTACTCAGCTTCTTAATGGTGTGAATGTTGTGACACTGCAGACAGAGGGATGTAAAGCATGTGTGGGTATATTTGCGGATATTGGGTCGCGGTACGAGTTGGAATTCGAAAATGGCATAGCACACCTGTTCGAGCATATCGTTTTTAAGACTACGAAGTGTACGTCGAGGGTGAATTTGAGGAGGAAGATTAATGCTTTAGGTTTGGTATTTACAATCATATATTCATAACGTATGCGCACAGAATAAATGATAGTACTAGGTACAGAAGACTCGCTCTCTAACAAAACGCGTCTGTCTCGATCAGCACAGATATGGCCGCTAGGTGGCGACAGCGCCACGCGCGGCTTATGGCTTTCCCCAAAATTGGGGTAGAACGGATGTACTTTTAGCTACCTGTAGCAAAACGACGAAATCGCGGAGTGAGCCACGCCGGCTAGGTCACTTCGGCAAGCCCGTGGGGATTGTAGGAGGACCATGCGATTCTGGATTGTGTATTTTGACGTGCAGCTAGAGCATAGGCAAACGGATAATTAGCGTCATTTTTAAACTAAAATTAAACTATTACACACCCACCTTTTAGTTTCTGTAAAATTAGAATTCCTTCAAGTTTTGAGAACATGAAAATGTAGAGCTAAAATCTAATTTGCTTGCGCTAAATAATCGTAATTTTCCAGGCATAAAATTACACGCGTTCACAACTCGAGAGATGGTAGGCTATTACGCCTACTGCCTGCCGGAGAACGTAGGCGACGCCGTCACCATCCTGTCCGAGTGCGTCATTAACAACGCCCTCGCGGACAACGACATCTGCTGCGAGAAACTCACCATCTACGAGGAAATCATCAAACAAGACACGGACCCTAAATCCTTAGTGTTCGACTACCTACATTCCACCGCTTTCCAAGGCACCGGGCTAGCCAACACTGTACTCGGCACCACAAGAAATCTTTACAACATAGACCGGGCCCTAACAAGCCAGTATTTGCTTAGAATCATGCATCCGTGTAGATTCTGCTTATGTGCTGTAGGCGCTGTGTGTCATGAGCCGATAGTCCAGCTGGCGAGCAATTTTTTTTGTTGGTCCGTACCAAGTACCTGTACGGAAACACTGTACAGATATACCGGGTCGGATGTACGCTACAGGAACGACGCAATGCCAAAAGCGTACGTAGCTTACGCCTTAGAAGGTCCAGCGTTTACTAACATTGATACGGTGTTTATGGACTTGGCTGCGACTTTGATAGGTGGTTGGGATAAAACACAAGTCGGAGACCAAAATCATGGAGTGAGTGTGGCTAGGAGAGCTTCGCTAGGCGACTTCTGCGATTCTTACAAATCGTTCAACATAAAGTATAAGGACACTTCGCTTTGGGGTGTTCAGTTTATATCCTCTACGTTGCAACTGGAAGACATGATTTACACCCTTCAGGACTCCTTGCTCGGTATATGCACGATAGTTACTGAAGGCGAATTGGAGAGAGCTAAAGAGCAATTGAAGAGTAAGATACTATACGAAAACGCGACTTGCTACGGCGCAGCGAAAGACTTGGCGACTCACATGTTGTACAAAGGTTGTCACTGGCAAGCGATACCGGACAGGTTGGAATTTATTGACAAGATATCAATGGAGGACTTCAAGAGTACGCTGTATGACTATATTTACAATAAATGCCCGGTCATCTCGGCAGTGGGCCCCACAGAAGGTTTGCCAGATTATACACGGATTAGAGGTGGCCAATACTGGCTTAGACTTTAACATTAGCATTGTGCCTTCTGTACGGCTACCATCAGTTTGGCATTGACATAAACGCTATCGTGAACGTAATTTACTTTCCATGCATCTCGCTCGTACTGACATGTTCGTGCGAAAGAGATATATATAAAGTAAATTACGTTCACGATAGCGTTTATGTCAATGCCAAACTGATGGTAACCGTACAGCTCTTTAACGCAGTATCTTGGTACGTTTTACAATTGTTTTGGTGAATGACAAAAGGGTTCTCCCTTAATATGCGGAACGAAATTATTCTATTATATCGGCATTTGACCACATGAAAAAAACTGTAAAAAGTCACTTGCTCGCTTTCCGCGGTAAGAAGATTACGACTGATCATCAGCTTCGTTGTTGTTATATATTTTTTTATAATTCCTAAATATGTATTAGAAATACAAAAATATTCAATACTTTTTATTTGTTCTTTCTTCTGTGCTATTACAATGTAACAAAGAATAAGTTTCCCGACATCGCATCTTAGCATAAATAGCATTCGATGCCGTTATCGGTTATGTTTTGTAGTAGCTAAATTATAAAACTTGACAACGCCTGCTACATACAGTTGCCATCAGATATATCGAAGCGGCCATGGTGCTCACAAATACCCAAACACGTCGCTATTGTCAGGGCGCTGGAGTGACGATTAATTAGATGGAAACGGAGTAAGTATGTGTACATTGCAATGCACAATGGGCATTACGAGTTAGGATAACTCTGATGGATATGAAGATCGCAAAGGCAGCTTAGCAATAAGCACAGCAAAGAAAGAAATCATCGCTTTGCACAAATATTTCGCCGAAAGCTCAAAATCATAGACATTCGCCGAACAATAATCGAATAAAGATGTAGTGCATAATTGTTTTCCTTCGTATCTTCTCGGAAACGTTAGTATTTGTCACGCTACTTCAATCAACCTCGCTTTTTGTACCGAGACTGACTGATATAGCAAGACACGTTCTAAAGTTTCCGTGAAAATACGAAGGAAAATGATTTTGCACTACATCTGATCTGTAAGTGAAAGAGGTTTTTGAGGCCGTACCGCGAACATCGCAAATCGAGATTTCATAATCTGCCTCTATATCGCTCCAGTATTGCAAGCAGATAACGAAATTTCGATTTCGACGTTCGCTTTAGTTCGATGTGGCTCATATTTTTTTGTGTGTACCTATATCTAAATGCTAGTTTTACTTTACATGATATATCATTAACTTCATTCATACCAGCTTCGCAGGAAGACAAATCACATTTACATACTATTGAAAGAGCCTTACACTTTTAATATCTAAAACGTTATAAAAAGAGAATTAAAATCAAACAACTTCTTACAAAATTATAATTTATTACGTTAAGACTAACATATAAAAATATAAAAAAATTATTGAGTACACAAAGACTGAGTTCCAACTAGATACAAGACAAATATATACATAAAAGACAAAAAATGACACCGTTTAAGTGGGATAGAGATTCATTGAGAATACTTTAACCTAAAATCGAATGAAAACTTGTGGTCAGGTTAAACATGTACATTTTTCACATAATTTGAACCTTTTTTACACTTTCGTCTTTTATTAGGTTAAAATTACGTAAATCTTGCGTGATTTTTTTGTTCATAATTTTATGAATGTTTTTTTAATTGATTCAAAGAGTAAAATTGAGCACCGTTTCTGTATATTTCATATATCGTTTAATATATTTACCAAAAAATCTCTGTTATTACGTATCAGTTCAAAAAAAGTGCATTGAAACGCTATGTATAGGTACATATGTTAGTGAATAGAATGTCGTTTAAAATACGTCATTATTTCGAATTGACGATGCTTTAAATAGCTCAGACTTTAAATAATACTAAATTACATTCAGTCATAACAGACTTGCAAAAATATTGATTATAACATCGAAAAGTTACAAAACTGAATGTTTAATAATTTTTAGCATAAACATTTGAACGCACTATGTGAAACAAAAATTATTAAAAAAATATATAAATTAACGATCACTTCATGATTGAAAATGATTACAGACACTCATACAAATGTTGTTGATCTAAAAGACATAAATAGACATTCAAATACTAAATTGACATATAGGTATAATTGTGAATTTTACTTCATCGTGAACAAGTTTGGTTCATACTTTCACAAGATTTAGTGATTTAGTATCAGTATGGTATAAAATATCTAATATTATGAATTACGAAGTTCATAGAATCTATCTTTTCAATCACAAACAGAGAGTAAATAAGGTACCTATATTAAGATAAAATAGAGACAGTATTAGAAAAAGTGTTGTAGAAGATTATCATTCGAACCCAAACTTGTTCTTTTTCACAAAATCGTTTAAAACGAGTATTCTTAATATAACGATATCATTCACAGTAGACAATAGTCCGTTACAGTAGTATAACTAAAGTATTGAAGAAAGCATTACATGCGCCAGGTTGCGGCCGAACGAGAACGCGGTTAGTACAGTCAGCATAAATAGTAGCTGATGAAACAACGCGCCAAATGTATCCGCCACCCTGGATCACTTTTCCGAAAAGATATATATCTCTACAGTTCGCATTCAAAAGTATCTGTTATATGTGTTATATATGTATACATATAGAAACATATCTCTTTTTTCTAAAGTTATTAGAAAGTGGTACATAGATCCTTTTGACGCGCAGTCTGACCCACTACCAATTTGTGGCTTGACGTTTATTACTTCGTCAACGTGGCGACGCAGAGGTTGATGCTGACTGTACCACTTACTATACGCAAAATTCTTAACTGAACATTTGTGTACCCTATGTGTTTACAATAAGGTCTACAAGTTGATAGTTAACAGTGTGCGACAGTACATTCGATATTATTTTTGAGTTCTATGAGTACCTGATCGATTATCTATAATATATTATTGTTTATTAAGATTTAGAGAGCATTCGCGGTAAAAACATCGATGTACAACATCAAATACAAATTTACTAACAAATATTATACGCAAAATCTCGAATGAAACTTGATTGTGTTAAGTGCGGTAAGCGTCAGCGCAATTTGCAGAAACTGTTTCTTAAATACCCCTTGTTTTATTTTAGTTAACATGAGATTATGGTTCTTTGCACTGACTACAAAAAATTACCTATTTTAAGACCAACTCTCAGTGGGCCCTTCTTTAATTTTGTTCCAATTTATCGTTATGAAAATGTTAAAAGCTTTTCCTTTAATCAGTGCCCCATACATAGATCACAACCGCTTTTCTATTCAAAGATTAAATGCTTAACACCCTGTCAAAGTTATTACTATAATTCGTACTTTTATACTTTTTTCACATTTTAGCCGCCATCTTGCCTTTTTAACCTTTTTAGGTTACAAAGAAGCGTTAACATTAAATAACGGGTGCGAATAACGCGTTCTGTATACTCCTATAATGTTCAAAACCTACCTTTTTAATCACAACATTCGAAACTGTATCACAACTTCGTTTACAATGTATACCAGCCTTTAGTTACGTTGAGATTCTATCTCTTCTGCACCTCAATACATGTTCAATACTGGCCAGTTACATTTTAAAATGTTCAAATTTCATTCGATAAACGTACTTATATATTAATATGTAGGTATATAATATATAAGAAGACACATCAAGTGTAGGTATATTATACACTTATCTGAATATAAATATATGGCGTGATTTGACGAGTTGATAGAGAGCCCGAATATGTCAAATATGCTAGACAAGACAACAAAACCATATTTTGACTTAACACCGAATTTCACTAAACATTACAAGGATTTTGTAAAATAAATATATACGAGTATGTTCCTGTGATACAAAACAGATACGAACCAACTATTCTCCATTACTCCATTTTTCCAACTGTATCTATTCTCTGTGGTGTTTTCTCTTGTCCAGCATAAGATGAAGAATAAAAAACGAGACAGGGACGCTACTACAATCTACTACTAAAATATCCTAAAATTGTCATGGAATAATTCAGATTATTTAAACTTAAATTACGTTTCGTACTTGAGCACAAATTACTTATAATATGGAATGTATAAAAAATACAACACGTGATTAAGACGAGGACAGCCCTGGATCCAAAATATATATATAAAAAATCACTCATCAGGGCAGTCTCGTCTGTTTGGCCACAATATGAGTATTGTTTGCACTGTTTTTAACCTATTTGACACCAACATTTTAACCACTATTGCACTTAACTATAGATATTACCTTGAAAATAATGTCTTATCAGAATTGTAGCTATAGTATTTAATTGAATTATGAACATTGTTTATTATTACGCTTGTGATTGTCGGTGGTCAAAAGGTTAAAAAACTAGCAGCCACGCACATTCTTATGATCGGAGGCTTCACGCCCCCTTAGATAACCGCTAAAGGTACGAGCATTGGTATAAAACAATTTGGTAAATAAACTTGTTAATAACTACACAGCTACCAAAATGGAATGTCGGTGACTACTTACGTTATCTATAAATATCTTAACTATATCAGGTTGATTATGCACGCTTAACTAATTAATAGAGAAATGAAAAGTCGTCTAAGTAACACATCAAAAATATAATTCCATTCAATAGATTGTCAAATGTTATTACGTAGACGACTTTTTTTTCGCTATGACTAAAGTTAACTGTTGTCAACTTGACGGAAACAATAAATCTTAAGTTTTTTTTATTGTTAGTTTCAATAACCCCTTATAAATACGGTTAGAAATACCCAAACCTTTTATTGAATACGGACGTTTTTTTTTTAACTTTATCGCTGTCCAAAATATACATAACTTAACCGAACTCTTGACTTAAACTATGGTGAGATATGTGGACTTGTATTGAAAATCTCAAATGTTCGCATATAGTGCAACATGTTTCCAACTGACTCCTACGTACAGTTTTAGTAGATAAAATAGTGTGATTTACACCAGCTATTTGATCTATTGTGTTATACTTCATAAGATAATAATGCGGCTCTCACAGAGCCTTATACTTCTATGCTAAACAACTTCTACTTTTCTGGACATAACTGAATATGTCGAACTATACATTATGCCTTGAGGCTAGTCTTTTTATGGTGGAAAGAACAACCTTACACTAAAATTACATCGTTTACTTGCATGTATTAAAAACAATTTAATATAAATATGTAATGTGAACCACATGATTGTTTGACGTAAACATTCTATAAAGAAATTCAATTAAAGTGATCAAAATACTTATTTTACTTGAAAAGAGATCTAGATGCAAATAGTTAGAGTATAAAGGAAGAATAGCATAAAGTTTATTTTTAATAGTTGTATGGATTCATTAAAATGATAAGTATAATTATTTCCAAGACAGAATGTGAGTGAATCAACTTTTTATTGTTACACGTTGTCATGGTTACGGTCGCCTGGGTCACTCTTAAAACCCTACCATTAAACCAGTTTAATGGTATTTAAAATAAGTCTTTTCTTGGTCGTTTAAGCATATTCGAACGTAGTATATTATACATTTATTCTAACAAACTATGCTACTATTGTCGCCTGACTGATTGGATAGAATAACAACAGAAAGACTTGATCCACCCATGTTCGATAATGTAATATAATACACGACATTCACATTAAATTGTTTACCAAAACACCAAGATACAAAATATTACACGGATATTGATAATTTGAAAGTGAATTAATGGTCAATTATCGGCCAAAAAATTTAACTTTTAACCAATATATTTGTTAATGTGTGGTAAAGGTTAAAATTTACGAACAATGAATTATTTTCATTTTATTTTGATAACCTATTTACCGCGTCATATAAAGTGAATGGCCGACAACCAAGCATTTATTATATATATATTTAATATCTCTCTTTGTCCGTCATGAGCTCACCTGCCTAATCTAGTCTATATCTAACTAAACTAGAGACCATACGATGGGAATCTAACTTTAAAGCTTTACTAGATTACATTTCTTAAAACTTACACTGATGTTAATACTATACATGCCAACATTGAACGAGAGCGAACCAATCTCGAATAATTTCATATTTAACCCTTGATTCTCCCCACATTGTTATATGTACAAGTATATCGGCGGCGGTCACGCCTAAAGCGGTATGAATTTTTGTACTAAACCAAATGAAACTCAGCAATTATTGAGGTATTGATACTTAAGATTTAATTTTTGTAAAATATATAGAAAATGTGTACATTTTTACGTATTTAAAAAGTTTAAAAAAAATCAATAACCCTAATATTATAAACTTAAATACTACGTAAAGCATATTTTTCATAAATGAATAATATACACATATCGTTATTTGTACTGTTAGGTTAAATGAATTTTTGTTGAATATTTTCGGGATCAAGTTTGTACATGTCAACGAATGGCAACTTCTAATTTCTAATCTAAATCAACCTAGCTGCCTAATAAATAAAAAAACTTGTACTTAGATAAATAAAATCCGTGACCATTCTTTTAAAAAATCGTACATAAATGCAGCACCATAATTAATTATGAAAAAAAATTGCACCTGAGTATCTTTATTTCCATTGTTAAATCGAAGTAAGCGAGAATAATCATATTAAAATTAAGCAGTATTAATCAAAATCAACGTTATTTTTTATTTCGTCAAAATCAATAACTCGTGTTTTTTATTCTTTAAGTTAGACGATGCGGTCAAAAGGTTAAAAAGAATTAGTCACGGCACCGCTTTTTCCAGCTGCAAAACGCAATAAACCCACAAATTTGATATACATTCAGAGGTAGCGAACCTAAGAAAAGCCTGTGATTTTACAACGCCTATTTCCCCTTGTTTACACGCAGCACGCACACATTCACAAATCGAGAGCGAGCGGTGATTGGGTAAAACTGTGTGCGTGAGAAATCTGCTTGCCATCAAGTCACAATTTTGTCTTAGGGTGGTATTCCACCTGTCCAATTTCTTTCTCCAATGCCATTGCGTCCCACTCTCTCATTAAAGTAAAATGTGAGACGCAATACACATTGGACAAAGATATTTAAAAGATAGAATATCACCTTTAGCGAGCTGTCTGTCATATATGTAATTAAACCGAAACTATTAATTACGCTTCTAATTCGTTGTGTGACGCGCAGGGTGTTCAACTTAATAATAATTGTTTAGGACTAGGAAAATAAATTAGCAACCAGTTTTGATTAGGCTCCAACTGCTTTAGAACGTTGACGATGGTTTAAATATTAATTCACGGTTTTCCATCGTATTTTCTCGGAAACGTTCGTATTTGTCATGCTACTTCAGTCAACGTCAGTACTTTTTGCAAAGAGACTGACTGAAATAACGTTCGTACGTTACCGTGAAAATACGATGGAAAATAGTTATGCACTAACCCCCTTATTCATAAACGTTTACTGAAGTTGACAAGCCGATAATAATCGTTTGTCCCTTTCCATCATACCATTACGTCGGAAAGAGACAAACGATTATTATCGGCTTGTTAACTTTAGTAAACGTTTATGAATAAGGGGGTAAATCTGTAAATAGAAATTAATCCTTCAATGTATTTACCAATCAAATTAGACTTTAATTTACCGATTTTTGTACTCTTAAAGGCGTTTGATCATAACCTTTCACGATCAGTATTTTCGTTGCATATACAAAACTAACGTATCAAAAAATATTTTGGTAACATACAATAAGTACTTACGACCACCCTGCGCTTTTTCGAAACATAATACATACCGTGCCTAGCAATCATAAAAATGTACTATGATATATTCACTATGTGGTGTGGGTTATTGAATGCATATTTAACCCTTTGAACGCTTAATGTCATAACCACAAAGATCGCTCAAACGCCAAGATCCTGGACACAAGCGAGCTAATGTAAACCCTACTCGTAAGTGGGAGGTTACTTTGACAGCGTCCGCCATAACACTTAGTGGTCCTTGGCGCGGTGGGCACCAGTAACGACACCTTTGGGTGTTCTTGGCGTTCAAAAGGTTAATATTTCTCTAAACTTACCTAAATCTGAATCCCCAAAACTAGTATCGAACTATTTATATACATACATAATACATATACAGCAAAAAATTATTGATTGTATGAGATGTGTAAAGTCTTTCGAATTTGACTGCTAGTGTAGATGTCGCTGTACTCCTCCGTACGTTATGCCACAGAATAAATAATAGTACTAGGTACAGAAGACTCACTCTCTAACAAAACGCGTCTGTTACAATCAGGACAGATATGGCCGCTAGGTGGCGACAGCGCCACGCGCGGCTTATGGAAAGCCACCAAAATTAGTGTGGAACGGATGTACTTTTAGCTACCTGTAGCAAAGCGACGAAACCGCGGAGTGAGCCACGCCTAGTTATGCGTCAACTCTGGTTGTTAAAAGTTTACGTTTGACAATAAATTCAGGTATAGTTATATCGCCAGGAATGTTAAGGTGAGTAATTAGTAATCATTGATTATTCACACATCTACACAGAGTACTAATAACGAAAACAGTATTGAATGAGTGCATGTGACTTTGATCGCACGATATTAGGCTTTTCCAGGCATAGTGCACCTAGCGACCACATACTCGCCAATAGAATTTCAACCTTAGTAATCCGATTTAAGGTTCATATTCGATTGGTCTTTCGGGAAAAGTTACTTATCATTAAATTAATCATCATAGTTGCATAAATTTTAATATATTCGCATTTTTTGGAAAAAACCTTGTAGTTTGGTGCGGCCTGGAAAAAGGGTTAAGCTAAAAATAATAGAAAAAAACCTTGAACAAACTTTCTGCTTAATATTGCAGTTGGCAGTTCAACTTGCTATCGGTAAAAAACAGAATACTAATTTCAAAAACTGCCTGTCATAAAGGCGGGATTCCACCAGTCTGCGCAGCATACCGAAAATGCTTGTGCCGCATTTAATGTAATCTCACCCTTACATGATATGTTGTTGAGTGCGTGGCTTCAACTCTCACACAGTTAACTGACGGTTCGTAAACCTTATTACAAAAGGCATAAGGTCCACCCATGGACAGTTAGGGTGTTGCTGTTTGCACCCACACCTATACCACAAGCTTCTTCAACAGTCTATTTTTGGCCATAACTTTACACATCCTATACAACCAATAAATCTTTGTACGAAAGCAATAGCGGTACAGTTGTTATTTTCCATTGTATTTTCACGGAAACGTACGAACGTGTCATGCTATTTCAGTCAGTCTCGGTACAATAAGTACTGAGGTGGACTGAAGTAGTATGAGTAATACGAACGTTTCCGAGAATATAGGATGGAAAACAATTATGCATTAAGTGGATAAGTTTTAGGTTATATTAGGCACGATATATTTGTTCACGATCGCGTCAGTCTTTGGGAGTTGAGTGGTACTACAACAGTTTTTTTGTTCAAAAATACGTACCGGATCTCAAAATACGAACATAATTTTAAATAATAATAAACTAAAATTAAATGCTACGTTATATTTGATGTACAGTCGCCACCAGATATATCGGAGCGGCCAAGTTGTTCACAATATCTGAACACGCACTCTAACGCCCTGACAATAGAGGCGTGTTCAGATATTTGTGAACGCCTTGACCGCTCCAATATATCTGATGGCGACTGTACTACGTTATCTTTTATAAAGCTGAGTATGTAATGGCTAGGGAATGTTTGTTTTCGATAAATCAGATTTTTTTGGAATGTATAAAAACGTATAAATAATAATTTCACCTCGTACCTAAGAGAATAATTTGAGAATTATTAATCTTATATTTATGGAATGTTGTTTCAAGTTTCACACACCAAGGGTTTTAAGGGCCTTGTCAAATGTTACATACAATCATTAATTAATTATTGTGTTTTTGCAGGCACAAAGTTTTTAGAGAGCTTCATATGATAACCGTACGCAGTTAAAGGCCTGCCACCTCTTGGCGCAAATTTTAAACAGACATTATCGCGACATTAACTTTTAATGCAAGTGCTGCCACCTACAGTTCATAAAGTGTCATTATAAACTTCATATTTTCATATAAACATGACATTAATGATAACGTTACCACACTTTATCATTACAAATGCCACGGAGAGATAGCTTGGTAACAGATATTTCAAGAAAAATGGACAGTCTGCCACATAAGCGGACGAGATTTCGCGTCATGTCCCCCTAGAGGGGGCGTCAAATAAACCTATACCCTTGAGGTGTGAACTTGCGTCAGCTGTCTAAAGATACTAATGGTTATTAACCGTTTTTTTACGTGGTGTCCCCCCACAGACAAGACATCCTCCAGACTGAGCATAGTAGCTCTACCCCCTCTGCCACGCATACGGTAGTTTTACTCCATTTTCGAGTCGAAAGTCTCTTTGTGTGACGTCCGTGTCTTTGAACGGACCAATCACGGCACGGGACTCGCTCACATCGTCCCTCCGTATTTTTGGCAGCATCGGTTTCATGAAATAATTGCTCTAAACTCGGTGTAGAGGATTCCTAGTCTATGTGTCCCCCTAAAGGACCCTAACCCCTGATGGTGAACACGCTGCGCACCCACCGGCTCTGCTGCGTGAAGACGCGGTACAGCTGGTCGGGCGTGGCCAGCTCGTCCCACCTGCATCATGCGGTCTCCGTGTCCGGTTCCGGTTTGGCGGGCGCCTCTGCGGCCGGCAGCGGCATCGGGGACTGAAACCTGGAGTGTCAATAAAAAAATCACACTTTAAATTCTCGCGTTTTGTACATATATTTAATTCCGTGACCACAGCTGGTGCAACTCAGCTGAAACGTCGTCGTCGCTCCATCGTAGGCCACGTCTACGCCTCGGCTAGTCTGTGGCCATGAGTAAGCCCATTCATAATAATAAAAAAAAAAATTAAACGTAAAAACAATGAAATTATATCGCGGTTTATTACACAAACCGGTGTTTGTGTAATTAAATAAATAAATCATTTATTTCGCCGAAATACTTAAACCCTATTTGTACAGATTTTTTTCTGAGTAATTTGTGAGTGTCTATATGTTCTCTCTTTGGTCGGCCCCTCATGTCTGAGGATCGTAGTCGGTATCAGGGTTGCATCTGAAGCGGATGATCTTTCTCCAGCGGTTTCTGTCCAACGCGTCTCTGACGACCGTGTAGGAAGCAGAGGATGACAAGTCTTTAACTTGATCGGTTTTTTACTGGACCACAGAATAAATAATAGTACTAGGTATAGAAGACTCACTCTCTAACAAAACGCGTCTGTTACGATCAGAACAGATATGGCCGCTAGGTGGCGACAGCGCCACGTGCGGCTTATGGCAAACCCCAAAATTGGTGTGGAGCGGATGTACTTTTAGCTACCTATAGCAAAGCGACGAAATCGCGGAGTGAGACACGCCTGACTGGACCACTCCAAAGATACCAGAGTTTGAAGTTAAGCGACTCAATTGAGTAATAAATAAATAAATAAATATCATAGGACATTCTTACACAGATTGACTAAGTCCCACAGTAAGCTCAAAAAGGCTTGTGTTGAAGTGAATAAAGTAATTAAAGTGAATATTGATTTATACTTACGCGTCAGGATTGAACTTGTAGTCTACTGGTCCGTAGGGTCCCTCGGCGCGCCACACCTTGTCATCGACGTTCGGTACGCTGTAACAAGTGCCAAACGAAGTTACATCTTATGTCAGTTTTTTTTATGGTATAGGAGGCAAACTAGCAGACGAATCGCCTGATGGTAAGCGATTACCGCCGCCCATGGACACCTGCAATAACCACTGCGAAATAAAAAAGGTACTGATGCAAAAAAAACGCAATGTAACTATAAATCATGCAAAAAAAAACATGCGATATTATACCTTTTATGTGCGAGGTAGCATTTTCAGTGTGCTTCACACTTTATTTCCTGGAGTTCCATAGCTAGTCATAAGACCATAGGAGCCCCGTTGACTCAGGGAGCTGCTTTTCACGATTTACGATATGCCTAGGAATTTCATGATCTGCCTGACTTTAAGATCGGCCGATGTGACAGCTCAAATTACTCACTGGTTCTCAGGCTGGAGTTGCGCGAGATACGCAGCCTGCTTGCGGTGGTGGTACATGTGAACGCGCAGACAACTCGGTTTGTTCTCTTACAGCTGCGCGAGGTACTCCTTGAGGTGCTTGAGGTGGTACATATGACAGCTCATATTACTCACTGGTTCTCAGGCTGTAGTTGTGCGAGATACGCAGCCTGCTTGCGCTGGTGGTACATGTGAACGCGCAGACAACTCGGGTTGTTCTCTTACAGCTGCGCGAGGTACTCCTTGAGATACTTGAGGAGGTACATGTGACAGCAGATATTACTCACTGGTTCTCAGGCTGGAGTTGCGCGAGATACGCAGCCTGCTTGCAATGGTGGTACATGTGAACGCGCAGACTACTCGGGTTGTTCCCTTACAGCTGCGCGCGAGGTATTCCTTGAGGTACTAGAGGTGGTACATGTGACAGCTCATATTACTCACTGGTTCTCAGGCTGGAGTTGCGCGAGATACGCAGCCTGTTTGCGGTGGTGGTACATGTGAACGCGCAGACAACTCGGGTTGCGCATGCGTTTGTTGCATATCTCGCACTGGAGCGTGCCCTCGCGCGTGTCGTGCTTGTCCCGGATGTGCACCTTCAGATTGTACCGGTTGGCGAAGAACCGGTGGCATGAGGGGCATTTGACGCCGGTCGTTTTACAGTTCCAGCCTTGGGGTGGGGGAAAAAAGGGGTAAAATAAAATTGAACGTAATAAAAGTGCAATAAAGGATTCAATGAAAAATGTTAGTGTTCTCTTGTGCTCGAAGGCGGTTATGACACTGAATGCGATTCGCACGTTGCGCCGATGTGCGAGCGGGATGTCGCTATTATACGCGCATAGCGTTGTCTCGCTCAAACGTCGGAGCAACATGTGAATCGCATCCAGTGTGATAACCGCCTAAGTAGTAGTGAGATATGTGAATACAGTGCGGTTGTGTTCAACATGTTGTGTTATGGTACATAGTTGAGGAGTTCCTTTTCAAAAGGTCTTATATCTCTATGGAAACCATACAAAAATAAGCCCTTTGAAAGAGACTTCCCAATTACAACTCTAAAAGTTGTTCTGATTCGAAATAAAACAACAACTGAAAAGTAAGTTAATAATCCAATCACTAACAAACGAATATCATAAATTAATAGAAAATATAAAAAAAACGGTCAAATGCGAGTTGGACGCGCGTTCCAAGGGTTCCGTACGTTACCCAATTTATAACAATGTATTTTTTATGTGGAACGCGAATGAAATGTTTTTAAAAAACCCGTAGGGGTCTGATCAAAAACTAAGTAATTATATTAAGTCCGACTCACGCTTGACTGTACATAGATCCAGTAGTTTCAGAGATAAAGGGGGGGGGGGATGTTTGGACAGAAAGACAGACGCACGAGTGATCCTATAAGGGTTCCGTTTTTTCCCTTTAGAGGTACTAAACCCTAAAAATAGGATCTCTTAGGTAGAATTGGTAAGTATCATAAGATTCTGTCTATTTGATTTGGTAACCGTTTCAGCGAAAATAGAATTTCACGAAAATATGAAATAGGTAAATATATGTCGTTTTCCATCAGGGAAGGGTCCATATGCTTCATGTGCAATAAGGCCTTTCTATCAGAATTTCTGTTGAAATATATCAGGTAAAAAGGACATTATTGCACTTGAAGCGTAATAACCCTCCTGTGATGGAAAGCCACTTATATATCTTGCTGTAAGCACGTCCAATTATTCAATGGACAAATTTTACATTCCCGGGTGTGTATCCAATATGCCAATCGTATACCCACTCACATGATTGATATTTTTCAGTGACCTCCATTACTATGTGAAAATAAGGGTGACAGCTCGCAACTACAGTTACATGAATCATGTGAGTGGATATGCTCCGTAGCGAACAAAACGCTACTGTAACTGTCGCACGGAAAAGTTATAAAGAACAAATGGCATCTTGGCTACGCACCCAGGGCAGAAATGGACCGTTCCACGATATTCGTATGAACACTACTTACCAGATTCTTTAGCAGATTCGGGCATAGCAAGCACGCTGTGGTAAAGGTCGCTGTCGAAATCTATTAGGGGCTCGCTGGATATAAACAAAATGAAATTAACATAAACGCCATAAGAAGCAGGTGCAGCGTGCGGTTCGGCAGCGAACGAAACCATTAACCATTTGTGTCGCTTAACTTCAAACTCGGGTAACTCCATTCAACCCACTCAGCAAATATCTACCCTATTACCTTTGCTTGATACCAAAATAGCATAACCTGACAGATGGATTTACCCATTTGAAGTGAAGCGACTCAATTTTTCTTGTTATAGCCGAAGGATTTGACAAGAAACATTCTAAACAAAAGTATTCTTTCAGAGTTATTGACGAGCGTTAAAACCCGCGCGATTGTCAAATATTCCGTCGTAAATCGCGCGGCGCGTTATATCTTTTGTTCCTTTCCAATTTTCTGGCTTTACGCGCCCTCTTAAACTATGTAATGTAGATGTTGGTAACTAGTTTCGAATAAGGGCCAAACATCTACGCTTGCTAGGTACTTATTGTGAACAGGAAAAAAAAAACATCGATTGCAATTGGGTTCGTACAAGAACAAAGGAATATCTGACAAATAATCGTCGGTTTCGTACGCGGCCGAAGCGAGTGCGTGAAATGTAAACTAATCTCAAGGTAGCAAAATAATGGCACGTCTAAAAATTATCAATTTACTATTATGTGAAAACAGGGTTCTATTTTACGTGAAACTAAGAGTGAAAATCTAGAAAAAACTAGGTTACTAACTGAGGCTTCATTATTCTTTTTTGTACGATGTGCGTGGGCGTAAGAAGATATAATGCCCTAATGGTCCTTACTATAAGGGCTGATTTAGACGGCGTGCGAACTCGCATGCGAATTTCATTACATTGCGGTTTTCGATCGGTGAGTTGAATTGGACGTAACCAAGAGTCCGCAATTTAACTATTATGCGAGCTCGCGCGCCATCTAGTCGCCCTAACGCCTAAGAACATGTCCAGATGACGCTGGTTCGATTTCAGCCCTGGGCACTAGACGCCTTGGTCACTTTTTATTCTTATATGACGTTTAATTCGGTTTGTAATTTATATACTTAGTAGTGTTTTATTGAAACAACATAAATTATAATATTTTCAAAAAATGATGTACTTAAATCAAAACGCTTCGTTTGGACAGGCTCTAAAGGCTCCATCACACCAATACGTCGGAAAGGGATAAACGATTATTATCGGCTTGTCAACTTTAGTAGACGTTTATGAATAAGGGGGTTAGGGTTCGGCTGGGGCGCGTTCGGTGGGGCGTCGAGCGTGCAAGGGATTTGAGCAACGTTTCAAGGCCACCCTATATGAGCCTTAACAAATGCAAACTTGTTAGGGCTCATTTAGACGGCGTGCGAACTTGCATGCAATTTTCATTACATTACGGTATTTGATCGGATCGGATGTAGCCTCAATGGGCCGCAGCGTAGGTAACTAAACTCGCATGCGAGTCCGCTCGCCGTGTAAATGAGCCGTTATGGATGCGGCGAGCACCCGTTCGCTCGGTGTACTCACCCGTCTGACGCGCACTCGTTGTTCTCGGTGACGGGGACGGGGCTCTCGATCACGGGCCGGGGCTTCTTCTTAGTGCCGGAGAGGCTGTTCTTGGTCGGTGTGTTCTTCAGGAGCCTGGATACGACATCGAAAGAAGGAGTTCAAAAAGATGGAACATTATTTGGAGATTTAAGAGATAGCATTATGACTTGACTCGCCACATAGTTTTGCGGCAAGTATGCATAGTATTATATAGTCGCACCAATAAAAGTCTGCAGCGGATTTGATAGCCCACGCAGTGTAAGTGTTATGTATACGTCATAAATTCATAGAAGTTTGACATTTAAAATGACACTTGCACTGCGTGGGCTATCAAAATCGCTGCAGACTTTTTACGGTCTGCCTTTAGTACCGTTTGAGCGGGCTGCGGGCGTCGTCGCGGGGCGCGGGCGGGGCCTCGGTGGCGATGGTGTCGTCGCCGCCGGGGACCCACTCGGGCGCCTCTGTGGGCTCGGCCTTCGTGGGGCACTCTTCCACTGGCGGCGGGGATTCGGAGCGCTGGAGAAATATAGAGATGGTTAGAAATGTATTCGAACCTTGTCAATGTGAGTGTATGGCCTATGAACTCTTACAAATAAGTTTGCAATTTTTGGAGCAATAAAACATATTCTCATCAATCCTAGAGATGTAGGCCTTAAATGTTTGCCATCCTTATTATTATCTTCAAAACATTAACTCTATGATGATTTACGGCTTAGGGCGTCCGCTAGCGTGCGCGGGTGCACGGTGCGGGCGCACGCACGCGGGTGCCATTGTAGGTAAAATCCGTCGAATGCGTCCGCGCAAGTTAGCGTTGTTCATATTATAAGTGTTCCGTACAAAACTTTGTTCACGGAACGCTTATGGGATCACTTCGGTCTTGCAAATCAGTTAAACCGCTCACACGATCCGTGCGACTGTGCGCCAGCTATCGGACGCCCTAACGGCTCGGCCACGACATCGAGCGACTTGCGACGGCGGGAGCGATAACCATAGGTTGGAGCGTGACACAGCGATCGGACATTTCGCTCCAACCTATGATTATCGCTCCCGCCGTCGCAAGTCGCTCGATGTCGTGGCCGAGCCGTAAAGGGGCTACCCTACGCCAATGACCTTCGATCTGAATCCCTTAGTTTTCTAATGTTTTTTGTAGGTTATCATATTAACAGCAACGGCTTTAAGCAATATAGTATCCCAAATTTACTTCAAAGTTCATTGTCTTCGAGATATTTGGCATCAAAGTTGAACAATTTTAAGCTGAAAAACTGGTTTTCTGGCCATAACTTTTGTGTTGATTAGTTTAAAAATAAAACCCTCGACACATTTTTCGAGACGTCAAAGACGAGCCCAAATATGTAGATTTCGTACATGTAAGATCCTTCACTGCAAACTAGATACGAAAAAAGTGTTTATTTAGAAAATATTTAAAAAAATTCATAAAAAAAATAAGTATTCATTACTTTCAAAATCCGGTGGACAAAACCGGAGATAAAAGATTAAAAAAACCGATAACCGTTTGCCTTATAATTCTATCTGTAGTGTAAAAAAAGGAGATACGATTCAAAACCTGTCAGAAATCGATGAAAACCTCGGGTAGCCCCTTAAGCACACAAATAGCCAGTCTATTTTTAATTGCTCGCGAGTGCACCATAAGAGTGCATTGAAGCGTGTATTACACGTCCAGTATTTTCCTCCCAGCGAACATAACATAAAGTGACACAAGTGCATACTTGGATGAGTATTCGAATGTACATATAATTTAAATCCAGCAGCTCAGTGATTTGGAACGAACGTCGACAGTGTTCAGTGAGTTCAGTAACAATATAGGGTATATATACATATAGGGTGCCTAGGTAGTCAACTAGTCACCGTTTGTCCCATACAAATGCGAATTTTCTGAAGATTTGCACCTGCAAATACCTACCTAGGTATAAAAGTGTCCTTTTCTATGACAATGGTCAAAAATGGACAAATGGTAAAAAAATGATCGCCTGCTTTAAATGCCGAAAAAAAACGCGCAACTGATGAAAAATGAAAATGGAAAATGTTTATTCGGTTTAAGAATTAGGTACTTATACAGTTGTAAGTGTTGGCCTGTTGGCGCCTCTTTTTAAGTAACAAAGGCTCTGGAGCATTCACGAATTCACCGCCCTGGGTGTGTAATGTACCATATTGACTGTATTTGGGACTCACCTTCGATGCCATGTAATGGTTTGGATGGGATATCGGCGGCAAACCCATCTTTCTTGTTTATTTACTTATACTTTTAAGTTGTTTAGTAAAATATTTGAAGTAGGTATATAAAAAACCAACAAGCTATGAAAATGCAATTCCAGATTCAAAATTACAGTACTAAAAATTACGTAAAATTACGGTATGGACTCTTTTTTAATAAATTCGCGATTCTTAAAATTAGATCAATAAAAGTCGGCAGCGATTTTGATAGCCCGCGCAATGCAAGTCGTCGCTGTGCCTTCAAAAGTCGCCATGTGTTTTTAACCTACTTTACAGGAGACACAAAAAACTGTTTATTTCGATAACTATTGAACATATTCAAATCATAATTTTTATGATAAAAGTATTTGCACTTTAACATATATTACGGAATTACCTGAAATGATATTTTAGTTTCAATAGTGTGAAAAAAATATTTTTATATAAATATGTTACATAGCGATTTTTGTTTTAGTCGTAAAAACCGCTAAGTGTCTTAACCAGTTCATAGGTAGATTTAAATAAAATGATGGGGGTGTTCAATAAAACAGAAAAAAAAAACTTTTAAGTCGATATAATGGATATTTAATTATGATTGAATAGTCTACGTACTTTTTTATTATAACTAGATATTACTACATATTAATATTTCCTTGTTTGTAGGCAACACAAGGGTCACTGCGGTATTTGCGTGGCTACTAAATTGAAATTTTGTTGTCTTCTAATATTTCTTTAATTTACATGTATTTATTTAAGTACATAAAAAAAAAAATAAAAAAAAAAAATAAAAAAAAAACTTTAAACTTCTTTCTCCCAACACAGCATACGAAAAAATAAAATTCAATCGACTCTTTTACATATATTCTGGTACTAATTATTTTCCTTTGAAAAGACATGAATAATTAATAATGTATTTGTCTGATGTTTACTGCTTTTTTTTTTCATTTATTATCTAAGTTTGTGTTACAATATTAAACACGACACGAAATTGCCTAGCTGAGTTGAAAATAAACCATTTGTATTTAACATATTGACCCTGCCTGTGAAGGCGATGGCCCTGGGTTCGAATCGGGTCCATATTGGGTCGCATAATAATTGATTGTCCTAATGTAATGTTACGCATAAAACTCATTTCGCATTATTGTTATTGTGCTGGAAATATTAACATTTCTGAAAAATTATAACACAAACCATTTGCAATGCAAAATATTTTCGAAAATACTTTCTGTTTCAGTTGGAGAAAAAAATATGCGAAAAGAGATTTATGCGTAACATTACATTATGACAATCAATTATTATGCGATGCGACCTTAGGACCCCGTTCGAATCCCAGTAAGGGCATTTATTTGTGTGATGACACAAATATTTGTTTCTGAGTCATGGCTTGGTCATGGTTGTTTTCTATGTATGTAAATATTTATATATTATATATATCGTTGTCTGAGTACTCACAACACAAGCCTTCTTCAGCTTACAGCTGACTTAGTCAATCTGTGTAAGAATGTCCTATAAAATAACATGTTTTTTTTTTCTTTAAGTAATGCATAAATGCACTACATGTTCATGTTATAAAGTACATTGCGCTAACTTTATTAATTTTTTTTTATCAGAGATAAATCAAAATTACATAATTTTTTGATCCAAAAGCATCGGTAAACCAGAATGGTTTGTCTCGATACTCCATTCCGCAGTACTTAAATAAGTAAATATACAATAGGCAAAACATATTTCTATTTTTTATGTAATTTTTCATTCACTTGTTACCTTTAAAACTGCCAACAACTTGTAACGAAAACTCACAAAACTCAATTATTTGTACACATCCGTAATAACATACGGTAGACTGGATACTGGATTGTTATAAGAAAATTCCGCCATGTGTCGTAACAGGCACGGTCTGGGAACATAGCATCGACTCCAACTTGTACAAAAATTATCGCTATGTGCGAGGAAATACATATCGGGCGCAAGCGCATTTAATCATTTTTCAATAAACTTGTAGAAAATATCGCTATGTGTCAAGAATGACATAGCGAGCGCACGTCTGTAATTGCTGTTGAAGTAAGCTAATGTAGTTATGTGATTTATTCCAGTTAGCGATTATAGGAAGAGCATTCATTGTATGGGCATCACATACCTACATTTGTTAAATCCTTAAATAGTGAAATAAGCTCAACGCTGTTTTTGGAGCATATGCGTATGGAAATAAGGTTCAAAATGGCGTTAAAACCTAAAAATCGTCAAAAATCACATAGCGACTTTTGTAGGCACAGCGACGAAGTGTTATTTACACGGCATAATTTCATAGAAGTTTGACGTTTAAAATAACACGTGCACTGCGTAGGCTATCAAAATCGCTGCAGACTTTTCTTGGTCTAACTCTACAAATGTGTGACTGCTCTATATTTTAATTTACACATTATTTAATTTAAAAAAAGTAAGAAGTAAAGTCTAACGCAGGTAAAAAGTCAATTTGCAAAAGCTGATCAAGCAAATCTTGTCAGTAGAAAAAGGCGAGTAATTCAAATTTTCTATGGGACAATAACGCTTCGCTCCTACATGTTTTAAATTTGCCGCCTTTTTCTACTGACACGTTTGCTTGACCATTTATATGAATTGAACCTAAGGTCCTAAGGCTATAAGGTAAACGGTAGGTCTTAGCTTCGTTATATAAGGGTCAATTCATAACTGTCATAATTGTCTTCCTAACTTACAGCGACTATAGTGTCAACCAAAGCCAAACCAAAATCTCTTTCTAAAAAAAACACAGAGAAAAAATACAAAACCAAACCCGCCGACTTACAACGCATACGTAAAACCACAGATAGAAATTTCAAATCACGAAAATGGAATTATATTTTATTTAAACCGGCGGGACGGCCACACCGTTCGAATACCGTGAGCTGTATGAGTGGCCTACGAAACATTTTTTTTTAACCGACGTGACGGCCACACGGTTCGAATACCGTGAGCTACGAAAAAGGTTTTTTTTTAACCGGCGGGACCGCCACACCGTTCGAGTACCGTGAGCGGTATGAGTAGCCGGTACGCGCGCGGTACTCGAATGCATTGATTGTGGGATATTGATGCACGCAGTGGTGGCCAGTAGGTGAGCAATTCTCGAAAAGTTTGTTCATGATCATATCTTAGATTTTTATAAAAATTGGTATGCTGGTAAAGTGCAATGAAGCTGAACTGAGCAACTTCCACCACATTTTCCAAAATGTCCCAGAAAGTTTCTAAGAAACATTCCTTTTTTGTTACCAGATTTCCTTACACATTTAGTGAGCCTTATTTTTTTTCGCGATTTCAAGGTAGGTCCCATAGAAAAAGTATAGTATAATCCCAAAACCTCCTTGGCAACGGGAATGCAGTTATTTTTTAGCCATCCTGTATAAAATAAGCCACACACATCCGCGCCAGTTAGCGTTGTTCATACTATTTTTCGGTAACCCGCTCCGTGCATCCCGCCAGCTAGTGATCGCCTACGTTCTTACAGTTACTATGTACAGACTATGTACTTTCAAGACCTGACCTTCTGTAAACCTTGCTCAACTACACTATACAGGTGTACCCCTTGAAACTTAAAACTAATTCCGAGCGCGCACCGCTCGCAGGCAAGCGTTCGTCTCTCAAAACCAGAATAATAAGCAATCTTCAATCACATATGATTGTTACGGGTCTCGAGGCTAAACTTATCTGGTTTAGAAGAATGTCTGGATTTGAAGAAGAAAGGGAATACATACGGGAGGCTGGACGTCTGATGTTTGAAATACGAAACGCCACCCACCCTCCCACTCGCAACAACACGCCACCCGCATAAGAGCGATGGAGACGGTCAAAAATCGGTTTTATAATGCACGCACACATGCGATCAGTGTTGCCAACTTGGCATAAATGATGCCAGATCTGGCATATTTTCACTTGCATTGGCACCAAAATTTTCCATTTAGCATCTGGCATATTTTTTAGCATAATTCAGTCTAAGCCAAGTTCGCACCAACTTCGCAGCAACAATATGCGCCATCGCCTTATGTGGTTCATATTTTCATATGAATTTTGACTTTTGTGGACGGATGGACGTCTACGGACAATATAAAGTTGGTCAAGCAATTCTTGTCAGTAGAAAAAGGCGGCAAACTTGGAAAATGTATGTGTTTTAAGTATCTAATTTCAAGTTGACATTTTAGCATTATTTTTAGCATATTTCAAAAATCTTTGGCATAATTTTGGCATAATTTAGACATTAGTCTAGCATTTTTTCAAAATCCGAGTTGGCAACACTGCATGCGACAAGCGAATTATACAATTTATACATCGATAGATGTAGGTATGTACAGGGACAGGATACAGGCGTCAGACGTCAAAGATGTACAATCAAGGTATTTGATTACTCCGCCACTTACCGGAATGATTAGTTAATTATCCATACAAAGTTATGAGAGTTTCCCGAAATTGTTCCGTGTGCTTTCGCACTTATGGAAACTTTCCGATAGCACATAAGGGGGCATCAAATTGCGGAAAATAGTTATACATACTTCATCTAGTGTAGGTGATCTGTGAGCAGACTATTCCTGTACATAGAACTGGGTAGGTACATGACGGTTGTCATGGCGACGGGTGATAGAGGGTGGAAAGGTCAAAGGTCACAACTGTCATAAGTGTTTTTCATTCGACATAGCAACATGATCTAGAGGAAATGTACAGTGTCAACAACGTTCGTGAAAATATATTATTATTTGTAAAGCTGCGTAATTGGTAGATC
Source organism: Cydia fagiglandana (assembly GCF_963556715.1). Lineage (NCBI taxonomy): Eukaryota > Metazoa > Arthropoda > Insecta > Lepidoptera > Tortricidae > Cydia > Cydia fagiglandana. The sequence goes on from NC_085959.1 coordinate 7,608,074, forward strand.
GATTTGAAGATAATGAACGTCTGACCCGTAGGTCGCAAAGGTGCAGACATCCGTATTTATTATATTTATTTATATGTAAACTGTATCTATGGTAGGGCTAGGAAATTAGGGTTGTTTAGGGTTGACTAGGGCAGTAGGAGTTAGGCCAGGCGTGGCTCACTCCGCGATTTCATCGCTTTGCTACAGGTAGCTAAAAGTACATCCGTTCGACCCCAATTTTGGGGTTTGCCATAAGCCGCGCGTGGCGCTGTCGCCGCCTAGCGGCCATATCTGTGCTGATGGTGATAGACGCGTTTTGTTAGAGAGTGAGTCTTCTGAACCTAGTACTATTATTTATTCTGTGGTTAAGCATAGGTTTACAGCTCTCCCATAGATGAAGTTAATTGAATCCCTTCCGGATTTAACATCTGGTATGAATTCGTCGCTGGAGGGCGCTAGTGTAGCGAGCGGTCTCTAAAATCTCAATTTTTGTTTGTGGGTGGTTTACGCAGGTTTATTACAATTATCATCATCATCCTCGCGTTATCGTGCCATTTAGCTTGGGGTCCGCTTGACAACTAATCCCAAGAATTGACGTAGACATAAGTTCCAATCCAGAGAGTAAACTAGACCTTATTAAGGATCAGTCCGGTTTCCTCACCGAAAAACGACTGGTAAACATCAAAGAATATTTCGTACATAACTTCCGAAAAACTCATTGGTCGGGGTTTGAACCCGCGCCCTCCGGATTGAAAATCGCACGTTCTTACCGTTTGGCCGAGAGCGCTTTTTCTCTTACCGCTAGGCCACCAGCGCTCTTTTACAATACAGGATTTATTACAATTAACTTGTTGTAACATGTATCTCGGATTACTTATTGAAAATATGAGTTGCGGCTCAATGAGTGTCCGTTTTTAATAGCGGAGTTAAGAAAAAAAAGTTCAAAAGCTTTATCAATGGGTGTAGGAATCTGGTACAGAACAATCTAAGCTAGACCCTTGTGGATACCCAGGTTTGATTCTGCCAATCTCGCTAGAAATGTGTTGGGCTTTCCGAGTCCGGTCCGGACACATCCCTACAAACAAGTTTCTGTTTATGATGGGTGTTAAACCGTCTCCAGTGTCTAGACCAGGGCTATCCAAGCCCCAGCCCGCGGGCCAAATCCGACCCGCGGAGCGTTCCAATCCTGCCCGCCGACAGCGGTTCAATCCGGCCCGCGGGAGCCAGGCTCCAGGTGTTCAGCCCTGTAAAAAGTTTGGAGACCTCTGGTCTAGACTGTCAAAAGACTGATGACTTAAGTCTCACGTGTTGTTGGACTGCGTCCGGAATTCGGAGAAAAATAATTTTTGATAGTTTGGGCTCCATACACAATGGACAGATCAATTGTTGGTTGGCAGAGCCTTTATCTGACAAAGCAATCAGTGTATACCACTTTATTCATATTATTATTAGTAGGGAACCCTCCGTCCAAAGCCTCAATAAAAATGAGATTAAAAAAAAAACACATAGCGGGTCGAACGAGGAAAATGTCGTGAACGAAACCTCGATTTCTAAGATTTTTTTGCAGGATTATGGCCTACGCTGCAGTTGTCCTTATCGCAATAATTTGAGGAGTCGCCCCCGTCGGCGCGACGGAGATATTTGCCTAAAATATCTTAAATCTGAAAAGGGACTCAGCTAATCTTCTCCCTTAACTAACTTACCTCCCTTACCTAGGTAAGTCACTCGAGATCAAAAAGATCCCGCAGCTGTTTGAAGTTGCAGGTTTGGATCGAGAGTTGTAGTAGGTGGCGATCACAATAATACATATAGTCACAGTAGGTGGCGGTCGCAGGCTTTGGAGCTTTATATAGCCCCTAAGAAGAAGAAGAACTTACCTCCCGTCCCTGAGTGAGCCCCTTGACCTGCAGCAGCTCGGCAGTGTGCAGGAACCCGCTGAGCTCCTGCTGCCGCACGTGCACCTCGCCGCGGTACATGAACTGCAGGAGTTGCTTCAGAAGAAGAACTTACCTCCCGTCCCTGAGTGAGCCCCTTGACCTGCAGCAGCTCGGCAGTGTGCAGGAACCCGCTGAGCTCCTGCTGCCGCACGTGCACCTCGCCGCGGTACATGAACTGCAGGAGTTGCTTCAGAAGAAGAACTTACCTCCCGTCCCTGAGTGAGCCCCTTGACCTGCAGCAGCTCGGCAGTGTGCAGGAACCCGCTGAGCTCCTGCTGCCGCACGTGCACCTCGCCGCGGTACATGAACTGCAGGAGTTGCTTCAGAAGAAGAACTTACCTCCCGTCCCTGAGTGAGCCCCTTGACCTGCAGCAGCTCGGCAGTGTGCAGGAACCCGCTGAGCTCCTGCTGCCGCACGTGCACCTCGCCGCGGTACATGAACTGCAGGAGTTGCTTCAGAAGAAGAACTTACCTCCCGTCCCTGAGTGAGCCCCTTGACCTGCAGCAGCTCGGCAGTGTGCAGGAACCCGCTGAGCTCCTGCTGCCGCACGTGCACCTCGCCGCGGTACATGAACTGCAGGAGTTGCTTCAGCTCTTGGTGCGCCACGTCTTTGAGGATCACGATCGGGTGCTCGCAGGGGTTCATCTGCAGGGAAGCGTGGAGTTAGTTGGTGCAAAAAACAGCAGCATATTATTAAATTAATTATTTAAAAACTCCCAACGCTAATCATATGATTTTAAACCATTTTTTGCAAAAATGCCTTACAATTTAAATCATTTTTGAAAAGAGCTAATAGTCTTCAAACTGCTGGATCGATTTTTATCAAAGATAGCTAAGAACCACCGCAAGGAAACTCATACTAAACTTCATACCACATCAAGTGCTCTAATTTATTACCTTTACGATACAAGTGCGGAAAGTAGGAAATTCACAACGAGTGGTGATAAATTAAAACACGGCCGAAGGGAGTATTTTATATCGATACGAGTTGCGAATTACCTATTCGCACGTGTATCGTACACAGTTTTATAGTACATATGGCTGTTTAAATTTTCGACATAGGCACGGAAAGCGCTTATTACCGCACTAGTGCGGGAAAGTACTACCATATGTACTATAAAAGTAAATTTTAAAACTGTATAATTTTTATATTTCTCATAGTAGTCTAGTGTAAAAATATGGGTGCATATGAATTGCTCTAAAATATGTCCCATAGTTCTTAATTCGCTGACTAATAAGAGCTATGTGACAATTGTGACATATTTTTGAGATTGATGTGTTCACCCATATTTATACACTTGAATGTACCTACTGTTAGATTTCAGTTGGAAATCGAACTTTGTACTTCTCAGTCGGTGCTGTGTCAGTGTTCTTGTTAAAATATTGCATCATTAACAACATTAACAAGCAATTATACAATAGGGTATTTGACTGTTTTTAAATTAAATTAGTTTACACCGTGCAAGAAATAAAGAACGAGGACAACCGCGAAAATCGAAGTTCGCAAATTGCGGGGATTTTCCTCTGTCACTCTAATTACGCCTTCGTTGGAGTAAAAGAGAAAGATCCCCGCAATTTGCGAATTTCGGTTTTCGCGGTAGCCGCTCAGAAAAGTAATAGAGAAACATAGACAGCAGTTATTTTTAACTAGACACAGTTTTTAGTTTAAAACCTGTAGAAAACTATAAAGAGTAGGTCATTTGATTGTTGGTCACATCACAAGCTAAGTAGTGTTTCATATAAATTCCATAGTCGCAACATCGTTTTGACAGTTCGAATAAAGAAACTGATTATAAATCAGTCATAAGACCTGTCGTCATGTATGGATCAGAGTGTTGGGCCCTAAAGGTGACGGATGAAAAGAGATTGCATGTAGCGGAGATGAGAATGTTGAGATGGATGTGTGGCGTGACGAGAATGGATAGGATAAGGAATGAGTATATAAGAGGAAGCCTGAAAGTTGCACCCATAACAGAAAAAGTAAGGGCAAATCGCCTAGCGTGGTACGGGCATGTGATGCGGAGGGATGAAAGTCATGTGACGAGAAAGGTATTACGAATGAATGTGGAGGGAATTACGAGGAAAGGAAAACCGAGGAAAAGGTGGATGGACTGTGTGAGAGATGATATGAAACGAATGCAAGTGAATGATGAAATGACGGGCGACAGAGAGGTGTGGAAGAGAAAGACATGCTGCGCCGACCCCAAGTGAATGGGACAAGGGCAAGAGAATGATGATTTGACTAGTGGTCAAATACTAGTAACCAATAAAAAAATAACAGTCAATACTTCTAAACTTCAGTCTACTATACCCCTAGTGAAAATATCATTCGCTAGTATGACCAGGCGTGGCTCACTCCGCGATTTCGTCGCTTTGCAACAGGTAGCTACAAGTACAGTCACCTGCAATAATATGTTACTCTTTTGAGGCCCCAAAAATATCTGACACGATCTTATTTGTAGAGCCATAAGAGCGTGTCACATATTTTTGCGGCCTTCGAAGGGTAACATATTATTGCAGGTGACTGTACATCTGTTCCACACCAATTTTGGTGGATAGTCATAAGCCGCGAATAACGAACAGGCGTATTCACGTCACGCTTCTTCTTCCTCGCGTTATCCCGGCATTTTGCCACTGCTCATGAGAGCCTGGGGTCCGCTTGACAACTAATCCCATGATTTGACGTAGGCACTAGTTTTTACGAAAGCGACTGCCATCTGACCTTCCAACCCAGAGGGGACAATAGGCCTGGTTGGGATTAGTCCGGTTTCCTCACGATGTTTTCCTTCACCGAAAAGCGACTGGCAAATATCAAATGATATTTCGTACATAAGTTCCGAAAAACTCATTGTTACGAGCCGGGGTTTGAACCCGCGACGTATTCACGTCACGCTATGGAATGTAATTTACATGAGGGGTTCTGATATTATAAATGTTAAAGTTTGTACTTTGCAGTCAAAGAATTGAATTTCAGTACACTTTCGTACCTTGTCACAATCAATATGAAAGTCACTAAGGATAAGGATCTCATACTATTCTGTGACATGGTACGAAATGGTCCTGAAATTAAATTCCTTGACCATGGCAAAGATTCACTGCTTGTATAAAACAGAATAAGTAATCTCCATTAAAATTATTTTGACAGCTGAAACAGATGGCGCTATACGGCAGCTTATGTTTTGTGGAAATACGTATACATAGAAAACATCCATAAGTCAAGAACAAATATCCGTGATAAACACAAATAATTGCCCTAAACCAGGATTCGAACCCGGGACTTTGTAGGCATGGTCCTTACCACCTAGGCTAGAAGGCTGTTAAGGCCAGACCATTCCGGCTGCGTGTGCATAGACGTACACATGCACATGCACATTGTGCATGTTGTGCACGTTGTAATATACAGTTCCTTATGAGAGACGACACACCGCTTGGGTGACGTGTGCGTGCGCGACTCCAATGTTTTAGCGCACGCGTACGTGCTTGTCTATGCACACGCAGCCGGTGTGGCCAAGCCCTTAATAATGTTTCGCTTTATTTTGCTAGTTTCTGTATGAATTTTATACTTTGAAATATAATTTGTAGTATCAAGTATAGGTCCAAAGACAAACATAAATTTTCATATAATTTTTACATTAATTATATTATTCTACTGAAAATAAGCATATGAGAATAAAAACATTCGCATCAGCATATATATAGACAACAACCATTAATTTAAAGGAATTCAAATTCTTATTTAAAATAATGTACACAAAGAAATGGCCACATTAGACCAGAAAAATAATATTTACTACTCAACTCATAGTAAACACAAAACACCCTAGATTCAGCAAACTGTTTATGGATTAAAACTAATATAATTGTTAGAAAAACTAACTTTCCTTATTATTAAAACTTGGTTTAATTCGTTTATATTCTTTTAACTTCCTAAAAGAACACAGTGTTATGTACTTGTGTTCTAATTAATAATAGTATAATATGGTTATATTATGTTAAATCAAAGAGAATTTAGACTAGAGGAATATTGTCATAGTAAATTATGTAGTCAGTACATTTATTGTCATGTTTCGATACAAATGATTAAAACTTTTAGAATGCCATTTGACTTTGATGCCGATTTTTGTTGTGTTAAATTTGTGCTCAAGGATAGGCCAAAGGTAAGGTGCCATGTTTTCGAGGGATGGCATTCGGGCATTGGTTACATATGCTGCCAAGGAAGCATGACAAAGACATAAATAGGTTATAATATGCTTATTAATAAAGAAAATGAATTGCTTATTCATTTTAACTATAATTTGCTGATACTATGCACTGGGAAGGAACTGCATGGTTTTGGTTTAAAAACAGTTTGTGCCAATTCCTAAAAGCCAGACTGTATAAGGTCTTCTGGCCTTATACAGTGATGTTTCTACATCACTTGAGAATGGTTGGAACATTTCAATTTGATTTAAATGTTACCTTTCAATTCAATTCAATACTTTATTTCCAAGAATATGGTATATACAATGTTGGTTAGTAAAAGGTAAGGTAAGGTAAGGTGATTCTAGCTGACAATAACTGGGTAAAGTTGATTCAATAATACTAATGTGTTGTTACCATAAACATAGGTTTAAAAACAAACATGGTATTGGCACCCGGCATTAGATTTGTACTAAGTTGACAAAACAAAATTTTGGCATTGGAATAGGCCTTGGAATTGCCTGTTCAGGTCATTTTCCTTAAAATACCATGAATATGTAACTTTTACTATGCAAGAAAACGAAATGAGACATCTCATACATAACATCATCTGCTTCATCAGGTCCAGTGAAGGCCTCAAGTCTCAAGAGTTATGAAATGTTATTAATGGGTTAAATGATCAAAGTTAAGTGATCAATAGTTAATATTCAATACACAGATAAATATAAACAATTAATAATTATTAAAAAAATTCGCTACTGAAAAGATAGAACGCGCGCACTTATCTTACCATAAACAAACAATACTTGTTTTACTTACACCAGATAACTTGGCTCAGGCATAACAACAATGAAAATATAGTGAGTCATAGTTGATACCTTGAATAATTCCTTGAAATAGGGACTGCATACTGACAAGATGAGTTTGTGAGCGTGCACGTACTGGCCTCCCGCTGCCAATGTCACATCCACCAAGTCTTCTCCTTCCAACAACGCATGGAACGACTGAGACAGGTTCGAGTGGAAGTCATTCCATCGTAATGAAAACTGCTCCGGCATCGCCATCACCTGAAACCACGGTCACGTAAACACTGACGCCCTTATAACTGTAAATGTAATGACTCGGCCGCTTTCAGGGAACTACGCGTCCAAACAACTCACTGAAACAATTGCCCACGTAAACTGCACTGCGCTATCGATCCGTGGTACCTCCAAGCACGCTAAATATACATGTTTGTGAATCTATAACTAATTACAACAAAGCTAGCTAATTACGATCGTTTAGGATCTGAGTCGAATACTGTTGACTGGCATGGCAATACACGGAAAAAAATACCAAAATGTCGCTTGCTCAGTCCGTTTGTCTGACAACAGCCGGATTGGAATGCGTGCGTGTAAAAAAAATGTTTTACTTATTTACGCAAAATTAAACAACTGTACCGCTATTCGGAACCTAATAATAATATTGAGAATGGCAACCCTGTTGTCGGTCGTATTGTCCTTTTCTAGCATATACGTCCCTCTCTCTCCCACACTCCCACCACACAGCAGTTTGCTTTTTGGCGGTTGTCGCAAAAACAAATTTCCAACTCATTGGCTTGCTGTTTTTCCATCTGGAAGGTCGTGAAGCTAAACTGCTGGTGAGTTTTTGAATTGTACCCCAGTTTAGCTGACTATATTGAAAAACAGTTTCTAACGGCTTTTGCCGTTCGAAATAAATATTTAAATTTAGTGTCCGTTAAACTATCTAGCAAATAAAAACGATCCGGAATAGTAATGTGTAAGTTTTCAAAGGCTGCCTGCGCGCACCGTGGCTATGCTAATGAAAATACTAAAACACATAATGGTAGAAAACACATCGAGATGGTAAAGCGTGCACTTGTCACCATTAAAATTTAATTAATATTATACCTACATTAAGTCTCTTCTGAGTCTTATTACTTATTACTTTAAATCTTTGTGTGTCTATAATAACTGTTGAAATTAGGTATAACACTTAAATGGTGATGTGTGGAGGCATATACCCTTCAGTTTTCAAGTGATTTGTGTTTTCGAATACGAAAGGATCGGATAGTTAATACGTGTTACGTAGAACCTACGTATTAAGGTAGAAGCTTATAGACGTGTAGGGTTTATCTGTCCAAGTATCTATCAGCAACTTGTCGGTTTATCCCGTTCCGGGATAAATATAATATTGCAAAATGAATTTTTTGGTAATCAACTTGCTGATAAATAATGTGTACCCGCTTAGGAGTCGACGAAGCCCCGCTTCGCGGGGCTTCTATTTCCGCTCTGAGGGACACAAGGTAACGAACAAACCTACATCGCAAGAATTGCATTTATTTTTGTGGAAAGTGAGTACTTTGGCAGTACGTAAACTTAAGTCTGACTAGATAAAGAGAGATATTAGCATGGCTCTGCGCAAGAATGACATGGAAATCCTTAAGTATTTCACTCCCTATCAATTTATATCTCTCCAACTAGATCTAAGGATATTGAAAAAAAAAAAAAAAGGTTAAAATGTAGGTAGATAGGTATCTCTTTAAATAAATAACAGGTACTAACAGCTTAAAAGAACTCTTGCATGTAGTTGCTATATGTGCTTTTATTATTTTGGATTTGAATAACTTGATTATTCATTCTATATGTAACTATAGGTACATACAAGACGGTTCTTTAAGCCTACCTACCTACCTACATAAATAGTACCTACACTTGTAAACGTTTTAAGTAAAATCGGAAGCCTGTGACTTGAAAGGGCATTAACGATATGGGAATGTTTAGATTGATTCATTGACGAAGACGCATGGTTTGCTTCATAATTTCAAATTATATTCGCTAACTGTAGAGTTAAAGTTTAGTTATGGCAAATCTCGTCACCGTGAATGACACTTTCTAAAAGTGCCTATTAAAGTAAATCCTTTCCCCTTGTCGAGCGAAGAACTCGCAACTACTTAGGGGAATATTACCCATAAACATAAACTTCATTTGAATGATATTCTTAAGCTATGTCTGTTATGGTTCCACCTGCGTAAGGTGTGCCTAAGAGAATCTTTTATTCAGTCACAAACTAACGTCAAGTTATTTGTGATGAAACCAATATGTTGTGTACCTATTTAAGCCTGCGCAAGGCTGCCATGTTTCCACCTGCGTAAGGTGTGCCAAAGAATCTTTGATTCATTCACAAACTGATGTCAAGTTACTGATGATGATATTACAACCTATATAAGCCTGCGCAAGGCATGTCAGAAATTAAATGATATGGTCATAACACAGGCGAGCGAGTAGGCCACAATCATAAAAATATAACAAAGATGAATATGTAAATACCTCCTTTTGGACAAAGGACAAGTGAAAAGGGTTCTAACAAAATAATGTTCTGGGTAAAAATCAGTCGAAATAGGCTTCGTTATTCGAGGTTTAATTATTGTTTACCAATCTATTTTAAGGGTCCCGGACACCCTATTGGCTAAACTCAAAATTGGAATAATTAACATTTCTAAAATTATAATATAATAGATATGAAATAACCTAAGATTCCAGGCCTATCTCGACTCATTTTTATTTTAAAGATGAAAAAATCTTTGCACCCTAATATAAAATTGTGGTCTAGAGACGCTAAGCCTCATAACGTTGGTGGCATAGATAATACTAAGAGATTTAGTCACCTAAATTCGACCATAAGCCCAGACAGAATATTGATATTTAGAATAAGGTGTGGTCAATCCTCCAAGGTCCAGATAATCTGTGGACTCTAATTAAATCAGGCTCACTTAAGCTCACGACACAACATAGCTTACGGTTCAATTCTGAAATAAGCTATGTTTAATATCACTCATGGTGTGAAAATAAAATTACAAGAGCACAAACAGCCTGCTCAAGGTGTACAAAGGGTTCCGTTTAGCGGCCCTATGAATATCTAAAAACCTTTGAAGTCTATGCCTGCTATGACAGACTAGAAATTAATATAAATTATATTTGCCTCGAGAGCACTAGTCTTTCAGTTAACATTTTTACGAGTACCTACCTATGTAGGTACACGACATAACCAAGGTTAGGTACCTATTTAATTATTATATCCCTGACTGGCATGGTATATAGGAAAATTGTCATGTGCTGCACAAGCATGTTGGAAATAAAAATATACAAAACTGACCTAACGGGGCGTTTATGAATGATTTATTTTACATCCTTATGTCTGCCTTGTGAACCTTGAGGATTCGAACCACCTTGATCGTAAGTGCTCCTATGCACAGATTAAGTTTATTTTAAACTACCCATGCACTAATCTCAAAGGCACGTGCTTCTATGCACGGACCAAATATTGTTATCACTTAATTCACTTATCATTATTCGTCATAGTTTGATACTATACGTTTAACAAATGTACCCACCGTGGAATGTAAGGTACCCAGTCATAAGGTTTTTAATAAACAGTGACTTAATGGTTTGCACGAACGATTCTAGTATAACTTCTGGGCGGTCACGTCTAGGGCATGACCCTCTAGTTCTCAATTTATACAAAATTATAGCATTGCGATACTGTTTGCTTTGCACAATGTGAAACAGCAGCAAGCCTTGCGAAAAGGCGAAGCTATTTTGAAAGGCGAGTATTTTTCAAAAATACATTGTAATATATATAAATGTTTTTGTCGTGGAACAAGTACACCCAAACAAATGCAGTCATTTATTATAATATGTTGGCAAAACTCTGCAAAAGAGTTATATAGTCTGTCTGTACAGTGTAACTTGAAGGCATCAATGCACATGAATCTCTTGAAACATGGTGGATCAATTAATTTACACCCCGTTTGTGTCTTGCTCCTATTACCAAATCCACAAGTTAAGGACCTCAACCTATATATAGGTACCCTTCTTGCTCGAGACCTGTAAAAAATGTACACAATAATTTCATGCAGTCAAGTGTCGGAAAACTAGATCCACACACTTAGCGATATCGTGAATATATATCCATGAACTCTGTATATTGCCTCCCAGTAGGCGGGATGTTATTAGACTAACCTATATAGTAGGTAGTAGGCCAGAGATATAGTATACAAAAGTACACTGGCCCAAATTAAGTAATATTATATTTCAGAATATAAAATAATTTACAATCTTGCTATTATTGAAATATAAACAAGTAACAATTATCCTTAGTTCATAAGGAGGATAAGTATACCTAAATATCTAATAGATTCGACAAAGCGTTGATTCTAGCATTGGATAAAATAGGTCCCTCTTAAAGGGCCTCTGCGCTGTTGGCTTTGGGGCCACAGGCGCCCGGCAAATGGTCGGGAACCCCCTGGTTTCCCACAGCAAATAATGTAAAATCACGAAATAAGCACATAAATTTGTATTTCGGTTAAAAGCACCTATGCGATGAGCTAGGGTTTCGAATTAAGTATCTGATTCCTTATAATTTACACACTGAATATTCAGAATTAAGCAATGTCTATGAATAGTTTACAGAAATTAAGCCACTTTAGCGGTCAGAACCAATAAAGTTTTAAGGCTTATGTCTACCAGTAGGCACCAGATAAAGTAAACCACTGAGAAACTACTCTTACTACATATATACAAATTATTGAGTAAAATTAAGGTTATGATAGCTAAACATGAATTTAATTAGAATGACTCTGCAAATATTATTGATAAAGTTCTGTAGCAATTCTACACAAGAACACCACAAAGCGTCATAACTAGTGCCACAGCGCAGTGAACAATGAGTGTTGTGGCTTAAGCTCTCATAGTAACCTTCACACTTTTAAGTAAGGTTTATTTATGTATGTACAGTGACTTGCGTTCTCGTTAGTAAAGCATATAAAAGAGTTAAATGCATTTTATAGCTATAACTATAACCTATAACCAAGTATATGGCTTACAGTCATTAAATAAATTTAGTGATTCCCTATGACATTTGAATAAGTACCTAATTTTATTAACTCTGTTTGTGGTGATAGTGATATAACGAATAATTAAAATATTCGTCTACCTAATCCCGAGGGATTCTGGAAATAAGAAAGGTCCTGTCCTTGTTATATTCCTGCAACTGCTTACTTTACTATTATAGATAATTATTATCAAATTTGATAATAATTGTGACTTATAAATAAAAACTACTCTAGTACTTTATTATTTTTATCTTTTCATACTTGAATTACATTACTCCTTATAACAGATGTTGTATGCTCTTTGAAGAGTAGACTGACTTATCACATCTTCTTTTACCTAGTTTTCACATACCTACATTTAAGTAATTATGTATAGCACCCTTGTGGTGACTCACTTATTCTTTTTGAACATTTATAAGTACATTAAGTACGTATATAAAATGTTAAGTTAGTATCATAATATAATGGAATATCAAATTGTATGCTTTACTAAATACCTCTCTCCTCACAGGTGTTAAAATAAAGGGTGTACTGCATAATTAATTAAACACTCATAATATAATAATATTACATATACATAATAAGTACATGTATAATCACATTGGCTTGGCGTCTTCCCACCACCAGGCGATAACAAACACGTCTCAATATTATTATTAGGTTCCGAATAGCGGTACAGTTGTTTAATGACAGCGTTTTACACAAAAATAAAACGCTAATTAAATAACTTACCCTATTCGGAACCTAAAGTTTTAATCCTGCCTGGTGTAAATATGTATAATTTTGAGACAATGAGTTGGAAATTTGTTTTTGCGACAACCGCCAAAAAGCAAACTGCTGTGTGGTGGGAGTGTGGGAGAGAGAGGGACGTATATGCTAGAAAAGGACAATACGACCGACAACAGGGTTGCCATTCTCAATATTATTATTAGGTTCCGAATAGGGTAAGTTATTTAATTAGCGTTTTATTTTTGTGTAAAACGCTGTCATAAATAAATTTTAAAAATAAAATGTTTTACGATATTTTTATAATTTAAATGTCTGTTATCATAATATATATTTTTAGTTATAAGAAATTAATACTATTTATTTACACTTCATGATAGTATTATATTCAATTCATGATAATACTGCATGTTATGTTGGCCAGCCTGATTTTCTCCTACTACTCCTACTGAAAGATAGAAGTGGTATACGCGTGCCTCCGTAAGGGACAAAATATAGGCAATGCGACACTATGTCTAGTCGAATTTATTTGTTGCCCACCATAACCCATACTAATTTATGGTGGAGAATAAAAAAAAAGTGAGACTGTGACAAGGACAAACAATAATAATAGCGCTTTCGCCGCTACTCCTACTGAAAGATACATAAGACTATCCCGTTCGCTCATTCCCCCCACCCATCATGCGTTATCCAGTTAAAATTCATGGTTTATAAAAAGGTCCAACGGGTCCAACAAACATTGCCACGATTACAATCATGTGTGATATTTTTTTCGTTGGCAACATCATTCTGTACGTCATCGTCAAGTAAACCGCAAACCCAAATGTCACAAGCGGAAACGTAGATACGGCCGCGAAAATCCCACAAGGTTTCATGTATTATTTTATTTGTTCGTAATAGAGCCGTGGCCATGAGAGCGACTCACGCTATTAAACGACTATGACCGGTGTCGTGACTATCGGTAAGCGTATGACGTAGTATCAATGAGTTAAAGTCAGTAGATAATTAGCAATCACCGCGCGATGTCGGGCCGCGGGCAGGACGAGGCCGAGAGCGAGTCTAAGCTCATGAAACGGGCGCTGAGCGCGGCCTTCTATGCGTTCGCCTCCTTCATGATCACCGTTGTCAACAAGACGGTGCTAACCACGTACGCCTTCCCATCGTACCTGGTGCTCGGACTCGGGCAGATGATAGCGACTTTAGTGGTGCTGTGGGTCGGGCGGAGGATCCGGCTGGTGCAGTTCCCGTCGCTGGACATGAACGTCGCGCGCCGCATCTGGCCGCTGCCGATCATATACCTCGGCAACATGGTGACTGGCCTCGGAGGGACGAAGGAGCTGAGCTTGCCAATGCTTACCGCGCTGCGTCGCTTCAGCATTCTCATGACAATGATTTTGGAGAGAATCATACTGGGTGTAAGAGCAACATGGCAAGTGCAAGGAAGTGTCATGGCCATGGTGGGAGGAGCGTTGCTGGCCGCAGCTGATGACGTCACATTCTCCTGGCAAGGCTACACGCTAGTCCTCCTCAATGACGGTTTCACTGCGGCGAATGGTGTTATCAGTAAGAAGAAGCTTGACTCGAAGGAGCTTGGGAAGTACGGGCTCATGTTCTACAATGCACTCTTCATGATCGTGCCTGCAGCTTACGTTGCATGGCATGTGGGAGACATAGAAGCATCAATCAATTATGAGCATTGGGGTGATATGCTGTTCCTAATTCAGTTCCTAACATCGTGTGTCATGGGGTTCGTACTATCATACAGTGTCATGCTCTGTACACAATACAACAGTGCCTTAACAACAACTATCATTGGTTGCCTTAAGAACATTTTAGTTACTTATCTCGGTATGGTAATCGGTGGGGACTATGTGTTCTCGTGGCTTAACTTTGTAGGTTTAAATATAAGTGTGTTGGCGAGTCTTATATACACATATGTTACATTCAAACGTAAACCTCAGGCTGTGTACAGCAAGATTGCAGAAGCGAATGCTCGTGTGGATACTGTATAGCAGTATCTGAAACATAGGACCCAGTGCTCTACGTTCCTAGTATAGTATTGAGTTACCAAAGAACAGTGGATTTTGTGAAATCTCTTATTTTAACTGTTGATCAAAAGTGAACAAGTAAATTATTTGTGCTATACTTATATTTGAACGCTATACTCTGTATCTGTAGGTACTTGAATAAAAGTAAACATAATTGTACATTTTCGGGTAGCTATAACATTTATTGACTAAACAACCAAATACAAAACCACCGGGATCTGTCACTGAACTACCTGACTTTAACGTACATTATTTGATCATGTAATGTTTTCATCTACTCTCAACTGCCTTAAGAAGCCATTTGAGGGTAGATTTTATTTACTCTTTTTTAAATACCTAAAGATACAGACTATAGTACAGGAGCAAATCTCCAATATTTGAGGTAGAATGTTTTACTGCCTTTTCTTTACTATGTTAATGCATTCAAACACTGAAATCAGTGGTATCTTTTAGCTCCTCTACACGATGGGCCAACGCTGGCCACTTCAAGGGATGCATGTATGCAGATGGAGCAAGTGATATTGCTATCTCATTCTACCGCATGGCTGCGTCCTGTGGAGTGGCCGGCGTTGGCCCATCGTGTAGAGGAGCCATTACGATTTTATCATTCTAAACATTTGTTACTTTTTTTTGATAATAGACACTTTGTTCACATATTTGTGATCACTTTGGCTGCTCCGATATATTTGATGATGACTGTTATACTAATGCAAACAAAACAGAAAATTTTTTCTTACTAAATTTCAAGAATTGTTCTCAGATTTCGTTATAACCATAACATATTGGTTAGAATAAAGTTTGTACTGAAAACGCACTGAAACATTCCACGTTTCGATATTTATTTTACGACTAGAAACATAAAATAATTGCATTTCAATATTGTGGAACATTCGGCATTAGGTAATAGTTAGTGATAACTAATAAGTAATAAATAATGATACCTAAATGCAATAATTGTAATATAATATGCGAATTTGATATGCGTGTAGCTTAAAAAATAATGTCAAATCCTGTATGGCAAAACACACGTAATATACAACAATCAACTGGCAAAAACTTCCCTATACAAAGAGGTGTCAGGCAAGGTGACCCACTATCACCAAAGTTATTCTCCGCTGTCTTGGAACAAATTTTCAGGAAACTCGAATGGGAACACCTTGGCCTCAACATAAATGGCACACGCCTAAACCACCTCAGGTTTGCCGACGACATAGTCTTGTTTGAGGAAAACCCAAAAGAACTAGAATGCATGCTATTGGATCTAGCAAAACAGAGTGAGGCAGTGGGACTGGAGCTTAACTCAGACAAGACTAAATTGATGACAAATTCTAGGAGACAAGAAATTGCAGTTAATGGATTCAGTCTGGACTATGTTGAAGAATATGTATATCTAGGTCAAATAATATCATTCAAGAACCAAATGGATAAAGAAATTGACAAAAGAATAGCATCCGGCTGGAGCAAATATTGGTCACTCAAAGAAATCATGAAAAGCAACCTTGGTATACGGATAAAAAGCAAAACTTTTAACACATGTGTGCTTCCATGTCTAACCTATGGCTGCGAAACTTGGTCTCTTACTAAAAAACAACGAGATAAACTTGCAAAGTGCCAGAGAGCTATGGAGAGGAGCATGCTCGGTGTAAAATTACAGGACAGAAACCGCAGCTCTGACATAAGAACCAGAACAAAAGTGACAGACATCCTCACCCACATAGACAGGCAAAAATGGAGGTGGGCAGGCCACACTATAAGATGCAAAACAGAGAAGTGGAGCCAAAGAATTCTCATGTGGCACCCTACAGATGGATCAAGATCACAAGGCCCTCAATTAACACGATGGGAAGACGAAATTATACTCACAGTGGGACCACTCTGGACAAGGGTGGCAAGAGAGAGGAAATACTGGAAGGAGTTGGAGGAGGCCTTTGCCGACAGGCACACTGAACCAAGAGACTTCATATAAACATTCAAAACTAAAAATCAACAATCATGTTCAGAATAAAGGGCTATATAAATAAATAAAAATAAAAATATACAACACGTCTTTGGCCCCTTTGTATATATGGTGTTCATTGGCTAAGGTGGCCGCTCAGTGTATAAAAATAGCATGTGAGGCGTGTAACACTACCCTTACCAAGTTGTGTGGTGACTTTAGGCGTGGTTAAAATCTCACCGTTTTTATTAGATATTTATGTATTTGAATTTTTGGCATTTCGTTTCGGTTTTTACGACACCAGTAATGGACTAGGACAGAGGACGGACAGTTTACTGAAATTTAATCGACTTATAGTTATTTATTAAAAACTCTACTTTTACATGGTGTGTCTGACCATGGGGCTTTAAATCTAGGGTTTGATTTTACTCGCTAAACTGAGCTACTTTTACTATGGGACCAACCCTAAAACAGGGGAAAAATTTTTGGCTTTTCCATAGAAAAGCCAAAATGTTGCCAAAGGGTTGGTGCCATAATAAAAGTAGCTCAGTTTATCGAGTAGAATCGAGCCCTGGATTTAAAGCCCCATGGTCAAACACACCCTGTATTTATACTCTATTTAACTCTAACAAAAAGTTGGTGATAACTACTGGGAAAAAAAATCCTACCTTTTACCAATGGCATAACTACTGGGAAAAGAAAATACTATTAGTTACCACCAAACCGAGTACAAGGTGGGAAATAAAATCCCAATAGTTACCACTGGTAACAACTTAATGGTGACTAGTGGGAATAACTCATCCAAACCGACTCAGTAGTTTCTAGAAGTACAAGACACGCACATAGTACAGTCGCCGTCAGATATATCGGAGCGGCCAACATGTTCACTAATATCTGAACACGCCTCTATTGCCAGGGCGCTAGAGTGCGTTCCAGATATTTTTGGACACCTCGGCCGCTGCGATATATCTGATCGCAACTGTACATACATACATATATGTATAGACTGCTAAATCGCGACCCTTCGCCTACTACAGTCGGAAACATAACAAAATTACAACGTAATCGCTCAAAGAAAAATTCCAATGAATTGTTATCGACTTAAGTATCACGCAAAGATAAAAATAAAACGCTAATTGTATAAGACTTTACTTCCGACTAATTATCATTTGTTTTGTGGATATAGGTACCCTTACCAAACGATAGCGAAGTAGAAACAGTGACGATCGTAATTATTCAAGCTTAATATCAATATCATAGTCGCCCTTTCCTTTATGTGATCTTTTTCATAATAATTATGTATAAGTTACCCACCAAAAACATAAATGTAAAAAAGGAGAGCCAAGTTCAATACAAAAATTATGCTTGGCGGTGGGCTTCGCCGCAAAAAGAATGGAGATCTAAATGAGTGCCAAGTTCTATGCAAAATCCAAATATGTATTTATAGGAACAAAATAACATTATGAACAAGTATTAAACTCTATTTCTTTGCTTTATTAGATACCTATAACAATTGCTGTTATTTAAGAAAAATGTGAGAATTTAAAGTAGGTTAGATTTGACTTGGCCAGTTTTCATTACATCAGTCAATTTATAAAGTTATTCAACATATATATTAATTTTTGAATTCTGATAAAAACAGTTTTTTTTTAAATAACAGCTATTGTTATAGGTTTCCAATAAAGCAAAGAAATAGAGTTTAATGCTTGTTCATAATGTTATTTTGTTCTTATAAATACATATTTGGATTTTGCATAGAACTTGACACTCATTTAGATCTCCATTCTTTTTGCGGCGAAGCCCACAGCCAAGCATAATTTTTGTATTGAACTTGGCTCTCCTTTTTTACATTTATGTTTTTGGTGGGATATCATTACTTTTTGTAAAGAAAACTAGGCAGTAATTGAGATTTAATGTTACGACACACCGTTGGCCGGTTGTTTAGCGCGTATTACAAGTTTTTTGTATGGGGACACCACTTATTTTTTGACTTAACTTTATTTTTATATTTCTGTTATATAGCAAATATAATAATACATATATTGAGAAAATTTCAAATATCTGCTTGTAACGGTTCCAACACTACAATTTAAATAAAATGTATGGGGACCCCCGCCCCCTATTTTTTAACTTTTTTTTTATTTTTAGATTTTTTTCCTACGCTTACACACAAATACCGAGCTGGATTCCAAATTTCATCCTTCTAGGTCATCTGGAAGTAGGTCAGATTTAGGTACTATATGTCAGTCAGTCAGTGCTAAAATTTACGACTTTTTGACCTTCATATCTTTATAACCGTTTGAGCTAGCTTCATGAAATTTGGGCTTCTAGGTGTCCTTATGGTTATAATTAAACAAACGTAGTTTTATGTGTTTACGTTAAAGAGGTTTTGAGTTATAGAAGTGTCAAAAGTGGCACCAAGTGGTTCGTGTAATATTACACTCGGAGTTCTCTAGCCAGTTCTTTTGCTTGAACTTGGCTTGACACGCTACCGCGTGTCTAGATACCGCGTTTATAAACATTTAAATGAATTTCATCTTAGTGTCTAGTGACACCAAATAATATGATATTGTGGCCTACTCCACATAAGTATTCAAAGTACGTTGATAAAATAAATTCTTCAAACCTTCTTCGCGTGGACCCACAACGAAAGTTAACAACATGGCGGCGCGCGAGTCGGCAACCGTTGCTAAGCAACGATCGTCGCCCGCGCCGGTGCCGCGCGCACCGCGCCCCTCCGGCAGTGTTACCTATGTCACGATATAGATCACACGCGCATCATCACTGTGAATCTCGTCCGTATAGCTTTGTAAATACCGCGATACTAACCTATAGACTTATTCACTGACTATGTAAATGGTGTGTGCATGAACATAACAAGTTCTCCAGTGAACTGCGTGCTACTGTGTTTGTGCTAACCGCTTGTCTCTAAAATACTAACCCTAGTAATAATAACTCTAGCTGTATTTCAGACATTATAATATTGTTAACTAAGTGCGTGTGTTATTATTTGCGATCCACGTTATCCACGTAGGTTTAACACCCACACTGGTGACCACGACAATAAGAACATGGCTAACCAAAATGGTGATAATTCCGTCAAGATGCCTCAGGGAAACGACACCGAAGCTAACGCGCAACCGCAAGCGGACGGCGTAGCACCCGTCCCGCTTCCACCGACGCAGCTCGTAGCTGTACCCGTCTCGCTCCCACCTGCGCAGCAGAACACCGCGCCCGCCTCACTCAGCGCCCCGCCAGCTGCGCACTCGACCGGCGCTTCTACGACCCAGACGAACAACGCCGAAGCTGAGTTTTCGCAACTTACGCAGGCAAGTTTATTCCGAATTGGAATTAAAGTACCAGCATTCTGGGCGGATAACCCTGCGGTGTGGTTTGCGCAACTAGAAGCTCAATTCGACCTGGCACGCATCACATCTGATTCTACAAAATTCTACCACGCCATGGCGCATCTAGAACGTGAAATCGCTGCAGAAGTAGAGGACGTTATTATCAACCCACCGAAGGAAAATAAATATCTTACGCTGAAAACTGAGTTGATACGTAGACTGTCCGTGTCACAACAACAGAAAGAGAAGCAGCTTCTAATGCATGAGGAGTTGGGTAGTAGAAAACCATCTCAATTTCTTCGCCACCTAATTCACCTTGCTGGCCCAACTAAATTACCAGAAAATTTCATACGCACCGTTTGGTCCAGCAGGCTCCCACTCCACTTACAAACTGTAGTAGCTCAACACCCAGATATTCCCCTGGCAAAGTTATCAGAATTAGCAGATCACATTCATGAGATTGCCTCGCCTAGCCCTCGCATCGCGGAAGTGTCACCCACAGCTGCACAATCGCAACCGCTCTTACCCGTCGCTACGCCTTCAATGCTGTCAGCGCACAACCCTTACACTACGCCGCACCCGACGTCGCCTCTAGAGACGATGTCCTTGCAGATCGCTGAACTCACCCGACAGATGGCAGCACTCACCAGTCACGTGTTTGAAGTTCGCTCTCGCTCTCAGACCAGGTCATCCCGTCGAAGCAATAGTCGTTCACGTTCCAAGTCCGGGGCGCGCCCGCAAGTGCACGACGGCGTATGTTGGTACCATCGTAGATTCGGTTCGGAGGCAACGAGGTGCACCCATCCCTGCGATTACAAGACGGAAAACTAGCGCGGCAGCCCGAAGTGGCCGAAAATGACTGCCCTACGCGACCCGGCCGCCTATTCGTAACAGACAAAAACAGTAAAGTACAATTTCTAATCGACACGGGAAGCGATCTTTGCGTTTACCCTCGATCAGATGTCAGAGGTCGTCGATCCAAAACCGACTTCCAGTTATACGCCGCAAACGGTTCTATCATCGCAACATACGGATATGCTCACCTGGAGCTGGACCTAGGCCTGCGACGTTGCTATCGCTGGCGATTCATTGTTGCGGACGTCACAAAAGCCATAATCGGAGTCGATTTTCTGTCCCACTACAATCTCCTCGTCGACTGCACTAATAAACGCCTCATAGACTGCCTAACGTCGCTGCAATCCCCAGCGCAACCTGTCCCATCATCAAATACGATAGCCTCAATCAAGACTATCATTGGAGAATCAACATACTACGATATTATACGCGACTTCCCTGACGTCACTCGCCCGGCCGGCACCCATCGTCAGTTGAACCACGGCACCGTACATCACATACGTACAACACCCGGTCCGCCAGTCGTCAGCCCACCTCGTCGCCTAGCGCCAGACAAGCTGAAGATAGCGAAAGCAGAATTTCAGTCGATGCTCGAAAGTGGAACAGCTCGACCTTCTGAAAGCCCATGGTCTTCACCCTTGCACCTCGCGCCGAAGAAAGATAACGGATGGCGTCCATGCGGTGACTATCGAATGCTCAACGCCCGCACCATACCTGATTGCTACCCCATCCGTCACATACATGACTTTACACAGAACATCACAGGCTGTAAAGTATTCTCCACCATCGACCTCGTAAAAGCCTACAACCAAATCCCAGTCAACGAAGACGACATCCCGAAAACTGCTATTACTACGCCATTCGGTATGTACGAGTTCCCCTTCATGACCTTCGGACTCCGAAACGCCGGTCAGACTTTCCAGAGGTTCGTCGACGAGATGACGCGAGGACTAGACTTCTGCTACACATACCTGGACGATTTCTTGGTGTACTCTACGTGCCATGAAGAGCATGAAGACCACCTTCGCCAGTTGTTCTCCAGACTCCAGCAATACGGTATGGTTATAAATACATCGAAGTGTGTCTTTGGGAAGTCGCAAGTTACTTTCCTCGGCTACAGTATTTCGGCAGACGGTATCAAACCTCTAGAAACAAAGGTTCAGGCTATTAAGGATTACCCTGTACCTAAGACGGTAAAGGAGCTTAGAAGATTTTTGGGCATGCTCAATTTTTACCGCCGTTTCATCCCACATGCAGCCAAACTCCAAGCACCGCTTAACGCTTTCTTGACTGGCTCCGTGAAAGGCTCACACCCCGTGGACATATCGGGTGATGCACTCAAAGCATTCGAGGGCTGCAAGCAAAGCGTATGCGATGCAGCACTCCTAGCACATCCAGACTGCAATGTTCAGCTCTCTTTGGTCACAGATGCGTCTGACACATCGATCGGCGCAGCCATACATCAATACAAAAACGGAGCATGGCAGCCTCTGGCATTCTTTTCGCGCAAATTAACTACAGCACAGCAAAAATATTCTCCTTACGATCGGGAACTTCTTGCCATCTACGAATCCGTACGCCACTTCAGACACATGCTGGAAGCAAGAGACTTTATCGTGTTTACCGACCATAAGCCCATCACTTTTGCTTTCACCACAAGACGCGACAAGTGCTCACCAAGGCAATACCGTTACCTAGATTACATCGCCCAGTTCACCACAGATATTCGCCATATCTCTGGCACAGATAATTCAGTCGCCGACGCGCTGTCACGCATAGCATCTGTCGCAGTAACCATAGACTACAAGGCACTCGCAGAAGATCAGGATTCAGATTCTGAACTGCAGCACCTCCTAACTAATGGTTCCTCCCTAAGACTGCAAAAAGTGAACACCGAAGGCGCAAGTATATACTGCGATCTCTCTCAAAGTGCACCAAGACCTTATGTGACACCACCGTTCCGCAAGCAAGCGTTTGACAGCATTCACAATTTAAGCCACCCAGGCGCCTCAACATCGGCCAAACTAATCGCTGACAGATATGTGTGGCCCGGCGTTCGTCGCGATTGCAAGATCTGGGCACAGAGTTGCCCAGACTGCCAGCGCAGCAAAATACATCGCCACACTTCAGCTCCACTTACTCCCATACAAACTCCTTCCGATCGCTTTTCCCACGTGCATATGGACCTCATTGGCCCCCTTCCCGTCTCTTCAGGCAACAGGTACTGCCTCACCGTCATCGACCGGTTCACAAGATGGCCTGAGGTGTACCCACTACCAGACATGACGGCAGAGACGTGTGCAAAAGCGTTTGTCTTCGGCTGGGTGGCACGTTTTGGCTGCCCAAACAAAATAACGACCGATCGTGGAAGACAGTTCGAGTCGCAACTATTCAAAAGCATCACAGGTTTCCTCGGCTCCAACCATTGCCCCACAACATCATACCACCCTGAGTGCAACGGCATGATCGAACGTCTGCATAGACAGCTAAAAACCGCAATCATGTGCCACAATAACCCACAATGGTCAGAGATCTTACCACTCGTACTCCTGGGAATAAGGAGTGCCTGGAAGGACGACCTCAAAACTTCGGCAGCAGAACTGGTTTACGGCGAACCCCTCAGATTACCAGGTGAATTTTTCAACCCATCCACCAACCTGGACATTGACGTGACTGACTTCGCCTCACGCCTTCGTAGACATATGGCCAACCTCAGCCCAGTTCCAGCGTCGTGGCACACAACAAAGACGTTTTACGTACCAAAAGATCTGCTCTCTTCAGAATATGTTTACCTGCGTCAGGGTCCCGTCCGAAGATCCCTAGAAGCTCCATACTCTGGCCCATATAAAGTCCTGGACAGATGCGAGAAAACTTTTAAAATAGATATACAGGGCAAAGAGTCAACAGTTACTATAGACAGATTAAAACCAGCTTACCTGCTTCGCAATTCCTGCAATCAGCCACAACTACAGCCAGATAGAGTCCCCGAAAAACAAACCAGAAGCGGCCGAGTAGTTCGATTTCCAGCTCATCTAGATCACTATCGCCCGTGAAACGGTCTCGGCGGGGGAGTATTTGTGGCCTACTCCACATAAGTATTCAAAGTACGTTGATAAAATAAATTCTTCAAACCTTCTTCGCGTGGACCCACAACGAAAGTTAACAACATGGCGGCGCGCGAGTCGGCAACCGTTGCTAAGCAACGATCGTCGCCCGCGCCGGTGCCGCGCGCACCGCGCCCCTCCGGCAGTGTTACCTATGTCACGATATAGATCACACGCGCATCATCACTGTGAATCTCGTCCGTATAGCTTTGTAAATACCGCGATACTAACCTATAGACTTATTCACTGACTATGTAAATGGTGTGTGCATGAACATAACAAGTTCTCCAGTGAACTGCGTGCTACTGTGTTTGTGCTAACCGCTTGTCTCTAAAATACTAACCCTAGTAATAATAACTCTAGCTGTATTTCAGACATTATAATATTGTTAACTAAGTGCGTGTGTTATTATTTGCGATCCACGTTATCCACGTAGGTTTAACACCCACAATATTATTGATATTTTATGTCATCTCTTAAAATTGTGACTTATGAACGTACGGAAAGTTTTAGCTAATTTAGCTAGTTATAAACTAAATAAGTTACTTATCGACATAAATAGCACGACATACATTCGACGTCAAAAATATGTTTACACTTTTGCACGTTTCTCCTATGGGCTCATCCATTAATTACATCACACGTTTAGGGGGAGGGAGGGGGTCAAGAAAATGTGACATATTGTGACATGGGGGAGGGGGGAGACACAAACTTTGTGACGTCACTTTAACTTCATCAGTAACCGAAAATTTATTTAAATTATTTTATTCGCTGTACATTTAAATAACAAGTTTTTAAAACGATAATCGTTTTTATTCGTTTAATTTTCTTTCCTAAGCAGTTTTGGGTTATAAAATTACTAATATTTATATTGTCAAAAATATTTTGATAAAATATAAATAATACTTAGGTACTTACTTAATTCGATTTGGCGATTTCGTAGAAAAAATGTGACGTCACACTAGGGGGGAGGGGTTTGCCAAATGTGACCAAGTGTGACAAGGAGGGGGGGAGGGGTCAAAAAACCTAGAAATTCGTGTGACGTAATTAATGGATGACCCCTATGTAACAAGGCGAAAAATGTAAACATATCTTTGACGTCGACTGTACTACACTAAATTATAGCGACCAAGGTGTACTGTAGTGTAGAGTGTGTAGAGTATTAAAGCACCCATTAAGGTACTTGCGCCTAAGATGGCTCGTTGTTATTTTTCTTATTTTTAATATCATCATCTCAGCCATAAGACGTCCACTGCTGAACATAGGCCTCCACCTTTTTTGGGGGGTGAATGCCATAATCGCCACTCTTGGCAGGCGGGTTGGCGATCGCAGTCGAGTACACCGAATTTGAGGGACGCTGCTGCCCGTCCACCGGTGGTCTTGGACGTGGTTTAAAGACATACCCGGGTCCTGGACGTAGTTTAAGGACATACCCTGGGTCATTTTTAATATAAACGTGCAGTTTTGTCCAAATCCATTCGCACTAATAAAAGTATAAAATTTCGAAGGTAGGCAAGCTTAAGAACCGGGCCATCTGAGGCGCAAGTACAGCCAAAGAATTTAATTTCTATAGGTACCGTTTCGTACCTACCAGTGACAATCGATATGAAAGTCCTCAGACCTCATAGGGTCCTAGTATTGTCACTATGACAGGGTATGAAATGGTTTATAATTAAATAGTTCTGAGGGCATATCGCGAATTTAGAAATTCGTGTAAGGTGGTGGTACTAGTCCTCGACATGCTAATGCCCAATAGATTACATCCTGCTGTCACCTCTATTGACAATGATTTAAGTTTCAAGATGACATGTACTGGGACCGCGTCGAGCACCAGTACCACCGCCTTATCCACTCTTTTACTCCATTGAAGAGCGTTAGCTTTCTGTTACGTCGCTAATTTTAAGGTTACCATTTCGTGTAGTTCCATATGTCCGTACAAACAGCAACAGTTCTAACTGTACATCGGTGGTCCTTATTACAAAAGGCATAAGGTCCACTGATGTACAGTTAACAGTGTGGGCGATGGTACTGCCAAGAATAAGCAATAGTATGTATATTTGGACTAGCTGTTGCCCGCGACTTCGTCCGCGTGAAATCTTATCTTCAACATTTTACATCTTTAGTACCTATAATTTTCATGTCCAAGCAATGTTGAAATTAAGTACTTTTCTTTTTTAGCACGTTGTATGAAGTTTTAAGTCAAGTGGATTTTGATGTTGGTTGCAGAAATTACTTTTTTTGTATTCTCATAATAGGTACCTATGCCCTTATACAAAGATTCAAGTTCCGCACTCACAAATACTTGAGTTTCCAAAAACGTTGCAATTACTTTTTTTTGTAATAGGCTATTATGCCTTTCTAAGAAGTTTCAAAGCATTTGTAATGGATTCAAACTTTGAAACCCATTTTAACCCTGTTAGGGGATGCATTTTACAAAACGCTGAAATTACTTTTATTGTCTTCTAATCGTATTCCCAAATACAAAGATTCAAGTCCCGCGCTCGAAAAAATGTTTGATATCCATACAAACTTTCAACCCCTTTTTCACCACCTTAGGGGATGAATTTTCAAAAACGCTGTAATTAGTTTTCTTGTACTTTAATTTAAAACGTTTTTACAAAGTTTCAAGTTCCTTGCTTGAAATAAAATTTGCACCCGCAGACGAACTTTCATCCCCCTTTTTAAACCCCTTAGGGGTTGAAATTCCAAAAACGTCGCAATTACTTTTTTTTGTAATCGGCTATTATGCCTTTCTAAGAAGTTTCAAAACCATTTGTAATGGATTCAAACTTTCAACCCCTTTTTAACCCTGTTAGGGGATGAATTTTACAAAACGCTGAAATTACTTTTCCTGTCTTCTAATAATATCCCTAAATACAAAGATTCAAGTCCCACACTCGAAAAAATGTTTGATATCCATGCATACAAACTTTCAACCTCGTTTTCACCACCTTAGGGGATGAATTTTCAAAAACGCTGAAATTAGTTTTCTTGTATTTTAATAATATATCTTTCAACGAAGTTTCAAATTCCTAGCTCAAAAGAAAACTTTAACCCCATACAAACTTTCATCCCCTTTTTAACCCTGTTAGGGGATGAATTTTACAAAACGCTGAAATTATTTTTATTGTCTTCTAATCGTATTCCCAAATACAAAGATTCAAGTCCCGTGCTCAAAAGAATTTTTGATATCCATACAAACTTTCAACCCCTTTTTCACCACCCTGGGGGATGAATTTTCAAAAACGCTGAAATTAGTTTTCTTGTATTTTAATAATATATCTTTCAACGAAGTTTCAAATTCCTAGCTCAAAAGAAAACTTTAACCCCATACAAACTTTCATCCCCTTTTTTAACCCTGTTAGGGGATGAATTTTACAAAACGCTGAAATTACTTTTATTGTCTTCTAATCGTATTCCCAAATACAAAGATTCAAGTCCCGTGCTCAAAAGAATTTTTGATATCCATACAAACTTTCAACCCCTTTTTCACCACCCTGGGGGATGAATTTTCTAAAACGCTGAAATTAGTTTTCTTGTATTTGAATTTGATACTTTTTTACAAAGTTTCAAGTTCCTAGCTTAAAATAAAATTTGCACCCGAAGACGAACTTTCATCCCCTTTTTAACCCCCTTAGGGGTTGAATTTCCAAAAACGTTGCAATCCCTTTTTTTTGTAATCGGCTATTATGCCTTTCTAAGAAGTTTCAAAGCATTTGTAATGGATTAAAATTTTCAACCCCTTTTTAACCCTGTTAGGGGATGAATTTTACAAAACACTGAAATTACTTTTCTTATCTTTTAATAATATCTCTAAATACAAAGATTCAAGTCCACCACTCGTAAAAATTTTTGATATCCATACAAACTTTCAACCCCTTTTTCACCACCTTAGGGGATGAATTTTCAAAAACGCTGAAATTAGTTTTCTTGTATTTTAATAATATATCTTTTTACGAAGTTTCAAATTCCTAGCTTGAAAGAAAACTTTAACCCCATACAAACTTTCATCCCCTTTTTAACCCCCTTAGGGGTTGAATTTCTCAAAATCGCTTCTTATCTCTTGTACACTTTATAAATGCAATCTGGTGTGCAAATTTCAACTTTCTGGCTTGTGTAGTTTCGGCTCTGCGTTGATGAATCAGTCAGTCAGTCAGTCAGTCAGTCAGGACACTTGCATTTATATATATATATATACTAGCTGTTGCCCGCGACTTCGTCCGCGTGGAATCTTATCTTCAACATTTTACATCTTTAGTACTTACCTATAATTTTCATATCCAAGCAATGTTGAAATTACTTTTTTAGCAAGTTTTAAGTCAAGTGGATTTTGATGTTGGTTGCTGAGATCACTTTTCTTGTATTCTAATAATAGGTACCTACCTAATGTGCCTATGCCCTTATACAAAGACTCAAGTGCCGCACTCACAAAATATCTGATCAGCATACAAACTTTCAACCCCTTTCTCACCACCTTGGGGGATGAATTTTCATAAATGCTTAAATTCGTCT
This sequence comes from Cydia fagiglandana, assembly GCF_963556715.1. Taxonomy (NCBI): domain Eukaryota; kingdom Metazoa; phylum Arthropoda; class Insecta; order Lepidoptera; family Tortricidae; genus Cydia; species Cydia fagiglandana. The sequence goes on from NC_085959.1 coordinate 7,636,591, forward strand.
TCATGCTTTTAATTTAATACCTCTTTTTTTGAAAAAGTTCAAGTCCCTAGCTTAAAATTAAATTTACACCCCATGACGAAGTTTCATCCCCTTTTGAACACCCTTTGGGCTTGTATTTCCAAAAACGTTGCAATTACTTTTTTTTGTAATCGGCTATTATGCCTTTCTAAGAAGTTTCAAAGCATTTGTAATGGATTCAAACTTTCAACCCCTTTTTAACCCTGTTAGGGGATGAATTTTACAAAACGCTGAAATTACTTTTCCTGTCTTCTAATAATATCCCTAAATACAAAGATTCAAGTCCCACACTCGAAAAAATGTTTGATATCCATACAAACTTTCAACCCCTTTTTCACCACCTTAGAGGTTGAATTTTCAAAAACGCTGAAATTAGTTTTCTTGTATTTTAATAATATATGTTTTAAATAAGTTTCAAATTCCTAGCTCAAAAGAAAACTTTAACCCCATACAAACTTTCATCCCCTTTTAAACCCTGTTAGGGGATGAATTTTACAAAACGCTGAAATCACTTTTATTGTCTTCTAATAATATCCCCAAATACAAAGATTCAAGTCCCGCGCTCGAAAAATTTTTTGATATCCATACAAACTTTCAACCCCTTTTTCACCACCTTGGGGAATGAATTTTCAAAAACGCTGAAATTAGTTTTCTTGTATTTAAATTTGATACATTTTTTAAAGTTTCAAGTTCCTAGCTTAAAATAAAATTTGCACCCGAAGACGAACTTTCATCCCCTTTTTAACCCCCTTAGGGGTTGAATTTCCAAAAACGTTGCAATCACTTTTTTTGTAATCGGCTATTATGCCTTTCTATGAAGTTTCAAAGCATTTTTAATGGATTAAAATTTTCAACCCCTTTTTAACCCTGTTAGGGGATGAATTTTACAAAACGCTGAAATTACTTTTCTTGTCTTCTAATAATTTTCCTAAATACAAAGATACAAGTCCACCACGTGAAATTTTTTTTGGTATCCATACAAACTTTCAACCCCTTTTTCACCACCTTAGGGGATGAATTTTCAAAAACGCTGAAATTAGTTTTCTTATATTTTAATAATATATCTTTTTACGAAGTTTGAAATTCCTAGCTTAAAAGAAAACTTTAACCCCATACAAACTTTTATCCCCTTTTGAACCCCCTTAGGGGTTGAATTTCTCAAAATCGCTTCTTATCTCTTGTACACTTTATAAATGCAATCTGGTGTGCAAATTTCAACTTTCTGGCTTTTGTAGTTTCGGCTCTGCGTTGATGAATCAGTCAGTCAGTCAGTCAGTCAGTCAGGACACTTGCATTTATATATATAGATATATAAAGCCTAACAAGTTCCTTTTTAGCCCTCGCCACGTTGCGGATTTTCGATGGAACTAATTTATTTTAATGGCAATTATTTTGTTTGACATCCGACATTGAAAGTCATTGAATGTCACCGATGTAAACAAATCGAAAATGATTGTAAATATTTCAGGATAATAATAGATTTTGCAATCAAAATGCCCAAAAAAATTCACACCGATGCTAAACAAATAATTTTAAATACATTAAAATACTTGCGACAGAAAAAGGATACGGGATTCAGTAGCATTCCATTAAACAATGTTGTGAAATTATTTGTTGACATGACGGGTACTGATTTTCATAGTGAGTTTGTAATAAACTGGTTAGTTTTGTACTAAATATGAATATTAATTATTAAATTATTATTTTTCTCATTTAAGGCGTCTTTAGTGCTATAATCAAAAATATTTATTATAAGAATGAGCCATTACCACCACGAGTGACTGAATCTGGTAAATATATATACGGAGGTCGAATATTTAGAATCAAATTATGGCGGATAGGTAAATTATTCATACTTAATTATCAACTAAACATGCTCTTTCGATTGGGTTTCGATTGGGAAACATACTTCTACAACTCACATGTACATAATTGTAAACCTCACTCGCTCTTGCACGATGCCAATACACACTGTCCCGACTATTCATGACGTACACGTATTGTTGCTATATGTAAGCTGTTTGTAGCGACATTATATCAGGGCTAAAAAAGAACTTGTCAGGCTATATATAGAAGATTGATTACGTCGAGTTCATGAGACTTTATTGCGAACTTATCTGCTTTGCCTAAAGGTTGACTGGTAGAGAATGCCCTATGGCATTAAGTCCGCCTTTTGTACAGTGTATTTCCTTATGTGCAATAAAGATTAAATAAATAAATAGTACATCCATTAAAATAATATCCAGTGCCTCGTGTGTGTATACATATAAGATGTAGATATATGTCTTTTGACTTGAACATTGAAATGTGTAAATTTGTGTAACTTAATTTTAATTTACTCAGGCTATGACAATCGACGATGCAGTATACAGGGTATTATAGCCGGTCAAACAACTACGTCAGTAGAAAAAGGCGCAAAATTCAAATTTTCTAGGGACGATTACCTTTCGCGCGTACAGTTTTTAAATTTGCCGCTTTTTTTCTACTGACGGAAATGGCTTAACAGACTATATCCAATATCTTGGCACGTTTGTAAATTTTGTAATTATGATTATTGAACGACTTACTAATGGGACCAATCCCGAAACTGCAAAAATATTTGCTGATTCGGTCTCGAATCTCGGGGTTGATCAGACCCATTTATACAAGAAGAGTGACAGTTGCAGTTGAAATCAAATGTAGGAAATATGGTTGTGTTACTATTGTTTTAAAATCGAACGAAGCAATAAAAATGCAAGCTCTGCGTAGGTAGCACCATCTCAGCACCATGGTATGTACCACTAGCACATACAGTAAATAAACCTCATTGACATCATCAATACTACCGTGACACACGACAATCGAAAATTCGATTTCTGCCTCTCTATCACTCTTGCTTATTCGATCGATAGAGAGACAGATAAAGAAATTTCGATTTTCGCGTTTCACGGTGAGCCGCCTGTAACCAAACATAGTGAAAACTTGTCAAAAAACTGTTTTAAACCCAGTATGTACAAGTTACTCTATGGATTACTAAACAAATTAGTGCTGCACTCTGGCGGCAGAACATTGCAGTAATACTCCCTATTGAAAATGGTTTAAATTACATTTTAGAGTACCATAGGACCGTGGGCCTTATGAGGTAAGGCCACCCCACACTAACGTCTTTTGAACGCCGGCGTCAAGTCAGCGCTATGGAAAATGGCGTTGCTGCACTGCGTTAACCACAAAGGCGCGCTCATTCTTTCTTCCGTGGCGTTAACGTTGCGTCGAACAACAGCCATAGTGTAAGGCCTGAGTGGACGCTCGAAGCAGAACGTTCGGCGGGGCGTGCAGCGTGGCGTCGGGCTCACAAGTGATTTGAGCAGCTTGCATTAAGGCCGCTCCTATACGTTTGCATTTGTTTAACATGCACGCCGCGCCCCGCTGCACGCCCAACTCTAGCGTCCACTCAGGCCTTACATATAGCCCCCCCCCCACATCTAGCGTCTTTCGAGCGTCGGCGTCTACAGCTCTATGGCCGCTGCTCGACGCAACTACGCAGCGACGTCATTTTCCATAGCGCTGACCAGACGCCGACGCTCGAAAGACGCTAGATGTGGGGGGGGCATAGAGTTGACTCGATGCCGACGCTTGTATGGGGTGGCTCGGTACAGGTTGTTCAGCATGAGTATTGAGTAGAAACAAGTATGGATACGTTTGGCGAGTACTATTGTTTGAATGTATTATTATGAGGCTCATATCAATAACTACTGTGAAGATTTTCCTCATAAAGGATTATTACGCCGTGTCGAGTATGAGGCTCTCCCGAGAAATAGAAGTTTCCTTATCTGCCTCTATTTATCGCTACAATAAACATAAAATATAATATTTAATGCAAGAGCGATAGAAAGGCAGTTAATAAAACGTAGGGCCTCCAAGGGCCCAACCTTTTCTGTTCTCTTTCAAGGCGCAGCAACTAGTATCATTTCTCTCTCCTCGCTCTTTTAAAAATGCCGTTTGTCAAAAAAGGACAACCATAACAGTTGACAAGGTGGACTTCAAATCAAGTGTTGCCTTTCTTGATGCGCCCAGGCTGTGTATGTGTGCGTAAAAGCGTATATGTGTGCTCTTTTAGGGATGTGAAAAGTCGATTTTAATCATGTTATATATCGATAAACGCTACACAGCGGAACGAAATAGCGATTAATTGAAGCTTCAATATCTTCGTTAAACATAAACATAATTGAAATGCTAATGGATAATGAATATATTATAATATAATAATATAATTCAATTATTGCGGAACACGTATTTTAGGAGGTATTTATGTATTTTAATTAAATATCTGAACTTTCCCTTGGTTCCCTGCTGGGGCGTGACTATAAAATTGTGATCTGATAACCAATAAAGAACCACAATAAAGAATAAAAGCGTTTTTGGTCATTTTAGGTATCGTTAAGCCTTTGAAGTAAAATTAAAATTGCAAGAAATGTCGATAGTTTATCGATATGACTTTATCGACATGGCTACAGCAACGTGGGCCTCATTGTTAATCGTACACTAAACAAAAGTGGCAACAGTGACAGCTCGCTGAGACTACGTCTTTATATATTATAAGTCTATGAGGGCCTCGGTACCATAGAGTATATACTGTATAAGTAAAGAAAGAGTGGTCACATATATCCGTTTTCTTAAGCCTCCTCCACACTCGCGCGCGAATCGCGGCGCGAAGCCGCGAACGCGAGTGTGGCGTCGATTTTCGCAGACAGCGAAATCGACTCCACACTCGTCTGGAGGGGGCTTTACCAAAACCCGCGTTACTTCGTAGTCGACATCTATACGGCTACCATCAGTTTGGCATTAACATAAAGGCTATCGTGAACGTAATTTACTTTCTATGCATCTCGCTCGTACTGACATATTAGTGCGAAAGAGATATATAGAAAGATGGTAGCCGTACTAGCGTCATGTAGCGGAATTTATCAGTACCGATAGTTGACAATAGATGTCCCGGCGAACGAAAACTTTAATGCTCAACAATTTACAGTTAATATAACCGGATTAAGAGGAAGTCTATTTTCAACCAATCCCTTCTGTTTGTAATATTAGTTGTAAATTGTTTTAGTAGTACATTTTTCATCAGTACACTTGTGACATGGTGTCAAGTAGGGGTACTGATAGACTTGATGTTAGATGACGACTACGAAATAACGCATTTTGGTAAAAAAACTGATGTACAGTCGCCATCACATATATCGGAGCGGCCAAGGTGTTCACAATATCTGAACATGCACTCTAGCGCCTTGACAATAGAGGCGTGCTCAGATATTTGTGAGCACCTTGGCCGCTCCGATATATCTGATGGCGACTGTACTTATGGAGTTACCATTCTTTCTTTACTTACTCTATGTCGGTACAGGGCTATAACCGCAAAAATCGAAGTTCGCAAATTGGGGGGATCTTTCTCTGTCACTCCAGTTACGCCTTCATTGGAGTAAAAGAGAAAGATCCCCGCAACTTGCGAATTTCGGTTTTCGCGGTAGCCGCTCAGAGCCCGAGCCACCGTTGAATATAATTTGACTAAATGTGTTAATAACTAAGCTCTATGTAGATTTTAAGAGTCACACGAGTCTAGCCGCCTCCATACAATAGAAGTTGCGCTCTCAATGAAAGTCAAGTAACATATATATGTTACTTGACACAGAATAAATAATAGTACTAGGTACAGAAGGGTCACTCACTAAAATAACGCGTCTATTACGACAGATATGACTGAGAGGTGGCGCAAGCGCGAGCAGGCGTCCGTTCCGTAGTGGTGCGCGGCAACCACTCTGGCTAGACACCAATATTGGTGTGGGCCGCATGTACTTTTACCGACGCGACGAAATCGCGGAGTGAGCCACGCCTGGTCTGGTACAGTTATCGTTGCTAGAAATTGTAATACTTACAAAGAAATAAGAGCGAGTAGTAGATGTATGATGTATATGCAAAACCCCTACCCGCATGTTATGTTATGTAATAATTATGATTTATTGTAATATAATATGTAAGTGTTTTGGTTTAGAAAGGAATAGATAAAATAAAGAGGTTTGCAAACGTTCATGCCAAGAGAGTAACTTCGATCGTATGGATTTTTGCTGGTTTTAAACGCGTTAATAACTGGATACGTGCCGACAACAGGCATTTAGTTAACATTAAGTAGGTACATATTTATTAAAATATGTTGTTTATTTTTACAATGTTGCCATTTAATTATATTTATAGTACTTTCCCAAATCAACATCAAAATTGTTATGGTTAAGTATTTTAAGGTTATTGTATGGTTATTTAATTAAAAATTGTGACATTTATTTTTGTAATATTTCTCAGCGGCAATATGTGATGTGACCAATTTAATCAGACGCAATGATAAACGTAAGAGACGACACTATCTGTTTCGCTCTTGCAATATTCGAGCGAAAGAGATGCAGAAAGCCTCCCAGCAAACTAGCAAAGATCGGAATACGGTTTCGCGCATATATACTGAGGGCCTACCGCGAACCACGTTCGACATGTTGCCTCCCTGTCCCACTTACGTGCGAATTAACAAGTGCAACAGAGAGGCAACAAGTAGAACGTGGTTCGCGGTAGGCCCTCTGGAGCGGAGAGCGGATCCGCATATTAAGTGGGATATGAAGTCCGTCTATGCCAACCTAGCACCGATCTGATCAGAACCTTGAGTGAAAGAGTCATTAGAAACGTCATATTTTCATAGAAATTTGACATTAAAGATGACACTGCCACACTTTGTCGTTGCAAATATTATGGCTCCTTTACACGATGGCCAGCGCCGGCCACTCCAAGGGACGCAGCCATGCGGTAAAATGAGATAGCAATATCACTTGCTCCCCTTGCGTATAGAGATGCACCGGATATTCGGTTACTGTCCGGTACCCGGCCGGATACCGGATAGTGCCCTAATATCCAGCCGGATACCGGATAGTAACATTGCTTGATTTCGGAGTGAACAAAATTGGAATAAAAAACATTCACGATTATTATCGTACTCGTTTATTATTTTAATACAATTTAAACATTCCACTCACTTGCACGCGCACGGTCAAACCGAATATCCGGTATCCGGCCAAACAACTATCCGTTGCATCTCTAGTATAAATAAATGCGTCCCTATAAGATGATTAGGGGTCATCCATTAATTACATCACACGTTTAGGGGGAGGGAGGGGGTCAAGAAAATGTGACATATTGTGACATGGGGGAGGGGGGAGACACAAACTTTGTGACGTCACTTTAACTTCATCAGTAACCGAAAATTTATTTAAATTATTTTATTCGCTGTACATTTAAATAACAATTTTTTAAAACGATAATCGTTGTTATTCGTTTAATTTTCTTTCCTAAGCAGTTTTGGGTTATAAAATTACTAATGTTTATATCGTCAAAAATATTTTGATAAAATATTAATAATAATTAGGTACCTACTTACTTAATTCAATTTGGCGATTTCGTAGAAAAAATGTGACGTCACACTAGGGGGGAGGGGTTTGCCAAATGTGACCAAGTGTGACAAGGAGGGGGGGAGGGGTCAAAAAACCTAGAAATTCGTGTGACGTAATTAATGGATGACCCCTTATAGGAGTGGCCGGCGCTGGCCCATCGTGTAGAGGAGCCATCATGCAGTCTAGCATGGTCCCACCCTAACCGCGTCACGCTGTAGGTTATTAGACAAGTTTTATTTATTTAGGTGTATTTATTTCTCTAGTTTTGATAACTAGATTTATTTATAAGTATTGATGCTTAGATTATTATGTTGTTATTAGGTACAAGTTAATTCTTATACGTGTTTATACTTCCAATATTGGGTTGTGGTCACGCGACGTGCCATTCAGGTGATTCAGGAGCGCAGTTGCTAAAAAATAACAGCTATATTCTTTATTTAAATTCAATGTATATATAATCAATGGTACATAAATTCCATAATCGATTAAAAATAATGTAATAAAAAAGTCTAAATTAAGAAATTCCTTGCCCAAATAAATACTGATACAAACTAATCTTCTTTTTGTTTCCTTATTACTACAGTATAGAGATTTGAAAACTGTGATATACGTGCGGAAAGGCAATTTCTAACATATGTTATACCTACAACATAAGTATTTTCTTGACAAAAATTGCTAAATACCACATTTATACAAAAAAAACGCAAAATTTTATTTCTAAGGGATAAGGGATGGGATGAAGTACTCAAAGGTCTCAAAGCGATCTTCACTGCGCATGCGCATGACATATTATTCTAAGGCCCAGCCATACAAAAAAATCTAATAAGGTGTATTCGGGTAATACCGAATGTCGGATAATTCCGAAATTCAGATGAAAATCACCCTTAATTCCATCATAATAAAAGTCTCTTTTCGGAATTATCCGACAGTTTTCGCATTCGGAATTACCCGAGTAAACCCTTGGTAGTTGTCAGTGGAATTTGAAGCTACAGTGATGGAAATAGAGTTAATTTTGCTTCCTTTGAAAATTGAACGAAACAAAACTAATTCAACTTTATTCCGATTGAAAATGATTCCAATTTAATCTAATTTAACAAGTACTATAGTACTATAGTATAGTATTAAGTAGGACCTAAGCCTTACGGCGATATAAAGGCTCCTCTTCACGTTGGGCCAACGCCAACGCCAACGAGGGACGCAGCCATACGGTAGAATGAGATAGCAATATCACTTGCTCCCTCTAACGCATAAATGCGTCCCTCGTTGGCGTTGGCCCAACGTGAAGAGGAGCTTTAATGTGTTCTACAAATCTTTTTTGAACTTCTAATTTAAATCGATGTTCTAACTACACAATCGCTGACATACATACGTACCCTATATATATGTCTACATGTATATACTAGAGTTAGACCAAGAAAAGTCTGCAGCGATTTTGATAGCCCACCCACGCAGTGCAACTGTTATTTTAAACGTCAAACTTCTATTTAATTATGACGTGTAAATAACACTTGCACTGCGTGGGCTATCAAAATCGCTGCAGACTTTTCTTGGTCTAACTCTAGTTGTACCTACACACATTGTATTGTTTATTATTCACCTGTACCTATGAACTACAAGTTTGAATTTTACAATGTACTATAGTACATATATTCTTGTAAATATCCGCGCTCATTCTTTCTTCCGTGTAAATATATGTACCTATAAGATTACGGTTACCTACCTATAAGTACCTACCAGTGGCGGCGCGTCCATAAAAGCCGATTCCCACCGGCTTGCCTGTTTTTGGACGTTTGAGCAGAGTTGTAATGGAAATATGTAAGGCAAATTAGCCTCGGCTTGCCTATGGATATGTTTGACGCGCCGCCACTTAGTACCTACGTAGTATTTTAAGTAGGTACCTATAAGTTACCTACAGATGTTCAAGATTTCTTTATAAAACATCGTTTATAAAACGACCCAGATGTTCGTATAAATAAAGCATAGAGCAACGCGTGAACACATTAAATGTGCTTATCAAACGGCCGGTTAATCGTTATACCTAATCGCTTAAGACGAAACAGGAGCTGAGTTTTAAATATTTTAGGTAAATATACCCGTCTCGCTAACGGAAGCGGCTCCTAAAACTAGTGCGATAAGGACAAGGCGAAAAATGCCGCGTAAAAATGTCATAAATCGAGGTTTCGTACTCGACTGTTTCCTCCTCCAAAACTTAACCAAACTTGGAAACCTAAATGATTATGAAATTATCTGTTTTGCTTTTTTGGCTAATTGATATCAGTTTTGAATACTACGCCTCTCATTGCGGCATAGTCAATTAGGCCATTTTTGAAGGGCTCTAGCGCCTTAAAAAACAAAAATATCAAAAAAAGCAAAACGGTCCGACACAGATATTGACAATATTAATCTGTGTTGAAAAAATCATTGCTCTAGCATCAAAACCCACAGTCGAGTACGTTTGTATGGAGAAATGACCACTCCTGTTGGCTCTTAACAGCGGGTTATCGGTGTTAATCGAAATTAACCGCGCTCTATCGCGTAAACGTACCTACGTTTTATAATCTGAATATATTTGTACATGCTGTTTTCAATTACGCGGTTGTCACGTAGCTCCGGTGTGTAAGCGAGACTACGCTATGCTATGCCCGTCGCGATGTCTCGTTCGCACACGAGAGCGGCTTGCGGATCCGCATGCAAAGCTGTGGCAGTGGTCTGGCACATATTACAGTTGTACTGTATAATTATTATCTATCGCATTTTCACGAAAACGTACGAACGTGTCATGCTAATTCAGTCAGTCTCGGAACAAAGGTACTGAGGTTGACCGAAGCTGCATGACAAATAAATACGAACGTCCCCGAGAAAGTACGATGGAAAACAATTATGCACTAGGTCTTGTACCCGTATTGACCTTCTTCCTGTTTTAATCCTGTATGCTGGTATGTCATCGAGGAAGATAATATTATTATAGGTACCTAAATACAAGTATGTACGGTCAGCCAAGAAAGTGGTCTACAACTTTTCGACTCTATCTATCAGATGATAGAGTCGAAAAGTGGTAGACCACTTTCTTGGGCAACCAAGCCAAGAAAGCCCAGCCAAGAAAGTGGTCTTACCACTTTTCGACTCTATCATCTCCAATTCCACTCCACATATTTACATCATCCCATATTTTAGATGGTATTTAGTTGACTAAAAATCACCAAAAAAAAACAAGATCGTGAGTGATCGGCGCAACGATGGCCAAATAAATGTCGTATTACGTAAACGACCTCGACACGAACAAAACGCCGAGGCACTTCATCAAACTAATCGGTACATGTTAAATATAATTAAAAGCCCGCGTAACGGCCATTTGGATTGTACCTCGTTGCATTGACATAGGTCAAAGGTGATGATCCAAAGAATAACAAAAACTATTTCGAAAAGGAAGAAGAAATGAATAGAAAATGATTTAGCCTCATATGAACACATAAATTACCTACCAGGAGGTTTACATCTCTCCTGTAGACATATTTAAAGTTACAATACAAAAACAAAAGTAGAGTTAGTTACGGGTTACGGGTTATAGTTTGGCGTACCTACCCAGTATAACAATTAAATCCATCAAGGGTTTGTTGGGAGTGCCCAAAGAGAATATAATCTTGGAGCTAGTGCCCTGGAGCTGCACCGCGTCATGGCTCCTCTACACGATGGCCCAGCGCCGGCCACTCCAAGGGACGCAGCCATGCGGTAGAAAGAGATAGCAATACCACTTGCTCCCTCTAACGCATAAATGCATCTCTTGGAGTGGCCGGCGTTGGCCCATCGTGTAGAAGAGCACACAGGGATGTTCGCCGAGTGCAGCACGGGCGGCTTCCACACAGTGCTGCTAAAGAGGGTGGCATCCCTGTGGCAACGCGTGCGCACCAACCAACACTCCTAATAATAACGCACATGTGCGTTCACCGTCATACAAGTTTGTTCCTAGGCCACGCCCCCTGGCAGTGAATGCGTTAAAGTCAGAGATGTGACTTATTATTTGAAATACTTGTATTTAAAATGCAAATACAAAATGCAAAATACCTATTTTGTATTTTGTATTTAAATACCTTTTGAAGAAAACTATTTTGTATTTTATTTGAAATAGTTTTTGGGACCTATTTTCTATTTTCAAAATACAAAATACTTTATAGTAGGTAGGTAATGTAGGTAGGAGTTACAATCTCTTCTGATGTTACAATCCTGGCAACTCTCTCATTCTTTTAACATGGAACTGTTGAATCTGTTTAGTAACGTCGCACATGACCACAAGCGGAGCGAGTGGTTAAAAAAGTGGAATCTTGAGTGTTGGGAGGGTTTCAAGGCACGAGAGGAGAACAAACTTTTCTGCCCTGGCGAAACACAAACGAGACGTTTTTATCACACTGACAAGAAGCATTATACTAGCTGTGAAACATTACAAATAAATGCTTTAAAAGTTGGCCGATAAAAACCACCATCCATACCTAAATCCTACCAGTTAATATGAGCAAACAACTAGAAATTTGCACTTTAGATAGAGGATTGATTTCAAAGAATAAAGAGAGTCTTTTCAACTCAGAAATTCCGAGTAATACTTTTTAATTCAGACTAGGTATTCACTACTCAGAGTACCTTATATCGAAAAGTATTTGTATTTTAAAAAAGTATTTTGAAAATACCTATTTCGTATTTTGTATTTAAATACAAATTCAAAAACTATTTTGTATTTTGCATTTGAAATAGTATTCAGGGCCGGATTAAGCATGTCGGGGCCCCTAGGCAGTACGAGGCTCGGGGCCCCCCACATTCAATTCTGCACACAGCATATTCAGTATAGGGAAATAAGTTTGCGTTTTTAATTTCAATCTTCAGCGTCGGCCAACCCGATCCTAATCGAAAGATGTCTTTTTCGCTCTTATTGCGTGGTCTTAAAGCTTTATTCTATCGATTTTGGCCGATTCCGCGTCGCGTCAAGTGTGGGGAGAGCCATTTAGGCTTAAGGTCAATTCCCAGTGGAATACCAAAGATGTGAGCTTCAGCGTCACTTTCCTATCTACCTCTGATGGAAAATTTTTAGCGACGCTAAAGGCTAATAAGCTTAACTAGTGCCGCAAAGTTAGTTTTCTCAATAGTTAATATTTTGCGAGGCTGAACAGCGATTGTCCGAGCATTAAGACCAAACGCCGAGCCACATGATTAGAATCAACCTAATAATAAAGAATTTCCATATGTTAAAATTACTAGAGTTAGACCAAGATAAGCCTGCAACAATTTTGATAGCACTCGCAGAGCAACTGTTATTTAAAAACGTCAAAAATCCTATGAAATTATGACGTATAAATAATACTTGCGTTGCGTATACTATCAAAATCATTGCATACTTTGGTCTAACTCTATTAATTCACCAGTCAAGCTAACATGTCGATGACAAAGGGGACAACTAAAGAAAAAAAAAACGCGAGCGCAGCGAGCGCGAAATTTTTTGTTAACAATACTTATCGCAAATTGAAAAGCGTGTTAAAAGGCCGGGTATCGATCCTCATCTGGGCCTAAAAGTCCGAACTGCCCCAGTGAGGCGAGCTTTCATGCGAAGTCAAAGCCGTGCTTCATCAGGCTTCAGGATAAATAGTTGAGCACAGACACCATTGTATTGAAAAGCGAGACCGCAGGCCGAGCTTGGCGCAGCGAGGCCAAATGCTAAGCTGAAGTAGAGTAAATGTGGAACACTGGAACACAAAGCAATGGTAAATAAATAGAGGTAAAAGGTGAGGTTGAAGGTCGAGCATTCCTATGAAAAACTGGGGACACGTTCGTCTTCTTTCTTTTTCTTTGTTTTAATCAATAGTCCTCGTGATTCTGCGTTCAAATAACCCAAAAGTTGTTGGTTGTTCGAAAAAAAGTGAACCATTTTTCCTGAAAATCCCTATTATTACGACTTTACAACAGGTACGCAGAATACGCCCCGTAAATTGTAACGTATTGCTTCAATTTTATTACAGTATTTCATTAATTTAAAGAATGGATCTAAAAGAAAAACAATAACAAAGCACTTATTATAAGAATAAAAAATATACTCATGAATTTTGGAACATAATTTTATAATTTGGTACACGCTGAGCCGCCGGGGCCCCCTAGCCGAGCCGGGGCCCCCTAGCCGAGGCGGGGCCCCTAGGCAGTTGCCTACTTTGACTTAGGGTTAATCCGGCCCTGATAGTATTATCAAGGAAGTATTTGTATTTTGTATTTAAATACTTTTTATAAAGTATTTTTCGCATCTCTGGTTAAAGTACTTTCCCTCCAGGGCCTATTATTTTTGTCCGCACTACGAGTATAACCTATTTTTGTTACCTGCATAATGTTGTATTAGTGTAGACAAACATTATACGACTAGGTACTCCTTTCTAGAGATGCAACGGATAGTTGTTTGGCCGGATACCGGATATCCGGCCTGGACACTGGCCGAATATCCGGTATCCGGCCCCCGGATATTCGGCCGGCGGAACTATACCTACATTTCGGTTTTTCAGGAGCGCATTCTGCAGGTTTGACCTTTTTCCTAGTAAACGTTCGCACAGACTCATTTCTAGGTTCGAAATGAGTGCGCGTGCAAGTCAGTGGAATTATTAAATTGTTTTAAAATATTAAACTAGTACGATTATGACCGTGTCTGTTTCTTAAATCCAATTTGTTTACTCCGAAATCAAGCAATGTTACTATCCGGTATCCGGCCGGATAGAAGGTCACTATCCCGGATAGTAATATAATGGCCGGATAGTAAAATAATGGCCGGATAGCAACCGGATATCCGGTGCATCTCTACTCCTTTCCTCAAAAATTAAAATAATTGTGTTCTACAGGGGACAACTAAATATTTTAGATCGAACCGAACACAAAAAAGTTGTTGCAAGTCAACTTTAATGCAGACTAGAAAATTGACTGTTTCTAGATTTTGGGTATTCTTTTTAGGGTTCCGTACCCAAAGGGTAAAACGAGACCATACAGGGTGTCCCAGAATTCGACGTCAAGCCGTAAACGGATGATAGACCAAGTCATAACAGTTATCATAAAAATACAAAAAAAAAATCCAACTCATGTTTTTTAAAAATTATGGTCACTTTAAAAATTCACAAATAATCCACACCCTCAAAAATCGACACAAAGAACTTGTACATTAAATACTTAAATGCATAAATTTACCTTATTAGGTATAGAGGTTTGTGAAAAAATTTAAAACCGCAAAATTAAGAATATTTAAAGTTATATACTTATAGATTGTACGCTGTACCTACCTACCCTTACAGGTGGGTTAAATTTTTTATCAATATTTATTTTAGAAAAACGAGATATATGTACGAGAGTAGTACACTTTTGTAGTATTGTCCACATAAAAGTGACCTTTTTCTAAAATGTTGACATTACTTATTCTGTGCCCAGGTGCTAAAGATAAATTACTTGCGCGAGTTTTTCTCAACAACTAACGCCATCTATTAGCAACGCGTTAAAGGACTTAGAATGTTTAATGAGGATAAACGCGCAAAGTTCAAAGCAGATGGCGATGCAATAGTTTAGGTTCCAATTCGCCAACAGTCAAGACTAATTTTACAATTTTTACATAAATTATATACTATATAACCTTCCAAATATGACAACGGTGGTTCACGGGTAAAAGACAGTTCTTTTCAATTACCCGTAGTCCCATTTTGGTGCAGTGGGTCTACGGGGAAAAAAAATTACCCGTGGTCCCCTATGGTACAAAAGCCGTGGTACCACGGTTAAAACACGAAATACTTAGTATGGAGCAATGGAGATATCGTCCCACAAAAGTTTATATTTTCACCACGTGGTGCGTTGGCGTCGTTTGTAGTTCCCTCACCACTAACGTAACTTAAGTAGGGATAAATAAATAAAAAAGTTCCATATATTTTGATATTTTCAAATTCATATTTAATAAGTTTTGGACTGTACTAAATACATAAACGAAGGGCATTTAGCTTTCGTGCCATACAGTAAAACCGATAAGTCCGAGAAGGTGCCAGAAAAGAGAAATAAAACATGCAATTCACATATGTATCAATAGTTTATTACATAAATTATAGCCAAGCTTACATTTTCTCTTCTAACTGTATTAAAGATTTAAAAACTGCCTAAGTTTACTATAACCACCGCGCGTATATACCATCTATTACTCAAAATAATAATTTTAGTACACTTGGGAACTCGCTAGATGGCACTGAGCGGTAAGAGCGGTCAGGCTGCGCCTGCGAGTGCGCAATAAGAAACAATCTTTGACATCAATGGCTTGTAAGTATAATATATCTTTTCGATTTAAACACTTTTACTATACTATATCTTCGACGGTAAACTGCGCTTTAATAAAATTTTCCATTTATGTCTACCGTCGAAACTGCGCTGATATTTGTTCTAGTTTAAAAGCTCTCCAAGACACCAGTAGTAGTTTACAATTGCAATAAAATTACTTATTTTGAGTGGACAGGACAAAATATGACATGATTTGTATGAGACAAAATATAACTAGTAATTTAAAAAAAACTTGAATTACCAAGACAATAGGGCTAAATACAAGGCAAGATAGACTCAACAGAACATTTAAACCATACAATTCGATAATTCTTGTCTTAGTAAAAGACTGATGTCAATCTCTTTCCTTAGAATCTTATACCACTCATTTATACAATAATAAATATGTGGTTACATTTAAAAAAAAAACACCTGTATTAAATAATTTTACCATTAGTTACCACCAGTTTAATATATGTATACATATGACCATTAACCAAATTATTCTGATAATTACATGTCAAAATGGCAAGGAGTAATCTCAAAACAACTGTGCAAACTGTGCTAAAAGAAACTAGCGAAGGTGATATTGGGTAATTAGTACTTCGGGATGTCGGGTTTCCAAAAATCACCCGTAATTCCATCGTATTAGAGTTCATTTTCGGAATTACCCGACGATCAAATGGGATTACATAGAAATACTGCCTTTTTCATAAATCTGTTGATATTGTCACGTCCGTCCTTCCATCTAAAAAATAACCTTCATAGCACACTACTTCAAAGACCAAAAACGAAGTTACATAGGCTAAATTATAGTCGTGGTAGTTAAAAATAGCCTAGATTGCACAGTCAGCTAAATTATTAGCTTAGCACCCCTACATAAAAATGTGTGCAAGGGTGCTAAGGTAATAGTTTGGCTGACTGTACACCTTTTTACGTTTAGCGCTGTCATTAAGGGATGGATCTGTATACCTCGGTAACTAATTTATTACCACGATTATTTTTCGCCAATGTTCCTATATTTGTATGGAGAATGTAATGATTCAACATACAAATAGAAAAAAAATCGTTTAAGTACTTTGTTGTAAAGTTAACTGGTAATGTTCTGAAAATAAAGTTAGTTTCAAATGTAGGTATCAAGTAGATCACATAAGTTTCATAATTCACAGTTTTCAAAAGATACACTCAAGTGACTCAAGTATTAAGTATATGAGGAGTAGGTATTCAAGTAGGTAGTGTTGGTTAAGACTCGAGTCCTTTGATTCCTTTGCTTCAAGACTCGACTCGGTTTTTGAGACTTATAATTAAGTCTAAACTCGAGTTCTTCTCAACTTGTTAGAGACCCGTCTTTTGTTGAGACGTGAGTCCTATTTAGAGAAATCTTGATTTTTTTACACAAAAGAATCTTCTTCAAAAAGTTTTAACGTAAAATTTGTCAATTAGGTACACATATCATACAATAACGCCTAATTGCTTAACTGTTATTAAGGAAAAACCTATATACGCAATTGCTGGCGGAGTCTTTATCCGGAGACTAGAGTCCTTTTGATGGCTCCTCCACATGATGGGCCAGTGCCGGCCAATCCAAGGGACGCAGCCATGCGGTAAAATGAGATAGCAATATCACTTGCTCCCTCTAACGCATAAATGCGTCCCTTGGAGTGGGCGGCGCTGGGCCATCGTGTAGAGGAGCCATGAGAGTTTTAAGTTGCTCTTAAAAAAGACTCAACAAAGGACTCGACTCGGGACTTAAAAGACTCAGAAGTTTTTTAAGCGCCGAGTCTCGTAAAAATGAGCTGAGTTCTTCAAATTCAGACTCAGTAGACCCGAGTTGCTACCAACACTAGTCTATAGTTTGTATCAAATATACTAAAAATATATGTTTAGTGCAATGTTTTAGAGTAGTTGAATACCAGCATTATGTAGAATTAACTTAGATTGAAATAGAATACTTAATAATATATTAAATATGTTTATAGTTAAGAAAAGAAGGTGACTACTTGCCATCAAAATGGTTTCAGAACATACCGACGCTATTCAGGGTTACCTGTATTTCAGAACATTAAGTCGACAATGTGCCTACAGTCGTCGTCAAACATATGTTAAAAAACAGTTTACAAAATTGTTAACACATCTGAGAAGACGACTGTCACCCAGACTTTTTTGTTTAAGAATCTCTCCACGTGAGCGCGCTATATAAAAAAATTCTTATTAAATAATCCTAAAATCACTCTATGTTTATACTTTACTTGGTGTTGCTACATTACTATATCATTTCGACATAAACTACGTTAGCTTAAGCGATGTTAAAACAAAATATTTCGTAAATTATGGCTCTGTCTGTATCACATGTGAAAACTAAATGGTTTTGACGTCGATTTCTGAAATAGTTCCAGGATACAAACACAGATGGCGGTGTAATACATTTTATAAAGTTCAGCCAGTATTTGGAATCACCTGTACGTGTGTATCGGGTCTATGGTATAAATACTACGGTAAATTTCTGTGTTAAACGTATTGATGTAACTCACTCGAATATTGATTTGCAATTAAGTCTTTTAAAGAACCCACGACTCCAGTTTCAGTAATTTTTTTATACAGGAGACACCTGGAACTATTACAAATATCGCCGTTAAAATCTAAACATCAAAAATTGTGACCTCATCATATAATAATAGAAATAAGATTAAAGCCGACCCCGCACGACTTGCATGTGTCATTGTGTAAATACCATTCCTTTCCACCATTAATACAAATAAATCAGCCATTGATGGTGCTGCAGTACAACAAATATCATAACTCATAAAACAATTTCAAATAATTTTTATATATTTTTTTAGGCCAAAACACCAAAGTTTTGATTGAGCCATTAATGCAAAGATCAAAGATGTGCCTGTAAAACCTTGTCATGGCAAAAAAGTTAAGTTTAAGTAGATGTAAGTTACTAAGTTTTTCAAATTATTATTTATTTTCCATTGGCCTTTGAATTAATAACCCATAGTTTGACACCGCACAAGTCATGGTGGGCGTGGATTATAAAAATGTCGCTAGCTTATTGCTTTACGCGTATTATTATCAGAGTTACAATGTACAAACTTCTTACATTTACGTTACAGCCATTTACACAACATTCACAGGCGGAATCTTGAAAATGGAAGCGAAGGCATACAAAACCTTCTATTTTTGAGACCTGATGTGAGTTTTCCCCCAAAATGGGGCCATGGGACGAAGTTTCAACATAATTAGTATAATAAATAAAAACTTAAATTTATTTTTATGTGAATTATAACAACGTTGGACTTTTATATTTCCTTTTTTTGGCAATGGTATCCGAAAGGCAATCAGATAATACATCTCTTACAAGATATACATTTCCTCAATGCACGTTTTGTAGATATTTTTCAACTCAGGATTTTATTTTTATTTGTCAAGGGTTAAATACACATGGGTACACCACGCTTTTTGACTCATAGGCCACATTCGTTGAACTTCCAAATTTCTATAGGAGTGTGTATTATTACGAGCACGCCAATAAGAGTTCTACTTGGTATTGCCTTGCTTTCATTTCCAAGCTCCCGCCTCCCTTTCTAGCAGCGTCAATATATTCCATAGTATCAATATAGAATGGACAATTATTCCTACATATCTTACAATCGTAACGTACTATGTATCAAAAATCTTAATATACTTATATTTTTTTTCAATTTATACTAACTAATCTTTTAAAAATATGGATCATAAATAACTTGATTTCGACCCTCTAACATGTATTTATAATCTAGAGTTGATTGCGCATTATATGTTGGTGTTATGAAATGGAGGCTACGTCTACTCTATATAATAGATCATAGGTACGTAATAGTGTGTATGTTACGGGAAATGACATAGGGTGCGGATCGAGTTATGAGACTTTAAAGGCCAAACGTATACGATAAGCGCATGTGATTTGCAATACATTGCGGCATTTGTTCGATCGATTGAATCCGTTACTGCTACTTAGCCAGCAATCATCTGAAATCGCATACTATTTGTTGCAACGTCTGTAGAAGCCTTAACTGCCCCAGACAAATGAACTAACGGATCTGCAAAGAAATGGGAGCATCTCTAGATGGCGCTGACAAGCTTGCGACTTTAGGAGAAAATAGGACAGCCAGTTTAATCCTTCAAAACAAATGAATGACTTTTTTTTTCTTCGCTCCTTTATTATTCTTGTCGAACACTAGCAATTGCAGTGAATAAATTTATTAAATTTTTAGTCAAATTTTTTGGACAAGAAATGCATTGAACATTGATTTAACTTGTCAAATCTACAAACGGGAAATAATAGTTCAGTTATCTGACAGCACGTAGCTTCATATTAAAGGAAGAGGTTTATATCTATTGAATTTTGTCCTTCTACGATTGGTACTAACATACGAATGAGAAGCACGATCCTAGAAAAACTGCATGATATTACAAAAGGGAAGTGTAATGTAAAGACAATATTATATAGATGAAATGTGAGATTATAAGTACGTATGTGTAAAGTGTCAAAGAGATCATTAGCTAATACAAAAAGAAAGTAAAATAAAGTACTAACTAGTTGTTATTATAAAATACTGCAGGAAACCAAAAACTATATATTAAAGTTAGATTCAAAAGAATACAACATTGTACAGTCGAGTTCACAAAAATATATACAAACGTTCCAAAAAAATATATTTATACGCCTCTAAGACACCGCCAAGAAGGTCGTGTAAATATATTTTTTTGGAACATTGGCATGTATTTTTGCGAACTCGACCGTACAGATCAATAGAGGCCAAATGCCCTAGCGCTGCGTAAGGGCACGTACTAAAACCATTATAACCTTTATTGACAATTCAAAGGACCATTATTTTTTTTAGACTGAATTGTCGCAAATATTCCTGTTTCCTCTAATGTCGTTCGATTTTATATCTTGTTTAAAGCCAGAGTTCAATTTCAGAGCAATTGTTATTTGCAGTATTTGAGCTTAAAGACAATCTAACATTACAAATCGAATTATGTAGTTTTTTTAAATATTGGAGCTTTCGGCACTGTTGGCAGTTATAATACCCTATTATACTTGAGATCGATATTTCAGGAGCATTCCACGAAATTGTCTACCGTTGTCCCGTACAAACGCGAAGTTTCTGAAGATTTAAAGGTATAAGAGTTTTCTTTTCTATGACAAATGGTCAAAAATATGCACAGAAAAATAATCGCCTGCTTTAAATGCCGAGAAAAAAGTCGCAACACAGGAAATACAATGCGTTTGTACGGGACAGCCCGTGGAATGCTCCTTCAGCGTGCAGCAACACAGTTTCACTGTTCGGAAACTTAGTAATGTGATCATACGAGAGCTAATGTGTTCGACCAGCGGGCTTGAAACTGGAACGATTCTAACTTCGATCACAAGTTGACAACATTATGGACTCTGCAGTCTCCGTCGCATTTGTAAATTCGTACGTAAGTGTGACAGGGAGGCAACACGTCGAACGTGGTTCGTGGTAGGCCCTCAGATCTAATATCGCCTGACTTGGAAATAGTTGGAGCCTTGATGGACAGTCAGTGTCAATGCAAGTGTATAATATTGATTATTCGATTATCTATCCGTGTTTCTCTTGGTACAGTCGCAATCAGATATATTGGAGCTGCCGAGTTGTTCAAAAATATCTGAAAACGCCCTTTAACGCCATGATAATAGAGGCGTGTTCAGATCTTGGCCGTTCCGATACATCGATCAATCGATATACTGGTGTCCACTCTATGCCTATAATGACTAAATTAAGTATTCTAAGCACACAATGATAAATTTTAGTAATACATTTTATTTCTGACTATTTTGTACTCCTTTTAGGCATGTCATATTGAAAGAACAATGAAAACGACTCAGTATTTTTTACGCAAGAAATTATAATAACTACTGTAGTGTATTATTACAATATTGTAACTAAATAAACAATAACTAATTAAACATAACATAAATAAGGGCTCATGGAGAGGATGCGAGCACTCACCTGCGAGTTTCATTACATAGCGGTTTTTGATCGGTCAGAACCAACAGTCCGCAATGTAACTAAAATCGCATGCGAGTTCGCGCATCGTCTAAATGGGGGGTATTACTGCAATGTTCTTCCGCCAGAGTGCATCACTAGCTCCTCTAGTAAGCCATACAGTAACACAATGTGCCTTATACTGTTTTTTGACAAGTTTTCACAGACAATAAAATATGACATTGATGCATCAAGGCGGTTTGTTAACAAGGGCCTACCGGGAAACGCGAAGTCGAAATTTAGTTATCTGCCTCTTTATCGCTTGAATATGCAAGAGTGATAGAGGTTAGATAACGAAATTTCGATTTTCTTGTTTCGCGGTAGACCCCCAGATAGTGACGGATAGTGGTAGTGGCGCCTCCTACGCAGTTTCGCGTAATATTCCCTATTATCCCTACTGTCAATTAATGCATTGCATTCCATCTAAATGTTTGCCGTAGGTTGAGAGCGCCATCTAGAGGTACAGCGCGAAATATTCGCCCTCAATTTGATTTATAAGGTGCAAGGAATGTCCAAGGTTTGTCTTTAATAATGTTTTAATAAAAATGTTTTAGCGTGAAACTTACGCAAGCGCTTTACCTGATAAAATACATAAAAGAACTAAATGTAGTCATTTGTAATAAAACAAATAGCTAGTTAGCTACCGAAGACTAGAGAGTAAAAAACTAAAATATAGACGGCATTTTTTTTAAGTAAAACCGAAAATGGAAGACGTGAAAATTATAATAGTAGAATACGAGTGGCATATTATGTATAGTCGATGTAACGGAGTGAAAATATGTATGTATATTTAATTGGTGTATGGACAGGATATGTGTGTATGAGTTTATTGTTGGCAGTAGTGCGAATGGATTTTAAGTTATTTTCTTTGTTACACGGACAATTCCATGTTCATACTTTTATGTCGTTGCAAAATGGACGAATCAAGTACCCAAACGGCACGGTGATTGTGTGAATGGCTACATGGGGCCTAGCCAAGGTCACAATCGTACATCGACAAACTCCGACCAAAAGGAAAAAAATTAACGGGATGATACATAGTTTCCATACATTATTTCACTTTCGATTGGAGTTTTCTGTCAACGATTGTCACTTGACTAGCCCCCCAGGCACGTCACGTCGAAGTCAAATGTCATAGAATTGTTCATGCATAATGTTACATAATATTTTCTTTATAGATAGATTTATTATTTAATTATTGCTATGTCATTGTATTTAGTATAATAAAAATTTGAGACAATCACATTATTTACAGGTATTATAAAAAAAAGATACGAATTAATACAAAATTAGGGCACAAATACATTTATCTGCTTGCTGTTATATATAAATACAATATAAATAATATTCGATTCAGGCTTCAATAGAACTGATTTAAAAGTTAATCAGATTAATGTAATTATGCCCTTGTATAGTACATTAAATTAATACCACGTAATCTCAAAACAAATACATATAAGTACATAAAAAAATGTTTAAAATTGTAATAATAAGTTTAATAAGTATGGCAGTCTTCGTAGCTGATTGATGATTATTGTATAATTCTTATGGTTTCCAATTGTCATCTAAATGTAAAACATAACCAGAAATTCAGATGATTTTTTTCTTATAATTTATTGGCGCAAAGTTTCCGATTTAGGAAACAAGATGGCAGAACCTACAACGCGCAAACGCATGCGTACATTGTAGGGAGCAGAACCCGCTTTGGCGTGAAGTGTCAATATGAAGTTTAAGTTTCCGATTTAGGTCACAAGATGGCAGACCCTCCAACTATTGTCAGGGTTTAACCCTGTTTTCTCATAGTTTGGTCGTCTAATAGAATTTCTGGTGACATTTCACGAATACTGAGCATTTCGAAACAATAATTGTGACATATTGAGCATTATTATTGCGAGTTTACAATACAATAAAAATAAATGCAATATTAACATTTAAATAACAGCCAACGTCACTAACATGTAGTTTTCATGAGTAACCACCAAACAACTGAATCTCAAAATAAACTTTTGTATAAAATTAATAAATTACCATTCTTAAATTAAAATAATTAATTGTCATTATGGAGTAACATGTGTAACATCGACTGTAATTTAAATCATATTTAATTATTTAATACAATTAGGTAGGTATATTGTAGTATTTAAGGTTGAGTTTTGTCATGAATCAAAATTTCTAGCGGTTTCGACTATTGCAAAATGGTGCTTGCCTGTTAGGTAGGTATAGCAAACAGAGGGCCTATTGAAAATCGAATTAAGTAATTTTGTTATTTGCTTCTTTATCACTCTTGCATATTCGAGCGATAGAGACAAATAGATGAACGAACGAAGTGGTTCGCGGTAGACACTCTGAATTTCAATATGGACTTTATTTAGCCATACATTTTGTGGTGCTAATTACCAAATCGCTGGCCCAATATTACAGGGTTCTATGTCACATTTTCAAGATAGTTGAAATTCGTCTTGATGTCACTATGACTAATGTTCAAATTTCAGTTCGTTAAAAGTGAAACATAGAACCGTGTAATATTGGGCCAGCGAAATGCTAACGTAAAAGTTCTTGAAAGTATACGGCAAAACCATTTCTTTATTACGAAGGCTTGAATTGAGGATTCTTTTCAGTCTTGCCCGTTAAATGGTTATGAGTAAGCTGATTCTGCATCAATTTTTTACATGACAAAGTTTGACAGGTATCGTCTTGGCTCGTCCCATTCGTTTTTCGTCAAGTTCTTAAATTAGTCCTATTCTGCTTTCGTCACTCATTCTACATTTGTCACAAGCGTCGGTGGCTTTCAATGTAGAATGAGTGACGAAAGCAGAATAGGACTAATTTAAGAACTTGACGAAAAACGAATGGGACGACCCAAGACGATACCGTTTGACAGTGCTGCCCTCCTAACAATAAGTGCAACAACTCATATTAAATTATCATTAAATAATATACTTTGTTCTCATACAATGTGTCACACAAGCGACTGAGATTTCAAAATTAGTTAATGCACTTATCGTTAGGAGGGCAGAGTGCCACTAATACTATTTCCACAGGAACACTTCCACATTCTGACACTTCAAACTCTATGCAGTCAGCATGGTCTGCCTCAATCGCGGTGTTGAAACTTGCTCAAAAGTTTTAAGCCCCCTAACACCTAACAAGCAAGCACAGTGTTCTTATAGAATAATAATATAATTCATTGCGTTTCATCTTAGTGTACGGTCTACTTTCCATGAACCAATGTGTAAGGTAACAACAACGGTAATCAACTGATCACCACCATCATCATCATCATCATCACATTGACGTATATATCCAAGGACTGGCCTTACGGGCAGTAAAAGTACTAGTTCAGCGGTGTCACTCACGAATTCCAGCCAATCGTGCAGTCTAACGCAACTAGTTGCGACCAATAGCGCGCGTGATGTGAACTCGTCAATCAATCGCGTTGTAGCGGTGTCACACCGCTGTAGGTAGTCCCTAGATATCGATGTCAATGCATCATCATCATCACCAGTCATCAGTATCATCAGCCTGGGGCACTGGAGGCCTTGGTCACTTTTTCTTAGTATATGACATTTATTTCAGTTTAACAACGAAAATTCTGATGATTAAACTGTAAATAGGGCGCATTGACGCGGCATTACAATATTTGACGTTGTCAACATGGGCGCAGTACAGAGGGCGTACCGCGAACACCGAAGTTCTCAAATTGCTGGCATTTTTCTCTTTTACTCCAGTTAAGGCTTAATGAGAGTGACAGAGAAAGATGCTCGTAGTTTGGGAACATCGGTGTTCGTGGCAGACTTCTACAGTTATTCCAGTTCATTGTTGTTACCTCATAAATTAGCGTGAACAGAACTAGATATGAAGACATACAGACACTCCAAAGATCTCCATCTTTATATGAACACAAGCTGATATGCTTACGGATCAATAGTATAAAATTTGAATAACGGAAATTTTTAGAAGCTATAATTCGGTATCGTCTTGGGTCGTCCCATTCGTTTTTCGTCAAGTTTTTAAATTAGTCCTATTCTGCTTTCGTCACTCATTCTACATTGAAAGCCACCGACGATTGTGACGAATGTAGAATGAGTGACGAAAGCAGAATAGGACTAATTTAAGAACTTGACGAAAAACGAATGGGACGACCCAAGACGATACCTACCACATATAAAATAATATTATATTCGCAGTTCACACTCATGTATACCGGATACCAGTTATGAAAAGAGTGGGATTATTAGTTATGTAGAGATAAGAAGTTGTGAATTAAATTTAAAAAAGAAAAACAACTTTGTCTATCAAAATATTTAAACTTTTACCCCCTTATTCATAAACGTTTACTAAAGTTAGCAAGCCGATAATAATCGTTTGTCCCTTTCCATCATACCAATACGTCGGAGAGGGACAAACAATTATTATCGGCTTGTCAACTTTAGTAAACGTTAATGAATAAGGGGGTTAGACTGTATATCTTTCAATCCAGTATATATGTCTGGCGCTTCGAACATAGCGTACATAATTCGCATAGCATGTATAAAAAAATCTCGCAGCAGCCTTGAGTTAGCAGAGAATTACCGATAGAGAGCGCCAGCAACTATAAATACCATATTTCAAAAAATTTGATTAAATAAATATTATTTTCTTGTCTGTGGTATTTTTTTAATAGGTAATCGCGTTCCAAATTCATACGCATATTTTAACCAATGTAGGATGAGAGGACCTCGAATTGACACAAGTAGGTATATTATTTGCATGTCAAATTTCACAACAGTACAAAGTTAATAAATTCCGTGAAATCAATCAGGGCTATAACCGCGAAAATCGAAGTTCGCAAATTGCGGGGATTTTTCTCTGTCACTCTAATTACGCCTTCGTTGGAGTAAAAGAGAAAGATCCCCGCAATTTGCGAATTACGGTTTTCGCGGTAGCCGCTCAGAAATCAGTAATAGGAATGCATGAATGAATGAATCAAGATAAGATAAATTAAAAGTAATTCTATCACATCCAAGTCATGCATTAGTCATGGATGGTTAAATAATTCACTCATTACAAAATAATAAGTATCAGGTATATTATAAAAGTATGTTCTCATAAAAAAAAGATTGAAAGGCTGCCTTTCTTTGAGGCAGAGATGAGAGGAGACGTGCAGGAATCAACCAATAGCATTGGTTGTATATAATTCGTCATCCACATCTCTTATCAGCGGCGCTGGATTGCCGCAGGAGACCCTGTCAGTGGATAAGGCAGCCGAAAAGGTATGATGTCTATTCTCCAAGATTTTGTGGTTCTCTGGCGCCCCCTAATGGCATCATTCGCAAAGCTGATGACTATGACAAGCCACAGAAGCCTTACACTAGTTGGCAGTATAACTTATCACTAATAACTATTTACAGCTGATATATCAACTAAGCGACCATGGACAAGAGTGTCTAAGACTGTCAACATCTCATTGTATGTTCTTTTTAACAGAATATAGTTAATGCATATCATTTTTATAAGTCTATAAACGCCCTCGCCTAACACTTGTCTGTTAAGGCAGACATTCGAGTTGACACAAGAAACATTTACCCTGTGAGCACACAGAGCTAACTGTGTCGTGTATTATACCGCGTAAAATAAATTCAGCTACCTTTAAAGAAAAAGTAAAAACAAGTTTCATAAGGCGGACATACACATTCATTTAGAATTTGCGCTTATCAAGAAATATTTACAAAATTAAATGCACACGGCAAGTTACGTTAAGTACTCGAATTTGATCACATAATATAGTAAATAAGTCATATATCATCTACAGGGATTACACTACTTACACATAACACCTTTACACTATGTCCCGATATCAAAAACCATGAATATACAAATACGAACATCGAAATGTGTACCGCGAAATTCTCTAGCTACGATTAATATGTTTTAGATTTAGATATTTAGAACACAAGCTCTTACTTTGTATTGTACTTCGCTATTCATAAAATAACTATAATTAATCATTAAAAAAATAAAATAAATCACAAAAAGAGTTCAGTCGAGAGTAGGCCCAGTCTCTTGATATAGCTCTAAAATAAGTATGGCTCTCTTTCGTTGTGGTTAAGACGGTTGCCGGAGTAGGCCGATAGTAAAAGCCAGAAAAATAAATACAGCAAAATA
The DNA here is from genome assembly GCF_963556715.1 of Cydia fagiglandana. Taxonomy (NCBI): domain Eukaryota; kingdom Metazoa; phylum Arthropoda; class Insecta; order Lepidoptera; family Tortricidae; genus Cydia; species Cydia fagiglandana. The sequence continues at coordinate 7,664,567 of NC_085959.1, forward strand.
GTTAAAGTCTCTTAGCATATCAGTATCACCCTAGCACTACGAAAGTTTTAGAAAAATATACATAATGCATTTCGAACGATCGAGATCACTTGCACTCACACCAAAAAACCGTACGGGCCGCTGACGCGGATCTGCGCCCTCATGTTTTGGACACTGTTCATTATTTTCTTCTGATGGCCCACAAGGGTCACCCCGAGCGACGCCAACTGGTGCACGGTCAGGTCCACCACCGCGTCCATGTCCGCTATGCCCGCCGCTCGGAACTTCTCTATGTAACGAGACATTTTGATGCACTCCAGCCATTCTTCTACCGACGAGAACTGGATCATGTCTGGCGTGTCGCCCGCGAGAGGGTCCGCTGAACGATTCTGCGCTATTTTACGTAGCGTGTCCGGACAACGTATGAGCTTGTCCAGCGTCTTCACGATGCTGGAAAACGTAGGCCGATGTGTGCGTTCCTTTTGCCAACAGTCGAGCATCAACTGATAAACTGCTTCAGGGCAATCCATAGGCGCCGGAAGGCGATAACCTTTTTCTATAGATTTTATGACGTCCTGATTGCTCCAGTTCCAATATGGCCGCTCGCCGAAACTCATGACCTCCCAGCAAACGATGCCCATGGACCAGACGTCACTGGCTGATGTGAATTTTCTAAACGCGATGGCCTCTGGAGCAGTCCACCGGACTGGGATCTTACCGCCTCGGGTCGTGTACGCTCCGTCGGCTGTCGACTCGATTTCACGCGACAGACCGAAGTCCGCAATCTTGCAGACCAGTTGGGAATTAACTAGTACATTTCGCGCTGCAAGATCGCGATGTATATAGTTCATTTCGGACAGATATTGCATGCCGGTAGCTATTCCTCTCAGCATACCAACTAGCTGCAGCACGCGGAATTTTCCGTCGTTCGCCCTCAGGAAAGTGTCTAGCGAGCCGTTTTCCATAAATTCAGTAATTATCATAATTGGGTTGCATTTAGTCACGACGCCTTGCAGGAATATAACATTAGGGTGTTCGAACTGCCCCATAATGGATGCCTCGGCGAGGAAGTCTCGCCTAGCTCTCTCAGTCGACCCAGGTTTGAGTGTTTTAATAGCGACGTCTATTTCTTGTCCGCAGCTAGCTGGAAGCTTGAGCTTGCCGCGGCAGACGTCTCCGAATTCTCCGCCTCCGATTATCGCCTCTATTGTGATACAAGAAGCGTCGATTTCGCGTGCGAATTCTCTGACAGCCTGATTAGGGTCTTCATAAGTGTGGGGGTCTATGTAGGTCCTGGATCCGGTGCCGGCGAAGAGGGGAGTGGTGGCATTGCTGCTAGTCTTGGCTGGGCGTTCTGGGCCCGTGTATACCTCTCCGTTTCTGTAGTTGAGTGCATTGCAGTCGTTCGGCTGTTTCTTGTCGCACTCGTCGTCTGCTCGTGAGCGTAGAAATAGAACAGTCGCTATGATGGCTATTACAGAGAGTACGACGACGGCCACCATGACTCCGGCGACTAACCTGACTTGAGCGCCTTCCTCGTCGCCAACGAAGCTGGTCTCGGTCTGCTGCACGGCACCTGTTCTAGTGTACACGACGTTGCTGAACTCCCCCCAGCCTCTCTTCATTTTTGCTCTCACTCTAATTCCGTATTCCGTGTCCCTTTTCAATCCTGTAATAATCACGTGAGGTTCCTTCGTAATTTTAAGTGTCGTATTACCACTTTTCTCAGAATTGTCTTTGGGGAAGCATTTGACTTCATAGCTCTCAATAGTGTCATCCGGGTCAGATGAATCTATGGGTGGTGCATTCCAAGCGATAGACAATTTATCACTCTCAGCGTTTAAGACCCTCAGTTTTGTCACTACACTGACTGAAGCTTCAGTGATAGCAGTTATTTCTGCTTTCTTTGGTGGTTCACCAGTGAGCTCAGTGACTCCATTCTCAGCAAACACTTGAAATTTGTATTCAGTCACTGGTTCTAAATTGCTAATTGTAACCTTTGTGGAATTTAAGTTGGTGGCTGCAGGCCGGTACTCAACATTGGGGCCACAGTTTGTGCAGTACACCCGGTAAGTGACATCATTCCTTCCTCCATTTTTGTGTGGGGGCTTCCAAGTGAGAGATATGGAAAACTGATCAGCAATTAGAACAGTTAAATTATCAGGTGCTGAAGGTGGCTGTGTGCAAGGTACATTCTTGGGGTCCTTTTTGGCTCTGTAAAAGCCAGGTACACATTTACATTCCACTGATGCATAAGCTAATGTTTCAGAGTAGTCCGGGCATGGTGCACAGGGATCATCTCCGGTGTAAGACTTAAATTTCCCTGGCTGGCACTCGTTACATTCCTGGTTGTGGTGGTCAGGTTCATAGCCAGCCCGGCACTTGCAGGAGCCGCTGGGCAGGGTCCACTTGCCATCACCTTTGCATAAATATACAGGAGCAGCCTCACCTGGAGCAGTCTCTGCATTCTCCACACAGGTGCCGTTGGCCTGTTCTATTACTGTGACTTCCCTCCCAGTAGGAGTGGCCGGGAACCTTGCAAAGTTTATAGTGGTCTCCGGGCATGTTATATAATACACTTTGACGGCAAGTAGTGATATACAGGCGCCTTTGTCTCTGAAGGCAAAATAGACACCTCTTTTGGTGACTGCAATGCTTTTTACTTCAGTATTTATATCAACCTCGGAATTAGTGTTGAAGCGCCCTTCGCCAGCGGCAATAGGGCCGACTAACTTGTAGCTCTCGGGCTCCCACGGAGGTTGCTCGCGCGTCGCGACGTCGAACTCATAGTACAGCAAACTGAAGGTCTCCTTGCAGCTTAGAGCGTTGCCCGGAAACAGCGAGCAATCGCGAATAGTGAACTTTATTTCGATGTAAATGCGATTCGCATTCCGTCGCTCTATGAAGGGCGTCCACAGCCAGTTGTTAACGTTGTGGTGCGCCACATCGCACACCACGTACGAACGCCAGTTTATCTGCTTCTCGAAGTTCGTGTACGATTCCTCGAGCCACCCCGGTGTGCTCGCCTGCGGCCCGTAAGGGAACCTCGTCCACGACAATGTAGCTTCTGTGGTCGTGTCCAAAAGCATCACCTGTTCCCCGCGCGCTCCCCACGCCGCCACAAGGATCACCCACAAACTAATCATCGTGTCATAATAACACGATCCGACGACCGTCCACAACAATGTACAAAAAACAGTTCACTACATAACGAGAGTGTCCCGACACTTCACTAAAAAGGCCCCGTCATTTCGCCTTCGCTATGGAGCAAGGGTCGCGATAAAACGATACGCCGCGGCCCGAAGTGCGCGCTACAGTTTCCGCGGAGCGCTACCATTTACGAATGATCACGAATAATGTTGTTTTAAGTGAGGATTCCACATTTTTAATTTATATTGATCCCAAGTTGCACTCTCTTGACATGGATAGACGCGCAGCAGTTTTCCGTGTTGCCTGCCCGCTGACCACGGGGCCAGTGTTGCCATCTCTACGACACACCGATGCACAGATAATACTAATTTCGCTAAACCGGCGCAGTTCGGAGCGCATTCTACGCATGTGCTACGTTATGCTTAAGTTGGCTCAATTGTGTTTTGGTGTTTTTCATACAATTTAGATCAATGAAATGTAAATATGGCTATTTGTCATACATTGCGCGCTCCAACATCGAACATTCCTTTGTTCTCATGTTGATATTTTGAGAACTCCTTTCACTTTAGCTATGGTTGCTGACCTCAGGCAGCGTTAGCTAGCATACAAAGCATCCAAAATATCTCATTAAATAAGCATTCTTATGAGCGGTTATTTCTCAAAAAAGTATTCACTCACGACATAAACACTACGGGTTTAGGTACTAATACTTATTTTGAGATTCGTCATTCCGCTTAGATATGTTGGTTTGTTTTTATAGAGGAAACAATGCAAAGTGAATCATTTTAATGACTGATTCGCTGTGTTCTTACTTTGACAATTCCATGAAATCATTAAATAATACGGACAAGGATCTTACACAGTCATCATCAGACAGACTGAACTTATTCCAACTAGTGTAATATAAATGTGACATGGATTTCCCTACAAAAAACTTATTTTACCTCATAATATTGTTTAATTGCAAATATTTCTTAGGTTGTTTTGGGTTTACTTATGCAACTGCTTTAAAGTTAATTCTTTAAAGTTAGTAAGTGAGGTACCTATTGAAAGTAGGCTCTGACAATTGGTGTATTAAAAGGGCACAAATATTGGATAAAATTTTATTACTGTAACATAATATACCAAATTAATAGGAACCATTAGACATAATTGACTATATTCAGAATGCAGTGATTCAATCATTAACAGCCTCAGTATAGAAACCAGACTGAATGATAAAATGACGTAGATACTCCAGTCAATAAGGTATTTTTTCTATATGTATAAACAAACTACAATTTTTTAACTTACAAGATTACCCTAAGCCTGTATAATGATCATTGCATTCACAGATATGAATTCAATGAGTTTTATATTACATATTCTGCATAAAGTAGGAAGGTATACATAGATTCTATAAGGATACATGTCATTGAGTAGGTACAGCATGTAGAAACCAATAATAGAAATCACATAATTATAACATAAATATGTAGAAAATGTCATTCCATGCCAATAAGTAATAAAAACAAGAAATGTATGACACTATGTTGTTTGTTGAGTTTGTTCTGAGTTTATAAACTCTCACAATAATTAAAATGGTTACAAGAATAATATAACTCCCAATATTTGTATAACAACAAACAATCAAACAGAAAACATACAAACAATCAATTGTTAACACAAGTATTGTCAAAGTCAATACACACAGCCAACAGGAAAATTGATGAATTACCTACAAGGTAAAAATGTTTGCATGTTGGCTAGTAATAGTATAATGTTTTTTCATACATTGTTGTTGTACATGATTAACTACTTCACATACATTATGAACCTATGTAATAAATAATATAAGTTCATAAAATTTGAATCGACTACTAAATATCTTGATATCGTAATTAGGAGCGATTTTCGTAACTATAATCAAAACATAACTTAAAATTATATTGGTGCCCACAACAATAAAATTTGTAAAATACAGATCCTTTAAATTTACTTGAAAAACTGAGTCCTGGACTTGGTTTATGTCATTCAGCTGGTGTTCCATGGATCCCATGCTGTTTTTATATGTGTATATATATATACATATAACATTATTCTTTGCTCCCCTGTAGATAAACATAGAGATATGGAATACTTTTAGATATACCTTCTAGACTGTCTGGAGGCATTTCTCAAATTTAAATATCTACATGTTGTTTGTGTTACATATTGAAACCAGAATCCATCAGAAGAACCAAATGATAATTGAAAGTATTATGGATTTCAAACATACAACAATAAAGTGACACGATCTAAGAATTCTAAACTGAATTAAGTAAGAGGATTGGCATTATGGAATGATAAAAACACAAAAAAAAATTTAGTTAGTGCATTATTATAAGGAAAACACCATAAAAAAGAAATAGAATTCCCAAATGAAGGGAGGTACAAAGAAAGTTAATGTTTCATACATCAGTGTCAAATGTTGAGTTAAAACCTTAAATAATTAGAGGCCAATGATGTCACTTTATAATCTCAACCCACTTAAATCTAGTTGTGGATCAGAGCACTAACTCATCCTTTTGAATGGCTAAGTTTAGTGCATTCAGATCCTTGAACACATGCTTCCCGGCTGGTGGTGTCTCAGCTGACTCCGCAGCGAGCAGCACTGCATGCCAGCCCGCTGCCCGCGCCCCTTCGTAATCCTTCTTCAAGTCGTCCCCGATGTGGAGACACTGTCCCGGCGACAAAGATTTGCCTAGTTGCATAGCATGACTAAAAATTTTCTTGTCAGGCTTACTGAAGCCAACATCGTAAGATGTTACAATAAAATCAAAATGGTTACCGAAATTTATGTTCTGTAGCACTTCACGCAGTCTAGGATCGTAGTTGGAGATGACACCGACCGAAATACCCTTGTCGCGGAGTAAGTTCATCAGTTTTTCACCGCCGTCAGCACGTTTCCAGCATTTTGTAGTTTTAAAATCTTCTATGAGCCTATCCGCGATGCAATTGACGTCTGCCGATGAAGGCAGGAGTCCCGTAAAGGACGCCTTTACAAGTTTTCTCCACCACTTCTCCCAAGCTATGGTATTTTTGCCGAAATTAGGGTGATCTTTAGACATTGATTTGAAGCCGCTTAGCATCTGCTTTTTAACTTGTTGCGCGTCCACAGTAAAGCCAAAATCATGCGCCACGGCTGCATAATGCTGCCAAGGGGGTAACCTGAACTTTAATATTGTATTTGTAGCATCTAATGTGACCAATTTTATACCCCGGAGGCTCATCTTCAAGTTTTAGCCGTTAGTGTTATCGCTTATTGCTATAGTAGTTTTTAATCTCTTCATCATCAGCAAATACTTCTCTGTCTTCTAATTTGGAAGCGACGTTTTTGTACAAAAGAAATGAGGAATACTTAAAAAACAGCACTGCACAAAAATAAATACAAATCAGATATTTTTTCATTTTAATTTATAAAATGTTTATGCAAAAATAGACTAAGGTTCGATTATTTTTCTGCCACAACTCTCTCCAATAATTAAAAATTAAATGTAACTCATTGAGATATCGCATAAAAAGAACTAAAAATCTTTATGACGCTTTTCTTTCATTTGTGCAGACTATTATTTATTAAAATACAAAAATATTATTATATTCACCTATTGGATTGGCTTAATTAAAAAACTAGCTTCCAGGCCAACTAGTAAAAAAAAAAATTAGAGGAAAACGTCTCGAAACGCTCGAAACTGTCACTACTGTCAGTACCATTATCACACAAGCTGTAATTTTTATCTTGTTCTAAACTAAATTAACTCGAATCTCTCTATCAGTGTTGGGTTTCAGCTAAATAATAAGCCAAAGAGGTCAGCTCAGCGACTTAAAGCCATGCCATACATCAGTTCAGGTATTGTAGAGTTCGTTTAAGTTATTATACGCTTTTTACATTGGGTTCACTAAAAATTAGGCCACGTCAGTGATAATATTATGGTAAACTCGGTTTCTAAACTATTTTTGATTCATCAATATGTTCATCAATCTTTAGACTTGCCCACTCGATGGTAAAGTCTGTAAACTTACATAACTGTAAACTGTCATAATATGTTATTAAAAATAAATATGTTAGATTAAACTGTTATGTAGTTATTAGAAATGCATGGGATGCCAACTAACTAGTCGACAATGTGCGTGGGAGCATTAGGTACAGGGTACAGGACAGGATAAATAAAAATTAATTATCAATTGTATATTTTAAAATCTTCAATTAGAATTATAGCAACAATTTGCTAGAGATTCAGCTGATATTCGGTTACTATCAGTTAACAGTACAGTTACATTTCACACATAATAATAACTATCCGGTATCCTGCCTATCCGGCCCTTATCTTAATATCCAGCTGGATACCGGATAGTGACCTACTATCTGGCCGAATACTGGATGATAAGCTTGATTTATTTTGTAAACAAATGGGTTTAAGAAACAGTCACATAATCGTACTAGTTTATTATTTCAAACCAATTTAAACATTTCACTCACTTGTTCGCGCACTTATTTCGAACCTAGAAATGAGACTACTCGAGCATTCACTATGAAACAGATCAAAACCTGCACAATAAAGAATGCGCACCAGAAAAACGAAATGTAAGTATAGTTCCGCGGGCTGATAATCGGTGGCCAGATACCGAATATTCAAACAACTATCCGTTGCATCTCTAATCTTTGTAAGATGTAGTCACAGAGCATCAGAGTATCATTTAGCAATCCATATTCCAACATGTGTAAAATACAAATGTAGTACATAATTGTATTCCATCGGATTTTCTCGGAAATGTTCGTATTTGTCATGCTAGTTCAGTCAATGTCAGTACTTTTTATACCAAGACTGAAAATGCCGCTCTGGGAAGCAGCATATTTGCGGCATTTGGTGTCGAAACTTTGGGGCCGTGGGCTAAGTGCGCTTCGACTGTACAAAGACTTGTCGGCGTGCTTAATAGAGGCTTCTGGTGACTAGAGGGCTGGCCACTATTTCGCCCAGCGTATTAGCATCGCTATACAGCCTTCAGGGCACCTTGCCCGTTGACGGCGAACTGGGGCAAATTTTTTATCTATAGTCTTGTAAGTTTTATTATGTTTGTTTATTTCTTTCTTTGTTTTTACCAAGGAAAATAATTGTGCATACATCTGTAAATGTAAAGTTGTTGTTTCAGACGGCCAGGTTGGCAAGAGGCCCTTCAGCTTCTATGGCATCTTTTGGGCCATCATCAACTTCTTTTATTTGTTGTAAGTATTTTTTTCTGTAATGAAATTGTTTATTCATTATCAGGCCATGCCACGACAATGTCACAATCTTTTTTAAACTGCTGAAGAAGCTTAGAAAGCGATATTTGGTTTGGTAATATTTCATGTCATAGCTCAGCGGTTCTCAAACTTTTTTGGTGACGGAACACTTTTGAAAAGCGAAATTTTTGCTGGACGGAAACAGGCACTAGACGGTAAACTGACTCAATGACCTATGACCTTAGGTACATATAATCCACCTTGTGCATTGACCCCCACGGACCTGTGTCGTTAATTGTAAGTACCATCTTAATTTCGTCCATCGTTCCGACTGAACATCTAGCGACCTTCACCAAGGAGGAGTTTTGGCCGAAGGGTGTCAAGTTCCGGCGGATCCGCCGGCTGTCTGACACTGCGGGGTTGCGGACTGCATCGCAGCCATAATTGTGTGTTTTTGTTTTAAGATATATTTTGTAATAATATGTATGCTAGATTTAAGGTTGCCTATGGGCCAATAGTTGCCTGAAAATAAATATTTTCATTCATTTATTAATTTCCAGTTACATGACTCTGATCAACGCCGATTACAACAAGCACAGGGAGAAGTACACGCGCGAGTACAGGAGCCCGGGCAGCGGGTATGTATTGCTATACCTTCGGCTGCCATCTCAAATTCCGGCTACACACGTTAACTATAGATCGTAGCGATTAATCTGTGCAGTCCGATTTGCGCAGTTTTATCTACCGTGTGTATGACAATTCGTTACGATAATCGACAACGATTTGTCATACACACGGTAGATAAAACTGCGCAAATCGGACTGCACAGTTTAATCGCTACGATTTATAGTTACGTGTGTAGCCGGCATAATTCGCCGAACCTGGACAAATACTTAAATAAGTTTTTGGCAAAAATGTCATTTTTGGTACAAGCTTTTATCGCCGACTGTACTTTTTTTTCCACAGGCAACAATTTGCAAGATTTGATTACACACAGACAACGGTCAGAACTAAATAAAAGCTTGTAAAAAACCCGGATATTTGGCGTAAACTGGGTTTAGCGTAATATTCCCTATTTGTATTATTTTTCGCCTTTTTAGAGTTTCTTAGTCAACTTTTGTAGTCTGTCTGTCTGTCCGTCTGTCTGCGGCTTTGTTCCGTGGCCGTTAGTGCTAGAAAGTTGAAGTTTGGCACGAATATGTAAATCATTTACCTACCTACGCCGACAAAGTCGTAAAATATAAACTACAAAAATTACTTTAGGGTGGGCCACTTTTCGGGAGATACACTTTAAAGTGGGGATGAATTTTTTCGGCTCAACCCTATAGTGTGGCGTGTCGTGGAATAGGTCTCTCAAAACGAATATGGGTCTTCGAGAACCATTTTTTAAACAATATTTTCGGAAATCTCTCTGAGATAAAAAAATGTGCCTAACTTTAGAACTGTGGGGCCAAATAAAAAATGGAAATATTGTGAAAGTCCTAAAGCTCAGTAAACTACGGAACCCTACACTGAGCATGGCCCGACAGGCTCTTGGCCGGCTTTCTACCATGAGACACTTCTTTTCACACAACAAACTTAACTACCCCAATTTACGCACAGGCCTCCACGCCCGCCGTCCCGTCGTTTCGGGGGCTTCAACTCCGGCTCGGGGCCCGCGCCGCCACCAGCCGGGGGCTGCGGCTGCGGCTAGCGGAGCCCTAACACCAACCGATACATGCTTAACGACTTGACGCCTAATTGTAACTGTAACCTTAGTGATATGGACTGTTCTGAAGTCGATGTACCATGCTTTAGAAATGAAACACATATTGAGTTTATATCTAGACCTAACGTTTCTAGCTATCAATACATAATAGATCAACCTCCTAAATCTCATAACATACAAGAACTAATTTTTGACGATATATGTAATAGTTCACTTTCGGAGTTGAGGAGGAGATTAACCGGTATTATTACCGATGGGTCTCTTGAATGCTATTGTTATCGTTCGCGACCGTTACGACGACAACAAAGTTTTGACTCTCGACATTTGTAATTATTAATTGTGACATTATCTATGAAAAGGGACCTTATTGTTAATTGCTTACGCCATTATTAACGATGCTCCGTCATAAATACAATCCATCGACAATAAGGTCCCTTTTCATAGATAATGCCTCAATTACCCATCTAAGGCCCAAGATACACTTGTAAGCTTTACTTACGTGAGTATGGACACGGCCAGGGGTGCAAACTCCTGCCTTCGGGCAAACTCGGCTCCGTTCGGCTCAGCATTGCTCCGAGCAATTATTAGGGTTGACACAACTTGTTGTCCCTTTGCGTGCACGACCACATATACCCTGAATAGCCGAAAGGGCAGCATGATGACCCTGAACCACTGTCAAACTTCGGTTTTGTAGGAAGTTTCTTTTCTGTACGGTAGTACTATTATTTTTTCTGTGACACCGCTATACTTCAGAGTGAGAGATGAATATTGTTATCTCATCTAACAAATAGCTTTGTCTCTACTTACGTAAGTAAAACTTACAAGTGCATTTCAAGCTTAAATATCGGTACCATCCAGGGATGGGCAAATTTTATTCGAATGACGAATAACGAATGAAAATAACAAAATGTATCGCGACTGACGAATAAAAATGTCGGATGATTATTCTTATTCGAATAAATTATTCGTCGAATAATTCACCCGCGAATGTCCCGCGCAGCTCCAATTAAGTTCAAGTAATGACGTATCTGAACTTAAATGGAGCTGGGTTCACATGTTGCCAGGCAGAGTTATGGCAGGTGGGCCAAAATGTTAACCAAAACAATGAAAACCGCAAAGTTTTGGACATACTGGTGTAAAACTTACCTACTGTCATGGTTTTCGTTATATTGAATTTAAGTATAGAAATTTAGAATTATGTAAGTGTAAATACGTTTTAATGTTCTGATATATGTATAAATTTCCGATTACCTATATAAACAATTGTAACTAAATTCGCACTTATTTATTTAAAGAAATCAAAATAAGCTTACATATACTAAAATTATTTGACAATCTTATTTAAAATAAACTAATATTTCCATACTTACATTCCGAACCCAGTAGGGTTAGGTATAAAAAATGTACCTACATATGCTGCTAAGTATCGCCATATTGTCAATACTTTGAAAAAGTTGAAAGGCAGTATAGACGTAGTGCATAATTATTTTCCATCGTATTTTCACGGAAACTTTCGAACGTGTCTTGCTATTCCAGTCAGTCTCGGCACAAAAAGTACTGTAATGGCTCCTCTACACGATGGACCAACGCCGGCCAATCCAAGGGAAGCATTTATGCGTTAGAGCGAGCAAGTGATATTGCTATCGAATTCTACCGCATTGCTGCGTTGGCCTATCATGTAGAGGAGCCATAATAATTGACCGAAGTAGCGTGACAAATACGAACGTGTCCGAGGAAATACGACGGAAAACAATGATGCACCACATCTTTTTTAACATTTTTCTTTGCTTGACAGAACAAGATACGTGTTTGTTTCAAAGTAGTGCCGTTATGTTCAATTCAATTCAATTCAATATCTTTAATGTCAAAAAACACATGTCATATATACAATAGGTACACAATACAATTAAAAATACATAATCCACACAAATTAAAAAGGAATATATACAAATGACAGAGTACATAATTTATACAATGTCAAAAATAGTGGTAAGTGTATACAAATGTCAATAAACCTAACAAAAAATTAAAAAATACAAATGACAAAAAATATTACTATACTCATTTTACATTAAATTTACAATAAAATTCTTTTACCGTGAAAAAAGCCTGGTCAGTCAAAAACTCTTTTAACTTTTTAACAAATAGCTCATAAGAAGCCGCCTCTTTTATTTCACGGCTCAGGCTGTTATAAATTTTAATACCAACTACCCCCAGCGAGTTGGATGATTTTACGAGCCTGACAAGGACAGATTTAATGTCGCGATCAGTTTGCCTTTGATCAGGTCGACGCATAACAAAATCACTCTTGTGCTTAAACATATATTTTGCTACCTCAAAAATGTATAAGCAGGGCACTGTTAGAATTTTTAATTCCCGGAAATACTCTTTTGTTGGAGTGAATGGCGGCACCCCAGCCAACATTCTAACAGCCCTCTTCTGCAGTATGAAAACTCTATCCCTGTCGGCTGCCAGCCCCCAAAGGTCAATACCGTACACAAGGACTGAGTTCACATACGCGTAATATGCCATACGGAGGTTCTCACGTGAAAGTGCAGGAGCAAGCCGAGACAGCGCAAACGACGCTTTGGCAAGTCTACCAGTAAGTGAATCGATATGTTTATCCCATTTTAAGCCGCAATCAAATTCAAACCCTAGAAACCGCACGTTCTGCATCTGTGGAAGCGTAATATTATTTATTGTTATGTCAAGGGGCGTGGGATACGGTCCTCTTAGCCAGAAATGCATTATTGATGTCTTATTAAGGTTAATCAAAAAACCATTTACTTGGAACCAACATGTCAATTTTAATAATGTATTCAAAACGTTCCCCCTTAGCTCCTCAAAAGAATCACCGGTAACAATGGCACATCCATCATCAGCAAACATTATAAAATTACCATCCTGAAACAAACTAATGAGGTCATTAACCATCACCAAGAAAAGGAAATTACCAACCGCTGAACCCTGAGGGACAGAACAGTCATGTAGTGTCCTCATCTCAGACTTAGTAGCCCCCCCATCAACCGACACTACCTGTTCCCTATCCTTCAAAAAAGATTTAATAAAATTTAACAGACTACCTTGTACACCATATCCTTGCAACTTATGTATTAATAATTTGTGATCAACCAAATCAAACGCACGGGACAAGTCACAAAAAACTGCTGCAACCATTTTCTTTTGGTCAATATACTGGAGGACACGCTGATTTACCGCACGAGCAGCATCTACCGTAGACCTGCCGTGGCGGTACGCATACTGGTGATCATGAAGTAACTTGTTTCCTTCAAAGTATTCCATTAACCTATTACAAAGGCCTAGCTCAGCTACTTTCGATAGTGCCGGTACTAATGATATTGGACGGAAGTTTTTTATTTCTTCTTTCAATCCCTTGCCCTTATAAACGGGACTAACCTTAACTATCTTTAACGAGCTAGGATATACACCAATGATGGCACACTGATTTAGCAGGGCACAAAAAATGTCTATGACATTATTAGGGAGTCTCTTTATAAGGTCCGCAGAAATATCATAAAAATCTGTCGAATGTTTCGATTTTATTGCTTTGAATAGTTTCTTAACTTCTGAAATTGTAAATAGGAAAGTATCAATTTTAGACACTACCAATTTTGTAGCCTCATTTAAAAATTGGAGTGCTTTCTCTAAATCTATTTGCCTACATTCTGATTTATTTAAGTCGATGTAATAATCATTAATTTTATCAGCCAGTTGTTTGTGACCACAACAAGATCCAGTATTTGCTACTAATAGAACTTCCATTGGATCAGGCTTACTTTGTTTTTTACACGTTTCAATGTTTATAATGCGCCATAACATTTTATTTTATTATGTAGGTATTATAGGCTCTCACTATATTTGCTTTCAACTATTTCCTCCTTTAAATATTATACCATTATAGATCTTATATTTAAATCTTAAGTGTATGCTGATAAAATAAAAATAATCCAAATTAAATTAAGTTGTTTTTTTCTGTTAATCGTACCTACTTATTTAAAGCCAATACGGGTATTTAAGTGTGACATAACTACGGGTAAGGTACCCTTTTGTGGAAAACTTTGTTTTTACTAGGTTTTATATTTAACGCTTCTACTATATTATATTACTAACTCTATGCATGTAAAACAGTAAAGTGAATGTTTGGATTAGACCTTTTTACTGTAGAGGTTTAGATTACTTAAATGATTTCATCGAATAATACAACAAAACAATATGCTTCAATACTTTTATTTGAACTACAACACTATACACTCATCAAGTCATAAATTAAGTACTCTTATAAAAATATCTTATTACAATAATATAGGTAACTTAGGGGCTGTCCATAAATTACGTCAGCGATTTTTGACGATTTTTACCCTCCCTCCCCTAACATCCAAAAATCATGCTCCGAATGACCCCGTTTCCTCCTACGTCATGCTACCATCATCCGACGTCCAGACCCCCCCCCCTAATTTGAAATGACGTAATTTATGAATACCCCCTTATCGGTAACCTGGATAAATTTCTAGTTATTAAAAACAATTAGTCGGTTCACACATGGACACTTTGATCAACCACGGAGTGAATTGCAAAAAAAAAATTACATAGGTCTAAAGTTAATTGATTCCATTGTGTTACGACAGTTAAGCCAAGCCAAGCCACTTAAATAAAGTTAGATGCACGAAAGTGTGTTAGCGTATGCTTATAGACTTGGGTAGGTATATTATATTTGTACGAATTAAGTACAATAAATATGAGAAGTTTAATAGCTCCTCTACACGATGGGCCAACGCCGGGCACTCCAAGGGACGCACTTATGCGTTAGAGGGAGCAAGTGATATTTCTCTCTCATTCTACCGCATGGCTGTGTCCCTTGGAGTGGCCGGCGCTGGCCCATCGTGTAGAGGAGCCATTAAACTTCTCATACATCTATGTTCCGAGAGGATAACAATAGGTCAAACCAATTTGTCAGTCAGTAAGAACCAGGAAAACTATACTCATCCTTTTCTTTTGGGTGCTAGTATTAGTGTAAGACAAAGATAGTACCTATGATTTTCTCTGTCTATGGTTGAAATGAGACAGTCCTTTGACAAACTATAATAACTAATATCAATAGGAGGGTTCCAGCAGTGTCGCTTACAAACGAATATTTTCACTCATTTAGGGCCACTTGCACCATTCAACTAACCCGGGGTTAACCGGTTAAACCATGGTTAAACCTGAACTTACCATGGTTACCAGTATAATTTGACACTGGGCTATCGGTTTAACCAGTTAACCCCGGGCTAGTGGGATGGTGCAAGTAGCGCTAAGACTAAATAATCAGGTTTACATTTTTCTTAACTAGATATATATTTTATAGACGACATAATTTTGTCCGACTCAATCGAATAAGTTTTATTCGTGTCTATCCTGTTAATTTCAACTTAACTTAGGCCACTCATAATGACTCCTCTACACGATGGGCCAGCGCCGGCCACTCCAAGGGACGCAGCCATGCGGTAGAATGAGATAGCAATATCACTTGCTCCCTCTAACGCATAAATACGTCTCTTGGAGTGGCCGGCGCTGGCCCATTGTGTAGAGGAGCCATAAAGTTAACAACAAAAAAAAATGGAAAGATGGGATCTCAAAAAGTTCAGTAGACGTCGTTGAGCCGGGTGAACCGGATGGGCAACACGGCGACCGGCTCCGTTTCGTTCGCTTTGCCGATGTACATGCTCCACGTGCGCTTTTCAAGGTCGAAAATACCTATAACAAATACCAAAAATAAATAGTTATTTGTGAAAGTAACCACTATCAAACAAGCGTTGAGACTGTAATGGCTCATCTACTCGATGGGCCAGCACCGGCCACTCGCCACTCCAAGGGACGCATCAGCCATGCGGTAGAATGAAATAGCAATATCACTTGCTCCCTCTAACGCATAAATGCGTCCCTTGGAGTGGCCGGCGCTGGCCCATCGTGTAGAGGAGCCATAAAATGATGGTAGTGCTGCTGTCGTTGGAAATGGACTGTCACCTTTAAGCTCACGTATTTTTAGGGTTCCGTACCCAAAGGGTAAAACGGGACCCAATTACTAAGACTTCGCTGTCCGTCCGTCTGTCACCAGGCTGTATCTCACGAACCGTGATAGCTAGACAGTTGAAATTTTCACAGATGATGTATTTCTGTTGCCGCTATAACAACAAATACTAAAAACAGAATAAAATAAAGATTTAAATGGGGCTCCCATACAACAAACGTGATTTTTGACCAAAGTTAAGCAACGTCGGGAGTGGTCAGTACTTGAATGGGTGACCGTTTTATTTTTGTTTTTTTTTGCATTATGGTACGGAACCCTTCGTGCGCGAGTCCGACTCGCACTTGCCCGGTTTTTTTATTTTACTACACATACCAGTGGCTATAGTCTTGACGACGGCGTCGGGTCTGTTCTGCCACACGGAGTACGTCTGCCCCTCGGCGTCGGACAGGATGTCCGCTACATCTCTCCTCGTCTGCGGCGGGGCGTGTTTCTGTATGGCGCAGAGACGAGCCATGCTGCTGTCTATTATCATGCCTACCACTTCGGTCACGTTGAGGTTTTGGTAGCTGGAATGAGGGGAAAATGTTCGAGTTGGGCTCCTCTACACGATGGGCCAACGCCGGCCACTCCAAGGGACGCATTTATGCGTTAGAGGGAGCAAGTGCTATTGCTATCTCATTCTACCGCATGGCTGCGTCCCTTGGAGTGGCCGGCGTTGGCCCATCGTGTAGAGGTGACATAAGTGGTTGGGACGATTGTCCACACCTAGACGCTAGACGTACCTAATGTACACTAGATACAACATAAAAACAGTTAAAGAGACCCCACACTATAGTTCGTTTTTTTTTAGCATTAGAAAGAACTTCGCAGAAGTAAGCTTGTGGTTCCAAATCCGGCACTCTTAGCGGTAATAATTTGAAGTAAATTATATGTATTGACCATGCTACATTAGATAATTCAATAATTATTAACAATTAAAGAGCCTGATAAAAACTGTATGATTGCTTCTGTGGAGTTCTTTCTAATGCTAAAAAAAACGAACTATAGCGTCTTTTGAGAGTCAGCGTCTAGTCAGTGCTATGGAAAATGGCGTCACTGCGCAGTTGCGCTAACGTTGCGCCGAGCATCAGCCACAGAGTTGTATAGACGCCGGCGCTCGGGAGACCCTAGGTGGGGTGTGGGGTGGCTCTTAAAGGCCCTTCCAAAGGAACTACGCTTCTCCTGGTAGGTAAGGGAAAGGTTAGCCATGGTCCGTGGATGAAAATACCACGTGCACATACTAAAGGGGGTCGCGTCATGAAAAAGAAGAAACACTGGACTATATGTGACGTTATCTATGAAAAGGGACCTTATTGTCGATGGCGCTTACGCCATTTGTAGCGATGCTCCGATATAAATACAATACTTTCCTTATGCGCACTGCCAAGGAATGGAATTCCTTGCCGGCGTCTATATTTCCGTGTTCTTATAACCCGGCAACCTTCAAATCAAGAGTGAACAGGCACCTTCTGGGCGAGCTCGCTCCATCGTAGGCCACGTCTACGCCTCGGCTAGTCTGTGGCCATGAGTAAGCCCATTCATAATAAAAAAAAAAAACAAAAAAAAAACAATGCCGTGCCACGCTGTCCAACGTACATGCCATCGACAATAAGGTCCCTTTTTTTATAGATAATGCCCCATATAGCATATAGTCATCAACGTCGTGACTCCTCTCCTTTAGGAATGCTCTAAGAATTGTCAACCAATCGTTTCTCACTAGTGAGACAAACTGTCCACAAGATACTCCAAGTAGCGTTATGTACTTATGGAAAAAGTATGCTGAGGCCCTTGGGCACATAAGAATTTGGGGCCCTTTTGGAAAGTAAAAAACGAATAAAACTAACATTTTTCTATTACGATCTATTTATGTTATGGGTAATCAAATATAGTGTTCTTTCTGTTCTTCGGGGCCCCCTGAATATGGGGGCCCTGGGCACGTGCCCCGTGTGCCCTTAAGCCGACCACTGACTATCAGGCCGCCGGACGATATTGGCCTGTCAGTTAGAACAAAAATTTGACAGCTCCGAACAACTGACAGGCCGATATCGTCCGGCGGACTGGTAATCAGTGGGCCCCATTATGGTAAAGACGGTACTGCACGATATACATAAGAGACTATAGTTTTCGATTATCGAATTGCCCCTGGTACTATAGGTACTCACATGTTAGTGTGTGCAAGGGAGTCCCGCTCGTATTTCCGCACGCTGACGGACGAGAATCGCGCGTTCAAGTCTGGAGCTACCTCGGCGTTGTACAGGCGTCGGGCGCCCCAAGGCTCCGACCAGATCATGTTGATGTTGAAACCTGAACCAATATTAGTAAATAACAGGTACCTTAACAATGAAAACTTGGTACCTACTTATTTAAACTTTCATACGAAGAGACCCGATTTTGTTGTTATTGAGTACCTAGCAATGTACAAATTGCAGAAATGTTCTCTGAAATTTCAGAGAAATTACATGAAAGGAACTTAGAAAGTTCTCTGTGAGAATGTTCCCATGAGAACTTTAACGTTTTGTGTAATATATAATATTACACGCCACATAACAGTAAAGCGGGCAGGCGAAATATTAAAATGACATTGTGTCTACGTCGGTCTTGACACGATTAGATTGTTTATTAAATTTAAGTTCCAGAGAATATTCTTCATAGAAGTTTCGCAACTTAAGAAACTTCTCCTTGGTGCATTGCTATGAGTACCTATAATTTATTTTTAACATCACCTGCATTCACCAACTAGGGGAGCCGAATAGGAAAAAGTCGGACAAAGCTACCCCTGCAGCGATTTTGATAGCACATACTTTGCAAGTGTTATTAAACTTCTATGAAATTATGACGTTTACAGATTTTACAATATGTGTCAGAGCTTATTCGCTTCATAGTTAGCTTGGTCTGAGTCTAGGCGAGAATCGCTAAAATGGCAGAGTTAAACATGAGAGAATCCATGTATAGTCGCCATCAGATGTATCGGAGCAGCCAAGGCGCTCACAAATATCTGGACACACCTCTGTTGTCAAGGTGTTAGAGTGTGGCGACTGTAGTGACGGATTTAAGGATGACAAGTAAGTATGACTCACGTTAGACGGGGCCGTGCTGGCCGGGCCTGAGGTTCCGGAGCTTCGTTTTCTATGGAAAGCACCACGTGATCAATGATCAGCCGTCATAGAAAATGACATGTCGGACGCCTCAGCACAGCCCGGTCTAGCGTGAGTCATCCTTTTGGGGGTGACTAAGGGTATTGGGACAAGCAGTGGTGGCCGAGTGGATATGACGCCCGACTTTCAATCCGGAGGTCGCGGGTTCAAAATACCGTGTATATGTAAAACACCATGTATATACGATATTTTAAACTGTTATATACTTTACCAGTTCTCGTAGTAAACTCGCATAAGCCCTTGGGTATATGTACCACCATTTACCTGGTCTGGCGGTAATTAAATATGCTGCGGTAATAAAATGCCTATAACAATGGCAATTTTGTACCTATGATCTTCTGGTTCATTTTAATGTTTGTTTTAATTTTGGTACATACAAGAAAACATAAGACCACCGGAATACTGATAAAGCCAAGCGGAAGGTAGATAGGTGAATTAACCTTTTGGTGCCACTTGTTGCTATGAGTGAGCTGTTCAGGAATAAAACGAATCGTATAATCCTGATTCTATAGTATTTAGCAAACATCAATTTTTTTTTTATTTATACCTAACCTATTGCCATAATGAAGCATGACTGATATAAATAATATGTCTTCGATTAATTGTGTCCTACCCAGAAGCCCAAAACATCCTAGACCCATCCTAGAGAACGACTTTTGTAAGATGAATCCGCCTTTGTACGATAAGTTAAGATTCAACTAGAAGAATATCGCGTTATCTCCTGCGGTTTAAGGACAGTTACGATGGAAGCTCCAAAATACCATTTCATAAAAAGAAATACGTTGCCTATTATTTGTAACCACATTTTTATTTTACCAATGAGTTTTTCGGAACTTATGTACGAAATATCATTTGATATTTACCACTAGCTTTTCGGTGAAGGAAAACATTGTGAGGAAACCTGCATACATCTGCGAAGAAATTCAGAGGTGTATGTGAAGTCCCCAATTCACATTGGGCTAGCGTGGGGACTATAGCCCAAGCCCTCTCGCGCATGAGAGGAGGCCTGTGCTCAGCAGTAGGACGTTTATAGGCTGAAATGATGATGATGATGATGAAGGGTATTGTTAACAATCTTACCATTGCCAGCTCCAAGACCGTCATCACGCATGATCTTCTCGGCTTCAGCAAAATTCTTAGCCGTCAGCAACGCTCGTGTGATGAACACGCGTGCTGAAACATGAGTACAAAACTTAATTTGGGTCTTTGGGTCTTATCATAGGATACGATACGATCGAAATTTGCTTGTGAAATCGGGCAAGTCTAAGTACGATGGGTAGTTTTTGCAATTAATATATATACAATTTTTTTATTTATTGCTGTGAGTAGTTTTGTTTATTTTTTTTTGGGACCACCAACAGAAGATACAATTTAATTTCATTCTATATATAAGTAAAAGTAGGTAACATACTAAAAAGGCACGTTTATTATACAGCATGCAATAATATATTAATTTAACCATTAAGTTAATAAATTGTTTATACGACAACGGTTTCACTCACTTGAATTTTTAGTCGCTATTGGCCGACGGGCCCGAAACATGTCGCCAATAGCGACTAAA
Source organism: Cydia fagiglandana (assembly GCF_963556715.1). Classification (NCBI taxonomy): domain Eukaryota; kingdom Metazoa; phylum Arthropoda; class Insecta; order Lepidoptera; family Tortricidae; genus Cydia; species Cydia fagiglandana. Next base: position 7,685,426 of record NC_085959.1, read on the forward strand.
AATTCAAGTGAGTGAAACCGTTGTCGTATAAACAATTTAAAATATGTCTCACGAAAGTTTAATATCGATTAAGTTATTACTCAGAATGACTTAGTGTAAATTAAAATAATTCTCTCTTATCTATTATTTTATATTTATATTATATTATATTATAATCTATAAAATATTTAGTAACAAAACACCTACCTACTTAATATTAACAATAAATCAGTTGACTATATAATGGTAGGTATATAAATAAAGTTTAACCAAGATACGTCTGCAATGATTTTGATAGCACAAGCAATGCAAGTGTTATTTATACGTCATAATTTCATGGAAGCTTGACGTTTAAAATAACACTTGCACTGAGTGTGCTACCAGAATCATTGCAGATTTTTCTTGCCAACTCTATTATACATAGGTACTAAGGATCCCTATGGGTCGAAATGTATCCGCAAGGACCCCTGAAAATCATAGATATGAATATAAATTATACAATACCAGGCGTGGCTCACTCCGCGATTTCGTCGCTTTGCTACAGGTAGCTAAAAGTACATCAATTCCACACCAATTTTGGTGGCTAGCGCGTGGCGCTGTCGCCACCTAGCGGCCATATCTGACCTGATCGTAACAGACGCCTTTTGTTAGAGAGTGAGTCTTCTAAGCTGTAGGTACCTAGTACCTACCATAGTCTAATAAAACATGGTCTTCTCTTCCCAGAGTGACACAAGCCTACGTCACAATAACATGGCCGCTATATATAGCGCTATCGCATATCATATAGCGCTGTCGCATGATGACGTAGGCTTGTGTCAGTCACGTGACCACGAAAAGACGGGAAGAGAGTACCAGGCGGAGTATATTATTATACCGTGGTACCTACTATTATTTATTCTGTGACAATACTAACGTGTGCCTCCCGGCTTCAGCCGCAGCGGGCTCAGCGTGTTGATCGAGAAGACTAGCCCGTGCTCGTTGAAGCCCATCGTGTAGCCCGGCATGTGGCCTGCGTAGCACAGGGACGAATACCGCTCATCTACTGCCTGTAATACGGGAAAATAACATGAGGACCCGGGTATGTCCTTAAACTAGGTACGTCCAAGACCACCGGTGGGCGGGCAGCAGCGTCCCTTAAATTCGGTATACTCGACTGCGATCGCCAACCCGCCTGCGAAGCGTGGCGATTATGGCATTCACCCCCCATCATGCAAGGGGGAGGCCTATGTTCAGCAGTGGACGTCTTATGGCTGAGATGATGATGATGATGATGAACAGATGTAGCGCATAATTATTTTTCATCGTATTTTCACGGAAACGTTAGAACGTGTCTTGCTATTTCGGTCAGTCTCGGTACAAAAAGAACAGGCTGACTGAAGTAGCATGACAAATCCGAACGTCTCCGAGAAAATACGATGGAAAACAATTCTGCACCACATCTGTATTTATTTTAATTTTTAACAAGCAGAAACGTCTGCGAATGATGTTATTAAGCTTATAATAAATTTAAAAGTGAAAAAACAAACTGGCAGATGCTGAATGGCTGGATGGCAGGCAGGCATCGATCCAGAGGCTGTGAGTTCAAGTCTCATCCAAGTCAGTAATTTTTCCACTTTTAAATTTATTCTATACATCTGTATTTCACGAAAGAGACGACCCACGGGTCGTAGTCTAAGGAAAATACGAGTATTAAGCCCCCTCCAGACTATGCGCGTGAATCGCGGGCGAAGCCGCGAACGCGAGTGTGGCGTCGATTTCGCAGATTGTTCACGCCTTCGCGCCTTCTTCTCCGTTTTTAGGGTTCCATACCCAAAGGGTAAAACGGGACCCTATTACTAAGACTTCGCCGTCCGTCCGTCCGTCTGTCACCAGGCTGTATCTCACGAGCTAGACAGTTGAAATTTTCACAGATGATGTATTTCTGTTGCCGCTATAACAACAAATACTAAAAACAGAATAAAATAAAGATTTAAATGGGGCTCCCATACAACAAACGTGATTTTTGACCAAAGTTAAGCAACGTCGGGAGTGGTCAGTACTTGGATGGGTGACCGTTTATTTTTGCTTTTTTTTTTTGCATTATGGTGCGGAACCCTTCGTGCGCGAGTCCGACTCGCACTTGCCCGGTTTTTGTCTTATAGCTATAATCTCGTTCAGGATATATTAACTTACTCCATGTTTTCTGTCCTCATCCGTGGGTGTGACGTGAGCCGATACGATGTACCAGTGGTTGAGTGTCGACGCGAATGCGTCCTCGTTGTGCCCCAGGATCGACTGAAATGTTCATTGCAAAATATACATTTTTGCAATTTATATAAACATATATACCGAATTTACAAGTGCGACAGAGAGGCAACACGTCGAACGTGGTTCGCGGTAGGTCTTCTGAAGCCCCCTCCAGACTATGCGCGTGAATCGCGGGCGAAGCCGCGAACGCGAGTGTGGAGTCGATTTCGCTGTCTGCGAAAATCGACGCCACACTCGCGTTCGCGGCTTCGCGCCGCGATTCGCGCACGAGTGTGGAGGAGGCTTTAGGGTCGCTAAGTTGGAATCTCGACAGAATGCTAGTTCTAATTCTTTTGTGGCGAGCGTTCCGATACTTCCGACTGAACGACTAGCGACCGTCAACAAGGAGGAGTTTTGGCTGAAGGGTGTAAATTTCCGGTGGTTCCGCGACCGGCTCCCTGACTCGGAATGGACGTGGATGAATGGAGTCGCCGTGGTCCGGCCGGGGGGTGTGTTCTGTTCGTTGTTCGTGAGGACGATGTCACGTGTGATCGGAACGAATGCAGTTGCTATGGATAGTGGCGTGGTGTGAATCAATCTAGCCGTGCGCAAAAATCAGATCTGCGAGGCCCTTTTCAATGTGTTTTCCCAAGGTAATTAAAAGCTTAGTTTGACGAGGCCCGCCTAATAATGGGCCCTCTACACGATGGGCTAGCGCCGGACACTCCAAGGGACGCAGCCATGTGGTAGAATGAGATAGTAATATCACTTGCTCCCTCTAACGCATAAATGCGTCCCTTGGAGTGACCGGCGCTGGCCCATCGTGTAGAGGAACCATAAGTGCGAGGCCGTGAACGATGGCCCTATACGCCCACACCCAGTAGCTATGGAAAATGGCCAGATCATCATACTAACGTAGTCGTCCGTGTTGATTCCGATGGACGTGCAGCCGCCGTGGTCGGGCCGGGGGGCGTGCTCGTCGTTAGCCGTGAGCACGATGTCGTCGCAGTGGAGGAGGAATATCTGGGAACATTGGAGTGTTATAGTTCGTTTTTTTTAGCATTAGAAAGAACTTGCAAGAAGGTAAGCGATCTTGGCATGTCTTTTAATTGAAAAACGCTTTTTAAAAATCAAAAACTATTACTTATGAAAGCAGAAGAATATAAATGATCGTATTAGATTCATAATTGTTACATATTTGCCGTAACTTATTTTTAAAATGTGTTTTTCAATTAAAAGACACATCAAGATTGTTTACCTAATTTCTAATGCTAAAAAAAACGAAGTATAGGTTAGGTTAGGCACAACCGCCGTACAAAGCAGCTAAAGGCCCGATATCTCCATACAAAGTGCCTATTTGGCAATAACTTTCCACGCCACGTTTCAAACCACTGCGGCTGTGTTCCTGATACAGCCACTCCCCATTTTTGAACTTGCACTTGCGCTGTGCACTTTTTGAGGTGGGGAAAAAATGTTAAACTCAAGACAGCGTAAGGCGTAACCCTATCTTTCTACCGCGCGGCGAAAATAGAATAGAATAGAATAGAATAGAATAGAATAGAATAGAATGTTGTAAATGTATGCCTGAGCCTGATGCTGTTTCGTTTAGGCGGCGCCGGCGGGGCGCTTGCGTGACGTGTGTGACGGACAATGTCATTGTTTTTTTTTTATTTAAATGCAATTTAGTGAGTTTCCCGACTGGTCACACTAACTATAACTGTAGTCACAGTGATATGCTTAGTTAGGGGTTTCAAGTAATGCGACGAAATAACGCTAGATGGCGTTAACCTCAATTATACATTTCTGCAGCATTTTGCACTAGATGGCGCTGTTATTAATATTTTGAGTTACAATGTCGTTGAGTTTTAACTTCTGCCGGCACTCGCGGAGTGCAACCTGTTGTTTTTTTCCGTGTCTTGTTGCACAAAGTAGGTAAGTTTCTCACCTTGTAAAATGGCACTTGAGCCCCGTCCGCGATCCCCTGTATCTCCTTGACGTACCACGGGTACCGCTGTCTCATATTGGCGAGTGTCTTCTCGTAGGCGGCGCGGCCCGCCTCTGTGGCGTACTCTTGCTCGAACGGCAGCATTTCGAAGTGACGTTTCACGAAGGCGTGGATGACTGATGAGAAGGTACGACCCTGGAAAATTGATTGGTAAACAATTGATGGAATGTTACTAATGTCTTGATGTCCGGTTGACTCCGTAAGCATAATGAGTCATGTTATAATGTAATGTTGTCTTCGTGTAATGTTGTCCAACTACATGTGATGCTGAATGCAGCGTAATGGCTCCTCCACACGATGCGCCAACGCCGGCCACTCCACGGGACGCATTTATGCGTTAGAAGATCTCATTCCACCGCATGGCTACGTCCCTTGGAGTGGCCGGCGCTGGCCCATCGTGCAGAGGGGCCATAAAGCGTAAATGTACAGGAGGGATGGGCCGCGTACTCCACCGCCTGACCACGGTCAGAGTGTACACATGCATGTTACCTGGTCGAAGCCGACTTCGTAGTGCGAGCCCTGGAGGTACAAGACGGGCACGGCGTTCCGCCGGCCGAGCTCCACCGCCTGCGCTCCATTCGCTGCTGGAAAAGGTGAAAGAAACATTTTTAGATCAGGTCCATCGGTCAAAAGGTTAAGTTAGGTTAAGTACCAATACATAGTTATTTTGTATGTAAAGTGTGTGAGGAGTGCGACTGTGTGCAACTTTCCCCCCGCAAAAAATGGCAGAAAGATTTGTACGGTAAGATAACGCTTATCGCATAGTTACAAATTTTTTTAATGCGATTTGCAATAAATATACATGTCCAGATTGTTTACCCTCTATCCCAATGCTAAAAAAACGAAGTATACTTGTAAATGTGTTAAGCTTTAACAAATTTCAGCGCCATCTGTCCCACTAGCTTAGTATCACGTTGTGTATTGGACAGAACGAAAGCCCGTCTCGTCTATCCCTCTGGAAGAGCTAAAGTTTTCGCATTCCGTGCATGTTGTTGATGTTGTACTTTTCTTAATCATCACAACATGCAGCGTTACCTTTTGAAAAGGAGCTGCGGCCCTTTCAAATCTAAATAAATAAAATTAATTACTGTTTATTAGTGAAATGTGTAAAATAGTGCGTGTCTATTGTTATTATGTGAATTTTCTCATCCTTGAACGTTAAGGACAGTGCGAGCTTCTATTACGACGACATAGTTTAATTACGTATAATAAAATTGTGTATTAAATACTAATGTCCTTAATAAGGAACAGGAATCTGTGCGAACCTAATATTTAAAGTATTTTAATCTGACAGTACCTGGAGAAGGATAAAGCAGGCTTAGTTAAAAATAAACAGGGAAAACAAGTGAGACTTCGATTTTGAGTTTTTTAAGTACCTACAAACTCATACAATAACGTTTCAAAATCACATCGTTTATGTTGTGAAGTAAGATTTAAAGGGAAGCAAAATGGTGGAGGGCAAGCAGTACTTTATGAGATGCTGTTTGTGCCGAAACAATCTTATTAAAAAAAAAACTCCAAGAGAGAGTTTTCCTTTGACTTCTGAAATAAAATGTGAATTTGAGTGCGAATGTCAAGAGACAAATGGATTGTACTCAGAGAAAAAGACATCGATATCGAAGGAACAAAACATCTCAAAGGCCAACATTTTTTCTGTCTTGCCGTTTCATTATGACACCTCATCTGAGGGGGAATCAAGTGACCAATCCACGGATGACGACATTTATCATGACCGTACAATCCACAAACCGCTAGGAATAGACCCAGATTTCCATGTAATCACCGCATCATATCTCGAGCTGAGCTGCCTCCGGAAGAAAATATTGAAGATTCAAAAAAAGTGTCCGGATGACCAGGAAATACGTTCCCTGCTCGCTGAGAACCACGCTCTGATCTTGAGGATTAGATCACACGAGGCTAAGATCAATCGGAAAGTCGAAACTTGCGCTAATAGACTGTTGTGCCATAAGAAGTTGCCAAAGCAAGTGGGTTGTTTGCTGCCCATGCACAATAGGATCATAGCCAGCGAAATGGCGACTACACATCTTTAAATACCATCGATCACACTGCTATTTAACTGACCTCTTATAAACCTTAGTTTAAAAGGTTTAGATCCTACGTGGCCTTAGAGCATTTATTACTGGAGACGCCTTGGGTGTCATTTTCCGTACAAAACAGTCTACCGATTTTTGCGGGGAGTAACACGTCAAATGTACTCGTACGTATAAATTAATTTCATTACACTTGTTTTACTTCACACAGCTTGAAAATAAATCTATTTCTTGAATAATACTTACAGGGTTAAACAGAGTGAGATTTTGATATATATTTAGTTAGGGCTTGATAGGTATTTGAAACATTGATACAATGCAAATGTTAATAGCATAAGTACCTAGTTATTTGTAAAGGTAAATGTAGAATGTAAGTAACTTATTATTTATTAACTATTGCTATGTTAGAGGTAAATAGTTTATTATAGGTACATAAGTATATGTAGAATGTTGTGCTATACCTACAGGGTGTTTGGACATCGTTTGCCAAATTAAAATGGCAGATAGGTTGTGTTATTTGCTATCTTCTCATGCCTAGAAAAAACAAAATTGGCCACTTTTTTTTTCTACTACGCAAGTAAAAATTTGAAATTTACGAAAAACTGGCATAGAAGTGAAAAAAAATGGGCGTTAAATTAAAAATTTCTAGGCCTGAGAAGATAGCAAATGACTCAACCTATCTGCTGTTTTAATTTGGCAAACGATGTACCAAACATCCTGTATAAAGCTATATAGCTATAGTAAATTATTAAATGTTGCAAAATTACACTAGAAATGTATTTAAAATTGTTATTCCTATCAGAAATAAAAGCTATTAGCGTATTTTATACATTGTACGGTCAGCCAAGAAAGACCACTTTCTTGGCTGACTATACCTACCACTTAAGTCTAATAAAGTTTAAAACGGTTTACAATCGATATCATAAATGTTATTAATTCGGGAAACTTGTAAAATGATTATAGATTTAAATCCGGTTTAATGTAATTTCATACACATTCGGAACGAGACCTGAGGGTCCTCCGATTGTAAGGTGGTGTTTGGCGCCGATAGGTGCTTAGGTATATACAGGGCGTCCCACGGCTATGCCACATGGAGGGAAAGTACCCTAAATATTGTAGATGGAACATTTTACTGAAAGAAGACATTATTTTAATTTAAAAAACAATTTAAACTGAATTCATAGATTTTTAAATAATTACATGGTTGAACCGGGAATCGAACCCGCCGCACGAGAAAAAAAATCACCCTGTAGCTTTCTCATACCGATCGAAAGGCTTGATCATAAGGATTATTTTTTGCTAAATAATATAGTGTCGGAAATAAAAGGAAGCCCATGAATTTTAACATTTTTAATTCAAAATTAATCAATTTAATTTATCAAATGCTCAAAATGTAGTCTCATTCTGTTGAATACAAAGCCGCACTCTTTTGATTATTTCGCTAAATTTCACATCAAATGTTAAAATTCATGGTCTTCCTTTTGTTTCTGACACTATGTTCTTTAGCAAAAAATACTCCTTATGATCAAGCCTTTCGATCGGTATGATAAAGCTACAGGGTGATTTTTTTTCTCGTGCGGCGGGTTCGATTCCCGGTTCAACCATGTAATTATTTAAAAATCTATGAATGCAGTTTAAATTGTTTTTTAAATTAAAATAATGTCTTCTTTCAGTAAAATGTTCCATCTACAATATTTAGGGTACTTTCCCTCCATGTGGCATAGCCGTGGGACGCCCTGTATAGGCTAGGCCGATAGGTAGGTAAAATTTGCTTTAAATAATAAAATATAAGATAGATAAAACTAAAATATAAGAACCTAAAGTGTTTATATTTATGAAAGGAAGATAAATGCGCATTTTTTTTGTAAATCACATTATGTCTTATCTTATCTAAATCAGGCGTGGCTCACTCCGCGATTTTGTCGCTTTGCTACAGGTAGCTAAAAGTACATCCGTTCCACACCAATTTTGGTGGCTAGCCGCGCTTGGCGCTGTCGCCACCTAACGGCCATATCTGTCTTGATCGTAACAGACGCGTTTTGTTAAAAGAGAGTGAGTCTAGTACTATTATTTATTCTGTGTCTAAATGTTGACCTACGATGGGAACGCACTCCTGCCACTTCTCCAACGTTTTATGGCTCCTCTACACGATGGGCTAGCGCCGGCCACTCCAAGGGACGCTTTTATGCGTTAGAGGAAGCAAGTTATATTGCTGTCTCATTCTACCTCATGGCTGCGTGCCTTGGAGTGGCCGGCGCTGGTCCATCGTGTACAGGAGCCATTATGCTTTCCTACTCGTTGCGGTACCTATTGTACGTCTCAACCTCAACTCAATAGCATAATAGCAACTCTGCTGGCCAGCGATTGTCCCCCGCACTTGGCGTTCGAAAATGATTTGAATTTTAAGTAGTGTGTATTGATTGTATTGGTTCTTAAAAAACCGGCCAAGTGCGAGTCGGACTCGCGTTTCTAGGGTTCTGTACGTAAGTCAGACTCACGCTTGACTGCACATTTCTAATAGGTTTTCCTGTAATCTACAGGTAAAGAACTATATTGTGTATTTTTTTCATAATTTTAGACCCAGCAGTTTGGGAGATAAAAGGGGGGGGGGGTTGGTCATTTTTTTGGCTATTTTCTTAAATAACTTCGAATCTATGTATTTTAAAATTCTAAAAAAAACATGACCATCTTTGGGTCACTAATTTACTTATGTGTACCAAAGTTCAACTTAATTGGTCCAGTAGTTCCCGAGAAAATAGGCTGTGACAGACGGACAGACAGACGCGTGAGTGATCCTATAAGGGTTCCGTTTTTTCCTTTTGAGGTACGGAACCCTAAAAACACATTCCTCGCTTTGCAATTTGCATCCTCGCACTCTCTAGTGGAAACGCAGCGTGATTTCTAGCAAAACCGGTGTGACAAAAACATGTGTGAAACACAATCCCATAAGTGTTCCGTTTTTAGGGTTCCATACCCAAAGGGTAAAACGGGACCCTATTACTAAGAATTCGCTGTCCGTCCGTCCGTCCGTCTGTCACCAGGCTGTATCTCACGAACCGTGATAGCTAGACAGTTGAAATTTTCACACATGATGTATTTCTGTTGCCGCTGTAACAACAAATACTAAAACCAGAATAAAATAAATATTTAAATGGGGCTCCCATACAACAAACGTGATTTTTGACCAAAGTTAAGCAACGTCGGGCGGGGTCAGTACTTGGATGGGTGACCTTTTTTTTTTCTTTTTTTTGTTTTTTTGCATTATGGTACGGAACCCTTCGTGCGCGAGTCCGACTCGCACTTTCCCGGTTTTTGGCCGTTTTGGTTCCGTAACCAAAATGAAATTGTTGACATAAACTTGTAACAAGTCTTAATACGGCTGCCATGTTATTTGCCGTCATAAAAACAAGCATTATGTGCCTCGAGCCTTGAGTAACGACTCCACGTGTGCGACAACGTGATGTACTTTCATTGTCATGATAATTTTAGATGAGTTTAACTGAAACGTTCGAATTGACTTCAGAGCGGCTTCCGCGAAAACCGAAATTCGCAAATTGTGGGGATTTTTCTCTTTTACTCCAATGAAGGCGTAATTAGAGTGACACAGTGACAGAGAAAAATCCCCGCAGTTTGCGAACTTTGATTTTCGCGGTTGTAGCCCAGAGCTGCCGCCGCGAAAATCGGATGTTCGCAAATTGCGGGCATCTTTCACTGTCACTCTGATTACGCTTCGAATACATTTTTCTAGACATCATTCCGGATCCAATGAGGAATTGATTACTCACGTTAGACCGGTCCGTGTCCGGGCCGGAGTTCCCAGCGCTTCGTTTTATATGGAAAGCATCACGTACCTACCTAAGCGCCTGTCATCTTATAGAAAAGTAAGTGCCGGAAGCTCCGGCCCGGACACGGCACGGTCTAACGTGAGTCATTCTTTATCTGTATCACACGGATTTTCAAGAGCAGTATATCTATTTTTCACCACTTTAAATTTGCCGACTAGACTATAAGGCGTAGTGAATTTTCCCGCTAACCTGTTAGCCCCGTCCTACCCTATTTTAATTGTTTTGTCTGTTTTACAATGTTTTGTATGTTTATCCGAATAAGCCCTAGATTGTAGTTTTAATGTAATTCCAATTAGTTTTCAACGAAAGCTTTAAACGTTTTTGTAAATATCTACAATAATCTACATAATTATTAATTATAATAAATATATGTACTATTCAATTGTCACCATATCATGGCACGTGTGCATAGTTCACATTTATATTTTAAATATATTGATGTTAAATTGATGTACTTATTGTTAAATAGTAAAATATTTCGATTAGGATTTTCGATTTTATTTAATAACTAAGTAGTTAGAAAAACACAAATATACCCAAAAATTACTATCCATTTTTCGACTTTACAAACCACTTTAAATAATTATCGCGTAGCAGTGGGCCTACCGCGAACCACGTTCAACGTGTTGCTTCTCTGTCGCACTTGTTAATTCGTACATAAGTGTGACAGGCAGGCAACACGTCGAACGTGGTTCGCGGTAGGCCCTCAGATTAAAGATTATTAGCTAATTGTGGCTTGTACCGGTATGAATAAGGGGTACCTAAGATTTTTACGTTTAGTGGGGGAGACTGAGGTGAGTTGTGACAGAGGAGAGTTGTGACAGAGGAGAGTTGTGACAGAGGAGAGTTGTGACATTGTCGATTTTTTGGAATCTAATGACTGTTAGCGAGCTCGCAACAGTGTGCGTTTGTTAGCTCGTAACTTGAACTAACAAACGCCCGCTATGCGACCATGTTTTTAGTTAATAGATTCCAAAAAAATCAACGATGTTACAACTCTCCTCTGTCACAACTCACCTCGGTCTCCCCTACCTATGACCGAAAATGCTATGCGGATGTTGGAACTAAAAATCAAATAAAAATAGGTACTAGGTAGACCTGTAAATGGTATATTATGCACACCATACCTATTTAAAATCCCGCTGTTATGCAGAGCCAAACGGAGCTGTACATGTCATACAATAAATTAATGCATAATGGTATGGAAATGTTCTTACAAAGGGAAAATGTGCAAAAGGAAATAATCCGGGGAATCCTAAAACGTGAGAAATTTGAGGAAAACTCACAAAGGCATTGAAAAGGCGGCTGTTGCCAATACATGGATCCTTTCTATCAGACTGAGGGCTCGATTCGGGAAATGAATTAGAGATTCACTAGATATGAAATAGTAAAGATATGTGACGTTCCACAGAAAAGGGTATCTTATGGTGGCTGATGGCGCTACGTTGCTTAGCGCCGCAATAATATCGGAGCGGCGTTAATAATAGCGTAAGCGCCAACCGCTATAAGGTACCTTTACCCGTGGGACGTCATATATCTTTACTATATCGTATCTAGTTAATCTCTAATTCACTTCCCGAATCGCGCCGTGAGACTATTGTTTTCACCACACCAGCTGGTAAAAGCTCTCTTGATTGTTCAAAGACTGATGAGAAAGTTGCATTTTATCCACATGTGGGGCAAAGTAATCAGATGCAAATTCTGAGTTGTTTCCTTATGTAAATATAGTAGGTATAAAAACTCATAAACTATAAAGTAACTTAAACATAAAACTAATTAAAAACTAAACTTAAATATAAAGATAAGCAAAATAATAAAGACAAATAAATTAAACTAATTAACTAAAACTACCTAAAAAGTAAAAAAACTACAAATAAAAATTGTAGGTTATGTTAGCTGGTATGATAATTATCTTGAATGATCCGCGAACACCGAAGTTCGCAAATTGCGGGCATCTTGCTCTGTCACTCTAATTGGAGTAAAAGAAGATGCCTGCAATTTGTGTTCTCGGTGTTAGCGGTAGGCTGATAGTGATCCTGCTGTGCTCCTCTATTGTATATACTAGGCGGAGTCGGCATTCGTTGGTGGTTTTATGGCTCCTCTACACGATGGGCCAACGCCCCGGCCATTCCAAGGGACGCATTTATGCGTTAGAGGCAGCAAGTGATATTGCTATCTCATTCTACCGCATGGCTGCGTCCCTTGGTAAGTCCGTCATCGCCTCTGGTTCCCTCGGGACAGGTGGCATGCGTAAACGCATTTCCCCAACGTTAAAAAAACCGGCCAAGTGCGAGTGGGACTCGCGTTTCTAGGGTTCCGTACATAAGTCCGACTCACGCTTGACTGCACATTTCTAATAGGTTTTCCTGTCATTTATAGGTAAAAAACTATTTTGTTTATTTTTTTCAAAATTTTTGACCCAGTAGTTTCGGAGATAAAGGGGGGGGGGGCGGGGAGGATGGTAATTTGTTTGCTATTTTCTTAAATAACTTCGAACCTATGTATTTTAAAATTATTAAAAAAACATGTCCATCTTTGGGACACTAATTTACATATGTGTACCAAATTTCAACTGAATTGGTCTAGTAGTTTCCGAGAAAATAGGCTGTGACAGACGGACAGACAGACAGACGCACGAGTGATCCTATAAGGTTTCCGTTTTTTCCTTTTGAGATACGGAACTCTAAAAAAGCCCTCAGGTGACTGGATCACGTGACTTTGTTCACGTAATTGACAGTAAACGTAAATAAAGCCAGTAAATTACTGAAAGGATATTATTTTTCTAAAAACAAGCGCGACACGCGATTAGACTGTAATCAAGAAAATTGAGCGTAACAAAACTGAAATAAAAAACGCCTCAATGAATTGGGTCAGTCAATAATGAGTTCAATATAATTTACTAATTAATTAAAAATTAAATTTAAACAAAAAACTGTAGGTATTTAACCAAATGAAAAATAAAAAAACAAAAATTCGAGATTAAGAGAGAGACAGATTCGAGTTATTGGTATAATTAATAGTGTTGACTTCTGGGTCACTTCCACCATTCACCAACCCGGTGTTAACCGGCTAAACCTGGAGTTACCAAGGTTACCCGTACAATTTGACACTCGTTCGTCGTTTAACCCGTTAACCCCGGGTTAGTGGGATGGTGCGAGTGGCGCTTGAGAATCAGGTGGTATTAAAATATTAAGCAAAAATGATTCCATTCGTTTTAAATTTATATGTTAATGTTAATGTCCGACGAACTCCAGATTTGATGGACACCCCAGCGTTTTTCATAGTTTGTTGTTGTTATGTCAGTCAGCGCCACGAATGTTAAAAATGGCAACTATAAACTGTCAAAGCGGCGGCTAATGACTCGCCGTATTATGGCTCCTCTACACGTTGGCCCAACCTATTGGTCCAATATGATGGGACAACGTGTAGAGGGGGTATTGGTGCTGGTTGGCTTTTGGCGCGCGGGTTGGTGATGAGTTGGCCGCGGTGTCGGTTTTTCGGCCGCACATCAAAGGGATTGGCCAAGCGATTCCGGTACGCATCTACACGTGGCCCAATCGGCAGTGCGTGTTCGGACGCGGTCGAGGGTGGACGTTCATGCTTTTTGTGTTTTTTAAAATTAAAAATGACGAATACGTGGCCACGTGTAGTAGCGTTCCGACCAAGGCACGGCCAACTCATGGGCCAAGCGTTGGCGGAGCGTTTGGCCAACGTGTAGAGGAGCCATTACATTACGGCTAGCCGTGTTGAAGAACGTATGGCGCCGAATACATTCTCATTCAGCCGCATTCAATCCGGCTAATCGTTGAACCGCCGCATTTCAAAACGCCCCTGCTTTTGAAAACGGCTAGCCGTAATGTAATACGGCGGATTATAGGATCCGACTGCGACATATATAAGTATACGTAGTAGTAGTACTCACATATTTAGCAATGCCAACAGCAGCGGGTGTGAAGATTTATATAAGTAAATGTAAACACTACCTAGATCCCACATTATAAATTTGTAGTTAGTCGAACGAGCGAGCGAAGCGAAGTGAAGTTCTTACATTCAACTTGGAACACACAGCTGGCTAGGCGCACGTTTTGATGCACAATAACTTTAAGTAAATTTGTTATAATTTAAATGAAATTGGGTGAACGTATAGTTGAGGGGATTATATTTTATTTTAGTCATTAATTTTTGAGCCGGCTCGATCAAGAGGTTATTGAGCTAGAAGAGATTTAAAAGTGAGGGGTCTTGCTATTCTGGTCATTTTAATTGCAAGAAAGTATGGTCGAGTTTGGTATCAAATGAAAATGCTCGGTTTACATATTTATAATATTGTTTAATTGAATATTTTAAAATAATTATCAAGATAACAACGAAATAATATAAACATTTCTAGTACCTATATATTTGACATTTGACAAATATATAGGTACTAGAAAGATTATGGCTTACTACAGATACAGTTTGTTTTAATCTCTATGGTGACTTAAATTTACCTATCAATTAAGGGCTTCACAGATCTTGCAATAAATCGCATGCGGTTTTCGATGCTTTGACGACTAACGACTAAGTACCCAGCACTGCATTCAATTGATCTTTTTTGGCGAACTGCGAGTTCTCAGTTCGGGGCGATTACTAAACTGCAAAACGTAATTCAAGACCAAAAAAAGTAAGAAATGTTGCCACTTTTTTATTAGCGCGTCTTGTATTTATGTAAAAATAAGTAAATAAAAGTACTTTTTTAAATCGTAGGAGTAAAATGACGAATAAATAAATTATCTTAGCGTGATTATTTATCAAAACGAATATACTATTTTCAAACGAATTATTGCAGTGGCAACATTGTCTTACTTTTTTTTTGGTTTTGAACTACGTTTTGCAGTATAGTTATGTTGTTTTTGTAAAAAATATTTCATCATACTAATATAAGTAAATTCATACTTTTTGGCGCACACAATTACTAAAGTGCCAAAACTCACCACTATACTCCGGCATGTTAAAAATCCAAAGGGCAAACTTCGTATTCGACTTATGACCTTCGGCGGCGCGGCGGGCGCTCCGGTGTCGGGCGCGGCGGAGCTAGGACTGCGCGCGAGCCGATAATAACACGGTATTAAAGGTAGGCTGTGCACCGTCGTACAAATTATTCACTGACGGTTTGTGGGCCTTATTGTGAGGATAATAAGGTACATCGATGATCAGTCTGTTAGTAATAGGCTGTAATATGCGCTGGCAAGGATGGGGCGCACTGGACTTAAGTTAAAGGATAGTGATACTGTTAAGACTATATCGATCGTCCAGTGGCGCCCTCAATACGGGTATTGTGTTTTCTAATAAAACCAATTCAATTACTGGATAATTCAGTATATTAAAGTGGTTGTCCTACTTGTTCCCCAATTTTTAATCTATATGTGATATGAAATACTTATTTATTTATAAGGCAGATACAAACGTTAAAAATAAAAATAAACTAACTTATCTATAAAATAAACCTAAATTAAAACTAAAAACTAAAACTAAATAAAATAAAATATAATTAAAAAATGTCTAGGAAATTGGGCCCCTTTGGCATGGTGCCGAGGACGCTGGCAGCATTTCCTCGCTGTATTGCTAAGCTAATACGTTGAGCGAGAAAGCTGCCAGCTCTTCGGTCACCAGTGAAGTCTTTAAGCCTTTTTGTGAGCTCTTTAAAAAGCTGTACAGCATTAGGACCCCACGGGCCAAGGGTCTCAACCCCAAATGGCATAAAAATATACTCGGGGCCGAGACCCCTGTACTTCTGGGATTTTAGCTTTTCGGCCGCTTTAGCCGCCGCACCTGCTTGGTTACTGGTTCCCGTCAGGTGGGAAGGGGCCAGAGT
The DNA here is from genome assembly GCF_963556715.1 of Cydia fagiglandana. Taxonomy (NCBI): domain Eukaryota; kingdom Metazoa; phylum Arthropoda; class Insecta; order Lepidoptera; family Tortricidae; genus Cydia; species Cydia fagiglandana. The sequence continues at coordinate 7,701,383 of NC_085959.1, forward strand.
GTCTACGCAGGTAGCGTCCCACACTAGCACCCTTCCCAAACCCCAAGGAACCAGGGACATGCCGTCCGGTCTCTTGCCGTCGTCTCTCGCTATGCCAGTTGGCTCCAGTAGAGCTGGCACATTGACGGATGCAAGAGACCGGCGGATTATGTCATTCAGTGCGGCGTGTCTTGAGAGGCGGCCAGCACTTTTTTGGCAGGATAGCCCGTGGTGTCCTAATTCGTCGACTTCACTGCCGCAGGGGCACCTGTGTGGAGCACAAACGCGGACTCCAAGCCGAAGACAGGTCGCGATGCGGAGAGTGTCCGGCGTGAGGAAGGTTCCGGTGTTCGGTGAAGGATAAGCCCGGAGCCAATCACCGGACTCCCTCGACGCCGAAGCCAGTAGTCTGGCCCGTTCGCGGCCTGTGCTACGGCTTAGGAGGGAATTCACTGAAATTTGGCACATAATGTCATCCCAGCTCCTTTGGCAATTTGGAAGAGTCGGGAAATCCTTGTTCGGGCAAGCACTTGACCAAGCTTTCTTGGCTTCGTCCAAGCCCGCAGTCTCATAGTTTGAGGGGAGTCCCCGTAGGATTTTACCTATGAGACTTGCGGAGCTGTGGACTGGTGGAGCCACCAAGACAAAAAAGCTGGCAAGGATACACTAGAAATTTTTCTGATCCCTAGCCCACCATGACGGATGGGTAGGGATGCTTGGGTCCAGGAATGGTCGCTGAGCTGAATGTTGAGAATGGATTCCAAAGTAGACTTAATAAGGTCATCTAAAGGTAAAATAATATTTTCGAATTTCCAAATAGGGCTGCAGCGAATGGCGTATGTTAATTTAGGGACAAAAAGGCAGAATTTAAGAATTGTAATTGCGTAGTGAGGACTTATTTCAAGAAGGCGGTTTGATAAGTTTGTAAATTTGGAAATTGAATTTTGTATATAGTTTGGAAAAGATTCTTCGAAAATAGGAGACCCTAGGAGGCAAAGTGTCTCGTTGTTAACTTTTTTTATGTTTGGGGTTAGGGTGTTGAAGTTTTGTTCAATATTGTTGTGGTTAGGGATGGAATTTGGAATGTACAGTTCGCATTTGGTAAAATTTATTTCAAGGCCGATGTTCCTAAATTCGGTCTTGATTGTGGACAGGTCGGAAGTGACAATATCTACGTCACCTCCTAGGGTTCCATCATCTAGGTACCACACGTTAAATTTAGAATTTAGTTTTTTGATGATAGGGTTAATTGCCAAAGAGAATATTGCCGGCCCGAGCGGGTCACCCTGCTGACAGCCAACTTCTGAAGAAAGCACGTTCTGGCGATATAATAATTTTGTAGGATCTGCGTAGGATAGAAGGAGATAGTTGTAAATTTCGGGTATGTTATGTTTTGTTTCTGTCAGCAGGGTGTCTCTGTTTACAGAATTGAAGGCATTTTTAACATCAATTTTGATCAACACCTCGGACGTCGTGTTAGAGAGGTAAGTGCGCAGGGAGTGTACGGCTGCTTCGCACCCCCCTTTGGTGCCAAATCCTAGTTGTATTGGTTCGAAATGAGGTTTTAATTTAGATATTATATGCCGGACTGCTAATTTGGATGCGAGACGCCGAAGTGTTGTACCAACGGCTATGGGTCTCACCCCTCCATCTTTCTTGTTTAGAGCGATAAGGTTGGCGCCGAAAAGAATGGGGACTATATCAGGGTTAATGTTTCCGGTATACATTTTATTAATTAATTTTGTTATGGAATTTAGTAGCTGTTCACCAGCATCGCCTGTTGAATGTGAAATGAGGTCTTTCAGATGTTGGGGTGAGATTCCGTCTAACCCGGCTGCAGATCCATTTTTAAAAGAAATAATGGCCTCGAGGGTTTCTTTACTATTGATTTGAAGACATACCTGGCTAGCCGTTGGTGGATCGAGAAAATATGGGGTTGAAGGAGCTGGAGGGTGTTTAGTCTGTAAGGCCTGAAGGGTGTCTGGATTGTCTGGCGACAGCGACTCGCTTGAAAAAAGGAGACGGGCTGCACCTTTTAAGTCTCCGTCGCTGATTTTGTTTTCAATATACTTTCGCCGGTTAAATAGTCCCGGGCTCCTTTGGGTGTTTGCTGTGGATGGCGGAAATGTTTGATTAGAGCAGTTGTCTTTAATTTTTTGGGTAAGTGAGGTGTTAGTGTCGTCTTCATTAACGTGAAGCGTGCGGTATGAGAACAGGAATAGATTGTGCCAGTCATCGATGCTATTGTTTTGTACGCATGAATCAATAAGTTTGGAAAGATGGGTTGCAACTGTGATTCTGGCGCCACGCGGGACTCTTTTAACTAATGGGATACTATGTTTTAAGTTACTAAGATGAAGATGGAAAGGAACTGTTGGATTGCTAGTGGTCGATGGTACGGGGGCGGAAGTGGTGGGGCTATTAGGAGAGATATTTTGAGTGAGGCAATTTCTGTGTGATTTCGTAAAATGTATATTAAGCCCTCTTACGGATTTAAAACTTTTAGTACAAAGGCTGCATGTGTAGTTGTGATATGAATAGTTTAATATTACTTGATTTTAACTTCATCATTTACACGCCAAAGTTATCTACGCACTTACGCAGTAATTCCTGAATGGCTACCACTAGGTTGACACTCATATATTCGCTAGTGAGTGCGTAACTTAAGTAAGTACTTTCTAAGCATCTCGCTCGTACTTGCAGATTATAAGTAGGTACACAAATACCTACATAGAAAACACTTACCAGTACGAAACAAATTTCTCATCACTCATATGGGACCGGGATTCGAACCCAGGATCGTAGGGTCCACTATAGTTCGTTTTTAGCATTAGAAAGAACTTGAAAGAAGGTAAGCGATCTTGACATGTCATTTAATTGAAAAACGCTTTTTAATAATCAGTAACTATTACTTATGAAAGCAGAAGAATATAAATGATCGTATTAGATCCATAATTGTTACATATTTGCCATAACTTATTTTTAAAATGTGTTTTTCAATTAAAAGACACATCAAGATTGTTTACCTTATTTATAATGCTAAAAAACGAACTATAGGCTTCATAGGTAGGGTCACTACCGACTAGGCCAGATCGAACTTTGAATAATTTGCGGTTTCCTAAGATTTATGATTGTTTTCGGAAGAGTGGATGGCACTAAAATATGTCTACATTTCCTTAAACGGTGTACAAATGGGCAATTAAAAACAAGTTACAAATTAAATCAACTAAGTTTGCAAGTTTGTGCATCGGTTATTTATCAGATAATCATCAAATTTTAACATATGACATTGACTAAAAGCTTTACGATAGATACCGTAAAACGGGGTGAGTAGGTTTCGCGGGGAGAGTTGGGTTATGAATGGGGAGAGAAGGTTTGAGAAGGGATTTTAAGGCTACTGCTACAAAAATAATGTATTCCAATTTAAAATGGGGCTATAGTAATACGCATAATAAAAAAAATCGATCCAACAATCTTCCAAAATCACCTTTGTATGAAAAACCCTCTCACCCCAAATACGAGGCACTACGGGGTGAGGTGGGTTTTCCTCTTTATCGTCAAAGTTATGAAATGGAACTACCCAAAATAAAATACAAACTAAAATACAAACTTCCAAACCACTTATTATATACACCATTCAGTTTTCACATGTAAAAATAAAATTTTATCGAGGTTTGAAAGTCAAATTTCACCCAACTAACCCCATTTTACGGTACATTTTACGGTTTTATAATAAATACAACACTTATTCTAATTATAGTACCTAATTAGTAATTATAATTTATAGGCATTGCCGAGTTTTCCCAATGTCAATTAATTATTCAATATAAGTGTGTCAAGCTATTTCCGTCAGTGGGAAAAAGCGGAGAATTTAAAATATGTACATAAGTAGGCGTTAAGGGTTAACGTCCTAAAGACAATTTGAATCCCGGGAGTTTTTCAAGTTACAAAGATGTTTAGAACGGCATCATCCATCTATTCTCAAAAATATTACGTATTTTATTATTTTTGTTATTTTCCTTTAACTGTTTTATGATGTTGAGTAGAGAAAGTGGAGCTAAGAGCAGGAGCTGGGGTTAAACGAATCGTGGTCTCGGGAAATTTGTGCATTAACTAGCTAGGTAACTATTTTATTTTAAAAACCCAGTTGCTCTGTTTTATTGTTCTATTTGAAATAAATTTTATTATGTTTCATTTTACTATTGACCCCTGCGTAACTCGTAATATGAAATTTAGTTCCTTTAAAGATAACTGGAAACCCAAATTTCATGAATATAGCTCAACCGGTTATTAAGATACAAACATCTAAAAATCGGTATTTTTCTCACTGACTGACTGAATGACGCAACATACCTAAAAACCTAATGGCTCCTCTACAAAAAAATAGACTACCTTAAACTTGTTTATTATTGCCTACCACCAAAGAATCCTTTCTTGAATCTCTAGAAATTCTTCATTGCGTGAAGTGGGTTATGGGTCCTCTACACGGTGGGCCAATGCCGGCCACTCCAAGGGACGCAGCCATGCGGTAGAATGGGATAGCAATATCACTTGCTCTCTCTAACGCATAAATGCGTCTCTTGGAGTGGCCGGCGTTGGCCCATCGTGTAGAGGAGCCATAACCCACTTCACGCAATGAAGAATTTCTATAGAGATTTAAGACAGGAGTCTTTGGTGGTAGGCAATATTAAACATGTTTAAGGTAGTCTATTTTTTTCTGTCACTCTGGTGTATTCGGGTAATACCGAATGTCGGATAATTCCGAAATTCAGATGAAAATCACCCTAAATTCAATCATAATAAAAGTCTCTTTTCGGAATTATCCGACAGTTTTTGACATTCGGAATTACCCGAGTAACCCTACCTATATTTTGGAGCTCGACAGCGCACCAGTCATTGTCACGATGCAGAACATGGGATGCGAAGAATTTCTACAGATTCCACCGAGTCGCCGACTGTGTAGGAATTTAGGAAATGCATGGAAAATGAATCGCTTGGCGACTGCAAATTTTATTTCCTCTTTCACAAACATTTTATAGCAGATATTTTAGCATTTGCTGTGGGAAGGGACTTTTGCTATTTTTAAATTATAGTTAATATATCCACGTTGTGAATTAATTCTCTTTGATTATATCTACCTATACGCGGTAGCTGAAAGTAAGCGCTGGTGGCCTAGCGGTAAGAGCGTGCGACTTTCAATCCGGAGGTCGCGGGTTCAAACCCCGTATGCAGTTACCAGTCTTTCTTATATTACTCTATGATCGACCGTAGACACAAGTTATTGGGGCGATATTCGATACAGCTGACATACATACGTGTCGCTGTAACTGACAATTAGCCTTAGTGCTAAGACATAAGATTCACCAATGATCAGACTGTTTCTGTTTACCCTTTGTCCAGTGTGTATTGATCGGCATACAGCTGTGTAAATGGGCCTAACAAGTTTAAGGTCGGCCACCTCTCGCAGGTTTCATTATGACCGTCATGAACTTAAATCAAAACACTGCACTTGGGCTCCATCATGCAGCGCATGGTCGAAAAAGCTCTTAAGAGCCAACACCTCCTAAGCTAAAAACCTCTATTACTACCCCTCACTGCGGCCAATGTCAATGTCAATGTCAATGAGGCCATTTTGGCCATTTTTGAAGGGCTCTAGCGCCTTAACAAACAAAAATATCACAAAAAGAAAACGGTCCGACACAGATATTGACAATATTCATCTGTGTTGAAAAAATCATTGCTCTAGCATCAAAACTCATGCAGGAAACAGTCGAGTACGTTTGTATGGAGAAATGACCACAATTTACAGGTGTGGTTAGTTGGGTGTGGGTGTGTGTGTACAAAGGGTTAGTTGGGTGAAATTTGACTTTCAAACCTTGGTAAAATTTTATTTTTACATGTGCAAACTGAATGGTGTATATAATAAGTGGTTCGGCCGTTTGTATTTTAGTTTGTATTTTATTTTGGGTAGTTCCATTTCATAACTTTGACGATAAAGAGGAAAACCCACCTTACCCCGTAGTGCCTCGTATTTGGGGTGAGAGGGTTTTTCATACAAAGGTGATTTTGGAAGATTGTTGGATCGATTTTTGTTTATTATGCGTATTACTATATCCCCATTTTAAATTGGAATACATTATTTTTGTAGCAGTAGCCTTAAAATCCCATCTCACCCCCTTTCAAACTTTCTCTCCCCATTCATAACCCAACTCTCCCCGTGAAACCTACTCACCCCGTTTTACGGTACCTACCGTTATTGCGTTAAGTAGGATCGCAAAGCTATTCTTCCCCCTTAAGATAGTCTACAAATTGAGCCTTGTATAATATAGAGCTTTTCGTGGAAGAAAGGTAAATTAAGTGTTAAATTGAGAACAATCGTGACTGTACCCACGGTGCCTAGCGCCCTGGAATCTAGAGCCTAGGTAAATTCAAATTTCCGACCTTGTACAAATGTACACGTTTCCTATAAGCATATTCCGGATGGTCGGCTAGCACTGGCGAATCTAATTCAGAGTTTTGCTAAAAGTTTACTATAAAAACCGGACAAGTGCGAGTCGGACTCGCCCACCGAGGGTTCCGTACTTTTTAGAATTTGTTGTTATAGCGGCAACATTAATAAAGAGTATTGTATTGTATTGTATTGTATTAATACTTCATCTTGTGAAAATTTCAACTGTCTCATCTATCATGGTTCGTGAGATACAGCCTGGTGACAGACGGACGGACGGACGGACAGCGGAGTCTTAGTACTAGGGTCACGTTTTACCCTTTGGGTACGGAACCCAAAAAATGCTTATTTTACTTCATTCCAGAGGATTTAAGAATGACTCACGTTAGACCGGGCCAAGTCCGGGCCGGAGCTTCCGATCTTACTTTCCTATGACATGATAGACGATCACGTGATGCTTTCCATATAAAACGATGCGCTAGAAGCCCCGGCCCGGACACGGCCCGGTCTAACTTGAGTCATCCTTTAACCTTTTTACCGCTATACACTGATATATAAGACATACAAAATCTTCTTCTCTGAGAAGAAACCATTTCGCCATTATAATCGATTTTACCACAAAAATGCAAAAAAGATTAACCCATTGTTATAGTGAACTGAATAAGATCCCTGTACTACAAGTATAGTGTTGTCACGAGGCCGGATCTGCGCGAGCGCAAGTGCGCACGATACCGCCACAGCAGTGATCGATGATCTACGCCTGTTGTCGTTGATTTATCTTGTTTATAAGTAGATCGCGTGTAAACAGATATAAATCATTATTTCGCACAATGATTTTTTACATTTAAAAATTGTTTGCAAAAAGCTATGTGTAGGACATTCGGCTTTCATGCCTTCCTCCATCCCTACCTCCTCCACCCCTCCTCATCCTCTTCGCCTCCCTCCATCGTATCCATCTCTAGTATGTACAGTCAGCAAAACTATTGGATTAGCACCCCTGCATACAAATACGTAGAGTCTGTGGCGGGCGGACTTCAGTCTTCTCTTTCCTACTGGGCGGAAAGAGAAGAGTCGTGAAATGTGTATGCGATCCAATTCATTCTACGAACTTGCATGAGAGTTTCATTACATTGCGGTTTTTGATCGGTCGAGTAGAGTTGGACGTAACCAACAGTCCGCAATGTAACTAAAATCGCATGCAAGCTCGCGCGCCGTATAATAGTTATTTGTTTTACAAGGGGGCAAAGTTGTTGTTTAACCGCTCGTGCTAATATTGATACCCGAGCAAGCGAAAGATTCCAAAAATGAAAAATGGAATCTTGAGCGCTGCGAGGGTTAAACAAAGTTTGCCCCCGAGTGAAACACAAAATTTTTCACCACACCAACCCGAAGCAAATATTAAATGTAAAATATCAAACAAAATCAAACCAAATCAAATACAAATGAATGTTATTAAATATTTATCATTCAAAATCATCATTTAAAAGTCAATTCTACCAGCAAACATAAGAAAACAACTCAAAATTAGCATTTGATTACTTTGCCTCACATGTGAATAAAATGCAAATTTGCTATCAGTTTTTGAAGTGCAAAGTAAGCCTTTCCGAGCCGGTGTGGTGAAAATACTTTAAATCAATCCTAATGCATGGGTGCTAAGCTAATAGTACCTAATAGTAAATAGGTACGTCAAATTTTAAAATTCGTCTCTCGTTGAGAATTTCCTATTTTTCGCACTTGTATCGTAATTAACTATTACGTAATCAATGCCTAGTCAGGGCGACCTAAATTGACAGATTTGACATATTGTCTCGGTGCCCGCGGCGACACATCTGGCGTCCGGCACTGCCAAGGTTGCCGTACATTGTAATTAATTAGGTAAAGGGTCGGCTAGATTACGTGTAATACATATTAAACATGAATTTAAAATGCGTAATTGAATTTTTAGGGTTCCGTACCCAAAGGGTAAAACCCTAAAAACGGCACCCTATTACTAAGACTCCACTGTCTGTCTGTCACCAGGCTGTATCTCAGGGCTCCTCTACACGATGGGCCAACGCCGGCCACTCCAAGGGACGCATTTATGCGTTAGAGGGAGCAAGTGATATTGCTGTCTCATTCTACCGCATGGCTACGTCCCTTGGAGTGGCCGGCGTTGGCCCATCGTGTAGAGGGGCCATCATGAACCGTGATAGCTAGACAGCTGAAATTTTCACAGATGATGACTTTTAATTGCCGCTATAACAATAAATACCAAAAGTACGGAACCCTCGGGGGGCGAGTCCTATTCGCACTTGTCCGGTTTTTTTTTATTTTAATAAGTGGGTAACTAAAAAAAATAGTATAGGCCTATCGTATTTTCAATTAACGCGCTATAAAGACTGCGTTTCGACCAGAGATGTGCGAGCATACTACGGCTATAGTTCGTTTTTTTAACATTAGAAATAAGGTAAACAATCTTGATGTGTATTTTAATTGAAAAACACATTTTAAAAATACATAAGTTACTACAAATATGTAACAATTATGAATCTAATACGATCATTTATATTCTTCTGCTTTCATAAGTAAGTAATAAATAGTAATTTTATATGCTGTCTTCTACAAATCGAAATTCTTTTACAGCCCTTCAATGCAATACCTATACCAAAGACATATGTAACTTCGTATAAGATGAATAAAGTCTAAGAAAAAAAATCGGAAATCAAGAAAAAGTTATTCTCGCATAGATGGCGTGACGACACCGTTTCATATTTAACAATTTTAACACATAACACATCAGTGAATGAACATGACCCATGTTCAAAATGATATAAAAATAATAAAATCATTTATCCATATTATATTCATCTTTTTGATAATTTTATAGGTACGTGTTCATTTTGAGTTATAGTCGTGTGTCATAGATGGCAGTAAATTTACAATGACTACAACATTTACTATGACAGGAACCCTCTATACTATCTATTTCATTTGCCTATACCTACACGTCAAAATACTTATAATATTTGTTGCACGCTCTGTAGAACGGGAGAAACAGGTACAACAACAGAGGTAAATTTTTGAATTGCGAGCGCTCGATTTTATCACTCGAATGTTTGTGCAAAACGGCGAATTGATAATTTTGAAATAAGAGAAATAGATATTGGGATGACTGGATGGCACTAGATGTCTACACAACATAAACATACAATTTTATGCATAATTCGACAAATTCTATTTCTTCCTGTATATTATTTCAATAGTAAAACTAATCCATATTCCGAATTCTTACTTAAATTTAATCAGTAAGTATTTTAATTTATAAAAATTACATTTGTTTTGAGACGAAATGTCGGAAAACTTGGAAAAACCCGGAAGTTGATGATTTTTAGTATTTGATTATGAGTACATTTTTCGGGGTTTGTAATAATTTTATATTTCAAGACTATCATAGGAATATCACAAATAGTGTAGTTACCTTTCTGATGACAGTAAGATTTTTCCTATATCTCTTATTATATATTCTCTATATTGTATATTTACTTACATAAAATATGAATTATGCAACTTCCAACACTGATTTCGTAGTAAAAATCGATGCTATATTTTTTTTACTATTTTTCCTACAATCAGCAAACAGTTTTGTGATTATATTAATTACCGGCAAAAAGAAAAAATCATGCATACATCATGAAATCGAGCGCTCGAAATTAAAAAATCGGTATCAACCATGTATAAACCCCCAGGCAGGTACGCGATTCCTGCAATTTCTTCAAGTATGAAGGCCGATCTCTACGAAGGTCCCTCGACTGCAATCGAAATAAAATGCACAGGCACATTTGTCACGGTCACAAATGTGCATAAACATTTGTATTTAGGGGAGGTAGGGGACCGTTGGGCAGTCGGGAGGCTCGGGCATGGTCGGACCAACGTATTGGACTGCGTCCACGTCCTGGCCTTTTCCCATCCACTAGCCAGGCTAGACCAGATAATACCCACGTTAGACCCTGGGCAGTTATTTGTGCTTTTGAATAATTTATTTAAGTACAGTGGTATTACTAAAAAAAATCAATAAATAGCTTAAATCTAAAATAGGCCCTTGAGGCATTGTACCATTGCATTTTGAATAATAATTAGAACTTTCTTTTATTACTGTTAAAAGTTTTATACGTAAAAAAATTATTTGTAGGTATACGCGGGGATATAAAGGATAAAGCCTTAGGATACTTCGTGGTATACACTGAAAAAAAAATCGTTTTAAAACAATTGAAATTGCATTAACGTTTAATGCTTTAAACGGTTCCATATGAGCCTGTCGAACCAAGCAGCAAAGTTTACTGTTCGTACGTTACGTACGTACGTATATTAATTGATATTGTGTACATATAGCAGAGATAATATCTTAATGAAATCACTTTAATTGCTCGCTAGATAATTTTTTTTAGGGTTCCGTACCCAAAGGGTAAAACGGGACCCTATTACTAAGACTTCGCTGTCCGTCCGTCCGTCCGTCCGTCTGTCACCAGGCTGTATCTCACGAACCGTGATAGCTAGACACTAGACAGTTGAAATTTTCACAGATGATGTATTTCTGTTGCCGCTATAACAACAAATACTAAAAACAGAATAAAATAAAGATTTAAATGGGGCTCCCATACAACAAACGTGATTTTTGACCAAAGTTAAGCAACGTCGGGAGTGGTCAGTACTTGGGTGGGTGACCGTTTTTTTTTTCTTTTTTTTTTTTTTGCATTATGGTACGGAACCCTTCGTGCGCGAGTCCGACTCGCACTTGCCCGGTTTTTTTCAGCTTAGGTTTACACTTTGTGTTTGCGCGTCACTTTACGCATGTTCGCAACGAGATCGCTCACGTAGGACACTTCTGTACGGTTACCATCAGTTTCTCACTGACATAAACGCCGTCGAGAACGTAATTTACTTTCTATACATCTCGCTCGCACTCGCATATTAGTGCAAACGGGATGTATAGAAAGTAAATTACGTTCTCGACGGCGTTTATGTCAGTGACAAACTGATGGTAACCGTACTGTAAGTATCAAGAGATTGATTCACCCCGCGCCGCATCGCTTCGCTTCGCGTTCGCACGTTGTTCGCCTACGTAGTACGCTGCGTAACGTAACAGGGTAAACCCCAATAACAAAGCACGAAGTGACTGGCAGCAATCAGTGTGTAATGATTACTGCGGTCATCGCTGTATAGGGGTCGTGCACAAATCACGCGAGGTTCGATGGGGGGTGGGAGGGTCACGAAAAACTCACGATAAATCACGTTGGGGGAGGGAGGTATAAGGAAACCTCACGTGTATTTTTCTACAGTAAACAAAACTAAGAAAAAAAAAACAACCACATGAGTAAACACCTTTTCTCGGTTTCGTTGAACATAAATCTTCACTCTGCACTTCAAAATAGCGAATATATTTAACGAAAATAAAGTCACTTCAACAACTCAAATAGGGTCTGTCGCTAAGTGATGGTATTATTGCGCAAAGCTACTTGCGTGCCTGTTAAGACAATTATTGTAATTAAATAATTTCAGGCGCATTGTCATCTCGAAGGAATTATGAAAGCAGATCTAGATCGTGAGCGATTATCATTGAAATCAAGGCGTTATAGGAAATATGAATTGGTAATCGATCGGTTACAATGTAAGGCTAGGGTTTGAGGCACGCTACTTCGTTTACAAGACCTGGGGGGCTAGCCAAGATGAGAATCGTAGATAGAAAACGCCAATCGATATTAGAATCATGTGTGGAAATAGTCACGTGGCTTTTCGTAGTAGTTATAGAGAGAAAAAATACTTAGAGTGCTCTCTCCATACTTCAGTTTAAGTACCAAAAAGACTATTATTTTCGTAGTCGACATCTAGCAACGAGTAGCGCAATTATCAGTACCTACTGCTACTTGACAATAATATGTTGCACAACGAAGGCTGCAAAAATATCTGACACGATCTTATTTGTTAACCATAAGCGCGTGTCGCATATTTTTGCAGCCTTTGAAGAGTAACATATTATTGCAGGTGATTGTACGTTTGTCCTCTTAGTTTGGCTTAGGCCCTTTGCTATTTTATCGCTACACCTTATAATGGTTCCTCTACACGATGGGCCAGCGTCGGCCACTCCAAGGGACGCAGCCATGCGGTAGAATAAGATAGCAATATCACTTGCTCCCTCTAACGCATAAATGCGTCCCTTGGAGTGGCCGGCGTTGGCCCATAGTGTAGAGGAGCCATAAAACAAAGCCCCCGCCGCGTCTGTCTGTTTGTGTATACATACATATGTTCGTCGCTAGTTAGTACAGTCGCCATCAGATATATGGGAGCGGTCAAGGTGCTCACAAATATCTGAACACGCCTCTATTGTCAGGGCGTTACATTGCGTGTTCAGATATTGTGAACACCTTGCCCGCTCCGATATATTTGATGGCGACAGTACCTACCTGCCTACATAAATCTTGTTTAAATATTTACCATAGGTTCTACCTGTGAACTGTGATTAGCTTTATTCAAACAAGTTACAATCATTATAATCTGTGGTCACATTATACCTATTGTTGCGAGTCGTGAGCGTTTTTTGCACGATATCGTAACCACATCGTAATTATTATTGGAAATGCATGCTGTTTGATAACTGATAAATATTATAAGGAAGACACTTCTTAGATATGGTACGTGCTACTAAGGAGTTTTTTATTGTTAGATGTGACGTCCCGTGATAAAGGTACCTTATGGCGGCTGGCGCTTACGTCGCATAGCGCCGCTATAATATTGGAGCGGCGTTAATAATAGCGTAAGCGCCAACCGCCATAAGGTACCTTCACCCGTGGGACGTCACATTTGTTCTTAAGATTCCTAGAAATGTTGGGTTATTTTTACTCTGAGTCACGAGCAGGATTGATTTTATTAGATACTATAGTTCGTTTTTTTTAGCATTAGAAAGAACTTGCAAGAAGGTAAGCGATCTTGACATGTCTTTTTAATTGAAAAACGCTTTTTAAAAATCAAAAACTATTACTTATGAAAGCAGAAGAATATAAATGATCGTATTAAATTCATAATTGTTACATATTTGCCGTGACTTATTTTTAAAACGTGTTTTTCAATTAAAAGACACATCAAGATTGTTTACCTAATTTCTAATGCTAAAATAAACGAAGTATAGCGACCCGCCCCGGCTTCGCGCGGGTTTATATTACCTACTCAAAACCTTAACAAATTATAGATCTAAACCTTCCTCAAGGATCTCTCTATTGTTAGGGCCCGATTCGGATTTTGAAATAGACTATTAGATATCTTTTAGACATCCCCAAGATACGATAACGATATGTTTAAGATCTAACCTGTCAAATTTGACATTTGCACGATTCTGGAGAAACTCTTGAACGATTTCTACAGGCACTTAGAGATCCAATTCACATCTAATAGATATCTTACTCTATCTAATGTCAAAGTGACATTGGTTGCCCGAATTGCGCTCCAAAAGAGAACTAGTTGATATCTAAACTATAACGTACCTAGAATGGATCTAGTACGTGTCGTCTCTTGTGAATATCTTGAAGTTCGAATACGGCAGTTAGGTGAAAACCGCATGAATATCCATTCTTATGGAGTTTATCGCGAACATACATACAGACAGACAGACGCGGCGGCGGGGGCCTTTTTTTTAGGGCTCCTCTACACGATGGGCCAGCGCCGGCCACTCCAAGGGACGCAGCCATGCGGTAGAATGAGATAGCAATATCACTTGCTCCCTCTAACGCATAAATGCGTCCCTTGGAGTGGCCGGCGTTGGCCCATCGTGTAGACGAGCCATTATAAGGTGTAGTGATAACATATTGTATTATTAATACCATGATGGTGACAGACAAGTACACGTTCTCAGACAGGTTGTTCCAAAACAAAATGTAAAATATCTCACCCAAAAAGTCATAAAAGGCCGAGAGAAAATAAATTTCTCTTTTACCGTAAAATGGGGTGAGTTGGGTGAAATTTGACTTTCAAACCTCGATAAAATTTTATTTTTACATGTGAAAACTGAATGGTGTATATAATAAGTGGTTCGGACGTTTGTATTTCAGTTTGTATTTTATTTTGTGTAGTTCCATTTCATAACTTAGACGATAAAGAGGAAAACCCACCTCACCCCGTAGTGCCTTGTATTTGGGGTGAGAGGGTTTTTCATACAAAGGTGATTTTGGAAGATTGTTGGATCGATTTTTTTTTATTATGTGTATTACTATAGCCCCATTTTAAATTGGAATACATTATTTTTGTAGCAGTAGCCTTAAATTCCCTTCTCACCCCCCTCTCAAACCTTCTCTCCCCATTCATAACCCAACTCTCCCCGCGAAACCTACTCACCCCGTTTTACGGTACCCGTATAAATAATAGAGACTCTTGAAAGAATCAATGTTCTTTTGCGACTTTAATGGACCCGTTGCTACTGTCTACGTGTCTACTGTGTATGTGTAAATAAATATTTATTGAGTAAGTAGGTACTTTCTCTTTCTTTTTTACCTGATTACGGCAAATCCAAAAAAGGATTATGATTATATGGCTCTATACGATGGGCCAACGCCGGCAACTCCAAGGGACGCATTTTTGCGTTAGAGGGAGCAAGTGATATTGCTATCTCATTCTAGCGCATGGCTGCGTCCCGGCCGGCGCTGGCCCATCGTGTAGAGGAGCCATTAGCAGTATGTATGTGTTTCTTGGTGCTGTGTTGGTAAAGGGTCATGCCGGGTTTATCGTAATAGAATGTCGTTTTAAAATGAGAGCGTTAATTGGATTGTATGGGAGCGGCTCAGTTCACGTGATACTATACTCCTAAGGCCCACCATCCAAAAAAATGTTATTAAATTGAACAGAACAAAAGAAATGCATCTCTGTTTCATTTTAAAATGCTTTATATTACATTGAGGTATTTATATGTAGGTACATATTACATTGAAGTACACTTATAAAACAAAGCCCCCCGCCGCGTCTGTATGTTTGTGTATTTGTTCGCGATAAACTCAACTACTACTTACTGAACGGATTTTCATGCGGTTTCACCTATCAATAGAGAGATTCTTGAGGAAGGTTTAGGTGTATAATTTGTTAACCCGTGCGAAGCCGGGGCGGCGTTTTGATTACCATCATAGACTAGAAATCCTCTAGAACGAGTTTAGAACAATTATTTCATGCAACCGATGATGCCAAAAATGCGGGGGTGCGCGGTACGCGAGCGAAGTCCGCCGTGATTGGTCCGTTTAAAGACACGAACGTCACGCAAAGACACTTTCGACTCGAGCATGGAGTTTTACCGTATGCGTAGCAGAGGGGGTAGCGCGACTATGCTCAGTCTAGAGGATGTTTTGTCTGTGCTTACCATTAAATCAATATGCGGAAATATGACAAAGGGGTAATTTGTCAGTAAATAACTAGGTATAATGAGCCAGCGGCGGCGGTAACTTTGATCGCGATAGTAACGGGCTCAGTTATGAGAAGGCAGCGGATTTGACGCCGCCCTGCTTTACGCAAATGCAGTACTGCTGTAGTGTATAATTCTTTTATATCGTATTTTATTTATTTATAGGTTATATTAATGTGATATAAAAAGCCACAGGTTCTCACCTGTAAATACAGATTAACAAAAACAATTGGTGGTTAGAGACAGCCCAAGAATAGTCTGCAGCGGATTTCATAGCGCACGCAGTGAAAGTGTTATTTTAAACGTCAAACATCTATGAAATTATGACATATAAATGACACTTACTATCGTGGGCTATCAAATCCGCTGCTGACTTTTTTTGGTCCGACTCTAGCACTATTGCACTACACATTCAGTTGAACGCTAAAGGCATTCATTTCTTCAAACAATAAATATCACCTTTGACACTGACACATCTAATCCATATCGTTTCTAGATCTACTAATTGACGTATCTTTAAGTTCGAATCGGGCAGTATGGCTCCCGTTTAAAAAAGATACTGAAAGGGGCCACGAAATACTCTATGTGAAGTGTAGCCTAAGACACATAGTAGCAAAGAGCCGATAATATTGATTCCCGCGCTGCGCTTGCTTCTTGCGTATGACCTTGTTCACGGTCTAGGGCACCAGTTTATAACAGTTACTAAGGGACCACGAAATACTCTATAGTGTGAGGTGTAACCCAACACACATATCAAAGAGCCGGTAATATTGATTCCCGCGCTGCGCTTGCTACTTGCGTATGACCTTGTTCACGGTCTAGGGCACCAGTTTATGACAGTTACTGGAAGGGACCACGAAATACTCTATAGTGTGAGGTGTAACCCAACACATATATCAAAGAGCCGGTAATATTGATTCCCGCGCTGCGCTTGCTACTTGCGTATGACCTTGTTCACGGTCTAGGGCACCAGTTTATGACAGTTACTGGAAGGGACCACGAAATACTCTATAGTGTGAGGTGTAACCCAACACACATATCAAAGAGCCGGTAATATTGATTCCCGCGCTGCGCTTGCTTCTTGCGTATGAACTTGTTCACGGTCTAGGGCACCAGTTTAAAATAACAGTTGCTGGAAGGGAGCACGAAATAATATATAGTGTGAGGTGTAACCCAACACACATATCAAAGAGCCGGTAATATTGATTCCCGCGCTGCGCTTGCTACTTGCGTATGACCTTGTTCACGGTCTAGGGCACCAGTTTATGACAGTTACTGAAAGAGACCACGAAATACTCTACAGTGTGAGGTGTAACCCAACACACATAGCGAAGAGCCGGTAATATTGATTCCCGCGCTGCGCTTGCTACTTGCGTATGACCTTGTTCACGGTCTAGGGCACCAGTTTATGACAGTTACTGAAAGAGACCACGAAATACTCTACAGTGTGAGGTGTAACCCAACACACATAGCGAAGAGCCGGTAATATTGATTCCCGCGCTGCGCTTGCTACTTGCGTATGACCTTGTTCACGGTCTAGGGCACCAGTTTTTAACTGAAGGGACCACGAAATACGCTGCAAAACTAGTCAAACATGAGATTTATTTAAGAATTATTTATTTTTACAAGCTTTTATTTAGTTTTACCTGTCCCCGAGGTCTGTCTGTGTTTCTGTCTGTAATCAAATCTTGCAAGTTAAATATAATTCACTTCCCGGTTTCCAATGAAGCTGAAAATTGTATGCATATGTAAGTTGGGTGCAATGCAATATTATGGTGTCATCGAGCTGATTTGACGATGGAGTCAGGAAGTGGTAATTGGAACTCTGTGATGATAAAACAACGGAACCTAATTGTGTTTGAGGTTGTTAGAATTGTCTTGATGAGTATTAGTTGCCTGTGGAAAGAAAACCGGTCAGTTTAGTTATTATAAAGGTTGTCTGGAAGAGATTGCTTTTTAGCGATAAGACCGCCTGTTGTTTAACATCTTCTTTCTGTATTATTTGTATTGTTTTCTGTAATGAGGTCTGCAATAAAGAGTATTTGTATTGTATTGTATTGTATAAAACCTAGGAAGGAACTCGTATGGAATTTGTTTTTCGCTTTTAAGTCGGGTTCCAGCAGGCGTTCTACATGACATTAAAGCTCTCCAAGGGGCCTCTACGTGTCGGATATATATCCCCACGCAATCCTATCAAAAGACCGGGATTTATAGGCCCGTGAAATCAAAAATGGAGTATAAATAATGATCATAACTAACTACGGTTAATAACTATAATGAACTGTGTAAAAATATTTTCCAAAATTTTAATATTATATTTCTTCTTTATTTACAAAACTAACTTGTACCTACGTTTTATTTATAAATTACTTAGGAATCCAAAACATATCAACTATATTACTAGAATTAAAAATTTAATAAATAAATTAGTACTAATTTAAACTACCTATAAATACAGTATAAAAAACCTATAAAGGACCCAATCATAAAAGAAATGCCCCGTCTAAAAGTTCGGCCTGCGGCATGGACTCCATTACACTGGCGGCGTTACCTCTCTGTACCGTTAGATATATCTGTGTCAATATCCAGAAATGAAAATGATAGTTGATAGACTATGTTTGTACGGAGAAACGGTCCTACTATCCTCTCACCCAACATTAGGCCCTCTTCCCTCGCAGAATACTGGTGATTGCTAAATTTAATACAGTGAGACCAAAAGTTGCCACATTATGCATATCATATGCCTATTTTAATACCCAGATATAATCGGAGTTGATCGAAAAAACCGGCCGAGTTGCGTCTGAGCTGACCTTGTTCACGGTCTTGGCCACACGTTTATCATTTTTATAAATATTGGTCACTGGAAGGGACCGTCACTTTATGGCTCCTCTACACGATGGGCCAACGCCGGCCACTCCAAGGGACGCATGTATGCGTTAGAGGGAGCAAGTGATATTGCTATCACATTCTACCGCATGGCTGCGTCCGTTGGAGTGACCGGCGCTGGTCCATCGTGTAGAGGAGCCATAACGCGACACGATTTTGGCTACGAAACGCCGTAGCTTATTGCCTTTTGGACTTTCTCAAATTAAAGGTTGACTTCTTCGAACGACTTCGAACTATGAAAAAAGATCATCTATATTACCGTTGACCAGCTTGCAACTTTCTCTCGCAGCGCATTAGTATTGCCGTTCAGCGAGGGAATGCTGCCAGCATCTTAGGCACAATGCCGCGGGGTTCCTATTCGGATGTATTTTAATTAACTAATCTATTAGTTTAGTTTTTATTTTTTAATTTTCCATTAATTTATTTTTCTTTTTAGGCTCTAGGTCATTTATAACATGAATACTTATAAAAGTAAAATACAAAAACACATAAAATCAATAAAAAATAAGTAAGTTTAATTTTAAGTTATTTTTATTTATTGTTTTTTGACTTGTTTTTGTACCATATATATGAATAAAATTACTAAAAGTATAAACACATTATAAAAAACCTAACCTATGGTGCCGCCAGCAGCGGGGCAGGGCCCAAGCTGCCGGTGGTCAGGGCCGCAGAGAGAGGAACCGGCGGACTATCCGCGCCGTGTCCAAGATCACCGCCTTCTGCATATGACCCTTGATCCAACCACCTAGCGAGTCTCTCAAGATGTTGGTCGAGACTTGCTCTTCGCTATTAGACCGTTCACTGAAACGACTATCGGGACAATGATCGTCGAATCAACATCCCACATAGCGGTTATCTCGTGAGCCAAGACTGGGTACTTACTGGACTTGTCCTTCTCGGCTTTCACGAGATTCTCATCATGGGGGAAAGTGTTTTTTTAATTTATTATTAAGTATTTTTAGGGTTCCGTACCCAAAGGGTAAAACGGGACCCTATTACTAAGACTTCGCTGTCCGTCCGTCCGTCCGTCCGTCCGTCCGTCCGTCCGTCCGTCCGTCTGTCACCAGGCTGTATCTCACGGCTGCTATCACGGGATAGCTAGCTAGCTAGCTATAGTTGAAATTTTCACAGATGATGTATTTCTGTTGCCGCTATAACAACAAATACTAAAAACAGAATAAAATAAAGATTTAAATGGGGCTCCCATACAACAAACGTGATTTTTGACCAAAGTTAAGCAACGTCGGGTGGGTTACATATCAGAATACCGAAAATCGATTTACCTAATGTTGAATCACCTATGCTTGTTTCACCTATTTTTTTAAATACCTATTGATCAATTAACCTAAGCTCATAACACCTAATGAACGAATTACCTATTGCACGTTTCACCTACAATTGGTTTACCTAAGCTCAGAATACCTATGCTCGATTCACCTAAAGTTGAAACACCTAATACTCGAAATACTTAAAGCTAATATACCTAATACACGAAACACCTAATGTTGATATACCTAATGCACGAAATACCTAAACTCGGTGTACCTAATGATCGAATTGCCTAAAGTTAACATACCTACTGCACGAATTACCTAAAGTCGGTATACTTAATGATCGAATTACCTAAAGTTAACATACCTAATGAACGAAATACCTAAATTCGATACACCTAATGCACGAAATACCTGAACTCGATGCACTTCATGAACGAAATATGTACCTAAAATAAAAATATAATTATTGTTTAGTAGAATATTACCTACTAAGACATACAACATTTAGTATAAATTTTTTAGCCAAATCATTCAATTGGCTAACTATTTTTTATTATAATATAAGGTCTAGTCATTTGCCAGAGTCGAGATAGGTGCGACGACGAGTAAAGCGAGTAGGAACGTGTTAGGTTAACTGCGACCAAACAGTGCCAAAACCGACTTTTATTTCATCGTCATGATGTTAACTGACAAAAATAAGTTTTTGATAAGATAGGATAAGATAACTAATTTTGTATCAGACTTACAAAATCATTCTACTACCTAAAAAGTAGCGTTTCAAAAAGTGTTTTTTTTAAGTTGTTATCCGAACAAACTGTTTCTACTGTAAGATTGGGAAATCATACGAATTATTAGGTGGAATTGCCACTTGATCATTCGGCAAAATGATATGAATTTTGTTCTAGGTATATAGACTTTAGGTATTCCGTGCATTAGGCATATCGACATTAGGTAATTCGTGCAGGAAGTATATCAACTTTAGGTATTTCGTGCGATAGGTTTAACAGTTTTAGGTATTTCGTCCATTAGGTAAATCAAGTTTAGGTACATCGTTCATTAGGTATATCAGCTTTAGGTGTGTCGTCCATTAGGTATATCAGCTATAGGTGATTCGTACATTAGGTATAATAGCTTTAGGTGAAACGTGCAATAGGTAAAACGTGCATTAGATACATCGTGCATTAGGTGTTTCGTCCATTAGGTTATTTGAGCTTAGGTATTATAAACTTAGGGCAGTCAATGTTTAGGTAAAATGATCGATAGGTAATTTAAAAATAGGTGAATCAAGCATAGGTGATTCAACATTAGGTAAATCAGTTTTCGGTATTCTGATATGTAACCGTCGGGTGTGGTCAGTACTTGAATGGGTGACCGTATTTTTTTGCTTTTTTTGTTTTTTTTTTTTGCATTATGGTACGGAACCCTTCGTGCGCGAGTCCGACTCGCACTTGCCCGGTTTTTTTTATATAGATTTGTTGCTTGTTGGTCAATAAATACCACATTTATTGAACCACTTCCAGTCTTAGCCGAGTTACCTTTTGTGTTTTCTAGCCTAATTAGACAAAACTTGTGTAAACAAGCTGCTAATAATTTTGTTATTTTTCAATTTCGATTATTTGCTCGATGGAGCTTTATGACTTAGGTACTAGTGACCCGCCCCCCCCAGCTTCGTACGGGTTAACAAATTATACACTTAAACCTTCCTCAAGAATCACTATTGATAGGTGTAGACCGCATGAAAATCCGTTCAGTTTTTAGGGTTCCGTATTCAAAGGATAAAACGGGACCCTATTACTAAGACTTCGCTGTCCGTCCGTCCGTCCGTCTGTCACCAGGCTGTATCTCACGAACCGTGATAGCTAGACAGTTGAAATTTTCACAGATGATGTATTTCTGTTGCCGCTATAACAACAAATACTAAAAACAGAATAAAATAAAGATTTAAATGGGGCTCCCATACAACAAACGTGATTTTTGACCAAAGTTAAGCAACGTCGGGAGTGGTCAGTAGTTGGATGGGTGACTGTATTTTTTTGCTTTTTTTTGTTTTTTTTGCATTATGGCACGGAACCCTTCGTGCGCGAGTCCGACTCGCACTTGCCCGGTTTTTTTTTGTTGTTTTTTTTGCATTATGGTACGGAACCCTTCTTGCGCGAGTCCGACTCGCACTTGCCCGGTTTTTATTTTATATAGATTTGTTGCTTGTTGGTCAATAAATACCACATTTATTGAACCACTTCCAGTCTTTGCCGAGTTACCTTTTGTGTATCTGTGTTTAGCCAAAATAGGCTCTGCGAAATAGATACTGCACTTCCTTATTCTAGCCTTAATTAGACAAAACTTATGTAAACAAGCTGCTAATAATTTTGTTATTTTTCAATTTCGATTATATGCTCGATGGAGCTTTATGACTTAGGTACTAGTGACCCGCCCGCCCCAGCTTCGTACGGGTTAACAAATTATACACTTAAACCTTCCTCAAGAATCACTATTGATAGGTGTAGACCGCATGAAAATCCGTTCAGTTTTTAGGGTTCCGTATATAATATAATAAATGGCAACCTTGAGGAACTAAAAAGCCTCTAAAATGCACAGCTCTCCAAGATGTCTGGCCAACGTGGAGAGGCTATGGCTATTACCTTCATGGAAAGGACAAACAAACCAAGGCCCCGAGTTCCCAGGGTCCACACTGTCCCTGGCTACGACAGCGGCCTCGAGTGCAGGGTGGACAGGGGTGCTAAGAATCGCTGGAAGAGACCCGGCTGTCACACAAAACTATATTTTATATAGTCTTCCGGGGTGGAGTGGTGTGATGACCTCCCCGAGCGGGAGACAGGGGGAAGTTTGGGTGGGCTCCGGCCTGCCCAAAGGTCCGTCTGTCACCCCCGGTCCATCCTGGGCAACGTCACTAGCGACTGGCATTCGTGCCTCTTTCTAGTGGCGGCTAACATCCACACTGGTGTTGTCAGTAGGTGTAGGCTACTACTGACGACCTATACATAACCTACCTGTGCTAGGACCTGCACAGTAGAGCGCCGTACGCAAGGATGACGGGATCCTGGGGATTGAGCCGTTGCCAACCCGCGTGGCAACACGTCTGCTTCGGCCCTGATTTCGGGCAAAACGGTAGCCCGGGCTACTAGCCACAGTCCGGGAAATGGTCAAGTGAGGAACCGTAGGTGGGCTCACGGCGAGAAGTGAGAGGGCCGCAGAGGCAGTTTCGGCTGCTGATGCGGTGGTGAAAGGCCATGCTGACGAAGTGCGTTTAGGTGAATCGGGCGGAGGGCGTCTGACCTGGACGACCCTACGTCCCACCTTCACACATTTCCGATGTCGCGCAACTAGCCAACTTCTCACTTCTATACCCGAGTCGGTGTCCTAACGACCGAAAGCACCTTTTATATGTGTGAGTAAGCGTTCCCAAGATGTGGGCCCTTGTAGGGTGGGAGCCGATGAGGATGAAGTTAATCGTTACGAACTATGGATACCAGGTCTAACGAAAAACCCCAAGCTGATCCAGCAGCGTCCATCGCTAATGGTGAAGCCACACAGGCGAGACAAGCTGTTCCAGTGACAGTGCGTCAGACCGAAACCCCGGCCCGTCCGCAACCCAGTTCATCTGGGGAGCAGACCGGCCCAAACCCCTTCCAGGACTGGCAGGTAGTGGACCGAAGGTCCAAGAAGCGACCCCCCGCTGGGAAGCCTCACCCTGCCAGACCTGTGAATTCTTCCTCCTCTAACCCACCCCCCCCTGTTAAATGTCAAGGTGGGGTGGCTAAGAAGAAGAAGAAAAACAAGAACCAGAGGCGTGCAGCTCGTCTAGCGCGAGAGCAGCAGCTGGACAACACATCGACACCGACACACTCTGCAACCGGTGTGGGTGTGCAGGCTTCCCAGAAGCCGGCACCCAAACCGGCGCCGAACAAGCAGGTTGCTGCTGCCAGGCCTCCGCCGAAGGGAAAAGGTTCCGTCCTACCCCCTAAGGCTGGAACGTCGGGCGACAGCCCTACGGGTTCGGCCGCAGATCCCTCCAAACGACGACCTGGTAAGCTCGCACGAGCCGCTGCTAAAAGGATGCGAGATGAGTCCTTCTCCCCGCAAGGAGACAACAAAAAGCAGCGACTAGAGAGCCCAAGCCAACCGTTGTCGTACGCACAAGCAGCGACATCTGACCTGACGATCGTCATTACTGACGAGAAGTCGGGGAAGATCACCGCTGACCACTCCAACGCCATCCTCCGCGGATTGCACCAAACAATCGTGGAGGAGGCGAGGAGAAACCACGTAGGAGCCCGGCCACCCAAATTCAAGGGCAAGCCCATCTTCGCTGAGGGACGGCTGAGGGTCTTCGCAGAAGACGAATACTCGGCCGCCTGGTCTCAGCGATGTGTCCAGGCCCTAACCCTGCCAGACATCTCCCTTAAGGCGGTTCGCCAGTCGGAGATGGCAAGGAGAATTAAGTGCGGGCTCCTAATACCCAACATCGACAACTCGTCCTGGGAAGACGTCCGTCAGGCAGCTGACGGAGTAAGGTACCAGAACGAATGGGCCAAGGTCGGGTCTTGGTCCATTATACAAATACTACGGCAAGACCAGGGGTGGTTTGTCGAGTTCACAATCCCCGAAGACCTCGTCCCCGCCTTCATGGAGAGGGGGAGATCCCTGAACTGTGGGATGGGCAATGTCTACCTCAGGTTCAGGGGTCCCGGAGGCAAATACCTGGACCAGCCTCCCACCCTGCAAGGTTCCACCCTAAGGGTAACGGGAGTACAGGTCCCCAGCGAACAGGCCGCGGGCACCTCCGAGCAGAGCAAGTCTGTCTCCGGGGAGAAAGTTGCCCCCCTGCCGCTACCCAAGCCGACGATACCCGAACTCTCGGAGGATGAGCTCCTTGGCATTGGTGAGGGACCAGCCGGGTCATCATCCGAGGGTGAGGACTTGTCGGCTTGGATAGTGTCGGGGTTGGCCGACATGTTTAAGGAGGGAGGGGAAATGCAAAATGCCGCCCCCACCACCGACAACATGGACACCAACTAGTGTCATCCAAGCAAACCTCCAGCACAGCGTGGCCGCTACGGCCCAACTCAGACGCTGTCTGGCAGGTTTGCCAACAGCCGTTGCCCTCCTACAAGAACCATGGGCGGGCAATGGATACATACGCGGGCTGTCCGACACGAAAGGTAAGCTCTACTACTCCACGGTACATGCCGTCCCTAGGGCATGTATCCTAACTACTAACAATATTATTGCACAACCGCTCACTGAATTCTGTTCCAGAGACCTGTGTGCGATTAAACTACAAGTTCCACTGCCAACAGGCTGTCGCGACCTAGTCCTTGCCTCGGCGTACATGCCTGGAGAGGACGAGCCACCGCCTGCCGAACTACAACGACTGGTCAGCCACTGCGAGAGATCAGGCCTCGCAATAATCATCGGGGCCGACTCCAACGTACACCACCCACTGTGGGGAATGGAGACCAGCAACAACAGAGGTAAGACACTTGTTGAATATCTTGTGACTACTAATCTAAACATTCTAAATATAGGCGCTGAACCAACATTTGTAAACAAACGATGCAGGACGATTATCGACCTGACTCTGGCTTCGGAGGAGGTCAGTGAACTAATTATGGGATGGCACGTCTCCCAGGAGGCCTCCTGCTCAGACCATAGGTGGATTCGCTTCAATCTACTAGCATCTAGAGACACACCAACCGCCCGGAGGAATCCCAGGAAAACGGACCGAGCCACTTTTAGGAAGGTCCTAGGGGAAAGCCTTGACCGGCTTCCACCGAGGGATGACCTTCGGGAACCGGCTCAGATAGAACAGCAGGTAAATATCTTAACTGATACCCTCGCAGACAGCTACCACAAGGCGTGCCCCTTAAAACCACCGGCAAAGACTGCCATAAAGGGTCACCAGTGGTGGGGCCCAGAACTGGAGAGACTCCGGGGGAAAACAAGAAGACTCTTCAACAGGGCCATGAACACAACGGCTGAGGTGGACTGGGAAAACTACTACGAAGCCAAGGCCAGGTACAAAAAGAGATTGCGGTACTGGAGATCCCTGTCATGGAGGAACTTCTGCAGCAGCATTGAAACACTTGACCACGCCAACCGGGTGAGGAAAACCTTAGCGCACAAGCCCACATCACAATTGGGCTCACTGCGTAAACCCGATGGCACATACACATCTAGCCCTGCAGAGACCCAACGCCTTCTCCTGGTAACTCACTTTCCAGGATGCGTAAGTCTCGCCGATGCAGATCAGCAGGACGAAGAATACAGTACAACGGACAACAACTGGCAAATGGCGCACAGAGTCGTCACGGCTGAGAAACTCAGGTGGGCCATAGACAGCTTCCATCCCTTCAAGGCGGCTGGTCCGGATGGGATCTTCCCCGCTCTCCTACAGTGGGGTCTAGGACTCATCCAGGAAACCCTGACCGACATCATGGCAGCCTGCCTAGCCTGGGGGTACGTGCCCAGGAGATGGAGAGATGTGAATGTGATATTCATACCTAAACCAGGTAAGAACGACTACACAGCTGCCAAATCCTTTAGGCCCATCAGTCTCACATCATTCCTGCTGAAAACTTTGGAAAAACTGTGCGACAGGGACCTGAGGGACCGGGCGCTAAAGAACATACCGATGCACAACAACCAGCACGCGTACAGCTCAGGTAAATCTACGGAGTCGGCTCTTCACATGGTTGTAAGCCGCATTGAGAGAGCCATCCACGGCAAAGAAATGTGCCTCGGCACTTTCATTGACATAGAGGGCGCTTTTGACAAGACTCACTTTTCCAGTATAGGGAACGCCTTGGAAAGCCACGGCGCTGAACCTGGACTAATAAAGTGGATCATGAACATGCTAAATCAAAGGACAATAAGGTATGTAGGTGAACCGCAGGCCGTAGCGGCGGTGCGAGGATGCCCTCAAGGGGGAGTTCTCTCACCTCTGTTGTGGAACCTAGTAGTCAACAACCTCATAACCAAACTGAACGAGGAACACTTCTACACAATAGGCTACGCTGATGATCTGGCAATATTAATATCAGGTAAATTTGCCAGTACAGTATGCGACCTCACCCAGGCAGCTCTTCGGATCGTAGAACGCTGGTGTAGAGATTTTGACCTATCAGTTAACCCCACCAAAACAGAAATGGTAATGTTCACCAATAAAAGGGCACTTGGCAACTATACCAGACCAACACTCTTCCAGACTGAGCTACAGCTGACCGACGAAGTTAAGTACTTAGGGCTAACGCTCGACAGTAAACTCAACTGGAACAATCACATCAACAAACGCATAGACAAGGCGGGAGTAGTCTTCTGGCAGTGCAGAAGGATGATTGGTAAGAGGTGGGGACTCAACCCGAAAATTACCCTTTGGCTCTATAAGACTATAATCCGCCCCCTACTCTGCTACGGTGCTCTGGTTTGGTGGCCAAGAACAAACCTAGGCAACGTACGAGACAAGCTACAAAGACTCCAGAGGCTCGCATGCGCGGCCACCACTGGCTGCACGAGGTCCACTCCGACTGCAGCCATGGAGGTCATGCTAAACCTTTCACCGCTGCACCTACACATACAACAAGAGGCCAGTCTCTCAGCGGTAAGGTTACGAACCCTCAATATATGGTCTAACACCACAGGAGCTCTTCACACAGCATGCCTGGAAAAAGTATACAGCGAATTTCCAGTGCTCATGGCGGGCACGGATCGAATTCACAAACAAGCCATCTTTGACAAAAGGTACAAAATACAATTATTTGAGGACGACAACTACGAAGGACTCAATCCCCGGGAGCTGAGAATCTTCACTGATGGGTCCAAAACAGACAGCGGATCAGGCTCTGGAACCTTTTCAGAAGACCTGAACATGTCAATCACCACTCCGCTAGGAGCCCATAACTCGGTATTCCAGGCTGAGTGCATGGGCATCATTAACGCGGCGGCTGCCATCACTGCAAGGAAGGTAGTAGGATCCTCCATCCGCATACTCTCCGACAGCAGAGCAGTCTTAATGGCCCTAAAAAGCCATATAGTCACATCCAAACTTATACACGAATGCCACGAACGACTAATGGAGGTATGTCAGAACAATAAGATCACCTTACAATGGATCAAAGGACACAGTGGATCCCGAGGTAACGACGCCGCGGACGAGCTCGCCAGACAAGGATCGGGTGCGGGGGCGATAGGCCCGGAACCGATCCTCCCGATACCGTTTAGTAAGGTACGCTCAATGCTGCTGGCACGTACAGGGAAACTACACACAGAACACTGGCTAAACCAAACTGGATGCAGACAGGCCAAGCAGGCCATGCCTAGCATGAACGGTAAGCTCACAAGGGCGCTCCTTCAACTAGGAAAGGTTCGACTGAGTATGGTAACCAGTGTCATAACAGGTCATGGACTTTTTAACAAACATCTTTTTATAACAGGTGTCACAGACAGTCCCCTATGCCGTGGATGCATGGAGGAAGAAGAAACAGCCTCTCACGTGGTGTTGGAATGCAGCGGATTGGCCCCATACAGGGCAAAACATCTCGGATCCCCGAGTGACCTCCCCGAGGTCCTACTCAACATCAAAGGTTTGATAGGATTCCTCGAGGAGCTGGGCTGGCAAGACTAGCCCACCCCCTATCACGCAAAATAGGCGCAAGACGTCGAGTTGCGGAAAATCGCCCGAGCTACAATACAATACAATAGGGTTCCGTACCCAAAGGGTAAAACGGGATCCTATTACTAAGACTTCGCTGTCCGTCCGTCCGTCCGTCCGTCCGTCCGTCCGTCCGTCTGTCACCAGGCTGTATCTCACGAACCGTGATAGCTAGACAGTTGAAATTTTCACAGATGATGTATTTCTGTTGCCGCTATAACAACAAATACTAAAAACAGAATAAAATAAAGATTTAAATGGGGCTCCCATACAACAAACGTGATTTTTGACCAATGTTAAGCAACGTCGGGAGTGGTCAGTACTTGGATGGGTGACCGTTTTTTTTGCTTTTTTTTTTGCATTGTGGTACGGAACCCTTCGTTCGCGAGTCCGACTCGCACTTGCCCGGTTTTTTGATTTTATTGTGAGCATACAAACACACAAACAGACAGCTCGCTAAGGGAGTGTGTCCTTCCACCCAAATAAAAACCAGACATAAGGTAAACGTACTAGTGCTCGACATGCTAATGCCAAATAGATGACACCTTGCTGTCACCTCTATTGACAATTACTTAAGTTTCAATATGACATGAACTGGGACCGCGTCGAGCGCCAGTACGTTTACCTTATTGAATTTAGTCCGGTATTTTTCACGATGTTTTCTACCCAATAGAAATTAACCATCGCAACATGTTTACCAGACGCTCGAAATCAATACCAGACATTATACGGGACGCGCGCTGTGAAAACATAATGGATAACATTTCTAGGAATTTTGGGAGAAGATACTTATTTATAAAATTGAGAAACAGGCACACGATAATTAGTAGCACTTAGGTACTTAGTTGGGCTATTTCATTAAAACTACACTATTTTTTGTTATTTTCACCACACTAGCCGGCGTATTAAGGATGGCTTTATCCACGTGATAAAATAATTGTCACTTTTTAACGCCATGGGATAGAAAGTGACGGACACCGTTTTATCACGCTGTCACGTAGACAAGACAAGACAAGACATCCGTACTGATGTACCTATGGAGTTACTTTATGGTATTACGTATTATTATGTGTAGGTATTTTATGGAATTCTGGCAGTTTGACTATTGTATGTCCAGCGTTTTCCTAATTTAATAATTTGTCACCCTGTAGAAAAGACAACATTTATATCTTGTGACGTTACACGAATGGCGGCATAAAATATAGCATTATTATTTTACTGTAATTGAATTAAGTCTATTTTTAGTTTACTTAATTACCAGTATCCCAGGGGGCATATTCGAGAAGGCACATTTGACGTATCACGTGGATATCCAGTTGATGCGGATAAATCGCGACTTGTGGAATTGCGTACAATCGCCACCTGTTAGTGAACTCTATCCACACTAGAGGTGGGGCGTTGTACTGAAAAAAAATTTGGGACAGGTTTTTCTTAATGGACGACTTTTTGTTTGTCGAGTATTTAAAAGCAAGGACTTTAATTTTCGAAATATAACAAATATGAAGTTGCCAACACCTCGTACCTCCATTCTTACCTTTACTTTAAGTAAAATATTTTTTGTTAACTGACAGTCGTCTGTGTGTCTGTTGGATCAAAAAATAATGGAAATAATTTATACATTGTTAATATGTCATTTGATTAATGGCCTTGACTCAAAACGTCACGATTACGCCAGATCCCTACTAATGAAAAGTCGATTTTTGCATAAATAACCCTTATTTGTAAGACGCTTAAGTACGGTAAACACGTAAATTGCCTATTTGGGGTCATACACGTAAAACTGGTATTTTCATAGAAACGTACTTTTGATACGCATTTTGCCAACGTGTCCCAGCTCTAGTTAGGATCGCAAGTTGTTGCATTTGACAAAGTGCGATCGTAACTGTCAATGAACATGCGATACTAATCAACTGTTGATTTGATGTGGATGTGAAATGTCAGATTTGCACGAGTGGAATAAGGCCCCAGGTGATTTGAGCTGGATGAACAGAGTCAACTACAGGACCCCTATTCGACAAGCGACGTTTGACGTATCGTGTTGATCTCCCGTTGATGTGGGAAAAATCATAAGTTCTCGAATACGTACAATGTCAAAATTTGACATTAACAATCCACGGTTAGGGTGACAAGCAATCCAAACCGAACCACCCTTAGTTTAGAGTTGATTTTTGGTTGTACCAAATGATATTATCCACCGTTGATGGAATCAACACTCAGTATGCAATAAAATCAACTGTTGATTTGACGTGGATGCGAAATCTGACAGTTGCACATGTCGAATTTGGCCCCGATATCTGTCAAGCTACTTTACGAGTTGAAGAAGTTTAGTAGTAACTAAGTAATTATAGGAACCTAATACCGTTATATAATAATTTATGTTACTACAAATATCTTAAAACGACCAGTGATTATGATCATTATGATTATGTTAAGAGGATATTGGACGGCTATATAAAATCAATAAAAATAGCCCTTTTTGAAACCACTTCTTTCTTCTCGATTAACCGGGAGTTTCTTTTTTATTTTTTGTTTCTTTAAAATATGTATCTTACATTATCCTAATGATAGCGTGCTATTAAAAGGGCTATAATTTTTGCAACATTCTTTTCGCAGTCGCCATCAAAATATATAGGAGCGGCCAAGACGTTCAGAAAAATCTGAACAAAGCTTCTACAAAAAGTCTGCAGCGATTTTGATAGCCCTCGCAGTGCCACTGTTATTTATGCGTCATAATTTCATAGAAGTTTGACGTTTAAAATAATCTTGCACTGCGTGGGCTATCAAATCCGCTACAGACTTTTTTTGGTCTGACTCTATCAATGCTTTGGTCGCTCCGATGGCGCATGTTCAAAGTGTGCGCGGGATTCAATGAGAGTACTATCAAATCATTACCGTAAAACGGGGTGAGTAGGTTTCGCGGGGAGAGGTGGGTTATGAATGGGGAGACATGGTTTGAGAGGGGGGTGAGAAGAGATTTTAAGGCTACTGCTACAAAAATAATGTATTCCAATTTAAAATGGGGCTATAGTAATACTAAATGGAACTACCCAAAATAAAATACAAACTAAAATACAAACGTCCGAACCACTTATTATAATATACATCATTCAGTTTTCACATGTAAAAATAAAATTTTATCGAGGTTTGAAAGTCAAATTTCACCCAACTCACCCCATTTAACGGTACCAAGTTTTTAACAAAATTTCTATAGATGAAATGATGGATTTAAAGCTTATTAAATATTATAAGTAATTTTCTAAACGAGTGTTTCGCCTTAAGACAACCACGCCCTACAAAGGTCAACATTTGCGTGTACAAATGAATTTAATGATAAGTTAGACCCTAGCTGATAAGGATGAGATCACGGCCTGGCCTAGATGCAGACAGATCTAGATCTAGATCTAGGTCCAGGTTGAGGAGGAATGGTCTAGGATTCCGTACAGTTACTTAAAAGCAGACTTATTTTAATTACTATCGACTTGCCCCGGCTTCGCACGGGTTAACAAATTATACAAGTAAACCTTTCTCAAGAATCACTCTATTGATAGGTGAAAACGGCATGAAAATCCGTTCCGTTCAGTAGTTTTTAAGTTTAATGCGAATAACATACATACAAACACACATGCAGACAGTCGCGCCGGGGACTTTGTTTTTTAAGGTGCATGTCGTGATTATGAACTTTACCGTACATATGGTGCTACTTTACCGCACTAGTGCGATAATTAGCACATTACGTGACTGTCGAAAATTTTAAGGTACTAATACTGTTACATGTGCGAATCGGTAATTCGCAAAACCAGTTTTGGTAGTGTTTTAATTTATCGCCACTCGTTTCGGATTTATTTTTCACACTTGTACCTATCGTAGTGTACTAATTTTGATGCAAAGTCGGAGGCAAACATGCGCACGGCAACGCTAGACCGGGCCGGGGCCGGGCCGGAGCTTCCGGCGCTTCGTTTTCTATGGAAAGCACCACGTGATCACCGATCAGCCGTCATAGAAAATGACATGTCGGACGCCTCGGCCCGGGCACGGCCCGGTCTAGCGTGAGTCATTACTCGTCATTATTAGCACCTAGGTAAATCAATTAATGACTTTCTGTCCAGCAATGGAATATTACATGAAAAACAATTTGGTTTCCAAAAGGGAAAAAACACTACCCAGCTACTAGCACAATTTACAGACGAGATTAATATGCACCTTAATGAGAAAAAACATGTTCTAGCAGTCATGATTGACTTCAGCAAAGCATTTGATACCCTAAATCTGAATAAATTATATAATAAATTACAACAAAGTGGTATACAGGGGCCGGCTCTGAACTTGATAAAAAGCTATCACACAAATAGGTACAATACGGTTAGTATTGCAGGAGAACAAAGCGAGCTGCTGCAGTCCACTCAAGGCACAGCGCAGGGCTCGATAATCGGACCAACCGAGTACTTAATTTATGTCAACGATATGTGTAACATATTCAGGGAGGCCGCTGTATACCAATTTGCTGATGATACCTGTCTAATAACAGCTGATAAGGACATCTTAGAGGCACAACGCAGAATGCAGCGCGAATTTGATTATGCAAATGGTCCCATGACGCAGGATTAACCATCAACTACCAAAAAACCAAAATACTGCATATAAGGTCACCCTACATCAAAACTGACATAGTACCCAAGATTATAGCACACAAACACTCTTGTTTGCATGGGTCAGATTCGAGCTGCAACTGTGAGGCTTTAGATATAGTAGAACAGCATACATACCTTGGACTAATTATAGATAATAAATTTAACTGGAGCCCGCACATTGACCATGTATGTAAGAGACTAAGAGCTGTATTCAGTAATCTAACAATACTTAAAAACAAAATGCCGTATAATACACTCCGCCTGATATACATGGCTATGGCTGACTCTGTAATAAATTATGGGATATCTAGCTATGGTAGAACCCACAAAACTCACCTACAAAGAATATATAGCCTACAGGTAAGAATTCTTAAATCCATTGTACCACTAAAAATTAAATATAAATATAAACATAATTATGAAGAGTTATTTCAGCATTGTAAAATAATGAATGTATATGATAAAGTGAAGCTAGCGATAATATTAGAATATAGACATAAACTGGGAAGTCTGAATAGGTATGATAGGCCAAATAACCTTAGAGTACTGATAAATAAAAAACATTTCAATATACCAAGTAGTAACAACTATTATGGACAAAGAGTCTGGTCGAGTTACTTGCCACACATCCTAAATAGTCTTCCTAGACATATAATAGATAACTTACAAGATAAGCCTCATAAGCTGAAACTAATGTTAAAAAAGTACTACTTGAACTGATTAATTTAGTCAAAAGCTAATTTAAAATAAATACACATTATATAAATTAGATTAAAATATAGTAATAATAATGTCAATGATGTAACTATGAGAAAACCTCTCACTTAGCTAATAATCTATTATAATGTAGATTAGGTTAAGTTAGTCCTTAAAAAAATTGTAAATTTTATTTATAATAAACAGTTTAAATTTTTTTTTTTTTAGTTCTGTAAAAATAAATTTTATTGATATATAATATGTCGGCGGCCGATCGTAAGATCAGGCATATCGTGAAATTCCTAGGCATATTGTGAAATTCCTAGGCATATTGTGAAACGTGAAAATCTTTAACTCGTTCCCTGAGTCGACGGTGCCCTATTTCTGGGCAGTTTGCCCTTCGGGCATCTGAAGCAACCTAACGAACCTATCCTACCTAATATATATTGGTTTCATGTGACTATCGTCAAAACATTACACAGGAACATTACGATCTGCCTGATCTTACGATCGGCCGCCGACGTATATATTATAACGAAATAAACGATAGCAATATAAAAATTGACCGAAAAAACCTTAAATATACGGAACCTATAACGCGAAATTTCACGTCGCGCTTTGTCTATAGAAGTATTAATTCATACACTAAATAGATGTGCAGGCGCAAGGCCGCACGCGATCTAGGCAGCCTTGTCAACGTTACCATAGATAAATATAGTAAGTATGACAAGAGTGCTCACTCCATGCATCAGTTTTGGTACCAAAAATATTAGTATTTTCACAGTCGACATCTAGCATCGAGTAGCGGAATTATCAGTACCTACTTTAAGTACCCCTATTCGACAAGCGACGTTTGACGTATCGTGTTGATCTCCCGTTGATGTGGGAAAAATCATAAGTTCTCGAATACGTACAATGTCAAAATTTGACATTAATAATCCACAGTTAGGGTGACAAGCAAACCAAACCGAACCACCCTTAGTTTAGAGTTGAGTTTTGGTTGTACCAAATGATATTATCCACCGTTGATGGAATCAACACTCAGTATGCAATAAAATCAACTGTTGATTTGACGTGGATGCGAAATCTGACAGTTGTACGTGTCGAATTTGGCCCCTGAAAGTCTTAATTGGATGCTGATACGCAATAATGTGTCAACCCACATTAATTTTGCAATAAGATATCAACTCAAAAAAATACGCTTAGAGTTGACATTTTATTGAAAAATTAATGTGGGTTGACACATTTTTGCTAAACACCATCCAATTATGTTGTTGAGATTAGAGTCTATATAAGTAGGTAAGTCTAATTATTGTTTTTGCCTATTCGCGATTCTTCTCAATACGAATTCCACACCACTGAGTTTGATCACATGCGTAATGCTTCACAGTCATTATTTCTACGCAATCTTGTTTTATTAAGTATTTCCTAAATAGTTCTTTACATAATTTATGTAAACGCATTGCCGATGCGACGAATGGAGTTGACCATGTACACACACGCGCTTACCAAACGGTATATTCTGCATATAATTTTCGATATTAAGTGACCCGTTTTCATTGATCTGACACGTGTTTGTATTACCAAGGACACGTTATAAGTATTATGTTTTTGTGTCAAATCCATCTCATTACGTTTTATAGCCACATACTTCCGTTCGGAAATTCAATGCGGAAATAAAATTAATACGGTGAATAATATATGTATTAGAATGATAACAGAATTCCAAGTTCATTAATCGAAGAGATTGACCTACACAAAACGGATTGAACTACACGAAAATGGGCAAATATCGTCTGCAGAGATGCAAAACTTAATGGGTGTTCCGCAGGGATCCTGATTCCTGCCTATCCAACACGTTGTTTAGAGAAAAGAAATTAATGTACAAAATTAAGTATTTATGAAATACGTATACAAAATGTAAAATAATCCCATTATGTACCTACTGAGTACTACTGACCTATAACTGTATGTTATGAATAATAAATTTCATTTCATTTCATTTCACATTAGTACACATAAAGGATGACTCACGATAGACCGGGCCGGGGGCGGGCCGAGGCGTCCGTCGTGTAATTTTCTATGACGGTTGATCAGTGATCACGTGGTGCTTTCCATAGAAAAGGCCCAGGCCCGGCCCGGTCTAACGTGAGTCATCCTTAAAGTACACAGGCAGAATATATTTTTTCCCTCTATACCATATAAATAAGTAGACTATATGAAAATCCTCGATTTTACGTTCGTTTAACCGATCGTTGATAAAAGTGGTGCGTAATGTTTAACATACATGACTCGTGTAAAACAATTTCATTTTCACCACACCAGCTCGGAAAGGCTTACTTTGCACTTCAAAAACTAATAGCAAAGTTGCATTTTATTCACATGTGAGGCAAAGTAATCAAATCCAAATTTTGAGTTGTTTTCTTATGTTTGCTAGTAGAATTGGCTTTTAAATGATGATTTTGGATGATACATATTTAATAACATTCATTTGGATTTGATTTGGTTTGATTTTGTGTGTTATTTTACATTTAATATTTGCTTCGGGTTGGTGTGGTGAACAATTTTGTGTTTCACTCGGGGGCAAATTTTGTTTAACCCTCGTGCTTTGAGACCCTCGCAACGCTCAAGATTCCATTTTTCGAACCACTCGCTACGCTCGTGGTTCAATTTTGGAATCTTTCGCTTGCTCGGGTATCAATATTAGCACGAGCGGTTAAACAACAACTTTGCCCCCTTGTAAAACAAATAACTATTATACACAGCATTAAAGTGCATGTGTGTAAATATTTTAGAAAAGTTAAGTGCTTTATTTTTAAACAGAAATTAAATGTCATGTGGCCAAGAATAGCGGTCTATTCTAAGACGTGTTATACAGGGTGTGGCTTGTAATAAGAGCAAAAAATTTAAATATACGCCCTTTAAGTAATGAGGAATTAAGTCCAAATAGTTTCAATTAATTAAAATGAAAAAATAATTTTCTGTTATTTTCTAACAAAATTAATCGAGCCAGCAATGTACTGCAGACGTTGTGTCCAGTCGGAATCCTTGACATTGACATTTACGATCGTTTTCAATAATATTGAAAATCCTGTAAAATGTATTAATATTGCTTTTTAAACGTATGCAATTTTCAATTAATGTTCAGTACTTACTGTGGAAATCAACATTACTTAACAGTTTTCTTATCAAATAGGCCTAACGGACAAAAGGACGAAATGAGTAAAACGCTATAAAGTAACTTGAACTGTTTATTAAGCAGTTCCAACAAAAAAACTGCAATAAAATCACTGATAAATGATAATAATTATGCCAATCTAAATGGATAACCACTTCACGAGATAACTTGCACTTTTAAAATTTTGTAAGGATGATTCTTTTTCACGACAACGACTACGAACGATGGTACAACCTGTTCTCCGTTTGACTTCGCTCCGACGCGACATCAACATGTGCAATACTGGGTGGAGGGCCTTCTCAAAAATAACGAAGTTTTTCACTGCTAATTCATCTGGCTGTACAACTGCGATCACAACCAGAATCACATTTGGTGCACCCACAACCCACATTCGTAACTCTGATTTGACAATAAAGCTCGGTTTTCATTTACTGTTGTTTCGTTAAACCATATGTTTCATATTTCACGTGCATAATTGATTAGTTTACTAAATTAATATTATTATTTGTAAAGTTTGCTTTATTTTGATTAATTAGCAACTTGACGTACATTGTCAAATGTTGTAAGAGAGAATAGATTAAACAATCTAATGCATGGTTTAGGTCCCTGTGGAGGTTTATTACAATGTTTATGATATTTTGAAAGGCGACGTAGCGCCGTACCCCGGCAGAAAACAGTTGTAGAGTTGGACCAAAAAAAGTCTGCAGCGGATTTGATAGCCCACGCCGTGCAAGTGTCATTTATACCTCATAATTTCATAGAAGTTTGACGTTTAAAATAACACTTGCACTGCGGGGGCTATTAAATCCGCTGCAGACTATTCTTGGTCTGACTTTAAACAAACTGTTTTTACGTATGCTGTCTTTATTATGAATGGGTCATTCCAGGTGATTTCAACAAATCGAGTGTGCCGTATGATTTTTGATTTGAATAAAAAAAATTGAGGATATACTTCATGGTGGCAGAAGTGCTGAACCACCACCAGTTTTTTTTTTATCTTTTAATTTCCAAGTTTTGCCCATTCGAAGTTAACAGTGGGGTTAAATTCCTGCTTGTACAAAATCAGACCTAACTTTTTTTCTATAAAAGGTAACGAAATAATTATTACTTTTTTTGATTAAATAAGAAATGTGGATATTATACTGTATGACAAAATTTATCTGAATTAACTACAAAAAAAATGGTGGTCACCCGAAGTGTATACCTAATTGGTCAATTATTGCAATTTTAAATTGGTTCTTGTGCCAACCCTGGTGCATATCAAATATTACTTTTTTCTGAAATATAAAGTACTTGCCGTG
This sequence comes from Cydia fagiglandana, assembly GCF_963556715.1. NCBI lineage: Eukaryota > Metazoa > Arthropoda > Insecta > Lepidoptera > Tortricidae > Cydia > Cydia fagiglandana. The sequence goes on from NC_085959.1 coordinate 7,739,850, forward strand.
TTCATCTTGTAAAATTAATATAATTGTGTTAGATCAATTACTTCTAATAGAAAAATATAAGTGAAAATTGAGAAATTCGAAAAATGCTCGTGTTTGACTCTAAAAAAATCCATGTGGAAGAGAAAATAAAAATTTGATTGTAGTCAGAAAATATAGCTGATATCTTCGTTAATTAGATTTAGAAAAAAAAGTTTTGTTATTTTGCCTATTTTTTGAAATATGATTTTTTAAACTGCTCGTCTCATACATTTTCGCTCTTGTTGTATTTATGCAGATTAAAATACATATGACCTTAAACTTATAAATATGAATGAATTCGATGGAAAAATATAAATAAAATCCAGACGATTGAAATTTACTTTATATATTTATACAATAAAAAAAAATCATTTGCAAACCTTTGCTACTTCAAAATTTTCTGAAGTTGAATAACGTCGCACTTTTAATTCATTTTGAGAAATGGGAACGAAGCTATGATAAGAACGTGTATTTTTTATGGTCCTTATATTTTTAAATCGCTCTGATAGATATACCTCAGCTTCTTCGACATCTGATTTTGAGACGAAAAAGAACTTGATCCCATGAATTTGAACAGTCAACTATTAATAACACAAGCACTTACTACAAAGAGTTTGCACCACTTCATTATCTCCTAGATAAATACGATTTCCTATAGAACTTCGATAAGGATTATTGGTCCGTTTACTTATGTTCGTAATTTAGCCATGTAACATGCAAATAAAGCTTGTTAACAAGTCAGGAGGCGTCGGTTATTTTCTACACGGCTAAATTAAGAAACATTCGCAAGTGATTCACAATCCTTGTCAGGTAACAGTGCATTGTCGAATTTCTACCCTCGTTAAATTTACAAATGAAATTATTGCCATGTCAAAAAAAATATTTGAACATAAAAAACGTAAATAATATCCGTATGACCAATTGCCGTCCCATTTTTATTAATTTATAACATAAAACATTTTGTATCGATAGTTGTAAACAGTAGCATGTTAAAAAAATCATATTTCAAAAAATAGGCAAAATAACAAAACTTTTTTTTCTAAATCTAATTAACGAAGATATCAGCTATATTTTCTGACTACAATCAAATTTTTATTTTCTCTTCCACATGGTTTTTTTTAGAGTCAAACACGAGCATTTTTCGAATTTCTCAATTTTCACTTATATTTTTCTATTAGAAGTAATTGATCTAACACAATTATATTAATTTTACAAGATGAACACGGCAAGTACTTTATATTTCAGAAAAAAGTAATATTTGATATGCACCAGGGTTGGCACAAGAACCAATTTAAAATTGCAATAATTGACCAATTAGGTATACACTTCGGGTGGTCACCATTTTTTTTGTAGTTAATTCAGATAAATTTTGTCATACAGTATAATATCCACATTTCTTACCTAATCAAAAAAAGTAATAATTATTTCGTTACCATTTATAGAAAAAAAGTTAGGTCTGATTTTGTACAAGCAAGAATTTGACCCCACTGCTAACTTCGAATGGGCAAAACTTGGAAATTAAAAGATAAAAAAAAAACTGGTGGTGGTTCAGCACTTCTGCCACCATGAAATATATCCTCAATTTTTTTTATGCAAATCAAAAATCATGCGGCACACTTTTTAATTCAAATTTGTTGAAATCACATGGAATGACCCGAATACTTTTTATTTAAACTAAAACATAATTAATATCAAACTACGGTAATAACAATAAAATGTATCCTAAAATTAAAACAACCTACAAAACTAAAGCCTTAAAATAGAAAATACAAATTGAAATTAAAAACTAAACTAGATAGATAGGTACCGTTTTTATTATTTCTATGAACTGGCAATAATAGAAAGGGACACACTGATCCTATTGTCGCTAGAGTCAGACCAAGAATTGTCTGCAGTGGATTTGATAGCCCACGCAGTGCAAGTGTTATTTTACACGTCAAACTTCTATGAAATTATGACGTATAAATGACACTTGCACTGCGTGGGCTATTAAATCCGCTGCAGACTTTTTTTGGTCCGACTCTATCTTTACCGTCTCGTTGCCCTTTACTTTAAACAAACTCTTTTGCATAACTTTTGTAAACTCGCTCACGCTTATGCCGGCTGTACACTCTCGGCGAGACATCCCAAGACAGGCCGAGAGCGAGTGTGTACAGACTGCTCTCGTCTTGTCTCGCTTTACCTTGTCTCGTCTCGCCGTTCTCCGATTGTCATGTGGTCGGCTTTTTCCGGCCGAGTCAAAGGGTCTCGCTGCTCTCGCGAGCAGCCCATCGACACCCCATACTTTGATAAATTGTGAAAGCCCTTGTTACCAACATTGAGGCATAGAAATAATCTTATCGAATTAAAATGACTGCTGTTGCATTTTGGTGGCACATACCATACTTGCTTTTAACATAGACGTATTATACTTACTTTTCTTTAGGTTGGTATGATTGGTAGTAAAACGTCAAACGTCATTTGAATTGTCGTGAACGTGGAAATACGTGGTTATTTTTTATTGTAATTGGTAAAATAACTTTAGCTGTTATTTAAATGGGGGCCAAATCTTTAAGGAAATGTGAAGTTTGTAGTGGGTGTGTAAGAAGACTAACTACTGACGCATTTTTGGCCAAATTTCCAACTTGATCCGAACAGGTCGGTAAACTGATGTTTGTATGCAATATTTTCATTTTTTACTTTGAGTCGTTAACAGTTACTAATTTAATTAGTTTTAGTCGTGTACAATCCATGATTAAAACGAAAATATTTTGTGAATAAAGTATTTTTAAGTAAAAAACTAAGTAACCTATGACACGAATAGTGTACGACCAATTTTATCGATAATCTCTTTATTTCAGATGTCGATTATGGGCAAAGCTGAGGAAAAGGAAATGAGGATTTGGCGTATTTAAGTATTTACCTATTCAAAAGCTGAATGGAAACAAGTTCATTTGTGGAAATCATTCTCCATCCAGTGCCTTCAATAAAAAGGGACCAGATTAAAAAAGAATGCGCGCGAATTCAGCATATTGTAATATGCCTACTTGAATAATAAACTATGTTATTTTTATCATGTAAAATAAAATTGTTTATATGTATATAATGTTCTTTTATTTTATTAATAGGTAGTACAGTAGGTAAATACAGCAGCACGTATCGCACATTTATCGATATCGATAAACAGTAGGTACTGGAAGTGTCGAGCCCTAGCGTTGTTTTTTTTGTGTTGGTAGTATTGTGTGGTTTTTCTTTTTTTAACAATTATGGCCTGGATGCGAGATCTTTAAGCCTGTATTTGGTGTATTGGGATATGTACGTTCATAATTCGGTTCGAGGATTGTTCGAGAGTGCCGACTCTTAAAACGTAGTGATTATATGCTCTTTGCTCGCGAGGGCAGCGGGGCAGGGCATGAACACACTCATTGTTAAAACAGAAATTTGTGTAACTACCCGACCAAAACCTACGAACAAATGCAAATAGACATCACAAATGCAAATTACGTATGTTAATTAAATATTATTATCAATAATTACCCGGTGTGTTTCTGTAAAGACGTTTTGGTGATCAGCCGTTAAAATATGGTCCAACGAGACTGAATTGCAGTTTTTAAAATTTTGCCAAATAGAGCCAGTCGTATGGAACCCAAAAAAATTTAAATATAAATAATTTTTATGATATAGGCCTAAGTAGCTAGCAGCACAGAGGCCAACAGTTTCTATGTCCATCGTGGCGGCCTCCGCGGTGTGAATGATTCAACGAGTGTGTACATGGTGTCGACAGATTTTCGTCCGAGACTCTCGGCGAGAGGCTCTCGCCAAGCGTGTAGAGTCAGTCCTAAATATGACGTATAAATGACACTTGTACTGCGTGGGCTATCAAATCCGCTGCAGACTATTCTTGGACTGACTCTAAGAACATTTTGGCCACATGTAAGGGTGGTATTCGACCTGTCCAATGTGTATTTTGTCTCACATTTTGCTTAATGGCAGAGTGAGACAAAATGACAAAAAATTGGACAGATGGAATACCACCCTTAGCTACGCCTATTGCTTCATGTAAATAATTACATCACATGGAAAAAATAATAAACAAAAACGTATAGTTACTGAGTTTATTAATCTTGAACAACTACATACATAAGGACTTACATTTCACAACTAACAAATTAACAACAAACACTTTTCAGTTTCCATTCATAATCTTGGCCGATATATTGCTTTTTTTTTTTCGATAATACGGTGTATCATTAGGTATCCTTATTTTTCAAATGACTCTGTTATGAATCAGGTAGGTACTTTTTCTCCTCTAATACGACTTCTGTGACAGATCCATAGAATACACATAGTTCTGTTTTTGGTACTGGTGGTTCTTTAGTATAACGCCACGCCGCTGACTCGCATATCACCGCCTGCACGCTAGCTGAGGCTGCACTGCCGTCCCGGGCCCCGGACAGGCTCGTTGTCCCGCAAACGTGGCACTACGTTCAACGTTGACGATGACACTGTCAGTCTGCCTCCGACCGGGAAATCGTTTGCGGTGCAACAGCTTGGTTTGAACTTCTTCTGGCACCACCGTTCAATCATGTAATTCCATCATAAACAAGATTGGATTACATAAATAATTGTTGTGCATTCGCTTGACAGTTGTCAATATTGACAAAGTTCAAAGCATTTTTCAAATTAGGTAGGTAATGAAGTTAAGTGTTTTATGGAGGTTTTTATTACGAAAATAAATTATTTTAAAAACTATTTCCATTACATAGCAAAAAAAAGTATTTCGAGTTTGTCAACAAAACATAACGTGTCATTGCATATTGAATGAGTTCTGACTTCCTAATAATAAGAGCTACTTTTCTCTGTATTTATTTTTAAAATAACTTGTACTAAAAGGCGCGTACCAAGACGTCCCGGTACCATGACATCTTACGACAGTTAAGCGACCGTAACGCAATGTTAAAATCCATTGCTTGCTAAACTTGACTTTAAATTAAAATTTCTCCTAAATTAAGAATTTTGAACCATCGGGACCACTTGGTGGTAACTTTGGGTACTCCAAGGAATCTCCAGTTTGATTTTTTGCTCTTATTACAGGCCACACCCTGTATAAGGAACATTATCAATTCAAATCTCTATTAAACAAAAAAAAAAACCGGGCAAGTGCGAGTCGGACTCGCGCACGAAGGGTTCCGGTACCATAATGCAACAAAATGCAAAAAAAAACGGTCACCCATCCAAGTACTGACCCCGCACGACGTTGCTTAACTCGTAAAAAAATCACGTTTGTTGTATAGGAGCCCCACTTAAATCTTTATTTTATTCTGTTTTTCGTATTTGTTGTTATAGCGGCAACAGAAATACATCATCTGTGAAAATTTCAACTCTCTATATTTCGTTTTTTTTAGCATTAGAAAGAACTTGAAAGAAGGTAAGTGTGACATGTCTTTTAATTGAAAAACGCTATTTAATAATCAGTAACTATTACTTATGAAAGCAGAAGAATATAAATGATCGTATTAGATTCATAATGGTTACATATTTGCCGTAACTTATTTTTAAAATGTGTTTTTCAATTAAAAGACACATCAAGATTGTTTACCTTATTTCTAATGCTAAAAAAAACGAACTATAGCTATCATGGTTCGTGAGATACAGCCTGGTGACAGACGGACGGACGGACGGACGGACAGCAGAGTCTTAGTAATAGGGTCCCGTTTTACCCTTTGGGTACGGAACCCTAAAAATAGCTCGTCAGAGAAACAAAAAAATGGCATAGGTACCTACCGGTTTCGACCTCGCATAAGCAAGGATGTAAGGTGACACTCATGCCTTTTGTTTTTTAACTACAAAAACTTCTTGTAATGCCTTCATAAAACAAAATAAACGAATTTGCAATGCACTGAGTTAATCATGAAAGTCATGAATAACCGATATAAGTGTGGCTCCCAATAACGTGTAGTCTATTCCAATCTATGGTTCAAGGTTTACTAGACCGCACACGAGACCCGAACTAGAGGGCATCTCGGTTACGAGTGCAAAGACATTATAGTTCGTTTTTTTAGCATTAGAAATAAGGTAAACAATCTTGATTTGTCTTTTAATTGAAAAACACATTTTAATAATAAGTTACGGCAAATATGTAACAATTATGAATCTAATACGATCATTTATATTCTTCCGCTTTCATAAGTAATCGTTTTTGATTTTTAAAAAGCGTTTTTGAATTAAACGACATGTTTAGATCGCTTACCTTCTTGCAAGTTCTACCTAATGCTAAAAAAACGAACTATAGTTCATTAAAAAAAATAAGACTTAAGGCGCTGCGAGTTCAGGTTCTCTCACTCAAACTGAGCGTTAACGTGAGCGAAAAGGCTGCGCGTGACATCATTGCTTTGCATTGTTAAGCAGGCCACTGACGAGCCTTCCAAATGGATGCCGTTACAATGGATTCATCCAAATGGAAGGCATCCTAATATTAAACATTGTACGTTTTTGACATTCACGGACCGATTTTGGATTGCAGCCACGCTATTTGGACTGTTGGAAGGCTCGTCAGTGGCCACCTTTATTTTTAGTTAGTTTTAACAAAACAAAATAATCAATGAGTCCCATCAACAATAAAATAGCGCAATTTTAGAAGCAATTTACATATTTTTAGCCTTTATATAAAAATTGTTACATTATTAATGGCGCGTTTTATACTTTATACTGTTCGTGATTTTTTTTCTATCGAGCGAAAGTTGTTAGAGTTAGACCAAGTAAAGTCTGCAGCGATTTTGATAGCCCACGCAGTGCAAGTGTTAATTTAAATGTCAAAGTTCTATGAAAATATGACGTTTAAATAACACATGCACTGCGTGGGCTATCAAAATAATTGCAGACTTTACTTGGTCGAACTCTAAATGAGGTTTCGAATCGACGAAGTTACTACAGAAGGCCTCAAGATTGCTTCAGCGCTTCATAATTTTACAATATTGTAATCTATCTTCTATCTATATATATAAATGCAAGTGTCCTGACTGACTGACTGACTGACTGACTGACTGACTGACTGATTCATCAACGCAGAGCCGAAACTACAAAAGCCAGAAAGTTGAAATTTGCACACCAGATTGCATTTATAAAGTGTACAAGAGATAAGAAGCGATTTTGAGAAATTCAATCACTAAGGGGGTTAAAAAGGGGATGAAAGTTTGTATGGGGTTAAAGTTTTCTTTTAAGCTAGGAATTTGAAACTTCGTAAAAAGATATATTATTAAAACACAAGAAAACTAATTTCAGCGTTTTTGAAAATTCATCCCCTAAGGTGGTGAAAAAGGGGTTGAAAGTTTGTATGGATATCAAAAAAAATTTCGAGTGGTGGGCTTGAATCTTTGTATTTAGGGATATTATTAGAAGACAGGAAAAGTAATTTCTGCGTTTTGTAAAATTCATCCCCTAACAGGGTTAAAAAGGGGTTGAAAATTTTAATCCATTACAAATGCTTTGAAACTTCTTAGAAAGGCATAATAGCCGATTACAAAAAACAGTGATTGCAACGTTTTTGGAAATTCAACCCCTAAGGGGGTTAAAAAGGGGATGAAAGTTCGTCTTCGGGTGCAAATTTTATTCTAAGCTAGCAACTTGAAACTTTGTAAAAAAGTATCAAATTCAAATACAAGAAAACTAATTTCAGCGTATTAGAAAATTCATCCCCCAAGGTGGTGAAAAAGGGGTTGAAAGATTGTATGGATATCAAAAATTTTTTCGAGCGCGGGACTTGAATCTTTGTATTTAGGGATATTATTAGAAGACAATAAAAGTAATTTCAGCGTTTTGTAAAGTTCATCCCCTAACAGGGTTAAAAAGGGGATGAAAGTTTGTATAGGGTTAAAGTTTTCTTTTGAGCTAGGAATTTGAAACTTCGTAAAAAGATATATTATTAAAATACAAGAAAACTAATTTCAGCGTTTTTGAAAATTCATCCCCTAAGGTGGTGAAAAAGGGGTTGAAAGATTGTATGGATATCAAAAATTTTTTCGAGCGCGGGACTTGAATCTTTGTATTTAATCCATTACAAATGCGGGCAACAGCTAGTATGTATATAAATGCAAGTGTCCTGACTGACTGACTGACTGATTCATCAACGCAGAGCCGAAACTACAAAAGCCAGAAAGTTGAAATTTGCACACCAGATTGCATTTAGAAAGTGTACAAGACATAAGAAGCGATATTGAGAAATTCAACCCCTAAGGGGGTTAAAAAGGGGATGAAAGTTTGTATAGGGTTAGGGTTTTCTTTTGAGCTAGGAATTTGAAACTTCGTAAAAAGATATATTATTAAAATACAAGAAAACTAATTTCAGCGTTTTTGAAAATTCATCCCCTAAGGTGGTGAAAAAGGGGTTGAAAGATTGTATGGATATCAAAAATTTATTCGAGCGCGGGACTTGAATCTTTGTTTTTAATCCATTACAAATGCTTTGAAACTTCTTAGAAAGGAATAATAGCCGATTTAAAAAAAAAGTGATTGCAACGTTTTTGGAAATTCAACCCCTAAGGGGGTTAAAAAGGGGATGAAAGTTCGTCTTCGGGTGCAAATTTTATTCTAAGCTAGCAACTTGAAACTTTGTAAAAAGGTATTAAATTAAAGTACAAGAAAACTAATTCAAGCATTTTTGTAAATTATCCCCCAAGGTGGTGAGAAAAGGGTTGAAAGTTTGTATGGAGATCGGATATTTTGTGAGTGCGGAACTTGAATTTTTGTATAAGGGCATATTCCCATAATAGGTACCTATTATGAGAATACAAGAAAAGTAATTTCAGCAACCAACATCAAAATTCACTTGACTTAAAACTTCATACAACTTTGCTAAAAAAGAAAAGTACTTAATTTCAACATTGCTTGGATATGAAAATTATAGGTACTAAAGATGTAAAATGTTGAAGATAAAGATTCCACGCGGACGAAGTCGCGGGCAACAGCTAGTATGTATATAAATGCAAGTGTCCTGACTGACTGACTGACTGATTCATCAACGCAGAGCCGAAACTACAAAAGCCAGAAAGTTGAAATTTGCACACCAGATTGCATTTAGAAAGTGTACAAGACATAAGAAGCGATATTGAGAAATTCAACCCCTAAGGGGGTTAAAAAGGGGATGAAAGTTTGTATGGGGTTAAAGTTTTCTTTTAAGCTAGGAATTTGAAACTTCGTAAAAAGATATGTTATTAAAATACAAGAAAAGTTGTTTCAGCGTTCTTGAAAATTCATCCCCTAAGGTGGTGAAGAAGGGGTTGAAAGTTTGTAAGGAAATCAAAAAAAATTTCGAGTGGTGGACTTGCATCTTTGTATTTAGGGATATTATTAGAAGACAGGAAAAGTAATTTCAGCGTTTTGTAAAATTCATCCCCTAACAGGGTTAAAAAGGGGTTGAAAATTTTAATCCATTACAAATGCTTTGAAACTTCTTAGAAAGGCATAATAGCCGATTACAAAAAAAAAGTGATTGCAACGTTTTTGGAAATTCAACCCCTAAGGGGGTTAAAAAGGGGATGAAAGTTCGTCTTCGGGTGCAAATTTTATTTTAAGCTAGGAACTTGAAACTTTGTAAAAAGGTATTATATTAAAATACAAGAAAACTAATTTCAGCGTTTTTGAAAATTCATCCCCCAAGGTGGTGAAAAAGGGGTTGAAAGTTTATATGGATATCAAAAATTTTTTCGAGCGCGGGTCTTGAATCTTTGTATTTGGGGATATTATTAGAAGACAATAAAAGTAATTTCAGCGTTTTGTAAAATTCATCTCCTAACAGGGTTAAAAAGGGGATGAAAGTTTGTATGGGGTTGAAGTTTTCTTTTGAGCTAGGAATTTAAAACTTTGTTAAAAGATATATTATTAAAATACAAGAAAACTGATTTCAGCGTTTTTGAAAATTCATCCCCTAAGGTGGTGAAAAAGGGGTTGAAAGTTTGTATGGATATCAAAATTTTTTTCGAGCGCGGGACTTGAATCTTTGTATGTGGGGATATTGTTAGAAGGCAATAAAAGTAATTTCAGCGTTTTGTAAAATTCATCCCCTAACAGGGTTAAAATGGGTTTCAAATATTTAATCCATTACTAATGCTTTGAAAATTCTTAGAAAGGCATAATAGCCGATTACAAAACAAAGTAATTGCAACGTTCTTGGAATTTCAATCCCTAAGGGGGTTAAAAAGGGGATGAAAGTTCGTCTTTAGGTGCAAATTTTATTTGAAGCTAGGAACTTGAAACTTTGTAAAAAGGTATTAAATTAAATAACAAGAAAACTAATTTCAGCGTTTTTGAAAATTTATTCCCTATGGTGGTGAAAATGGGGTTGAAAGTTTGTATGGATATTATACATTTTTTCGAGCGCGGGATTTGAATCTTTTTATTTGGGGATATTATTAGAAGACAATAAAAGTGATTGCAGCGATTTGTAAAAATCATCCCCTAACAGGGTTAAAATGGGGTTGAACGTTTGAATCCATTACAAATGCTTTGAAACTTCTTAGAAAGACATAATAGCCGATTACAAAAAAAAAGTAAGTAATTGCAACGTTTTAGGAAATTCTACCCCTAAGGGGGTTAAAAGGGGGGTGAAAGTTCGTCTTGGGGTGTAAATTTAATTTTAAGCTAGGAACTTGAACTTTAAAAAAAAAAAAGGTTATAAAATAAAAAACATGAAAACTAATTCAAGCATTTTTGAAAATCATCCCTCAAGGTGGTGAGAAAGAGGTTGAAAGTTTTTGTATGGAGATCAGATACTTTGTGAGTGCGGAACTTTAATCTTTGTATAAGGGCATAGGTACCTATTATGAGAATACAAGAAAAGTAATTTCAGCAACCAACATCAAAATCCACTTGAAATAAAACTTCATACAACTTGCTAAAAAAGAAAAGTAGGTACTTAATTTCAACATTGCTTGGATATGAAAATTATAGGTACTAAAGATGTAAAATGTTGAAGATAAGATTCCACGCACGAAGTCGCGGGCAACAGCTAGTCAAACATACAAAGAAACATACGAGCAAAATAAGTGTGTTAAAAACACTACGATTAAAAAAACACTGCTGCTGAACCCACTGCACCTTAGATAATGATTATTACATATGTACTTTTAAAAATATATAACTTTTTGGGAGATATCGTTTTTAAACCGGTTGGTCATCACGTTTTTGAAAACGTTGGTACCATACAATTTATTTAAAATATGGGAAACATTAAATCATGTTGTCGAATTTTGTAACCTGGCTCTTTTGCGTCAAATCCGGTAGTTCTGATTTTTTGCAGACTTGTTTATGATGTTGGCCCAATGAATAATCCAAGTTTGTGACTTCGAGCGCCGAACGCAACTTTGTCAAAAATCTGTTAAACCGCATTTTTTTTAGATTTGGACGATTATAACCCTAAAGTACTAGTTTTTGGTAGTAACTTCCTAGGGCGTTTTTAAAGTAGACTAAATTTGCTACAATAAGACACTAGAATTGTCTCTGTACATTTAATATTTTCCGAGATAAAGCCTTTCAAAATTTTATAATTTTAAAAGGCTTTATCTCGTATAATATAAGGGTTAGGTAGGTAATTTATATGGAATTCATCACCGCCACGTTCTACAAAATATTTATTTTCCATAATTGTTTTTTTTTTCAAAATTGGCACTCATACATTTTTTTATGGAAAAATAATATTTTGTAGAACGTGCCGGTGATGAATTCCATATAAATTACCTACCTAACCCTTATATTATAGCTAAGAACTGATGTAAAATTATAAAATTTTGAAAGGCTTTATCTCGGAAAATATTAGATGTACAGAGACAATTCTAGTGTCTTATTGTAGCAAATTTAGTCTACTTTATAAACACCCTAGGAAGTTACTATCAAAAACTAGTACTTTAGGGTTATAATCACCCAAATCTAAAAAAATTGCGGTTTATTCGATTTTTGACAAAGTTGCGTTCGGCGCTCGAGGTCACAAACTTGGATTATTAATTGGGCCAACATCATAAACAAGCCTGCAAAAAATCAGAACTACCGGATTTGACGCAAACGCAAAATGTATAATTTTACTGTATTATGAGTTCTAGTCGTATTTTTTTTTAATCGTAGTTATTACATTGATTTTTTTTAATGTATAGAGTGTCAAAGGACTGTCTCAGAGAGAATCATACTTTGTCTTACACTAGTACTAGCACCCAAAAGAAAAGGATGAGTATAGTTTTTCTGGTTGTTACTGACTGACAAATTGGTTTGACCAACTATAGCAATAGTAAATAGACAGCGAAGGTTAAGGAGTTGGGGCATTGGGGCGTGTTTATTATACATATCGATTTGTGTTTATTATACAATTGCTACTTGCTACTCGTGCTTAGTGTTATTTTCGATTTGAGTGTTATGAGATTTTGACGCCATGCGGGTCGTTTGGAAACTCAAAATGCCATACAAAATGACACTTTTTTTAACGCAAACGCGCTAAGTCACGCTATCGAATGAAATATACCTACAGTACAATAGGGGTACTGGATTTAAGGGGCTGTCCATAAATTACGTGATCTATTTTTGATGATTTTTGACCCCCGTCTAAAATCATCCAAAAATCATGCTTCGAATGACCCCGTTTCCTACTACGTCATGGCATCATCCGATGTCCAGACCCCCCGCCCCCAATTTGAAATGACGTAATTTATGGATAGCCCCTAAGGGGTCATCCATTAATTACGTCACACGTTTAGGGGGAGGGAGGGGGTCAAAATGTGACATATTGTGACATGGGGGAGGGGGGAGACACAAACTTTGTGACGTCACTTTAACTTCATCAGTAACCGAAAATTTATTTAAATTATTTTATTCGCTGTACATTTAAATAACAAGTTTTTAAAACGATAATCGTTTTTATTCGTTTAATTTTCTTTCCTAAGCAGTTTTGGGTTATAAAATTACTAATATTTATATCGTCAAAAATATTTTGATAAAATATTAATAATACTTAGGTACTTACTTAATTCGATTTGGCGATTTCGTAGAAAAAATGTGACGTCACACTAGGGGGGGAGGGGTTTGCCAAATGTGACCAAGTGTGACAAGGAGGGGTCAAAAAACCTAGAAATTGGTGTGACGTAATTAATGGATGACCCCTAAGTATAAAAGAAAACATTCGCTCGCTAAATAAAAACTCGCTTATCGCAACTCGCTAATTCGCTGATCTAAGTAGGCTAGGCCTAGATCTCAAAATGAGATAATAATAACGAATATATATTATTATTATTTGAGCACCTGTGAAAAAAACAAGTTGTATTTCTAAACCGCCGAGGCGTGTTGAATTGTGTAGGTATATATATATCCAAGGCTGGTCGTACAATAGGCATATAATCTGTCATTATTATGTTATTGACTAATTTTCATATGTCCTTGCAAGCCAAATTGGAAAATAAGTGGTCAGTTTCAGAGAATACCATCTTTCGACTCAAGTGGGCTAAAGCCGGCCACTGACTAACAGGCCGCCGGACGATATCGGCCTGTCAGTTAGAACAAAAATTTGACAGCTCCGAACAACTGACCGACCTATACCGTCCGGCGGACTGTTAGTCAGTGGTCAGCTTAATAGTTATAACTAAATAGTAACTCTGTGACCTGTAGAGGTCGCGATATAGGATTACTAAGGATAGTAGAGCATTATTCCCGATCGCATTTTCCCCCACTCGCGTTAGTTCCGGGTAGCATTATTCCCGGTCGCATTTTTCCCCACTTTTCATGGACGTCACACTAAATTAATAGGTTAGGTAGGTTAGGTTCGTTAGGTAGCTTCAGATGCCCGAAGGGCAAACCGCCCAGAAATAGGCTTCGCGGGGCTCCGTCTAGCTAAGTTGTGAACTAACGCTACGCGGAACGCGGAACTAACGATAATGGGGAAAAATGCGACCGGGAATAATGCTACCCGGAACTAACGCGAGTGGGGAAAAATGCGATCGGGAATAATGCTACGCGGAACTAACGCATTTGGGGCACTGATGAGAGAGAATGAGTAGCTAGCTCATTACTTACATTAGACCGGGCCGGGTCCGATCAGGCAATCACGTGATTGCTTTCCATAGAAAACGATGCGCCGGAAGCTCCGGCTCGGATACGGCCCGGTCTAACGTGAGTCATCCTTAAGACTTAAGACATGTATGAATCCGCCGTATTGAAACATTTCCAAGAAATAAGTCGACAAAAGAAATAAGCCAGTTATTAATTTAGTTTAGTAGTACCTATCACTGTATATATATTTTTAAATTTTTTAAATATTTTTTAATAATATTATGGGAAGGTTTATGAAGGTATTTCTGTTCTTCCTGGGGTTGAAACGATATAATGATTAAAATTAAAAAAAAAGTCAAGCATGAGGCTAATTGCCACCTGTAGAGGAGAACATCCGGACATACGAAAGCATATTTGCCCAAGCTGAAACCGAGACCGCGCTTGGTCATAAATGTCAATAAATTAGTCAAGATTTTGCAGATCTTTATCACATTCACCGCTGACCTACGCGCGTAGCGCTACGTCGTAGCCGATAACCTGAGTTTCCAGGTACGTAGCAGAAATCATTCGTAGAGGCAAAACGACAACGTGTCGTGATTAGCGCTGAATGGGTACAGTCAGCAGCACAAGTTGGTAAGCGGCCAAGGTGTTCAAAATAATCTTGACGCGACTTTATTGTTAAGAAAATATGAGCGCATCAAGGTAATTTTGATCACCTCGCCCGCTTAGCAACTTCTGCTGCTGACTGTTCAACAATAGTGTAACAACTAGATATAATTCCAAAGGCATTTACTATTCTGTAAATGTAAAGGTTATTCACGAATGCCAGAGAATCATAAATCATTAAATTACTTCGTATATAATAACTACTTTAAAACGGCAACGCAGAGACGATAACCTTATTATCTACCAAAACTCAAAACGTCTCTCCTAAATGAACAACAGTGTCATTGTTATTTCACTAAGTATCCGTTGAATGTTCTTTTTTCTAAAAAAATACCCTTTTTAAAAGTTGATTCGTATATTTTCCTCCCTTAGGGCAGAAATCTCTTGTTTTATTTTCTCCACAGAAACAGCAAGTATAAATACTCATTCAAATATTACAGCAAATGAAACCTTACGATCCATTAAACAACTTAAAAAATTAACACAATAATCCGCTTTTTCATAAAATTTTACGCGCCGGATATTGCCTATTTCATAATATTTTTGATTATTATACATACTTAAAACGTGTTAAGGAATGACTCCCGCTAGACCGGGCCGGGGCCGGGTCGGAGCATCCGGCGCTTCGTTTTCTATGGAAAGTACCACGAGAATCAGCCGTCATAGATAATGATGAAATGGCCCGGTCTAGCGTGAGTCATCCTTTATCCTTTACTATGACGAGAGTAGCAAAGTTTGGCAGATCGCAGATGTCACCAGTTGTCAAAATGGTAAGCTTTATTGTCGTCATGTCACGAGCAATTATTTAAACGCGTCGAAATTAGCTTTTGAGGTTTAAACTGTTTAAAGCATGTCCTGAAGCATGAAACATCAGTACCTACTTTAATTAAACTAACGTAATACATCTCGTCGGCTGACAGCAAAACTCACTAAGTACTATCAAAAAATTAAAGTAACAATGCACTTTATTACACTTTTAACACGGTTTATTGTCCAATAATTACAATGATGTTAGTTAGTGACTTTTGCTTGTCACCCGACGATCTGTTATTTATAATGGGACGAAGGAAGAAAACTTGAAAAATATCGCCCACGCTTTCATGGCAGTAAGCACTCATTTTATTCTAAAGGATTGTTATTGATTATAATATTTTCATGCGGACAACGAAGGTAAACAAGATGTTTTGTAAAATAAAGTTACGAATATACTACTTAACTCATTAACTGCGTGGGATTAGGTACTTAACGAGCAATTAATGTGACAAATTGCCGATTCACTGTGTACATGAATACTGTGTGCCTTTGGAAACGTCCGAGACTTCAAAACTTGTGATATTTATGTAAGGGGATTATAATGTTCCATTATCTTCATGTAGTATGAAGTTTTCCTAAATTTTTCCAGAAGTGTTCCAATTTTATTTGATACTATCCACAGACAATATACAGAGACAAGTAAACACTTTAGTATAAAAAACTCACCCATCACTGCGATGAGGAGCGCGTATCGCAACCGATACATGTTTTCGACGAGCGCTACCTGAGAATTAGAAGCACTCTGCCCGGGCCCGGGTATATGCCGCGCACAACATACATGCGGCAGTGTTTACACTGGGCAGGCGTGGCTCACTCCGCGATTTCATCACTTTGCTACAGGTAGCTAAAAGTCCATCCGTTCGACCCCAATTTTGGGGTTTGTCATAAGCCGTGCGTGGCGCTGTCGCCACCTAGCGGCCATATCTGTGCTAATCGTGACAGACGCGTTTTGTTAGAGAGTGAGTCTTCTGTACCTAGTACTATTATTTATTCTGTGCACTGGGTAAAGTGGTTTTGAAAACTGGGTTATCGGCAGATGGTCTAAAACGCAAAATTACTAGTGTGATGTTTGGCCCAATCGCAATTAGTCTACATCGCAAACGGTCTAGAACGCAAAATGTCCACTTTTTATATCACCACATTTTACATAGGTAGGTTAGGTTCGTTAGGTATCTTCAAATGGCCGAAGGCCAAACAGCAAAGAATAACTGCCAAGCTGGCAAAATTTGCTGCTCCCTTTATATAACATGTTTTATAATATAAATTATCAAACATATTTTGGTGATTATAAATTATAACGCCTTAGCTTTTATAAGGGAGGTGTGATCTAGACACGCGGCAGCGTGTCAAGCCAAGTTCAAGCAAAGGAACTGGCTAGCCAGCGCCGAGTGTAATATTACACGAACCATAATATTACACGAACCACTTGGTGCCACTTTTGACCCTTCTATAACTCAAAACATCTTTGACGTAAACACATAAAACTACGTGTGTTTAATTATATCCATAAGGATATCTAGAAGCCCAAATTTCATGAAGCTAGCTCAAACGGTTATAAAGGTATGAAGGTCAAAAAGTCGTAAATTTTAAGACTGACTTATGACTTATAGTACCTAAACCTAACCTACTTCCAGATGACCTAGAAGGATGAAATTTGGAATCCAGCTTGGTTATTGTGTGTAACCGTAGGAAAAAATCTAAAAATATAATAAAGTTAAAAAATAGGGGGGGTCCCCATACAAAAAAACCACTTTTTATTGGGACTGACATATAAGTACCTAAACCTAACCTACTTCCAGATGACCCAGAAGGATGAAATTTGGAATTCAGCTCGGTTATTGCGTGTAACCGTAGGAAAAAATCTAAAAATAAAATAAAGTTTAAAAATAGGGGGGGTCCCCATACAAAAAAAACATTTTTTATTGGGACTGATATAAGTACCTAAACCTAACCTACTTCCAGATGACCTAGAAGGATGAAATTTGGAATCCAGCTCGGTTATTGTGTGTAAGCGTAGGAAAAAATCTAAAAATAAAAAAAAGTTAAAAAATAGGGGGGGTCCCCATACAAAAAAATATTTTTTTATTGTAGCGTTGGAACCGTTACAAGCAGATATTTGAAACTACCCCAATATATGTATTATTATATTTGCTATATTAAAATAAAGTTTAGTCAAAAAATAAGTGGTGTCCCCATACAAAAAACTTTTAATACGCTCTAAACAACCGGCCAACGGTGTGTCGTCGGCGGCGCGCGGTACCACATAATTATACAAAGAACAGAAGTAAAAACCATACAGCGGAAACACAAGAAAAAACATTAAATCTCAATACCTGCCTAGTTTTCTTTACAAAAAGTATTGATATCCCACCAAAAACATAAATGTAAAAAAGGAGAGCCAAGTTCAATACAAAAATTATGCTTGGCTGTGGGGCTCACCGCAAAAAGAATGGAGATCTAGATGAGTGCCACTGCCAAGTTCTATGCAAAATCCAAATATGTATTTATAGGAACAAAATAACATTATTAACAAGTATTAAACTCTATTTCCTTGCTTTATTGGATACCTATAACAATTGCTGTTATTTAAAAAAATGTGAGATCTTAAAGTAGGTTAGATTTGGCTTGGCCAGGTTTTATCAGAATTACAATATATATAAAATGATTGATATAATGAAAACTGGCCAAGTCAAATCTAACCTACTTTAAGATCTCACATTTTTTAAATAACAGCAATTGTTATAGGTATCCAATAAAGCAAGGAAATAGAGTTTAATACTTGTTTATAATGTTATTTTGTTCCTATAAATACATATTTGGATTTTGCATAGAACTTGGCAGTGGCACTCATTTAGATCTCCATTCTTTTTGCGGTGAGCCCCACAGCCAAGCATAATTTTTGTATTGAACTTGGCTCTCCTTTTTTACATTTATGTTTTTGGTGGGATATAGAATGAGGGAGAGGACCTCTGATGCTCGCGAGCGAGGCTTTGTCCTGGTGCAAAGGCTGGCCTTGCTATCCAACGTGGTAACGCGTGATGATAATTTTAATGTAAGTAGGACCAGGACCTAAGTTGGACACAGGTTGAAACGAAACTTCGTTTGGACACTATCGAAGATTTAGTATCGATATGCCCAAAGATTCAGCAGTTTTGTGGCCGATACCGAACCTTCGGCTGAATCTAAAAAACCTCGCAAACCTACTAGCAAATGTATATGTAACACACGGACGCTATGGACTGTTAGGTTTTAGTCTGTGTCTTATTGTTTATCTACAATAAAAGGTAGAAACGAGTTTCAAGGAAACGTCACTTTTAATGTCTAAACCCTAGTACTCATTATCTTGCTGTAAGATAATGAGTACAAGAGCGAGATGCAGTTGTACTGATAGAGTAAGAAAGAAATAGAGAAATATAATAATAAAAATGATACTCTAGCGGATAGTGAACAAGCTCTTTCAAGACTGTAAGCAAAAACCAGAATATAATAGACAGAGCTCGGCAGGGGTGAGCCATTTTGACGTCATATAGATACACCATAGAAAAAAATATTAAAATAAAACTTTATAAATTATAATTAAACTAAAATGACAATGCCTTATGTACAAATAAACTTTAATAATAGCATTTAGCTATCAATTTAGTTAGCAATACAAAAAATAACCTGAATATTCACCAAGTGGTTCGCATCATCTGGGATATTGTCTATAAACTCTGTATCTATAGGTATTTAAATAAAAGCAATAAACAAAATCTACCCTCAAATGGCTCCTTAAGCCAGTTCAGGGTAGAAGAAAACATTACGCGATCAAGTAAAGTAGGTTAAGGTCAGGTCATTCAGTGACTGATCCAGGCGGTTTTGTAATTGGTTGGGTATCAAATAAATATTGTAACTACCCGAAAAAGAACAAATTGTTTGTTTAATTTTATTTAAATACCTAAAGATACAGACTATAGCGTTAAGCTAGATTACGTCACATTCCGTGATTCATTAGTAAAAAAAACCGCAGATAAAAATAAAAATAAATGTTGTTGCGTCAATTGCGAGCAATGCGCTTCAATAACTCAACTCTTAACTCTTTTGTCATTATTTAATTGTCACTTACTTGTATAATACAAAACTTATTGTATTTCAAATTATTCCGTGATTATATTCTAGCACAGGTGTATCCAAACTTTTTTACCTGAGGGCCATATTGCGATATTGCGCCCAGAAACTTTCGCGCGGGCCACCGTCGGCGCCGAGAGGAAAGGGGGGGGGGGGGGGGCTGAAGCCCTGAATTGTATCTGGTTACTGCTGTTAGGGCTGAAGCCCTGAAGCCTGGCTCCCGCGGGCTGGATTGGAACGCTTCGCCGGATTTGGCCCGCGGGCCGGGGTTTGGTTTAGAGAGCCCTGTTCTAGCAAATGTGTCATTGTTTTCAAATGAGACAAATAGGTAGGTAGTTATTGTTATCACTAATCTAGTAATCACTCTTCTTCTCTCTTCTTCTCAGTCGTGCACTCTTGTCAGAGTGGTTGTGGCTGTTGTGATGACGCGCATGGCATGGCTGGCATGGCATAGCATTTCCGGTTATGTTGGTGGACTTCAAACTTTGGGCCCGATTCGGATTTGGAAATAGACATCTATTAGACAACTTGTGGACATCACCAAGATACGATAACGATATGTTTAAGATCTAACCTGTTAAATTTGACATTTGCGAGATTCTGGGGATACTCTTGAACGATTTCCACAGGATATGACTTAGAGATCCAATTCACATCTAATAGATATCTTTAATATCTTACTGTATATAACGTAAAAGTGACATTGATTTCCCGAATTGCGTTGCAAAAGAGAACTAGTTGATATCTAAACTATAACGTATCTAGAATGGATCTAGTAGGTACTTAAAGATCGAAAAGATAAGACTGGAAAGATAAGACTCACCATCAGGACTGGCTAGAACAAAGCTCCGAAGCGCCACAGCACTGAGTATAGTAATAAAAGACAGTATTATTTGCAATAACACCGAGGAAAACGGCATGACGGAGAGATTCTACCTGTCAGAATGATAGTTACCTATAGACTAACTCGCCCGTTAGTCACCATACCAATACAATACAAGTATCACCATACTTGGAGGTTGTTCAGGGGAAAAACTCTTACTTAATCCAGGAGACAATGACATATTTAATTGCATTGAGATATGCAATTGATGGGCAAGAGGAAGTTCGGTAAGGAAAAGATGTTTAATCGATATTAAACTTTCGTGAGACATATTTTAAAATGTTTATACGACAACGGTTTCACTCACTTGAATTGCAGTCGCTTTATCCAATTGTGCTCGCGGCACTTGAGCCTGAGGAAGGACCCCCGACGGGCCCGAAATATGTCGCCAATAGCGACTAAACATTCAAGTGAGTGAAACCGTTATCGTATAAACATTTTAAAAGATGTTTATGTACTCAACGGGAAAGCCTAAATGAAAAGGTATTAGTTATTACAGCAATTAGGTAATATAGTAGGTACACTGTGCAACGTGGGGGGTAAGTGGAAAATAGCTAGCTAGGGGTATAGGCTAGCAACTTATAGAGCAACGAAATCCTTCTAGTTAGTGTGCCATACTACTTATCATTATTAATTAATCCGGGCGCCTGGCAGCTGTTCCCTAAAAATGTATCGGGATGACAGATGCTAACGAAAAGTCACAAATTACATGATTTGAGTTTCAATATGCGTTTTTTATCAACTTTATTCCACTTTCCACCTAAAATACTAAATTATTAATGAGGCCTTAATAGGCCAAGTGGATTAAACGAAGCCGACATTAGCTAATTGGATAAAGTTAGGGTCGGTTGCAACAAACCGTCTGTCACCGTCAAAACGTTCGCTAAATTGTATCACAGTATACTACGTCCGTGGCAAACAAGTACTCGGACCGCCTGATGGTAAGCAGTCACCGTTGCCTATATGGACGCCTGCAACTCCAGAGGTCTTACATGCGTGTTGCTGACCCGTCTCCGCACCCTTGTTGATTTCTGGCAACCTGAGTAAGGCAGGCAAGCCAGTCTGGCAAACCGGTAGGAACACAACACAGGATCTACTGTATTTTGCTGCGGTTTTCTGTAATGGCTCCTCTACACGATGGGCCAACGCCGGCCACTCCAAGGAACGCAGCCATGCGGTAGAATGAAATAGCAATATCACTTGCTCCCTCTAACGCATAAATGTGTCCCTTGGAGTGGCTGGCGTTGGCCCATCGTGTAGAGGACCCATAAGGTGAAGGTCCTAAGCCTACAGCCTACCCCAATTGGGCTTACTTTGTTTAGCCGAAGAAATTGATGTTATTATAACCACCTAATACGCAATGCCGGGCCGGAGCTTCCGGTGCATCGTTTTAATATGAAAAGCATCACGTGATCGCCAGTCATATTATAAAAAATTTAGCGTCGGAAGATCCGGCCCGGACATGGCCCGGTCTAACGTGAGTCATATATTCTTTAGGATAGTTAGGGTTTTATGGTTTAGAGTTAGGTTTTGCTATTTTAATGCTAATACCACAGAATAAATAATAGTTCTAGGTATAGAAGACACACTCTCTAACAAAACGCGTCTGTCACGATCAGCACAGATATAGCCGCTAGGTGGCGACCGCGCCATGCGCGGCTTATGGCAAACCCCAAAATTGGGGTCGAACGGATGGACTTTTAGCTACCTGTAGCAAAGCGACGAAATCGCGGAGTGAGCCACGCCTGCTAATACCTTGTTTTTAATTACAATGTCGAAGTTCCATTTGGTTGATAATAAATAAATGTTACCTTGTAATACTGCTCTCGTTAACAATGTTTATCCTTACTCAGATAACGCGCAAGTTTTATTTGTATTTCGCTTAGCAATGTACATTGTTGTTAATAGAAAGGCGTATTTCGTACAACATTTTACTCGAAAAATACTTACCGGAGGGCCTACCGCGAACACCTAAGTAGCGGGCATCTTTTTCTTTCACTACAATTAAGGTGTAATAAGAGCAACAGAGAAAGATGCCAGCAATTTGCGAACTTCGGTGTTCGCGGTTGTACTTAGGCCAGATCAGGCGTGGCTCACTCCGCGATTTCGTCGCTTTGCTACAGGTAGCTAAAAGTACATCCGATCCACACCAATTTTGGTGGCTAGCCATAAGCCGCGCGTGGCGCTGTCGCCACCTAGCGCCCATATCTGTCCTGATCTTAACAGACGCGTTTTGTTAGAGAGTGAGTCTTCTGTACTTAGTATTTATTCTGTGGCCAGATTTTGCGCACGGCCGGTCAGGGTATACGGCGGGGCGTAAACCTATCCTTTACAACCTAGTGACGTAAAATAAAAACAAAACACTCACCCGTCGCCATGTTGCCCGTCAAAAGATCCGCGTGAAACTGTCTCGAACGTCAGGAAACCAATGTAACGTATAATTGCATTAGCCTTATCTATTTACGAGACATAATCTATTTACTTCGACTGCCAAACAATTTGAGACCTTGCTGCTTATGTAATAAGCTTCAGCAAGAGAGCGATAGTTAGTATATATGGTATTGAGGAGGGCTATTAACAGCTGAGTCAATATAATAATCATATGTGTAGTATAGTTTGTCAAAGGACTGTCTCATTTCAATCATACTTTGTCTCACACTAGTCATCATCATCTCAGCCATAAGACGTCCACTGCTGAACATAGGCCTCCCCCTTGGATCTCCATACGTGCCGGTGCATGCATCCAGCGTACTAGCACTTAAAAGAAAAGGATAAGTATAGTTTTCTTGGAGCTTACTGACTAACAAATTGCTTTGACCAATGCCTGTGACATGCTTTTTGCCGTTTTTTTTACTTTTTTAAAGGAGGATTACTCCTTGTTTGAGGGGTGTTTTTTTCCTATAACTTGGCTCTGTCAGAATCTGGTTTTAGAATCAGGCTTAGCATTATTTCATTAAGAAAGGCTTAGAGCATTTAATAACAGGAGTCGCCTTTAAGAGCTTACCGAGGCGTTACCGTACCGAGGAGTGTCATCAGGAGCTTGCGTTGACGGGGCCGAATCGGCGCAGACTTCTTCAATAAATATATATCCAAAAATGTAGGCCGTTTTCATAGGTAAACGTAAAATATTACATTTGTATTTCACCTGTCTAATACCAGTGCCATGTTTATCAAAAGCTTGTAACTTGTAATACAAGTGGAAGTCCCTTTCTAACAAATGCTGTCAAAAAGGGACTTCCGCTTGTATTACAAGTTACAAGCTTTTGATAAACAGGGCACAGGTGCCTGTATTGTATCGACAGTGCAGAGGTAACGTGGGAAAACTCTTAACAAACTCGATGAGAAATGCGACGAACCTTCCATATAAAGCCCCTACACAATGGGCCAGCGTGGGCCAGTCTGGCTGGGGGACGACTGCATTAATACTTTCATCGTTCTTTTAATAAAAAAGCTGATGTTAGTAAACATGCATGTTGTTGCTGTGT
Source organism: Cydia fagiglandana (assembly GCF_963556715.1). Taxonomy (NCBI): domain Eukaryota; kingdom Metazoa; phylum Arthropoda; class Insecta; order Lepidoptera; family Tortricidae; genus Cydia; species Cydia fagiglandana. The sequence continues at coordinate 7,763,820 of NC_085959.1, forward strand.
AGGTATCTTATAGCATAGAACAATCATATTAACACATTCACCGCTGAGCTACGGTTGTAGCGCTACCAGTGCCATGTTTATCAAACGCTTGTAACTTGTAATACAAGTGGAAGTCCCTTTCTAACAAAAGCTGTCAAAAAGGGACTTCCGCTTGTATTACAAGTTACAAGCTTTTGATAAACAGGGCACAGGACTATCTCAAATCTGCAGTTCCTTCGGTACTTGTGTGAAGATACCTATGACGTGTAAGTAGGTAAGTAGCTATATTATAATGTGTACCTACCTGCATGCTTTAAAATAGCAACCTTTCCTAGCCTCCCTGACTGCTTGTGGGCTTTATGAAGAACTGGTCTGGCCTAGTGGGTAGTGACCCTGCCTATGAAGCCGATGGTCCCGGGTTCGAATCCTGGTAAGGGCATTTATTTGTATAATGATTGGTTGTTTTCTATGTATTTAAGTATTTACATATTATGTATAAGTATACATCGTTGTCTGAGTACCCACAACACACATGCCTTCTTGAGCTTACCGTGGGGCTTAGTCAATTCGTGTAAAACTGTCCTATAATATTTATTTATTTAAGAATGGAACTAAATAGATCGTACATTTGAATCGGACAACTGAACTCCAAAATGTTTGATTTTAACCGACATTCCGTCATCAGGTCATGACATCATCATACCACACAGCTATATCTGACTGGTTGCTAAAAAATATTCTAGGCGTTTATGGATTCCTGTTCCCTACTGGTAAGAGCCAAATAACTTTGACCTGTAATCCTAAATCGCAAAAAATCTTATTCTTCCGTACACCCCTTTCGAATTGAAGTAATTGAACATGGAATTGACACTAAATGTCGCCAGTAACTGTATCGGTGGACCTTATTACAAAAGGCATAAGGTTTACATAACACTAACAGGATAACAGTGTGGGCGATGGTACCTATCGCCTGGGGGCACGGCAATGCCCCTGCCTGGTCAAGATAAGGGAAACTGCCAATACCTTTTAGTACTATGGAATAAAGATACTACTATGTATGTATGTACATACAGGCATATTATTTCAGTATTTATCGCTACCGTGTCAGCTGTCACTCGAGTAGCCCAAAAATTAACATTATAACGGAGTGATAGCTGTCACGGCGGACATGATAAGAAATGAAAACACCTTTATAATTTTATCTCAATATAAACAACGATTGACCACAATTCAACAAAGCCATAGGAAGAAAACCAACGCAAGTGCGCTTCATCGCGTGAAAATTAAAATTATTTTTATCAAGAACTGTGAGAAGCAGCATTCAATAAAAATATTTCAATTAAAAGGGCATTAATTGAATTTTGTATTGAAAGCGCCTGAGAAGCAGTTTATTTACTTGTCGCAAGCGAGTTTGACTCTTTGCTATTGAAATCTCAACAGGCGCTTCGATTATTTTATAAAGAGTGCTTCTCAGTATGATAATAATCTATGGCTACAACCAAAGAGAATATATTGTATATAACCCTCCTTAGCTATAAATGTATACATATACAATAATTGTCATTTTCATGTGCTGTCAGAGTGTGATCTATAGTAAAATTTAATTACTTTCGGTATATAAATGGAAGGAGTAGTGGCTCATTTATGTGAAAAGTCTAACACGACCGCAAGAGTTATATTCCGAGTGCAGACTGATATTGTTATGTGGTGATTTTTGACGCGGATAACGAATGTGATGTCCATGTGTTATCACTATCGGTCCGTTTTTGTGCGACATGTGAGATTTTCCAGTGTGTTTATATCGTTAATAATGTATTATAAATTGTAAATAACTACAGTTTGGTACATTCGGTACGTACCCTTACTTATTTACTTACTTTATAATGGGCTAGGTATCTACACTGTAAGTTTGTTAAACGAGGTTCTCAATTCTTAGGGACCTTTCCTTTTTTAGGGTCCCCAGCACGCTGGCCCAATGCGGGTTGGAGACTTCACATACACCTTTGAATTTCTCCAAAGATGTATGCAGGGTCTCCTCACGATGTTTTCCCTCACCGAAAAGATAGTGGTAAATATCAGATGATACTCCGTAGGTACAGTCACCTGCAATAACATGTTACTCTTCGAAGGCCGCAAAAATATGTGACACGCTCTTACGGCTCTACAAATAAGATCATGTCAGATATTTTTGCGGCCTTCGTTGTGTTACATATTATTGCAGGTGACTGTACATGAATTACCAGGAGTGCCGCATCTTACTCGTAATATATGTACCTATAGGTACTTTGTTTATTCCAATTTTATTTTTCAATATGCAGAGACGTCTGGGAACGATTAGTATAATAGATTAGCTTAGAATAAATTTAAAAGTGGAGAAATTACTGTCTAGGGTTAGACTTGAACTATCCAGATTATCCAGAGGCTGTGAGTTCAAGTCTCACCCAAGCCCAAGACAGTAATTTATCCACTTTTAAATTTGTATATTCCTGTATAGATTCTGAACCTCTGGTGTCATTTAACGAACGTACGAACGACGACCGGTTTGGCTTAGTGAGCAGTGGCCCTGAGCAGATGTCGATGGTCCTGGGTTCGAATCCCGGTAAGGGTATTTATTTGTGTGATGAACACAAATATTTGTTACTGATACATCCTGGGCGTTTTCTATGTACGTAGGTATATAGAAAAATATGTATTTATCTATATACGTATCTCTACCGTCGGCTAGAACCCATAGTGCAAGCTTTGCTTATATAGTTCGTTTTTTTTTTAGCATTAGAAATAAGGTAAACAATCTTGATGTGTCTTTTAATTGAAAAACACATTTTAAAAATAAGTTACGGCAAATATGTAACAATTATGAATCTAATACGATCATTTATATTCTTCTGCTTTCATAAGTAATAGTTTTTGATTTTTAAAAAGCGTTTTTCAATTAAAAGTCATGTCAAGATCGCTTACCTTCTTGTAAGTTCTTTCTAATGCTAAAAAAAACGAACTGTAGTTTCGGGCTAGGTTACATATTTCATTTTATTTTATCGTCCTAAGGCCCAACCATACAAATGAAAAATCCACTGAAATTTGAACCTTTAGTGCAGGGAATAGAGTTGATTTTGGTTTTGTTTGAAAATTTAACGAAACAAAACAAATGCAACTCTGTTCCAATTGAATATGATTTAAATTTCATCGAACTGAATAAGTACTATAGGTAGGACCTTGGGCCTTAGGAGGTTATTTATTAATATTTAAGTTGTGGGCATATTAGTCACCTTAGAGCTGAACATTGGTTGTCGAGTGAACCTTGTGAACTATATAAAAGTATGATTTTTAGGGTTCCGTCCGTATCCATTGGTAAAAACGGGACCCTATTTCTAATATGTACTACCCTATTGCTTTCCATCTGTCCGTCTGTCACCAGGCTGTAACTCATGAACCGTGATAGCTACATAGACAGTTGAAATTTTCACAGATGATGTATTTCTGTTGCCGGTAGGTATAACAACAAATACTAAAAACATAATAAAATAAATATTTAAGTGGGGCTCCCATTCAACAAACGTGATCATTTTTGCCGTTTTATTGTCATTGATAGACGGGGGCGTCTCACAGAAATTATCGATTCTGTGAGACGCCCCCGTCTATCAATGACAAGTATGAGCAAGGTATGTAGTTGTATACCTTCTCAACTGAAATAATATCTTGTTCAACAAAGCTTGCAAAAATTTGCAGGTGACTGTATTATTTAAATACTGAAAACTTTATAGTGAATACCTACATTCATACCTACCTGTAAATTTGAAATTCTATAGGTATAATAATTATACCGGTATATTATGTATATATATGAAAATGTTATATTTACTTCTTTTGGGTACCTACTATTTATAAGCCGACATTATCTAGAAGACTTCGATTAATGGGAACACTTTTCAATTTTTTTGACAAATTAGGTACTCGTTGTCAAACAAGTATCACTTCCAAAAAACCATACCTACGAATGAAGCAGTAAAAATGTTTATTATCAGCTATCTCTAACGCCCACAGCCTCAAGCCGCCTCTAGTACCGCTGATAATGTACATTTGTTAATGTACACACAAGTAAATGAGTAAAGACTGCCAATTTACTCAGTGGTATCCAGACGGGACTGGTCAAATCGGTCGATTTGATCAGAAATGAAATTGGCGTCAATCTCCAATTTTAGATTTATGGTGATACGAGTATTAGAGCCCTACAAATTGAAAAAATGCCCCAGAACGAAAATACTGGCCTCACAAATTAGTATTCTTGCGTCATTCTATCGGTAATATTGGTCATTATCGGCGGTTGGATTCGGTGAGCCAAATTGGTATTTGCGTCCGCACCTCCTGATTCGATCGGGCAATTCTATCAGATTGGCGAAAAATTGATTAATTCTGGATACGCCTTTCAAATTTATACGGCTTATACCTATCAAAACCCATTATCAATGTTGCAGATCATTGACAATAAGGATTGGCAAAAATAGTTACCTTAGTTTAGTTCATTTGCCTGTTGTACAGTCAGCCAAGAAAGTGGTTTACCACTTTTCGACTCTATCGATCAGATGATAGAGTCGAAAATGGGTAAACCACTTTCTTGGCTGACTGTATATACTTTATTTAACTAGTGGCTCTGTGAGCTGTAGATAGACCTTGCCATAAGCTTTATAAGCTAACCTTACAAAATGGACACAAATGCTCGAAAGTAATGGGAAATTAAGTGCCCGTATAGGGTCTATGACACTTAAGACTATAGGGTTGTTCACACATGTTGAATTTTATAACAAAATCTAGTTAAATAGATAGAAAATGAGCAATTTGTCAAAATACATTGGAAAATAAAAAATACAAAACGTTAAAGTTAAAAAAAAAATATTAATTTCCAAATACGGAAAAAATAATGGTACCATTCGATTCGTTACATTTTATTAAAAAAATATTGTTCAGCAACAACAATATACATAAACGCAATATTTCACCGACAAAATCGCAATTTCCTTGTTTTCCATACCTCGAAACGGCCTCTAACGTTACATGGTGACGTCACGATGTATTGCCATTTAGTTCGAAGCGTTTCGTCAGTAAAGTGCGGGTGCCAGACTTTGACCATCATTTGTGACTTTTGTATTGCTTTAAGACAATGGGTCCCATACAGACATTTGATCCTCAAAACAAACCCGATCGGCTGATACTATTCCACCTACTACTTCCACCACACATTCAATACGGAGTGATTCAAAGTAAACGCTTTCAACATAGCCTCTTGCCGCCCATACGTCAAACCTTGCCAAGCAAAATGAAATTTTATTTTGTCAACACAAAGTTCAAATTAGAATGGAACAGGAGACCTTTTTATAGGTCTCTGGGCAGCTAGAGGATAAGTATTCTCCTCCCCCTCAGTCGTTCACTCTTGACAGAGTGGTCGTGGTTGTACGATGAGACGTATCTATCGTGGATAACGCAGCCCTCGCAATGCGCCTCCATTTGCCACGGTCTTCGGCGTTACGGGAACATTGGACTATGGTGGTTTTGTCGCAGATTTTATCAGGTCTGTCCAACGCGTAGGTGACCGACCTCGTGACCGCTTGCCTTCCACTCGTCCTTGGACAACGAGACGTTCCAACGTAGGTCATAGATTCATTATATTTTTAGTCTTACCTGCAATTACAACTACCTAACACCCGCCACCCACTGAGCCCTGTTGTTATAATGAGAAGAAAAATCAATGCTTCTATTATAGATACACCCACGATGCCATTAGCTGTCTGCCATATCTAGACACGCGGCAGCGTGTCCAGCCAAGTTAAAAGAAAAAAGAACTGGCGACGCAGCAACTGTGTGTAATATTACACGAACAATTTCGAGCTACTTTTGACCCCTTCACAACTTGGAACCTATTTAACCTACATACTTAAAGTTTGGCACATTAAATATTTATATAGCTTAACTAGAATACACAATTTCATTAACGTAGCTCAAACAGTCATTGATAAATGAATGAATCCTTCATAATTTTAGGATTTTCTACACAGCACAGAACTTGCACCCATATAGATCTCAATTCTTTTGTCGGCGAGTCAACAACGACAAATATTCTTAATATTGAACTTGGCTCTCATTTCACATTTGATTTTTGTATTTACGTATTTCCAGTAAATAAAGAGCTAACAAAAGACCTATATAGATTTTCTAGGAAAAACGGGAGTTGACAAAATAAAATAATAACAAACCTGTTATTAATTAGCAAAGCGAGTCAAATATAAATATATAAAAGAAAATTGAAGGGATGTTTACAAAAACAACATAACTGCTTAGAGCGGTTGACACTTTTTTAAGAACATTGTTAATCGTTTCAGGTGTCAACCAGTGTAGTCAGTTATGTTGTTTTTTAACCGACTTCCATTTCATGTAAACATCCCTTCAATTATAATGTTATCGAAATGTTACAAGATTACTTACTAAGTACGTATCATTGACGTATAATATTTAAGGACGGGCTAATGGGCCACTAAAAATGGTACTTGTTCAGCGGTGTTACTCACGAATTCCAGCCAATCGTGCAGTCTAACACAACTACTTGCGTTGCGACCAATTGCGCGCGTAATGCGAACTCGTTAACCAATCCCGCGCGTGATGCGACTTATCAACCAATCGCGTTGCAGCGGTTTCACACCGATATACTGCCGGCCTAGCCAAGGTTACAATCGCTATCGCTTCGACAACGAAAAGCATTATGTCTCTCTATCACTCTTCCATATTAGTGTGACAGTGACAGTTGCGTTTCGATCGCTACGGAGCGTAAGCGATTGGCATTTTGGCTACGCGGCCTGGCCCCTGTCATGCCGGCAGTCCCTATAGTTCGTTTTTTTTAGCATTAGAAAGAACTCCACAGAAGCACGCGTGCAGTTTTTATCAGGCTCTTTAATTGTTAATAATTATTGAATTATCTAATGTAGCATGGTCAATACATATAATTTACTTCAAATTATTACCGCTAAAAGTGCCGGATTTGGAACCACAAGCTTACTTCTGCCAAGTTCTTTCTAATGCTAAAAAACACGGACTATAGATATCTATGTTAATGGTACTTACTTGGTTGGCGCGATGACCCAAAATGAGTCTTGGCCTTTCAACACAAAAGCACGCTACTTTGCTCTGGACAGAGCGGTATCACGCCAACATACAAGAATGTTACAAGTCCACTAATATAAATAAAATGCAAACCGATATATATACTATATACATATGTGTCCTATTTATAGTACGCAGACGTTAGCGAACATGCTAGTTTAATGGCTCCTCTACACGATGGGCCAGCGCCGGCCACTCCAAGGGACGCAGCCATGCGGTAGAATGAGATAGCAATATCACTTGCTCCCTCTAACGCATAAATGCGTCCCTTGGAGTGGCCGGCGTTCGCCCATCGCGTAGAGCCATAGCATATGTTAAGGCTTTCGGGGTAAGGCTATACTGGCCTAGAAAGATAAATACTATACTTCGTTTTATTTAGCATTAGAAATTAGGTAAACAATCTTGATGTGTCTTTTAATTAAAAAACACGTTTTAAAAATAAGTTACGGCATATATGTAACAATTATGAATCTAATACGATCATTTATATTCTTCTGCTTTCATAAGTAATAGTTAATGATTTTTAAAAAGCGTTTTTCAATTAAAAGACGTTCCAAGATCGCTTACCTTCTTTCAAGTTCTTTCTAATACTAAAAAAAAACGAACTATAGTTGTCGTAAAGTAAATTTTCATTAATTTAATGTAGTAACACTGGAGAATCCGTGTATCCTGCGAAACAGCTGTGTACACTAACACATTATTACATATGATAATAGCTATACATATCATTCACCATATTATCAATAGCCAAAGAACTGATGGCGCTTACAACAAGGGGGTAAAATGTTGTAAGTGCCAAAAATGCCGCCGGTGAAAACTAAGGCTTGAGATTTTATTAAAAATTAAAAGTTGCTATTCTTAAGCCGACCACTGACTAACGGTCCGCCGGACGTTATCGGCCAGTCAGTTGTTCGGAACTGTCAAATTTTTTGTTCTAACTGACAGGCCAATACCGTCCGGCGGACTGTTAATCACTGGACCTCTTAAATATGAACCGATCTTTTCATTTCAATTTTTCTTTTGAGGGTAAAATTGAAGCATATATATAAGATGGGATCGTTCATGCACCTTCGTTTTTAGGGTTCCGTACCCAAAGGGTTAAACGGGACCCTATTACTAAGAATTCGCTGTCCGTCCGTCCGTCCGTCCGTCCATCCGTCCGTCCGTCCGTCTGTCACCAGGCTGTATCTCACGAACCGTGATAGCTAGACAAATGAAATTTTCACAGATGATGTATTTCTGTTGCCGCTATAACAACAAATACTAAAAACAGAATAAAATAAAGATTTAAATGGGGCTCCCATACAACAAACGTGATTTTTGACCAAAGTTAAGCAACGTCGGGAGGGGTCAGTACTTGGATGGGTGACCGTTTTTTTTTTGCTTTTTTTTTTGCATTATGGTACGGAAACGGAACCCTTCGTGCGCGAGTCCGACTCGCACTTGCCCGGTTTTTTAAACTCCGTATTTACATTGGATATGTAAGTAGATATACTAAAATAACAGTATGATTGGTCGATGTCAACAGCTTATCCCTTTTAGGGTTCCGTACCCAAAGGGTAAAACGGGACCCTATTACTAAGACTTCGTTGTCCGTCCGTCTGTCCGTCTGTCCGTCTGTCACCAGGCTGTATCTCACGAACCGTGATAGCTAGACAGTTGAAATTTTCACAGATGATGTATTTCTGTTGCCACTATAACAACAAATACTAAAAACCGAATAAAATAAAGATTTAAATGGGGCTCCCATACAACAAACGTGATTTTTGACCAAAGTTAAGCAACGTCGGGAGTGGTCAGTACTTGGATGGGTGATCGTTTTTTTATTGCATATTTTCGTTTTTTTTTTGCATTATGGTACGGAACCCTTCGTGCGCGAGTCAGACTCGCACTTGCCCGGATTTTTCACACATATGTAACAATTATGTACCTAAGTACTAAAATTACTGGTTGTACGATTTGGGACCATCATACTGTAATTTTAGAATAAAAATGAAGGAGTTTTAAAAGAAAATTGTTTTATATTTGGGTGAATACTAATAGGCATGTGTTTGGAAAGTACCAACCAATCAATCAAACTTTTATTGATATAATTTTTAAGAAAAAAAAACCGACTTCTATGGGGCCCGGTGAAAGATTATGGTAGATGGTGCACTATGTAGAAAAGGAGGTAAAACCAGTACCTACTTTCTAGTAGCATTTCGTTTCCGTAAGGGTCGTAGTTATCTAGCCTAACCTAACCCACTTCTCTGATAGCAGTTCGGTTCTATGAGGATCGCAGTTCGAACCTAATCAAACCCACTTTTCTAGTAGCATTTCGTTTCTGTAAGACTCGCAGTTCTAACCAAACCTAACCCACTTTTTTTCGGTTCTGTGAGGATCGCAGTTCAAACCTAACCTAACCCACTTAACAGCGCATGCGGTGCGGTGTACGGGAGTTTGAGCGGGAGGGGTTTGGCATCACCATACCCACATTTTATGGTAGGTAATCATAGTGGTTTATTTAGTTTAGGTATCATAGTGGTTTTCCGGGTCAAGGTCCGGGTCTCTGAGTCAGAGTCCGGGTCCGAGTCCCGGTCCAAGTCCGGGTCCGGGTCCGAGTCCGGGTCCGAGTCCGGGTCCGAGTCCGGGTCCGAGTCCGGGTCCGAGTCCGGGTCCGAGTCCGAGTCCGAGTCCGGGTCCGAACCGGATCCGGGTATGAGTCCGGGTCCCAGTCCAAGTCAAAATCGAAATTCGAAATCACCAAACATGTACTATGCGTCGTTGAAGAGTTCTGTTCTGATCATCATCAGCAGTTTCACTTCATCAAATGCGACAGTTTTTAATGTAAATGCTTGATTTTATGATGAAAATACAAAAAATTCTATACGTATGCCTTTAAGATTTGAGGAGTTCCCTCGATTCCTTATGGATCCCATCATCAGAACTCGAGCTTGACAGAAATGTGGCTTAAAAACTAAACTTGCTTAACAAACATAACGAAGAGGACAAATCGCCAAACGTGAACTATGCGTCGTTGAAGAGTTCCGTTCTGATCATCATCAGCAGTTCCACTTCATCAAATGCGACAGTTTTTAATGAAAATGCTTGATTTTCTGATGAAAATACAAAAATCTCTATACGCATGCCTTAAAAATTTGAGGAGTTCCCTCGATTTCTCATGGATCCCATCATCAGAACTCAAGCTTGATAAAATTGTGGCTTAAAAACTTAACTTGCTTAACAAACATAACGAAGAGGACAAATCGCCAAAGGTGAACTATGCGTCGTTGAAGAGTTCCGTTCTGATCATCATCAGCAGTTCCACTTCATCAAATGTCACGTTTTTGAATGTATATGCTTGATTTGTTGATAAAAACACAAAAATCACCATATGTATGCCTTTAAGATTTGAGGAGTTCCGTCGATTCCTCATGGATCCCATCATCAGAACTGGATTTTGACAAAAACGGGACCAATCTGTATGCATATATATACAATCAAAAAAATAATTTTCAAAATCGGTCCAGTAATGACGGAGATATGGAGTAACAAACATAAAAAAAATAAAAAAAAAATAAAAAAAAACATAAAAATAAAAAACATACAACCGAATTGATAACCTCCTCCTTTGGGATTTGGAAGTCGGTTAAAAATAGAAGTATTTTACATGTCAACACCAGAGCTCGGCGGGGGTGAGCTGTTTTCAGAGTTTGCACAACATGGACATGCCTTGTCATTCGACGGTATATGTGATGTAATTTAATAACTAAAGAAATTATTTTATTTAGGCTACCTTTCCGCTACGATCTTTACGTCGCCATTAAAACAAATTAATTTTATAGCAAGCTTTTTTAGTAAACCTCTTCAAATAATATGTATATCCATCCATATGCTACTATTAAAGTTTATTTGTACATAAGGCATTGTCATTTTAGTTTAATTACAATTAATAAAGTTTTATTTTAATATTTCTTTATAAGGTGTATCTATATTAATATCTACACCTGACGTAAGTGACGTCAAAATGGCTCACCCCTGCCGAGCTCTGGTCAACACATTATATTTATTACAGCTTACAGCCCACATTATTATTTTATACATGAAAGTCATGAAACTAAGTCTTGTCAGTAGAAAACTAAAATGTATGATGCACTTATAACGTTCTCGATTCTACCGTTACGACATACGACTTTTTGACGGCAAATAGCCAATATAATTATACACTTTGAATACTATGATGAGACTTTTCGCTGCAATTTAGTATTTATCTTAACCGAATAAGACTCATATTTGTAGTTTATAAAATTAAGACGTTTATAGTAGCATCGCTTTTGTATTGTTTTGACGAATTCTTTCATAGAACCTCTTATTATCCTGAAATTCAGTATGTGTTTTGACGCTGTTTAAGAAACACGCGTGCTTTGAGGTTAATTTTAGTTGCATATATATTTAATGGCGCGGTATTTGTATGTGTTATATGTAGAGCAGTTTATCTGTATGTGTGTGTGTCTGAGCAGCGAATCAAATTGCCGGCTAGCGGCGTCGGCTAACTCTTAAGGTATGGTTGTTTTTATAGCATCTTTGCGTTATGTATTTCTTAGGATGAGTAACAATATACGAGCCCAGATGCAAATTATTTCGTCTAGTTCCACGCAACAATTTTGTTTATTTTAATAAATTTTACACATGAACATAAAATGACCTAGTAATGGGAACCATAATAGCAATGTTTATGTTTGTTGTATTTTGATCGTATAATAAAATTGCATGAGACTTTTATTGCTGAAATAAAGGACTTTTCAAAAACGTTGTCTAAATCATATTGTCCTCTCCTACAGCACTGCTGCATGCATGGGCTCGAAACAAAATTTTCAGTACATTGGCAGAGCCCTATTGCTTTCCCTAGTAATAGCCCTTTTCACATATGTTGTAATCCTACCCGTTAATAAAAAAATAAAAAAACATTATTTTTTTCTTTCAGTACAAACGGCATTTCTTGTATTTGGATTTAGTTATTGCAGAGAATTAAATAAAATTAAATTACATTAGTATAAGCATTAAATATTAGGAATTTTTAAACAAAAACATTATTTTTGAACAAACGCGAGTACCTCAAAAAATGGTCTCACTAGACGAAAACATATGCATCGGGGCTCGTATTATTCAGGTAACAAATTTCTTTTATTAAGAGTCACTGAACCCGCCCGCCCCCGAAACTTCAGTAACTTCACCTAACCTAAAACTATTCATAAACTTTTATACGAGTATTCGCGAAGGTATACCCTTACTCCAAAACGCCCCGCTTGGCGCGCTGTTCAAAATCCCATACAATATACTCGTAATCAACATAACGCCAACACGAACGCTCACCCTATCGAATGAAATTTACACACTAGGGGTTCAAAAGTAAATTTTATATCGATATTTAACTGATTGGGCTAAATAACTACTTACCTTGTGTCCAATCGAAGTTTCGGTGCCGACAAGTTGCGGCATCAAAATTATGTTCCGGCCGAAGTTACGCGGCGCGATTCGGGAAATGAATTAGAGATTCACTAGATATGAAATAGTAAAGTTAATATATCTTTACTATATCTTATCTAGTTAATCTCTAATCCATTTCCCGAATCGGGCCGACGGTTTTGGCCAAGAAACATCCGCAGCGCCGCGTCGAATCTGTATTTTCGTAGTATCTGACTGAAGTAGGTATCGGTTTCGTCGGGACAGAGGGCCTACCGCGAGCCACGTTTGACGTGTTGCACTTGTAAATTCGTACGTAAGTGTGACAGGGAGGCAACACGTCGAACGTGGTTCGCGGTAGGCCCTCAGACGTCCTTGATTTAACATAAAACCTCTCTCTCTCTCTGTCACCTGTAAATGGCTGAAAAATATCTAATAACAGCCTCTAAACCTTTTCTCTAAAATGCATTCCGTTTGTTTAGTTTCTCGAGAAATACACAGTTGAAGACGCCAACCATCTATGTAAAGGTAAAGATGGAAATGTTGGTCTGAATGGAACAGCAGAAGCACAGCGCCATCTAGAGTGTTAAAAACAACAACTTACATACCGTCTCAAACATCACAATTACTAAAAATGACCTTGTCATTAATTTAATAGCCGATTTACATTCGCGTGCGAGCCACGAGCCGAGTCGCGAGCCGAGCCACGAGATGCGAGTGTAAGCGGTGGGCTCGTGGCTCGTCTCGCCAGGCTCGCGTGGAGGAGAGGTATTTGGGCACGAGTCAAAATGGCTCGCGATAAGCTCGCACGGGACGCGCGCTTGCTGTTTACATTCCCGTTCGGCTGTCATTCGTCTCGGCTTATACCGTGGCGTTTGTGTTTATGTTTAAAATCGATTAGCACGACGAGCCTACGAGCTCGAGGCGAGACCGAGACGACTTGCGAGCCGAGCCACGAGCCGCGAATGTAAATCGGCTATACCTACTGTGTGAAATTGACTGAAACATAGCAAATACCAGACAAAACTACACAATTTTGATTCATATTCCTTAACATATTTATTACAAGTCTAACATATTTTTAGACTAAAATATGTGACGTAGTGATAAAGCTGAGTAAATAGTTGAATATTAGCTAATTAATAAAACATTTGTGGCTCTTCGGTGTATTATGAATAGCCCCCCATCACAATAACACAACACGGTAATTAATAATTGAAAAGAGCTCGGAAAGCGAACTAAATTGTTTCATCGTCTGTCAACATCTCTTTCTCACTGTATTGGAGCGACAGAGATGGATATGTATTAGTTTCCGGTCCTCACGGTTTTACTGTAAAATCAAAAATGACCGAGTTATTCAAGAAAAACCGTTTTTCGAATATACACAGGACCCTGATTCAGTCTACTTTTTGAATTTACACTCCCAGTGATTCCCCCGAGGGACGTACGAAAAAAAAATCCAAGATCTGATTATTCATGGGAAGGGTCGGTTTTTTGGATATAATGACTGGACTAACTTGTAGAGAATCAAATTTCCTACAGTTTTTGTCCTTACGGTTTTACTGTAAAATCAAAAATGGCCGAGTTATTGAAGAAAAACCGTTTCTTTGGAAAAAAAGCATTTTTCGAATATACGCAGGAGCCTGATTAAGCCTACTTTTTGAATTTACACTCCCAGTGACCCCCCCGAGGGACCTACGAAAAAAAAATCCAAGAACTAATTATTCACGGGTAGGGTCGGTTTTTTGGATATAATGACTGTACTAAAATTGGGGTCGAACGGATGTACTTTTAGCTATCTGTAGCAAAGCGACGAAATCGCAGAGTGAGCCACGCCTGCCGCGGGGCTAACCAGTGCCGCGTTCCTAAGATCCTATTATTTCTCGATGCAGGGCGATAAATTGCATGTTCAGATAATTTTGAGCACCTTGCCCGCTCCGATATGACGCCTACACACTCTGTTCGACCTTCAACACGCCAAATTGTCCTTATGATTTCATGATAAAGTTATACCTAGCCGCAAATCTGTTTGATATCTAACCAAAGAAGAATTTAAAAACGTACGCGTACAGTCACCTGCAATAATAAGATAATTGCGAAATTTTTTTACGTAATTAAGCGCAGTTAAGAAGCTGTGATTAGTCTTAACTTAATTGATTCATTTGTGTTACGAAAATTAACTATGTAAATTGTATTTATTGTACTTAATTCGTACACATATAAGTATTAAGGTGGCCACTGACGAGCCTTCCAATAGTCCAAATAGCGTGGCTGCAATCCAAAATCGGTCCGTGAATGTCAAAAACGTACAATTTTTAATATTAGGATGCCGTCCATTTGGATGAATCCGTTGTAACGGCATCCATTTGGAAGGCTCGTCAATGGCCTGCTTCTTTCATGCATCTAACTTAAATATAAATGACTTAACTGTGGTAACACAATCGTATCAATTATTTTTAGACTAATTACAGCTGATTACAGGTGCTTAACTATGAACATTTTTTTTGTAAATCACTCTAATATTACATACACAACGAAGGCCGCAAAAATATCTGATACGACCTTATTTGTAGAGCCATAAAAGCGCGTCATATATTTTTGCGGCCTTCGAAGAGTAAAATATTATTGCAGGTGACTGTACGTTCCTTCCGCACTTATTGTTTATCATCTTTTTCTTCTGCCGTACAGTCGCTATCAGATATATCGGAGCGGCCAAGGCGCTCACAAATATCTGAACACGCCTCTATCGTCAAGCGTGGTCAGATGTTTTTGAGCACCTCGGCCACTCTGATATATCTGATGGTGACTGTACATTCCAAAATTAGTTATACACCGTGTTTTTATTGAATTCCGTTAACTTCGGGGTATGGTTAAGAACGTTTAAGTGAACTAATTGGCATAGTTAATTAAAAAAAAAAAATTTTTTTTTCTTTTTTTTAAAGAAAAAATTAAGTTTAAAAAGTAATTAAATGTAGCACATAACGTTGTTATAACACGGGCATTACATTTAACTCAACCAAACAATTGAAATCTGTGACATATCAATGTCATTTCGAACATCGATCGACCGAGATTGTACTTAAGTTTAGTAGCAAATGTATGAACTCATTCTTAACACTAACCAATATGTAAACCAGCCCTAAGGCAAGTGTACACGCTTGTAGAGGCCTTATAGGAAAAAAATAAATTAGTGATTATCTCCGAAATGGAGTTAATTAGAACATCGGTGTCTTTGAGAAAGTTACTTAATTTAAGCTCAGGAATGCACCCTTGAAATTAACGGAAATCAAAAAAAACACGGTGTATGTACAAAGAAAATAATGCAAGTAGAAGTTTCGTATGTAGGTACAGTCATCAGCAATAGTATCTTACACAACTAGGGCCGCAAAAATATGTTACACGTTCTTATTTGGAGCGCAATAAGAGCGCGTCATATATTTTTGCGGCCCTAGTTGTGTAAGATACTATTGCTGATGACTGTACCTAAGTCTTCTACTTGCTAATCATAACCTCGATTGTATGGCGGCGGCTAGGTTCATGTGACTGTTAATTAAGAGTAAATCTCTGTAAATTAACTTAAGTTATTAGGGAATGGTAGATACTTTTGAAGCACAGTCCGTCACCGACATCGACCCTCTACTTATGATACTGACTGTATTCACAACAGAAATTTAACTTTTTTGTTATTTATGTAGGCAGAATTTGTTAATTAACAATAAAGGTCAAATATTTTGGTCATAGGTCATCTTCATTTTACCAATCCGATCCTAAAAAATCATAATTATGTTTTTTGTTAATTATCCTTCTATAGCTTTAGAAACCATTAAAAACATATTTCGGTTTATTTCTAGTTTTTATTTATTAATCAAATGGGTAATCAATCATAATTATTATCTTATAATAGGGTGTGTTCATGATAAATTTATAGTTATATATCTTTTTTTTTACCTCTATACGCCAGTCTAGCACGATATTGAAATAATGTGATAGAGTCTGTTCGGAAAGAGAAGAGTGATGAAATGTATTGGGCCCCATACATTCCACGACTCTTCTCTTTCCGCACAGAGTTTATTTATGGAACACTCTTATAAAAATCAACCTATACTGGACGTGGCACCAAAAATGAGACGAACACCCACGTACAAACATTTAACATTAGTTTTTAAACACTGGCAACATTTTACCATAAACAAAAGTCATACGCCGCATAAGTTTGACCAGAGTTTTAATTTTTTAGTTACGTTAAACCCAATTGCAGTGTCTTTCATTAAACACGCCGAAAACATAAAATACGAATAACTAGTATTTGGACATTCAATTTTTAACACGCAAAGCGGTAGAAATTGTTCAGGTATCGGTCAGCTAACTCCGTATTTTGGCTGGTGCAGTGCCTTTACTATAGCCTTCTAAGGCCCAGCCATACAAATGAAAAATCCAATATATGGCCCTGAAATTTGAATCTATAGTATAGAAAATAGAGTTGATTTTGCGTTGTTGGAAAATTTAACTAAACAAAAACGACTGACGGTCCGAATCGGATTTTGAAATAGACATCTACTAGATATCTTTTAGACATCACCAAGATAATAACGATATGTTTAAGATCTAACCTGTCAAATTTCACATTTGCGCGATTCTGGAGATACTCTTGAACGATTTCCACAGGATATGACTTACAGATATGAGCTTAGAGATCCAATTCACATCTTACTCTATCTAACGTAAAAGTGACATTGGTTGCCCGAATTGCGCTGCAAAAGAGAACTAGTTGATATCTAAACTATAACGTATCTAGAATGGATCTAGTACGTGTCGTCTCTTCTGAATATTTTGAAGTTCGAATACGGCAGTCAGTTCCAATTTAATTGGATTTAGTACTTCATAAGTGGTACTATAGGTAGGACTCTGGGCCTTAGGAGGATAGTAAGTAAGTAAGTAAGGCCCACTTGCACCATTCCACTAACCCGGGGTTAAGCGGTTAAACTATTAACCAAGTGTCTAATTGTATGGCTAACCATGGCAACTCCTCGTTTAACCGGTTAACCCCGGGTTAGTGGGATGGTGCAAGTGGGCCTTAGTAGTGTAGGTTTTGGAGGACAGTAATCGTGAAAGTTTAAATCAGTGCTTAGGAGAATAGTACGACATACCATGTTGTCCGACCTGTGGCCTAGCCCGGGTATTGACTCTGCCTAAGAAGCCGATAGTCCCCGGTTCAAATCCTGGTAAGGGCATTCTATTATTATTGTCATGAACACGTATATTTGTTCCTGAGTCATGGGTATTTTTTATGAATTTAAATATTAATACCGGGTGTGGCCTCTAACACGCAATTTTGGTGGCTAGCCATAAGCCGCGCGTGGCGCTGTCGCCACCTAGCGGCCATATCTGTACTGATCGTAACAGACGCGTTTTGTTAGAGAATGAGTCTTCTGTACCTAGTACTATTATTTATTCTGTGGTTGTAC
This sequence comes from Cydia fagiglandana, assembly GCF_963556715.1. Lineage (NCBI taxonomy): Eukaryota > Metazoa > Arthropoda > Insecta > Lepidoptera > Tortricidae > Cydia > Cydia fagiglandana. The sequence goes on from NC_085959.1 coordinate 7,781,852, forward strand.
TAACAATACACGTCTTTTTAGGGTTCCGTACCCAAAGGGTAAAACGGGACCCTATTACTAAGACTCTACTGTCCGTCCGTCCGTCCGTCCGTCCGTCCGTCCGTCTGTCACCAGGCTGTATCTCACGAACCGTGATAGCTAGACAGTTGACATTTTCACAGATGATGTATTTCTGTTGCCGCTATAACAACAAATACTAAAAACAGAATAAAATAATTTTTAAGAAAAAAATACCGACTTCTATGGGGCCCGATGAAAGATTATGGTAGATGGTGCACTATGTAGAAAAGGAGGTAAAAACAGTACTTTCTAGTAGCATTTCGTGTCCGTAAGGGTCGTAGTTCTAGCCTAACCTAACCCACTTCTCTGATAGCAGTTCGGTTCTGTGAGGATCGCAGTTCGAGCCTAATCAAACCCATTTTTCTAGTAGCATTTCGTTTCTGTAAGGCTCGCAGTTCTAACCAAACCTAACCCACTTTTGTTCGGTTCTGTGAGGATCGCAGTTCAAACCTAACCTAACCCACTTCGCGCATGCGGTGCGGTGTACGGGGGTTTGAGCGGGAGGGGTTTGGCATCATCATACTTTATACCTACATTTTATGGTAGGTAATCATAGCGGTTTATTTAGTTTAGGTATCATAGGGGTTTTCCGGGTCAAGGTCCGGGTCTCTGAGTCAGAGTCCGGGTCCGAGTCCCGGTCCAAGTCCGGGTCCGGGTCCGAGTCCGGGTCCGAGTCCGGGTCCGAGTCCGAGTCCGGGTCCGAACCGGATCCGGGTATGAGTCCGGGTCCCAGTCCAAGTCAAAATCGAAATTCGAAATCACCAAACATGTACTATGCGTCGTTGAAGAGTTCTGTTCTGATCATCATCAGCAGTTCCACTTCATCAAATGCGACAGTTTTTAATGTAAATGCTTGATTTTATGATGAAAATACAAAAAATTCTATACGTATGCCTTTAAGATTTGAGGAGTTCCCTCGATTCCTTATGGATCCCATCATCAGAACTCGAGCTTGACAGAAATGTGGCTTAAAAACTAAACTTGCTTAACAAACATAACGAAGGGGACAAATCGCCAAACGTGAACTATGCGTCGTTGAAGAGTTCCGTTCTGATCATCATCAGCAGTTTCACTTCATCAAATGCGACAGTTTTTAATGAAAATGCTTGATTTTCTGATGAAAATACAAAAATCTCTATACGCATGCCTTTAAAATTTGAGGAGTTCCCTCGATTTCTCATGGATCCCATCATCAGAACTCAAGCTTGATAAAATTGCGGCTTAAAAACTTAACTTGCTTAACAAACATAACGAAGAGGACAAATCGCCAAAGGTGAACTATGCGTCGTTGAAGAGTTCCGTTCTGATCATCATCAGCAGTTCCACTTCATCAAATGTCACGTATTTGAATGTATATGCTTGATTTGTTGATAAAAACACAAAAATCGCCATATGTATGCCTTTAAGATTTGAGGAGTTCCGTCGATTCCTCATGGATCCCATCATCAGAACTGGATTTTGACAAAAACGGGACCAATCTGTATGCATATACATACAATCAAAAAAATAATTTTCAAAATCGGTCCAGTAATGACGGAGATATGGAGTAACAAACATAAAAAAAAAAAATAAAAAAAAAATAATAAAAAATAAAATAAAATAAAAAACATACAACCGAATTGATAACCTCCTCCTTTGGGATTTGGAAGTCGGTTAATAAAGATTTAAGTGGGGCTCCCATACAACAAACGTGATTTTTGACCGAAGTTAAGCAACGTCGGGAGTGGTCAGTACTTGGATGGGTGACCGTTTTTTTTTGCTTTTTTTTGTTTTTTTTTTTCATTATGGTACGGAACCCTTCGTGCGCGAGTCCGACTCGCACTTGCCCGGTTTTTTCAACCTTGGTAAATTTATGTTCCTCCTACTCAGAATCACGAGCTCTTTTGGTTCTGATTGTAGAAAAAGAGTGTCCCAAAATTTCCGGGTTCCGTACCCAAAGGGTAAAAACGGGACCCTATTATTAAGGCTTCGTTGTCCATCTGTCTATCACCAGGCTGTATCTCATGAAACGTGATAGCTAGGCAGTTGAAATTTTCACAGATGATGTATTTCTGTTGCCGCTATAACTACAGAACAGAATAAAATAAATATTTGAGTGGGGCTTCCATACAACAAACGTGATTTTTGACCAAAGTTGTTGCCGACCGCTGGTGTAGAGGAACTATTAGGGTATTCCTTATTTAGTTGTTTTTAGGTAGGTATTAAAAAGTGATTTTCCTGTAACAGGCACAAACCGGCGTGTAAATACAGTCAGCCGCGATAATTGTGCTAAGAGACGCGTGCGCACACATGATTACAATAATGTAGTGTCACGCGCACACGGGCCACTCTGCAAAGTTTGTCCACAACAGTATTTATGTATGAAAATGATATCACAACCTACAGTCTAATAATTTTAATATATAAATTATATCCTGAATTTTCGAGCAAAATTTGGAGCAAAATACCTTCAGTACTTAGGTACTCGTCTCCAACTTCGTCTAATTTTTTTTTACAATTATCTCATACATTTAAACGAGCAATTCTTGTTTATTTACATTAATATTTCGGGGATCTCGGAAACGACTCTAACGATTTTGATTAAATTTGCTAAATCGGGGGCGTAAAATCGATCTAGATAGGTCTCATCTCTGGGAAAACGCACATTTTTCAGTTTTTATGTTTTCCCAGATATTGAAGATTAGACTACCAACGTGCAGTTCCCATACCTACAAATTGCAGTCGGGTTGCAGTCCGTCTGTGTCGGCCCTACGTGTTAACTCTTATTTCAGAATGGCCCACGCGCGTGCCGCGTTTTGCGGAAGCTATCTTTTGTCTCTTTTGTGATCACTATCGTGACGTCACATCACGAAAATATGACGTAGATAAAATAAGTCGATATAATAGTCTACATAAGTATTCTTGGGCGTTTAAACTTGTATGTGGCTATCCAACAGAGAAGAGTCCATATCCTTATGCAAATGAAGCATAAGAATCCTTATCTCATGGAAAGCCACATATGTGACTAGCTTTTGCTTGAAACTGCGTTTGCGTGTAATGACGATGATGATTGTTAAAAACTATCCTATGTCCTTCCCTGGGTCTCTAACTATCTCCACGGCCATCTAAACAGTTCAGCGGTTAAAGAGAGAACAGGTAACAGACAGACAGAATAACTTTTGCATTTATATTAGTAGGGATTTCTATGTGTAAAGTGGCCCGTTTAAAAATGACGGTTTTTGTTGAAGAAATGTCACTTTTGGCACTGACAGATCAGATCCATATGTTCCTGTACCGACCTCTTCCACATCCGCTTTAAGCACCGCCACAGAATAAATAATAGTACTAGGTAGCTACAGAAGACTCACTCTCTAACAAAACGCGTCTATTACAATCAGGACAGATATGCCCGCTAGGTGGCAACAGCACCACGCGCGGCTTATGGCTAGCCACCAAAATTGGTGTGGAACGGATGTACTTTTAGCTACCTGTAGCAAAGCGACGAAATCGCGTAGTGAGCCACGCCTGGCTCCGTATAGATTTAATGCGGATGCGGATTTTGTAAAAAATGCGGTAGTTCCCCGGCTGCGGATGCGGATATTCGCAACATCCTTGGTTCCGAGCATCTCCGCCGGGCGTACCCAATTTAAATTGCTTTTTAAATGGCATTCCCGGCGATCGCATATCATACAAAGTTCCATACATCTGAGAAAAACATGTTTTTATTATTACTGTAGGTATTAATAATTTATTTGAAGACTGTCAGCGATTGCATTATGAAAGGTGAATAAAGAGGAAAATCGTGTAACAGGAAAAGTGGTGCTGTTATGTACCTTGTGCGGGATTAGGTGTGATTACCCCGAGTTAAGCACAATATTTTTCATGGCATTTGATATTTTTGACGCCAGAGTCGCTCCCACGACGACCACTACGACCTATCTTAAAGTTCGAAACGGCCGTATGCATCTAATGTATGCACTAAATACGTGAATTACTCAAACTCAAACTCAAAATATACTTTATTCATGTAGGCCTAGCAACAAGCTCTTATGAATCGTAATTAATCTTAATCTAATTATCAGAGCAATTTATTGATGTTAATATTATTCCATAATAAAATTGGATTATTATACATGTCAAATTTAAAACTAAGAATTTCACAAAAGGATCGTCAAACATAAAGAAAATTAATAGATCTATAAACGATATGGATTGGATAAATGGATATGTCAGTGTCAAATGTGACGTTTCTGTTTATAGATCTATTTAATTGACGTATCTTAAACTTCGAATCGGTGAGCCAGTGCAGATACATAGTTGCATACGGCCCGATTCGAACTTTAACCTCGTGCCGCCCAATGTACATTAGGATGTACAATCAGTTTCGATGGAATGTCAACCTTAATAAAAAACGAATTAGGCAGCATTTCATTTGTCTTGTAAAATTTTCGAACAAATGAAATTCAACCCAATTGAATATACAATAAGATTCTAATTTCCTTGGCAATAATTTTGTATGGTGGGCGGCACGAGGTTAAGATTCAATTAATAGATCTAGAAACGATATGGATTAGATATGTCAAATGTGACGTTTCTGTTTCTAGATCTGTAAATTGACGTATCATCAAGTTCTAATCGGGCAGATATAATAGATGCAGAGAGCGGGGTCATTGGCCTATCGGACTGGGTTCGGCTACACTATTTACTACGTTTAGAACTTATTTGTTCGGGCCCGGTTAGCCTTACCAGCACATATCACATGCTTTTTGTTCGTAGTCCACAGTTTCCAAGCAGTATTATAATCAACCCGTTATTAATGTTGCAATTCATTGAAAGCAAGGGTTAAAGGCGATTGTTGTGACAAATCAACTGGTTTTGGCACCATATTTCACCTTTACACACACACACACACCATGTCAAGCTCATTAACGCATTACCTGCCAGCTGCGCTATGAGCGTAGCTGAGATAACGGGAAAAACCGTATGTAGCGAAAAGCGTCCACGAACAGAGACCCCGCTTAGCGGGTCGCTGGCAGTCAAACGCAAAGGGCTGGCAAACTTATTCTTATTCTATTTTTTGTCATGTAGTAGGCATATTTTATTTATTCTAAGGTTTTATTTAAAAAATAATTATAACTATTGTAAAGAAAATATACAAATTATTAGTTGCTATAGCAGTAATAAAAACCGGCCAAGTACCAATAAAGCAGGCCACTGACGAGCCTTCCAAATGGATGCCGTATTTTTGAGTCTTGGGGAAAGGTATAGGCCGCGCGTGGCGCTGTCGCCACCTAGCGGCCATATCTGTGCTGTACGGATATGATGGTCGTATTTGTCTACGTGACAGCGTGATAAAACGGTGTCCGTCTCTTTCTATCCCGCAGAGTTAAAAAGTGACAGTTGTTTTATCACGACGATAAATGTGGATAAAGCGATCCATAATAGGCTTGCTGATCGTAACAGACGCGTTGTGTTAGAGAGTGAGTCCTCTGTACCTAGTAGGTGCTATTATTTATTCTGTGCTCGTACTCATGTTGTCGTACTGTTTTCTAGGCGCGACTAGAACGCCTTGACACGCCGCACTCTAGGCTTGTGGCAACATTAAGTACGAATGTAATTGGTTCGATCTAGAATCTAGATGCATTTCTAATACTTTACGAGCACAATATCGATAGTGTTTAGATCATACTTCGATTTGGACCGTTATACATACCTAGTTTTCGTTACCTTTAGATTTTCGCGGGCATGAGTAAAAATGTGGTAAGAATGCATTAATTAATTCCATATTTGTTATAGTTTTTTGTAATGTTTGGTTATTTTTTATTTTTTTTTAATTTAGGGTTGGCTGGACACCACCGTTATGAATCGGTAGTCGTCGAAGTAAATCGATATGAAGTTTTCGGTTCTCTGGAAGCTGATAAAGACCGTAAAATAATGGTATAGTTAGACCAAGATAAATCTACAACGATTCTGATAGAACACCCAGTGCAATTTTAAACGTCAAACGTCTATGAAATTATGATATATATATTTATATATAACACATGCACTGCGTATTCTATCAAAATCGTTACAGACTTTCCTTAGTCTAACTCTAATACGGAGAGCGCTTCATTTCTTAATTTTAAACATACAACGTGTCCCAAAATTCCATAGACTTATAATATATAGAGACGGTGTCTCAGCGAGCTGTCACTGTTGCCACTTTTGTTTAGTGTACGATTAACAATGAGGCCCACGTTGCTGTAGCCTTGTCGATAAAGTCATATCGATAAACTATCGACATTTCTTGCAATTTTAATTTTACTTCAAAGGCTTAACGATACCTAAAATGACCAAAAACGCTTTTATTCTTTATTGTGGTTATCAGATCACAATTTTATAGTCACGCCCCAGCAGTAAACCAAGGGAAAGTTCAGATAGGTATTTAATTAAAATACATAAATACCTCCTAAAATAGGTGTTCCGCAATAATTGAATTATATTATAATATACTCATTATCCATTAGCTTTTCCATTATGTTTATGTTTAACGAAGCTATTGAAGCTTCAATTAATCGCTATTTCGTTCCGCTGTGTAGCGTTTATCTATATATAACATGATTCAAATCGACTTTTCACATCCCTAAAAGAGCACACATATACGCTTTTACGCACACATACACAGCCTGGGCGCATCAAGAAAGGCAACACTTGATTTGAAGTCCATCTTGTCAACAGTATGGTTGTCTTTTTTTGACAAACGGCATTTTTAAAAGAGCGTGAAGATAGAAATGATACTAGTTGCTGCGCTGTGAAAGAGAACAGAAAACGTTGGGCCCTTGCAAAATTCAACGATAAGCTGGCACCAGATGATGGACCTGCTCATGACTACTCGAGGAAAAAAAATTAAAATATTGAAAAAACAAATTAAAAATTGTAGATATGGACGTTAAAAATACCACTAGGGGTGTCGATTTTCATTTTGTTTTGTAATTCGTTAATAAATTGAGATATATTTTTTCTTTTTCTTCCTTGAGTTGTTATGAGCAGGTCCATCTTCTGGTGCCAGCTTATCGTTGAATATATGTGACGTCCCACGGGTAAAGGTACCTTATGGCGGTTGGCGCTTATGCTATTATTAACGCCGCTCCAATATTATTGCGGCGCTATGCGACGTAAGCGCCAGCCGCCATAAGGTACCTTTTTCCGTAGAACGTCATATATCATTGAATTTTGGGACACGTGGTATAAAAAGTAGAATTTCAAAACATCAATGCGCAGATGATGTAAGTAGAGAGTTCTATGCGTCAATAGGCTTCGGCGTCCGCTTGGCCTTGCTGTCATCGTAGTAAAATGAATATAGGTCAATATCAATGTTACACTTTTTACGCGCGTAACTCTAACAAATCTCTAGACACTGACCACAGATAACTTACCATTTAGATACAACATGGCTCACCAGGCGATTCGTCTGCTCGTTTGACTATCTAGAGACTGTCAGTGTGAGATACCGCACTTTTTTATATGTATATCATCAAAAAGTGCGATGTCTTTTTTATATGTATATCATAAAAAGTGCGGTGTCTCACATTGGTAGTCTCTGACACAGAGCCATAACATGCATTTAAAAAATTACAGTAGTAGCTATCCTCATTATCGACGGTGCTATTGTCTTTGCATACCGAGCAGTGGTGATCTCATGGGATGAAAATTCCATACAAACTTAAATTTCCAAAACGTCTCGCTTGGCGTGCTGATCAAAATCCCATACAAAATGAAACTTAACTCAAACGCGTACGTCCGTCACGTTATCGAATGAATTATACACTAGGGGTTCTGAATAACGCTCATGATCTTAAACATCACTGAAATAAGCATTTTGTTTGGTCCACCCATCAGACAAGTGATCTGTTGACGGTACCGAACGCTCAGTGAGTGAGGCCGACTCGCACTTGACCATCTGGTTCACCTTCAACTATTGATGTGCCGCCGTCCAAAATTACAGAAATTTCCTAGAAACTTTTACATATTTTTGTATGAAGATCGAAATATTCCATTGTCAAAATGATTATTTTTCCTATGAAATTTACCTGAACTTCCCGAGTTTTTCCAATCTTTTGGAAACTTTCCGGAACTTATACAGTCAAAAAAATCATTTCGTAGGTACCGATTTTGTACTCCGTCAGAGTGACATAGTATGAAATGAGGTATGTACCTATAGCTTTCATATTGATTGTTACTGTCAAAGTACGAAATGGGTCGGAAATTAAATTCTTTCTGTCCCTTTCAACAACCATTAGGTAAGCGACGACAGCAAAACCCCCGTAATATGAGCGGACATGCGTATTACAGACTCACTCCAAACTAAAACATCCCAAGCTTCATAATAATCAGCGTCGCTTACGTCCTTTCGTACGCGAACCATCCTTTTGTCCTGTTGATTCATATTAAAAGGGCGTAAGTGCTAATTGAAGTTAAATACGCTTAATACGTTTTGTTGTCCGCTTTGGTCACTAATTCACCCGCATGTTATAGCTATAGGTAATTATATTGGTGCGAATGTCCTAACGGAAGGCTATATGGCCGTTTTAACGATCTATGCATCCAAAGTTAAAATGGCCGTTTTGGTTTTGAGGTCCTAGTTCGACGAATCCAACAACATAAAAACTAGTTTGATGTATTCAAAAGGTACTGAAATACACAATACAGTAACGTAGCGGCCCCCTTTTTTTAAATACCTGTCGTTAAAATTAAATAATCACGATTAATTAGCAGTGGCGCTAGTGTGCACGTTGATGGGCTGTTAATATGCAGTTTTAGGGTAGCTATGAGGGGGGGGGGGTATGATCTTCCCAGCGCACAGCTCATCATAACCAGAGCCAATCTTTCAATCCCCAGTTAAGGTGCAGTAGGTTTTTAGATCACAATACGATTGCCAATTGTATTAGCAATCTTGACGTCCTTTCTCTAGGGACTTCAGCGATTCGAATAGGTACTGAGTTTTGAAATTTCGCTCGATAGAAAGAACGAACATATTATTATGAATATTATTTAAGGTAAACAAATAGTAAACGCGTAATCTTAGACTTCTTAGAGCATTAAGTAACTGGAGACGCCTTGGCTGTCATTATCTGTAGAAAATAGTCTGCCAATTTTTGAGGGGGATGGGTCCCTACAAAAGTTTGCAATAATTGTGCAAAGTTTCGGCAAATGGGTATAGGCTCTTAAAGGCGACTCCGGTTATTAAATGCTCTAAGCGCGTAATCGACTATGTAGATACCATATTCCGTTGATACTGGCAATAAAATGTCCTAGAACAGAAAAGTCACTTTGAGCCCTCCTAGCAAGGAAGAAAACGTTCTTATCAAATAGGTGATGTGATAACGTTTATTTGAATACGAAAATCAATTGAAAAGGGTTATCTATTAGCGAAATGTCTCCGTAATCTACTTTTCAATGTTTTAGCGATAGTTACGATATGAGTAAGATAAAACAAAACACGATAGCGCGATCATTAGGTATTTGATATTATCGCATATTGCTCAAAGTACGTAACTGCGAATAGTACTTACCTAATTAAAACAACGAATAATTGAGTCGCTTAGCTTGAAACTCGGGGAAATCCATCTGTCAGATAGGGTAGATTAGATTTAGGTAGATTTGCTGAGGGTCGAATGGATTTAACCGAATTTAAAGCGACACAATTATTAAATTTTCATAGTTTTAGCTTTTATACATATGAATAAGTTTGTTTTTAAAGTCAAATTCAGTCGCACTCTATTCGACGCTGTTATATTTTTATTCAAGTACTTACATATGAACTACAATTGACACATATGGTTTTATCTTTTCTAATGTATTTAATGAATAATTTTGGGACTAATAAAATTACAGTTATCTTCAGTAAACTCTAGAACAAATGATGGTGCAGAAACCGGCCAAGTGCGAGTCAGACCCGCACACGAAGGGTTCCGTACCATTACGCAAAAGACGGCGAAAAAATCGTTTGTTGTATGGGAGCCAAACTTAAATATATTTATTTTATTCTGTTGTATTTACTACTATAGCGCCAACAGAAATACATCATCTGTGAAAATTTCAACTGTCTAGCTATCACGGTTCATGAGATACAGCCTGGTGACAGACAGACAGACGGTCAGTTGGGTCTTAGTAATAGGTTCCCGTTTTTACCCTTTGGGCACTGAACCCTAAAAGCGGCCAAGTGCGAGTCGGACTCGCCCGTGAAGGGTTCCGTAACAGCAAGTAACACAATAAAATTGCGGTTTACGGTTTATGACGTATTAAAAAAAAACTACTTACCAAATCTTGTTCAAACCAATTTTCGGTAGAAGTTTGCATGGTAATGTACATCATATATTTTTTTTAGTTTTATCATACTCTTATTTTAGAAGTTACAGGGGGGGGGGGACACATTTTACAACTTTGGAAGTGTCTCTCGCGCAAACTATTCAGTTTAGAAGAAAATGATATTAGAAACCTCAATATCATTTTTGAAGACCTATCCATAGATACCCCACACGTATGGGTTTGATGAAAAAATTTTTTTTGAGTTTCAGTTCTATGTATGGGGAACCCTAAAAATTTATTGTTTTTTTTCTATTTTTGTACGAAAATCTTAATGCGGTTCACAGAATACATCTACTTACCAAGTTTCAACAGTATAGTGCTTATAGTTCCGGAACAAAGTGGCTGTGACATACGGACGGACAGACAGACAGACAGACATGACGAATCTATAAGGGTTCCGTTTTTTGCCATTTGGCTACGGAACCCTAAAAATGACTCGCTTAATACCTACTATAATCTTAAATCTGCAAATAAGATTGTGTCATACATTTTTGCACACTTATTTGTACATGATGATGTTGCTGATGACTGTACATATTCTGGGAAAAAGTTTTCTGTGAGTTTTAAAAAGTATTTAAGGACATCTTACGAGTAAGTACATATTTAGATCAAAATTCTAAATTCTTAAATTTGATAGCCATTAAATAAATATTAATCTAACAAAAAAATGGCAATCATGAGAAGTACCGTAAACTAAAGTCCATGCAGTACTACAACTATGGCCATAACTTCATGACGTAATGTTCTATTTATTTTTGTGTCGTTTTCTTCCATTTATACAAAAAAAACTGTATAGAGACGCGGCGGTCGTCCACTATCGCCTTAAATACAACGTATTTTCTCACCCCGAATTTTTCAGAGCTAATTTTCCGTCCACAGGTAAGCGCGTACGCATGCCCTTCCGGTGCCGGCGCTCAGTCGAGCCGCGACCTCCGCGCGCGACGGACGTACGTACGTGACAATCATGAGTTCGGGCAAGCGGAAACTGTCGTTCCTGGGATTCGCGCCTTCTCAGGTTAGTTTCATGTGACGTTAGAAACAATAAGAGTATGTTGTTGTTGTCGTGGAATATAATGTGTTTTTTAATTTTGTGGGAAACTCCTGAAAAATACGGTCGCTGTCAATGTCTGTAAAACAGAAGTTGATTAAAATGGAAATGCTTTGACAATAAAGAAGTGTTCAGATTTTGAACACCGTGTCCGTTCTGATATATTTGATAGCGACGATACCTTCGATATTTATCGTAGGTTGTATTTTTCAAATGTAGGGTCGAGAGGTTATGGGCAATATTGAAAAAATGGGAATTGTTATGAATGTTAATTGTTACCTTTTGTAAGATTACATCAAGGGCGTCCATTTTCTTCCACCATTCTGGTTTTAGTGCTAGTGATACTAATTTAAATAAAAAATAAATAACTATATATTCTGTAATTTCTGTAAGTAAATATATCGACAGAGTACCGTATTCATGAAATGCGAATTCACATGTGACAGCTTGGCACGTAACGCAAGTGTACAATTTCAGGGAAAATGTGTGTAAAACACGAGGCCAATGAAAACAGAGCTCTAATCAATATTAAAAGAAATGGTCTTGACAGAAATATTGGCTCACACATAGACAAACTAAACTGTTGTAATGAATCATCGATAGCTACTTATTATGTGTAATAAAAAGAGTGCTAAAGATGTTAGATTTAAAGTCGTCCTGTTTAGTCGAAACTTGAGCATTAACTGCCTCCTCCCCAGCCTCCTAGCCTAGTCGGTAGTGACCCTGCCTACGAAGCAGGAGGTCTCGAGTTCAAACCCTGGTAAAGGGGATTTATTTGTGCGTTTATCACAAATATTGGTTCCTGAGTTATGGATGTTTTCTATACACACATGTGTTAGGTGTACCTATTTAATATATATATCGTCGTCTAGTGCCCACAACACAAACCTTATGCCTCACAGTAAGCTTATGTTTATAAATGTGAGATGAGACTAGGTCGATCTGTGTAAAATTGTTCTATAATATTTATTTATATTTATTAGCTACAGATGTGCAAAGTGTCTATAAAGTTAGAAAAGTACTAGGAAATTACAGGAAAAATTCACAGGAAATAAGTAAAATTCATTATGGAAATGAAAAATATACATTCCAATACAAGAATATGAAAAGTATCCATGCGGGAATTTGGCATCGGAAACATTCTGACGGCAGATCAGTCATTTTAACTGAGCACAGCGAATGTATTTATTTTTTATTAGAAATCGTATTATAAACCAGAAACGTCACTTTTGACACTTACAGATCATATCCATAACAAATACAGATCTAATTAATAACCTGCCAAAACAATCTGAATATCTGATAGCGTGACGTCGCGTACCTACGCGTTTGCGTGAAAGTGTCATTTTGTATGGGATTTTGAGTTTCCAGGCCCCTGTTTCACCAACGTGACAGGTGCGACGAATTGTAAAATCACTGTTGCTGACGTCACAGGCATCCATGAACTACGGTTACCGCTTACCATCGGGCGAACCGTATTCCTGTTTGCCACCATCATTGTATTATTAAAAAAAACTTTATGATATCGGAAAAAAACAGATATTTCTCTTGCTAAGTTTATGACAATTGTCACAAGAAACACTACAATTGTCACGAAATTCCGACATATAACTCATTACCTGTCAAGAATTACCTACAATTCTTCTAAATCCTTGACAATTGTCAGAAACTTCGCAGGAGAAATATCTGTCTTTTTCCGAAATAATAAAGTTTTTTTAAATAATACAATGATAGTGGCAAACAGGAATACGGCCCGCCCGATGGTAAGTGGTAATCGTAGCCCATGGATGCCTGTGACGTCAGCAATAGTGATTTTACAATTCGTCGCACCTGTCACCGATGTGAAATTGGGGCCAAACGTCCCGTTGGCGTGCTGTTCAAAATCCCATACAAAATTAGTCGTAAAGCGAACGCGAACGCTCGTCAAGCTATCGAACGAAATCTACACTCATCATTGGCCATAGCCTCTATTGCAGACGATTATTGGTGTAAAAACCGGAGAGACACCCCATTACACCGCCTGGGACGGAATTAAGGAAACGCAGGGATGCCCAGAACCTGCAGTACCTTCTCGGCTTCACTGTCTTATCCCCAGGAATTTACTCTAGGGGTTAGATTAAAGAGGGAACGTGACATGCACTGAGTAACAGGTCTATTCGGATTTCGAGATAGTCACAAGATCTAGAGACGATTTAGGGATCAACTAGATCTACATTAGATATCGACTGGATGTGACTTGGATATCTAAGTCATAACTTGTCGAAATCGTGCAAGAGGACCTCCAGAATCGCGGAAACGTCAAATTTGACATATCTATCTTACAAATATCTTTAAATTATCCATATCGTAACTTGTTGAAGTCTAGTAGAAATCTAATTCATTTTCCGAATCGAGCCGTTTTAATGAAAATATGATAGCATCGTGATTAGACCACAAGGCCTTAATATAGTCATTCGCAGTAAACGCAATGCACCTGCCTGCCTAGTTAATAATGCAATTAGAATCGATACGGCTTTTTTATACGGTTACATGTTTCTTTGTATACACAGCAACACTCCTAACTGTACATCGGTGGACCTTATTACAATAGGCATAAGGTCCACCGCTGTGCAGTTAACAGTGTGGGCGATGGCGTGGAGATGGATTTTATTGGCAAATACTTTGCATTGACATAATTATGTAAGGTACCGATAACGGAGAAGATATATTGGAGCGGACAGAGTGCTCATAAACAACTGAACACGACTCTAGGCCAGTGTATTTAAATCTATTTTACAGCACATAATATACGCACTAGTGCGGTAAAATAGAACTTAATGTGCCTATGACGAAATGTAAAGGGCTATCCATACGTATGTACCGTCAGCCAAGAAAGTGGTCTACCACTTTTCGAATCTATCAATCAGATGATAGAGTCGAAAATTGGTAGAGCACTTTCTTGGCTCACGTTGTGTGTGCATTCTTTTTAGAGCTCTGTACCAAAAAGGTAAAAAGGAACTAATCATACAATAGTAGCACAATGTGGGGGGTAAGTGGAATATTGTACGAGAGTTTATTATATTCACGACAGCCGTAAGCTGGAATGAATTAAAGACTAGAATAACAATATTCTTACCCCCGGAGTTACACACAATGTTTATCATCACACTTGCGAAGAAAAAACTAAGTTTAGTTAAAGCGAATTATTATTATTATTATTATTCAGAGCCCACTGTGTCCCACTGCTGGGCAAAGGCCTCCCCCCTCTTTCTCCACTCGTCTCTATTTAGTGCAATATCTGGCCAGCCTCTCAAGAAGGAGTCCAAGTTATCCCGCCATCGCCGACGAGGCCTGCCGGCTCCCCGGTTAGACTCGTGGGGCTCCCACTCTGTGGTTAACTTGGCCCACAAGTCGTCCGGCATTCGGCAGACATGACCAGCCCAGTCCCATTTTAACTTGGCCGCTTTCCGAGCTACGTCTATTATTCGAGTTTTAGAGCGCAGCGTGGTGTTTCGGACTCGATCCCTTAATTTTACACCTAATATGCTGCGCTCCATAGCTCTCTGGCAAACCCCGAGTTTGGACTTCTGAGCTTCCGTCAATGACCAGGTCTGAGCACCGTAGGTGAGAACTGGAAGTACGCACATGTCCATGAGCCTACGCTTGAGTGATAGAGGTAGGTCTCCCTTCATCAGGTGTTTCATTGACCAATAGCTCTTCCAGGCGTTTTCGGTGCGCCTTTGGACTTCTTTCTCCTGTCGCGCCTGGAAAGAGACTATTTGGCCAAGATAAAGGTATTCTTGGACATAAGCGATGTGTTCTCCGTTTATCTCTATCCTACGTTTTAAAGCGAAATCATCCGTAAATACGGTGACATTTCAAACATGCGTTCGCCATATTCAATTTTTTTTGGCACAGTAGGCATCGTGCATCGAAGGCTTCCATCAACATTCAGCCACAATTAAAAATTGTGTAAAAATATTTTAAACGGCCTTTAAACTAATCAATTTTAAATTTTTAAGCATAAACAAAAATATTAATAAACGTCTGTATTTTATTTAAAAGTAACTCCTTTATACCTTGACTTTGAACAAAGTATTTTACTTATAACCTACATGGCTCGATGAATTAGTGATAATTAAATTAAAAATAAAGTTATAACTCCCTAGGGAGTAACATCTTGTTTTCACAACCCATAACTCCCGCGGGAATAATATAGACCTTTGTCCTTCAGTACACCTGCATGAAATGAGGTGTTTTTCGACCAAATGTGATGAAAAACAAATTGAATAGAAAACAAGACAATTTTTACCGGCTAATATTGCAACAACGCAGCAATCTTAAAAAAGCAAATGACTGTTTGCATGATCTACTTATACAGGTGTGTGTGTACACAACAGGACATCTTCAAAACTAAACAATAGCATTACGTTCACACAAACTCGATGAAATAAGGAGCTTACAGATTTAAAATCGTATTTACATTTTCATTCTGTAACTTTATTGAAAATTGTACCATGTTACAACGTCGTTGAGTTTATTTTTGCTCGGTTTGAATAAGGCGGCGCATACGCCTTTTATTAACTAATGAAAAGGAGAGTTTTTAACATTTTATATCGGAATTTCCGTCCCGGACCTCAGGGTTAAGGCCAAGTAGGTTCAAGATTCCAAAAAGAAATCTAGCTGAAAGCATCGATATATTTACTTCATTTAATTCACAAAATTTGCCCGGATAACATATGAAAACTCAAAAATGGGGGTTTCGCCAGAGATATGACCTAGCTAGATCGACTTTTCGCCCCCAAAAACCCCATATAGCAAATTTCATCGAAATCGTTATAGCCGTTCCGAGATGCCCGAAATATATAGACATATGTAGGTCATTGTAGGTATGTATATATACAAGAATTACTCATTTAAACGTATAAGATTACTTATAATGTTATTTGAAAATAATTATTAAAATTCTACGGGATTTGATGATACATTTTATTTATTATCTGCTCAGTACAGGTTTATTACTACTAGGTGCTTATTTGAAATAATTAACCACTATTTTATATATATTGGCTGCATCGCCTGTGGGTTGATGCTTTCACGTTTTCCAATTTCGAGAATTACCACAATGACGGATGAATAAATCTGAATGAATAACTTTTCATTGCCAATTGGTATTCGTATTGGTGGTTATATATATTGTATATATTGTGTGTACCCAATTCCAGTTGAAATAATTCAAGTTAAAATCAATTTCCAGGGCTCAGTTAATGTTGAAATAAAAATAAATAACCATTTATTCCTACTCATTACTAAAGTTACAGTGTTTACAAAAGTTTCATTAAAATCAAACTTATATTAGTTTTCTTAAATACGTAAAACAAATATTTATTTGAATCCTCCTCGTGATTTGCGCCAACTCTCTCTGTCCTGGGCCTTGGAGTACCAGTTGCTCGGAAGATGTTTTGTTACATCTTCTATCCATCTATACGGCCGGCGGCCATTTACTACTAGTTTGACACTGACATTCACTAGCGTGTGTGTAACTTACTTTATATGCATCTCGCTTGTACTCGCATATTGTGCGAGATGTACCTATAGAAAGTAAGTTACGCAGACGTAAGCGAATATGTCAGTTTAAGCTAAGCTAAGGCAGTCGTGGTAAGGCTACTATTATAGTCAGTGGTCGCCATTTGCTGCGTTTGCAGTGGTCATTTCCAGAGTGTAGTTCGTTTCGTCCATCTTGTATTAAATAGCCTATGTACCCAGGGCTATAACCGCGAAAATCGAAGTTCGCAAATTGCGGGGATTTTTCTCTGTCACTCTAATTACGCCTTCGAAAGACGAAAGAGAAAGATCCCCGCAATTTGCGAATTTTGGTTTTCGCGGTAGCCGCTCTGCCTATTTCCATTTCGTTCGAGAGGTTTTACGTTAAAGATAATGTTACAAATAGAAAATGTTTTCAAAATTCTTTTATTCAACTGTGCTGCACTAATATAAAACAAAATGTACGATACCTGGTTATGATAAACGTATTGTATAATACGAGCGATGTACTTATAGATTTGTGTCATAAAAAACCCGCCATTATGTAATAACGTGCTTGTTTTATTACAGAAAACGGTAGTAATCATTGTATTACGCACCTCAAGTGTTTATTGGTTTGTAACTTAAGGCTCAGACGTTGCTATTGAAGCTATGATTAGTCTGGATCTAGAGACGTGATGAATTGAACATTATTTGTGATTAGGTATGTTGGTTTAATAATTAAGTGTTGGTCCACAATACAATTAAAACTGGCGGTAAGATTTAGATCGAAAGTATTGTGGTATGCAGTTGAAATTGTATTGTTATAAACCCGATCTAAGGAAAACAAAAGTTATATTACATTAATTGCATGTAAGAAATACGCAAGTAAGTATATAACGGGTTAGCACCGATTGACTAGCACGTTATCTTTTCGCGGATTAGCAAAGTAATAGTTTGGTTTTAATTAGTAAATATGGTCCTATTTTTCTGCACTAGTGCGTAAAAGTTTAAGGGCCATGTGTACTGTAAAACGTTGTAGGATACACGTGCGAATAGGTAATTCGCAACTCATGTCGATTTAAAACACTCCCTTCGGTTGTGTTTTATAATATCGCCACTTGTTTCGAATTTCCTCTTTTCCGCACTTGTATCGTAAATATAGGTCTGCTAAACTTCCAAATAAAGATTTTACGTGACAGCTCGTAGCCAGCTGTCATGGCTCCTCTAGACGTTGGGCCAACGTCGGCCAATCCAAGGGACGCATTTATGCGTTAGAGGGAGCAAGTGATATTGCTATCTCATTCTACCGCATGGCTGCGTCCCTTGGATTGGCCTACGTTGGCCCAACGTGTAGAGGAGCCATCATATGGACCAACATTTGACACGAGAGGTGTAGTAGGTATTGGGACCGTAGGACGCTAGAGGTTATGAAATTTATTTCTGTCTTGCAAGTGCCCCATATTATATTTTATTTCAAAATATTTCATGACTTTTCACGTGGAAAGTTTTGAAACCTTCCATCGTCGACTTAAGCGTGTATGTCGCTTTAAACAGCATGGTGCTATATCTCAGTAGGTACCTACGCGATAGTCCTCGATCAAGACTTATCCGTAACCTTCAATATTTCGGCGATATCTACAACATATCATGTGATATGTATAAGATATCTTATTGACAACAGCGTCGCGTCACGTTCGCTAATATTTGTGGAAAATTTGCCACGATTTTGAAGAAAAATATTTTACACTTAATTTTCTCGCAGTAACGTTCATGTACTAGCGTTGGGCACTCTCCTAATAGTTGTCACTTTCAATCTGAAAATCCACTCCAAGCCGCCGGCAAAAAACGTGACAGCCATGACGTGACGTCTCCAGTTACTTAATGCTCTAAGTACTTAGAATATAAGTAGAATGCATCATAACATTTATTCTGTTACTATTATTACTGTAAAGTCGTCATCAGATATATCGGAGCGGCCAAGGTGCTCACAAATATCTCAACACGCCTCTATTGTCAGGGAGTTAGAGCGCGTGATCAGATATTGTGGACACCTTGGCCGCTCCGATATATCTGATGGCGACTGTCTATCTTTTCCATATCTCTATTTTTATATATCTTCCATATTTCCGTATCTACACGTGGCGGATACCATCCCCGAGCGCACAATGTCATACTTCCGGAGGTGGAACCACTTTTGTGCTGCGATGGGAACTACAGTTCGTTCTTTTTAGCATTAGACGAAGGTAAGCGATCTTGACATGTCTTTTAATTGAAAAACGCTTCTTAAAAATCAGTAACTATTAATTATGAAAGCAGAAGAATATTAAATGATCATAAGTATTAGATTCATAATTGTTACATATTTGCCGTAAGTTATTTTTAAAACGTGTTTTTCAATTAAAAGATATGCCAAGATTGTTTACCTTTTTTTTCAGTCTCAGAATTGTAAATGGCAGTTGGCGACTCGCCAACTCAATGAGTAGGCCCCGCACTAATTTATTGTTATTATTTAATTTATTTCAATAGTTTTTATTGTTTGCGTTGTCGCCTGGCTAACAGGACAGAATAACAACAAAAATGATCCACCCCGCGGGTTAAAAGGCAGACAGGGCATAGGGGTGGTAACGGATTAGGTTATTAATCGGATTCAAAAATACGTTAATAATATCTCTGCACAATTATTACATAAATATTGCTCAATAACAAGACTAAGCGCTACACTTAACCAATATTAGACCTTACGTCCTAGCAATAGAGCATACACATGGTCAGTTAATTTGTTCCAACGATTGCCTCGTAACAGACTAAAAGGGGGAGGTAGGGGTGGTTGTTGGGGGTTTTCCTCGAAATTCCACACCTGGCTATTATAGGATCTGTGCGACTGTATGGTAAATATGTGTGTGTGTGTGTAAACTTGTGATGCGTAGCTTTGCAAATATGCAGCTGGTTGTATTTCATAAAAGCTTTACTTCAAATATTTGTTTAATGCAGTGTTTCTCAAACATTTTCGTGAAAAAAGTAGCATTAAAAAAATCGTCAAAATGCTCTGCTTGAAAAAAAAACCGTGACTTCTTGAAGTCCTTCACTGTTCTTACTTAATCTGTCTTTTTAGGGTTCCGTACCTAAAGGGTAAAACGGGACCCTATTACTAAGACTTCGCTGTCCGTCCGTCCGTCCGTCTGTCACCAGGCTGTATCTCACGAACCGTGATAGCTACACAATTGAAATTTTCACAGATGATGTATTTCTGTTGCTGCTATAACAACAAATACTAAAAACAGAATAAAATAAACATTTAAGTGGGGCTCCCACACAACAAACGTGATTTTTGACCAAAGGTAAGCAACGTCGGGCGGGGTCAGTACTTGGATGGGTGACCGTTTTTTTTTGCCGTTTTTTGCATTATGGTACGGAACCCTTCGTGCGCGAGTCCGACTCGCACTTGCCCGGTTTATTTCTATTTGGGCGGAGTGCGAAACGAAGCGAGTAACACCACTTTGGTATCTTCGCCTGTTCTCCTTATACATATGTCACATTTTCATGACCTCCTTCCTCCGTCTAAACGTGTGCCGTAATAAATGCACACCCTACTTTGGGGTACAGTCAGCTACAAAAGTAATGGATCAGACTACGCGTCAAAATTAGCATTCTCAATAAGAAATGTGTTGTAGAACTTGTAGACTGTAAAATTACTTCAGAACTCCTAGTGTACATTTCATTCGATAGCGTGACGAGCGTTTGCGTTTGCGTTATGTCTATTTTTGTATAGGATTTTGAACAGCGCGCCAAGCGGGACGTTTTGGAAACTTAAAATCCCATACAAAACGACATTTAACGCAAACGCGTACGTCAACATTGCCTACTTTAGAGCACACATTCGCTGTGAGCGAAATCGGTCAGAATCATCATCGTCATGTAGAGATTTATTTATATTTAGAAAAGTACTCGACGGAAGATACTTTTGGTGCGTTG
The DNA here is from genome assembly GCF_963556715.1 of Cydia fagiglandana. Taxonomy (NCBI): domain Eukaryota; kingdom Metazoa; phylum Arthropoda; class Insecta; order Lepidoptera; family Tortricidae; genus Cydia; species Cydia fagiglandana. Next base: position 7,802,766 of record NC_085959.1, read on the forward strand.
TTACATCCTCTAGGTACTATTACTTATCGATGCTGAAGTGATTATACAGATTGGAAAACACAGGCACTGGCAAAGAGCTCGGTAAAATACGCTTCGCGGAATGTTCCAACTAAAATGCACAGATATTAGGTATACGGCAGACTCTGTTTTCGTTAGTAGTAGTAATAGTAAAATACTATATTGTACAAAAAGAAACATAAAGCGTGAAAGAACACTCATCATTAGTACAAAGGCGAACTTATCCCCTTCTGGGATCTCTTCCAGTTAACCCTGGAGCAATTGAGGGCTAATTGGAGAACGGTAGACATAAAAGCTGTACTAAACGGCATAAAGATAAAATTTAATATTTAATATCCTACAAGATAGTAGCGGATGGTGCTGGGCCTAACATACGGCGTTGCATGAACAAGAGATTTCCTTTGGCAGGGTTGGTCCTTAGGATCCAAGGATGGATTCAAGAAGTGGAGCCACCGAGATTTTTGATGTAAATTTTTAGGTGGGAGGGGGGAGGGCTCTCAACTTGATAAGAGATAATTTGAGTCCCAGGAAATACATAGCATACTTTTAATCTCAAAAATCATCCCTTAAGGGTGTGAAAAGCGAGGAGGAAATTTGTATGGGGATTCAATAACTGCTGAACCGATTTAGATAAAATTTGGTATAGAGATAGTTTGAGTCCCGGGGAGAACATAGGAGAGTTTTTATTCCAAAAAATACCTTAAAAATGAAAGGTACGGTATAGGATTGTATGGGAAATCAATAAACGCTGAACCGATTTCGATGAAATCTATGTCTACATCTTTGATTTAGTTGAAAATGATACTAAACTTGACTTAGAACGTAAACTTAAAGAATTATCAACCTCAGACGTCGCAGACGCTTAATTTTTTCAATCATTTCAAATAGCTGCGAGGTTATAATATTTCGAAAAGTTTTGTATTTTAACTAATTTCTTGGAAAGTCGAAAGTATTATGTCACTCCTGTTTAACTTTTGAATGAGGCTTGATAAATAATATCCACGAAATATAGTAGTTTTTTTCCAAAATACTCTTCTTATTAAAATGTCATATCATAAGTATCGGGAAGATAGCCCCTTTTTTCTGTTATGGCTTTTCATATTGTATGAAGGTACGGAACCTTGTGCGTGTCCCGACACGCACTTGGCCTGTATTTTACCTCTTATATTCTCGTTGGAAGGAACTCGAGAATAATTGAAGTACACTTACTCGAGTTCCTGAATTGAAAACAGTTTTCAGAAACGGACACCCATTGAACAACACCCCACACTACTGCGAAAAAGCCCCCCTTTGTGTTTTATCACAGAATAAATAATAGTACTAGGTACAGAAGACTCACTCTCTAACAAAACGCGTCTGTCACGATCAGGACAGATATGGCCGCTAGGTGGCGACAGCGCCACGCGCGGCTTATGGCTAGCCACCAAAATTGGTGTGGAAGCGGATGTACTTTTAGCTACCTGTAGCAAAGCGACGAAATCGCGGAGTGACCTACGCCTGGTTTAATTTAGATAGGGGAGAGGCAGTAAAACAAACTAATAAACACGGTTTTCGATATTTACCTCCCGGTGGTGGACCAATGTCCAAAAAGCTCATTTGTGAGAACTACTATGCGATTTTCCGAAATGTGAGCTATCCTGAACACTATTGCAAACAATCGAATTTAAGCTAGAGACATGCTAACATTGAATAATTTTACGGTTTAGACTCACTCGTATTAGTCACTCGCGCGACATGTCATGACACATGATGGCATTACATGTCGCGCGAGTGACTAAAACAAGTGAGTCTAAACCGTAAAATTATTCAACTATTGCAAATAGACGCGGAAAAATGATTGGACACTAACTGTAATGAGGTCGTGTCGTATTAAACGGGCCCACTGATTAACAGTCCGCCGGACGGTATCGACATACGACACGACCGCTTCTTTAAAACTATCCTGGAGGGGCGGATAGGAGGCAAGCGGGGTAGAGGAAAACCCAGACGCAACTTTTTAGAACAAGTGAAAGAAAAAGTAGGGATCGTGTCGTATCAAAACAAAAAGTCAAAGAGCTGACGCAAGATAGGGAAAGCTAGAAGATACTCCACCGACAAGAAAATAACTCTTAAGGGGCCCACTGATTGACAGTCCGCCGGGCGGTATTGGCCTGCCAGGTGTTTGAAACTGTCAAAATTTTGTTCTAACTGACAAGCCGATACCGTCCGGCGGACTGTTAATCAGTGGGCCCCTTTAAGTTAATTATGATGATGCAGGTACCTATCCTATTTGATGAAATGATGACCGATTAAATAGGTACCTCAATAGTTGGCTATGTAAAGAAACCTACTTAAGGTACATGTGAGTTCTTTCAAACTATATTTGAGCCTTTAAGATTTTAAGAGATTTAAGGTTTATTGTAAACTACGACTATATTATGACGTTGTGAGTACTGTATTGCATTCCCACAGTACCAAAAATCGGTCAAATGCGAGTCGGACTCGCGGTCCAAGGGTTCCAAAACAAAAGATTGTCATCTTGGCTAGACATTGAAAACTTTACATAGGTTTTTTTTTCACAATTTGACAGTTCACAGCGAAATTTACAAGCGCAGCGAAAAAATATGTGCTGATGTTTACATAATTGTGAATACTCCGCTGGCTTAGCGACTCAAGGATGACTCACGCTAGACCGGGCCGGGGCCGGGCCGGAGCTTCCGGCGTTTCGTTTTCTATGGAAAGCACCACGTGGTCACCGATCAGCCGTCATAGAAAATTACATGTCGGACGCCTCGGCCCGTGCACGACCTGGGACCCGTTTCTCAAAAGCTTGTAACTTGTAATACAAGTGCAAGTTCTGACAAAAGCTGCCAAAAAGTGACATCTGCTTGTATAACAAGTTACAAGCTTTTGAGAAACCGGCCCCTGGTCTAGCGTGAGTCATCCTTTATGCTGCCGATTGTACAAAACGTGTACAGTCACCTGCAATAATATCTCCTTCTTCGATGGCCGATAAAAGAGTAGCTAGATCAGTGCCCCAAACGCTAACGTTAACTAACGCTACGTGGAACGCGGAACTAACGGGAAAAATGCGACCGGGAATAATGCTACCCGGAACTAACGCGAGTGGGGAAAAATGCGATCGGGAATAATGCTACGCGGAACTAACGCGTTTGGGGCACTGATCTAGCTACTCCGATAAAATACCTATGTGACACACTCTTATGGCTCTACAAATATGATCGTGTCAGATATTTTTGCGGCCTGCGTTGTGTAACATATTATTGCAGGTAACTGTACCCACTTATATTTATTTTTAAGCCCTGAAGAGTGGGCTGAAGGTATTGGTAACATTATAAACACGTGTATGTTTATGTACCTCGACTTTGATATAACGCAGTATAAATTGTACAAGGCTGAAAATTCGCGGCAGCTTGTTTTCCACGTAATTTATGATTTATTATATTTTTTGTAAGGTATTTTGTTATATCCGACTGCTAATTAGGTTTCAATTCTCTACGAACGTGTTGGGGAATTTTATACAGGGTGATTTCGGGGTCGTGGAGCAAGAGAGCCAGACATCATACAGAATCCAAAGATGAACCTAATGATGTTGTTAATTATTGTTTATCACCAATAATGATGATTATTTTCCATATTATTATTCCAGATGACAAGTAGGAAAAAACATTTTTTGCATACAATTTGGTGACCCTACTCAATGTGACGTCTTGTCGCTTTCCATACAGCGTATGTCAAAAGTCATAGGGTGACCATAATAACTTAGTATAACATTAATTTTACTTGAAAAATAAGAATAATTAAAGTAATTATCTTTTAATAAAATACTACCACATGATAATGTGGATCATTTACAGAGTCAGAAAAAGTGGTTCTGGATCACGACCCAGAAATCACCCTGTACAAAACTAAAAACAATTTTAATGAAACTATTTTACTTATTTATTTGTGCGCCATCGTTTATGTTAAAGTAGTGAGTTTAGATTGTCTAATTAATGGCTTTAAAAATATTTACCGTACCGTATCCCTTAGATTTTATATTCTTTAAATTGGTTAGTTTACATAAATTGAGTAAAACCTTTTTCGTACCTACTCGTAAATTAAATTTTAAAAACTCCGACAGAATTATAACAGCACTATAGTTCGTTTTATTAGCATTAGAAAGAACTTTAGAGAAGGTAAGCGATCTTGACATGTCTTTTAATTGAAAAACGCTTTTTAAAAACCAGGAACTATTACTTATAAAAGCAGAAGAACATAAATGATCGTATTAGATTCATAATTATTACATATTTGCCGTAACTTATTTTTAAAATGTGTTTTATAATTACCTAAAAGACACATCAAGATTGCTTACCTTATTTGGGTCAATTTCACCAAACGAGCATTTTTGTCTAATTTCCATGGAATTTTGAAATACCAACATTACACAAAAAAAAGATGCTGAGAATTTGATAAAAAATATAATAAATATTAATTTTCTTATGGGATAAAAATATTCATAAAACTATAAAAGTTATTTAAATTTAAAATTTTGGTCAGGGCACGGGAATTAGTGTGTCCATGGAAATTAGATTTTACTAGGACGGAAATTAGAACACGGCACGGGAATTGTTTTCTTAACTTATTTTGGTACTTAAAACTATTATTTATGTATATTTTAATCTACAATAATATACTGCAACCATACTGAAGTGGCATCGGACATATTTACCTTCTTTAATTTTAGTTTCGAACGACAAATCTACGAAAGTATGTTACACTAAGAACTACGTATTTAACTAATCCTTTCCTTTATTTTAATGGCAACTAATCTCTCTTTCTTAGTAAAATGTACATATTTCAAAACAATACTTTGAGTAGTTTCGTAAACTTGTCCACCTTTACATACAAAACTATTCATTAAAAAGTGTCATTATGTATCTGCATGTAGATAGGTACAAGGTGTATGATCTGGTATATGGTCTTATAGGAAATTATACTAAGAAATACATAGGGGCACAGTGAGAAGAAGTTATTGTGTAAGTTAATCTGAAGAAATCGAATATGCTGCCTTCATAAATTAATAACCCAAAAAATTGTTTGAACACATATGAGGTAAGGTGGGGTAAGACTATCACCAGGGTAAGACTATCACTTGTATGGAATCCTCATACTGTTAGTCTTACCCCGCCTTACTTTACACATAGAGGGTGTCCCAGAATTCGACGTCAAGCCGTAAACGGATAATAGACCAAGTCATAACAGTTATCATAAAAATACAAAAAAAAAATCCAACTCATGTTTTAAAAAAATTATGGTCACTTTAAAAATTCACTAAAAAATCCACACCCTGTAATGGTTCTTTAACTCTTGTTACTACAAATTCCATAATTTATTCTAATTTTTTTATTATTGTGTAATCTTGAATAATTACAGGATGTGGATTTTTTAGTGTATTTTTAAAGTGACCATAATTTTTAAAGAACATGAGTTGGATTTTTTTTTGTATTTTTATGATAACTGTTATGACTTGGTCTATCATCCGTTTACGGCTTGACGTCGAATTCTGGGACACCCTGTAGGTATACGGGGGGTCCCTGCCCTGCGGGAAAATCTTCAAAGTGTAAGTTGGTTAAGTAATTTCTCAAAAATATCATAATCTTCCTAAAAAAAACTTGCTTACAAAATACCCCCTGGCACTGACTAAAATAACCGACTTGGTTTCACATTACATCCCAAAACTTTTTTGTAGTAGAGTAGAAGAACTGCGTTGCGAGATTTGCATCTTTTTACATGAATTGAAATGATCCCATCTCTTTTTGTAGGCTGTCCTTCTTTTCGGGTAAACATACCCATACCATACTGATACTATGTATATACATATCATAATACATCTTTATTCATACTCACATCGTCCATCGTAGTGTACCTTTACTTTCCCTACTAATTGTAAGAACTAAAAGGTAACGTTAACAACGTTATATCGCATATATTTCTATAGGATTACAAACTTAATTATGCAGTTATCTTTAGAACGTAACTAATATTGCAGTATTATTAGATTTTTATTGGCTTAAAAAGCTAAAACCTAATTACGTTTCAAATTTGGAACTTGTGGGTATGCTAAAAGTACCTTAAAATAATATTGATTGAGAGTGATTGTGCCAGAGACAAAACTAAGGGATTTTAAATTGTATTAATTCTTAGACTACATGCTCAAATTAAATGTTATTTAGATAGAATGTTATTGAGATTTGATGGTACGGCCGTGCCACTTTGTTTTGCTCGACTTGGCGGCGGCACTGCCGTGCCCCCAGAACCTTTGTCCTTCTTCAGGCCTCAAACTATCTCCATGCCAAATATGTATTATCAAGATGATATTGTTTCAGCGGCTTAAGCGTGACGAGATAACAGACAGACAGACAAAGATACTTTCGCATTTATAATATAGTAAGAATAGGATATATTTAATTTTTCTTGTACCTATTAGAAAAGCTAATTTATAACAACTAATCTATTAAACGAGCAATTCTTGTATATATTTCGGGGATCTAGGAAACAGCTCTAACGATTTCGATGAAATTTGATCATATATGGGCGTTTTCTGGGATGAAAAATCGATCTAGCTAGGTGTCTCTGGGAAAACGCGCATTTTTGACTTTTTAGGTAGGGATATGTTTTGCGAGCAAAGCTCGGTCTCCCAGATATTTAAACTTTATACGGCTTACGATACGATACGATATAAAATCATTGTAAATTTGATTCATTTTGTTTCATGTACTTCACCTTGGGTACGGGTATTATAATATGTAATAATTCCAAAAATAGTTTTATGTTTATATAATATTTTAATATTATAATATGATAAATGAATAAGGTAAGGTGGCGCAAGACTAACAGTACGAGGATTCCATACAAGTGATAGTCTTACCCCACCTTACCTTACATATTAAAATTGCCCGGGTTATTCGGGTCCACCCTGTAAGTATGTACTATAGTACTTATATTAAAAAACCGTTCATAGATTTTTGTGCATTCTCTGAGATTTCCTTAAATGTAAAATAGAAAGATATACGTCATATTATTATTACATATAATATATATTCAATGCCAATATATATGTAATAATAATATGACGTAAACATTGCCAATTAACTTACAGTGCCCCCAATTAAAAATTTGTTGACAATAAATGTAATACTGCTGTTTTAGGTAAATATTCTATGGGAATTAGGGCACGGAAATTAGAATTCGTAATAAAAAAATTCGCCAAAAATTTAAATCGTGTTTAACCAAACTGTTATGTTATCGCTTACATAAAGATACATAAAGGGCTCCTAAATATGACAATTGTTTTTGAAAAGCTATGTGGGAAATAAAATTTATAAGGGGCATCGAAATTAGAAAAAAATTGTCGCCCACCCGGATTCCGAAATACTTATGCGATTTGCTCGAACACGCCGCGGCTTGACGTACATCCGCTTGCTTTGAGAATCAGCCGAATACTGCCAGTACAGGTGAGGCGGGACACGAGGCGGTTCAGATACAGACGTCGGCTGTGAGAGCCCTTTGAGTTTTGCCGACGAAATTTTACTCGCGCGCTCGGGCAAAATTTAAACTTCGATCACGAGTTATTTACCACAATGAAGTTAATAGTGTATGTGCTCAGTGATAGTAAATATCATCTAGTTTAAGTATTTGACACTAAATTAGTGATACTAATGTAGAATTTTTCGTAGGATTTTTCATTATGCTCAAAAGTAGATTCCGGACAGGGCACGGGAGTAGTAATTTGAGCCTTTAGGTATTTTTAAGTGTACTCTAAAAACCAATTAATCAGTGAATTCATATGGAACCCGGTGTGAAAGTGTGGCTTCTTTATGTAAAAAAAAAAATGGTAAGTATTATATGATGCTAACCCGCAATTTTCATCACGGACAGAAAAAAAATCGTGTTCAGAAATTGACCCATTTCTAATGCCAAAAAAACCGAACTGTAAGACTATCACTATTCGGTTTATCCTTACCGAAACACTCATACCGGGGGCCAACTGATTAACAGTTCGCCGGACGGTATCAGCCTGTCAGTTGTACGGAACTGTCAAATTTTTGTTCTAACTGACAGGCCGATGCCGTCCGGCGGACTGTTAATCAGTGCGCTCCTTTAGAAACATAATGGGACCAACCATGGAAATATTTGCCGTAGTTTGGTTTCTTTGATAGTGTACGCCACAACGACACATAATTACCTACATATAGATACATTTTTCTTAAATTCTCTATTTATTACGAGCATGCCTGAACAGTTTGATCTAGTTCACCATACAATAGCAAATAACACCACTCACTGTATTGTTTTAAGTAAACACAGGCAATTAAACTCGGCCACAAAGAACTAGGTACTACTTACCTACCTCCAGGTTTTATTGTCCAATTCACGAATGAATTATGCACAGTAACGCGTATTTATTACAGCACAGTTGTAGCATTTAAATAGTCTATTGTAATGTTGCATTAAAGCAAAGATAACTGCTTCGGTTGTTGTTATGTGTGTCTAGTTATTTTTAAGAATTTTCAAACCTACGATACTGGAGATCCTGGGTCGAATACCGGTAAAGCTATTTCCTATTTAAAGGGTGTCAGCGGCAGATTTCTGATTTCAATTTCAAATAGTTGTCTAACGCTCAATGCGAGTGATACGCGGGAGGGTTTTAGTTTTATGAGTGTTGCGGATTGAAATGGATGATGGTGAATGATGGATTGGCTCCTCTACACGATGGGCTAGCGCTGGCCACTCCAAGGGACGCATTTATGCGTTAGAGGGAACAGTGGTATTGCTATCTCATTCTACCGCATGGCTGCGTGTCTTGGAGTAGCCGGCGCTGGCCGATCGTGTAGAGGAGCCAGATAGAGTGAAGACAATAGTTCGCTGGCAAGCAGAGCGGCGCGCTAATCCATAATCCATAATAAGGGTGCATATGTAGAAGAATACAGGAACCAATACCTAGGGACTCCATGCGCACTGAAGGAGGCAGTTAGCAAACTGTAGACACTGCTAGGTTTCATGGAGGAGCTGAGGTGGCTAGAGTACCTAGTGCTACCTCGTTTTCACGCAAAATAGGCACAATGGCACCCTCAGCTCTGAGGAGAACGGAGCAAGGAGGAAGATTCTTAAGAGTAATTAAATTACATAGGTAAGGTGCAGCGGGCCAATTTCGACGAAGATATTTCGATTAGTTGAAATTATCCCATAGTCGAATTTGCTCCCCCGCACCTTACATGTTTAAAAACCACAAATTATGAAATCTTATTGTAGAAGATAAGAATGGATATAGTATAAGATATCCTTAAAAGATAGACATACACCGTCGCGGACTTTTTTGTAGACCGATGAAAGGGAGACAACCCCACCATACATTGTGTTGTTACGAGTATAACTCAAACGGATTAAGCAGCTTTTTCGATTAAGCGACATTCGATATTAGGTAACGTGATTTTTTCCGACAACTTCGTCATATTTAATCAATTTAAACAAACCTAAATCTTCCTCACAAATCCCTTTATTGATAGATGAAAATAGTGTGAAAATCCGTTCAGTAGTTTTGGAGTTAGGAGTAGTTTTCATAGATGTAGTGAATTGACGTTTTCCCCTAGATTTGCGGGCTCTAAGGGCCACTTGCACCATCCCAACTAACCCGGGTTAACCGATTAAACCTGGAGTTACCATGGTTACCAGTACAATTTGACACTGGGTTAACGGTTTAACCGGTAAACGCCGGGTTAGTGGGATGGTGCAAGTGAGGCTTAGTTGCGTGGCAGTCGTGCACGTAGCGAATACCATATTGGTTTCGAAACAGAAAGTATTGAATTCAGACAGCTAGTGAAATAATTAACTCGTTAAAAACTGAAGTACTAATTAAAGTACAGCTGAAAGCTAAGTAAGTAGTACGAATATTATGTTTCCCTACGAGTGGCATCGACATACGGCGTTATAGTTTGGGTACGGGCCACCCTATTCACGCGTTAATTTCAATTTATTTTCACATGGTACAGTCGTTGCGTCTTCTATATAAGGTTTATTTTTGCTTGCTTTAAGGACATCTGTGGGACTTGTATACAATTTGCCCTAGGCATTTGCAAACTAGACGGTAGACATGCTAATGAATTGAACTTATTCTGTTAATTACTGCTAAGTCGACTTTTTTCAGTCTGTGTGAATGATTAAAAGGTTATAACTGTTATAAGAAATCATTTGTAAGAAGTGTCTGCTTCGTAGAAAAGATATCTCACGTGATACTTTATAGAAAATAATAATCATAAAACATAAACAGTGCAGATCAAGGGGGAGGCCTATGTTCAGCAGTGGACGTCTTATGGCTGAGATGATGATGATGATGATGATGATAAACAGTGCAATTATTTAGTTATCGTATGGCAAATGAAATCTAAATCTAAAAAGCGCTGGTAGTCTAGCGGTAAGAGCGTGCGACTTGCAATCCGGAGGTCGCGGGTTTAAACCCCGGCTCGTACCAATGAGTTTTTCGGAACTTATGTACGAAATATCATTTGATATTTACCAGTCGCTTTTCGGTGAAGGAAAACATCGTGAGGAAACCTGCATACATCTGCGAAGAAATTCAAAGGTGTATGTGAAGTCCCCAATCCGCATTGGGCTAGCGTGGGGACTATAGCCCAAGCCCTCTCGCGCTCGAGAGGAGGCCTGTGCCCAGCAGTGGGACGTATATAGGCTGAGATGATGATGATTGATGATGATGAAATGAAATCTGTGTTTTTAGTATTTTATACAACGTACCATAGTACAAGGTCTATTTTCAAAATATGTCAGTGTCATATGTATCTAGTTGGGCTTCGCGAAAATATTCTGAAATTACCATTTCTCAATAATCTACAAAATAGGGAACGTCAATTTATCGGGGTCAAAATATTAGAGGATATTATTATAGTAACAGCAAATACGTCACTATTGTAATTTTTTTATCCTGATCCAATTTCATGACATGTAAGATTTCCTCTTTTACCAAGAGGTCAAAACAACATTTTTGACCCGCAGTTCCTAAAAAAGATTCCCTTAGGAGGGGAGTGGCGAGTCATTGCTTTTTTTGTAGGTATAGGAAAAAGCAAGTGAACAGGTTAGACAATTTTAGCGTCAACGACATGAAATGTACGGGCCCTGCTGCTCGATCTCAATCACAATACGGATATGATGGTCGTATCTGTCTACGTGACAGCATGATAACTGATAAAGTAGATTGTGCAACGAGGAGAGTAAGGGAATTACCCCCAGAGTTACACATAAAAAAATCATCACACGAAGAAAAAACTAAATTTTTATAAGCAAAACAATTCTTAAACACGGTTGAATTTCAAACAGCCATTCGTCTGCTATGGATTTTTTGACAGGTTACGCATCGAAGGCATAGACCCATCCGGCATTCAGCCACGATTGAAAACTTTGTAAAAATATTTGAAATGGCTTTTAATATAAACAGAATAAATATTTTTAAATTAATTAAAAAACACATGTGATTTTACGTAAACTTTTTTTAGATTTAGTTTATCTATAAGCACTGACCATGCACAGTCGCTATCAGATATATCGGAGCTGCCAAGATGCTCAAAAATATTGACAATGGAGGCGAGTTCAGATATTTGTGAGCACCCTGGCCGCTCCGATATATTTGATGACGACTGTACTGTACTATTGTATAAAGTGGACTGCACTACAAAATAATATAATCATTTGTATTGCATTTGACGAGTTATTTATATACCGTCAAGTAGATACGACCATCCTTTATTGGAGCCTACGCTTCTTGAATAAATTATAATATACTAGACACCCAGTGCAAAGTAGTTTGATATACAGGGTGGAAAGATAAGTCGGGCCCTGGAGGGAAACTACCTTAAATCCTTAAGCTGGCTCATTTTACTTAAAGGAGACATTCCTTTATTTTTAAAAAGAAACAAAACTGCATGTCGACTGCGGAAATAATAGTCGTTTTGGTACCAAAACTGATGTATGGAGTGAGCACTCTATTCGTACCATATTTCTCTATAGATTTTTCCTACAATGGCACCCCCGTGCGTGCGCTCGCGCCGTGCACCCGCCCACGCTTTAATATTTTTTTTAATAGCGGACGCCCAGACTCGTCGTTAAGGGGCCTACTGATTAACAGTCCGCCGGACGGTATCGGACTATCAGTTCTGTTGTTCAAATCCGGGAAGTGGGTCAAATATAACTTGCAAGATTTGATTACAGACAGACAGACAACGGTCAGGTGAAACTAAAAATAAAACTATTAAAAAGAAAAAAAATTGTGTGTCTAAAAAATATAGTTTTGTGACGCATTGTCACATACATTTTGTATGGACCGTCACAAAACTGACGCCCAAAATATTTTGACTCAGAATCACGATATTCTGAGTAAATAACCCAAAGGTTGATGGTTTTTCGAGAAAAAGTATTTGGTACCATTTTTTCTGAAAGCGTATATGTCTGCCCGCTTCTAACTTTAAGATACGTCAATTAATAGATCTAGAAACGATATGGATTAGATGTGTCAGTGTCAAGTGACGTTTTGTTACAAACGGTTGAATGCCGCCCGCACCTTCCCCGCCACCCTTAGTCGTCCTACCCCGTCGCCCCCGCACCGCGCAGGCAAGGACTCATTTAAGGAGCATTCCACGGGCTGTCCCGTACAAGCGCATTTTATTTCCTGTGTTGCGACTTTTTTCTCGGCATTTAAAGCAGGCGATTATTTTTCTGTGCATATTTTTGACCATTTGTCATTGAAAAGAAAACTCTAATACCTTTATATCCGTCCGTCCGTCTCTGCGGTCCGTCTATAGCGAGTTTCATATTCATTGTCACTGTGATAACCCTGCCACAGTACCTAGTGCGAAACCTACCTGAGTTTCGTACCTACGAATTGGTACGGAAATTATTTTTTACTGTAGGTACAAACAGCAGCACTCCTAACTGTACATTGGTGGACTTTATTTCAAAAGGCATAAGGTCCACCGGGGTCTCTATTGTTTCCCGAATAGTTTTAAGGCATAATGTATTGTTTGTCCGAATTTTCGTTAGTCATGATTGGTTTTACTCGAAAACGCGTAACTTTTTAGGATTGCCGTAAAACAAACCTAACCTAACCCACAGACAAAACATCCTCCAGACTGAGCATAGTCGCGCTACCCCCTCTGCCACGCATATGGTAATTTTACTCCATGTTTGAGTAGAAAGTGTCTTTGTGTGACGTTCGTGTCTTTGAACGGACCAATCACGGCACGGGACTTCGCTCACTTCGTCCCGCGCACCCCCGCATTTTTGGCATCATCGGTTGAATGAAATAATTGCTCTAAACTCGGTCTAGTGGATTCCTAGTCAATGACCTAACCTAACCCATCTACAATAACCTTACAAAAATCCCGAAAAGTTAACGGTTTCAGTTTTCTGACTAACGATAATATGACAATCAATACATTATGAATTATGACTTAAAACTTTATGGGAAACAAAGGGACCCCGGTCCACCGATGTACAGTTAACAGTGTGGACGATGGTACATTATATGTTCTTTATGGCATTAGTATAATATATGAGAACATCTACTAATGCTTCATAATAATAAAGGAAAACATATCTCGCGAAAACCATTACAATACGTGCGTGTGAATTAAGTAAGTCTTTGTACATTAATATTTCGATCACGGAATATTGGTCAATGCTGTGTGACGTCTATTTGATCACTATTTACCATCCCTGGCCCTGTAGCACAGAATAAATAATAATACTGCCGTACAGAAAGGACACTTCCTACAAACCCGAAGTTTGACAGCGGTTCAGGGTCGAATCCTGCTATCTCTTTCTAGTACATGGCACTATCCCTTTCGGCTATTTAGGGTTGTCAAGTGATTATCTTTTCTGTGGTCGTGCACGCAAAAGGAAGTCATGTGGTGCCAACCCTAAAAATTGCTAGGAGCAATGCTGAGCCGAGCGGAGCCGAGTTCGACCGAAGTCAGGAGTGTCTCCCCACTGCCTGTAGCCAACATGCCAATCGCTAACGCTACGTAGCGAACGAAACGCAACTGTCGCTGTCACACTAATATCGAAGAGTGATAGAGAGACACAAAGCGATTCGAGGGCGAAATAAGTGTTCCGTGGACAAAGTTTTGTACGGAACACTAAAAATTAATTTAATTCTAAAAATGAATTCTAGTGACATTTGTTAAAATTTACTTTTAAGCCTTTTTAAGGCATATTGAATATAAATCAATTTTTAGAGCACCGTACAAAACTGTGCTCTTATGGGATCACTTCGGTCTTGCAAATCGGTTAAATGCTTTTTTCTCAAAGACCGTTTGATGTATTCAAACATGCAGATATGTCTGCGAGCGATATTCCGTCCTGCCGTATTTTTTAATTTTTTTCCTTTAATATAAAATATTGAATATACTTCCCACCTGATTATGAACTTAATTCCAAAGTGTTAGAGTTTAATTTTGCATAATTCCTGACACCCTTATACATCCGACGATTGTGTCAGACCGGTGTCCTGTTTATCAAAAGCTTGTAACTTGTAATACAAGTGGAAGTCCCTTTTTGACAGCATTTGTTAGAAAGGGACTCCCACTTGTATTACAAGTTACAGGCTTCTGATAAACAGGGCACGGGTGTAAAGTCACACGTTACTATTTAGTCACGTGTGACTTTCCGTAGCACTTGACGTTTGTTGAATGTATGATTGTTGTTTTGATCAACCTTAAAAATGTTGTTAAACCCTAATTAATGTGTACCTAACATAGAAAAAAAAACCGGGCAAGTGCGAGGCGGATTCGCACACGAAGGGTTGGGTTGGGCAGGGCACGTGTACCATAATGCAAAAAAAGGCAAAAAAAAAACGATCACCCATCCAAGTACTGACCCCGCCCGACGTTGTATAACGTCGGTCAAAAATCACGTTTGTCGTATGGGAGCCCCACTCAAATCTTTATTTTATTCTGTTTTTAGTATTTGTTGTTATAGCGGCAACAGAAATACATCATCTGTGAAAATTTCAACCGTCTAGCTATCACGGTTCGTGAGATACAGCAAGGCCCCTACGTTTATTGTTCTATTTGACGGCGCAGCAACTAGTATCATTTCTCTCTCCTCGCTCTTTTAAAATGCCATTTGTCAAAAAAGGACAACCATACTGCTGACAAGGTGAACTTCAAATCAAGTGTTGCCTTTTTTGATGCATCCAGGCTGTGTATGTGTGCGTAAAAGCGTGTATGTGTGCTCTTTTAGGGATGTCAAAAGTCGATTTTAATCATGTTATATATCGATAAACGTTACACAGCGGAACGAAATAGCTATTAATTGAAGCTTCAATATCTTCGTTAAACATATACATAATTGAAATGCTAATGAATAATAACTATATTAGAATATAATAAAGTATTTCAATTGTTGCGGAACACATATCTTAGTAGGTATTTATGTATTTTAATTAAATATCTGAACTTTCCCTTGGTTCCCTGCTGGGGCGTGACGATAAAATTGTGATCTGATAACCACAATAAAGAATAAAAGTGTTTTTGTTCATTTTAGATATCGTCAAACCTTTGAAGTAACATTAAAATTGTAAGAAATGTCGATAGTTTATCGATATGACTTTATCGACATGGCTACAGCAAGGTGGTGTTAAATTGTTAATCGTACACTAAACAAAAGTGGCAACGGTGACAGCTCGCTGAGACACCGTCTATATATATATTATGTCTATGAGATACAGCCTGGTGACAGACGGACGGACGGACAGCAGAGTCTTAGTAATAGGGTCCCGTTTTACCCTTTGGGTACGGAACCCTAAAAAAGTGCACATTTCTACGTCGACCAATTAACCTTCACGCTCTTCGCAATCCAAAGGCCCTATTCAGATTTTACTACTGGTGACGGTTTTGATACGACCTTGAAGATTGCTTACGCTGATTGGTGCATGCAAAATCTAGTGCAAGTCATGCGTGAGATGCACACGCAACACCAAGACGATGCTGAGAACCATCCCACACCAGCATCAGCGTCTTTCGAGCGTGCGGCGTCTAATCAGCGCTATGGAATATGGCGTCGCTGCGCAGTTGCGTCAACGTTGCGTTGAGCAGCAGCCATAGAGTTGACTGGACGCCGACGCTCGGGAGACGCTAGTCTGTGGTGGCCCTAAACCGTAACCGTTACAAGCTGTTAAATCTGAACACTCATTGTAATCTCTAAGGGCGATTGTGCACTACAATGAATTTTACTGTCCGGCAGTTCGAGTTTCTATGGTCCGATATGGCACGCCATTAAATATGTATATTAGTAGCTTGTGCACTAGACGTAATTTTACCGTCCGACATTTTACTTTTCCCCATTAGGGACAGTTTTTTTTCCGGTCCGAGATGACAGTGACAGCCATGAAAAACGTTTATGCTTGTGCACTGCGTCTGGAATTAGTATTATTCATGACTTGACCGGACGAGGGCGGGCTAGGGGTTACCTCTCTTTTAGTAAAAAGACGGACTAGTTCACAAGCCAATAATCCGCTTTTTTCATGCCACTGCGCCGCACCTGCGAGTAAAAAGACGGACAATTGCACAAGCCAATCATCCGTTTTTTTCATGCCATATCGGACCATGAAAGCTCAGACTGCCGGACAGTAAAATTCATTGTAGTGCACAATCGCCCTAATTCGATTTCTCATGATCGATTATTTCTGCTGTTACTGGTAATGAACTTGGCATTCTACCACCATTTCTATTGAATATTGAACGGGCAATTTCACGCACACTCGGCGTTTAACTACGTACATAATATATGAGTGTGGGTTAGTTGGTATTAGTTGGTAATAGTTACAGATCTTCACGTAATGTAGGAATTAGATTTCAGTTCAATACGAGCATTAGCTATTTGCAATCGATAGATTTAGATTTATTTATTTCATGATCTGAAATTACAATATGTGACGTCCCACGGGTAACGGTACCTTATGGAGGCTGGCGCTTACGTCGCATAGCGCCGCAATAATATTGGAGCGACGTTAATAATAGCGTAAGCGCCAACCGCCATAAGGTACCTTTACCCGTGGGACGTCACATATAAATTATTTTACACTAATCTATACGAATTTATATGGAAGATACGTTACTACAAATATGATATGATGATAGAATTGAGTCTTATGGTAGCTAAATCAGAAACATTAACTTCAACTAAATTTATTTATTACACTTCTTATAAGTTAGGTATACATTAAGGTTGTAATTATTTCATCAGTTTAAGTGGATGTTGCTGACTTTGCTTCTATATGACTCAATTACTTATCTGAAACTAGATGACCCGGCGAACTTCGTTTCACCTAAGGTTGCTGTCGTTTCGTTGGCTAATTCCGTCATAGGGACAATTCCGTCCACTAGTGTTTTTCTCGAAATGAAGAAAAATGATAATCTGTAATATTTATTTTTTGCAGTTTCTTTATTTTTTTCTTTCATAAGGGACTTTCTCCTGACAATAACAAACACAGCACAAAAATAATCAGCGAAATTGGTCCAGCCGTTCACGCGTGATGCCGTCACCAAGGGAAACAGGGATTCACTCACGGCTGCGTAGAGGGTTGTGACCGTTTGGCTCTCTAGCTAAAGGTAGACTTCCGAGCAAAGCGGCTCCGGTGACACTGACGCGGCGACAGAGCGACAGTATTATGCAGTATGAAAATGTATGAACTTACTTCCGAGCGCACCGTCACTAACGCAGCGACAGTGGCGGCGCGTCAGGGCTATAACCGCGAAAATCGAAGTTCGCAAATTGCGGGGATTTTTCTCTGTCACTCTAATTACGCCTTCGTTGGAGTAAAAGAGAAAGATCCCCGCAATTTGCGAATTTCGGTTTTCGCGGTAGCCGCTCAGTATCGCTCGGCGATAGCGGCCATCCTTAAGGCGATTTTTCAGTCAACCTTGCCTTGAATTTGCTTTAAGGACGCGAAACGGAATAAAACCAGTCGAAACGTACAAACAATTTAAGGAACCAGTATATGTAAATATTTATCTTTATTTTTCTTCCGTCTATTGACACTATAAGTCTAACAGAACACTACTATCAGTAGATAATTCAGATTAAAGTAACATAATGGAATGTACAAAGATTAGGCTGCTAACAGAGATAAGTCCTACAACCGAATATCCGAATGATAACATAAGTTGCGGATGTATGGCGAGGCTTCGGCCCTGAGCTCAGTAAAGGCAAATTGAGTTAATTTTATCTAGCAAATACGTCTGCAAACTATACCTATTAGTTTTGTTTAATTAAAGAAAAAACCGGAGAACTGCGAGTCGGACTCGCGCACGAAGGGTTCCGTACCATAACGCAAAAAAAAGGCAAAAACGGTCACCCATCCAAGTACTGACCCCGCCCGACGTTGCTTAACTTCGGTCAAAAATCACGTTTGTTGTATGGGAGCCCCACTTAAATCTTTATTTTATTCTGTTTTTAGTATTTGTTGTTATAGCGGCAACAGAAATACATCATCTGTGAAAATTTCAACTGTCTGGCTACCACGGTTCGTGAGATACAGCCTGGTGACAAACGGACGGACGGACGTACGGACGGACACCAGAGTCTTAGTAATAGGGTCCCGTTTTACCCTTTGGGTACGGAACCCTAAAAATAGAAATATTCACCGCTTGGGGCAAAATTTAACCACATTGCCACCAGAACACAGTGTGTAATCTTTCAAATAAATTTCCAAATCATTTGATGAACAACTGAGTTCGAAAGTGACAAATATTAGAAATAACTTTATAATAGGTAAGTACACTGTGCAACGAGGGGGTTAAGTATCTATAGATTCACGTCAGCCGCAGACTGGATTGGATTAAAGACTCGAGTTTGCAATATTTTTACACCCGGAGTTACACACAATTTACTCGCATTTTTATTCTACTCATATCTATTAGATACTAGCGACCCGCCCCGGCTTCGCAGGGGTTAACAAATTATACACCTAAACCTTCCTCAAGAACCTCTCTATTGATAGGTGAAAAGCATGAAAACCCGTTCAGTCGTTTGAGTTTATCGCGAACATACATACAGACAGACAGACGCGGCGGGGGACTTTGTTTTATAAGGTGTAGTGATTACAAATAAAATTATATAACTATCGTTCTTCTTCATCTACTATTGTTCAGGTACAACCCACCGCGGTTGACATCTCTCAGTCAGTCAGTCAGTCAGAAACCTTGACGTACAGACAAATTCTTACGATTTTGCTACAAACATACGACATTTCAGCTCAGCAATGGATACAAGGACATACAGCAAAAAAATTACCATCTTTAAAGGTAAATTGTCTATCATTAGCGCAAATAATGGCGTGCAACATTAATTTTGTTACACAAATTTAGCTCGATTTTCACGTTGTTTTATTTACGCGATTCAATCAGGGCAATTATTATGCCCTCGAGAGTCTTCCTTCCTTGTCCTACAGGACTTTGTTATAGTTTTGTTTTATGTTTTTCCCGTTCACGGGTCAATGGTGTTCCGGACATTTGAAAGGCAATAATCATTTTTGGCACTTATAAAATGTATGCGGTACACCGAGCGAATACTGCCATTGCCCGTGTCATAGGATGCATGCAAAGGCAGCCGCCATGGGTGTACACCACAGACAAGACATCCACCAGACTGAGCATAGTCGCGCTACCCCCTCTGCCACGCATACGGTTATTTTACTCCATGTTCGAGTCGAAAGTGTCTTTGTGTGACGTCCGTGTCTTTGAACGGACCAATCACGGCACGGGACTTCGCTCACCTCGTCCCGCGCACCCCCGTATTTTTGGCATCATCGGTTTCATGAAATAATTGCTCTAAACTCGGTCTAGAGGATTCCTAGTCTATGGTGTACACTGTACAGATGTAGTATCTAATTGTTTTCCATCGTATTTTCTCGGAAACGTTCGTATTCATCATGCTACTTCAGTCAACCCCTGTACTTTTTGTACCGAGACTGACTGAAATAGACACGTTCGTGCATTTCCGTAAAAATACGATGGAAAATAACTATCGGCGCGATGCGGGAAATGAATTAGAGATTAACTAGATACGATATAGTAAAGATATGTGACGTCCCATGGTTAAAGGTACCTTATGGCGGTTAGCGCTTAACGCTATTATTAACGCCGCTCCGCGCGCGTTATAAGCGCCGGCCGCCAAAAGGTACCTTTTGCAATGGAAAGTCACATATCTTTACTATTTCATATCTAGTGATTATCTAATTCATTTCCCGAATCGAGCCGTATGCACTTCATCTGTAATATCTATAGTGATGGTGATAGATGATGGAATCTAAAATGTAAGAATGTTTTGTAAATGTACTTATCACGGTCGTAAGTTATCATATTAGGTACGACATTGACACGCCTCTCGGTGCATTTTGCGTACACCAATCAATACGACAATCGTATCATATCAATATCAAAACCTTCACATGTCTATTTTACACGTGTCGGTCATAATTTTGCGATATCGCCGATTATAAAGAGTATTCGATATGACGATGCTATTTATTTTTAAGATAGGTGAGACCGAGGTGTGTTAAAACAGAGGTGAGTTGAAACAACGTCCATTTTGATCCATTTAAGTATAACGAAAAAACGGTCCGCGCGACACTAAAACCAGCCTGTGGGAGGCCTATGTTAAAGGAATTAGACATGAGTAGTTCGCGAATGAAAGATTCAAATGAAGTACTTCACTTGATGTCACTCTTTCATTCACTAGTTCAGCGCGGATTAATTTAGTTCTTTACTTCAGCAGTTCAGTTTAAAAATCTTTTCATTTACTTGCTCATTCGCTTAAAGAGTAACAAGGACGCCATGTTAAACCTTTGATTCATAAATTAAATTACTTGAGTGATTCATACTGAATGAAATTATCTATCAAATTCTTCATTCAACTCAATATATCCGCGAATGCGAGATAGGAAACCAATGCTTTTGATATAAATGAATCTGTTGAGCTACTGAACTAAACTGAACTAGTGAACTAAAAGAGTGAAGTACTTCACAGCGTACGAAAGATGCATATCAATCTTTTCTTTTCAGTGATACATTTTGCGCATGTCTAAAAGGAATTACCGTCGCTCATGGTAATTGTAAGTTTACAGAGTACATTCAGTCGATCGAGCAAATACCGCAATGTAAAGAAAATCGCATCCAAGGTCCTGAACCGTCTAAATGGGGCTTAAACACACATTTCACACATACATGGAGTTTTTCTTAAATTGCGTTATGAAGATTTTTTATATATTTATGATTTATTATTAAACCAAGAAAGCGATGTGTTTGATCATATTATCAAACACACACTAACACATGCATTCCTACAATCATTCACATATGCTCTCATTACTCGTACAAGGAAACGCCGCAAGGTCGCCCTTGCACCAGCCAAAATCGATGCGTCTATGTACGTACTGTACTGACATGTAGGTACATATGTATGTATGTCTACGGGGAAGGTCGGTAAAAGTTCATTGTAAGTCGGTAAAAGCTTCTAAATCCTATAATTATAACACAGGGATTGTTTTTTTCGTATTTATTGCACATTTTTTTTACCACCCTAACACGTAAAAGCCCACGCGAAGCCTCAAAAACTTATGTTATGATATGTAAAGTATGTCGCAAAGTATGTAATCAAAAGCAATTTGAACCATATGTAACAAGCATTACATTTGATATCGGAATAGATGACTTTAAACTCGTTAATATCATATAGGTATAAATATAATTGTCAACATAAACATCATACAATGTCCGCACTTTTTAAAAGGAAGCCATTTTCAATGAGATTTACAATCACTTTAATATTCCGCGTACACTCTTCCGGATAATTTACTTTACTTTACAATTAATTGTTTACACTTTCAATTGCCAGACTAAGGGGTTGTGCACAAATCACGCGAGGTGTTTTCGGATACTTTTTGACCCCCCTTCCCCTTGGTGATATTTGGTGAGGTTTTTGGCTACCTCTCCTCCCCCCACACAACCTCACGTGTATTTTTTGAAACTTTCACATTCGACCTAATTTTAAGATAAATAGTCTTATAGAAAATCGTGTTTATTTTTATATTTTCGTTAAATAGACTCTAGTCCAAATAGCGTGGCTGCAATCCAAAATCGGTCCGTGAATGTCAAAAAACGTACAATGTTTAATATTAGGATGCCGTCCATTTATATGAATCCATTGTAACGGCATCCATTTGGAAGGCTCGTCAGTGGCCTGCTTAAAGAAACCGAGAAAAAGTATCTACTTATGTGGTAGTTTTTTTTTCTTAGTTTCGTTCACTGTAGAAAAATACACGTGAGGTTTCCTTTATATCCCCCCCATCCCCCAACGTGATCTATCGTGATTTTTTCGTGACCGCCCCATCGGACCTCGCGTGATTTGTGCACAACCCCTAAGAGCCGGGGTCGATGAACTATATATAATACCCGTAAGTGGATTGTACACTGAGAGTAAGGCTCATTGGGATAACTTCTAAAATGGGGTAATTTTGAAAATGACTAATAAATGTAGGTGCCTATGCCTATATCTCTCGCGACCAATGATGGTGGTCCCTATGACAGTTCATTTTTAGGGTTCCGTACCCAAAGGGTAAAACGGGACCCTATTACTAAGACTTCGCTGTCCGTCCGTCCGTCCGTCCGTCTGTCACCAGGCTGTATCTCACGAACCGTGATAGCTAGACAGTTGAAATTTTCACAGATGGTGTATTTCTGTTGCCGCTATAACAACAAATACTAAAAACAGAATAAAATAAAGATTTAAATGGGGCTCCCATACAACAAACGTGAATTTTGACCAAAGTTAAGCAACGTCGGGAGTGGTCGGTATTTGGATGGGTGACCGTTTTTTTGCTTTTTTTTTGTTTTTTTTTGTTGCATTATGGTACGGAACCCTTCGTGCGCGAGTCCGACTCGCACTTGCCCGGTTTTTATATGGAGGAGCTGTCACGTCAAATGCATGTAGTATATATGTACTTATTTTTTTGGAAGTTTATCAAATATCAAATATCAAATATCAACATTTATTCAGCAAATAGGCCACAAGGGCACTTTTACACGTCAACATTGAATTTACATAAAAGCAAAAATAATAACATCAACAATTTTATAAATTAAAACTAACAATTCAATCTAACATATTACAATTACTAAGAGATGTATATGGTCTCTTAATGTCGAATTACATACAAAATACAGATAAAAAAACACACACAAAAAAAAAATCTATAATATTTAGAGGTGTAAATGTCTCTAGGTGTCAGAACTATAAGATTATATAGTTTATCAAGTTATCCTTAGAGATGTATAGGGTCTCCAAGAGTCAATATCCTGTATAATTAATACATTCATTCAAAGAAAAGAAACATACGAGAACAGAATGAGGCGTCTCACTGTAATTAATTAATAAAAGTTACTAAGTATAATAGCTCGTGTTAGCTTAACAGACCAGTCTCCACAAACAGCACCCGTTCACGAGTATGACGCGTATCTCAGCCATCGCCTCCCTCAACCTTCATTCGGGAAAGTGGCGACCCGATCAACAACGCCACCGTAAGCAAAGACTTTTAAGCGAGCATGACATGTTCAAGCTACCGGCCTATATTAATATTAAAATAGTAATAACATGTAGCTGTAAGACACGGCATTTTGTGCTCATATGTTACATAAAAAGACAGTAATATAGCTTCACATAATTACTAGCCTAAGTTGACTTAGAGATGTAAAGGTCTCTAAGTGTCAGAAACATTAAAAATATAGGTAAGTATGTACAATCAAAAATAAAAATCAAATAAATAAATATGTACTTAGAGATGTATAAGATCTCCAAGTGTCCAAAACTAAAATTAAATTAAACAATATAATCAAGCGAGAACATCATTGTCTCATGTGTCAATTCTACTGGACACTAGCATATTTAATTCAGTGTAAAAAAAAAACAATATTTATTTAATTCTTATTATACTAATGAAACCAATCAAGCTACCGGCTTAAAAGCATCTCTATCGTTTATAAAATCATTTACAGTGTAGTACGCCTTACGTAACAAGGAGTGCTTAATGTGCGACTTAAATTTGTGAAGTGGTAAATTCACTACATCAGTGGGGACTTTGTTATAAAAACGTGTACAGTTCCCGACGAAAGACGTACTAACCTTACGGAGGCGGTGGGCGGGCACAGCAAGTTTATGTTTGTTTCTAGTGTTATAGTTATGGATATCGCTGTTAACCTTGAATTCGTGGATGTTTTTCCGAACATACATAATATTCTCTAGTATGTATTGAGATGCAACGGTAAGAATGTTAACTTCTTTGAATTTCTCTCTTAGGGATACTCGAGCGCCCAGTCCATAGATGGAACGTACAGCTCGTTTTTGCAGCACAAATATTGTCTGAATATCTGCCGCTTTTCCCCACAACAGAATTCCATAAGACATAACACTATGGAAGTAACTATAGTATACCAGCCTGGCCGTCTCTACGTTTGTCAGCTGTTTGATTCTCCTCACTGCATAGGCTGCTGAACTAAGTTTTCCGGCTAGAGTGCCTATATGTGCATGCCATTGCAGTTTGGAGTCTAAAGTGACTCCCAGGAAAACAGTTCGGTCCTCAAATTCCAGCGTATCACCTTTTATTTTAATCTTGCTGTTATTTACCTGCTTGACGTTAGGTAGCGTAAACTTGATGCATTTGGTTTTCTTGGCGTTCAAAAGCAAATTGTTTGCCGTAAACCAGTTTACAATGGTAGATAGCGCGTCATTAATGCTCTCGAAGCTATTTTCCTTTCTGTCCACTTTAAATATAAGGGAAGTGTCATCTGCAAATAACACTATATCATGTCTATCTTGCACAACTTTTGGTAAGTCATTAATGTATACCAAAAACAGGAAGGGACCAAGAATTGAACCTTGAGGCACTCCGAGGGCTACCGGGGACCCCGCCGATTGAGTTCCATTAATAACTACTCGCTGAGTTCTATCCGAAAGGTACGATGAGACCAGGTCAAGGGCACTAGCTTTTATCCCATAGCGGCTTAATTTTCTCTTTAAATTTTCGTGATCAACGCAATCAAATGCCTTTGACAGATCACAGAAAATTCCAACAGCATCTTGAGCTTTTTCCCAAGCATCAAAGATGTGTTTTAGAAGTACCGCACCGGCGTCAGTAGTTGATCGACCTTTGGTGAAACCAAATTGATTGCTATCAAGCAGTTTGTTTCTGTTGAAATGTGACAATAGTTGATTCAGAATAAGTTTCTCGAACACTTTGCTTAATGCCGGTAGTATTGAAATCGGTCTAAAGTTCGTGGGATCTGTTCTCGTTCCTGATTTAAACAGAGGGATAATTTTGCTATGTTTCATAATATCTGGAAAAATTCCAGCATCAATGCATCTGTTGAAAATCTCAGCTAAGTATGGTGTAATTGACTCAATGATGGAATCTAATACTTTGACAGACAGGCCCCAAAGATCTTCTGTTTTCTTTAAATTTAAAGACCTAAAAGTCTTAAGAACTATATTCGATGAGACATACGAAAATTTGAAGATTTCTGTACATTCTGCCACATTTGTCTTCAAAATTTCTTCAGCGACGTCTGGCGATGAATTAAGGGATCTTGTTGTTTCTACCGGGATATTCGAGAAAAACCGCTCAAAATGATCTGCTACTTCACGGTCGGAACTTACTAAAGTGTCAGCAATTCGTAGGTTGTAGTGCGGATCCTTCAGTTTACGTTTTCCAGTTTCATTACTGATAACTTGCCATACAGTTTTGACTTTATCGCTGGAATTTAGGATCTTTTTCGACAAATAATCGGCTTTAGCGGCGACACACAACATTTTAAAAGATTTAGAATAATTTTTGACGTACTCTAGAAATTCCGGGCTTTTATCAGTTGCCTTTAAATCATATAAGTCGTAGAGCCGGCGTCTTTTCTCGTGAATATCCGGTGTAGCCCAGTCGCTAAATTTAGTCTTAGCCTTGCCTTGCACCTTTTTCTGAATGAAACAGGCATCAAATTCCTTTTTAATACAATTAAACAACTCGGAACTCAAACAGTCAGGGTTTTCCTGGGTACATGAAAGACAACATAATTGTTTAGTAATATTACGATTGAATAAACCTAGGCGACTTTCGGAAATCGGCCTACACAAAGTGTCTTGAGGAATTTCTTCAGTTTTCCCGCTGAAAGAAGCTTTTAGTCCACAGTGGTCAGAACTTAGGTTGTTAATAACAGATTTACTAATCGCGTCATTATTACTAAAGATGTTATCTATACATGTAGCACTGGTTGCTGTGACTCGAGTGGGTTCACAAAATAAATTGACTAAATTGAAGGATTTAAAAGTATTTAGTAACCTTCCACATAATGGCGAATTTTCTAGCAAATTAATATTGAAATCACCACATACAATTATTTTTTTATGACTTCCAAAAACACTACTAAGTACTTCATCTATGACCGATTCGAATAAGTTATAGTCTGCCGATGGGGGCCTGTACACGCATATAATTATAAATTGTTCCAATTCAACACAAGAAAGTTCTATAAGGCGTTCCACTGACATGTCAACAATGTCTTTACGCTCCTTACTTTTTAAATTATGTTTTACCATTATCAATGACCCGCCGCGATTGCAAGATCTCCTAAAAAATGAACTTACTATACTATGATTATTGAAATTAAACATAAATTCATGACCTTTAAGCCAGTGCTCAGTTATACAGAGAATGTCAATATTCGAATACTGTATAAACAAATCAATTTCGTGTTCCTTACAGGTAAATCCTTGGATATTTTGATGAACTAAGTTCAATAAATTGGTTTTACCAAACATACTAGCATCACAGTGATCAATATGAACGGAGCCGGCTGGTGCACACGTTGTCGTAGCGATTAGTTTAAATTCAAATCACCAGGCGGCTCCATCTCAAACCCTACGCTACCAAGGCTTAAAATACTACGCGACTTAAGGCTATTAGACGCCGTGCTAGCCTCGACGGGGTCTTCAATATTATATGCTAACAGGTTAGCACACTCTACAAGACATCTTCTCGGTAGGTAGGTCCTCTTATGGGGCATAACAAAATCTTCTATAAATTTATTCGTATCAAAATACGAAATCGTACTACTGTACAAGGAAAGGTTATACAATAAAGAATTGTAATGAAATACCCTCTTATTGACCTTGCTCGACATTCTATAAGGGAGCGCACAGATAATTATTTTAGCAACCTCTCCCCGGTCAATCGCCGACAGCGTAGCGGATAATTTTAAGATATCTCGCTTAGTACAGTCTAAACTATTCCCTAATAAAACTACAAGCGTCGAGTCGCGGTCAAACTCGCCCGCAGAAATAGATTCGATCAAACGATCGACAGAGGCGCCCGGGTGACAGTGGTTGACGACGCCCTGCGACAAGCGCTGCGCCAGCAGCACGCCCAGGCCGGCGCCCACCTCGTCCGAGTACAGCAGCGTGCGGCGGCCGGCGGCGCGCGGGCGGCGCTGCGGCCGCGGCGGGGCCGCCCCAGACCCGAGGCGGGGCGGCGCTGGTGCTGGCGAGGGGAGGCCTGGCGGCGATGGAGCTGGCGAGACAGGGCTCGGCGGGGATGGCGCAGGCTCGACGTAGGTCAGCAGCGACAGAGCCAGCTTGACAAGGCTCGGCGGTGAAGGGGCCGGCTCGACGAGGCACGGCAGCGACGCAGTCGGCTCGGCTCGGCCCGGCCCCGATGGAACCTGCTCGGCTCGGCTCGGCGGTGACGATGGCGGCGGGGGCGCCGGATCCGCGACGCGAGGGGCGGGCTCGGAGTCGCCGCGCAGCTCGGGCGCGCGGGCGGCGCGCGACGCGAACAGGGCGCGCAGCGCGGGCGAGCCCGGCGCGGCCAGGGCGGCGCGCAGCGCGGGCGAGTCCGGCGCGGCGGGGCGGGGCGGGGGCCGCGGCGAGTCCATACGCAGAGTGTAGCCGCTCCCCGGTTCTAGAACATTATTCATAAAGGCTATGTATTCCTGTAACGCTTTACTTGACAGTTCGTCTCTATTATTTAAGTTTTTCAACTTTAATTCTAATTTTTCTAGTTCATCGGAGCGATGACTCAATTCTTCTACTGTCCGGTCTAGTTGGTATTGGCAGTTTAGAAGTTCATCGCTTAAGGCGATACTGTTACATTTGGATTGTATCGTTTTGAATATTGAATTATGGCGTTTTAGCAAAAGTTTAGATTTCTTTATGAATCTACTGAGTTTTAAATATTTTTTTATTTTCTTGGATCCTTTCAGTGCGACTCTAATATCACTACTGCCTTCAATGTGCACAGAACTTTTTAAATCTACTGTTTCTACCGTTGGGGAGAACCTTATGCTATCATCGACTGAATGTACATCAAAGCTATTAATTTCAGCAAAAATACTTAAATTATTGTCTCGCAGTCCGGAGTGGCCGGAGCAATACTTGCAACTATGTTTTGTTTCTGACTCCTCCAGCTGCTGTTCTAAGTCCTGGATGCGTTGTAATGCCTGCTCATGTATCTCCTGACAATTCTTGAACTGATCAACGGCAGCTTGAAGTTCATCCCGCTGCCCCTGCATGTCTTCGAACTCAACATCCTGGTTAGCGAGCTGAGACTTGAGGGTTGTGTTTATTCTAACAACTTGCTCAAATTGCTCTGCACTCTCTTCCTGTTCTTGAAGGAGTCTTTTGTTCAATTCATCGGCTGTTTTCAGTTCTTTCTGTAATTGCTGCATTTTAGCAACCAGGACATCCCTGCGTGCTTTAAATAGCACATTAATTAATTTAGTATTTAAGGGTCTTTTTTTAGGGTTCCGTACCCAAAGGATAAAACGGGACCCTATTACTAAGACTCTGCTGTCCGTCCGTCCGTCCGTCCGTCTGTCACCAGGCTGTATCTCACGAACCGTGATAGCTAGACAGTTGAAATTTTCACACATGATGTATTTATGTTGCCGCTATAACAACAAATACTAAAAACAGAATAAAATAAAGATTTAAGTGGGGCTCCTACACAACGAACGATATTTTTGACTGAAGTTAAGCAACGTCGGGCGGGGTCAGTACTTGGATGGGTGACCGTTTGTATTTTTGCCTTTTTTAGGGTTTCGTACCCAAAGGGTAAAACGGGACCCTATTACTAAGACTTCGCTGTCCGTCCGTCCGTCCGTCCGTCCGTCCGTCACCAGGCTGTATCTCACGAACCGTGATAGCTAGACAGTTGAAATTTTCACAGATGATGTATTTCTGTTGCCGCTATAACAACAAATACTAAAAACAGAATAAAATAAAGATTTAAATGGGGCTCCCATACAACAAACGTGATTTTTGACCAAAGTTAAGCAACGTCGGGAGTGGTCAGTACTTGGATGGGTGACCGTTTTTTTGCATTATGGTACGGAACCCTTCGTGCGCGAGTCCGACTCGCACTTGCCCGGTTTTATTTACATA
The DNA here is from genome assembly GCF_963556715.1 of Cydia fagiglandana. Classification (NCBI taxonomy): domain Eukaryota; kingdom Metazoa; phylum Arthropoda; class Insecta; order Lepidoptera; family Tortricidae; genus Cydia; species Cydia fagiglandana. The sequence goes on from NC_085959.1 coordinate 7,832,313, forward strand.
CTTTCCTTTGCTCAGCCGTTCAAAGACCGCCGTGGCCGGGTGGTCTAGCGATCAGAGCCTCAGAGGGCCTACCGCGAAAATCGAAATTCGCTAATTGCGGGGATCTTTCTCTTTTACTCCAATGAAGGCTTAATTAGAGGGACAGAGAAAGATGTCCGTAATTTTCGAACTTCGATTTTCGCGGTTATAGCCCAGGACGATAGCCCCGGAAGCTGTAGTGATTCCGGCGACCGTAGGACTTGGTCACTTTTTCTTTAGCGTACTTATCACATTTATTTCAGTTCCACCATCATCATCATATCAGCCCTTTATCGCCTACTACTGAGCATAGGCCTCTTCTATTTCAGTTTATAACAGTGTAAGTACAAACGGTAATACTAACTGTACATCGATGGACCTTATTACAAAGGCATAAGGTCCACCGATGTACAGTTGACACGGACGATGGTACCTAATATAACAATAACCGAGTCCTCGGAGTGTCCGTAAACGAGTGATAATCAACGGAACAATCGACCAATACGCATTGATTCGTTGATTGTTATTGATTGAACATTGCACCATCTTGGATGGACCGAAATTCTTTTACAACAGCATTGTAACATGGTTATTGACAACGCGGTTAATTAGACAACACATACGTTTTCAAACTTTTTAAGTAATTAATTTATAAGCCATGTTTTTGTCAAGCTCGAGTTCTGATGATGGGATCCATGAGGAATTGAGGGAACTCCTCAAATCTTAAAGGCATGCGTATAGAGATATTTTTATATTTTCATCAGAATATCAAGCAATTACATTAAAAACTGTCGCATCTGATGAAGTAGAACTGCTGATGCTGATCAGAACAGAACTGCTTAACGACGCATAGTATACGTTTGGCGATTTCGATTTTGTGGTGTAGGTTAGGTAAGAACTGCGACCCTTATAGAAACGAAACGCTGCCAGAAAATGGTGACGAAGTGGATTACTATATCTGCGAGGGGTGCGTGGTCAAACCCGATAAGTCGAGTAAAAGGGTTTTTGAAATTAAAACTATATGTGACATGCGTAGAATTCTTATTTGAATGATAAAATATTTGGATTTATCGGGTTTGACCTCCAAACCCTCGTCAGATCAGTTAAATACTAGCCAATAATTTATATGACATTTCAAACTGTTTTGAGAAGTCGTTTTTCTATTAAAGATTATTACTCGTTATTTTTAGCGTCGCATACGTCCAAAGAAATAACCGAATAGCGGAAACAAATGACGCGATCCGAGTTAAAGCCTTATGCCACGGTAATAAGAGACATTTGTGTTCAAGATCACGGTTAATGGCTCATTGTCATTTGAGTAAAAATAAATTGTGGATATTTGTGTCGCGCGGCTGTCGCGTGTTGCGTCATAGGCGGTTATCACACTGGATGCGATTCGCACGTCGCTCCGGTGTGCGAGCGGGATGTCGCGACAACACGCGCATAGCGTTTTCTCGTTCAAACATCGCATCCAGTGTGATAGCCGCCAGATATACCCCAAAAAAGTATTATAATAATTCTGTAGAGCGGTCACGACACATGCCTAGCTTAGTGTGGGATCACTGAGTTATGTAGGTACCTAATTTTATCTTCTTTCTTTTAAGAACGGATTTTGAAGTGAAAACTTCTTTAGCGGCGCTGTGCACTTTTTGTGATTTGGAAAAATGTTATACTCGCGACAGGTCACGTGACCGTAAGATTCTGATCCTGACTTTACGTTTATTAAGCAAACACAATCTGTACATTTTGTGAGATAATTAATATAAATGCAAGATAAGTCAATATAAACGCTTGTAAACTACCAAAATTATGAATTTATCTATTAGCTTTACCACAGCGGATAAAAAGTATATAAGTAGCGTATTTGTCAGACGTCTGTCCGACAGCGCGGCCTCGCTCGGCCTCGGAGCACGCGGACTCGTCAGCTGATCGCCGACTTTCCCGGCCAGTGTGATTCCCAATGTCTAGTAAACAAGAGTTCGCACCAGTATGTTAAGGCTCCTCTACACGATGGCCCAGCGCCGGCCACTCCAAGGGACGCATTTATGCGTTAGAGGGAGCAAGTGATATTGCTATCTCATTCTACCGCATGGCTGCGTCCCTTGGAGTGGCCGGCGCTGGCCCATCGTGTAGAGGAGCCATTATAAACGTTATTAATTAAAAGTTAATTTAATTACTTGCGAGCGCTGGTGGCCTAGCGGTAAGAGCGTGCGACTTTCAATCCGGAGGCCGCGGGTTCAAACCCCGGCTCGTACCAATGAGTTTTTCGGAACTTATGTACGAAATATCATTTCATATTTGCCAATCGCTTTTCGGTGAAGGAAAACATCGTGAGGAAACCGGACTAATCCCAATAAAGCCTAGTTTCCCCTCTGGGTTGGAAGGTCAGATGGCAGTCGCTTTCGTAAAAACTAGTGCCTACTACGTCAAATTATGGGATTAGTTGTCAAGCGGACCCCAGGTTCCATGAGCCGTGGCAAAATGCCGGGATAACGCCAGGAAGAAGCTCTTTAATTACTTGTAAATCTTCTCAACGCTCTAGATTCCATTATTCGAACCACTCGCTGCGCTCGTGGTTCAATTTTGGAATCTTTCGCTTGCTCGGGTATCAATATTAGCACGAGCTGTTAAACAACAACTTTGCCCCCTTGTAAAACAAATAACTATTAACAGTGTGAGCAATGGAACCTACTCGTAATGGCTCCTCTACGCGATGGGCCAACGCCGGCCACTCCAAGGGGCGCATCCATGCGGTAGAATGAGATAGCAATATCACTTGCTCCCTCTAACGCATAAATGCGTCCCTTGGAGTGGCCGGCGTTGGCCCATCGTGTAGAGGAGCCATAAACCGTGTTGTTAAACGGCCTCTCTCTATGCTGCGATGCCTATTTATAAAAGCTTATAGTTATTTCAGTTTCCCTTTGAGAAGTTGTTAAGAACGTATTCTAAGAAATCTTATAATATACTTACAAGTACGCTTAATTTAAAATAACTCAACTTGGTTCTAAGAGACTGCGCTAATGTTCTGAGTATTTTGATTTTATTTCTGGTTCAAGTACTATTAAATTATGAGCCAAAGGATTTTCTACAGTGAATACTCCAGTTTAAAAAAGGAGTAACAAAACGTCACTTAACATTAATTTATTCCTTTATAATTTTGTTAAACTTAGTTTTACATGTACTAGATACAGTAAGTCATATACAGGGTGTTTGGTACATCGTTTGCCTAATTAAAACGGCAGTTAGATTGAGTCATTTGCTATCTTCTCAGGCCTAGAAATTTTTAATTTGGTGCACATTTTTTTCTTCGGTTCTATGCCAGTTTTTCGTCCAATTTTTACATGCGTAGAAGTAAAAAAACCATGGCCAATTTTGCTTTTCTAGGTATGAGAAGATAGCAAATGTCTCAACCTATCTGGCGTTTTAATTCGGCAAACGATGTACCAAACACCCTGTATAAAGAATATTTTGATATTTCAATAGCATGGGATAGGGGGTCATCCATTAATTACGTCACACGAATTTCTGGGTTTTTTGACCCCTCCCCCCCTCCTTGTCACACTTGGTCACATTTGGCAAACCCCTCCCCCCTAGTGTGACGTCACATTTTTTCTACGAAATCGCCAAATCGAATTAAGTAAGTACCTAAGTATTATTAATATTTTATCAAAATATTTTTGACGATATAAATATTAGTAATTTTATAACCCAAAACTGCTTAGGAAAGAAAATTAAACGAATAAAAACGATTATCGTTTTAAAAACTTGTTATTTAAATGTACAGCGAATAAAATAATATAAATTAATTAAAGTGACGTCACAAAGTTTGTGTCTCCCCCCTCCCCCATGTCACAATATGTCACATTTTCTTGACCCCCTCCCTCCCCCTAAACGTGTGATGTAATTAATGGATGACCCCTAGTCAACTAGTTTTGAACCACTATAAATCATCAAAACTGTGATAGTTTCCAATACATACGGAATATGTCTACTTATATTAAACAATATTAGTGACTTAAATCTCGACATTAACTTACCTACTCTTATTCGGCGCACCCTCGCCGCCGATGGGAATGTAGCCCGTAATAATTATTCACTCCGTATATTTATAGTCCGCGCCGCCAAACCGTCCAGAGGGCTTACCGCGAACCACGTTGGACGTGTTGCCTCTATGCCGCACCTGTAAATTTGTACGTAAGTGTGACAGGGAGGCAACACGTCGAACGTGGTTCGCGGTAGGCCCTCAGAGACGCGGTGCGGTGACGTCGGGTCTAGTGACGACTATACTTTTTCTTTTCAGACTGTTTTGCCCTCTTACGGCTCCTCTACACGATGGGCCAGCGCCGGCCACTCCAAGGGACGCAGCCATGCGGTAGAATGAGATAGCAATATCACTTGCTCCCTCTAACGCATGGCTGCGTCCCTTGGCGTGGCCGGCGTTGGCCCATCGTGTAGAGGAGCCGTAAGAGGGCAAAACAGTCTGAAAAGAAAAAGCCATTAAGAGCCATTATTTATAAACATACCCCGATCAAACGGGCCAGTGCTAGTGATTAATTAAATATCGTCTCAAGTATTATCTATACCTATCGATATGAAGCGATTTCTAAACTTAATAACAATAATAACAAATGTGACTCCTAGAACTAAACGTTATTCATTAAAAGCGTCAGGTCAGCTCTTTAATTAGTTACTACTACTACTAGGGTGAAGTTATGTTTCCGTTAACTGATGGCTCCTTTACACGATGGCCCAGCGCCGGCCACTCCAAGGGACGCATTTATGCGTTAGAGGGAGCAAGTGATATTGCTGTCTCATTCTACCATGCGGCTGCGTCCCTTGGAGTGGCCGGCGCTGGGCCATCGTGTAGAGGAGCCATAAGGTAGATACTTTTGCAAACCCTGATTTTCAATTATTTACAACATTGATAACGGAGTTTGGTGATTAAAAGCGATTTTACGCCATTTGATGATAGTTGTCAATGCGCCATGCATACGAATGCATCGCCAGATGTATTTGCGACAATACTTGTTTCGGTAAATATAGAAATCTGTGGGTAGCTCTGGGCTATAACCGCGAAAATCGAAGTTTGCAAATTGCGGGGATTTTTCTCTGTCACTCTAATTACGCCTTCATTGGAGTAAAAGAGTAAGATCCCCGCGATTTGCGAATTTCGGTTTTCGCGGTAGCCGCTCTGTGTACAAGACAGCCTCGGATAATAAATATTTCGGATCTTTGGGGATGAACTTGCACAGACCAACTTACAGGCCAATTCGAACGTATAGATTGGCATCAGAGGGTAGACCCTCTGATCTGATCGGTAGACCGCGAAAACCGAAATTCGCAAATTACGGGGATATTTCTCTTTTACTCCAATGAAGGCGTAATAAGAGTGACAGAGAAAAATGCCCGCAATTTGCGAACTTCGATTTTCGCGGTTATAGCCCAGAATGACATTTGAATCATGTAACTTAACCATAGTTATCTTTATTGTCGGTCACATTACTGAGGATCGTGACCACTTGGTTCTGCATCTTCCGCAGCCCTCATCGCTTGGAAAATTCTAAGTATAGTTATAGACCGACCGCTTAACTGAGTCCTCGCCTGCGCGGTGCGGGGGCGACGGGGCGGGACGACTAAGGGTGGCGGGGAAGGTGCGGGCGGCAGGCAGGCGTACGGCTGTGTGGTTGTGTGGTTGGTGCAACAGGCACCCTTAGTGCCAGTTGCACCAACCACATTTGACAGACTGATCATCGTCAGCCGGCGCGCCCCGCGCCTTTACTATGAAACTTTCCATACTTACATAAAAATTTAGCGAACTCTTTAACGTTCGTAACAGTTTGATGCAACCGACCCTTAGTCGTCCCGCCCCGTCGCCCCCGCACCGCGCAGGCGAGGACTGACGGCTCGATTCGGGAAATGAATTAGAGACTCACTAGACATGAAATAGTAAAGATATGTGACGTTCCACTACAAAAGGTACCTTATGACGGCTGGCGCCGCGATTCAGGAAATTAATTAGAGATTCACTAGACATGAAATAGTAAAGATATGTGACGTTCCACTGCAAAAGGTACCTTATGACAGCTGGCGCCGCGAATCAGGAAATTCATTAGAGATTCAGTAGACATGAAATAGTGAAAATATGGGACGTTCCACGGAAACAGGTACCTTATGGCGGCTGGCGCTTACGTCACATAACGCCGAAATAATATTGGAGCGGCGTTAATAATAGCGTAAGCGCGAACCGCCATAAGGTACCTTTACCCGTGGGACGTCACATATCTTTACTATATCGTATCTAGTTAATCTATAATTAATTTCCCGAATCGCGCCGTGAGTTAAGCGGTCGGTCTATAGTACAGTCGCCATCAGATATATCGGAGCGGCCAAGGTGTTCACAAATATCTGAACACGCCTCTATTGTCAAGGCATTAGAGTTAGCGTTCAGATATTGTGAACACCTTGGCCGCTCCGATATATCTGATGGCGACTGTACGAGTATCATGGATGCCTAAAGGTTTGTTTACATTTCTTGCGGCCGCGACCTCCGAGCGAAGCGCCGTGGTCGTTGCGCTCCATCTACTCTCATTCATTGCCGTTCAACGCGATTATAAGGTTCACTGACGAAAACGAATACGAATCGAATCGATACGTACCTTCTTGCAGTACGGTTACCATCAGTTTGTCACTGACATAAACGCCGTCGAGAACGTAATTTACTTTCTATACATCCCGCTCGCACTCGCATATTAGTGGGAACGGGATGTGTAGAAAGTAAATTACGTTCTCGACGGCGTTTATGTCAGTGACAAACTGATGGTAACCGTACAGATCGTAATCGAATTGCTTTCTACAGGGTGTTACTGACCATCGGGCTTTAAATCCAGGGCTCGATTCTACTCGCTAAACCGAGCTACTTTTATTATGGCACCAACCCCGAAATCCCAATTTCTTTTTTCTTTTTAATACATTTTGGCTGATTAGATGTCGACGTTTTCTATGGAAAAGTCAAAAAAAAATCCCCGATTTTAGGGTTGGTCCCATAGTAAAAGTAGCTCAGTTTGGCGAGTAAAATCAAGCCCTGGAATTAAAGCCCCATGGTCAGACAGACACATACTGTTTGTAGAAGAATTAATAGTTCAATGGGGAGACTCCACACTAACGTCTTATGAGCATCGGCGTCTAATTAGTGCGTCCGTTTTTAGGATTCCGTACCCAAAGGGTAAAACGGGAGCCTATTACTAAGACTCCGCTGTCCGTCCGTCCGTCCGTCCGTCTGTCACCAGGCTGTATCTCACGAACAGTTGAAATTTTCACAGATGATGTATTACTGTTGCCGCTATAACAACAAATACTAAAAAGTACGGAACCCTCGGTGGGCGAGTCCGACTCCCACTTGTCCGGTTTTTGTAGTAAGTATCATAAAAGGCTTTTACGAGCTGGTGCGGTGAAAAAATCATTAACAAGTCTACCGTAGCACTAGCGGTCGTCAAAGTAGAACAAATGCAGACTGGCCGCTGTCACTGTCACGGCTGCGCCCGCGCCACCTATTTTTTATGATTTTGAACAAAGCGCGTCCTTACTGCGCGCGAGGCTTCTCTAATAGTCGTATTCATATGCAAAGCAGTTTTCGAGCTCACAGAAATTGGTTACGAGAAAAATAGGCACTTTGTACAATATAATATTCATATACAGTAGAGTCCGGTTAGTACGACTCCGCATATAACAACCAACCGCTTATAGCGACGTAAGTATAGGCACTTGTTTGGTTTTAGTACAAGCTACTATGAAAGTACAACCGTTTATAACGACTCCGCTTATAACGACCGACTGCTTTTAACGACGGAAATTGACACAAAATCCGTCCGTCAAGTCCGGTTACAACGACGAGCGATGTAGTTTTTACGAATAAATTGTTGGTAAGAAGCTTACTCCGTCTAGCGCACCTAACTCCCCTCCCCCTTTTGCCTATACGGAGCGAGATGAAATAGTCATGTGACTTTTCGTAAACTTGCAAACTAAATAAAACCAACTCCCATTTTTTAATTGAGCTTAAACTTCACACACATAATTATGAAAGTTGGGTAACAATGCAATATTTTGGTAGGTACCTTCGAGCTGATCTGATGATGAACACAGAAAGTGGCCATAGGAACTGTGTGATAAAACAACGTCATCTTGATTAGATCTCCAGACAGAAGAATTACGACTTTTTATTTTACGGGATTCGAGTAATTTGCGGATGACGAGTGAGTACACGTACCTTGAAAAGTGGCTTCTTCTAACTAAACACACAAGTCTCTCCATTTTGACAAGGTGTCGTAATACTAACGTAAAAAAAAAAAAAAAAATGTTTTCTTATTTCTTTGATTGTCGCATACGTATTAATAAATACAAAATGATTTTTGATTAAAAAAATATATGTAAATTGGCAGTTCGTTTTGTACGACTTCCGGTTAGTACGACGTAATATCATCGGTCCCTTGGGCGTCGTTATAACCGGACTCTACTGTACCTACATTCTACACGAGTATGAGGCGGTTTTCAGAAAAAATGGTACCATTTACATTTTTTCGAAAAATCATCAATTATTTATGTAGACTCAGAATCACGAGTAAAAGTATGATCGCAAGTTCGAGTCTTGCCCGAAGCGACGAATTTTTTCGTATTACCTTAATATAAAAAAAATATGAGCATTCTCTACAGTCTGCATAAGTAGGGTCAATGTCTATTTCGTAATTTCGTGAAATAAGCCTCAAAATTCAGTTTTTACTATCTCCGAGTTAATTTTTCAGGTAGGAATTGCGGTTTATTCCAAAAATCACCCGTAATTTTATCATGATGGTCATTTTCAGGTGAATACACATTTTTATATTTTTTACATTGTAATGATGAATTTACCATAAGCGCCTGAAAGGTGAACCTTGGCCTTGTCTATAATATTATTATATTATAACAGAGGTGTCACCGGTGCTACACAAAAACACGACTGAGGGGCAGTGAGTAAGGAGAGAGACACACGGCGCTCACGGACGGACAACACACTTTAAATAACCACGCTAAGATAATTTATGTATTAGTAATTTTACTCCGACGATTTAAAAAAGTACTTTTATTTACTTATTCTTACATAAATACAAGACGCGCTAGTAAAAAGTGGCAACATTTTCTTACTTTTTTTGGTCTTGAATTACGTTTTGCACTTTAGAAAAAATCACGGAATCTGCAGATACTCTTGAACTATTTTCACAGGATATGACTTAGAGATCCAATTCACATCTAATATATATCTTACTCTATCTAACGTAAAAGTGACATTGGTTGCCCGAATTGCGCTGCAAAAGAGAACTAGTTACTTATCTAGAATGGATCTAGTACGTGTCGTCTCTTGTGAATATCTTGAAGTTCGAATACGGCAGTATATTCCGCGCGCTTGTATCCGTTCGTTCTCTTATTCTCGATAGCTGTAACAGCGTTTTCACATTGTCCGATTCGATATCGGATGTAGGATCCTACATCCCTGTAGTCAGGCCGCGGGGGCGCGCCCGGACGCCGTCTTTACCAGTCACGCACCCTATAATAAATATTATGCCTACACATACGCACACAAACAAATATTATCTGTCCGATGGCGGATGGGGGGGCTCCGATATGGCTAAATTTATCGGAAGTGCTTTCCGATATCGGATGTCGGAAGGCGCCTTTTTTATTATTATGAATGGGCTCACTCATGGCCACAGACTAGCCGAGGCGTCGACGTGCCCTACGATGGAGTGAGCTCGCCCAGAAGGTGCATGTTCACTCTTGATTTGAAGGTTACCGGGTTATAAGAACACGGAAATATACAAAAACGGCCTATGACAAAAACGGCTGCAGGGGAGTTGCATTATTTATCGATTTTAAGTAACAATGATTTTGTTAAATGCACGTATAAATACAGAGAAAAACAATCATCTAACATTTAACTACCTTCCGACATCCGATATCGGATCGGGCAATGTGAAATCGCTCTAACCGCCAGATGAAAGAAACAGATTTTCGTATTGCTCAATGGAAACAATATAGCAGCATGCTCGCCGCGCATGCTCGCCGCGTCGCTCGCCGCTCGCCGCGCACGTGTCCGTTCGCGCTCTGATTCCCGACGGCCGTAACCGTCTCGCCAGATGAAACTGATTCACGTGCCGCTAAAAATAAAAATAAAACAATTCGTATGGGTTTTATCATGGTATTCATGGTATAATAATATACTCCGCCTGGTACTCTCTTCCCGTCTTTTCTAGGTCCCCTGACTGACACAAGCTTACGTCATCATGCGACAGCGCTGTATGATAATATGCGATAGCGCTATATATAGCGGCCATGTTATTGTGACGTAGGCTTGTGTCACTCTGGGAAGAGAAGACCATGTTTTATTAGACTATGATGGTATTCGTTTTTAGGGTTCCGTACCCAAATGGTAAAACGGGACCCTTTTTTTTAATTACTAAGACTTCGCTGTCCGTCCGTCCGTCCGTCCGTCCGTCCGTCCGTCCGTCCGTCCGTCCGTCCGTCCGTCCGTCCGTCAGTCCGTCCGTCCGTCTGTCTGTCACCAGGCTGTATCTCACGAACCGTGATAGCTAAACAGTTGAAATTTTCACAGATGATGTATTTCTGTTGCCGCTATAACAACAAATACTAAAAACAGAATAAAATAAAGATTTAAATGGGGCTCCCATACAACAAACGTGATTTTTGACCAAAGTTAAGCAACGTCGGGAGTGGTCAGTACTTGGATGGGTGACCGTTTTTTTTTTGTTTTTTTTTTTGCATTATGGTACGGAACCCTTCGTGCGCGAGTCCGACTCGCACTTGCCCGGTTTTTAATTTCACACCGTTTTTCCGTAACGAACTATGTATGTAAGTGGCTAAAGACTCAGAACCCCTAGTGTAAATTTCATTCGATAGCGTGACGATAGCGTTCACGTTTGCCGTTAAGTATGTCTATTTTTGTATGGGATTTTGAACAGCGAGCCAAGCGGGACGTTTTGGAAACTCAAAATCCTATACAACGCTATACAATCGTATACCTACTATGCCTAGGTATGTCACGTCACGCTGTCTAACGTAATTTACACTGGGGTTCAGACTGTTCAGAGGGCCTACCGCGAACCACGTTTGACGTGTTCCCTCCCTGTCGCACTTACGTACGAATTTACAAGTGCGACAGTAAGGCAACCCGTCGAACGTGATCCGCGGTACGCCCTCTGTGTCTTTAGACATTTCATTCGTTACGGGACTTACGGGTAAACGGTATTGAACAACGCTGTTTAATATAATTAGAATTGAAAAGTGTTGCAGTCAACCTCACTACGTTACTATAATTTATAATTTCTTGATTTATTGTATCGTTTTAGATATGGCGTTCATTGAGTATTTATGATTTACGTGAGCGTTTATCTATATTCTACTTATACCGGGTGTGGCCTGTGATACGAGCAAAAAATTAAACTGTAGGCTGTACTCCTCATACTGACCAACATTTGTTCAGTGACTATTATAAATAACTTGTGGTTTGATTTTTAATACACTTTAAAGTTTATTCTAAGACGCAATGTGTTGCGAATTTTGTTATTTTTAAGGCGTGACAAGCAACGTCAATCACAATGAAATGGCGTGGCGATGGCGTCCATTGAAGATAATATTTATTTTGTATGAAAAATAGGGAGTCCAAATACTTCATATTTTTTAAAAGTTGTTGAATAAAAGTGTCACCGTTTGAGAAGTACAATCTATGTTTTAATTATTTGCTCGTGTTACAGGCTACACCCGGTGTATATAAATCGTCATCATCCTTCCTTCCTTGCGTTGTCCCGGAATTTTGCCACGGCTCATGCAGGGAGCCTGGGGTCCGCTTGACAACTGTGTATACTTAAATAATATAGGTAGTTATTTGTTTTACAAGGGGGCAAAGTTGTTGTTTAACCGCTCGTGCTAATATTAATACCCAAGCGAGCGAAAGATTCCAAAAGTGATAGTCGTTAAATATTTATCATCCAAAATCATCATTTAAAATTCAATTCTACCAGAAAACATAAGAAAACAACTCAAAATTTGCATTTGATAACTTTGCTTCACATGTGAATAAAATGCAACTTTGCTATCAGTTTCTAAAGTGCAAAGTAAGCCTTTCCAAGCTGGTGTGATGAAAATAAATATATATATATAAGAATTGCTCGTTTAAAGGTATAATATATTGGTACATCTAAGTGTCATGTATATTATAAATATGCTTTAGCAAAAGTAGACAAAATAAATGTTTAGTTAAACTACTCGTTAGGTTTCCTTACACAATTTCAATTTGACGGTAAACTTTTTAACACAAGCGTTACCGTAGCCCTGTTAACTTTTAATTGGCTATGACTGCTAAATTTGGCCGCCGCGAGTACAAATTTCTATACCAACATTTAAGCCCTTATCACGATTGTATAAAGCTTAATTTTACTTACATCAAATGTATTTTACTTTTGTTTTTCCTGAGCCGAGTGTTAAACGAAATGGGTACCTAATGGGTGGTGTGGTTGTAACTGATGCGAGGTGTTAATTGATATTGGACTTTATTTAGTGGAGATTGGGTTTAAATTAGCATGTAGATATTTGTGGAGGGCAGGATGGAAACAATCATTGCATGTTTACATGTAACGGCCATATCCTTTTTTTAGTATTATTTATAAATGAAAGTCCTAATAAAAATGACGGGTGAATTATGAGTAGGTTAGTACAGCAAAAATAGTTATCTTTAATGTAGTTTTATAGAAGTCATCACAATGTTTCATATAGTACATTGAAAACCTTAAAGTCTATTCGGTCAAATTATGTACATATGTACACTGTTAAATTATTTTAGATTTATGAAATATAAATTGTGTCCAATAGCGACTTTGATCCTTGAATTGCGACAAAGTTAAACTAACTAGTCTTCCGTTATGTACCTATAATCAATTAAATTAAGACTTAAGTATAGTTTACCTCGTAAGACCCACCATAGAAAGTATTCCAATTTTATTAATTTGAACTTTGTTCTAGTTATTAATTAAATTGAAAAGAATTTCGTTTGTTTTGAAACGCAACGTAACAATTTATAAGCTAATTTATCTGTTTAAAGAAAAGTTCAAATTAGATTATAACAAATATGTACATTTTAATGTACGAAGTTAATTAGAAATTGATCGTCTACGTTTGTCCAAAAAATGCTTTTCTGGGTGCACGGCGTGAAATAATTATTTTCTCTAGCCAGTCAACATCCGTCTGTGTGCGACTATCGATCGACAATGTCGACAGGCTCCAGTGACCTCGAGTCGGTGCAGCGCGTCCATGGCGCCCCGTGGGCCCCCGTGGCACCTGGGCGCCATGAGCGCCATCCCGCCCGCCAATCTTCTGCCGTTACTAAACGCGGTGCAAACAGCGGGCCGCTTTTATAGTATCAGATAACGGAATTTTGTTTATTGTATATTACACTTATATAAATATCTATGATTATTTAGAGCACATGCATTTGAACATTCTTATCCCACGTCTCTGACAAAAGCGCCCGGTTGGTTTATGTGATAAATGCAGCGTTTAACGCAATGCATTTTGCCGCACACCCATTTTTATATCAGATAATCTAATGACACTAAGGCAACAACAAGTTTATTAAACTGCAAAAAGGAAATAAAAATACTTATATGAAAAGAGTTTAGACTATTAGATTCGTTTTTACGAAACCTTTAGCTTACGAATAACGAATTCGGCTACCACGTGACAGGCATAGCCTAGTGTGGGGCCACAGGACATTTATAATTGTTAATAATAATAAGGTTTTCTGTGAAATAAATATTCTTTATTCTTTATAGTTGGTTGGTAGTGGTGGGTTAGGGCTAGGGCTGCGGTAGGGCTGCAGCGTCGTCAAAGCCTAGGATTATTTTTTGTAGATTTAAGTATATCTGTGCCGCGTTCAACGTATGCAGATGCTTGTGGCTCTGATTATCGAAATTGTGATGTTTTATCTAAACCAGCCCATTACGATACTCAGAGATCTGTTTGGATCTAATGACACTACATTTAATGCATACTGCATAAATGATTTTCCTTATAATATCCACAATTGTGAAAGGAACGAAAAGCTTACAGTATTTCACGTCCAAACGCAACGGTTCTCCAAAGTTGCACGAAGCGAAGTTAAAATATTAGATAGGTACTGATTTTGAATATATTTTAAAACATTAACTCATTTGACGTGTCCGGGCCGGCGCTTAAAAGTTATAAGCTGCTTTAAATATTATACTGTAGAGAAAAGCGTCACGCTGAACACTCGGCGCCTGACTTTTTTCACACGGCAACAGTTTTGACGCTGAATTCAGACGTTGCTCGCTAAAGGGACCCACTGATTAACAGTCCACCGGACGGTATCGGTCTGTCAGATGTTCGGAACTGTCAAAAATTTGTTCCAACTGACAGGCCGATACCGTCCGGCGTACTGTTACTATTAAAATTCGTTACGTTCCCGCGTGATCAAAATTAAATCGAAAATAATCTGCAAATAATACATCAAAATATGATATCCTAGGTAATAATAAGCAAAAAAATATTAAAAATATTTTCCATGATGCTATACATGTATATCCAGGGCCAAAAATGGTGAATACGTTGGTATGGAGCAGTGTTTGTCCGCTAACGTCTCACAGACAAAATTATTTTGCACCTAAGTATGCTAGTGGTTCTTAAATTTAAATTTGCATAAAAATCTGCTAGATACTTTCCCCTTTTTAGGGTTTCGTAGCCAAATGGCAAAAAACGGAACCCTTATGGATTCGTCATGTCTGTCTGTCTGCCTGCCTGTGCCTGTGTATAGGTGAATTTACATTACGAAATTAGTGTCATGAAATTGGTTTCGTGACATTAGTTTCACCAACAGTTTCACGTGTAATTTAGTACTTTCATAATGCATGCATTAATTTCACGAATGCAAATCAGTTTCGTGCTCTGCGCGATTTTTTGGTGAAATTAGTGTCATGCAACTAATTTCGTAGTGTAAATGCGACGTGAAAACTTAGTGTCGCGAAAGTGTCTGCGCTTTGCGGACGTGTAGCTTCGATGCTGATGCGGCCATGGTCACTGCGATACTGTGAATTTCACGACACTAATTATTTCACAAAATTACTTCCGCATATCGAAACTACTTTCGTGAAACTGATTTCAACATGCATGACACTAATTGCGTAATGTAAATCCCGCTTATGTCACAGCCACTTTTTTCCGAAACTATAAGAACTATACTGTTGAAACTTGGTAAGTAGATGTATTCTGTGAACCGCATTAAGACTTTCATATAAAAATAGAAAAAAAACAATATATTTTGGGGGTTCCCCATACTTAGAATTGAAACTCAAAAAAAATTTTTTCATCAAACCCATACGTGTGGGATATTTATGGATAGGTCTTCAAAAATTATATTGAGGTTTCTAATATCATTTTTTTCTAAACTGAATAGTTTGCGCGAGAGACACTTCCAAAGTGGTAAAATGTGTCCCCCCCCCCCTGTAACTTCTAAAATTAGAGAATGATAAAACTAAAAAAAATATATGATGTACATTACCATGCAAACTTCCACCGAAAATTGGTTTGAACGAGATCTAGTAAGTAGTCATAAATCGTAAACCGCAATTTTATTATGTTACTTGCTGTTACGGAACCCTTCATGGGCGAGTCCGACTCGCACTTGGCCGCTTTTACTTTTTTATTTTACCCCACCTCCCTATGAGGTATAGGCTGCGTGAGGCCTCGTCACCTTATATAGGCCAAATTGAAATATAGGGCACTGTTACGATCCCCTGACCTATTCCAACGCTCCAGTGTCTCAAGGGGGACTGAGGCCACGCCCACTGGTTGCTCTAGGGCCCGCCGTATTTGTTGAGTCGGTAAAAAGGATAGGATTCGCTATAGGATGGGGCAGTGCGCGAAGAGGCAGAGACAACTGAGAGGTAGGTTTTTTTTCTGTATGTTCTTAATTTATTTTAATTATGTGACCGAGTGAAGCGGTGGTCTCTGTTTCAGCTTAAGCAAAATGCTTTCGTATGTCCAGTTGTTCTCCTCTACAGTAGCATTATTTAGTTGTCATAGTTTCATAATACACAACAATACACTGATTTAAACTTTCACGATTTCTACACATTATAATTAAAGTCCAGCAGTGGACGTCCTCGGGCTGATATGATGATAATGATGATGATAAAATTGTACAACGGGACTTAATCGCGTATTTAACGCCGTCTTCGAACCGTCGGAGGTAAATCTTAAAAATTAAATACGCGATTAAGTCCCGATGTACAATTTAATAATACATAACGATAACCATAGAACTTTTTGACTTCAGCCGATTACGGACTGCTTGAAAATCGTATGTAAATGCTTGGAAGCCGAAGCGTTGATCAAAATTTTAACAAAATCAACGACGAATATTGCGTCGTAGCAGTTAAAAGAAAGACGTTTGAACTTCACATTGGTATATTCTAATGGGGATCATACGATAAAGCCGCGGTTTCACTTGGTGTTCTCAACAGGGTGCCTTAGCCAAGATGCCAATCGTCCGTTCTCTATTCGAAATATGCAGTCAAGCGTGAGTCGGACTTAATGTACGGAAACCTTGGAACGCGAGTCTGACTCGAACTTGGCTGTTTTTTTAGTGTAGACTTGTAGAGACAAAACATAAAATAAATTGTCTGGGAAGATTTTAAAATTATCATAATACTACTTAGTATGTAATTATGTACTAATTTTTACTCGCCTTTAGAGGCTAAACCGAACGTACACTGACAACGGAATGATACATGTTGTTTAGTAGTTATCGTCTCGCCCGCCAATACATGTACGGTCAAGTACGAGGGAAATGCACGATAATTAAATATAATTTTGATTTCAGCACACGTACCAATTGGCCTACTTTGAATCTCGGGCGCCCTATTTTATTACTCGAAAATCTGTATAAAATGGCGAAATGCTCTTTTTGAAATGCAAGCGATAGAAATTGAGAATATAGTGGTATTGACCACTTATTTAAATGCCTATAGTAGTGGAGTTCGTATTGAAGGGATCCACACGAAATCGAGCGCTCGAAATTAAATAATCGGCCCCCAGTTCCTAGCACCTTAGTCACAGATTATATAATCTCAGTAGTTCTTCCTCAGTCAGTACAAAGCCTAGCGAGGCGTGGCGTACTCCGCGATTTCGTCGCTTTGCTACAGGTAGCTAAAAGTACATCCGTTCCACACCAATTTTGGTGGCTAGCCATAAGCCGCGCGTGGCGCTGTCGCCTAGCGGCCAGACGCGTTTTGTTAGAGAGTGAATCTTCTGTACCTAGTACTATTATTTATTCTGTGGCCTAGCGCAGTTCCTGTGTTCCTGTAGTGCAAACTAGTTCCAGGAACTCCCCCACCTAAGGGGCGTGTCTCTCGAAACCACCCCCATCCCGTTTCCCTGCAGCCTCAGTCGAGTTTCGCATCCCGAGCCGCCCGCAGCCCAGCCCGAGATGGATACAGACCAACTTTTCCGACACTTGCTCAAACTGTACTTGTTCAAAGTGATCGTACAGTACTTCATTCTTGAGTATTTGAGGAGGCATTATTGCGGGGATGATGCCTGTGGCTAAGCACGCCGACGATAGTTGGCGTTATTTTTGGTTTTTCATGTTGGTTTTGTTGTTTTTCGGCGGTTGTTTTCTTATATTTGTGTGCACACATACCTGGAGATGCCGGATGATGTAGGTAAGTTAACTTTAAATTTAAATTAAATTATTATTTATTTCAGGCACTAGTGACATATTAATGTGTTAATAACAATTAAACTAATATAGACGATTAGTCGTAAAATAGACACAAAATTAAATTGAATTATTTTAATATCAATTTAAATGACATTAAATTTATTAATTATTTAAATTTATCATAATTGATGGCTTCAAAAAGTTTGTTCAAAAAAACTCTATAAATTCAATCACTCGTCTATTCTGAAGACAAAATCCTTTAATTGAGTCAAAATTAAATTAGTTATCCGTGAAATTTTGCCGGCGGCGATTCGAGAATCAACAGGTTGGGAACAATATTTCTTGAAAGTTAACTTATTATCAATATCATCCCTCGTGATATTCTTGACGTCGAAACAAGTCGAAACAGTACGTTGGACATTTTGAATAAATATAAAGTACTCGTAATGATACGTTTTAAGGGACATAATTTATTGGCTTTATGTATTGTATCCCTAAGCTTAGCATATTATCTTGTTTGTACTGCTGTTGACGCCCAAAAAAAAAAGAAAATAAAAACGATTAAATTTAATAAATAAGAAAAATAAAAGTCATATATTTTTAGTAAAGCATAATTGTGAATTTAATTAATTTTGGAACTATACTAATTAACTTTAGAACACGTGAAGCTGCATTAGCGAATTGATTAGGATTTTTATTGTATATTAGAGATAAGTTTATTTTAAAACGTATGTAAGGGTTCGAATTAAAAGTCCTACCTACTCGTACTACCTCAGGTGGTGAAAACGTATGTTGACTAAAATTTTTAGGAAATATAGTTTTCACTAGATATAATGCTTTTTCGGCGGTATTTACGGTGTTTTTCGTTTAACTCTTTTGCAATTATTATTGCATATTTATAAATGTGTCAGCGAATTTATTGTTATGCATTCTTGAAAACGAATTATGTATTTGCGGCACTTGCAATTGAAACTCCCGGTCCTTGGTCGTCAGACACCAAAAAACTAGTAAAAGAAATTTCTACCAAACTAGTCTGGGTGTCTGGCGACCTACACGAGCTGGCGCATTTTTGGAAAGAAGGTCCCGTTTTTCGGTTTTTCACTCATATATCTTGGAAACTTGGCATCTGAGCGACAAGACTACGTACTTAGGCAAACCGAAAGCTTAATTTTAGTCAAGTTTTTCGATATCTTGAATAGTTTTAGGGATATTCTCTCTTGAGAGTTTATTTGAGGCCGTGTTTGGTATCGTTTTCGTATAAATCAGGGGTGCAAAATTCATTTCTGGTATCTCATTGACACCATTCATCCAATAACCGGATTGAAGCAGTTGGGCACTAACGGTGAAGTTTTGGTTCCCTGCGATCCACAGGTACCTACTTACTTCGTTTTGCCAACCCGTTATAGTAGTAATGCAGTAAATCGGCATATAATCATATTCAACGCACCTACAACAATATAATAATTTTAAAATGTACATGAAATATTCGAATTTTACAGCAATGTAGGTAACTTTTACGATATGAGAAATATATAGGTAGGTAGGCGAAATATCGTAATTATGCAGATATAAGCCATACTATAAGCTATTTATGCGAGTTTTCCCGCCGACCATCCCCAGAGCACTTACGCCAGGCAACGCAGTCAAACTCGGAGGCTAATTTGTACTTTCATTCCGATGTCAAAATGATGTTGTTTTGTTATCATTTGCCCGTGCGTCTCACTTGCGCCAGTACATGCACGAACAAGTACAAGCAAAATGCATGTTTTGTTATCTGAATATAAGTTCGAATCGACCTCAATATTGTCACTGAATGCCCAATTCGGACAATGCTTTTAAGATATCACAGCGATACGATACGGATCTGTCAGTGTCAGATACTGAGATTTAAAACGGGAGCCGTCTGCCCATCCGTCTGTATCTCATGAACCGTGATAGATAGTTGAGATGTTCAGAGTATTTCTTTTGCCGCTTAACTACAAATACTGGATACGTAACCCTCGGTCGGCATTCGGCAAGTCCGACTCGCATTAGTCATTTATAATTTTAAATACGCCGCCGACACGCATGCCTCCGGTTCGCGACCCCTGGATTATCTATTTACCATTGATGCTAAATGGTAGGTGAGCGGCGAATCGATAATACACCTTTTCAATACTATAAACATTATGTCTAGGCGCTTCAGTACCGTTTTCGGCAAACTTCATTTGTCAGGCCTGCGGTCGACCATGTCGGTCTCGTATCGGTTTTTTCAGCCATCAAAAAAGGTGTATCTCCGGTGTTACACCACAAATTGTCTGCAATAAACGATAAGGCCAATGATGATGATGATGTACCTACCATCATTTATAACTACTGGGTGTTTTTTACCGTCAATTGTTGCGTCGAAACTAGTGAGAAGAAAAATTAATAGTCATTAAATTCACGTTCAAACATCTACAGGAACAATTAACCTAACCTTGTTTTGACAAATCGACAAACACCTCAATCATCAAACATCGCATATATAAAAGAAATACACGTATACGGATGTAGTGCTAAATGTTTTCCATCGTATTTTCGCTATGTGAAAAACTGACATGTTTTAATTCATTTTCGATATACCCGAAGGTCGTGAGAGGCACAAGATCGGTGATTTTTTTATTGCGAGTTGATACATTTGCCACTAAACGCAAGTAGCAAGTATAGTCACACGTACCCATATTGATCTTATCAGAGCGCGAACACTTATTTCAGTTGCGTCCACATTTACGACATGTACACACACACCACACATTTATGACACACACATTTATGTCCACATTTATGACATGTATGTGTATGTTCTAGGGGTAAACAATATAAAATTTGATAAATATAGAATTAACTAGGATCCGTCTCAATATTACTGCTGCTATTAATTCAACATATGAATGGTGACCTCGCGTGTGCATTTTCCACGTGAAAATTCGGGACACGTAAAAATAATGCAATATTCCTTTGATTTACTATTTTTCGGGACCACAGCCAAATTCCATAGCTAAATATCGGGACACCCCGAGAATTTTGGTCAAACTAGTCAGTTTGACGTCTTATATGACGTCTACATTGATAACAACATTACTAAGTTCCTTCAAGCCGTTTAAAGTATAGCGTGCCCATGAAGCCATACACGCGTAAGGGCAAAAAATCAAATAGCTTGATACCGACCTAGCCTACAACACTGCCTGTTAATCCGTCCACGGCAGACCGTGAATATTTCAGCGAGTCTATTCGCAAAACGTGCAGTCGTCTGGGGATATCGCCAGTGTAACCTACATGCCAATTAGAATTTTAGTTATCCGATCTGTTTCCGATATGATACTGAGGGCCTACCGTGAACCACGTTTAACGTGTTGGCTCTTTGTTGCACTTGTAAATTCGTACGTAAGTGTAACAGGGAGGCAACACGTCAAACGTGGTTCACGATTTGTCAATGTCGAAGGATGAAAAGTGTACTTTATTAAAGCACTAAGTTAACACATGTGTCATTTTTAATAAAAAATATGTACTCGTAATACACAAAATCGCTTTGCGTTTTCAAAACGTCCCATACAAAATTAGACATCATATAGGTACGCCCGTCACGCTATCGAATGAAATTTACACTAGTACAGTTATCATCAGTTTGGCATTGACATAAACGCTATCGTGAACGTAATTTACTTTCCATGCATCTCGCTCGTAATATTAGTGCGAAAGAGATATATAGAAAGTAAATTACGTTCACGACAGCGTTTATGTCAATGCCAAACTGATGGTAACCGTACAGGGGGTCTGCTGTGTTTGGATGTAAATGAATAAATGTTCTTCGTGAATGCTGGCTGTGGTATTAGCCAGTTGCCGCGGACTCGCCACGCTGACTGAGCGTTTGGTTCACGACGCGGTTCCTTCAAAACTAACGTAAGTTACGTACGAAAGTATGTTAAACATACATTTGGAATTGAGGATAATCATGTATGCAGTGATTGGTTTTAAATATCAGTACAGAATATAGTTTTATGGAGTGTTTAATGGAGACAGTTATATTTTATGTGAAACATGGATATTAATTAATTTAACTATACACGTACATATTTACTATTAGGTAGGATAATTCATTTCTGCCGTTTTTTTTTCGATTACTATGTTACACGACACGTAAGTGGTTATATTGAAAAATTGCACTTAGTGGTAAAGATGGAGTTAAAAATGTATATACATAGTAATAACCCTGGAATAGTTTTGTTTGTCACGTATTGGCTCGCCTTTCCTGTGGCATAAGACAATGAAGCCGAGAGAGTAATGCAGGTGCTGGGCATCCCTGCTTTTCCTTAATTCCGTCCCAGGCGGTGTAATATATGTTACACCATAAATCGTCTGCAATAGACGTAAAGGCCAATGAGTTTTGTTTTTTTAAAAAGGTAATAAACTAGGTACTTTATTTCGAATCAACAACTTTAACAAGTCAAGTATTTTTTAAAAACTAATGTATAAGTGTGTGGACGAGGGATCCTCTCCCGCATAGGGCTATACAGCCACGAACGCAAGTGTCGTTACCGGGATGCTGCTTAAAACATCTGACACAGATGAAAAAGGCCTATTATATTATAAAATGTATAAGTGTATGTATATACACAATAATATATACACATTTATATATTATGTATATCGTGGCATCTCTAGTTTCTTCAAACACTAGCGTCACTTTTGACACACATCTAATCCATATCGTTTCTAGATATATTAATTGATGTATCTTAGTTAGAATCGGGCAGTGTGCATGGCCCAGGCATAAGCATCGTTCGAACTGGGCCGGTAGAGATTTATTATGGCACGTCTACACGATGGGCCAACGCCGGCCACTCCAAAGGACGCATTATTAGTGCGTTAGAGGGAGCGAGTGATATTGCTATCTCAATCTACTGCATGGCTGCGTCCCTTGGAGTGGCCGGCGTTGGCCCATCGTGTATAACATTTCGTAGTGTATCAACTCGTAGCTGCCTACGGCGTAGCACTTCTGTGTGGCTACCACCAGTTTGGCACTGATATAAACGCTATCGAGAACGTAACTTACTTTCTATGCATCTCGCTCGTACCTACTGGCAAATTAGTGCGAGCGAGATGTATAGTAGAAAGTAAATTATGAACCGATTTAGATGAAATTGTTTATGCTTGAAGCTTGAGAAAGGCCATAAGATAGTTTTTACCAATCATCATCATTATTATCCCATCCGGACGAAGTAGCAGGCAGACGCTAGTATTTATTAAGGTCAAATAAATTTTAACAGGTTTTGGAATTTGAATAAACCAATTTTTCCGTTTGATAGCGACCCGCCCCGGCTTCGTATAACCTTAACCTTCCTTAAAAATCACTCTATTAATAGGTGAAAACCGTATGAATCTACCGTATTCGAACTTCAAGATATTCACAAGATACGACAGATTTAGACACATTTAGACATAAGCATGCGTTTATTTGATAACCGCACGAGACAATTTTGGACACCTGCATAGTGGGTAAAACATAGAGACCAATGTATATTTATGTACCTACCATCTTTCATGTAACCTATGTTTAACAAAATATATGAAACTGAAACTGAAACTGAACGTACTAGATCCATTCTAGATACGTTATAGTTTAGATATCAACTAGTTCTCTTTTGCAGCGCAATTCGGGAAACCAATGTCACTTTTACGTTAGATAGAGTAAGATATCTATTAGATGTGAATTGGATCTCTAAGTATCCTGTGGAAATCGTTCAAGAGTATCTCCAGAATCGCGCAAATGTCAAATTTGCCAGGCTAGATCTTAAACATATCGTTGTCGTATCTTGGTGATGTCGAAAAGATGTCTAATAGATGTTTATTTCAAAATCCGAATCGGGCCCTTAACCTTCCTTAAAATCACTCTATTAATAGGTGAAAACCGTTTGAATATCCGTTCAATAGTTTATGAGTTTATCGCGAACACATACACAGTACACACAAGTAGTTTGTTTTTAAGTATAAGGTGTAGTGATGAATAACATAAACAAACGGAAAAATAGTAAACGTACGAGTGAGCACTAGCCGCCGGGACGCGTTGAATAAATTATTCATAAGTACGCCATTGTCGATTGTTCGATTAAGGCGTTTTTGTATTATCGATATTCAATGGTGACAGCACAACCATGCGATTTAGCATGACTTGACTTTTACGGCCCAGAGTCATTTTTGCTGTTTTGAATTAGGAATCTTCTTTTATTCCACTAAAGGAGCATTCCATGAAATTGTCTACCGTTGTCCCGTACAAACGCGAAGTTTCTGAAGATTTAAAGGTGTAAGAGTTTCCTTTTTTATGACAAATGGTCAAAAATATGCACAGAAAAATAATCGCCTGCTTTAAATGCCGAGAAAAAAGTCGCAACACAGGAAATACAATGCGTTTGTACGGGACAGCCCGTGGAATGCTCCTAAAGCAGCCATCGGCAACCTGCGGCCCGCGGGCCGCATGCGGCTCGTGAACCTGTCACTTGCGGCCCGAGAGCCGCCTTGGCTATTTTGTATGTAATAGTGACAAACGACAATGTCTCATAAAGAAGTACGGCCCGCGTCACCTCGGTTAACTACTATGTGGCCCTTGGCTGCTAAAAGGTTGGCGACCGCTGCATTAAAGTAGAGTGTAAAAAAATGGGTACAACTATTTTTTGGGGGTCGATTAAATCTATCGGCGCCGATTTCGCGGCCGTATGGCTTCACGAGTAAGCCGGCTCAGCCTCATTGCTAAAAATGTCTTCACGGCTGTATCGTTTCTAGTGTATCTTGGCCCGCGGTCCTTAAAGGGGCCCACTGATTAACAGACGGTACTGCCTCTGACGGTATCGGCCTGTCAGTTAGAACAAAATTTTGTCAGTTCCGAACAACTGACAGGCCGATACCGTCCGGCGGATTGTTAATCAGTGGGCCCCTTTAGAGGAAAGTGTACCGACAGGGGACCGATAGCCCGGAGGCTTGAGTCCTTTTAGTCGATGCAGTTATTGGATTTTTTTAAATGGTGGAGTCATACATTCCGTTTTAAGCTGTGCAAAACACGCGCGGGATCTACAGCTCACAGATTCACTGGTTTTAATTCACCCGTAACTATTGGGAGTATCGTTCAGCAGGCTTAGTCGAGCCTTGAGCGGTTCACATTCGTAATGTGGTAATTACCACACCGACAGCTCTACCCCTACCATGATTCTAACACAGCCGTATTCACTAGGGACTGTCTCACTCACACTAATACTATCTCACTCACACTAAAAGGTGCCCACTGATTAACAGTCCGCCGGACGGTGACCTGTCAGTTAGAACAAAATTTTGACAGTCCGAACAACTGACAGGCCGATACCGTCCGGCGGACTGTTAATCAGTGGGCCCCTACGAGACACTAGTTTAATTCACCTGACACTGTTGGGAGTATCGTTCAGCCGGCTTAGTGGAGCCTTGAGCGCACGTTCCTAATGTAGTAAATGACCGCACCGACACAGCTCTACCCCTACCATGATTTGAACACCGGCTTAGTAGTATCGGTTCATTGTACATCCCACTCACACTAATATATCAAAGAGCGAGACACTGAGTTTATGCAGTCGCTAGCGTTAACGGACGCGGACTAAGTGACGAGGTAAGGGTCGTAGCCTTGACTCCCTTCAGGCCGTGGTTCCATTGACTTAGCGAGTCGGGTTTTCGGATGTACCGGCATAAAGAGATCTCAAGATGGTCGGTAAAAACTCGAGCCAATACAGGGACATTTCTTTTTAGACAATCTTATTTGGTCTATTTCGGGCGGCGTTCCATCCGTAACTCAAAACAAAATCGAATAAAAAATCAAAATATATTTGTTTCATAATTTGATATTACAGAGGGGCAGTACAGTGATCCCCACACTAGGCTTAGCCTGTGACGTGGCGATTTAAGTTAAATACAAATTATTATATAAGCTACTACAATACAAATTAAAACTAAGAATTTTTGTTAAATCCAATCCAACTAAGTACATAAAGACTTAAATCGATCAAAAAGGTCTTAGTAAGTTATAAGTAAGTGAAAGTGTTTATCTGAAGTTATGTGTGTATGTATGTATGTATGTAAGTAACTAACTTTGTGACGTTTATAGACCCGGTTTATCATTGAAAGCTTTAGACTATTGCACGTTGGGCGCTAATGTGACGTTTAGCGTCACATGTAGATAGAGATAGATAGGTTAGAAATGAAAGTTTAATTTAGAAAAGGTATTTAATATTAATTAAAATTAAAACAAATTAGCTAGGGTCGTGAGTCCGTAAAACTGAGCTGACACAGAGATAGAAATATAGAAACAAGTCCTTAAAAGGAGGCACTTTCCTGAGGCTCTACATCGCGGGCGGGCCGTTGTAGATGGCTCCGCGGTACAGCGCAGGAGTCCCAGTTGGTCCAGAGTAGACTAGGATGGCTTCCCGCTGTGGTTCAGGATCCCCAGCTCGGAACGGAAACCTTCCGGGATACAGAGATTGCGCATAGCGCAACCCGGGGTAGTGCAGGATAGAGGGTTTTCAGGTAGGGTGCAGGCAATTTCAACCCCAGACTTGATCCCTAGTAATATTGGGCATATTAGAAAATGCACTCAATAGTGACTGCTACATCCGGCCCACAAGGAAAGAAATATCAGGAAAGTTAACCTTTCAGCATTATTTTAGTGTTCACGGATGAAGCAGTCAGAAAATAACAGATTAGTTAACAGTATAAAAGAATACAACGTAAAATTATTCCTAGTAGTAAC
This sequence comes from Cydia fagiglandana, assembly GCF_963556715.1. Classification (NCBI taxonomy): domain Eukaryota; kingdom Metazoa; phylum Arthropoda; class Insecta; order Lepidoptera; family Tortricidae; genus Cydia; species Cydia fagiglandana. The sequence goes on from NC_085959.1 coordinate 7,858,889, forward strand.
TTAAATGAAATATTCACAACACTTACCCGATCCGGGGAAATATACACAGCATAATACCAATAAGGCACGATCTAGATAGATTAAGTTAGGTAAATTATATTATTTTAGAGATATTTAGTATCTTATTTGCAAGAAATTGTCGTAAATGTTCATCAATTTTCTTCAAATGACAGATTCCAGAAAACTATTTAAAAATGCTTTTAATTTTTTTATTACAACCGGCCAGCACAAAACGCTTAGCGCGAACGAGGTTTTATAGCAAACCGTTACATACCCCCCTTTTTAGGTTAGGATTTTTGCTAAGAAAATCCGCTGCTAAGTCTCTATTTGACTTAATAGAAATACAAGTTATCAATCAGGCTTCACTCAAAAGATACCTCTTCATACATGCAACACGCAAACAAACAAGCAATAAACACTACAGAAAAGTGTTTTTGCGTCCATACAGACTGAGTATTTTACTTAAGCTAGTATAAAATACTCTCATATAACTATTAATAGATGTTAAATTCGTCTAACTCTAAACCTCAGTATCCAAGTTATTCACGCATACTATTCTATGTTAAAACTTTGTAGAAGTCTTATATCCTAATACAATAGGCAAACAGCTCATTAACCGGTAGGGGTTAAAAGCAAATTAATTTTTTGAACTTTGTAGAAGTTCATTAACCGATAGGGGTTAAAAAAATTATTTGTACCTAATAAGTAATTAGAAAATTAAAAGAACATGATATCAGTTTAGTTAGTATAAGTTTCATGAGGGTTGTTTTACAGAATTAGAATATAGACGTAGAGATAGCAATAACGGAAGGAATTAATTTTAAGACTTATTATAGTTCGTTATTTGAAAATCTTTGACATCATTTAGATCGTCGCAGACTTTAAGTGAGATTCTAAAATATCCTCAAGTGGTATATTTAATTTAACAGTCTGGCTCTGAAGATCTTGTACTAAGCCAACTGAACCACCCCTTAGAATAACCTCGTATTCTAATTCGGCTTTTTGCAGAGATAGAAACTTAATAGGATACGCCATGATCAATTCAGACGAATTAGGTGAGTGTTGTGATTATATACACAGGTTTACACAGGTAGAAAAAACAGTTTTAGTTTCGTAGTACGTGGCTAGCAAATCTATTAGGATAGTAGAAGCTACTTTATAGTAAGAAAAAACAAAAATGAACAAACAAAGATAACCACGTACCAAGGAACTTCTCAAAACAAACTTAAACTAGGTAGATATGAATGTACAGAAACTAGAATGACTAATGATAGTAATGAACCTACATATACATGAACATCAGTGAAAACTAAAAATAAAATGCTAAGGACCTGTTTCGATAGTGCTCAGCTCAGTTAAACCTAGTATGGGCGCCAATGTGACGTTTATGGACCCGGTTTATCATTGAAAGCTTTAGACTATTGCACGTTGGGCGCTAATGTGACGTTTAGCGTCACATGTAGATAGAGATAGATAGGTTAGAAATGAAAGTTTAATTTAGAAAAGGTATTTAATATTAATTAAAATTAAAACAAATTAGCTAGGGTCGTGAGTCCGTAAAACTGAGCTGACACAGAGATAGAAATATAGAAACAAGTCCTTAAAAGGAGGCACTTTCCTGAGGCTCTACATCGCGGGCGGGCCGTTGTAGATGGCTCCGCGGTACAGCGCAGGAGTCCCAGTTGGTCCAGAGTAGACTAGGATGGCTTCCCGCTGTGGTTCAGGATCCCCAGCTCGGAACGGAAACCTTCCGGGATACAGAGATTGCGCATAGCGCAACCCGGGGTAGTGCAGGATAGAGGGTTTTCAGGTAGGGTGCAGGCAATTTCAACCCCAGACTTGATCCCTAGTAATATTGGGCATATTAGAAAATGCACTCAATAGTGACTGCTACATCCGGCCCACAAGGAAAGAAATATCAGGAAAGTTAACCTTTCAGCATTATTTTAGTGTTCACGGATGAAGCAGTCAGAAAATAACAGATTAGTTAACAGTATAAAAGAATACAACGTAAAATTATTCCTAGTAGTAACTTAAATGAAATATTCACAACACTTACCCGATCCGGGGAAATATACACAGCATAATACCAATAAGGCACGATCTAGATAGATTAAGTTAGGTAAATTATATTATTTTAGAGATATTTAGTATCTTATTTGCAAGAAATTGTCGTAAATGTTCATCAATTTTCTTCAAATGACAGATTCCAGAAAACTATTTAAAAATGCTTTTAATTTTTTTATTACAACCGGCCAGCACAAAACGCTTAGCGCAAACGAGGTTTTATAGCAAACCGTTACAACTTTAACAAAATCATGTCCATCCAATTTATTTCCAATCAGATCTAGACCAACACGTATATAAAATATTACAAGAACTAGGTCAAACAAAAGGTTCTTAAAATGCCAACAACAGAATACTGAAGTGGTTATACTTATCAAGGACAGAATAGACGAAGTAAAGCCATAAGTGCTTTGATAGAATATAATATTAGGTACAAGCAGCAATAGTCCTAACTATACACCGGTGGACCTTATTGCATAAGGCATAAGGTCCACCGATGTATAGTTAACAGCGTGGGCGACGGTACTGCAGCTTTTACCTTGATTTAACAACGAGTTGTCAGCAATCTAAATTTCACAAAGATAGTGTTAAATAGCTCTTTTGCTGACATATACATATCGATGTTTAAGAATCAATACTAACTGATATTTTTGAAGTTTTTTACCTTTTAATGCAGTTAGGTGCAGAAAAAAATAACGAATAGCATGCCATAATAGTCTAAATTTTAAATTATTTGTTACTTAGACCGTATTGATTCTTAAGCGTCGATATTATGTTCTTACCATAAAATACCACAAGTCCATAACATTTGCTGTGCCAATAAGAGTTCTACTGCGGTGCCAAAGCGATGTTTTTTGGACTTTAAATAAACTAATAGCCGTTGTAATAGCTGGTCAGTATTGGAGAATAGAGAATAATGCCATAGCTTGTATTGATAATTAAATAACATGGCTTTCAATATTGGCGAGAAAAAACGTCAGTTCCTGAGGAATTGCTTAAGTTTAAATCAGTTATATTTTGAAAAGAGTTTGTTGAACTGAAACTTACCAAATTAAGTAACCAATTGATATAACACACACGGAAAATCCAGAATTTAAACTAAATAATTTAGAGGAATGAAGAATGAATAATATTTATTGTTTAGACATAAACTCGTACATATACCATTCCCCATTATTCGATTGAGTTGAGACTTCATATACATGTGTAAGTTGGGTGACAATGCAATATCATGGTACAGTACAGCTGATCTGATGATGGACACAGGAGCAGGCCATGGGCACTGTGATAAAATAACGCAATCTGTGTTTGGGTTCTTTTGAATCGTCTCGATGAGTATTAGTTGCCGGTTGAAACAAAAGTACAGTCAGCGATAAAAGCTTGTATCAGAAATTAAAGTTTTGACTAAAAACTTGTGTTATTAAATTTGTGTAATAATGTCCTATAATATATTTTTTTATTAGCATTGTTAAATGTCCCACTGCTGGGCACAGGCCTCCCCTTGCTTTCTCCACTCAACCCTGTCTTTTATAGTTTCTTGTGTTTAGCTTCTAGTTATTTAAAAACTCGTTTTTTGTGTGCAGGCGGAGGGGGAGGAGATTCACCTGGACGAGGAGATGGACCGAGTGGTGTGGGGGGAGACGAGGGCAGAGCCGCTGGACGCGACGCGGTACCGCGCCTCGACGGAGCCGCGTCGCGACAGCGCGGCCCCGGTTCCCCCCGATTACGGTGAGTGTAGGGTACACTTGGACGTGTGAGGAGGGAGACGCAGAACGCGACGCGGTACCGCGACATCGCGGCCCCGGTTCCCCCTGATTACGGTGTGTGAGGAGTACACCTGGACGTGTGAGGAGGGAGACGCAAAACGCGACGCGGTACCGCGACAGCGCGGCCCCGGTTCCCCCCGATTACGGTGAGTGTAGGGTACACTTGGACGTGTGAGGAGGGAGACGCAGAACGCAACGCGGTACCGCGACATCGCGGCCCCGGTTCCCCACGATTACGGTGGGTAAAATTTACCTCTTATATCTAAAGCGCCAGTTCTTCAAAAATGCTCGTGACATCTTGCTGGGAAATCTATCTCGGCACCCGGTGGTGATCGTCGACGTCCCCATTCCACGTGGCATACTGTGCTACACCATCTGCTATTGAAGGTATTAAGCCCAAAAAATAGGGTAACAAAAAAGGAGAGAAGCGCCGGTCGGTAAGAGCGTGCGATTTTCAATCCTGAGGTCGCGGGTTCAACTTCAAGCCCCGGCTCGTACCAATGAGTTATATACGAAATATCATTTGATAATTACCAGTTGCTTTTCGGTGAAGGAAAACTTCATGAGGAAACCGTACTACTCCCAATAAGGCCTAGTTTCCCCTCTGGGTAGGAAAGTCAGATGGCAGTCGCTTTCGTAAAAACTAGTATCTAATACCTCAATTCTTGGGATTTGTTGGTCAAGCCAGGTACCATGAACCGTGGTAAAATGCCGGGATAGCGCGAGGAAGAAGATGGAGAGGGCAATAAACAAGGAGGTTCCCGTGCCCCCTACAGTTGTCGCACGCTCCCTATACCTTAGGGCTCCTCTACACGATGGACCAACGCCGGCCACTCCAAGGGACGCATGTATGAGTTAGAGGGAGCAATTGATATTGCTATCTCATTCTACCGCATGGCTGCGTCCCTTGGAGTGGCCGGCGCTGGCCCATCGTGTAGAGAAGCTATTATGAAGAGAGTAACTGACTAGACTAGAATCGTTGTTCCAGAATCGCCCCGAGAAGGCCTGGGCTGGAGCAGCTCGGAGACCTCGCCCGCGGAGCCGTCCCGGACCTCCACGATGTCGCCGAGCCAGGTTAGCTAACTCGAGCACAGAATAAATAATAGTACTAGATACAGAAGACTCACTCTCTAACAAAACGCGTCTGTCACGATCAGGACAGATATGGCCGCTAGGTGGCGACAGCGCCACGCGGGGCTTATGGCTAGCCACCAAAATTGGTGTGCAACGGGTGTACTTTTAGCTAGGTACCTGTAGCAAAGCGACGAAATCGCGGAGTGAGCCATGGTTCACTCAAGTCGAGTATCATTTTAGACATTTAGAAATCACTAGCGACCCGCCCCGGCTTCGGCTTCAAGCATCACTCTATTGATACGTGAAAACCGTATAAAAATCCGTTCAGTAGTTTTTAAGTTTATCGCGAACATACATACACACAAACAGACAGACGCGGCGGGGGATTTTGTTTTATAAGGTGTAGTGATATTTAGGTTTCTTGATCAGTTTTTGAATCTTGAATGACTATGAAGGATCTGCAGAGATTTTAAGTTCTCAATTATTATTTTCTTAGACGGTCAGGTTTTTCTTACTATTTTCAAAGAGAATAGATAGAGGGGTCCTGTCATAGTAAATTTTGTAGTCACTGTAAATTTACTGCCATCTATCGACACACGACTAAAACTCAAAATTAATACGTATAAAATTATCAAAAAAATGTATATATATGGATAAATGATTTTATTATTTTTATATTGTCTTGACCCATGCTCATTCACTATATCTATGTGTTAAAATTGTGAAATATGAAACGGTGTCGTCACGCCATCTAGTCGAGCATAGGCCAAAGGTGTGTGCGCTATCTATGCGAGAATGACTATTTCTTGATTTCCGAGGCACATTTTTTCCTTAGACTTTATTCATCTTATACGAAGTTACATATGTCTTTGCTATTTTAATTTGCTTGTTCTAAGCCTTTCAGGGCATCTTCGAGCCCCCTTTTAACTTCAGAGACCAACAGTAACTTTTTAATTCAACACATAAGTATACCTACACACATACGCATGTAATATAGAAAACGACCCACAACATTCAAATACATCAATACGAAGTACCTGCTGTGTAGTTTATTGAATCAGTAATTACCACAGACAAAACATCCTCCAGACTGAGCATAGTCGCGCTACCCCCTCTGTCACACATACGGTAATTTTACTCCATGTTCGAGTCGAAAGTGTATTTGTGTAACATCCGTGTCTTTGAACGGACCAATCACGGCACGGGACTTCGCTCACCTCGTCCCGCGCACCCACGCATTTTTGGCATCATCGGTTGCATGAAATAATTGCTCTAAACTCGGTCTAGATAATTCCTAGTCTATGGTAATTACGGTACGGTAATATAGGTACTAAAAATGTAACAAACCAAGGACATTACCGAAGGTTGCCTGCATCTGTTCGACTCGTGCAGGCGAGCGACGTCGCGGGACTAAATGTAATAATCAATATTCAATGTTAAGGTTAAAAAATACCGGCGTTATGTTTATCGAATAATTGAGATTACCTTTCGTCTGCTTAAATACGAGTATGGGTGTTTTAAGACAGTTATAGGTACGGGCATAGAGTTGAAGTCACACACACAACTACGTAATCTAGTAATTACGTAGAGTTTTTGAAATTAGAATTATTTTTCCGTATCGATAGCAAGTTGATTCGCCAACTTCAAGGTGGACACAAAAGTTTCTTCAAAGCCTTTTGACGTGATAACTGATAACGTCTTATAAATCGATGAACACCGGTAGCATGCATGAAAAAGTGTAATGACTCCTCTACACGATGGGCCAGCGTCGGCCACTCCAAGGGACGCATTTATGCGTTAGAGGGAGCAAGTGATATTGCTATCTCATTCTACCGCATGGATGCGTCCCTTGTAGTGGCCGGCGCTGGCCCGTCGTGTAGAGGAGCCATCACGTTGTGGACAGATCTCCGTGGTAACGTTGTCGACAGATTTCCATGGTAACGTTACGTATTGTAATGGTAATGTTTTCTTTTGACGTTAGGTACATGTGTCGTAGTAGGATCAAACATTCCCAATTAAGGATTGAATATTTTTTGCGAAAATAGCGGTCGAAGGTCTTCATTTTTACGGTAATAGAGTCAGACCGTAAAAAGTCTGCAGCGGATTTGATAGCCCATGCAGCGTAAGTGTTATTTATACGTCATAATGTCATAGACGTTTGACGTTTAAAATGACACGTGACGTGGGCTATCAAATTCGCTGCAGACTTTTATTGCTGCGACTATAGCATGGTTTAAGATAGCTTACGTGGCAATTATAATCCCGTTCAGCTATTATTAATTAAAAAAAAACCTTTTTCGTGAAATACTTATTGTTGCAGACCACTTCGCCGTCGTCATCGATCAGCCCGCGCGAGGAGGGCGACCGGCATGTGCAGTTCGATGGCCCGGCCCCGGTCACCCCCGACCCCGGAACGACGACGAACGACGACAGCGACTTGCGGCGCGAGCAGCGGACCGCGTGAGTACAGTACAGTACTGGAGTGAGCCGGCCGGCCCCGGCCACCCCCGACCCCGGAACGACGACGAACGACGACAGCGACTTGCGGCGCGAGCAGCGGACCGCGTGAGTACAGTACAGTACTGGAGTGAGACGGCCCGGCCCCGGCCACCCCCGTCCCCGGAACGACGACGAACGACGACAGCGACTTGCGGCGCGAGCAGCGGACCGCGTGAGTACAGTACAGTACTGGAGTGAGACGGCCCGGCCCCGGCCACCCCCGACCCCGGAACGACGACGAACGACGACAGCGACTTGCGGCGCGAGCAGCGGACCGCGTGAGTACAGTACAGTACTGGAGTGAGACGGCCCGGCCCGGCCACCCCAGACCCCGGAACGACGACGAACGACGACAGCGACTTGCGGCGCGAGCAGCGGACCGCGTCAGTACAGTACAGTACTGGAGTGAGACGGCCCGGCCCCGGCCACCCCCGACCCCGGAACGACGACGAACGACGACAGCGACTTGCGGCGCGAGCAGCGGACCGCGTGAGTACAGTACAGTACTGGAGTGAGACGGCCCAGCCCGGCCACCCCAGACCCCGGAACGACGACGAACGACGACAGCGACTTGCGGGCCTTGCGGCGCGAGCAGCGGACCGCGTGAGTACAGTACAGTACTGGAGTGAGACGGCCCGGCCCCGGCCACCCCCGACCCCGGAACGACGACGAACGACGACAGCGACTTGCGGCGCGAGCAGCGGACCGCGTGAGTACAGTACAGTACTGGAGTGAGACGGCCCGGCCCGGCCACCCCAGACCCCGGAACGACGACGAACGACGACAGCGACTTGCGGCGCGAGCAGCGGACCGCGTCAGTACAGTACAGTACTGGAGTGAGACGGCCCGGCCCCGGCCACCCCCGACCCCGGAACGACGACGAACGACGACAGCGACTTGCGGCGCGAGCAGCGGACCGCGTGAGTACCGTACAGTACTGGAGTGAGACGGCCCGGCCCCGGCCACCCCCGACCCCGGAACGACGACGAACGACGACAGCGACTTGCGGCGCGAGCAGCGGACCTCGTGAGTGCACTACTGGAGTGAGACAGCCCGGCCTTGGCCCGCCCACGACCTTGGAACGACGACGAATGACAAAAGCGACTTGCGGCGAGAGCAGTACCTAAATTTGATAATAAGTTTAACGTGGTACAAGAGTTCTTCTAACAAACTATGGTACTATTTTCGCCTGGCTGATGGGGCAGAATACTCGTTAGAACAAGAAATAGTTGATTCATCCATTTAATCGTACGCGGGGTGAAAGAGCTATTTGATAATATGAGTTATGAGTATGTGCAAAATATATGTATTACGTCAACGCGCAATAGGCAAACTCTTCTTTAACCGACTTCAATTTCATAGAAGGAGGAGGGTTCTGTATTCGGTTGTGGCTATTTTTTTTTCTATATACTTACCGATTACTCCGACATCTGTAGTCCGATTTGTTACATATCTACTAACCTACTCGTACAGACATTTGCCTACTACGGAATTACGGATACGCCGTGGCTGGAGCTACTCAGCTCACAGTAGATGAGTTTATTCTCGTTCACTTTTAAGCTACGCTCGTAGAGCTACGTCGTAGCCAATAGTATAGGTAATTTAATAGCTCCTCTACACGATGGGCCAACGCCGGCCACTCCAAGGGACGCAGCCATGCGGTAGAATGAGATAGCAATATCACTTGCTCCCTCTAACCGCGAAGAGAAATTATTCTCGACATTAGCCAAGATATTTTTTACACAAAAATACGTAAGACTAATTTCAGGGTTAAACACGACAAACGTCGTACTCTATTTAAAGACTTTAGATTCGAAAAAAATAATTTGCACACGTGAAAGGACGAGTCGCGCTCTTAATGTTCCGCTTAAAGAAAAAAGAACTCTTCACGTGAATGTCTGAGTCGCGCTCTTAATGTTCCGCTTAACTCTTTACTGCATATGTAGAATAAATGAATTTCGCCTTTATTGCCAAAGTTGTTTGATCGAGTACATATTTGAGTATCGTATTGACACTTGGTAATAATTGACGAGTGAGTGTAATCTGGTCACACGCCAACCGTCCCTTTTGTATGGTGCCAATTCTCGCTTCAGCAGAGCCAGTCTATCGCGACGTTCTCGACAATGCGCGAAGCTTTCTTTGCTCTGTGCTAACGGCCATACTTAGCTAAGAGATTTTATTAAAAGTTAAACACGCTTTTTCATACTTGGGATTATGTTGTTTCTACTCTGAATTAAGAGCTCTTACAATCTTTATAGGAGAAAAAAAGTGTTCCAACATTTACATACGATTTTCGATACGTTACCAACATACAAAATCTATGAAATTGGTAAGGGAATTGATATAAAAATATTTGAACACTTTTTGTGTCCTATAATATCGTGATTCGGAGAAGAAATTACATAAATAAATAAAGTATAGTGTACTACTTCAATAAAATAACCTAGCTAACTATTAGTAGACTCTGTGTTTGCATATTGTCAGTTAACTGCGTAAAAGTATTATTTAGAGCGTTTCAATTTCTCTTTTGTGTACATATTTTTGACTATCAGCTGTAAATTTTAATGACATTTTACTTTGTTAATATTTAACTGGAATCGCTTGATTTTGTGGTATAAAATGTAATGTTTATGTCTTTCTCCTTACTAAATCCAAAGCCACTTTTATAAAAAGGTGTCCGCGAAAGTTTGGCATTAGTGCTCAACGAATGAACCTATTAATGTAAAGTACCTATTTATTATATAGGTACGTTTACAGTATTTATTCTTCGTGACAGTGTATAAAAAGAATATCAAACTTAGTGGCTTACAGTGTAACAAATTTGGTCATAGGGATGTGACGTTTTAAATACCTATCTGTATTGTTTACGATGGGAAATTCGTGAATAGTTATATATACCTCAAACAAGTTTATAACCTGTTGTTGAAGCTACAAGTGCAATGCCTGTCACGTACTCGCGGGCTTCGGATGCACCGAGTGAACGGTAAGCTATTGCATTTCATTCACAATTATTAATGAACCAGTTTTTTTTTTCATCACACTTGCTCAAAAAAGATCTTGGGCCCGAATCGGACATCTATTAGATATCTTTTAGACAACACCAAGATACGATAATAGGTATTTTTAATTTTTAGTTTTAGTTATTTTAATTTTAGTTAGTTTTAGTTTTATATTCCTATTTATGTCTTATAGTAATTTGTGTAATTTAATATTTGTATTGATATACTTATTAGATACGATAACGATATGTTTAAGATCTAACCTGTCAATTTTGACATTTGTGCGATTCTGGAGATACTCTTGAATAGGGTTACCAGATGACAGGAATTTTCCTGACATGCCAGGAATTTTGGCCTTTTGTCAGGAATGGGGACGGAACACGAAAATGTCAGGAATTTTTTGAATTGATAGACTTTTTTATAAAGTAAGTAGGTACCTTTTTATGGACTTAAAATAATACAAGTAATAAATGTAATAAAACTTAAATAAATAAAACCGATTGAACCGATAGCCGCGACTCAAACGGGTGGCCATCGCTAACCCACGTCGTCGTCAAAAATATGAATGTCAGGAAAAATATTCCCTAATCAGGAATTTTGTCAGGAAATTCTAAATTTGTATCTGGTAACCCTACTCTTGAACGATTTCCACATGATATGACTTAGAGATCCGATTCACATCTAATAGATATCTTACTAAAAAGTAACATTTACGTAAAAGTGACATTGGTTGCCCGAATTGCGCTGCAAAAGAGAACTAGTTGATATCTAAACTATAACGTATCTAGAATGGATCTAGTACGTGTCGTCTTTTGTGAATATCTTGAAGTTCGAATACGGCAGCTTATTTCATGCAGGTGTACCTGGGTCGTTCTACCGTTTCGTGCCGATTTGCCACTTTTTTGGAGATTTTTTTTATTTTGAAGTTACAGTGTAGATTTTGATATTGTGGATGTGTATACGTATTGTGTATATTATTTTAAGAAAGGCACCTATATACTAGTTATACTTTTGGAAAACAAATAAGGAAAGTAATGAAGGCACAGATGGAAATGAAAAACTAAGGGAAGGTAATGAAACACGAATAGAAATAAATGAAATTATATTAAATATAAATTAACTTTATTGGTCAAAATCAAAGTGATAATATTTTAAACGATGGAACCATAAATAGCTTGGCTTTTAAAAAGTATATCTACCCTGTTGACCTGTTTAATATAATAACCTACTTTTTAACAATACTTTTTACGATGTTTCAGTATTTCTCTTCGGTCTCATTATTTGTCAGAACTAGAAAACTGCTTACATAAATGAAATTAAAAAAGCTTAAATTATCTAGACATTGCTATAAAAAACAATCGTTAGTTTTGATATTATTCGGGAGAGAACTGCGGCATAATTTTAAACTTTCTAGTAGGTAAAGTGACTTAGCCGTCTTTGTAAAGAGCAGATGTTGTTTTTTTAAATAATGAAGTGGGCCAGATATTAGATTTAGGACACTACCATGATACGCCGTTTCAATGGGAACGGCGGGCCAAAGTAAAGCTGCAGGACAGCAGAGCTTGGAGACGAACAAATAGTTGTGTATTAAAAAGCAAACTAGCGGACCGCAAACACGATGTTGAGCTCTAAAGCCGTTGGAGGTCGAATAGCGTACTCTACGAAACATCAAAACCCTATGTGGATAGAGGCCAAGGGCCGAGTACGCCCGAATAATCAAAATACTTATTATAAATAACAAACTCCATAGGGTTGTAGACTCAACAAGTCGCACTTTCGAGGAAAAATGCAAAGGTCAAGCCGCAGGAGGATCCGAGATCACATTGGTTAAATTTCAAGCTCTCTTAGTTCTCAAGTTAGGTCTTCTATGGAAGCGCAACGTGATCAGACGGGACTGGGCTTTCAGCGTTTATGCGGATCTCGGCCTTTGGCCTCACTTAGCAAAGTTCTGCACTCTTACAGATTGATGTTTGGCCTTGTACGGAAATGTGCCCCTATCTGAAGCTCCCCGGGCCGTCGGCCTTGCTTTTTAATACATTCGGCTATTGGTTCTTGTTTGAAGCCAGCTCCACTGAAGCTCAGTCTTTGACCTCGCACGATTGTGCCCGCTGCCAATAGTTAAAAGAAATTTTCAACACCTCATGCGGAGCTCGCCTTTCGGCATCGCTTGCATTTCGGCATTGAAACAATTTAAGGTCTACTCTCCTGCGAAAGCTCGGCTTTCAGCCTTGCAGGAAGGCGCGCCACAATCGGACGCTCCGAGCTGCCTGCTCTTTCTTTGTGGAACTTGCAGAAAGGGGTGGGAATGGGACGCTCCTCTCCAGTTCTAGATGGTGTTGAACCATTGTTTCATGAACTTTCTGGATTTTTCTAAAGCTTGGCCTTTAAACGGTTACAAAGTTACAAGAAATTTCCCTGATACGGCCAACCCGTATTTTTAACTTAGCACAAGAAGAGGCTCCCGGGAGCAGATCTTTAATTGTGAGACCCTCCTCATAAATATCTGCCCTCGGAGGGCTCGCTCTTGAGCTTTATTCCAGGACTGTAAAAAGTTTTCAGTATGTTAATTAGCAGAGAAGTTAGGCATTAGATAAGTTCCAATAGGTTCACCTGTCCAAAATGTTCCGCATTTATAAAATGTTGGAAATATGATGTATCTATCCGATATATTTACAATATTTGCCATGAAAAAAGAGACTACTTACGCTTACGCGCCTATCTGCTTATTTATATGCAATATCCACAACCAACAGGATTCCCATGACATAATGTCGGGTATAGGTAAGAAAGAACCTATACCCTGAAACTCTGTCAAATGGTCTAACGAAGTCGAAAGAATGGGACATACATACGTTTCAAAACATGAGAGTTATGATTTGAGAGCGTATGTGTGCATATAACTCTTGGGCTGTGGGCTAAAATCATAAAAAGGTATCACATCTGTCATACAAAATTATTGTTCATTTCCTTCCAAACTGGTTCATTTCCTTCACCCGAAAATATTGGAAGAAATGGAGAGGAATGAATTGGAGTGGAATGAACTTTCGACGGTTTTTTTAAATTTATTTATCGTCTTTATGGTTAGAATGTCATCAAGTAAAAGTAATGAAGATATGCCAAAATGCTAACAGATTATTAACAAGGTGATTTTTTTTTACAATATATAGCACCAAATTACTTAATGGATGGAAATGAGTAGTAACCGTGACAAAGTGCCTTTCCGGTGAGGAGAACCAAAATTACTCGTAAATCAAGAGCGCGAAACCTCCTTCGTTGACGTATTGCGGTAGACTAAGGTAGTAAAAACACGTAGCAATCACAGGTATTCGTGAATAAAGGCGCGTTTAGATTTGGCATGAGTGGCAATTTTTTAGAGTGAAAATGAAGTCTTTCGCGTGACAAAATTAAAAAGTGCGTTCTCTCTATGATAATTTAACTTTAAAAATACGTACCATGTACCATTATAATACTGATTATTTGTTTATTTATAAACAATAATGGAAAGTAGGGTTTATCTGCAAATAATAGTGTTTTTAAATTTTTGAACCCAATGGTACGCCATTTTATGTCGAGGGAAATGAATTTTTCGCATGTTTTTAATTTTTATTTAATAGATCATTAGGTTTAGCTAAATTCCAAAACTGGCGCATTTTCCGTACCACATAAACATACCTTTTAAAAATAACCACATATAAAAAATTATAATTTTAAGGCTTGATGTGGGCTCGGACACCAAATCGGCACGAAACGGTAGAACGACCCACCTACTAAAGGACAAAGGCCTATATTGTAACCGCGTGAGTTATGTAATGAGAAAAAATAAAAAAATAATTATTATAATAAGTCAAATGCCTGACTTATTGCCTAAAGGCCCTATAAAGGAATGACTGACTACTAGGGAGTGCTCCCGGTACTGGCTTTCTATACAAATACAGCACCGGAACCGGAAATTCCCGGTTCTTGCCATACAAACTCAATGCCGTATTCTAACTTCAAGATATTCACAAGAGACGACACGTACTAGACCCATTCTAGATACGTTATAGTTTAGATATCAACTAGTTCTCTTTTGCAGCGCAATTCGGGCAACCAATGTCACTTTTACGTTAGATAGAGTAAGATATCTATTAGATGTGAATTGGATCTCTAAGTCATATCCTGTGGAAATCGTTCAAGAGTATTTCCAGAATCGCGCAAATGTCAAATTTGACAGGTTAGATCTTAAACATATAGTTATCGTATCTTGGTGATGTCTAAAAGATATCTAATAATTTCTTCTATGATATTCTCTAATTTCAAAATCCGAATCGGGCCCTCAGTACCTTAGGGAGCATTCCCTACTGACTTCTACTGTGCTACAGCTACTCGTACTGGTACTTTAATATGTGTATATTGTGTAGCACAACTATATTAATAAACACACATAATATCGTAAAGTTTCGGCACATAACATAACGATTAGCGCGGCCGACCGCCAACTCTCGGCTGCTAGGGTTGAACAATGAGTTTAGATCAGACTAAATTTTCTTACTCGCGTCCTATAATTAACTATATTTAAATTTAATAACATTTGCAATCCGGATTGAAATTCTGCGATAGACCGGATTAGTAGTAAAGTAAACATTGGCAGATCGACGTTATTACTAGATTTGTTGAACTCTTCTGCTGTAATACATACATAGGTTACTTATTACTATTCTAGATAATTTATGAAACATAGGATAATTTGAACAAAGCAAAATACTTACGGAAGATTTAGACGAGTTTTAAAATGAATCACCAGGACGGCTGGGCTCAATATTAAATAAGTATCTATACAAATTAATTTTTTTTGTACTTACCATTTAGAATATATCAGATATATTCTTTCATGTTTTACCATTTTCCGCTTCACCAATTTCCACTTAAGAGCAATGACATTTAACCTTTTTAGGGTTCCGTCCCCAAAGGGTAAAAACGGGACCCTATTACCAAATGTACGGCTAATACACCAGTTGAAATTATCAGAGATGATGTACTTATTTCTGCTGTCGCTATAACGACAAATACTAAAAACAGAACACAATAAATATTTAAGTGGGGCTCCCATACAATAAACGTAATTTTTGGCGTTTTTGCGTAAATGGAACCCTTTGTTCGCGCGTGACCGGTTTTTTTCTCCAGGACTAAATAATTGTAGTATTACACAATGCTAAAATGATTTACTTCATTCATCAAACAATGTCTGTGCGTGGCAACCCTACACAAGGCGCGGTCACTGTCAAGGCATCACGGGCGCAGACAGACCCAAACAGCACACGATACCAATTTAGAGCTGCATAGAAATTGATTTCTTTTTATTTATTTTTTAGTAGCTTAAAGGAGTGTCCCACTGCTGGGCAAATGCCTCCCCTCTTTCCCGCCATTTGGTCCTTTGCGATGCACACACCTGCCACTTTTTAAAAAATGTGTCAAAATGACCGCCATCTCCGTTTTGGTCTTCCTCTGCCCCGAGGTTCGTTCGTCCTGTGACTCCTGTGGGACCCAGTCTGTAGCTAGTTTGGTCCAGCGCTCCGGGTGCATTCGGCAGACGTGTCCTGCCCATGCAGTCCCACTATCGGCTTGGCAGTTGATTATTTATTAGAAATTAATTATTTGCTAAAATTTGATATTGATTATTTGCTATCCGAGCGAGTATGGCGATTAATGAAATACTTACAAAGCAAATGTAAATAGGTATTAAAGAAATTGTGACGACCCAGTATACGTCGGGATGTATACTGGGTCAAGCAGATCTTGTCAGTAGAAAAAGGCGGCAAATTTGAAAAATGTACGCGTGAAAGGACATCCCATAGAAAATTAGAATTTCGCGCCTTTTTCTACTGACAAGATTTGTTTGACCATCTACATGTATTTAATATACGCGATATACCTATATAGGTACAAAACGCTGTCTCGCTCACACATTGGAGCGGCGTACAGATTCGCATCAGTGTGCTAAACATGTAACGTAATTGTAAAGTGTAAATTAAGACGTCAACTTTGCCCACAGCCGCCTACACCACCGCCACCAAGGCCGCAAGTATTCCCTGCAAGAAGGCGCGCGGGGCGGCACAGAGAGAACGGACCGGCCCGGGCCGACGGAGCGTGTCTCCACGGCCGAGGAGCTGCGCGAGGCGGATGCTGATGACCTCGCCAGCCACCGGACGGACGACCCGAAGGGCCTGCGTCGTCACCTGATACACCAGGCTAAGGTATGGGACAGAAATGTACAACAGCCGAGGAGCTGGGTTAGGATATAGCTTGCCGGGCACCGGACGGACGACCTGAAGGGCCTGCGCCGTCACCCGATACACCAGGCTAAGGTATGGGACAGTAATGTACAACAGCCGAGGAGCTGGGTTAGGATAGCTTGCCACCCATAAAATGCTAGCGTATCACTTTCTATGTAACGAAAACAAAGTAACCAATTGAAAAGCTAACCTCATTTTTTCCAGGATACATCCACGGTGCACGTGGGGCGGCGGGAAGGAGGCGATCGCCTCAACTCCCTGATTAATGAGAAGAAACTGTATGACCATAGTCCGCATTCCGTGAGTTCCATATTTGTAGATAAAAGATAGAAATAAAGGAATCACAATTATTTAGCGCCACAACATAGTAAGTACATATAAGAAAAAGAACGCTAAAATAGGATCGCCACTCAGCATAATGCCGCGGCAATTAGTGGCGCTGGTTTACAATGGGGAACTGACTTAAAACTAAAAGTTAGTGGTGTGTAACGCCAACCACACACGGAAAAACAGAAATAAAAATGCAAGTCGTAATATTATAAACTTTCATGCAATTTAAAATTAGCGAGTATTTACCTAAGCGACCGTGCTCCAAAATAGTACGGTAGCTTATATGTGTGGTGTAGTTGAGGTGTTGAGGTGTGTGAGGTGTTACGTATATATCCTAAAATAACATACCAATTAAACCTACCTTTCATAGGTATTCGTTCAACTCGACGAACTGCTAGCCACCGGCGACGGCGACGCCGAGTGGAAGGAAACAGCCAGATGGATCAAATACGAGGAGGACGTGGAAGAGAGCGCGGGCCGCTGGGGACAGCCCCACGTGGCTTCTCTGTCCTTCCACTCGCTCCTCAACCTGCGGAGGTGTCTGGAGACGGGCGTGGTGCTGCTGGACTTGGAGGAGCGGGATCTGCCCGGCGTTGCCTACAGGCATGTCAATTTTAATTCATGTTTTCTAGTGGCGCCACGATTTATCACGTAACAATTAACTAGTTGTATTCTATTTTGTGTTATCTGTGGCAACTCTCTCTTGCATTGAAGATGGCACTGTTCTTATAAAATTTGTGTAGTGCTCCCACAAATATTTAATTAATTAATAGATATATTAAGTGCTGTCTTTCTTTTCACCATTATAACATGTGTGATGGTGATGGTGTGAGAAAGGAATACGAAACCCAAGCCCTCAAATATCAACTCTATGGCTGCTGCTCGACGCACCGTTGGCGGAACCGCGCAGCGACGCCATTTTCCATAGCGCTGACTAGACGCCGACGCTCAAAAGAAGCTAGTGGGGAGTGGGGGTGTAAGGCCTGAGTGGACGCTCGGAGCGGAGCGTTCGG
This sequence comes from Cydia fagiglandana, assembly GCF_963556715.1. Classification (NCBI taxonomy): domain Eukaryota; kingdom Metazoa; phylum Arthropoda; class Insecta; order Lepidoptera; family Tortricidae; genus Cydia; species Cydia fagiglandana. The sequence goes on from NC_085959.1 coordinate 7,876,909, forward strand.
CGGGGCGTGCAGCGTGGCGTCGGGCTCACAAATGATTCAAGCAGCCTGCACTAAGGCCGCTACTATACGTTTGCATTTGTTTAACATGCACGCCGCACGCCCCGTCCCGCTGCACGCCCAACTCTAGCGTCCACTCAGGCCTTACAATTAAGGATAAGTCTTGGAACAATGTTGAATGAGTTTTGTGTACAGGGTGGTGGAGCGTATGGTGGAGGACGGGCTTATAGAGGAGGATGACAAGCCTGTGGTGATGAGGAGTCTGTTGCTGCGCCATCGCCATGTCCACGATGACCGCTTCCGGTTCTCCATCGGACGGAAGCATGCTTCTTACACGAGCTTGCAGGTAAGGTTACATTATTCTAATAGGTAATATTACGAAAATTACGGGCGCCATTAGCGCAAACAGTGGGCCTACCGCGAAAAACGATACTTAATCTAAATTTCGTTATCTATCCTGCTACTTTTGCATATTCGAGCGATATAGTGGCAGATAACGAAATGTCGATTTTAGGATTTCCCGGCAGATCCTCTGTAAACAAACGTCCTTGATGCATCAAGGTCATATTTATATGTAAAAAATAATCTGTGAAAACTTGTCAAAAAATTGTTTAAGGCTGCGCTGTGGCGGCAGAACATTGCAGTAGTACCCCTATTGTGACATGACCGGTATATTACCTACAATTTTTGTTGGGAATACCGTCATATGGCTCCTCTACACGATGGGCCAGAGCCGGCCACTCCAAGGGACGCATTTATGCGTTAGGGGGAGCAAGTGACATTGCTATCTCATTCTACCGCATGGCTGTGTCCCTTGGAGTGGCCGGCGCTGGCCCAACGTGTAGAGGAGCCAATAGGGTAAGGATTCAGGTATCTGTACAGTCAGAAAGAAAAAGTTTCGCTCCTTCTGCGACCTGTAGGTCCTTCGCGCCAATCAATCCTTTACGAAACCGGGAAGTGGGTCAAATTGAACTTGCAAAATTTGATTACAGAGAATGGGACAGGTGAAACTAAATACGTAAAAGCTTGTAAAAGAGAAGTTATTAGGTGTTGATAAGTTGATAATGATAAAAGACTACAGATTGCGGCAAACCTAAATTTATGTGTGTATGTATGTCACTTTATTGCACATAAACAGGTTTACATAAAATGGACAAAAACAAAACAAAAATAAAAATGTTATGTACAAAGGCGAACTTATCCCTAAAAGAAATAGGAAGGAAGGGAAAAAAAAAAAAAATATTACACTGATACGTTAGTTAATGCTCCTCGAAATCATAATTAGTTCTACGCTAGGTAAAAAAAAAACCAACGACGTACGTAATTGCGATTTTTCAGCGTGTGAACGCAGACGATAACGTAATGATCGGAAGACGTTCAGTATTCGCATCGTTACCCGAGAAAACCAGCATAGGTTTGAGCTCTGATTTCGAACCGACGTCAAAGGTCTCGAGGCCAAACTTGACTGGTTTACTCGGGTGAGGGAACGAACGGCCTGCCAACTGCCAAGTCACGCTTGTCGGGCGACTTGGCACGCGATCGCGGAAGTCAAGGTTGGGTTGCATAATCGTAGAAATATATTGTCACTACTGACATATATCTGAGTAGAACTCGCATGTTCAAAATGTGTAAGTTGTAAAAAGTTTTATTTATTGATTATTTTTTTATTGGTTTACCAGTAACTGTTACACTGACTTACAACTCGTGTTATAAAAACTTAAAGATAGTTACTGCCGTATAGGAACTTCAATATATTCACAAGAGACGACACGTACTAGATCCATTCTAGATACGTCAATAGTTTAGATATCAACTAGCTCTCTTTTGCAGCGCAATTCGGGCAACCAATGTCACTTTGACGTTAGACAGAGTAAGATATATTACATGTGAATTGGATCTCTAAGTCATATCCTGTGGAAATCGTTCAAGAGTATCTTCAGAATCGCGCAAATATCAAATTTGACAGGTTAGATCTTAAACATATCGTTATCGTATCATGGTGATATCTAAAAGATATCTAATAGATGTCTATTTCAAAATCCGAATCGGGCCCTTAAACATTACAATCTAAATTAATATTATAATGTATACCTACCAATATTATAAACCAATTAATATACCACGATTCTTTGAAATGAGTACTGTAAAGTTAGAGCATACTTTTGGCACATGAATTAGATGCGAGCGAGTGATCTACTCACTGCTATATGTCTGTAATTATAGCAAATTTAGACTTAGGGAGATTTCTGGCACGAGTAAGAGCTTGAAAAAATGATATTTATATTTTCTGCACATCTCCATAATCGATAAATAGTTTCTATTTTCGTTTTACGTAAGATTGAACAAATATTATGGAGCTACTGCGGGCGCAGCACGGTTCCATTTTTATCGACTATCACTATGCGCGTCCCTTTCGCACTAACATACTTGTTAGAACGTGACAGGCATGGTGATAAGGGATAAAACGCGACCGTGCTACGCCGCCTGGAGACGCCATGGCTGTCATTTTTTGTACAAAACAGTCTAATGTAAAATTTTTTTTGGCGAAATTGACCTAAACTCATATTACATTTTTTCCTTCTTTTGACCTCAGAAATGCGTGGTTATAATTATTCGGCTTCCTCATGTTACACCGTGTATAAAGTAAATTACGTAGACGCTATATGTCAGTTTAGACACTGTCAGTGACTCATGGCACGGATAATTGAGTCGCGTCTGTAATTTACAAGAAAAAAGTTCAGCGAATTGACATTCGCGTAGATTTCCTCTGCCAAGTGCAGACAGGAAGTGAACACACGCCGCATCCGGTGGCGGTGTGTAACTTAGCCCTTTACCGCCTAGGGCGCCAATCACAAGTTGCTGTCGCTGTACAGTTGGCAATAGTACACAACTTGGTTGGGACAGAGGTTTTGTCGAATTAAGATAAATAACCTCTAGCCGCCCATACCAATTGCCAAGCAAAATGAAACTTTATTTTGTCAACACAAAGTTCAAATTAGAATGGAACAGGATAGCTTTTTATAGGTCTCTGGGTGGCTAGAGGTTAATGTTCCTGTCTCCACTTCCATCTCGCTCACGTTTAGCTCGGTGATAGTGAGAGAAGAACACAAACATACTGAGCCTTAATTAAAGCCTTTCTATAAAGATTATGACATCATTATGAAGGTTCTATCTAGATAAGGTTCTATCATGAAACTTTAGGCCTATTTTTAATAATTTTTGTAACATTTATTTGTAAAATGCTGTTTGCTTTCTAAATAAATTAAAAAAAATAAATAAAAATAAGAGTAGAAACCTTGTCGTCATTGAATATATTATCTAATTACATTTATTCTCGGCTCACGCTACGGTTTAGATTACTTAAGAGTGGGAGTAAAGCCAGCCAAATTAGAAAGAGACAAAAGATATGGAGCACCGCGCGAAAATTGCGACGGAAGAAATTACCGTCGCGCGGATTTTTACCATGTATCTCAATTACTCTGAAAATAAGTGCACACTTAAAATTTGCTCGTCTTGTCCTGCTGCTATCACTAGCTAGGTTTTGAGGGGGTGAAGCAGACGAAGTGGTAAGTAGAATGGTCTTAATAGCGCCATAGACGCTATTTGCGAAATTTTTTTAAAAACGCGATCGACAAATCAAATATATTTTATCATACATTCTGGTCACATAATTTCCAAGAATGGGTTAAGAAATTGCGACCTGTAGTGGAGAATATCCGGACATACAAAACCAAAATGCCCGAGTTAAAACGCAGACCTTCGCTAACGTTGGTATTATACAAGTCTGTACTTAATGACGTTAACAAAATAACGCATTTTACTATATATATAATTATATACACCGCGCCTTAAATATTTCACCTGGTTTTAATTAGTAATTAACTATTGCGGATCAACTGTGCTTTATATAATTAGGTACGTGGCCTTTACAGAGTTGAAGCAATATTCGTGACAAACTATAATTTCAACTTAATACGATTCAATCTCTTGCCCCGTTGGTTGGTCTGGTGACAGTGTACACGGAGTCGACACAACGCTCGCATATGCACGTGGACGTACCTAATTAATTCAATTATTTACCAGGGCAGGGGTAAGCGACAGTTTTATAACGTCCTAACTTTTATTATGCACAATATTGTACTAAAGAAAGTGATTTTAAGCTCTTTCATTTTTGTTACACCCTGTAATTATTCAACTTACGACGGAATGTGAGCTACATAAGGCACTGAAGTGTCTCTTGTATTGTAGTCGATCTGGATGGAGGAGGGCGGGCGCGGATCTTTCGGCGCCCGCGGGTCCCTAGGCGCCCGGGGGTCCCTGGGCGACCGAGGGTCCCTGGGTGCCGCGGCGCCCGCCCCGGCGCCCGCCGGACGACGCCACAGCTTGTTTCCACTCGGACTCGGCGCTAAAACCGTGCGAAATATACCTTCGAATGACCCCCGCTGGCCGCGGGACCCATTTGATATGAACGGGGCCCCGCACCAAGCGGGAGTAGGCTGTTAAGTGTGCTCATATTTCTACATACTGATATACCAATGAATACTTATGTTGAAGTATAAATATGTTGCCTATTTTTCTTGCTTACATAGTTAAAGCATTACCAAGTATTCAGTAAATTAAAAATATAAGCACATTTTGGTGTGTCTCACTGTTCACAAATAACATAATACCTACATCCTTTGTTTTTTTTGTGATATTTTCCTCCCCTAGGACAGGCGAACAGGACTCGAAAGTATTTTTATGCGTGACTAACTTGCGGATTTTTCGTTAATAACATGTTGGCTAACAGGCCAATACGAGTTTTAGTTATTTGACTTGTTTCCGATCTGATACAGTTGGCCCGATTCTAACTTTAAGATACATCAATTAATAGATCTATAAACGATATGGATTAGATATGTCAGTGTCAAACAAGTGTCAAAATTGACGTTTCTTCAAACAAAAACGTCACTTTTGACAGTTATTTGACACTGACATATCAAATCCATATCGTTTCAATTCTAGTATTTGACGTATCTCATTGTCCGAATACGGCTGAGTGTCAACAGTGCCACATTTATAACCAAAACGTTACATTTGACACTGACTCTGTATCATATCGGAAACAGATCTAATAACTAAAACTCGAACTGGCCTATAGTTGAAAAGATGATTATTGGCAATAACGTATTTATGGACAGTTACAAACTAAACTTGTATTTAAAAGTGTAATTTTGCCTAGTTTCATGACTTTCATGAGTTACACATTTGGGTTCCTTTTACATAAATTATTCGTCTTTTACTTGTAGAGGCTTTTATTAAAATTGTATGCAATATTAAACAAAAGTATTTTTAAATGTAGGTAGAACATACAATTTAATAAATATCTCCATTTTACTTTGCGGGGGCTATAGTTGAAAATAATGCAGTAACAAAAATATAACCGTGCAAATTATGACCATGAATATCATTAGTTCGATAATTAAAATTCAAATTTCATTGGTCACGGTAAGTTTACTCTGCTCCGTCGCGTGTAATAAGGTAATAACCATAAGTAGGCATACATACATATAAACAAAACAAAATTTCGTCGGGTGACAAGCAAAAGTCACTAACTAACACCATTGAAAATATTGGACTATAAACCGTGTTACAAGTTTAATAAAGTGCATTTACTTTAATTTTTTGATAGTACTTGGTGACTTTTGCTTGTCATCCGACGATTTAATGTATTTTCGAATATCATTTACCTATTTATGAATGAGTTTTTAATATGTACTTTATTGTAAGATATATATGGGCAAGTTAACTTCGCTGAGAACAACCCGCTGCACAGTCGCCATCATTTATACGAGGACGGCCAAGATGTGCACAAATATCCGAACAAAGCTTCTATTAGATAAAGATAGATAAAAGATATTTATTCGTGACGTTCATAAAACATGTACTAACATGTACAGACAACAACAGCAAGGAAATAAGATATCAATAAGTGTGCATCACGAAATGGACCCAACTCAGCATAATGCTAGCTATAAAGCCAGCGCTGGTCTTCCGTAGGGCCCATTCGGTGATGCCACGACAGATAACACAAATAAAGATACATATTAAAACATTGCAAAGATACAGAAAAGGAATAAGTAAGACAACAACAGAGAATACACAAAAAAAAAGAACAATATATACAAGAAGAATAATGAAGAAAACAAAATAAAAAAAATAAGAAGAACATAAACATAGACAAAAATTTACAGACGTTATTACCAAGACGTTAAAGGGCGTATTTAGGTATTTTAATCGCGTACGCACATACACAGCCGTATTCGTACAATCAGATACGTGTACGTCAAATACTAGATATTGACACTTGTTTGACACTGACATATCCGATCCATATCGTTTCAATATCTAGTATTTGACGTATTCTCATTGTTCGAATACGGCTGACATTTATTGTTTGGGTTAACGTTTCGAATGAGACGTTACGTTTAAAAATACGACGTTTCATTTTTAAAATATGAGTGAAAATCGTGTTATTTTAAAATGTTTACATAAATCGACATTGTTGTGTTCCATACAACAGAGCACTTAACCGTTCTTTATTTTTTTATAACTTATATTTGCGAGATTATTCGGCATAATAATTGTTAATAATATAATTTCATATATATAATAACAATTCTATTGTTTCACTTTTTGTGAGATTGCTACACTAGGTACCTACTAATGTGTTCACAATTCAAATACCTACTAATTTTGTACTTTTTGCCAGAGACCCATTACAAGTGCATTAAAGAGTACTTATAGTACTTATATTGTGAATAACGCAAAATAAACACTCAAATTGACTTCTTTGTTTGATGAAAAAAGTGCATATAGCAACTCAAGGTCAAAAGGCAATTTCTTAAATTATTTATAGATAAAGTATTATCGCTCGGAAATCATATTATATCTCAAATTAGCGCGTTTTCCCAGAGATAAAACCTAGCTAGATCGATTATTCGCCCCCGAAAACCCCCATAATAGCAAATTTCATCGAAATCGTTAGAGCCGTTTCCGAGATCCGCGAAATATATAAATATACAAGAATTGCTCGTTTAAAAGTATAGGCAAGATAGGCGTGTATAATGACATCTTTTATTTTTTGAATATTAAAATGACGAGTTTTTAAGTAAAAGGAACCCAGCCAGTAAAACTATCATGAAACCTTCGTTTTGAACCATTAAGGCATAAGTCGTTCAGTATTCATTGAGTAGTGAAAATAGTTCTGCCATGTAAATTAAATCTGCAAGAATCCTTTCATTACATCGAGTGTTGATCCCATTTTTTTGATTGTATCATATTGTTTTGATTTGTTTTTAGCTTTTTTCGCGCTCTTGTTTTGGACTGAAATTGGTAGTAATATTTCGGAATTTCTAGTTAGAAAATTAAAGAGTGCAACTTTAATTGGGACTTTAAATTTTAGGTTCCATTTATACTTTTCGAGATGAACATCTTTAATCGTTTCATCTCAGAGGTCCTTCTAAATACTTCCATTTAAACGATTTCTACTTGTATTTAAGGTCCCATGGTACTCTACAAGCTGTTTTATTTTTTTTCAACTTTTAGCTACACTCCGCGAGATGAATTTTTAAATCATACTGACAACTTCCACTGTGAGACCAACCTTGTTATCAAAAAAATGCTGTCTCACACAAAATACATATTACGGATAGTCATTATGGTATCATCGGAAGATCAGCGCTGAAAGTCGAGCCAAAATCAATTTTTATTTTATTTTAGATGACACTGTTTGTGCTATTCTCATTCAAAAGGATACTTAATATTGTCGGTTGTAAATAAGGCACTATTTTTTCCATATGGCTTCAATTTGAAATCAACCTTATCGACAACGAAGAATGTGGTACCGTTTGAATAAAAAAGTCACATTTCTTGGCACTTCTATGTTTTTTTCTGTTTTTTATAATTTAATTCCTTTATAATTTTCCCTCTCTCTTGTGCTTACGAATAGTATATTTCTCTTTCTATTCTATTTTATATTTTTGCGACTTCAAGAATGGTCTTTATAATAAAAGTTGTTCTTTATGACTTATATATTTATCTCGCGGACGGCTAAACGTCAAAGAAACCTAGTTTACAAAAGGCTCTCTGTGTACAGAACTTGGCAGACCCGCGCCGGCGCCGAAGCTCATATGCTATACCAGTTGACAAGCCCAGTATGCATGAGCTGAAGAAGAAGGTGTCCACGGCCGGCTCCGAGAAGATAGACCTTAAGGAAGTAGAGTATGCCGTCGCTGGGTCACAGGTATGCTCGATGGCTGCTCTGATTAAAGTAACCATACCCTTTACACACCATACTTAAAGAAAACAGTAATAAGTCATTTTGACATAAAAATCATGATACTAGCTTCGCTGACTGTACTTCTTTGAACAGGCAACTACAATTCAAATAAAACCCAACATAATTAGGTTGCGTTGTTTCTTATGGTCACCTGCTGTGTCGGTCATCAGATCAGCTCGATGGTGCTACAAATAATATTACATTGTCACTCAACTTACATATGTACATAAATACCTATGTGAAGTTTTAGCTCTATCGAGTAATGCAAAGTTGGTCGAATTTAGCTTGCAATATTTGACCCAAGCATATCGTACAATCGTGCAAGTAAAATAAAATAATGTGAAAAGTCAAGGATTTTATCAAAATATGTCTAATGCGCCACCCGTGGATTGCTCGTGCTTTCATCATGCTACAAAAAGGAAAAGTCTCACTAGAACGGTCCAGGTTCAGCCCAAGACCTCCGACATTTCATTTTAGAAAGCCTTGGTGATGATTCATGGGGGTCGGACGCCTCGGTCCGGACACGGGCCATTCTAGCGTGAGTGATCCTTAATGCATGCGAGCAGTTTCTCGAACAGGCTCATTCGCCAGATCTGGACGCGCCTTTACAATCCATTTTTTTCAATCACAGGATGAACTGCGCCGTGGCCACAATGATGCCATCCTGAAACGCATCCCCGAAGACGCAGAAGCCACGACCGTCCTCGTAGGAGGCGTCGGCTTCCTCGACCAGCCCACCATCGCCTTCGTCCGTCTCGCACAAGGCATCCTCATGCCCTCCATCACAGAAGTCCCCATCCCAGTCCGGTTCATGTTCATCCTTCTAGGCCCTGTGACTGCGGAACTAGACTACCATGAAGTCGGTCGATCCATCTCAACTCTGATGGCGAACCCTTCTTTCCACAACATCGCCTATAAGGCTGACGATAGACGAGACCTACTGTCAGCCATCAATGAGTTCTTAGACGATTCGATCGTGCTGCCGCCTGGTGATTGGGAGCGGCAGGCGCTCCTACCGCTGGATGAGCTCCGTGCGAAGAGCGAGATGATTCGACGTCGCAAAGCCAACGCACTGGAGAAGAAGAGGGCTTCAGTAGCTGCTGGTGCTGGGGCTGTGACCATTTCTGAGGAAAAACAAGCACTGCTGAGGATGGAGACGGCTGGATTGCCACCTAAGGAACCTGAGGGGCCCCTTGAGCGCACCGGACGACTCTTCGGAGGTAGGTAGAACTTTTCATCGACTTGTTGGCTAATTTAACATTCAGATTCAGCACATTCATTACAGACACCACTGAACCAGCGGTTTTCAGAAATGTAAACCAGTATTTTTATCACATTTTTTTTATAGCAGATGTCTAGGCTAAGTTACACTAACTAAAGACGAACAACCAGACCGAATAAACAGTCGGTATAAATAAACAGATATTTAATCAGATCAATATTTTACCTAATAATGCTTATCCGCCCGTGTATTCTGTTCTTGGCAGCAATGTTCTGAGATTATGGGCATGCGTAGTATAAAATATGATTGCAATTGCCCGCTCAGTCTATTTTGGCCGCGTGCGACTATCTATAAGTCGCTAGTTTAAATTTATATTTTACAATCGTAATTTAAAAACATTATTTATGTTATTTAATTATTTATGTTTGACTTTGAACGCTACTCTTTTGATATTTCTGATAATACCGCAGTCAGTGTTAAGGAATTGTTTATCATCGAATTATTATCAGCATTATGAGAATTATTAAAAAAGTGTCGTAAAAGTGACACTCTAGTGGAATCAATCTTCTCTTCTTCCTTGTTTCCACATGACTGAGGCTCCCGACTACATGAGGTCATGCTTTTGTGCACCAAGGCTCTGCATTTTGAACGATTTCCCGCCATCTTATTGATTGGTGCCTGTGTAGATCCCAGGCAGGCCTTATTTACAATATCTACACAGGGCGCCGGTGAATATACAGGGAGGAAAGATAAGTCGGGCCCTGGAGGGAAACTACCTTAAATCCTTAAGCTGGCTCATTTTACTTAAAGGAGTCATTCCTTTATTTTTAAAAAGAAACAAAACTGCATTCAAAGATTTTCTAAAACTCGCTTGCCTCGCCCGGGACTCGAACCGACTAAAAATTCCAAAAAATAAAACTCGTAATTTTATTCTACTAATCGATACAGTTAATGTTAATGATAACATTTCTCCAAGAAACATTAGGTCTTACACTCGTCTGTCGTACAAAATATCCATAATTCCTAAAAATTAGTACTTAAGATTTTTTTAGACAAGCCAAAATGAAGAAAAAAAGAAAATTACTTTGAATGCAGTTTTGTTTCTTTTTAAAAATAAAGGAATGTCTCCTTTAAGTAAAATGAACCAGCTTAAGGATTTAAGGTAGTTTCCCTCCAGGGCCCGACTTATCCCTGTATATGTCATGATTTCTAGTAGAATACTCCATTGTTTTGTCCAGGCGTGATCCGCGACATCAAACGGCGCTATCCGTACTACATCTCCGATTTCACGGACGCGCTGAACGGGCAGTGTGTGGCCGCTACCATATTCATGTACTTCGCTGCTGTGTCCTCCGCCATTACGTTTGGGGGCCTGCTGGCTACTAAGACGGATGGGAATATTGGGATCTCTGAGACATTGGTGAGATGTATACCTACCTACTGATGTTCATTTTTACTACAGTTTGGCATTTACCTATCCTTTAACAAAATTTCCTGGAAAATGTAACAGTAAAACGGAAATTTACGGGGGACATCTATCCGACCGGAAATCAGGCGTATAGATTTTTAGTTTTGAATCTTGAGTTTTGAATCACTTTGTTGGACATATTTTTGTTATAACAGTAAAACGATTTTGAAAGCTTTCATTTACCTCGTATAAGTACAGCTAAAAGTGCCAAGCAAATACAAAGTAAAAAAAATATTGTGTTCACGGTATAAAATGGTTGAATCAAAGGCCTAAAATCAAGAACAATCACCACAATAAATATATGACTTTATATTTTTTCCATTTAGCTATTCACTTGCTTCGGTGGCATAATCTTCGCCTTGCTATCGGGGCAGCCGATGATGATCACGGGAGCGACAGGCCCCCTTTTACTCCTGGATGAATCGCTCTTCAGCTTCTGCAAGTCTTACGGGTTCGACTTCTTAGCTGCCAGGATGTACTGCGGACTGTGGATGATCGTGATAGCACTACTGGTCGCTTCAGTTGAGGGCAGCGTTGCCGTCAAGAAGATTACAAGGTTTGTGTGATAGCAGATACAATAGCTGACAGTAGCCGCAGTAGGTACCTGAAGCAGCAACCCGCAATTTTTGCTCTCGTTTGTAAATCAATTCCCAATGAAGTTTTCCGACGATCAGGATACGCAGGACGGAAGCCGCATAATATACATATCGAGTTTTATTATACGCAGGTTTACAGAAGACATCTTCGCGTTCCTCATCTCCTTGATCTTCATCGGCGAGCCCATAACGAGTCTGATCAACGTGTACCGAGCTCATCCTCTGGGCATTGAGTACGCCATGTACGGGCAAAACATCAGTACAGGGAATATCACTGTCGTCAACGGCACTGAAGGTACGTTCCTAATATTCACATCATCTGGTTTTTTGCCTCAAAATAACTCGAACGAGTACCGACATATACCGATAGACTTTTTAAACTTGGAGATTGCTCTCAATTTGTCTTGGACCCGAAATTCATTGTAGATAATGATGATAAATTTTATGATAATGCCTTATGTAACGCTCTGTCCTCATGTATATTTGTGTTTCCATGTACCTACATTTTATTCTGAGGTTGTGCAATATAGAGGATTTGTATTGTATTGTATGTTATCGTAACGGTTCTCGGTTGTTGCAGCCGACAACGGCATTGTGTGGGGTCCTCCTCTACTGCCGCCGCCGCCGGCGCCACAGCCTAACACAGCACTGTTCTGTACAATTCTTACGTTGGCGACCTTCATCATCGCCTACTACCTGCGTATCTTCCGTAACGGCAAATTCCTTGGACGCAGCGTGAGTACTCTGACTTTAAAGTGCTTGAGACCAAAGTGTTTGTACTACCCAAAAATATTGGCTACTTTCATCATAAATACTACTACTTGAAAATAATCCCTGATGTTCTACCTTGAAGTCATCGCAGTGTAGACTTGAGCTGATGATAATATAACATAACCATTGAATACCTATCTAAATTCCTATTATCGGTTGCTTTTGTTATATATACACAAACTGATATACAGAAGCGATTAAAATCGGGACAGCAACACAACCAGAAGAAAGTAACTCGTTATTTCGAGTTAATGATCTTTTCGCAGAAATGCTATCACATAACTTTTTTTGCTAGAGTTGTTTGCGTCAAACCTTCTGATACCGTTGAAATTTTTACTGAATTTTATTGTTTGGTAATTTGCATGGTTCACTGCTGAGTGGCGTTGGCCAGTTCGTCAATTTTATTGTGGTTGGTTCAACCAGCCTCTTAATTTTTCTTTTACTCTATCAGGCGCGACGTGCGTTAGGCGACTTCGGAGTCCCAATCGCCATAGTCCTAATGGTGGGTCTGGCATCTGTTGTTCCCGTCTACACTGACACATTGCGTGTTCCCGAGGGTCTGCACCCTACGTCTCCGCGAACTTGGCTGGTGATGCTGACTCCTGGCCTTGCGACAATCCCAGCCTGGGCCGCGTTCGCTATGGCGCTGCCCGCGCTCATGGTCTACATCATCGTTTTTATGGAGACGCATATCGCAGAGTAAGAAGCTGTCGCGATTGTTTATTTATTGTGTACGCGTGTGTGTGTCATCAGGCAAGTGAAGTCATATCATTAATTCATATTGTGTGAATATGTAAAGGTCCGATGTTATCTCCCGCGTTATGATTTCACTTGTAGTGGTGCTAACTGCATTAGACGTCTGCAAATACTGACTATTTGTATAAATGTGTACTAAAACATAAACATACAGTTTATTTATTTAAAAATCCCAACAATTCAAAATGTATAAGTATATGGCAGACGTCGTGTGGTTTTAATTAACATCATGAGTACTCGTGATTTTTTTTCATAAGAATTATGTTTTATTTTAAAATCAATGCAAAGCGATTTTTTTATCACAAGTTTGAGCAAGCGAAATATTTATTAATTAAACATCTCTTCAAGTACTCGCGTAGTCCGAATAAGCAGCGCATTCCCTTTAAAACCATGTATTTTCTCAAGCAGCCTTATCTTCTTAGGAAAGATCTTAGCTCCGAAACCCCGCATTTGCGGAAGAGCCCCGCAAGCGGGCTCCATCTATATCCCTCATTCCCGCAGGTTGATTGTCGACAAACCCGAGCGTCGTCTGAAGAAAGGCAGCGGCTTCCACATGGACATCGTGATCATGTCGTTCGTGAACTGTATTTGCGGCATGTTCGGCGCGCCGTGGCAGTGCGTCGCGACTGTGCGTTCTGTGTCGCATGTGTCCGCGCTCACTGTCATGTCAACCACGCACGCGCCTGGTGACAAGCCGCATATCGTTGAGGTTAAAGGTACGGTATCTGGTTTTCATTCCACGTAACATACGCGTGTTAAGTACTTGCAGTAGTACATTTATATTTATAGCGTCAAAGGCGAAAGATATTAACTGTAATTTGACGCATTGAAAAACAAATCTTTTCTTGCAACGCGCTATAAAATATGTTCAAATCAAGACACATTGACGCACAACTAATGGAACCACAGTTTTCAGTTCTGCTGGTATCCTTTTTAGTTGTCCTACCAGCCACTGCCACCTTGTTTTCAGATTAAATACTCACCGATATGTAGGTAATTTTTTCCAGTCTACTCACCCTCGTATCCCTTTGACCCACACCCATTTGTACCCGTATACCGTGTGCTGCGCGTCATCATGACGGTATCAGGTCATCAAGGGGTATTTTCTAACAATAACCTAATTTTCAGAACAACGCCTGACTGGTCTACTGGTAGCCTTCATCGTGGGTCTGTCGGTTTTGGCCTCCCGTCTCCTCACCCTCGTGCCGATGGCTGTGTTGTTTGGGGTTTTCCTGTACATGGGTATCTCGGCGCTGGGAGGCATACAGTTCTGGGACCGCTGTATACTTATGCTGAAGCCGGTGAAGCATCACGCGCAAGTGCCCTACGTTAGAAGGGTCAGTACAATCTATTACATTATGTTAGAACCCCTGCTCGTATCATGAAACTTGTGTACGAAATATCATTTGATATTTATCAACTGCTTTTCGGAGAAGGAAACTATCGTGAAACTTGCATGCATCTGCTTAAAACCAATGATTCTAGAGAGTTAGAACTGTACGAACCTCTCGTTCAGTGAGAGGAAACTTGTGCCCGGCAGTGCGTATATATATTTTTGTTAAACTTGTACCTACTTTAAAGCGCAGCTTACTTTTTTTTAAATCACGTGTCTGTCACTTCCCAGTAATGCAATATATATTATGGGGTTTAACATTAACATTGACTATCAGCTTAACCGGTCGTTAATGGTAGGTAGGTACACAATTAGGCGCCCATAATTACATGGACTCAAAGTAACGACGATCTCTAATGCATGTTTCGTTTTAGGTACCAACGTGGAAGATGCATATGTTCACGCTGGTGCAGCTGACCGGCATCATAGTCCTGTTCACGGTCAAGTCCTCGCGGTTCTCGCTGGCGCTGCCGTTCTTCCTGGTGATGATGGTGCCGTTGCGCATGTCTCTGGCTTACTTGTTCACACCGCTCCAGCTCCGCGCGGTAAGTTGACACAAGTCCTCGCGGTTCTCGCTGGCGCTGCCGTTCTCCCTGGTGATGATGGTGCCGTTGCGCATGTCCTTGGCCTACTTGTTCACACCGCTCCAGCTCCGCGCGGTAAGTTGACACAAGTCCTCGCGGTTCTCGCTGGCGCTGCCGTTCTCCCTGGTGATGATGGTGCTGTTGCGCATGTCCCTGGCCTACTTGTTCACACCGCTCCAGCTCCGCGCGGTAAGTTGACACAAGTCCTCGCGGTTCTCGCTGGCGCTGCCGTTCTTCCTGGTGATGATGGTGCCGTTGCGCATGTCCCTGGCCTACTTGTTCACACCGCTCCAGCTCCGCGCGGTAAGTTGACACAAGTCTTCGCGGTTCTCGCTGCCGTTTTACCTGTTGACCATCAATTAGGGCGTGAATACCGGAATTCGCGGAGTCGGACCAATTTTATGATTGCAATAAGTACCGGAATTAAAAAGTTCCAATATGGAAAATCGTAATTACGGAATTTGATATTTCTAACAAAAATATAGTTTTCGATTAAAACTATCGCCAATTTTATTAAACTCAAATTTCAACAAACAAAACAATATAATTTAATTACCCTGCGAAAAAGGATTTTTAAATTGTCGTTATTGGATGACCCACCGTCGCTCGCTTGCAGATGGTTTTAAACCAACAATGTTAAAAATCTTCATCAGATTTTTTGTATTTTCAGATCTTCAATACTTTCATTCTTTTAAAAAAATAACCTGTTGTTTCAGCTGGACGGAGTGCAGAAAGAGACAGACGATGACGAACCGGATTTCTACCAAGAGGCACCGTTGCCGTAAACGCGACCGTTCCGCTGCTAAACGCGAGCGTTCCGCTGATAAACGCGACCGTTCCGCTGATAAACGCGACCGTTCCGCTGCTAAACGCGACCGTTCCGATGCTAAACTCGAGCGTTCCACTGCTAAACGCGAGCGTTCCACTGCTAAACGCTCCTGATTCCACATATCTGCCAACAATTGTTAATGACTGAACATTCCCCGAGTTGTATTCTATACCATGTTATACTATAACAGCCAAGGTACAGTCAGCAGCAGAAGTTGCTAAGCGGGTCAGGTGTTCACAATGATCTTGACGCGACTTTATTGTTAATGGAATAAGAGCGTGTCAAGGTAATTTTGAACACCTCGCCCGCTTAGCAACTTCTGCTGCTGACTGTACACGGCTAAGGCTTAAAATCTGTAAATATTAGTAATTTACACGAGCACTGGTCGTAATAGTGAGCGCTACTGAAATAAGCGGTCTCGCCCCCATACTTACCATAAAGTACGGGAGCGCTTATGTGAGGTGACCTCGATATCTTACGTGCCTCGATTAGTAGGTACGAGTAGATGAGGTGGTCTTTGCATAGGGATGACAAATCGTCTCCTAATCCCCTTATTCATAAATGTTTACTAAAGTTGACAAGCCGATAATAATTTTTTGTCCTTTTCCGACGTATTAGTATGATGGAAAGGGACAAACGATTATTATCGGCTTGTCAACTTTAGTAAACGTTTATGAATAAGGTGGTAAGAGTATAGCGGCTACGTTTTCCCTTATCCACTTGACCGTCCGACGATAGCATAGTATCCGAAAAAAATATGCTCTTAACCGTCCGCGGGAACCTTACTATTCAAAGGGGTGGAAGAAAGAATTGATTTCAGAGCCATCTAACAGAATATTTGGGCATTATTTACTAATTCTCTTGATGCGACAACGTAGCCTAACGAAATAGCTCTAAAAATTTTTGATGGCAGTGTAGTCATAATTGTTGTAGAAATTTGTGAATGCGCTGCGTGGGGCGTGCGTCGCTAAAAAAATCCGGACGATTGACAGGAAAACAGTCTCGCGGGCCGGACAGTTACATTCTATTGCTTCGATCAACACCGGGTTCCGACACGTCGGAAAGGAGGAGCCCAAATGATATCTTACCGTACGTGGTAACGTCCGGGGAAACGAGCACACAGTCGCACTTCTCACTCACTAAGTACATACAAAATTCAATCTGTAATGACGACACAAATACATGGAAAATGACACACGTCAAAGACAAATCTTACACGCCTCGATCTCTTCTTGGATACGGATGAGTCACGATACGGAACGCACTAGTTGTGTGCACCCCGTTGGACATTATGCTTTACCCAAGTAGCACAGATAGCTCTATAACTACTCACTTTTAGTTCTATTTAACGCTCTGTGCGTATTAAAACTCTTATAAGAGCACACTCGTGGTCCTACAGCTGTATAATAGATCTCAGTGATATTTATATAGCTTAGGGCTGATTAAACGCTGCATTACGGCTCTGAAAACTACCATTAATACGCAAAGAGTGATATAAAGGTATATTTGCTACGACTTTATACAGCTTTAAGGGTTATCAAATGCTTTAACCGTTATAAGGTCTGTTTAGTGGATAAAATTACGCCATGTGCTGTATAAGGAGGTAATTGTGGACTTTTATTACGTTGACTTATTAAGGGAGCACAAGTGAACTATTATGAAGCTAATAGACGTATAATGGAACACATGTGGCACATAATACAGCTTGTCGCATAACATGTTTACCGCTAAGCAACTTTTATTACGCTGACTTTTAAGGGAGTACGAGTGAACTATTATGAAGCCAATAGACGTATAATGGAACATACGTGGCGCATAATACAGCTTATAGCTGAACATGTTTACTGCTAAGCAGCTTTTATTATTCTGACTTTTTAAGGAAGCACGAATGAACTATTATGAAGCCAATAGACGTATAATGGAACACATGGGGCGCATAATACAGCTTATCGCTAAACATGTTTACCGCTAAGCAGCTTTTATTACGCTGACCTTTAAGGGAGCACGAGTGAACTAATATGAAGCCAATAGACGTATAAATGGAACACATGTGGCGCATAATACAGCTTATAGCTGAACATGTTTACCGCTAAGCAGCTTTTATTTCACTGACTTATTATAAGGGAGAACGAGTGAACTATTATGAAACCAATAGAAGTATAATCGAACACATGTGGCGCATAATACGGCTTAGCGCTGAACATGTTTACCGCTAAGCAGCCTATTATACTACCATTGAGACTGTCTGCATAGCGGCTGTTTAAACGTTCACAAGATGCCTTATAACTGTTTAGAGGTTCACTAGTGTATCGAAATAACGACTTGGACTTTATAGTGGTTCACTTAAGTATCTTTATCAGATATATAACAGTCTTATGCTGCATATTAGAATTTTAATGGTTCACGTTGCTTTTTAACATTGATCGCCATTTTATTGTAGATAACCTACAAAATTGAAATTACTTTTCCAACTTTTAAGGGTAACAAAAAGGTTTTGTGCATGAGTTCTTAACCTAAATCATTAGTTTAGTACTTCCTATAACGTATTATTAACTTTTTATCTCATAATTCTGCCCAAACCACTGAAATAGTTTTTACACATAGCTTATTTATATCATTAAATTAAATAAATACTGATTATATTCGTGGCGCACTGAAATTTTCTTAGATAATGTATATATATAATGTCAATAAACTTGCATTCCCAAACATCTTTCTCGCGTAAATATATAAAAGATCATGTATTAACATTCAACTAAACACTGTAACAAAATGACTTATGGCGTCGTTGCGCTTAACGTTTTTACTTCAATATAAATATGTTCACCTCTGCGTTCATCGTCAGTGTCACTATACTAAATAATAGCTGCTTTTTAAGGCAGAGGTGTAAAAGTATGTTATTAATTATCTTTTATTCAGCCCAACGTCAATCTTTCCCGGTATTAGGGTGCACATGTGACATATTAGCTGAATAAAGGGTAACTGGTGGTCTCTTACCCAGTCAATATACACCTCTTATAACTCCTGTTGCCACTTATAATTCCGTTAAATTGCTGCTACGGCGCTCTTAAGTAGCTATGTGAACTTAAGGCTGCCTAATTTGTGCCCATTTAAGAGTAATAAAAGCTGAAAAGACGCTTATACAGCTCTTATGCAGCTTTTTTATTTCAGCTTCAAGCGTATTCTTACTTCATTATGCGGCTGCTATACAGCAAATCTGTGCTACTTGGGTATGGCTCGTCTACACGATGGGCCAGCGCCGGCCACTCCAAGGGCGCAGCCTTGCGGTAGAATGAGATAGCAATATCACTTGCTCCCTCTAACGCATAAATGTGTCCCTTGGAGTGGCCGGCGCTGGCCCATCGTGTAGAGGAGCTATTAGTGCGAATGGCGACTCCCTTCCCGGTGTTGCTCGAAGTCCATAATGGATTTCAAAAATAGTCACTTGTTTAAACTTGCACATCAACCACAGACAAAACATCCTCCAGACTGAGCGTAGTCGCGCTACCCCCTCTGCCACGCATACGGTAATTTTACTCCATGTTCGAGTCGAAAGTGTCTTTGTGTGACGTCCGTGTCTTTGAACGGACCAATCACGGCACGAGACTTCGCTCACCTCGTCCCGCGCACCCCCGCATTTTCGGCATCATCGGTTGCATGAAATAATTGCTCTAAACTCGGTCCAGAGGATCCTTAGAGTCGGTTGCACCAAACTGTTCGTATCGTTAAAGACTTCGCTAAATTTTTATGTAAGTATGGAAAGTTTCATAGTAGGGCGCCGGGGCGCGCCGGCCTACGTTGATCAGTCCGTCAAAAGTGGTTGGTGAAACTGCCGGCCTAGCCAAGGTTACAATCGCTATCGCTTCGACATCGAATAGCATTATGTCTCTCTATCACTCTTCCATATTAGCGCGACAGTGACAGTTGCGTTTCGATCGCTACGGAGCGTAAGCGATTGGCATCTTGGCTACGCGGCCTGGCCCTTAGTCTATGACATCAATTTTAAAGGTGGATCGTGAACCAATGTTCGTCTTAGCGGCAGATGCAATCATGAGTGCACATAATGTCGATTAATTTATTTTAAATCATTTTTATTTCAGAAGTAAGTGGAGTTTATTTGTTCAGCTTAAAACTTAAGTTCGTTAAAACGGCCTCTTGTACCTACTTACTCTGTACTTATAATTAATAGTGTAGAGAAACTAAGGAAAAATATATTTTAGTATTGTTGTTTTATTTTAGGATTTCATCTAGAAAGTATTTATTATTGTTGTACGTGTAACCCATGTAATGGCTTATTCGAAAACTCTACAGTTGATGATGATGTGTCATGGCTCCTCTACACGATGGGCCAACGCCGGCCACTCCGAGGGACGTATTTATGCGTTAGAGGGAGCAAGTGATATTGCTATCTCACCCTACCGCATGGCTGCGTCCCTTGGAGTGGCCGGCGCTATAAAATATAATATTATGTTAGATTACAGTATTTGTACCTAAAGTAAAATTCAATGTTTGATGTTTAAACATGTTTGTACATACATACATACATACATACAGTCGTGGCCATGAACATGTTATATTTTAATAATAGAGGAAACTATATTATTGTCCTTATGACCGTGACTGTATGGACACTTCTTTACTAAGGTATTAAATTTCCCCATTTTTCGGGTTGACTGTGAGGGTAATAAAAAGAGCTTTTAAATACACTTTTGTATCGACTAGGTGAATATAGTACATTGTGCAACATGGGGCGTAAGTTGAATATTGCAAACGAGAGTAAGTTAAATCGCGACGGCTTGCCGGAGCGATTTATAGACTCGAGTTTGCGATATTATTACGCCCCGAGTTACACACAATGTTTTTCATCACACTTGCGATACAAAAATTAAGTATAACTAGACAAAAAACTGCAATTCCACATTTACTGAGCGAGTGTGATGAAAACAATATTAGTTTATCTTGGGTAAAATAATAACCCTGTTTTTGTCCCGACTTAATACAGATATGTACCTATTTTGTGATACTTATTTCTTACGTAATTAAATGAGTGAAATATCGATAAATAATTACATTTTAAAAATACCACTAACCTTAATTTAGGATGTTTGTTGATATAGAATGTCCTTAGAGGTGTGGATCGAATCGAAAACTAAACAAAAATCGAGGAAGTAACGCCCTTTGGTCACCTTATAAAATCATCCTGAGATTTCCGATAGCTTTTTGTAACTTTTGTAACTCTTGTAACTTTCCGTAACTTGCATATTACAGGTTGCCCCTAAAACCAACGTCAAGACTTAAAGGGCTTATAGCACAGCTGATGAGAATGAAATGGTGATGAAACTCTCATTTTTGTTTAGGTATCGGCACTTTTATAAGAATATGTCCCCGCCCTCTTTTTATAACAAAAAACCGAGCAAACGGGCATTTTTGTGCAACAGTGTTCACGCGCGCGTCTGGACTCGGTCTAGTGAAAAATCCAAGTGCAACTAGTTTTATTACCCGCGCTAGATTAAATTGACGCGCTAATCTTGTACCTCGGCAGAGGGGAAATAGTGCGAATGCCGCCTCCCTTCCGTGTTGCTCGAACGGTATATCCAATGAGCGTCAAACAAATGAAATAATATTTTTCTAAATGGTACCCTGTGAAAAATTCTACTGTATATACTGGATGTAATATTAGACTTTATTTTCTTAGCAGAGCGCAATGCAGGAACTGAATGAGTGTGATACTAAGTATGTAAGTAAATGTGTTACAAATAATAGCTCTTGCTTCCTCAAAAATGAGGTATTACTCATTGAGGTAAGACAGTTTTTTTTAACACAAAAATGAGTTAAACTCGTTTTATATTTGTATATGAGGTTTATGAGTGAGCACTTATCAATGTTATTAGTTAATTAATTATACAAATTTTAGTGGATGTTGCCATAAAGATAAACTTATAGCTATTATGTATATTGTTGTATGTTAGAGTATTTTAAGTACTTTAATATGATTTGGGATTATTCCAAAGATGTTTACTTGAAATAGATAAATTAAATGCAAATTGTAGTAAACCCCTGTAAAAATTGAACTTTTTTTTTAACTGCGCGTTCATTGCAAATTGTAGTACTTACCTAAACCCCTCTAAAATTTGAACTTCCTTTTTTAACTGCGCGTTTATCTAAGACACCTACGCTCACATCTATAAAGCAACCAAGGCACAGAAAAAGAAAAGTCTGTACTTTGTCCGTGTATGTGTGTGTGTTGTGTCTAAAGCATTGCTTTTTAACGGCGAAGGTACTCTAAGTAGGTGCTCGGGGTACACACAGTTTGACATAACGTACGTCTTATAAAATTGTACAGCTTGGCAAAAAAGAGATATATAATCAAACTTAGCAACATCCTATTGTTTTTCTATAGCTGTCTATATCCTAAGTAAAGTTAGACCGTAAAAAGTCTGCAGCGATTTTGATAGCCCACGCAGTGCAAGTGTCACTTTAAACGTCAAAGTTCTATGAAATTATGACGTATAAGTAA
The DNA here is from genome assembly GCF_963556715.1 of Cydia fagiglandana. Lineage (NCBI taxonomy): Eukaryota > Metazoa > Arthropoda > Insecta > Lepidoptera > Tortricidae > Cydia > Cydia fagiglandana. The sequence continues at coordinate 7,899,362 of NC_085959.1, forward strand.
CACTTACACTGCGTCATCCGCTGCAGACTTTTATTGGTGCGACTATACTAAAGCCCACTTGCACCATTCCACTATCCCGGGGTTAAACGGTTAACCCAGTGTCAAATTGTACTGGTCACCATGGCTATTCCAGGTTTAAGCGGCTAACCCCGGGTTGGAGGGATGGTGGCGCTAAGGTGTGCAATAAAGAGTATTCTATCAATTCTATGGATATTGCTGATTTTGCTTTTATACAGGGTGGAAAGATAAGTCGGGCCCTGGAGGGAAACTACTTTAAATCCTTAAGCTGGCTCATTTTACTTAAAGGAGACATTCCTTTATTTTTAAAAAGAAACAAAACTGCATTCAAAGATTTTTTCTTTTTTTCCACATTTTGGCTTGTCTAAAAAAATCTTAAGTACTAAATATTAGATTTTATGGATATTTTATACGACAGACGAGTGTAAGACCTAATGTTTCTTGGAGAAATGTTATCATTAACATTAACTGTATCGACTCGTAGAATAAAATTGCGAGCTTTTATTTTTTGGAATTTTTAGTCGGTTCGAGTCCCGGCGAGGCAAGCGAGTTTTAGAAAATCTTTGAATGCAGTTTTGTTTCTTTTTAAAAATAAAGGAATGTCTCCTTTAAGTAAAATGAGCCAGCTTAAGGATTTAAGGTAGTTTCCCTCCAGGGCCCGACTTATCTTTCCACCCTGTATATGAGTCAATTCCTTATATCTATGAAATGTGTTGCAAGCTTACATTTTTAATTCAATTCAGGATTGTTGGAATAATACCAAAGCATCGTTTTTAGAGTTTATAAGAACAATACAAAGACATATTAGTGAGTACATGTAGTACTATATCCGGTGAGCGCTCTGAATGAGACTTCCGATATTATTAATTAGTATATTAACAATATTTTTCTATGTATGTCATTATTTTTATCATTTGGACCCAAGCAATTTGCTGTAACTTGTACTTTTACTTTATTAATGTGATATATGTTACCGGAGGTTGTCATATGTCAGCGTTATTATGAAATTTAAGCCTTGCGTCATGTATAATGGCTCCTCTACACGAATAGCGTTTTTTTACACTTCATAAAAATAATATAAAACACAATACAACAATTTCAATAGATTTAGGGAAGTATTCAATTTTTTTTTGTTTATTTTAATGGGTGCTACACCGCTGGGTAAAGGCCTCTCCCCTTGATCTCTACAACTTCAATTGTTGTGCTTTTTCCGGCCTGTTACTGATGAAGGTGTGTAATGGTTCCTCTACACGATGGGCCAACGCCGGCCACTCCAAGGGACGCAGCCATGCGGTAGAATGAGATAGCAATATCACTTGCCCCCTCTAACGCATTAATGCGTCCCTTGGAGTGGCCGGCGTTGGCCCATCGCGTAGAAGAGTCATAAGTCGTCCCGCCATCTTCGTCTGGGCCTGCCACGTCCGCGCTTCTTTTGTGGCATCCACTTGGTGGCTACACTAGCCCTATCCTACCTACTCGGATGCATGCGGCAAACGTGACCCGCCCAGTCCCACTTCAACGTTTATTGGAGCGCAGTGTAGTGTTTCGGATGCAAATGCGTATTGAGTATTCAAATTATTAAATAATTCTTCGTCCTCGACACGACGTCGATACTGTCGCACACTTTTCACCAAGGTGTGTAACGGCAACTAGGGCATACACGGTGTAACATGAGGAAACCGAGTAATTTTAACCACGCATTTCTGAGCCCAAAAAAAGGAAAAAATGTAATATATGTTTAGGTCAATTTCGCCAAAAAAAAAATTTTTTTGTTTCGTTTTATAAATTTTTTGAATGTATTTGTACATAAAAACAAAATGTTATTGGTAAACTTGTCACTTAAAATTTATTTTTAATTTAATTTTAAACATACTTTTTGCAAAGTGTTACTTGTCACTTTTTGACATCTATCAATAAGGATATATATATATATAACAAGCAAATCTTGTCAGTAGCAATGTAAAGCAAACTAAAGTAGGGCAACACTCAAAGAGTAGTATTGCGCTAAGAAAAGCAGCAATGTACAATGTACATCGAAACAAAACTTTTTTTTGCGCTGAGCGCGCCTTGTCACGTACGTCAATTCAAATTGTCACTCGCGGATTCTCTATTGAAAATGTTTGAAATTGTTATTAATACGTATGGACGGATGATTTAAAAGCAGTGTGTGATGTTGATAAAAATGATTAACTAATTTGAAGATCTCAAAATCAAAATTGTAAGTGGACTATGCCGTTAAACAAGAATGTGTGAATAAAATCATTGCTTCAGCAGGTAGATGTCATACTGGATTTTCATATTTTATTAGATTTCTCAGTTGGCACTGTAGGCATTGTAGGCGCCTTAGCAATTAAGCACAGTCTTATTTAATATATTGGTATTTAATGGTGACACAGCAGAAATATCTCTTGAAATAGAATCGATTCAGAATGTAAACATTGTAAACCATTTGTAAACAAACAAGATGATGGCTGTCATTCGCGATCCACATTCCACAGATAAAACACAGATGACACGCGATTTTCGAATTATTAGAACACAGTGTTGCTACTCCGCGATTTTTCAAATTTGCCGCCGTTTGCTACTGACAAGATTTGCTTGACCCAGTATAGCAGCAACATCACCATCAAAAAGGCCTTTTACACTATGTAACAATAAAAACTTGTTTTTTTTTTATTAATAGTATCTCTGAAACTAGGCGAATTTCAAAAAAGTTTATACGACATTTATGTCTCTAAATATGATCAGGAATACGCTGTTAAAATTATTCGGTGTACTCATGTTACACCGTGTATATGGTTCTGGGCCTAGTTGGACAGTCAATAAAGTCAAATACCCTATAGCCGATTTTGTGATTAATAATATACCTAGTATAAATAAATAAATAAAATTGTCATCTTCCGTCCATTTGGGTAAGCAAAGATAAGAATTATTAATAGTAGAAGAAATTTAAAATGTAAGAATACATTTTGTGCTTTGAATTTGACAGCTGAAGTAGATGACACGGTTCGCCTAGGTATAGTCAGGGGCAGAAATTGCTAAGTGGGCGAGGCCTGGTGTTCAAAATTACCTTGACACGCACTTAAAAATAAAGTCACGTGAAGATCATAATATAATGAACACCTGGTCCGCATAGCTAGTTCTACTGCTGACTGTACAAGTGTACAGTACATTATCAAAAGTGCCATCTAATTGAGCTGCAAATTTAGGAGCACGGGTCTTTCTTAGACTTTACACATCTTATAAAATCGATGTGTCTTTGCTTGTATGTACAATCAGCAGCAATAGTTGCTAAGCGGGCGAAGTTATCAAAATTATCTTGACGCGACTTTATTTTTAAGAGAAAACGGCCCGATTCAATCTTTAAGATACTTACGTCAAGGTAATTTTGAACACCTCGTCGTAGCAACTTCTGGCGCTGACTGTATATACATATATGTATAGATAGGCATATTGTAGATAAATAAATAAAATAATAAAGAAATGTAAATAACTCTATTCTATGCTAAATAAATTATAAAACTTGTATAATCAAAATAATCCTTTGAAAATAACTCAAAATATATTACTAACGTAAAATGTGTGTTTTGTAAATAATAACTATTAATATATAGATAAATATAATGTTACCACTCTTTGCTACTTTTCGGGCAGTATACAAAAACTGTCACTAAAGATGTGGCAAACTGAGCCCTGCAAAGTGCAACATTCTTAGTGTAAAAAAATACTAAATAATAATCCTAGTAATATAATATTACGTATACGTGTATAGTAGTATAATATTACGTAGCCTAAAGGTTGACTGATGATTAATTCTGTAGATTCTATGTGTAGGCAAATAAATAAATTACCTATTTAATGTAAAAAGTTATAATATAAAACGCACGCACAAAAATCCCTCCCCATCACTGAGTAGAAAGTATTATTTAAATACATAGTTACTTATTTGTTTTACAAGGGGGCATAGTTGTTGCTTAACCGCTTGTATGTACCTATATTGATACCAGAGCAAACGAATGAATCCAAAATTAAACCACGAGCGTAGCGAGTGGTTCGAAAAGTGGAATCTTGGGCGTTGCGAGGGATTCAAAGCACGAGGGTTTAACATTTTGGCCCCGAGTGAAACACAAAATTTTTCTCCACACCGACCCGAAGAAAATATTAAGGTCAATGTGGCTAATTGCGTCATAGGGGCTATTCCGTCCAATAGCGTTCTTCTCGAACAACGAACAAGATTGATAATTTCATCGACGAATCAGAACTTTTACTTTCAGCAATCAAAAGCAAACGGTTTATTTTTCCTACAGTCATTTTCTAAAATCAAACCAAATCAAATCCAAATGAACGTTGTTAAATATTTAGGTATCTTTCAAAATCACCATTTAAACGGCAATTCTACCAGCGCACATAAAGAAATAACTCAAAATTTGTATCAATTTTTGAACAATCATGATAATCAATTCAAATAAAATCAATTCAAATAAAATAAAATTTTATAAAATCAACGCTTAAGGGGGGGAAATGGGGGGGAGAAAGTTTGTATGGAGAAAAATAAAAACAACAAATTTGTACCAAAAAAGGGCAAAAACGCATGGAAAAATTATTAAAACATAATATTAAAACTTTTAAAATGTCAAATTCAGTGTTTTAGTAAACATTTTTAATCTTTGACTTTGAGCATAGTTCCATTTGTATGGAAATCGTTACCGCCACGCGCTATAACGTATTTTTTTTTTTACAAAAAAAATGTATGAATGCCTACTATAAAGTGATATATTCCAGAATAAAGAATACATGGGCTACATCGTCCAATTTTTTATTTAGTGCAAATCGCCACACTGTGATTGTAACATCCAAAATTGTCACAAAAAATGACATAACATTTTCATGTTTTGTACAAAAATATTTTTTTTTGTATGGAAAGGCATAATAATTATTTCAAAAATGAATTCCTCGTCCCTAATTTATACGAAAATGATATATAACTTGCCCTAATTGCTAAGACTAGGAAGGAATATAGCATAGATTGGACCTGGGGAGCCGACTCTTTCACCCCCCCTTTTTGGGGGGTCTGCATGGTACGATCTCCTGTCTACCGGGCCAGATCAACTTTGTTTGACCTAAGGAACAATCATGCCAAGCGGCATCGCCTGAGACTAAAGTGCATGCTAAATGACCTTACTGACCCTACTAAGAGAGACTTTACCAGCTGGTGTGGTGAAAACAAATGTTTAATTTTTATTATTTTCATCAAATATGTGAAGGAGTAAAAAATATCCATTTCATGTATTTACCTACCCTTCACAGGCATTTTTTTATTATGGAAATTGGTAGCATAATATATATGTGATTCAGCCCATGGCAATTTATTATATTTCTCTATGAAAGTGTAAAAAAAACGAATCTATGTACATATTTTTTATGACGCGTGACGTCTCCTGTTGGGTATTTTATTAATTTTAAAACGGATCAAACTTAGAAAAGTTTTAGTCAGTTATTATTTTATATGTTTAGTTAATTGCTATTCCTGATATGCAAAACTTGATGAAATATCTAGGTAATAACTGGCCTGACGACAAATTATGAAATCCCTTTTAATATTGTCGGTACACTTCGTTCCGAAAAACACAATATTTCAGCTGTAGGTACCTACTCATAAGATTTAACATAAGTAATTGCATTTTTATAGCTAGTTTAAACCTCGCACGAAAACGCCTCGCACGCCATTTGTGACGTCATGATTTTATTGGTGGTACTGTTGTAGACATTGTTAACATACTTACAGTTACGAATTTTCCCTTGAATTCGAATGATATTGTTAATTCAGCACCATATATTACGATTAGGGATGATAAATACATTACAAAAATTTATCACAATAAGCCATTTTATACAAAAACTGAACAAAGATGAATTATTTTGATACATGTAAATTTTGAGTGAAAATCATCGAGCGCCAGTTTTACTTTATAATTTTTCATTTTTTCTGGTTACGACAGCCAACACGGCAATGGTAGTTCCATTTAGCCAAATAATTAAAAAAGTTTTTTAGTGAAATATCGTATTATTTAGTATTTTATTTATACAATAACAAATAAATATTTACTTTATATCGTGTAATAATATTTTTTGGACTTAATAAATGTTTAGTGGCGAAATAATATTTTTTATTGAAACTCCAAACTCTTTGGTGAGGACGTATGTATTACGTTAAATGAGGATGTCTATGCTGCTCTAAGAAATATGTCATGGATTAATGACGTCAATCCTTAATCCAAATGGCCCATTTGAGAATTTTGCACATTTATTTTATTGAATATATTAATTAATCCTAATGTTTATACTGAGATTGGGCCATTTATAGAATCATATGTTACTTTGAAACAATTAATTCCATGATTCTTACTGCTATCAGGCCAATTGGAATTGATTGTGGGTAGAAAAATTAATACAATTTTGTTCAGGCAAGGCTTCTATTATCAAATTAAGGCAAATCTAATATTATTTTATAATTTAATAATAATTCAGCCTATATACATAATTATGTTCCACTGCTGGAGCGAGAGGGTTATTATATTAGATTTAATTCTGCGTGAATTATTTTTATTAGTACAAAACTTGGTTGATGCGAATCGAAAAATTATTACGTATTTCTTTATTAGGTACCATTATTATTCGTCAACCAAAAAGCCTCTTCATAATGCTTAAATTTATAATTTAGATTAAGATTAAGTTATTATATTATTTACGTAATAATACAACCAGGTGTAAATATTTTTAAACAGTTTTAAGGAACGACATATTGTACTTACCTACTTACCTCCTGTTATTTGTTGTTAATATTCTAGTTGTTATCAATTATCATTAATAAATGTATATAAAATATTGGTGAAATTGGTGGTTCTTTTTCCTGAATTTTTAAAACAGTGTTATTTATTTACTTTAAAACTATTTTACGTATACATATACCTAACTCTGTTTATTGTGAATTGAATGAACATCAATTTCTTGGTATGATTATTATTTATTATATTTTTATTTTAGGTACCTACAAGTTATTTTACTTGGGCGAAGTTGGACACCAACTTCGTAAAATAGAAATTATTGCACTTTAGCGCCTGTCAAATTAAATTCGTGACTGCTTGTAACGTAGTACATTTTTCTAAATTTAAAATAAGTATTTTGGGTCGATTGATAATTAAAAGCAAAATACCTCTTCTAATTTCAACGTTTTTAACGGTGTCCAAAACAAACCACATTGATTGCACTTCTATGCATAATCTGTTGCATTGTGCATCTGACATCTCGATGCTTATCTGTTGTCGGGGTTGTCATATGACTAAAAATAATTAAAACTTGAGATATTTATGTTGTCACTCCAGGAAAACTTTGTATGAATTAGGTATGATTTATTAGATAAAAAACAATTTTGATTTAAAACAAAACATAGAAATTACAGACTTACAAAGTGGCTCTGGAATGAAACAATATTAGATTAGGTAAATGGTAAAAATATATTTCTTAGGCTCAGGAGTGATATTGTCTAAATAATTCAGACAGAATTTTCGTGGGATTTGTGTCTTCAAGGGACTGCCACCCTACCTTTGTTAGGGCTCTCAGGGACTCCATATTGAAGGAGATCATTCGAGAATGATATGCACATTTGATTCGGGACCCCCTCTGGGGATACCTACTCGCTCGCAAGAGCCCAATTTGTGGGAAGACCACACTTTCGGCATGGTGGTCTGAAAGATGGAAACGGCTTGAGTCCTTCGGAAGCTCCACTGAGTGAGTAGAAATTAAATTTCGTGGTGATCAACTCCACAATGGCGCGAAACGTTGTGGGTTTGTTCTTAACCAGATTTTGGTTCTTTGCAGAGAGACTCCTGCTCGAGGGAAGGGAGCGCTCCGCCAGAAGTTTTAGCAGCTTCCAGTGCGGTGAGCCAAATTTCCAATTGTTTCATCTCTTTTCTAGCGGCCATAAAGGGCGTCGGTTAATATAACCTTTTTCTCGGTTTTCAGGAGCCGGGATTTATTCATTCATTTATTATTTCAATCATTGAGAAATTTATCTCAAAAGCTTCAAAGATCTTAGAAGTCAATTTAGTTTTGGAGACCTCCTGGTGCGAGGAATTTAAGCACGCCATCTGCCTCTGCCACGTCATTTTGGTACCACGTGCGCGGCCCCTGAGCTCTACGTCTCCGCTCAGCATCTAGCTTCACTGGGGAAAGCAGCCTGTCACCCCGCTGCATCTGAGGAACGTTTAAATTCTGAGGTCGGTCCTTTCCATGATTTAATTTAGTAGGGAATCAGCGCCTGCTGCAAAATTAGAGTAAATTTAGAATTTTGAGCAACCACTAAAGTAAGATAAAGACATTTGAAAATCCTGGTACATAGTATTTAGTATAAAAATAAATTAGCTCTTAAAATAAGTAGAATTCTGTGTGAAGCTTTATTCTGGACCTGTTAAGCGGCCCAGCTGTCCACTGAGCTAAGTTCTAAAATTAGGTGTCGTCAAATCAAGTTAAAGGTTCACACAGAGTCGCAGGTTAGGATTAAATCACAAACTTACCACTGGCAAGATCTTAGGTTTAATAAAGTTTCTATAATATAATTTGTGTTCGCTTTTTCATCTCCCAAATTAGGTTCCTCTAGCAAGCAATTTTAGACACCACATTTTTACTAAGTATTAAATTCATTTTTTTGTGCTAACGTGCTATAGCTTTCTTTGAACAAGCCGGAGCTTTGCGATTTTATTTAACCCCTTTAAAAATAGCACGTTTCATGCTTCTCCTTATAAATAAATAATTACTGTGTATATCAGCTAGAAGTGCGTGCGCAATGTCCAGGATCTCCTGCCGTTGCTTGGGTTTCTTTAATTACTTAAGGGTAAAGGGATCGAAGGTCATTGGCGTAGGGTAGCCCACCCTACGCCAATGACCTTCGATCTAAATCCCTTAGTTTTCTAATGTTTTTTGTAGCTTATCGTATTAACAGCAACGGCTTTAAGCAATATAGTATCCCATATTTACTTTAAAGTTCATTGTCTTCGAGATATTTGGCATCAAAGATGAACAATTTTAGGCTAAAAAACTGGTTTTCTGGCCATAACTTTTGTGTTAATTAGTTTAAAATTAAAACCTTGGACACGATTTTCGAGACTTCAAAGACGAACCCAAATATGTAGATTTCGTACACGTAAGATCCTTCACTGCAAACTAGATACGAAAAAAGTGTATTTTTAGACAATGTTTAAAAAATTCATAAAAAAATAAGTATTAATTTTTTTCAAAATCCGGTGGACAAAACTGGAGACAAAAGATTGAAGAACCGATAACCGTTTGTCTTATAATTCTATCTGTAGTGCAAAAAAAGAAGATATGATTCAAAACTTGTCAAAAATCGATAAAAACCTCGGGTAGCCCCTTAATGGTCTCGCTACTCTATATGAAACGCCATGTACATCCAGGTATACACCAAAGCTTTATTTTCGATCAAACACTTGTAATATAAAAGGAAAAACTGCACTTGAGCCTTCAACAATTTGAATACTTAAACGGTAAAATACACATGATAACCGCAAATATATTATGTGGTTAACTTTGTATCAAATCAATCTTTTTAGGGTTCCGTACCCAAAGGGTAAAACGGGACCCTATTACTAAGACTCTGCTGTCCGTCCGTCCGTCCGTCCGTCCGTCCGTCCGTCCGTCCGTCCGTCCGTCCGTCTGTCTGTCCGTCTGTCTGTCCGTCCGTCCGTCCATCCGTCCGTCTGTTACCAGGCTGTATCTCGAACCGTGATAGCTAGACAGTTGAAATTTTCACAGATGATGTATTTCTGTTGCCGCTATAACAACAAATACTAAAAACAGAATAAAATAAAGATTTAAGTGGGGCTCCCATACAACAAACGTGATTTTTGACCGAAGTTAAGCTACGTCGGGCGGGGTCAGTACTTGGATGGGTGACCGTTTTGTTTGTTTTTTTTTTGCATTCTGGTACGGAACCCTTCGTGCGCGAGTCCGACTCGCACTTGTTTTTCACCAACTGTCATAGGCGTCATAGCATTTCTCCTTCGAAGTATGGAGTGTAGAAGTAATATACTGATATATAAATACTTATAAATACGAAAAAAGCTAATAAATGCTCTTATCGGGATTCGAACCCGGGACCTCCTGCTTCATAAGTGGGATCACTACCGACAAGGCTAGTTACCGTCAAAAATTGTTTCGCGATGCACAGTGGTTTAATGTTTTTGAGGGACACTTTTTAATATATGAAGATTGTTTTCCTTACCTCTACCTTCCATACTTCGAAGCTTGGTTTGCAGCTTATAACTACTCTTTGGTTTGCAGTGCCCGTACAGTCATAAATGAATACATTTTACTTTAATAATCGCAAGTATTATAGTTGGTCAATGGTCATGCAGATCTTGTCAGTAGTAAAAGGCGGCAGAAAAATGTAGGCGCGAAGGGATATCGTCTGATAGAAAATGTCGCGCCCTTTTCTACTGACGAGATTTGCTTGACCATCTATATACTTTGATCATAAATATCAATAATTCATTGTCTTTACATCTAATAAGCTCGGGTCACACTTATCCCATGCGTTGCGTTGCGTATTACAAGCAAAGAATATAATACTCATGACAAGTATGTTTCTAAGGATACACATTTCAGAGTTCAGAACATAAAGTCGGACCAAAAAAAGTCTGCAGCGGATTTGATAGCTCACGCAGTGCAAGTGTCATTTATACGTCATAATTTCATAGAAGTTTGACGTTTAAAATAACACTTTCAATGCGTGGGCTATCAAATCCGCTGCAGACTATTCTTGGCTCGGAGTAATTAACAACGGAGACGCCATGTCTAAAATTTTCGGTACAAAATAGTCTGTCGTTTTTTGCGGGGGAGGGGCACATCAATTGTATAGGTACGTCATGTCAGATAAACGTCAGTCCATACATATGGTTGACCATTGGCCGCCTATTTTCGACAGAGGGGAATGCCTGTTAATGGCGGCTCCATTCTTAATTACTCCGAGATTCTTGGTCTGACTCTACGTTGCGTACGTGGGATAAGTGTGTCCCTGCCTTTACATCATTATTCTAAATTCAAAGAAACCCCAAAAAAATTAAACCACTTGAAAGAAAATTTGACAGAAAGTCGCACGTCTTTTGTAACAAAGTCTCAAAGTCAATCAAAAGTCAATTTGTTATAAAAATTATCTTATTTCACAACAGAAAACTGCAAAATTTTGTTAAGAGTTGTGAATTTGAATACTAGAAGATGGATGATCAAAATAACATTGGAATAGTGTGATCAAGAGTTAGTAAGTGATGCTTAATTACCTACTTAACTTCTTCTACCTACTTCTTGTGAAGAATGGGAATTCATTTTAATTAATATAGACTAGTCTGTACGGAAAGAAAAGAGTCGTGGAAGGTACCTATACATATTTTCCACGACTCTATCACAACGACGACGATTATTAGACTCTATCCTAATGGTTAATCATATACAATAAGTATATGTTGTACTCGGTTAGTCTTAAAATTATTATGGTACGGTCGCGTTTTTATCGCCTGTTGAGTTTTGTCAGTTTCATACTTGTTAAAACATGTCAGTCATGGTGACAGCCGATAAAAATGAAACCATAACCAATATTATAGTACCGTCGAGCTGATCTGATGATGGAGACAGGGGGTGGCTAGGAATTTAACTCTGTGATAAAACAACAAATGTGTTTTTTTGCCAAAAACTTTGATTATACATAATATCGTCCTTTCAGGCTAGTGTATAAAGTAGATACAAGCACCATGGGTGACAAAGGTAAAGAAGGTAAAGGTAAAAAAGAAAAAGAAACTGGTACCGCGGCGTTCATAAAAGACTTTGTCGCTGGTGGGGTATCAGCAGCGGTGTCGAAGACAGCTATGGCTCCGATTGAGCGGGTGAAGCTGCTGTTGCAGGTGCAGCACATCTCCAAGCAGATTGCGGAGAAGGATCGTTACAAAGGTCAATATTTCAATACTAAATTAGAAATTTACTTTACTGTCCTGTATCCCCTAGATGGGCCCGAGGGAGTCCACAGCCAGGGCTATCTTAAACTATCCTGGGGCCCTTGGGCACATAAGAAGGTATCGTCTTGGGTCGTCCCCTTCGTTTTTCGTCAAGTTCTTAAATTAGTCCTATTCTGCTTTCATCACTCATGCTACATTCGTCACAATCGTCAGTGGCTTTCAATGTAGAATGAGTGACGAAAGTAGAATAGGACTAATTTAAGAAATTGACGAAAAACGAATGGGACGACCCAAGACGATACCCATAAGAATTTAGGCCATTTTGGAAAGTAAGGAAAGCGAATAAAACTAACATTTTTCTATTATGATCTTCTATTTATTATGTTATGGGTAATTAAATATACTGTTACTGTCCTTCGGGCCCCCTGAGGATGGAGGCCCTGGGCACGGGCCCCGTGTGGCTTATGGTAAAGACGGTACTGTCCACAGTGTGACGTTATCTGAATCGATCTTGAGCATCGTGCTTGAGTTCGCTTCAAGTCTTGAAAATAGTCTGCATAGCCAATTAGCCAGGTCTGCTTTGGACGGCAACGTTTTCGCTTTTCTTTGGGACTAGCCTAGGGATTCACGCAGTACTGTTGCGTCAGTACTGTTGGTCGTCAGCTTTCTGCTGTCAGCGTTATTATAAAACTCTTCAAGAACATCCTAAATCATCAGCGCAGACGCTCAGCGTGGCACTAAAACCATCCTTAATGTTTTAAAAGCACGCAGTGAATGTGACATTCTCCCTACAGGTATAATGGACGCTTTGGTCCGTATCCCTAAAGAGCAGGGCCTCGCCGCCTTTTGGCGTGGGAACCTCGCCAACGTCATCCGGTACTTCCCCACGCAGGCGCTCAACTTCGCCTTCAAGGATAAGTATGTTTACATTGTTTACTAATAATCATCAATGCTGTAGCGGCACTGTGAGCTGTGGACCTAGCGAGTCTATCAACCCCCATAGCTCCACCGTTTTAAAACATTTAAAAAACTTAATCGGCAAAAACTGCTCAGAATAAAATTTGCCGAGAGTCGGTTGAGAAATCGACCTGTAGAAAACGGTATCGTCTTGGGTCGTCCCATTCGTTTTTCGTCAAGTTCTTAAATTAGTCCTATTCTGCTTTCGTCACTCATTCTACATTGAAAGCCAGTGACGACTGTGACGCATGTAGAATGAGTGACGAAAGCAGAATAGGACTAATTTAAGAACTTGACGAAAAACGAATGGGACGACTGAAGACGATACCTAGAAAACAGCTGAGGGTCTTTCTCTCTCTCTCTGTCGCACTTATAAATTCGTACGTAAGTGTGACAGAGAGGCAACACGTCGAACGTGGTTCGTGGTTGGCTCTCAGGACACGAACGCATTTTTGTCAAAGCAAAAACGGAGACTCAGGGCCCGTGCCGCACTCGGTTAGCCAATTATAAATGCAAAATCAAGTCATCTGTCAGTCTTCGATTAAATTTGGACAATTTGGTGTAGAGACAATTTGAGTCTAGGGGAAATTATCATGTGACATCTTCCATAGGTACAAGAACCTGTTCTTGGCCGGTATAGACAAGAACAAGAATTTCTGGAAACATTTCGCCGGGAACTTAGCTTCGGGAGGCGCCGCTGGCGCGACTTCTCTGTGCTTTGTCTACCCTCTGGATTACGCTAGGACCAGGTTTGTACAACGACTATAATCAAATTATTTTATTAAATATCGACCAATCTCTCTCGCTATACCGTTATTCCGTACCTACTGCTCGCTCTTGGAAGTATGGTTAAAGACTCTTAGGGGCTGTCCATAAATGACGTCATCTGTTTTTGATGATTTCATCCAAAAATAATACTCCGATTTCCTCCTACTTCATGGTACCATCATCCGATGTCCAGATTACATTGAAATGACGTAATTTATGAATAGCCCCTTAAGGCCACTTGCAACATCGGACTAACCCGAGGTTAACCGGTTAAACCTAAAGCCAAGTGTCAAATTGTACTGGTAACCATGATAACTTTGCAAGTGGCCCTTAGCCTCACGATACAGTCGAGAAATTACGACCGATATGACGTCTGCCGCGAATTTAGAAGACGCAGCCGGCCTAGCCAAGGTTACAATCGCTATCGCTTCGACAACGAAAACCATTATGTCTCTCTATCACACTTCCATATTAGTGCGACAGTGACAGTTGCGTGTCGATCGCTACGGAGCGTTAGAGATCGGCATCTTGGCTACGCGGCCTGGTCCGAACCCAGGTCTTTCGTAAAGTTATCTATTTCAGTTTAGGTTCACCTCAACTCTAACTTTTTTTGCCACTACCCTTAACCAGGGGTGCGAAACTCTTGACTTCAGCTAAACCCGGCTCCGCTCGACTCAGCATTGCTCCGAGCAATTATTAGGGTTGGCATCACTTGACTTTCTTTTGCGTGCACGACCACAGATAAGATAATCACTTGAATTTTGATAGCCCTAAACAACCGAAAGGGAGAGTGCCATATATTAGAAAGGGATAGCATGATTCGACCCTGAACCGCTGTCAAACTTCGGTTTTGTAGGAAGTTTCCTTTCTGTACGGCAGTACTATTATTTATTCTGTGCCTTAACTTTCAGACTAGCAATAGGGTCTGAATCAGATTTTCTAACATATACTTTGCAATTCACCGCCAGGTTAGGAGCGGATATTGGCAAAGGCAAGGATAAGGAGTTTAACGGTCTCATCGACTGTCTGGCAAAGACCGTGAAATCTGATGGACCGCTCGGTCTGTACAGAGGGTTCATTGTCTCTGTCCAGGGCATCATTATATACAGGTATTTTTTTTTATTAAAAACTAATCGGCGATTGGCTCTAATCACACCTCATGGAAAGTGAAGACAGAGCCTAAGATGGAGCTCACCGGTTCAGTAATAGCCCATTCACTCTAACTTTAAAGAGACCGAGGTTATTTCTCAGGGAATACAGATGACGGGAGCGCATTCCATTCCTTAGCCGTCCTTACCAAAAAAGACGAGGCAAATCGTTTTGTGCGGTCAAATGGAATATTAACCACGAACGGGTGCATTCGCTCCCCGCGCCTGGACGTCCGATGATCGAAAGGGGATGGTGGGATCAGGTCATGCAGCTCTTGTGCGCACTCTCCAGAATTATATATATTTCCAGACTTCGTCTGCTTATAACTTCGAGCAACACTGGCTTCCGACATGCTGGAAGGGAGGACCCCAAGCGATACCTTTCCGTACAAATCATTCTGTCATTTTTTGCACACAGTCGAACTTCTCACTCACTACATACAAAATCCAATTTGCAAGTAATGACGACACAAATACATAGAAAATGACACACGTCAAAGACAAATCTTGCACGCTTATGCTTCGGCAGAGGTGTTAGTGGTGTTACTCGAAGGCGAGCATTGCATGTGTCGCTTAACTTCAAACCCGGGTAAATCCATTCGACCCTCTCAACAAATATCTACCCTATTACCTTATCTTAATACCAAAATCGCATAATCTGACAGATGGATTTACCCGTGTTTGAAGTTAAGCGACTCATATATGCACTACATAACAATAATAACTAGATGTTTTTTTATTCGTATTAACTCTGTAACTAGGCGAATTTCAAAAAAGTTTATAACTAAGACATTTTTGTCTCTAAATATGACCAGGCCCACTGTTAAAATTATTCGGTTTCCTCATGTTACACCGTGTATAACCCTTAGCCTGGTCCCTTACTAGTCTTACTACCTAGAACTTAATTTTAGCACATGGACGCTGGTTTTGCATTCTTGGGAGGCAAGCAAAGCTCCGGCTTTTTGAGAACAGTTTTAATGTGTTATCTTTTTAATGTAATCTCTGTCTGTACAGAGCCGCCTACTTCGGGTTTTATGACACGGCCCGCGGCCTCCTGCCCGACCCTAAGAACACCCCGCTCCTTCTATCCTGGTTTATTGCGCAGGTACGTAAATATTAGAGGTGCACCGGATATTCGGTTACTATCCGGTATCCGGCCTATCAGGACATTATTTTAATATCTAATATAATAACTTATTATCCGGCCGGATACCATATATATACTAACCTACTATCCGGCAGGATACCGGATAGTAACATTGCTTGATTTCGGAGTAAACAAATTGGATTTAAGAAACAGTCACGGTGTTAATCGTACTTGTTCATTATTTTAAAACAATTTAAACATTCCACTGACTTGCACACGCACTCTTTTCTAACCTAGAAAAAAGAAATGTGTCCGCTCGAACGTTCACTAAGCAACAGGTGAAACCTACACAATGCGCACCTGAAAATTCCGAAATGTATGTATATTTCCACCGGCCGAATATTCGGCGGCGGGAGACCGATTGTTCGGCCGATGATCAGGCCGAATATCTGTATCCGGTATCCGGCCAAACAACTATCCGTTGCATCTCTAGTAAATATTTTTTATTAAATCATAGGCTGATCTGGCTGATCAGTCACAACAAACCACGTGACTATCATTTGGACTATACGGCACAACATTCTGCACTTACAAAAGACCACCTCGGCTTAGCCGAGACCAATCGTTTGTAGAAAACGAAACAATTTTAGTTTTACAAGTTATTTGTTTTACAAGGGGGCAAAGTTGTTGTTTAACCCATGTTTAACCGCTCGTGCTAATATTGATACCCGAGCAAGCGAAAGATTCTTCGATAAATGGATTCTTCAGCGTTGTGAGGGTTTCAAAGCAAGAGGGTTAAACAAAGGCTTTAATTGGTTTGTTATTTTCTGATTTGTTAGGAGTGGTGAATTACTATGTAGTGGCCAATAACTATAGTGCCACCCTACTAACTACCCGACGAAACTCAATACAGCTTGGACGATTTCGGAGAATGTTCCGTCTTCCTAAAGTCCGCATGTTGTTCTTTTATTACAGACGGTAACAACAGTAGCCGGTATCCTCTCGTACCCACTGGACACGGTGCGCAGACGAATGATGATGCAGTCCGGCCGGCCGGTGCACGAGCGCACTTACAAGAGCACGGCCCACTGTTGGACTGTAATACTCAAGACTGAGGGCCCCAAGGCCTTCTTCAAAGGCGCGTTCTCCAATGTCCTCAGAGGCACGGGAGGCGCTTTGGTGTTGATCCTTTATGACGAAATTAAGAAACTCCTTTAAACTCTGCGCTCCTAGTCAGGGCATTTTATTGTGCTGAACTTTTTTCTCTGAACTTATTACACAAATATATTATATATTATAACAAATATACGTCATTTTTAGAAGTCTGTTTTTAACTGCATGCTACGCACTAAAAATACAATTTTCAATTTGAAATACAATCTTCCTAGAGTTCCTAGAAATAATGTTTGGTACAAAAAATTTAATAACCCTGAAAAAGTTGTCCCTATTTGCTTTCTGAAATGTTATGTTTGACGGGTAAATCTGCCGAGCATATATTTGACATAATGTCAATTATATTACAGATGTGGTGCATAATTATTTTCCTTCATATTTTCACGGAAACGTACGAACGTGTCTTGCTATTTCAGCCAGTCTCGGTACAAAAAGTACTGACGTTGACTGAAGTAGCATGACAAACGCTTCCTAGAAAATACGGTGGAATACAATTATGCGCTACGCCTGTAGTGTTATGCGATGTGGGGCAAGTTTAAACGAAAAATGTAATACAAACATGTAAATCTAAAATATAAAATTAAAAAGACCCATTGACGATCATTTGATGTAAATAGTTTGCCCTGTGCCGTTGGGTGATATAGAGACAGCTGGTGATTTTAACAGGTGATGTTTGACTGACGTCTGATAATGCATTTTAATGTCCATGTATTATAATTTTTGTATTAGAAAGAAGAAATAAATTACATTTATTCTTGTTTTTGTTTGTTCTTGTTTCAATGGTTTTATCGTGGTTTGTTATTTAAATATTGCGAATCTTAGTAGAATAAGTGGGTCATACACATTCCTGTAGACATCGTAAAGTTTAAGAGAATCAATAGTTATTTGTACAACAAAATATCAAAGTTTGATAGCTCTTCGAGTGCTTATTTTGAGTCCCTTACTACGCTCAAGATTCTAAATTAGATTCACTCGATTAGACCTCCCATGGTGACATGATATTTTTGACTATAAAGGTCACTTGATGAATGTAGTTTTGTGTCACTCAGTGAGCAAACTCGCATTTTGCTCACTCTTTATATTAGAAGCAAAGTAACCTTGTTCGAGCTGCTGAGGTGAATAAGTTATTCATTGAACTGCACCCTTACACCCTTGTGGTACTATCGGGCGGTTATATTTTTAGTAAGTACTTGACGCAAATAAGAAAAACGTGACTTAAATGGGCTATCAACTTTTGATATTGTGTCCACAGAAGTGACCTTTTTCAGAAATGTGTTTGACCCAGATACAGCCAAAGATTTTGCTCTTTATGATAGGCCTACAATCAGGAAAGATTCCCTGTGGTCCATTTATAGTTTGCCATTGGTCAAAGGCCTGTCTCAACCAGAGACACAGATAATCATAATACTATCTTTGTTTTACACTAGTACTAGCACCCAAAACAAAAGGATGAGTATAGTTTTCCTGGTTCTTACTGACTGACAAATCGGTTTGTCCAACTATACTGATGAAAAGAAAAAGCCAGTTCCACAGTAAACACCTTTATTTACTTAATATCGCACAGCAGCGCCACTCCCCTCAACGCCCAATGCCTCGGATTGCTGTCTGTCTCGAAATCTATAGAGCCCACGTATTTAGCATCAGTTCGTTGGGGTTTCCGATAGATGGGGCACTCGTAGAGCCTGGGATCCTTGCCAGCTGTGGTGTTGATGGCGAAGATGTAGATGATCGGCATTTGCTCGTACAGGACTTTGGGTTTTGATTCGATTAGCTTCCCCGACTTTCTGTCCAAGGATGCGCCTGGAAGATATTATATGGAATTCAGGGTATCGTCTTGGGTCGGCCCATTCGTTTTTCGTCAAGTTCTTAAATTAGTCCTATACTCTGCTTTCGTCACGCATTCTATATTGAAAGCCACCGACGAATGTGACGAATGTAGAATGGGTGACGAAAGCAGAATAGGACTAATTTAGAAAAACGAATGGGACGACCCAAGACGATACCGAATTCAGTGAGAAGCTTAAGATAGAGCTAGGATACTGAGTTATTTCACCAAAGCATTAAAAATGATTACTATAACGAGCTAGTTTCTTTTCTGATACTTGAAGATATTTGAGTATGTTGGATGGAATTTAACCTAAAAACTATAGTCAAACAACAATTGAAGGGATGTTTACAAAAAAAAACATAACTGCTTAGAGCGGTTGACACTTTTTTAAGAACATTGTTAATAGTTTCAGGTGTCAACCAGTGTAGTCATAGTCAGTTATGTTGTTTTTGTAAACATCCCTTCAATTACTCGTATACCTTCAAGAAACAGTCCGTGTACGTAAACTCCTTCGGCCGGGCCCTCGTGGACGTCCTCCCGGTTCAGCTTTGTGATGTGGTTCTGCAGCACCACGGAGTCCAGCGCCCACCCTTTGTGACTTCGAGTCACCTCCTGCCAAATTAAATTTTCGAATATCTACAGCTTGGCAAAAAAGAGTAGAAATTAAAAAGTGGCAACACCGTAGTGCCGTCCCGTTTTCTTATACATATTGGTTTAAAAGGGACGATACTACAGTGTTGCCACTTTTTAATTTCTACTCTTTTTTGCCAAGCTGTACTCGTATTCCGTTTTGAAACGGAATACTGTATTTACGGTTGAGATTGAGTTCGCACTAAAGCTTTCAAACTATGATTTTGTTTTACCAGTTTCCAAATTAAAATTAGAACTCCTATTTCACTGGTTGGTATCGTCTTGGGTCGTCCCATTTGTTTTTCGTCAAGTTCATAAATTAGTCCTATTCTGCTTTCGTCACTCATTCTACATTCTTCACAATCGTCGGTGGTTTTCAATATAGAATGAGTGACGAAAGCAGAATAGGACTAATTTAAGAACTTGACGAAAAACGAATGGGACGACCCAAGACGATACCAACTGGTTAAAGTCGAAATTTATAGCAAGTTTAATGCAAGGGTGTCAAAATTTCACGATAACGTGTAGTTGTTGTTGTAAAATGTTCTCTACCTGTCTCATAGCGGTGAGGAAACCCTGGGGGTTAAAGAAGCCGGTCATCCAGAAGGCGGTGGGGCGGCCGTTACGCAGCCACACACGGTACTGATGCTCCCGCTCCAATAACTCTGTGTACCAGAAACCTAGCGTTGCTGACTCCCATGATACCTATAATGCGAAAAAATATATTGTGAATGTAGTAAAATATATATTATAATAACTTTAACATATTCTCGTAACAAGCCAACACTTTAGTCTCAACTTGTATTGTAACCTAATTTCGTCGAGAACTATCTCAGTATCCCATTTAGTAATTATTTACCAATTAAAAAAGCTCAAAATTAATACTTATATGGTGACTTGTTGGAAATGTTGGATATGTATACTTGATATGGTCATTCCATGAGTTTACAAATGATAAACTCGTCTACTGGCCGTCAACTGCAGACACATCCAGCAATATTCGATGGCTCCTCTACACTAAGGGCCAGCGCCGGCTATTCCAAGAGACGCAGCCACACGGTAGAATGAAATAGCAATATCACTTGCTCCCTCTAACGCATAAATGCGTCCCTTGGAGTGGCCGGCGCTGGGCCATCGTTTAGAGGAGCCATGATAGTTACCTTGAGCCAATTCTGCGGTATCCTCGCATCATACATAGCGTCAAGACTCTCGCGCAGCCCCTGACTCATCACTATGGTCCCGTCGATGGCTAGCTTCAGGTTGCACAGAGTTGACTGCACTGACTTGATCACTCGCTGGATGCGGTCGATCTCTTGTCTGAAACATATTAATTATTTTAGCTCAACTTATATAATTGCACAAAAATAAAAGACCTTACGCTTTGGCATCAGACGATGATGCTTAGGATTGTTTGATTGATTGGTTTTTAGGTTAGGTTACTTGATTAAATCATCTAACCCTAACCACACATCAACACCTAGATCACCCATAAAAAGGAAGGGAAGCTCGGTCTTATAGTTAGATTAATTTCACTTATTCGAGAATGAAGACCTGACCTGAGATAAAAGTACAGCGTAATCATAAAATTGCTGCCACAATAGTTAAAAACCATTAGTGTTTAAAAAGTGAAATATTTTAAATAAAATGTTGGTTGACAACACTTTGACCGGCTCAGACTTACCTTAAAAAGATATTCATTGGCAAAAAAGCACCCATTTTCACTAAAGCTTCTCTAACTTCAAAACTCACGTATTGTTTTGGTAATTTTTCCAACATGTCTTCAGCTAGCCTGTACACGATACTTTCTCTTGTCTCGCCACCTTGGCTGCCACCTTCTTTCGGTTGCACGCTCAATATAGTGTCCAGTATATCTTTAGCACTATTGATCTGATACGTAATGTCAGCGTTCCCGTGAAGACCGAATACTTCGGGAGTATCAGTCAATGGAAGCTGATTGATATAATCAATATAGCCAGAGAGATTCCTTGTCTGTGGCACTTTGTAACCCTTATAGAATTCAAAACCCGGTCGTAGCAGTACATCACAGAACCACACGTTTGTGAAAGTCGTCAAAAGGCGTTTGTCGAAGTCATCAGTGACACGACCGCCATATTGGACTTCCCCAAGCATGTAACAGATTGTTGGCCAAGATATACCTTTTTTAGGGTCGATATCGTCGAGATGGTTTTGTATAAACTGCACGCTGGCTGCGTAATCGGCTTGATTGAACTCGTAGGGAATATTCCATCCTAGAGGCCCGAACTTTCGTCGTTCTTGCACTATAGTGTGTAGGAAAGCAACTGCATATAACAGCGGTGGCCATTGGGATAAAGATGAGTAATCTAACGTATCTTGAGTGATGTTTTGGTAAGTTCTTTTCATGCTAGCTCTGATGCCTTGAGGAGGTTCATTGGTGAATTTAATGGCCATTTGCAGTAGACCTATCGGGAACTCCGTGTGAACTTCAGTTGTGAGCCACAGCCTAAAAGATTCCTGTACATGTTCAGTTTCTATTAAAGCATCCATGGCTTCTACACAGAATGGAAGGGACAAGTGGATATTTTGTAGAAGTACCCAGCCCCCTTCGTTCATTGAGTCTGATATCATTTTTCTTGCGACGATTTCTTGACCCTGACCCATCGACACGGCTTTTATTTCTGGAAGAGGAGAAGTTTTTATAAGCAAGGTAGGACCGCAAAATGTTTTGATATAATTTTGGAGATGAAATATGTAGGTATATTAATGAAAGACTGATAGCTCGTTTAGAAACGCTGATGAGATATAAAGAGACGAATAAGACTTTAGCGGCTCGGTTGTCTGGATTTGGACGGTTCTTATTCTAGCTAGAATATTATAGCTAAGCCAAATTTCTTACGAATTTCCTTAGACTTGGCCAGTGATGCGATCTGCGCGGAGGGATCAGAGCCAATAGACAGGATGCAAATGAGTGGTGTACGTGGTTCTGATTCTTCCCAGGTCGCTTCAAGATTCAAAATGCAGCCCTCGCCGTACTCCGGGCCGAGGGAATCTAGAATACAATGTAAATAATAACAAGTAAGCATCCATCCATTACTCAAATCATCATGAATGTTGCCGAATGTATCAAGTCAAACTAGAGCAAGGGTTAAAATTCAATTCAATTTATGGCATTAGTATTTATGGCTATCACGTTAATTATATACAGGAATATTACATATAGTAAACAAGAGCTTTTGTAATATTCTCTCGTGTCCCACAGTCCTAATAGGTATTAGTATTAAATAAACGAGTTGCATTTGTTTCGATTTCAAAACAACAAATTGCATCCTATTTCCTAACAGTATTAATTCAAAAATTACTGACTTTTTAATGGTGTGCCGTTATACGTTATAAAATGGTGAAATGATTTGCCCGAAAAGCTGATTCTGTTAGAGGAAGTCCATCCTCTTCTACTTATACTTACCGACAATATACTTCCTGGCCTGCGACAGGGTTCGATCAGGGCTCCACGAGCGGATAAGCAGCAGCTTACGGAACACATCGAGGCTGTCGTTGTAACCACTGGGAATAGTTTCTTCTTCTGGCTTCGCCTTTTCATACCAGACTCGCCACTCTTTCTCGTTAGATGAGATCTAAAATAGGTGATAAAATAATAAAGTTCTTCTAATCATCATCATTATCATCATCATCAACATCATCACCAACTGGATTGTGTGTCCCAATCCAGGCCTCCTCTTAAAGTAAATATAAGATAAAAGTCCTCGTCGCTAAAGCTAACCCGACAGACTACCCATACAAAATTGTCGATCTAACGATGTTCTCTTAAATGACCTATATAATTATTGTTTCCAAACACACATACCTTTTGCAATACGTCAGAGAAAGTCTTCAATTTACTAATCTCCACCAGATTCAGCCATGTTATATCCAGAATCCATCTGAAAGGCTTCGGAGTCACTGCATTCAAATCCAGTGACGCGCCTCCTTTCACAAACGCCGTGAATTCGTCGTGGGATATTAATTGACGGTGACAATCGATTTTCATTGCCAGCATCAACGTGAACAGAGCCTTGTGACGTTCATACAAGCTTCGCAATGTAAATGCCCACACTTCATGTGTAAGGTATTTCAGTATTATATTAATACGCTCCTCAGTCACATTGGTTTTAGTAGACTTCGTTATTGAATTGTCGAATATTGTCAAAAATTGTTTTAACGAGTTCTGGTACATGATGTTCACATTGCTCATTTCTACTATTAAGAAATACAATATCGAGCCCCTTGCTGCAACTGCTCTAAACTCTTCGCGAGCTTTTATAATTTTCTTTTCTGTAACTTCTGCTACTTTTAGTTTTTCATTGACTTCTTCTGCTGTCGTTTTAGTTACTTGCAAGACTTGGATCAAGGCTTCGTCATCTACTAATGAGCCTTCAGATGATGTGAGTCGGCATAGCAGATTGCTTTCCAGTTCTTTCATGCTGCGCTGATTCTTCATTACGGATTCGAAAAGCGCCACTCTTTCTTCTTCTAAATCTGATTTCTCCATTAAAATCACACGACCTAACAGTTGATCTTCTAAACCTCGCATAGTAACAGTGAAATCAATTATCGATGTCTTAGCACTTATTTCAGGAGAATATGCGGGATTAGGTAATTTTGTTGTTATATATAGCATAAAGCCAGGCATAACATCGCATTCCTTATCACCGACGATTACCTTCTCTATTGAACCCGATTTAATAAAGTTCTTCTCTAACACATTGTCAATAACTGGATCTAGCTCTACGCCGACATCTTCTATAAGCAATGGTCTTCCTAGCGACAGACTGTCCTCTAGATGCGTTCTGAAATACTTGTGGTTGAGTGAAGTAATTTGTAATTCATTTGTACTTTCTTTGTTTTTTATCCAGTTCTTACCCTGACTCTGTGGATCGACTAATAAAGGGTAAGAGCTAGATTTAGTAACAATAAGAGCATTCTGCACTGATAAATCATCGTTTGGTAAGCCTTGCAGCGTCCATTCAGATATTGTAGCATTTTCAACCAGCATATTAGTTATATTTAAATTATCTGTCAAGGGTATCTGTTTGTTCTTTAATATCCCCATCCAGTTATTTAGTAAATTGTTCCTAAATTCCTGATTGTAAGGGCCACAGTACGAAAGGAATCCTGTCGCTAAGACGACATCACCTACCAGTCTTCCCAACTGTTCTTTGAAATCCTTACTCTGTTGCGTCCATCTGATCTTTTCTCCACCTAATCCATTAATCAGTGCAGTAGCGGCAGTCATTTTTCGTAAGCAAACGTTAGCAGCATCCGTTAACTGCTGTTTCTCAGAGACAGCAGATTCATATTGTTCTTTGACTTTACGAAGAGACATTTCACGTTCCTCTAATTGTCTTTCTGCGGAAGCCAAATCTTCCATTGCAACCTGAAAAAGTATAGATATAACTTATAAACGGGAAAAATGTGAAGACGTCTCAGAATAAAAGTATGTTTGTAAAAATCACCTTTAATCTTGCTTCCTGAAGTAGCAGATTTGCTTTTAAAGGCAGTACTTCCTTATTGACACTATGGAAGAACGCCATAGCCTTTGTCCACGATAACAACCCGGCGACGTCACCGCAAACTCTCTTTGCCGTGTCCATGTTGTAATCCTCCATCTCGAAATAAGGTACCAAATGTTCAACCATCTCATTGTTTATAATGTCTTTAGGATAATTCTGGAGTTGTAGAAGGAAAGTGGTACTGGCCATCATCTGAAAATATAATAAGTAATATTCATATACATCCTTCTAATATGTAATTTCAAACACAAAAATCGTACTAAGTACTTCACGCAATAGTAATAGGGAGTATTATTAGCCTTTTACCTTGAGAGATTCTGCCCATGAAGGCTTTGGACATGGTGCAGCCACATCAGGAATGAGCGGGTGTAATCTTCTCTGAAACAATATCAATACGCAATCCATGATCCTCATAATAAGATGCGGTGGCCTACCCAATTTTCTGACCGTGGCAATATGCGCTGGCTTTATAGTGTTAAGAGCAGCTTCAGCTTCTTCTAACGCCGGTTTAGCTGCCTCCAGTTTAATTTCAGCTTTTAATTTTTCTTCAGCTATATAAGCTACGAGGGCTTCTGCCTTTTCTTTTACTATTTGCACCTGATTCTTTACTATTTCGGCTTGCATTGCTCTTTCTGTGACTTCGGTGAGGACACGATCTGCTTTTTCAGAAGCCAATGCTAAATCCTGCTCCATTACTGCCAAATCTTTTTTTAGAACTTCAACGGATATCGATGCTTCACGAAGTTTTTCTAATCCAGTGTCCATGCGTAATGCACCATCGCCCAGCTCTTTTTGCTTCATTTGATAAATTGTTTTGTATCCTCCAATAAAATTGAGATACGATTTAGGAGTAACGTGTGACGATCGGCGGAATCTTTGGAAATATTCTGCAGACACTTGCGACACGACGTCTTGAATGGTTCCTAATACGGTGACGAGCTCTTTTTTGACTTCTTTTGTACATTCAATTTCAAACTCTGTTAAGAAGTGGTCAGCGACAGAAACAAGGGCATCCTTAGGCCAAGGTTGGAACCAGTCTATGGTGCAGCCGGAGATAAGCGCTGGGAAGCGAAGTGCGCGGTATCTAAAGGCTTCGCTAACCTGAAACCCATTAACAATTTTGTTATACAACTACTCTTTACAATAAAGTTGCGTCAAGGTCATTTTGAGCACCTCGCCCGCTTAGCAACTTCTGCTGCTGACTGTACAAACAACATATTCTGTTGGCAGAGTTAAAAAAATGTAATACCTATTGTATATAAGTACGGGAATAAATGAATATCTATCTAATTTAAATTCTTACTTACCGGTGAAAAACATAATACGACATGCAGGTTTTGGCATGTCCTGTTTAAAAAGTATTCCATTACTAATTCATTGTTGAGAGTTCTCTTTTGATTTTCCCGTTTCATAATCGGCGTGAGTTCCGAAATAATTTCTTGCTGCTCGTCTTTAGTGAACAAATTAGATATAACACCGGATGATAGAATATTGTTCAAATATTCCAGGAATCCTTCTTCCTTTATATCCAAATCTGTAAAGATGAATGTTGTTCCTTTCCCTTGAACACCACACGATCTATAAAGTAGCTTCAAATCTTCAAGGAAGTTACCAACATTGTACGATCTAGTAAGTGCGATTTGAAAAGACCGGTATCCAGCTATAAAAGTAGATAGCTTCGTCAAGGATTGTTTTCCAGAACCTCCAACTCCAACAAGCATCACATTGCCTCTTGGATGTCGTATCACCCTAGATATCTTCACAAGATGGAGCATAGCATCGGGGAAAAAAACTAAATCCATGCCCGACCCGCGGACCATTTCATTGAACTGGGACAGGAACATCTCTAATCTTTCTCTGAGCTCACTGTACTCAAACACGGGTTCATACACTTTTGGTAACTCCATGTCGGCATCTTCGCCTTCTTCACCAGTCGGTTCCGGTGCATCCCTAAAAATCAATTTATTAATATAAAGTAGCTTTGAAACTTTACTTGATGATGTCAAATTATTAGAAAACTACTCTACCTCATAAAATCTACAAAGACAGGCTCACTTTCCATCATCTTTTTGTATTCTACACCTAATATTTCGTCTGATGTATCATACAAAGCTTTGTTAAACCAATCTTTATCAACTTGATGTGTGAATCTGTCGGAGAAAACTCTAGAACACTCATGTTTCCACAGCAACATTAAACATTTTTCTGATTCAATAACAGTAGGTAAGGTTCCAACCATGCCCTGCCACACTCTGGACAAATCTCGAAGAGAAAACACGTAGTGAAACTTAGCCGGCGTCGGTAGAAGATTCAGTCTCGTTCTCATCCACAGCTCTCTGGTCAATGGAATCACTTTTTTAATAAGGTTGCGGACTTCTACAGTAAATCCTCGCTTGGCGTTGTAATGACCTTCACCAATAACTTTGAAAATTTTGTCAATCGCATCGTCATTAGGCAAAGGACAGTTGAATATTGCGAACTGGCGTTTCAAACGAGACGGTATGTCGTTCCTACCACCACCTGAAATATATAATTTTGTAAGTCCAACTGATGCAAAGAAATATAATAAGCAATAAAACAAATAAAATTACCTGGTTGTCCCATAGCACCAAGGAACTGTATATCAATAACCGTGGTAAAGTCTCCAGGCTTCTCCAGACTGTAGAATCCACTCATACTCATGGTCTGCCTAACAATTTCATTTGTTATTTGATCACCCCACTCATTGATCTGTGGTAAA
The DNA here is from genome assembly GCF_963556715.1 of Cydia fagiglandana. Taxonomy (NCBI): domain Eukaryota; kingdom Metazoa; phylum Arthropoda; class Insecta; order Lepidoptera; family Tortricidae; genus Cydia; species Cydia fagiglandana. Next base: position 7,927,277 of record NC_085959.1, read on the forward strand.
TTTATGTCGTCAATAAACACTAACATCTTCTTACCCCCCGGTGGTCCAAATGTCATACCACTACGTTTTTCAACGTAACTTTCAATAGTCTTTTGAAACTGATAAGGACTAGTCGCTGAAGAGAAATTGAAAGAACGACCCATGAACTGCTCTGGATTGGTATTTTTCATGTAGGCTTTCATCATGACAGTCTTTGCAGTGCCTTGTTCTCCAATTAACAGCACAGCTTTGCCTTGTTTAGCTATGCAGTGAATGAGGTAGTTTATTCTGACGTTGTCTACTATCGGGACCAGAATACTAGCATAATCTGGTGACGCTGTGTCCGGGTATTGGTAATTTGTCACTAAATCGTCCCAGAGTTCCCATTTGCCAGGGTGTTTTACATAAAAGTCGAAAACAATCGAGGGTTTATTATTAGGGTGTTTTGGTATGTCTAAAATTTCCGCAAAATTCTGTTTTAAGAACGCATCGTATCGTATTCTGTCTTTGGTTTCTAAAAGGGAACCAAATCCCCAAACTAATGTGAATACGTATACTTTGTGCAAGTGTTCCGGTGTAAAGAGTATGATCTCTTCAGTTTTCTCTTTTTCCTCTTCATCGTCAATATCACCGTTAACTGATTTGCTTGCGGACGGGTCTTCAGTTTCCTCTATCTGTGGAGGAACAAGTCCCTCCAAGAGACTGAGCATTTGCAGTATGATATTACTTTGAAGTACCCTCATGCTGAAGATCAGATTTTGAGTACACCACGTGTACACATTTGGAAATGTCTGATCAAAAAGCGTGCTAAATATTTCTAATTCTCTCTCTGACCGCGTCTTGAGCCAGGCACGGAGAACTAAAATATAAAAGTTTTCCCTTAACGTATACAAAAAAAAAAACGAAAAGTACCTACGACTTATGTAATAAACATAAAACTACTAGTGTGCAATCGGATAGTTCATAATTACAAAACATGGAATAATTTTGGAGAGTTTACAGTATTTTCAATATCGGAAATAAAATTTTCCATTCAACCATTTCTTGTAATTTTTTTTGAAAACTCTCTTTAACTTGCACATTTGTGCAGAGGAACAATAAACTATAACAATTTTAGTTAAAATTGATTCAACAGACAAGTGAAATGTCATATATATTACCTGGATCCCAGTCCAGCCCCGAAGCACTCATATACACCATACCATTCCTCGACACAGTAGCAGGTGATGCATTATCAATATTCTCCGGCTCAAACAGAATCTTAGAAGTCGGTGACATGGTCAGGCGATCACCATTAGCCAATGTCAAGGTTTTATTATCATCCAGCACGGAATTCAGGTTCTCAATCCATATGCTGTCCACAGGCCCATCAAGGACCAGCCATACGTGTTCACCTTCTTTCATCTTGAGGGTCTTACGCCATAGGGCCGAGAAGATGCCGTCAGTCCAGTCGTTGGTGGCTACGTCGAGACGGCCGAACATCTGGGCGGCGGTGATAGCTTTAGGGTTCATACGCATTTCCCTGGAAATGAAAGGGGAGTACGAGTATGACTTCATTGCATATTCACGTCATTTTACGATGCTATTTACTATATTACGTATACGCTGCGTCATACATTACTGACCTGTGCGGGTTCTCAGTCTCAGTAAGAGCGTTCATGAGGGTGTGTATGCAGGTCGTCTTGCCGGCACCGGGCGGCCCCAGTGTCATGATGCCGTGACGCACACGCTGCGTCTCGTACAGCTGAAAACAGAAAGGTTACAAAATGTTATCTATATTTTCATGAATGATTTCTATTTAAATGTAGTATAGTATCTTGTCTACAGTGCAAGTTTTGTCACGACCGTTGGTTGTAAAGCTTCTCAAGGCAAGCTTTTCTCATAACATAAGTAGTTGCTTTAGTTTTCACTAATGATAGTTATAGAGATTAGAAAGTGCTTTAGACTCCACTGATCCTTTTGGGAGGATTTTATAAATGTGTCCTTGGACGTGTTTTGTGGTCGGGGCATGTCACATGTCAAAGCTACTGACCTGGATAATCTTGAGAATCCACGGCGGATGGCAGATAAGCCCCGTCTCGTCGACCTGTTTCCTGATAGCTTCCTCCAACTCGGGATAGGTAGTTTTCTCCAGCGCCTGGTTAGGGAACAAATCTGCGACCAGTGATATAAAGAGCGGTTCATCCTCGTCTATCAGCTTCGAGAGATTCATGTCCCGGAGCACGCGCATGACGATGGTGCTCTCGTTGTCTTTGGAGTTGACGCGTTTGACTGCCCCGAGGGTCCGGAGGACTGAGAGGATGTTGCGGAGGCCGAAGTCATAGTGGACCTGAAAGCGTTCAGTGACGTCACTACAGCATTCCAGCAATGTTGTTTACGATCCTTTCTGTTTTTACATTTTTGGATACGATGAGAAGGCGATTATGGGTCTAAATCATGACTTTTGTTGGCTTGATTTTAAAACCATAGACAAATCTTTAACAACTCAGAAAATTCTAAACAATAAAGAACATCCGTAAAATTAACATTATTGATCGCGTTTACACATGAAGTATTTTATGTGAAATCATAATTTGATATATTTAGGTAATAGCTGGAATGTTTAGGTTTGAAAGAAAACAGAGAAGACCAAAGGAGATACCTGGAGCGTTCAAGCATGATGTGCGAAATTTGAATGCTACTTCCTAAAATTCTAGAAGTTTATACTTCTGTGAACATTTTTCAGCTTATTACAGCAATTATGAAAAAGTGACGCCTGACTACAAACTGTAAGTAACTACAGACGGATTGCCTTACAATATCTGTATTTCATATATAGGCATAGACTAGGAATCTTCTAGACAGAGTTTAGAGCAATTATTTAATGAAACCGATGCTGCCAAAAATACGTGGGTGCGGGGGACAAGATGAGCGAGGTCCCGTGCCGTGATTGGTGCGTTTAAGACACGGACGTCACACAAAGACACTTTCGACTTGAAAATGGAGTAAAACTACCGTATGCGTGGCAGAGGGGTTAGAGCTACTATGCTCAGTCATGTCTGTGTATATAGGGCTTACCTGCTTTGTAAGCTGTTCTTCACACAGCTTGTACAGTGTGTAGAACTTCCTGGCGAGTGTGATGTTCTCCAAGAAGCCGCAGGAGGCCAGCTTCACCCTGATGATGATCTGCCGGTCTGGCACCATCATGGCCACTGTACGGAACTGGATCTTTAAGTTTTCTGGTAACTCCTTACGGCCGGCGTAACCGGGATTCTGAAAAATGTTACGGAATTGTCAAGTATTCAATTTTCAACATCATTCTAGCAAATCGTGCTCTTCTCTAAAAAGTTTGGCGTAGTAACTAACTCGATCGGAACAATACAAATGCAAACTGTTCTATTTGTAAATGATTTAAAATTCATAAACAAAGAAACACTAATGATGAAGTAAATACAGTGGAAACTCGATAAGTGGAATCGCAAGGGACCGGCTGTTTAGTTCCCCTTATCCAGGTTTTCCATTTATCCAGTTTTCCACTTAACCAGGCTCAAATAAAACGTTTTCTCACTTACAGAGGCTCTCGCTAACAGAGGTTGTGGATGCTAGTAATGTCGCTTATAGAGGTCACGTAAAATATGTTCAAATAAAAGATCAAGACAAATAATCATCTTTTATTAAATATGTATGTAGATATGTATGTATTAACAAAAAATAGGTATGTAATCCTGACTTTAAAAAAAGCAATACTGTAAATAATCCACAGTAGTTACTCGTATACAATTTTCAATATTTCAAAAACAAGATCAATTAAACAAAATCACTCCTAATATTTATTTATGCAAGAGAAACCAGAATGGTTAAATATAAGTACGTAGTTAAAACACGAACCATATTGTTAACAAAACAAACTACCCTCCTTGTGAGGGTTTTTTTTTAATCTTATTTATTTTATAAGCCGGTTGACGGTTTATTAAAAATACAAATTTTATAACGCCGAGCTATTCCACTCATAGAGGTTTTGGAGACGGCTGCTTCCAGTTACAGAGGTAAAAATAATAAATTTTCGAAAAAATGGATTGCGCTTATAGAGGTCCCAAAATTCCACTTATAGAGGTAATTCGTTGCCAAGGGACTGGAACCGAGAACTTGGGTCCACTTAAAGAGGTTTTCCACTAACCCAGGTTCCACTTATCCAGTTTCCACTGTAAGTAAATTTAATATGTAAATAATATCTAGTTGTGACAGCCACTAGACATGTGTGACATGTTGCATGATGAATGCTACAAATACAAGTATCATCAGTTTCTCGCTGATTGATGTTTGATTTCTCTTTACCCAGGTGAGGTAACAAATGAAGCAGCGTCGAATATGCATAGCGTGTGTTAAAGGTGGTCAAGCGATCAGAAGTGAGAAGGCACATAGAGTTGTAATAGACCGTGAATGAAAACACATCCCTACAGCGTGTACTAAGAATGTTACATTTACACATGTACATTTGACGCACCCAAAATATGCAGTTTTGACGAATAAACTCACCATAGTAATAAAGATCCCGAACTCCGGACACATCTCCGAAATATCCCCATCGGTGAACACAAACGTCTTCTTCTTCTCCTTCTTGGCAGCCAGCACCACAGCCACTTGCTGCGCCGCTACAGACAGTACGGGCAGCTCTATGCGGTTAAACTCGTCGAAGCAACCCCAGGAGCCCGACTGGGCGAGGCCTTTGTAGATGCGGCCGAGGCCTCTGCCAACAAACAACTAAATAATGACAAAGAAGAGCCTTCTTGAGCTTACCGTGCGCCTTAGTCAATTTGTGTTAAAAAGTCCTATAATATTTATTATTATTTATTAAAGAAACATGTCCAGATTAATTAAAACCGTATGGTAATAATAATATAGAGACACGCGGCAACAGCAACGGTATAGAAACTATTGCTTGTTAATATAGTTTATGTTGCGTGGCGATTTCAGGGATCTATAGTAAAAGTCGTACTGTACTCATGGTAAGATTTAGCGCAAGTAGTAGGTATGGGTGACTGATTCCCTTCAAACCCAGAGAGGCCTCATTGTAGCGTTTTCTTACAGTCTTAAACGAGGAAATACTGGTTAATCATTTTCAAGAAACTTATTGATAGAAATCGGGATTCGGACCCAAGGCCCTAAAGACTACAAATAAGTTTATAAAACCTGTAATCCATCTGATCGGAGCAGTTGAACACGACGACGTATTTTGCGAGGGTCTTGCCCATGTCCTTGACGGTCTCGGTCTTGCCGGTACCGGCGGGGCCGCAGGGCGCGCCGCCCATGCTCATCGCCAGCGCTTGGGCTAGGGTTATGTAGCATCTGAAACATGTTTCAACTAACTAATACGGCTCAGCGATCCAAAGAGGGTCTTGGCCTCCGAAACGAGAGCACGCCACTTTTCCCGATCCTGCGCCGTTTCCTGCCAATTATTGGCTTGAAGCTGACGCTGAGGTATCTGGTGTGTTTCATATCAAAGAAAATGGAAAATACTTGAAAGCAATGGAAGTGACGGAAAACTAAACAAACAAGCGGCTAGAAGGCTTACAGCAGATAAAGATAGAATTCGGAAATTTTGTGTAAATTGAATTCAGGAAAAATCAGTAAGTAATTTTGAAAGCTATATTCGAAATCTAACCATGTGGACAAAATCGTGATTTTTAGTAGCGTTCGGTCAGCCAATTACTAAATAGAGTAGGAGGCCTAGCCAACAAGACAGCCGTATATCGACAAACGGCACATGAAGAATAAAATCATAACAGGTGCTGCGAAAAGATAAGTGATTATTTCCATACATTAGGGGTCATACATTAATTACTCGTTTGCGCCAAGAAAATGTGTCATGTTGGGACAAGGGGAGTAGGGGGAATCACAAACATTGTGACGTCACTTTAACTTATTTATATTATTTTATTTGCTGTAAGGTAGAAGTACTAGTGCTCGACGCTGCACTAGTATTCCATTGTCCAAATGGTCAAAAATATGCACAGAAAATTAATGGCCTGCTTTAACCCTTTACCCACGGGTGTCAACCAGAGTTGCCAGTAAGGCAACACCGCTGCAGTACGGGTGTCAACTATAAGGTTGCCTCCAGAAACTCGCGAACTAAATTGACAGGTCAATATGCACAAATGATACCACAGTTTGGCCAGTGCTGTTCGTATCGATTTTTTCAAAAAAGTTTGAATTAGAGAATATCGCGAGAATCCACCGCTAGCGGCGCTACTGTTGCGCGGTCAGTTAAAATGTATCTTTAAGTAATTTAAATTATTTTACAAATGTTACTTGGTATTTCGAAAATTGTGCAATTTTAAAGTAATAAATACTGGATAAACATATTGTAGGTAACGAAATAAATATTTTATTATATTTATTTTATTTTATTTGTTAGGAAAACTTACAGCTAGAGTAACAAGTTGTAGGTGATAACATAGAAACAGTGATTGTGGCTCAAAATACAAATAAGGCCGATCCAGAAGGGAAAATAAGATTAGGTCAGAATTTAAATACAGTTAGACCAAAAAAGTCTTATTTTATACGTCAAAATTCTATGAAATTATGACGTATTAAATAACAGTTGCACTGCGTGGGCTATCAAAATCGCTGCAGACTTTTCTTGGTCTAACTTTAATTATCGACCAATCTCATCTACCGGTCACATTGTATAAAATTAAATCACCAATTTTAGATTTATGGCGACAACCGCGAGCTCTTGATATAAACAACTTGCCCCCAAACCTGCATATTAAGAGCCAACAGGAGTGGTCATATCTCCATACAAACGTACTCGACTGTTTCCTCCGTGAGTTTTGATGCTAGAGCAATGATTTGTCGCACCGTTTTGCTTTTTTTTGATATTTTTGTTTTTTAAGGCGCTAGAGCCTTTCAAAAATGGACTCTTTGACTATGCCGCAATGAGAGACGTAGTATTCAAAACGGATATCAATTAGCCAAAAAAGCAAAACGGTCCGGCACAGATAATTTCATAACCATTTAGATTTCCAAATTTGGTTACGATTGGTTAAGTTTTGGAGGAGGAAACACTCGAGTACAAAACTTCGATTTTAGAGATTTTTAAGAAGGATTTTTACTTGTTCTTATCGCACTAGTTATAGGAGCCGCTTCCGTTAGCGAGATGTGTATATTTACCTAAAATCAGCTCCTGTTTCGTCTTAACATTGAAATTTGTCAGTTTCACATCCGCACCTCCTGATTTGATTGGTAACAATCTTACAATCGAATCAACGACTTTTCTCGTCACATTCATACGTCGAAATCGTTTGTGACCCTTTTATAATTAATTATCACATGGGTAGTAAGTGCATCTTACTTATCGATATCATTTTATCGACATATACCCCTGCCTATTTTTTCTTTGCTATTCCTGGTATCATTTTATTTGTCAAACTCATGTCAATTTAGTTCGCGAGTTTCTGGAGGCAACTGTAGTTGATCGAAGTTATGGTCATGTTCAACATTTTTTTTAAACAAATCGAGACCTTGTGGCTTGGTAATAGCGGTCACATTATGCACTGTGATTAGTATAGATACAAAGAAAAAAATATCATAATATTTCGGTAGATGGCTCTGACATAAACATAATTTTAAAATTACCGCTTTTTTGCTGGCAACTGGAGTTGACACCCGTACTACAGAGGTGCTAATAATTGAATTCAATATGGCGGACAAGAGTGTTGTTTTCAAATTTCATCAACTTCTTGTCGATATGAGAGTACGGCGTGGGAGTGTTTGGAGTGTTATTTTTAGTGTTTTTTACCGTTTTTGGTTCAAATATTGGAATTTAACATCTTATGAAATCATTATTAGGTACTATTGTACCTAATAATAATTTCACCACAATCCTAACTTGTTAAATTTCAGTTTAAAATTTACTAGGTTATCGATATATCGACAAATGTGTCGATAGACGCACATCACTATTTTCCATAAGTGGCAAATTGTTTTCGTGCAACGTTTTTTGTGATTGATTTTTATGCATTAATTTCATAATTATCGTTATTTAAGTGTTTATTTGTGTTAAGTATATTATAAACTAATGTTTTTAAACGTAAACTTGTGAGATCCGCGAGTAGTAACTTAAAAATCTTCAATTTCTTAGTGACTGGTATATTGCTTGATAGCAGAAAAAATAGTGAATATTATTACTCCAAGTGATTATTTATTGATTAAGCACATTATACTTATTGTGTGTGTGAAGTTTTAAGTGTGTAGCTGTAATACATCAAAAGTTACAAGTAAGTGAAATAATGCCTAACCGCTGACTCTCGTCAAAACATGCCCGTATTGGGCGGTGACGGAGCGATTAAATAGCCCGTAGGTAAAGGGTTAAATGCCGGAAAAAAAGTCGCAACACAAGAAATAAAATGCGTTTGTACGGAACAGCCCGTGGAATGCTCCTCAGGCAGATGGCCATCAATATGAAAAAGCCTTCTCAATCATAGGATGTATGTAGCCCGAAATTAAAAATACCTGTCAGTTAACGGCGTAATGACAAGCCGATCTGTACAGCCCAGATACTCGTTCTGATAGATGAACGTGACGTCAGTCACCGACACCCAAGTCTTGTCGGCATCCTCTTTGAAGTAGAAACGGCATTGCTTCAGCCATTCGAAGTCACTGGCTGCTCTGACATTGAGTCGGCACTGGAAGATGAAAAAGTTAAGTTCATATAACTAATGCTGAGTTACTAACTTGTTTTTTCTTACCCAATCACCATCGGCAACTATTAATGGAGATGTTTTTACAATGTTGAAAGTAGGTAGAGGTACTTTTTGATCTGATAGTCAAACAACAAACTCAGCACCGATTTAGCTAGTGACCGAGTGTGGAAGCACCGTCGTCAAATTATTTAATTATGTATAACGACGTTCAGGTATTAGCACTGCCCTTTTTTAATCTCCAGAAGGCTCGTATAACGTATAAGTAAATAAAGTAAAAAAAAACTTCCGTTTTCAAAAATTAAATCCAATACTCACCAGCATATCAAATATATCCCTCTGATGGACGTGAATGGTGATCAACGTCTCAAACTTTATCCTCTCAATCTTCAGCAGGTCCCTGGTTGTCTGATCGATGAGCGTATTGAGTAGCTCGAGGAACTTGTTGTTGGTCTCCATCATTATCTTCTTGTCTTGGCGGGCCTGCATCAAGGCTAGTTCGGCGTCGCGAGTCCAGATGATTTGGATGCCGAGTAGGCCCACCTGGAAAACACAGACATCACGGATTTATTTTTATTAACATTCAATAAAGCATAGTTTAATTCAGAGCAGGGTGTTTTCAAATGGTTTGACCTGTGGGCCACGGCCAGGGCATTCGTTCTTTTGCTGTCTTTCCGCGGGCTAGCAAGCGGTATCCGGAATTTGAAGACACCTAGGCTTCTCTTCTCACATTAGTTAATTTGAGAAGAAGTTATTAGCATATGATTTTCAATAAGTCCCAGATTCAAATTGATCCGATTACCAGAGAGAATAGGAGCGTGTACTGTTAGTTCATTTTGAACACCCGCTTACTGGTGCTTACTGTATCACTAAGTACCAGGCCACCAGAATTACCAAAGAGCTCACCTGTGCCGGCATCTTATCAAGGAACATCAGCAGATTGAAACCAGGATCGTTTATCAAGGACACGGAGGTCCTGATGATAGAGTGGAGACTGCTCTGCGCAGACTGGAGGAGTGATGTCAGCCAAGTTTCCACTGAGCCTTCGGCTCGAACAGGACGCTCTAGCTTGATCTCTTCACCTTCGGATGAAACTATGGCGATCATTTTATTGTACTCTGAAATAGAAATAAATTTCTTAGTGTCGGTTATATTTAGGTAGTAAGTGATATTGCGTTTAAAAACCCAGTAGATATATATGAAATACAAAGAACAAAGGCTTGTGGATATGTGTATTATTGAGGTACTACACTCTGTAGAATCAGTATCATAACTACAAAATCTTAGCACATACATTTTTTAACAGGATTTTGGCAATTTAGAGGTCTACGACTTAAATCACTTTACTCACCAATATCATGAAACTTCACATAACGAATATTATCAAAAATTGACAGCAAATGATTCTGTATCGTATGCGAATCCGACGCCTGTCCAAGAATCTCCAAAAGCGCTGGATCCGACACAAAGAAGAAGCGAGGAAACATCGTCCTCTTCTTCTCTAAATACCCGCTTAGACTTTTCTGGCATAGCTCTAACTGTTCCTGCAGATGTGGTAGTAATTGTCTGAGGAGATCGTCTCCTACGCAGCAAGAGACAACTCCAGGAGTTTCGTGAGCTCTTTGCATGATCTTTTGCCATGATTTGTCGATTTTAGAGAAGCGTTTAGCTTCTTTGGGCAGTTGCTTGGCGATGTCACCGCCGACGAATACTGCCTCGAGATATACCCACATGTTTTGAACGAGAAGCCACCGCTCAAGAATTTCGTTAGTGTTTTGGAGGTCGTAAAGCCATTGTTGAATCTGTTTTCGGAATGGAGCGTTGTAGCTGAAAATATATAAATGTTTAGATTATTATTATTTTTATTTACTCAGAAATTTTCTAATAGTCATTTCTTATAAGACACCTTTCGTAGTTTAGCTTCTTAGACAAAGTTAACCTGCAGATATTTACCGATTTGACAGCAAATAACCCAAGATCACGAGGGTGTCTTCCAGCTGCGCTATAGTCTCAGCTATGGTATAACCTCGTAGTAGCAACATACTGATTTTATCGAATTTTTGGAACGTCGCCTCACGTATAAACTCACCACCGCGAATATCTATTGAATTTTCGGAACGTCGAATTACGTATAAATTTGCCACCTTCTAAAAGTAGCCTGATATTTACCGGTTAGATAACAAAGAGCCCAAGATCATGAGACTGTCCTCCAACTGCCCTATGGTCTCTGCTGTAGTATCACCTCGTAAGAGCAACTCTCCGCGATTATTAAATGTTTGGAAAGTCAGCTCATGGATAGACCACTCGTTAGTCACTTGACGCAGCTTAGCTTCTATGTCCTTTTCTTTCATCGCCGATATGCAGATATCCTGTAAATATAGGATACGAAGTCAGAAAACATTCTACCAAAGTTTTACCAATGCGTTGCGAAGAAAATGTTTTTTGCTGATATGCTCCGAAGGTATATGAGATATGTAAGGTGCATTGGGGTAGGTAACTTCACAAGCGGGATAATTTTTCACAACAGAAGCATTTCATACTGTGGCAACACTTAAGCTCGCGCGTATTGTTTCTTCCGTGTTTAAGCTACTGCAAGGCTTACCAAGGCATCTTCAGTCTTCACTCCTGTTGCTACACAAGAAAATGTTTCTAATTAAGTAGATAAGATACATTATCAAATATGCCATTTTCACAATTATGCCGCATTTCAAGTTATCCCCATCCCCATGCACCTTATACAGTTATTTTGTATAGGTACTTTAAGAGCAACGAAACAGGAATGAAGAAAAATACATGGAACAACTAGCTAAATACTGGTATTAACTACGATAACTGCAAACATAAAAGTAAGTTTTGTCTTTCGCGGATTCACATTGTTCAATATTCGTTTCATTCAGTAGTAGATTACAAGTTTACCCCTGCAAAAATATGGTAGCCTGGTAGTTTTTAGTTTATAACGTGCTATAAATATTTAAAACTCAAAACCGGATCGATATTTATAATACTGACAACTGTGTCAGTATTATAAATATCGATCCGGTTTTGAGGTTTACCTAGCCAGCTACAATATCTAGTTTGATGCGTATAATATTTATTTGCGATCGTTCTGCGTGCATTTCACCTCCGAACCTTTCATGAATTCCTAGTACATTTGCCACGTGCATAACCTGTTGAGCTGTTTGTACTTGCGCAATAAAATTGAAGTTTGCTTTGCGCAAGCTCAGAATAAATTGCCTGCGAGAAACAGAGATGGCTCTGTTAGTTGAGGTTTCAATACTAGTATCAACATTGTATCTTTATCTCACCTCATCTCGCAGAGTTCTTAAATCACCGTGTATTGGTAAAAATTGTTAGAGGCACTTGTTGCTTGTTCAACATCGTATCGTTACCATAGCATCGAACATTATAGTTGTACCTTTAATAACTTAATAATTTTTCAGCTCAATAGTTATCCAGCAAGTAGTACAAAAATAGCTTGAAACTTTTGAACACTAAGATTTATTAGCAAAGATTCTATAAGTATTTATTTATTTAAACCAGAATGAGATTTAAGTAGAAACACTTGATCCACGGTTGTTACATTGTCCCTACCCAAAATAAAGAGAAAATGCACTGTGGCTTTTCCTTGAGAGCCGCAAAGTTATTACCTACATATCTTTAATTGACGACCGGTCTGGCCTAGCGGGTAGTGATCCTGCCTGCGAAGCCGATGGTCCTGTGGGTTCGAATCCCAGTAAGGGCATTTATTTGTATGATGATACAGATATTTGTTCCTGAGTCATGGGTGTTTTCTATGTATTTAAGTATTTGTATATTATATATATATCGTTGTCTGAGTACCCACAACACAAACCTTCTTGAGTTTACTGTGGGACTTAGTCAATCTGTGTAAGAATGTCCTATAATATTTATAAAAAAAAAATTAATACCTCAATATCTTCTTTATTCGGCAACAGTGGAGCCTCCAATATGTTCTTGAGACAGAAATCCTCGTTGTCCAGCTCGAATATGTATTTGGTGACCTCCATGATCCGCTGCCAGTGCCTCGGTTTCATAGCTTTGTTTGCCATCAGCTCCAACAGGGGGCACATATCGTTGAAATCGTCTATGGTTTTCTTTAGAGCGAAGAAGGCTGGCCACTCTTTTAGACTGGAAAAAGACAAGATAGCTGGATGAGGTTGGACATTTTAGGGTAAGTGAAAACTTGTGAAATAAATTTGTCAAAATCATTTGGGTACAATTCTTTCGCCAGAGGAATTTCGAGCTAAGGATTCTTGGGACTTTATAATTAAATTGTTAACAGTGATTCGCATTGTAAAATATTTGGAAGCACCCACTACTTCCCAGAAAATCATTTCACTTTCCGTTTGATCGTTTATAATAATTATGTACATTGCACTCACTCACCCTTTAGGCAGTTTGCGACATCTATTCTGGAACTCCATAAGCTCATTGTTGATTTCTTCTATATTGACTTCGCCCCAAGGTATATCATAGTAACTGCTAACTCTGTCAATGACGTCATTGTACAGTTTGTATAGCTTTTGCAGAAGGTTCAGTTCTTTTCTTATCTGAGCCAGTTCTGGGTACTCGGTATGGGGGAGACCGAAGAGTTCTTCGCCGTTTTGGTAGGTTTGCAGCTTACGCCACATGCCATCGAAGCGGTTCTGGAAAGTTCGGCGGTTGGGTTGAGTATTTGTAAAGCATAACACATTAATTACAAGTCACTTATCAGTATTTTGGATTATAATTTCTCCCAATATTGAGATTGGACAGCTTAAAAAATATGTTTCTCTTGTTTTAAACTACTTATATATATATATAGTTGGGTATTATAGATAGTTGGGTATCTTTCCTTGTTAGTCATTGCCCTTACCTGGAATAGTATGAGCCTGTCGGACGCTTCGCGCGGCGTCAACCCCGACTGCATGGGACCAGCGTTCCGGTACTCATGGACATATTCCCCGTTGTCCTCTCTGAACCTATCCAGATTATTTTTCAGGTCCTCTTCAAATTGCGGCTGCATTTGGAGCAGCTGCACGTGGGCAGCTAGCGCGGTGGCCTGGAATATATTTGATGTGAAGCAAAGTGCATAATGCATGCTGTTCGATAAACGGTGCATTTGCAAATTTTTGCAATTAACCTTAAGTTCTCCACATACCTATATCACAGCTTCCAAGGATAACTTAAAGAAGTAAAAAATAATTAATATGCAGTTATAATCGAACCTGAAGTTGCTGCCATGTGTAGCGGAGGCTGTCCACCTGTTCCAAGTCGGCCTGGCTTACCGGCAGCTCGTAGCGGGTTATCACATTGAATGCTTCCTGAAACATTTAGTTCCAAAATAAGTAATATTTATCATTCGGCAAATAGACTTCAACGTACTCAGTAGGTGTTGGACGCCAGGTGAGTTTCCACCAGGTGTGCGACGTGGTACATCCAAACAGGCCTTTGGCCAGCTCAGTCAATTCCATATAATTATTATATTTAATAGCCGGTACACTAAAAGGGCGCTAAAGGGTGATTGGACGCAAAAAAAAACCACAATCATCACAGATCAGATTGTGACCAGAATTTACCTCAACAGGGTCGATCTTCAGCTCCATATCGACTTCCTGCTCCCTAATTTTCTTCAGCGTCTCCATTACGCTCCTCACATCATCCAGGTCCCTGATTGGTCGCTCCAGCTTACGCTCGAGGTCGTTCATGATGGCGTACACATAGTCCATCTCTCGCTTGTACTTCTTGCGCATGGCTTGCCCGATCCGGTGAGTGCCGTCTAGAAATCAAATTATTATGTCATTATTCTTAAAGTTACGTCATATCTTCAAAAATTATTCGAGCTTGGCCTCATTGCTAAGAAAATAAGAGCGCGTGCTACTGACTGTTTGTCCAAATAAAATTCTATTACCTTTTTTCTAAAATCTTTTCTAAAGCATGCTTTCCATAGAACACTGTCGTATCGTGTCGAACCTAGTATTGTAAACGCCTTCCAATATCCCTAAAAGTATTTGCAGGATCTGACAGCGGTCCATAAACCACTATCATTTTAATGTATACTTAATAAATTGATTTTCCTGCTTTTGGGTTTAGGGTTATCATCGGGAACTTTTAACGGAAGAACATCTACTGACATTATGTCAGTAGGCATACCAAGACATATCGCGAACCTACTTTTGAGCTCTGTGCTGAGCCCAAGCTTGAGCCGCTCCGTGGACACGGCGAGGCAGCTCCCGATGACCAGCACGTCGGGCTCCGTGGCCAGCTTGGCCTCCAGCTCGCTGTGACGCTTCAGCGCCAGCTCGAAGTCGTTCAGGTTCCAAGCCAGGAGTTGACGGAGGGTTTTCTCGCACTTCCAGAGATAGTGGTAAGGGCGCCATCGCTTTACGAGATTGTTCAGCTCCTGAAATGTCATGTGGCTGTGAATGTGTGTGTGTGCAGTGGCGGATTTGCCCTAAGCCCCAGTACACCCGGGCTTAGGGCGGCAAGATATTAAGGGGCGGCAAATCGGGACAAGAAATAACTCAAAATGTAGTCAATATGATGGGTGCAGAGAAAGGGGCGCCTACAGTGCCTGGAGCCTAGAGCAGCAAAGACTGCAAATCCGCCACCGTGTGTGTGAATTATATAAGCCTGATTACCAAACAGGAGTAAAGTACTTAAACTGTTATTTGTTATTTACTGTTACTATACTGTTACTATAATAATATATTAATATTCTTGGTTGTTAATTGACTCGTATCATAACTCAAGCGGTAGCTATCGTTAACCTTGGCTTCAATTAATCATTTACAAAGGTAGATATAATAATAAAAATCTCCCTTAAATTTCATGGTCACCAATATAGGTTGTCTGGGCAAACTAAAGCCAACAGCCGAACTTCAAAGAACGAAAATCCTACAAATATGTAAGTAACAATTATGAATCATATACAGTGAAACCTGGTTAAGTGGGACCTGGATAAGTGAGAAACCTCTATAGCTGGGACTCATGGTGCGGTCCCGACACTTTAGCACTGAATTACCTCTGTTACTGAGAAAAAACGAACCTCTATAACTGGGATTCATTATTGTGATTTTATAGTCACATTTACCTCTATAACTGAGACAGAGAGTGTATTTTACCTCTTTTACTGAGACTATATTTATAAGATTACATTTTCCTAATTGTTTTTTGGAATTTTATAGGGAATTGACTTCTGTATCTGAGATAACGTCAATCTATGACCTCTCTAACTTGGACTTCATTGAACAATTTCCGTTTTCTTACTAACTCTTAGTCAATCCACAAATTCCGCATTTGCCTAATTGTGTCTAAACAACTTCAAGTTTGATTTAGTTAATTTATTATTATGTAGGTAAGTAGTTAAAACTATCGAAACGAAAGCTGAAATTTTGATAAGTAACACGAAAAAATAAATTTTCATTTATTAAATTTCTAATACGCATTGAAGTCCATATCAAATTTAATTTCATTTCATTTAATTCAAAATTAATTCAAAGAAATATTTAAAGAGACTGAAAAAATATTTAGGGACAAGGATTATTTTACCTTATTTATTTTTAAAGATAATTACTAAATACCCTATTAACCACCTCTATAACTGAAATATACTCTATTCTCACCTCTATTAATGGAACCCTCTGTAAATGAGACAGAAATTTATTTGTACCTGGCTAACTGGGAGCCTGGGTAAGTGGAAAACCTCTTTAAGTGAGACAAATTTGCTCGCCCCTTGAGATCTCACTTATCCAGGTTTCACTGTAGGTACGATTATTTACATTATTTTGCTTTCATAAATATAGTTACTTTTAAAAAGCGTTTTTCAATTAAAATACACGTCAAGATCGCGTAGTCTTTTTCTAATGCTAAAAAACTATCTAATAGAGGTTGTTTTAGGTTATGTTTTTGCCTTAACTTGCACTTGTTTACTTGCACCGCACATGCGCAATAAATCCTTTTTTATGACGAGATCGAGGGAGTTGACACCGGGCTTGGCCGGAAAAAGTACCAAGGACACATACACCATGAGGAGCTTTTTGATAACACCATTATGCAAAAAATTATGAACATTGAAACAATCTCCAATTAGGAATAAAATGTAAAATTAAATACCCGTAAGATGATTTCACTTTTAGCAATTATATTGCCACAAAAACTGGTAATATTTAAGTTATTTTAGGTTATGAGTAATGGCGGGTTGTAAATCGATGATAGCACAAAGCGCATGTCCACGCAGACCGTAATAATAGGTACCTGACTAGGTCCTAGGCTGTGCTATACATATGGTGGTGAATTAAGAAACCTAACTTTCTGGGTGTGTTGTATAGGTATATATTATGGTGTGTCGGTAAACGTATATTATAGGTATAAAACACTATACTTATAGATATAGATATTGATAAAAGATTAATGTTAAACGTCCTATTAATGTTATATCATTTGATTCTACTCAGGATTCTACTTACTTATTTCATAAAGGAAAATGTTTTCTTTAGTAGTTGATTTTGAAATTGAACGAACACGCAAAACTAAAAAAAAATAGCTCAAAATACGTCGATAGGTGTAAATGGGACCCTAGAAACGAGAGAGAAAATATGTTTCGATTCTAAAAGATGATTCTTATCGTATAACATAAATACGTAGGCAACTCTGAAAGTTCTTAGAAAAGGCTACTTAGAGATCATATAACAAAAAGAGGCATATTATTTATTAAAATATAACTCTTTATACTTTTTTTGAGGTATATGCAATTTGGTCGTTATCTGTGTTTCAGGATTGATGGCAATTTGGAAATTGTACGTCGAGCGTTATTCCAATTTCGACCTAAGAATTTTTTCGTATTACTATTTATAACGATTTTCATTGTGGGCTCAGCCAACAACAGAGTTACAGTAGGCTTCAGTTATAGTCTCATAATGAAACCTAGTTCTTGTACATTTGTTTATTTTTTAAATTACACATTTAATCGCTTTTGTAGTTATTCAACGGATGATCATAGAGAAGCATGTCATTCAAGAGTGACGTCAAAAGTTTACATCGCAAAGTTGTGCGGTGAATAAAAAATACTGGCAAAAAATTGTATATCAGTAGTTTTTGATATCCCTCAGTATCCATATGACACTGTTAAAAAAATCTTGCTTAAATTATTTTGTGTCAATAAAGCTTGAATCCCGATGGGTACCTCATGAATTTCATACAAAACCTCCGAGGACTTAAAATCGCCATACAAAAAAGGCATTGGAAGAATGAGCTGTGTGCGCTTCAGGGTAATCCTATCCTAATGAAAATTTGTACGCGTGGTCAGAAAGAGATAAAGCACGCATTAAAATAAAGAGTAACGTCCTAATTACTTCAGCTTTTTCTATTCTAAACACTTTCAGTTTGCCCCTCGTACGAACCCCCTTAATTATAAATGCACTACAAGCCTCAACTAGTTAATTTATATTTTATATCTTGCTTATACATGTATAAGTCCAAATGACAGACTAAGAGAAACGATTATTAGCTAGTTGGGAATGTATTATAAGGGCGGTAAATCTGCTAAATAAAAATCCTTTATTAATAATGCTCACCGTTTTAACGTTCTGCGTGCAAGTCGAGAGTAAAGACAAAGTCTTGGTGATCTCCTTATTCTCAACAATATAATTATAAAAGTTCTTCTGCTGCAGCGGAAACGTTGGCTTCTCCTCTGACTCCAGTCTATAATGCTTCTTCCTTCTCTGCTTCGCCGCATCCAGGACCTTCGACTTCGGAAGCACGCCTGCCACCGACTGAACCTGTTCGTCAAGCTTCGTCACAACCTCTAGAAGATGATTAGACTGGTGTCCGGCTATCTTCTTCCAGCTAACCTGCTCACGGACGCGAGGGAAGGAGAGGCAAATAAAGAGGAAGAGAAGCAACATAGAGTGAGCGAAACGAATAGAAAGCACAGAAGGGTGAGCGGACGGTTACACAGTCGAGCACGTGTGTAGTATGACGACACAATACAATTAACATTACAACATAAGGAAGAGAAACAGATACATATATCCATTAGACTGCTTGTTTAAACATAGTTTGGCAGAAATCAAGTCTAAGATAATATTCATCATCATAATCTTGACCTAACTTTAGGACAGCAATATTGTTCTTCCATACCTTTCGCCCGTCATAGACCATAACCGACGAGCATTGCTATTCTAAATATACCCTTGAGTATTACTATTATATCCTTGATTCTAAATGTTTCTTTCTTCCAGGCCTTTCTGTAGACCTTTAGGTTTATAAGCGACATCCTGAAGATGAGACTAAATACCCTGGAAAAGTGGGAAAAGCTCTTGAGTAGTTGACGAATCTTCTCTAGGGGGTAATTGCACAAAAGATCCCTATGGGTCGAAGTGTATCCACAAGGGCCCCCGAAAACAATAAGATAAGATAAGATAAACACCCTGGAACTCTTGCCGCCAGTCCACTGCGCCACGCCCTTGGCAAGCCCGGAGATGTGCTTGCCGGCCAGCACCAGGACTTCTTGGATCTCTTCTAGCGTGGGCTTCACTGACACGTTGGGGATCATCAGCGCGGCGTGGAGGAGGAACAGCGGCTTCTTCTGTTGTCCTGGTGGATATTAAACGACTTTATGGCTCCTCTACACGATGGGCCAACGCCGGCCACTTCAAGGGACGCAGCCATGCGGTAGAATGAGGTAGCAATATCACTAGCTCCCTCTAACGCATAAATGCGTCCCTTGGAGGGACCGGCGTTGGCCCATCGTATAGATGAGCCATTAAGAGTAAAATCATATCAATTTGTTTACGTTATGTGGGTAAGAAACAACTACTTTTGACTCTTTTTAAACCATAAACCGTTATTTTAAGTAGGGCCTGTGCAAATCGGATCGAAAAATGGAATCTTGAGAGTTGCGAGGGCTTCAAAGGACGAGGGTTAAACAAAATTTGCCCCCGAGTAAACACAATTTTTTTCACCACACCAACCCGAAGCAAATATTAAATGAAAAATAACAAACAAAAACAAACCAAATCAAATCCAAATTAAGGCGCTCTTATAGTTGAGTATTACGTTTCCGAGGGGGTGAAGCAGACGAGTGGTAGAACAGGCGGGCGGGCGCCCCGCGCGCCCCGCCGCACCATTCCCGCGCAGCACGTCTACATCCTTATTCTGGCGCCATCGGTATTCTGAATATTCTGATTTGTCAGTTCCGGGATTTTTTCCGGCAATTAATATCGAATAAGGTTTATTAACAAATTCGTATTTTAATGAGTATTTAATGAAATTATATACAATATGAGAGTATACCCCGACAAACTAAGAACCTAATCAAATTATACCCAATTATTATGAGACAGAAATTGGTACTTACTTACCTTAAAAATATAATAGAGTTAGACCAAGAAAATTCTGCAAGGATTTTGATTGCACACGCAGTGCAAGTGTTATTTTGAACGACAAACCTTTATGAAATTATGATTAATACTTGCACTGCGTGTGCAATCAAAATCGTCGCAGACTTGGTCTAATTCTAGAAGTCAATTTCGGGCAAGTAGGTTTGAAAATAAGGAAGAATACTGTAGTTCGTTTATTTTAGCATTAGAAAGTACTTGAAAGAAGGTAACCGATCATGACATGTCTTTTAATTGAAAAGCGCTTTTTAAAAATCAGTAACTATTACATATGAAAGCTTATTTTATATATTAGGACTTTTATTTTATATAAAATCAATCCACATTTGGCATTATGTGTCACATCCCCGTAGCTGCAGGCGTCCATAGCCTATGGTGAATGTGGGTCGTATGCTTGCTTGCCACCAGTGTGGTATATAAAAACAGTATTTTTTGGAATAAATTTCCCATATCGCACGGTACGGACTTGGCGGAAATAAGGTAGAAGTACTAGTGCTCAACGCTGCACTAGTATTCGACACGGGCACTTTATGTCAAAGTGACAAGAACTAAATTTGACTACAGAAAGATCGTCGCCGTTCAAATTTAACCTATATCTAGACACGCGGCAGCGTGTCAAGCCAAGTTCAAGCAAAGGAACTGGCTAGCCAGCGCCAAGTGTAATATTACACGAACCACTTGGTGCCACTTTTGACCCTTCTATAACTCAAAACATCTTTAACGTAAACACATAAAACTACGTGTGTTTAATTATATCCATAAGGACATCTAGAAGCCCAAATTTCATGAAGCTAGCTCAAACGGTTATAAAGATATGAAGGTCAAAAAGTCGTAAATTTTAAGACTGACTGACATACCTATAGTACCTAAACCTAACCTACTTCCAGATGACCTAGAAGGATGAAAATTGGAATCCAGCTCAGTTATTGTGTGAAAGCGTAGGAAAAAATCTAAAAATTAAAAAAAAGTTATAAAATAGGGGGGTCCCCATACAAAAAAAACCATTTTTTATTGTGACTGACATATAAGTACCTAAACCTAACCTACTTCCAGATGACCTAGAAGGATGAAATTTGGAATCCAGCTCGGTTATTGTGTGTAAGCGTAGGAAAAAATCTAAAAACAAAAAAACGTTAATAAATAGGGGGGGTTCCCATACAAATTTCTTTTTTATTGTGACTGACATATAGTACCTAAACCTAACCTACTTCCAGATGACCTAGAAGGATGAAATTTGGAATCCAGCTCGGTAATTGTGTGTAAGCGTAGGAAAAAATCTAAAAATAAAAAAAGTTAAAAAATAGGGGGGGTCCCCATACAAAAAACCTGTAATACGCGCTAAACAACCGGCCAACGGTGTGTCGTTGGCGGCGCGCGGCACCACATAATTAATACAAAGAACAGAAGTAAAAAACATGCAGCGGAAACACAAGAAAAAACATTAAATCTCAATACCTGCCTAGTTTTCTTTACAAAAAGTATTGATATCCCATCAAAAACATAAATGTAAAAAAGGAGAGCCAAGTTCAATACAAAAATTATGCTTGGCTGTGGGGTTCGCTGCAAAAAGAATGGAGATTTAAATGAGTGCCAAGTTCTATGCAAAATCCAAATATGTATTTATAGGAACAAAATAACATTATAAACAAGTATTAAACTCTATTTCTTTGCTTTATTGGATACCTATAACAATTGCTGTTATTTAAAAAAATGTGAGATCTTAAAGTAGGTTAGATTTGGCTTGGCCAGTTTTTATCAGAATTACAAAATATATATGTTGAATAACTTTATAAAATGACTGATGTAATGAAAACTGGCCAAGTCAAATCTAACCTGCTTTAAGATCTCGTATTTTTTTTAAATAACAGCAATTGTTATAGGTATCCAATAAAGCAAAGAAATAGAGTTTAATACTTGTTTATAATGTTATTTTGTTCCTATAAATACATATTTGGATTTTGCATAGAACTTGGCACTCATTTAAATCTCCATTCTTTTTGCGGCGAACCCCACAGCCAAGCATAATTTTTGTATTGAACTTGGCTCTCCTTTTTTACATTTATGTTTTTGATGGGATTACTTTGACATAAATTATAGTGTGTAGCTTTCAAATAGAGCTCAACGGCTAATCCTATTGTCTATTGTTAAGGGGCTGTCCATAAATTACGTCATCGATTTTTGACGATTTTAGACCCCCCCCCCCTTATAATCATCCAAAAATCATGCTCCAAATGACCCCATTTCCTCCTACCGCTACCTCCTACTGCTACCGTCATTCGATGTCCAAACCCCCCCCTCCCAATTTGAAATGACGTAATTTATGAATAGCCCCTAAGTAAAACCGCACGTGCTACTTACCTGCAAAAAAGGGTCTTAATTATTTTATTTGGCACCTGAGCGCGGGCTAGGCCAACGCTCAAAAAACCAGTGTACGTGCGCTCTCCGATAACGCGCCTTTGTTACGCATCTCGATGACACATTTTAAACTGGTTCTGTAGCGTTCGACTCGCCGGCACTCAGTAACCGAAGTACGTATTTTTTATGCAGGTGGTTGTGGCACGTGGCACGAGCGGTTTTACTTAACAATAGACAATAGGATTAGCCATCGAGCTCTATTTGAAAGCTACACACTATACCTTGTCAAAAACTAGTGCAGCGTCGAGCACTAGTACTTCTACCTTACCTAATATTAAACACGAAACCATTTTAGGCATTTTTCGACCACTTCCCTTAAAACGCATGTAGGTAACTCGGAAACTAAAAGCGGTGAAATGGTTACCACCATACACTAAACACTCCCACATAGTATTTGAATCCCGTACACATATGTTTAAAAATGATTCAATTTGATTAATTTAATAGCCTTTAATAAAATATGTTTACACAATTTATCAATCGTGACTGAATTCCGGATTGGTTAGATGGGTGTGTGCCTTTGCTTCCCAACTTGTTATAAATTGACAATATGACGGGCGAATGTCTGAAATGTCACAATAATTAAGAATTATTTTGCTTTTCTTCGTAAGTATGTTGAAAAACATTGTGTGTATAACATATTTGCATATTTATACAGTGGTTACCCATTTTATGAAACGTCCAGTAAACTAGCATAGGTCCGACGCTGGCAGTGGCCACGGGCGTACTGGCGCGGGGAATGGGCGCAAGGTATTGCCGCGTAGGGTGTCATTTAGTAGGCAAAAGTTGAATTCATAAAATTATGAATGAAAAGATTAACGTATCGATAAAAGGACCAGTAATAACGAAGATTTACTTAAAAGCTATCGAATGAGGTAAGTTTCATATCCATTTTCGTCGTAGTACTTCTAAAATATGGATCAAAAGACAGCTTTAAGCATGTTTTCAACTTAAGATTCTATCGAGAAAATAATGAGCCGTTGTGTTCCTGACAAGCAATAACGTAGTTCAAGGACTAAAGTTATACATACTAGAAAATCATGCTTAAAATCCTTGTAAAAGTCTGTAAATATGGTTACAAAAAAGCGCATTTTACTACACACCGCGCCTTAATGTTATTAAATATTTATCATCCAAAATCATCATTTAAAAGACAATTCTACCAGCACACATAAGAAAACAATTCAAAATTCGCATTGGATTACTTTGCCTCATAAGTGAATAAAATGCAACTTTGCTATTCGTTTTTGAATTGCAAAGTAAGCCTTTCCGAGCTGGTTTGGTGAAAAATTACTAGCAATGTTTTCTTATTAACCAAATACGAGGAATACAAAGATAGGTGATAGTTTATGTAGGTATTATAATACCTATACCTATCGACGTTGCCAGCTATCCGGGAGCGACGAAGGAACGGCAAGCCCCGACGTAGCGAACCCGGGTCCGCTTCGCTACCAGGCTAGCATAACTTATAAGGGGTTTCGTGAACTGGATCCTAGGTGGGAGTAGGTATCTAGGTATACTAAGTCATGATCTAGATGACAAAGACTTGACCTAGGTGAAGGGTCAAGCTAGGAATGAAATATAATAATATATACAAAGTTATTAAGGTGCGAAAACGGGAAGATATGGCTATTGTCAAAATGTGACTGTGCCAGCACTCACCGTATTACCTACGGTTAGTAGGTTCGTCTGGATTTTGAAAATTAATATTCATGTGTTATTTTCCTAACATCACAAATGACTGTAATTTTGGAAATTCTAATGGCTATTATTAGAAATTGCAATTAATGTTATCCCACATTTTGGAAGTTTCCATGCATTTTTCCTAACGTTTGCTGTGTTTTCCGATTTCCACGATTACAAAAGGCAAGAGCAGTCGCTTTATACCAAGGCCACAGAACCGACAAGGAGCTCGTTGTAAACACGTGGATACGTGGCGGATGTGGATACATCCGCGAAATAAAGTGGTTTATTTGAAGGCAACAGGGACGCTACTGGCTATAATTATATAACTAGTTATTATTACTTATTATGGCCCAAATTTGTTCAGTATGAAAACAAAATATCTGTTGACAGGGAACGTAAACAAACTACCAGTCATATTTCATGGTATCCTGATATCCAGACTTGGTTTGCGACGTAAAATTCACGTGGACTCCCGTGATACTTTTAGGATTCCGTACCAAAATAGTAAAAACGGGACCCTATTACTAAGACTCCACTGACCGCCCGTCTATCTGTCACCAGGCTGTATCTCATAAACCGTGATAGCTAGACAGCTGAAATTTTCACAGATGATGTATTTCTGTTGCCGCTATAACAACAAATACAGAAATAAAAAGTATTTGCCGCTATAAAAAGTACAGAACCCTTGGTGGGCGAGTCCGACTCGCATTTGTCTGGTTTTTAGACATGCGCAAGTAGGCGTGACGCGTGACAGTTCCTTGGACACATAGACCTAGTATTACATAGATGAGCTATACGCGTGTCTCCGTGAGGGAAAAAACATACGCAAAGCGACAATATTGAAAACACGTTTCAACATTCCTGACAACATACCAAAAACAATCTACGTAATTCGGTCGGGTTATTTGTTGCCCACCATAAACCATACTAAATTTTTGGTGGGGAACAAACAAAAAGTGAGACTGTGACAAGGACAAGCAATAATACCGCTTTCTCTGCTACTCCTACTGAAATTTCCATAAGTGCATCTCGTTCGGTCGTTTGGCCCCTCCCCCGTGTCATCTCTATATTATTGATTATTGTACCTCTATGCTTGGACATTACATTATGCACTAGTCTGTTCAGCATCAGTCAAAGCTGAAAGGTGTTTTACATACATGTTCTAGTAACATCTGCTAGCCTGGTATGTACTGCAACGTTCTTAGCCTAGGTTAGTTTAGCAAATCTAAGCAAAAAACCGTAAATCGAAATAAAAAACTTTATCTGCCTCGCTTTTCTATCACACGAATATGGAAGAGCGATAAAGAGGCAGACGAAATGTCGATTTTCTTTTCTCGAGGTAGAGTCTCAACTCTCAAGTTAGGCCCCAAGCTAAAGTAAAAAATAAAACTTGTCTAAAGCCGTTCTTGCTTACAGTTGTGTGTACAGTAGATTAACAAAACGCATTAAAAATTATCTTTGACTGTGATTTTATAATATTCGCACCGGTTCAATCTAAAAAATCCAGTATAGGATTACGGCCGCAGCAGGGGTCTCAAACGGGGAAGTCGCGGAAGACAAGAAGTGATCCCATAAGTGTTCCGTAAACAAAGTTTTGTACGGAACACTAAAAAGAGGTGTGTAGGTACAGATGATGAAAATAACATCAATTTTGTAATAAATCTCTTGTTCGATCGTTCAACTCATACTTGTCTTGTTCGACTCATATTCTATCAGGTGATTTATACTTGGTCAGGCAGATCTTGTCAGTAGAAAAAGGCGGCAAATTTGAAAAATGTAGGCACAAAGGGATATCGTCTCATAGAAACTTTTGAATTTCGCGCCTTTTTCTTCTGATAAGATTTGCTTGACCATCTACAATAGATATTATAAGCCATTCTATTTCTATACTGTAGATTCTGTAGATTCTACAGTATAGAATGGCTTATAATATCTATTTAATAACTTTTACTATTTAACTAACTCATAAGTCATAAATTACCATAAAAGGCTGTTTCATACATTTTGATTGATGAGGTCATTGGGATGTTGACCATTTCTAATTGAAAGCAACTTGTTTGGCGATTTCAGGGTCAAATCGCGGCGCGCTCATTCTTTCTTCCATGGTTGTTCCCAGAATGAAATTATGTATTGTTAGGGAACGTAAACAAACCTCCAGACATAACTTATGGTATCCTGGTATCCAGACTTGGTTTGCGACGTAAAATCCACGTGGAGTCCACGTGATACTATTGACATGCGCAGTAGAATAACTGGATAAAGAATTGCGAATGGAGCAGTAATAAATAGTACATTATTGTCGAGGCTCGGAAGTAGCTACTTGCAGGCTGAGGATTCGTTTTAAACGGACGACCTTGGGAGTCCGTTTAATTGAATCCGAAGCCAGCAAGTAGCCTTCCAGCCGAGTCATATATAGTGCTTTTCTCAAAAATGGTGCAAGAAATATAAATATCATTGAAATATTTTACAAAACGAACGTTCTTACGTATATATTTTCACAGTAAAAGCCCTTGCCGCCTTTTTATTTTTTTAATAAAAAAAATAGAAGTGTATTTTTCTGCCGATAATACGCCAACCTATTTGAGACAGCTAAATCAATACAAAAATTATGCTTGGCTGTGGGGTTCGCCGCAAAAAGAATGGAGATCTAAATGAGTGCCAAGTTTTATGCAAAATCCAAATATGTATTTATAGGAACAAAATAACATTATAAACAAGTATTAAACTCTATTTCTTTGCTTTATTGGATACCTATAACAATTGCTGTTATTTAAAAAAAATGCGAGATCTTAAAGCAGGTTAGATTTGACTTGGCCAGTTTTCATTACATCAGTCATTTTATAAAGTTATTCAACATATATATTTTGTAATTCTGATAAAAACTGGCCAAGCCAAATCTAACCTACTTTAAGATCTCACATTTTTTTTAAATAACAGCAATTGTTATAGGTATCCAATAAAGCAAAGAAATAGAGTTTAATACTTGTTTATAATGTTATTTTGTTCCTATAAATACATATTTGGATTTTGCATAAAACTTGGCACTCATTTAGATCTCCATTCTTTTTGCGGCGAACCCCACAGCCAAGCATAATTTTTGTATTGAACTTGGCTCTCCTTTTTTACATTTATGTTTTTGATGGGATATCAATACTTTTTGTAAAGAAAACTAGGCAGGTATTGAGATTTAATGTTTTTTCTTGTGTTTCCGCTGCATGTTTTTTACTTCTGTTTTTTGTATTAATTATGTGGTGCCGCGCGCCGCCAACGACACACCGTTGGCCGGTTGTTTAGCGCGTATTACAGGTTTTTTGTATGGGCCCCCCCTATTTTTTAACTTTTTTTATTTTTAGATTTTTTCCTACGCTTACACACAATTACCGAGCTGGATTCCAAATTTCATCCTTCTAGGTCATCTGGAAGTAGGTTAGGTTTAGGTACTATATGTCAGTCACAATAAAAAATAAATTTGTATGGGGACACCCCCCTATTTATTAACTTTTTTTTGTTTTTAGATTTTTTCCTACGCTTACACACAATAACCGAGCTGGATTCCAAATTTCATCCTTCTAGATCATCTGGAAGTAGGTTAGGTTTAGGTACTTATATGTCAGTCACAATAAAAAATGGTTGTTTTGTATGGGGACCCCCCCCTATTTTTTAACTTTTTTTTATTTTTAGATTTTTTCCTACGCTTTCACACAATAACTGAGCTGGATTCCAAATTTCATCCTTCTAGGTCATCTGGAAGTAGGTTAGGTTTAGGTACTTATATGTCAGTCACAATAAAAAATGTTTTTTTTGTATGGGAACCCCCCCTATTTTATAACTTTTTTTTATTTTTAGATTTTTTCCTACGCTTTCACACAATAACTGAGCTGGATTCCAAATTTCATCCTTCTAGGTCATCTGGAAGTAGGTTAGGTTTAGGTACTATAAGTCTGTCAGTCAGTCTTAAAATTTACGACTTTTTGACCTTCATATCTTTATAACCGTTTGAGCTAGCTTCATGAAATTTGGGCTTCTAGATGTCCTTATGGATATAATTAAACACACGTAGTTTTATGTGTTTACGTTAAAGATGTTTTGAGTTATAGAAGGGTCAAAAGTGGCACCAAGTGGTTCGTGTAATATTACACTTGGCGCTGGCTAGCCAGTTCCTTTGCTTGAACTTGGCTTGACACGCTGCCGCGTGTCTAGATAATCGCGGTACTAATCATCTGTTCGGCTGTTTAATGGGCCTGTGCCTTCATTTGATATGGTCATTTCAACTTTTAAAAAGTTTGGAACTCGACAAATAATGGAATTTGTATGCAACATTGCAGTCCCAAAATCGAGACTGCAATGTTTTTAACTTTTTAATTTTTGACTGTCCATAAACTACGCGCTTCGCGACCCATGTTTTACACGGCAAAGTCGACTTTGCCGTCCATTTTTGAGAAAATAATAAAATTCGACGACTCCATCGCTCGCTGGTTTTTACCAGCCAGGGTGCAATCAGTCCACTCAGGCAGGCGTGGCGTTGGCGTGGCTCACTCCGCGATTTTATCGCGTCGCTACAAGTATATTATGTAGCTGGCAAAGCCAGTGCTGTTCTTCCGTTGTGACCCAAGCGTACGCCGTTAGACGACGAGGCGGTTATGCTTTAATTTACTAAACCAATTAAAAACTAGAACTATACCTAAAACATAAAATTGAAACTTAAATTATTTATACAACTGCAACATTGCGGCAATTGCCGTATCTGCCGCCGCCACGTCCTGGCCATGTCACACGGCACGGCAGCAGCACGGCCATATTTGTGCTATGACTACAGAATAAATAATAATACTGCCGTACAGAAAGGAAACTTCCTACAAACCCGAAGTTTGACAGCGGTTCAGGGTCGATTCATGCTATCCCTTTCTAATATATGGCACTATCCCTTTCGGCTATTTAGAGTTGTCAAAATTCAAGTGATTATCTTAACTGTGGTCGTGCACGCAAAAGGAAGTCAAGTGGTGCCAACCCTAATAATTGCTCGGGGCAATGCTGAGCCGAACGGAACCGAGTTCGACCGAACTCAGGAGTGTCTCTCCACTGACGGCACCAGCACGGCCCTAGTGCTATGACATAGCTAGCAAGCCACGTGTACATTTTGTGCAGAAAACTTAAAAATTCTGGTCGTAAAAGTTTTACGTTTAAGTTTTATTACTAGCAACAAGTCTATTATCGTAATTTAGAATACCTATCGGGCTAGATCAGCGGTTCTCAATCTTTTTTGGTGACGGAACCCTTTCGGTAAGCGAAATATTTGACGGAACCCCAAATTAAAAATTTTCGTTCATCACTGTGGACCAGATATACCTATAGAAGAGCTGTTTTTTTTCTTATTATTACAAGTATATTTTCGCGGAACCCCAACAGAGGCTTTGCGGCACCCTAGGGTTCCGCGGAACACACTTTGAGAATGGCTGGGCTAGATCATTACTTTCATTTAACTTGGCCGTAGTCGGATGACAAGCTACGAAGTACATAAGAGTGCTACGTTTGAGGTACCAAAGGGTGCTACCAAAGAGAATTTAGACTAGAAGAATATTGTCAAAGTAAATTAGGTACTTAATATGTAGTATCAGTACATTTAGTACCTTTCCACGCAAATTATAAAACCTTTTAGAGCGCCATTTGTATTGAACAACAATTTATAACTAATATTAAAAGCGGCTGTGAAAAAGAGTTCCGGTTAATCCGGTTATAATGGCTGAAAATTGTTGAGCATGTGTTACACCGACTTTTCGGTCGGTACTAAAACTGAAGTATGGAGTGAGCACTCTACGTATTTATTTCTCTATGGTAGGGTAAAACGACGCAGTCAGCACGGATTTGGCCGTCTGCCAGTACCCGCAAGAACAGTTTTATCCGCACACGTACCAGGCTATCATGAACCCGAACAGCTACTGCTGAAGTAAATCTATATCTATAGTGCTGTGGGAGTGGTGTCTCTGTTCTGTACAGCACTGGAAATGGATGCAGTTATTTGTCCATGTGACTTCGAAAGACAACCCTGGTAACTTTGAGCAACTTTGAAATTGCCATAACAATATAATTCTTTTGTTTTGTCATATTGACGTGATAACGTCTTATAAATCGATGAACACCGGTAGCATGCATGAAAAAGTGTCACGTTGTGGACAGATCTCCATGGTAACGCTGTAGACAGATATCCATGGTAACGTTGTGGACAGATCTTCATGGTAACGTTACGGCCAAAGTATGTATGCAATTTTTCATCAATGTTTTCTTATGAAGTTATGGCGTTATCACGCGAAATTATCGTCCGTAAAAGTTGTATTCCAAATCGCATAAAAATATATTAAAAGTAATTGGTAAGTCTATAAAAAAATAGACTTACCAATTACTTTTAATATATATATTACTATCAACTTTTACTATGGGATTTTTTTTTATGAAGCGCTGGTGGCCTAGCGGTGAGAGCGTGCTACTTGCAATCTGGAGGTCGCGGGTTCAAACCCCGGCTCGTACCAATGAGTTTTTCGGGACTTATGTACCTACGAAATATCATTTGATATTTACCAGTCGCTTTTCGGTGAAGGAAAACATCGTGAGGAAACCGAACTAATCCGAATATAAAGGCCTAGTTTACCCTCTGGGTTGGAAGGTCAGATGGCAGTCGCTTTCGTAAAAACTAGTGTTTACGTCAAATCATGGGATTAGTAGTCAAGCGGACCCCAGGCTCTCATGAGCCGTGGCGAAATGCCGGGATAACGTTGATACGACAAGGTAAGATCACTAACCGTCACTGAACTGCTTGCTACATACTAGGCAGTCAGAATCGTGAGGAGATATGAAATTTCGTCTGCCACATGAAATCCAGCATAAAGATATGAACCTCAAGATGTGTGGTAAATATGCGTAGCCGGAGATCACACTTAAAATGGCCATTCGATATGAAGCACTGCTCGAACCTCTGTTATTTCATCCCTTTCTCTCAACAAGAGGAAATGCTGAGTGGGAAGCGCGCAATAGTATTTTACTGAACTTACTTTTGTTGTCTAAAGTAAGTATATCTCTTTCCTTTTCAGTCGGATATAAAAAGGGTGGATAACTTTGATCGGATTCACATTTATTAGTTTTTTGGACGTGGAAGGTAAAATAAGAGTAACAGAGACGAAAACTTGCATGAACTAAAATAAAAATCAATAGACAAATATTAAATACCTACATTTTTTTTTGTACGTAATGAGTGAAAATCGATTTCTAGAAGACTTTTCTTTCGCTGGCCGGCCTACTAGGTACTTATATTGTCACTTCAAAACTGTAGGGAGATACGACTTCTCAGAATAGCACAGTTGCGTACAGTCAGCAGCAGAAGTTGCTAAGCTGGTGAGATGTTCAAAATGATCTTGGCGCGACTTTAGAGCGTCAAGTGTCAAGGTAATTTTGAACACCTCGCCCGCTTAGCAACTTCTGCTGCTGACTGTACCTACTTGGTACTTACACTACTAATTTTCTATTGTAATTCCATTCCAACCTTTTTACCTTCACAATAACTTTCATTACGTTTGCTCGATGTCACCAGCACCTCTAGCACAACTGGCCGCGACAGGCGTGAGAAGTGACAGATCGGCGCGCCTTGGCGGCTTGTCGCGTGTTGGCAGCACAACTCACGCGCGAGAGCCGCGACAAACTCGCGATCAGGTGTCACTGTCAGAAAATGACAACGATCGCGACTTTGAACTAAAATCCGTAGCACAACTGCCTATTTAGAGACAAAATATTCTCTCGTCTTTATGTCAATCCGCGAGTCGAAGTCTACGCGACTTTATAACGCGACTCGCTCTCGCGGGTGGTTTGCTTGTACTTTTTTAACTAAACTCATGATAATTATAACTTAAAAACAAGTTTGATATATTATGCAATAATATAATTTGTATAATTACTTATTGCCCTAAGGAATAAGGAAGTATGGAACAATCACTAAATGCGCTTTACGCACTCTTATATCGATTATGCACGGTGATACCTACAAGTACCACAACACACCCATCATGTTTACAACTTTAATTTCAAACAGCTAGCTTGTAGGTACTCAATTAAGTAATTAGGTACATATGGAGGATTTTTAAATTTCAATTCAGGTTTGTAAGTTTGTAAAAGTAATCCTATGACTTCCTTACACCAAACTTTCATCAACCTAACAACGGAGGCCGCTTTGCTTGTACATAAATGAAGCCGATGAGGTGGGTAGGTACAAATGTTCAAAACAAACAATCCGACTTAGTAAGTAAGCCATAGTCTTAGTAGTAATATTTAGGATCACGGTTAGATGTCTAATTTCAACAATCTCTTACTATTTAGGTACCGTTTGGAACCTTCCTCGACTTCAACAAAACATACCTACATGTGGCCTGTGCCCGCTGCATCGTACTGTAACAGAATGATGTAATACGTGGCTATAACAGGATCATGTCCGGCTCAAAATCATGCTTTGTATGAAATATCAGTCAACTCCCACTAAACCATTCCGTCCCCTGCCAACACCATACCGTGACGTGACTGGACCGAGCCGACCAACAATATTTTGAAGGAGTCATTACGTTCATGTCATAGTCTGCGTAGGTAGCATAGGTACGGTTATCATATGGTCTACCATATTGAAACTCCTCTAAAACATACCCGTGTTCTAGATGTTTCACTTCATGTTTGACAGGGCCTGATACGATCATGCTATGATATGTTGCTGTCAACATTAGGTATGAAGTGGGCCTTGGGGAGCTAATTAATAATGGCTTCTAGGAGTTCTAGGTACTTACCTACCTACTTTATTTTTGTTTCTTTTCAGGTAAATATACAGGAGAGAAAAAAAACAATATTTAAATTAATAGTATATTGCTTTGCCTTATATATTCTTGCAATATTCGACTTCTTATTATTAAACCTAATATATGTATATTAACATCTAGAACCACTATAGAGAAATTGTAAGAATCTTCTTTATTACCCTTGAAAAGTATTTTCTCTCTTCCTTTTTCTTCGACATGCGGCGTAGGACAATTAAATATCACCCTGGAAAGAAAATTGGTTTGTAAACAAGACAATAAAATATGGTCATGACTTCATCAAGGACTATGAAATAAGCTTTTCATATCAATTTGTCAAATCATAAACAGTTAGGTACACAGTACACACACATGCCATCCATTATTGGCACAAGAAAAACTATATGAAACTTATTTGAGAGTTACTGTGGCAGCTTAGATAGGTACGCTATAACCATTAGAGTCATTATTAATAGTTCACTTCCTCGGTGGTGTTCTTAAAGCTAAAGCGCTTCTCACATCTTAGTTAATTTAGAAAAGGGGACAGCTCGGCGTTTGAAACCTACAAGCTTGCCTAGTGTGTTTCTTTTCCTGAATCTCCACTTCGGGTCCTGTTGGCACGTTCCTGTTAATAATATTTTCCTTTGGGTGCCGGGATATCAATCGTGTCTAGGATAATGCTGAACTTATTCTGAAAAAAAAAAACACTATTTACAACAGGAATATGAGAACAAAAATATTTTATTTTAAAGGTTTATTAAACAGAAATTTTTAAACAATATATATTTTAAGGAATATTATCAATATTAAGTATATAAGGCTCTATTACTTACATTTTTTCATATTTTTTCCCGTAATTAAATGTTGACAAAATTTGAAAGTTCCTTGGCTTTGACAGGAAAAACTTAACCATCGACAAAAAACTAGATTTTTTACCACCAAAGAACGAATGATTTAGCGCATCCCTGGTTTCCGATTCAGTGTTGCCACTTGCAAATATCGATTTGTTTAGACTTTGATTTCGCCGGGTAACACTGACGAGTCGCGCCGCGACTTTGAGTTCTCTACGCGGCTGTTGCAGTCGCGGGTACAAGTTATGCTATGGAAATCGACAGATTTGACAGCCGCGGAAATGGCGACTCGAGTCGCGGTCTAAGTCGCGGATGCAAGATGTGCTAGAGGTGCAGGAAGTATTGACGGGAAGTTACTTTAATCGAGAAACTTTGTATATTTTATGTGATCCTGGTGTAATGATCTTGCGCTGTGACCCGCCCCAGGGACGAATTATTATTATAATGGGGTCACACCACAAAATAAACCGGCCCGGCCAAGTGAGTCGGACTCGCGTTCCAAGGTTTCCATACGTTAAGTAGGTAATAGGTTTTCCTGTCATCTATAGGCAAAGAACTATTTTGAGTATTTTTTTCAAAATGTAGACTTAGTAGTTTCCCTAACCTATGTTTTTTAATTTTATAAAAAGTAATACATATATATTTGAAATTCTCAAATGAGTTCTTTCATTTATTTCTTTCATAACACGATATAATTTGAAAAACTTTATTTTTTAAGTTTTTCATTTATCCCCCAAAAGTAGCCCCTTGTTTAAAATTCATCTGTTTACGTTACATGATTGTCCATCTTTGGGTCCATCTAATTTACGAGTACATATGTGTACCAAACTTCAACTTAATTGGTTCAGTAGTCTCCGAAAAACAAGGCTGTGACAGACGGACAGACAGACAGACGCACGACGCACGAGTGATCCTATAGGTAAGGGTTCCGTTTTTCCTTTTGAGGTACGGAACCCTAAAAAAGGTTAAAGTATAAACTGTATAAACAATTATTAGCTAATATCCCTACTCCCTACTAATTTTTTCCTGATCGTGACAGACGCGTTTTGTTAGAGAGTGAGTCTTCTGTAAAGACTGACATCAGTTTATTTGACCCTCGCCATTTTGCGGATTTTCAATGGTACTAATTTCTTTTACTGGCTACAAGTACTCTTAGACAACGAACTTTGGATGTTATCGAATGTCACCGATGTTTCAAACAAACGGAAAATATCTACGAATATATTCAAATACTCGTATAAACGGTTTCATTACAAAAATGCCAAAAAAAAATACCAAAGATGCGAAAAAAAAAATTTAGCGAATGCAATCAAATACTTACAGCTTAAAAAAGACGAAGGATTACATAGCATTCCAATAAACAATGTTTTAAAGTTGGTTGTTGACATGACCGGTATTGACATTTTATAGTGCGGTTTTTTTGAACTGGTTAGTTGTTTGGTTTAAACTTTAATATTTCATTTAAGGTTTATGTAGATCGACGATTAAAATCCTATAATCGAATTAGAGACTGAACGTTTTATAATCGAGGTTGGTGGTCCTGAAAGCGACACAACATCTGATGAAAATCAGACTTCGTCAAAGTCAGAAAACGAAGAATATATAAATATTGAATAATTAGAAGAAAGGACATAGGATAGACTTTATGAAAAAGGAAATTAGCTATGGAAGCGTGATATTATATTAGCCGTTCGATTCCCGGTACAACAGAATGCAGTTTAATTTGTTTTTTTTTATAATTAAAATAATGTCTTCTTTCAATATAAGGTTCCATCTACAATATTCAGGGTACTTTCCCTCCATGTGGCATAGCCGTGGGACACTCTGTTAGTATAAATATGACGAATTGTACGCACTCGCAAGGAGAAGCTAGTAGGTATAATAGGTAAAGTAAGGTAATAAATAATAATAAAATTGTAGAACGACCGATAATAAATTCGTTTCTTAAACATTGACACATGACTCTTTCTAATATATGCAAGCCTGGTAGCCAGAACTGAATTTTTTTAGGAGAGATCTGCCTGAGCCACGCGATTTGTGTTTACGCCAGCGCCATCTTGGAGTTAGTGTCTTCTGCCTACCGCCTGATGTCTATGATCCAACTTTTTTATGGCACGTGTGTCGTTATTATTTTACTCTTAAAAATAAGTTTTTGGCAAGAAATTCATTTTTGGTACAAGCTTTTTATAGCTACGTCGGTCGGAGGCATAAACGACACATTTATGCCTCGAGCCAAAAATCTGACGGCTCCTATGCTGCCCCCTATAGTTCATGCACGGGGTCTACCGGGGGTTACCGTTTTTATAGCTGACTGTACATTTCCTTCCAGGCAACTAATACTCATCGAGACAATTCTAAAAACCCCAAACACAATTAGGTTCCGTTGTTTTCCTATGGCCATCTCCTGTCTGCAAAATTTCAGCTCAATCGGAAACCGGGAAGTGGGTCAAATTTAACTTGCAAGATTTGATTACAGACCGACAGACAGATAGACAAAGGGACAGGTGAAAAACTAAAATTAATTTAACTTTGACTAATTATGTAAGAACGGCTTACAGTAACCATGGATGTAGTAACCGTTCATATGCTACGATGTCCACTTACCAGCTAGTCGATATCATGCCGTCGTGTTTCTTGTGTGAAATAATCGCATAGGTTATGCAACGCATTTTGTTGTAATTTGAAATTAATTAGGTTTCAAAACTTTCAAACACAACTCGCAAAACAACTACCAACCCTTTCACGTTTCTGAACTCCGGGTACAGCGTGTCGGTAAGAGTCGACGTCGGCAATCGGGCGTGTTGCCTATCCGACCTCATTTAACCAGACCAACCTGCCAGCGTATTATGGACGGCTTTATCCATCTTTATCCACGTGATAAAATAACTGTCACTTTTTAACACCGTGGGATAGAAAGTGACGGACACCGTTTTATCACGCTGTCACGTAGACAAGAACGACCATCATATCCGTACAGACCCATTTTAACAGAATAGATGCCCCAAACAGTAGTTGAGTCGACCTAAGCTAAGCGTAATACCTTCGTCCGAGAAAGCTTCGGCTTCGGAGAACTGCTTGATGATGAGGTCCAGCGTGCGCCGGGTGACCTTAATGAGGACATCCACCACTTTGCGGCTGTAATATCGACGCATTTCGTTTAATGCGTTCTTCACCATTTCCTGGAATCAGAACAGTCTGGTGTTAAAAAAAAAACCTCGATTCTAATGGGGTTGGCGACTGTCAAAGATTCGTATGTTTGTACCTTGCCATCTATAGCTGGCGCCAGCATAGATGTTACCAGTGTCTATTTAGTTTTGTTCTGCTGGCGGTGGGGGCTCTCGAAGCACTCCCACACTGCAGACCAGTCCTGTTGTCTGTATGTGGACTCGTTTTTGCCTTACTTGCATGCTCTTGGAGAGACCTCCAGCCGGCATGGACAACAAGCGGTGGGGGCTCTCGAAGCACTCCCACACTGCAGACCAGTCCTGTTGTCTGTATCTGGACTCGTCGTTGCCTTACTTGCATGCTCTTGGAGAGACCACCAGCCGGCATGGACAATAAGCGATGCGGGCTCTCGAAGCACTCCCACAATGCAGACCAGTCCTATTGTCTGTATGTGGACTTGTTGTTGCCTTACTTGCATGCTCTTGGAGAGACCTCCAGCCGGCATGGACAACAAGCGGTGAGGGCTCTCGAAGCACTCCCACACTGCAGACCAGTCCTGTTGTCTATATGTGGACTCGTTGTTGCCTTACTTGCATGCTCTTGGAGAGACCTCCAGCCGGCATGGACAACAAGCGGTGGGGGCTCTCGAAGCACTCCCACACTGCAGACCAGTCCTGTTGTCTATATGTGGACTCGTTGTTGCCTTACTTGCATGCTCTTGGAGAGACCTCCAGCCGGCATGGACAAGCGGTGAGGGCTCTCAAAGCACTCCCACACTGCAGACCAGTCCTGTTGTCTGTATGTGGACTCGTCGTTGCCTTACTTGCATGCTCTTGGAGAGACCTCCAGCCGGCATGGACAACAAGCGGTGGGGGCTCTCGAAGCACTCCCACACTGCAGACCAGTCCTGTTGTCTGTATGTGGACTCGTTGTTGCCTTACTTGCATGCTCTTGGAGAGACCTCCAGCCGGCATGGACAAGCGGTGAGGGCTCTCGAAGCACTCCCACACTGCAGACCAGTCCTGTTGTCTGTATGTGGACTCGTTGTTGCCTTACTTGCATGCTCTTGGAG
The DNA here is from genome assembly GCF_963556715.1 of Cydia fagiglandana. NCBI lineage: Eukaryota > Metazoa > Arthropoda > Insecta > Lepidoptera > Tortricidae > Cydia > Cydia fagiglandana. The sequence goes on from NC_085959.1 coordinate 7,965,344, forward strand.
AGACCTCCAGCCGGCATGGACAGCAAGCGGTGGGGGCTCTCGAAGCACTCCCACACTGCAGACCAGTCTTGCTGTCCGCTGGATGTAGACTCGTTGAGGGTGGACGCCTGACCGCTCCCGGCTTGGGCTTCATCTGATAATGAAATTGACGATTTATCCAGGGACTGTTATCTCGGTAGATTTCTGCAGCGGTATCATGGTTGCGTTTTTATCACCTTCGTTTTCGGATTTTCGTGATCGGATTGTCTTGTCAAAAGCTTAAATTAAACAGTTCACCCATTATATTTGGCCACTCCCATTTTTTTTAGGTATGGATTTGGAGATTTTTTTAAGAAAGAGAATAAAGAGAAGAGATGGATTCATACAACCGATAGTATCGGTTGTATGAATCCATCCATCAGGAAGGAACCAGCATTGACATCGGACATCAATCGGTGGAGACGCCTAAAGACTTGCCAGTCACTTAAGTGACGCGTAAGATTGAAACTCCACTGCTTTCTACGCGGTCGACAAAGACGCGTTGTACGGTTTTGTTTTGCTGCAAACTTTTTTCCTACAAAAAATTTGAGCTTTTATGAGCTGGTGTAGTGAGAATAATTGAATATTAACTTCTTCAAACTGCTATGGATCAATTTTGGATTCTAGATATACGTGTTCTTTTACCATCAGCGATTAGGAACTCGAAATCCGGGTTGATCTCGACGGACTTGAACTGGTGAGCCGCCTTCTTGATCAGGTCCAGGACTTCCTCGACCGCCTCCTCCACCATGAGGCTCTTACGGTTCAGTTCCACGCATGCGTTGCTGAACGAAAGGAATAAAATAAAATAGTTACTTGACTTTACCATGAGTCCACATGTTTTGTCATTAATGCTGTTTAAGGTGTAATATTGATAGCTTATTATACAGTGACCTAACGTGGACGAGTGCAGAGGGGCTACCGCGAAAACAGAAATTCGCAAATTGCGGGGATCTTTCTCTTTTCCTCCAATGAAGGCGTAATTAGAAATGACAGAAAGAAATGCCCGCAATTTGCGAACTTCGATTTTCGCGGTTATAGCGCAGCTGATGATAAATTAGTCTTGAAACGCGTTCAACTGTAATGCTCTACGAGCACACTTTAGACATTATCGAAATCATCATAAAGATGTAAACCATTTTTTAAAGAAGAAAAAAATTACTTACCGACAGCCCGTCTCCACGTTTTCTATAAATTCGTCAACTGTCCATGGTGTTTCTTCTGCAAAAAAGGCTTATTGTTATGATATTGATATTATTCAACAAACAATATTAGAAGACATGTGACAAACAGTTTATCTATTCAGTAGTGACGTTACTGACATAAAAATATTTTGGGACACAATTTTTTATTGCTGATTGTTCTTCTTCTCATTTGCATGTCTTTCTTCTTCGCGAATGACTCTTAAACTCGATGTGTTTAAGTTTTTCCATCGAGGAGTTCCGTTAGTTACCTTCCGACTGCTTCATCAGATCACCACCGTGTTAGCATATTATTGTAATATCTTCGGAATTACAGAAGTAATCCCAGTTTCTACTGTACATTGAACCCTATACTTGCTAAATAAAAGGGCATTGGAATAGAAGAGCTTACCAGGTAAATTAATCAGAGTAACCTCTTGCATACCAGACAGCACATATATAATCCGATTCGTGTATATATCATGTACTCTAGTGACCAGTACATCAAAGCCTTTGATAGCAGCGTTGGCTCTGTCTATAAACTCTTCCCAGTCCTCGCTAGTCCATGACACGGAACGCAGCCCGGGGAGCAGGAGGGAAGATAGGCGGACCACTTGAGGCAGAAAGAGAGGGCGCACTTCCAGTTTCACTCGGCGTACGGTGCGGAGATAGTCTTCAAGGAGGAACTGAGGAAAATTAAAATAGATGTACTTAGAATAGAAATAATTTATCAGCTCAAACAGAGAAAAGAAAATCATACAATACATACAATTATAGGAGAAAGAGCCACGAAATGGTATTCAGCACGAGATGATGACGATGAGATCATCGCCTTACCTGCAGAGAATCATTGACCAGCGTAAAGTAATTCTTCTTAGCGTACAGCGAGTGGCAGACAATAGGCAGTTCCACGTCCATCTTCACCAGGCAGTCAGACTCCCTGATCAGTAACCTGACAGTGCTGTCCAAGTTCACGCTGATGCGGCCAGCTTCGTCGATCTTCAGCAAGGTGTTGTTGAGGCAGTCGTCCACGTCCCAGAGCTGTGGAATGACATGATGTCATTACACAAATAAATTGTTTATTTGTTTAATAAATGTTTTCATTGATTCATTCATTCATTACATAATGTGGACGTAGACCATAACCAATGTGAGAACTGAAAGTGAGGAGATAGGGTGAAACGGAACGTGAGAGAGAGAAGGATGACATGAGGTGCAAATTGACGTTGGCGGGGAGAACGATTTGTGTGATGACTTGATGAGCGAACAATTAAGTTGTAGACTTATCCTAGGGCGCTTTCTTTGCCCAGAGGCCAATGGCATTATTCATAGCTTTGAATCGTTTGTCTTTATCTGTCTTTTTGACTAATGTATTTGTAAGACAGGGATAAAACATAATTGAACTAAAGCCCGTAATGATTTATGAATAAGGGGGAAAGTCTGGCGATGCAGAGGAGTAACCGCTAACGTTTTTGCGATCATTCAATGCCAGAAGGGGGTGATTTGAAGTCTTTAATTATATTTATATTTTTTGGATTTTGTTCTGTTTTACCAAAATAACTTATAAATTTACTGCATCCCATCTACCTGCTACTGCAAACCATGCCTCCGGTGAAATAGGGCTACAAACATTGCAACGTTGCCAGCACATAGAAATGCATCACACATAGGTTGTTAGAACTATCATACCTAGTAGTTACCAGGACGATATGATATTGAGGAGTTGTGCCTAACTAACCTTATCTAGATCTAGGTCAAAGTGAAACCTATGTACTTGTAATCAATAGTTTCATCTCACTTGCTTTAAAGCACCGAGTCAGTTAGAAGCAAGTAACTAGAACTTTGGCTAGTTGTGATCACAGTTATAAAAAGTTTTAAAACTTGAAAATTATAAAAATAAACCTTTTTAATCACGATGGAATGACACATAAAAAAACTAAATTGACGATTGTACAGTTTTAGTAAGTTGTATATTAGTGTGTTCGTTCAGCTTTAAAAAGAGAAAGCAAGTACAAAATTATTCATGTGTGCCTGTAAAGGTTATGTTTAACCAGGACAATATAACATTGGAACAGGTTTTAAAAATATTTTATACCATCATAACGATAAAATGCAGTCTTGATAAAGATTATCGTGGTACAGGAGGAGACAGCAGGGCCATTGCATACAAACACATATGGTTAACACTGATAACCATACGTCGGACTCCAGCGGGCATTTTCGTGGCATGTCAGAATGATAGGTAAGGTTCGCAAATCAATCAATTCACTTTCGAGTATTTGTACTTAGTATTTGGTACCTAGTACATAGATATGCAAATTAACAAATAAAGCAAATCTTTCTATTGATTAGACGGCACTCTACCAACAAATATAAGTATGAACAACAGTCATAATGACGCATGTCAGCTATTTATTTGTTTTTTAAGTGGCCACTTCAGTGGGCTATCAGTCAACACTTTAAAGAGTATTTACACATTAAAGATGAATAAATGATAATGGGTAACTAATTTAATTAACTATGTTACAAATACTAGGTACATTATAATACTCGTAAGTTAAGATTTTTTTGTAAACCTTACCTTGCCCTGAAACTGCCCCCTATAGTCCGACGTTTGCTGATAACTGATAGCACTACTGCATCGCCGGAGAGATTATCAACTAGAGATAGAAGATAGTTGTATGGCCGGATACCGGATATTCGGCTAGACCATCGGCCTCGGGAATATTCGGTATCCGGCCGCCGAATATTCGGCCGGCGGAACTATACCTACATTTCGTTTTTTCAGGTGCGCATTGTGCAGGTTTTGACCTGTTTCGTAAAGAACAACGTGTAAATGTAATGTTTAATTTTTTTAAATAATAAACGACTACGACTATGACCGTGACTGTTTCTTATTCCAATCTCATTTCTTTTATTGATTTTAATTTCTTTTCCTTTTGTAAGATTTGATATGTTTTCTGAAAGAGCTACGTATTTGTGATTTCATGTACATATATGTTTATTTTTTTATATCAAATTCTATAAAGTTATGTACTCACTGAGTATAATTGCATGAATTCTATAGTAATTTAAATTGTATTTTTCTTAATTACTCGTAATGCATGTTAATTATAAGATGTAATAATGTTTTGAAAAGATGTGTCCCGCCGAGTTTGTTGCCGGTCCCATATTGGGATACCCTCCTCCAATTGAGGGGGGATTTAAATCTTCTCGGGGCAGAGGTGTACGGTTGGAGCCGGTAAAGGTTTATTTGACGTTCATAAGCGCATTGTAATATGCCTACTTGAATAAACTATTTTTTATCTTTTTATCTTTATCTTTATCCAATTTTGTTTACTCCAAAATCAAGCAATGTTACTTACCGGTATCCGGCCGGATAGTAGGCCACTATCCGGTATCCGCCGGATCTTAAAATTATGGATATCCGGTGCATCTCTACTACTCACGTTCTGGTTCATCCAGACGGCACGCATGGATTGATCATAGTTGGTTATAAGCGTCCTGGTGTTTGTGTATTTCCTCATCACGTCCATGGCGGCGGGAAGGGAACGTAGCACGGGATGCGCAGATACGCTCTCTACGGTCTCCGTCATGTTGTGGAGGAGACAGCGGGACCATTTTATGCGTCCTGGAAACGAAAATCCAATATGATCATGTACCTGAAGACCTAAGATGGCCGGCTTTTTATCATTTGTCACCATGCCTGTCACGTTCTAACAAGCATGTAAGTGGGAAAGTAACGAATGACATGGCAGGTGATAAAAACGCGTACATGATACCGCTTTTGATTAAAAACAAATTTCTGATTCATACGTAGTTCAATAGTTCAAGTACAAGTAACCTTATCCTCTCTCTAGCTAGCACATTCAGTACCAGCACGTGCGCGAAAACTCGCATGTAGCGAAAAGCGAGTACGGGCTGAGCGCCCGCCTCGCCTACCGGTTACTTTTGGCACTATTTTTATTTAATAAATCAGATTTAAGTACTGAGGTTAACTGTAGTAGCATTCTGACAAATACGAACGTATCCGAAATAATACGAAGGAAAACAATTATGCACTATATCGTATTTCTTTATAAACCTGTGTGTTCTATAATTTTATTATGTCGTAATATTTGCAGAGAAGGCTTTTCATTTTCATAATCTCCTGGTAGTTGTAGTGCAAATTTAGCCCACACAGTTACACAACCTAACAGCTTTTAAAAAGCGACTGACGCAAAATTGTAGTTTTTATATATAATTTTTACATGTTTTAAGAGGAAATGCCATGAAAAAATTCACACGGAAACTATTAGACTATAATTTCAAGGGTAAACTCCTTCGAGCAACACGGAAGGGAGGCGGCATTCGCACTATTTCCCCTCTGCCGAGGTACAAGATTAGCGCGTCAATTTAATCTAGCGCGGGTAATAAAACTAGTTGCACTTGGATTTTTCACTAGACCGAGTCCAGACGCGCGCGTGAACACTGCTGCCCAAAAATGCCTGTTTGCTCGGTTTTTTGTTATAAAAAGAGGTCGGGGACATCAAATTTACAAAAAGAAAGTGTTACATTTCACATGTAATATTTTTTTTTACATATCATACGTTAAATTACATTTAAATACAATTATTATATTTTAGTCTTAAGTAATTGTTGGATTTATCGATTTTGCTCGCTCAGTACAAATTGCGGATCGGTCGAGCGACAAATCCGACTTCTCATCTCCCAGAATACAATGACATACTTCAACGAAAATGTGTTAGTGTGCGTGTTGTGACACTAGTCACTCGTCCGTACACAAAAAGAGATCGAGGTTTGCAAGATTTGTCTCTGACGTGTGTCATTTTCTATGTATTTGTGTCGTCATTACAGATTGGATTTTGTATGTAAGTGTGTGAGAAATGCGACTGTGTGCACCTTTCCCCCCGCGAAAAATGGCAGAAAGATTTGTACGGCGAGATATCGCTTCCCTAATAGCATTTTCTTGTAGGGATTATGTTGGGCCTTTGTTTACGTATTAGTTGGGCAACCGTTATATTTGGCCGTACGATTTGCTGGAGGGCCCTCGACAAAGGCCCTCCCGAAGATTCCCAACAGAGGGCCATAAGAGTAATTTTTTCGTTGGGCCTATTTAAATTAATCATACAATTATTCAACGGTGGTGGTTTTGGTTGGGCCGTGGTTGGGCCTATACACATTTGTTTGATGGTTGGTTAATTGTTACATTTGGCCGTACGATTTGCTGGAGGGCCCTCGACAAAGGCCCTCCCGAAGATTCCCAACAGAGGGCCATTAGAGTAATTTTTTCGTTGGGCCTATTTAAATAAATCATACAATTATTCAACGGTGGTGGTTTTGGTTGGGCCGTGGTTGGGCCTATACACATTTGTTTGATGGTTGGTTAATTGTTACATTTGGCCGTATGGCTTGCTGTAGGGCCAACTGCAAAAAAATTAAAAAGTGCATTTTTTTCGTTGTGCTTCTGTTTGCAAATTCAACAATTACCCAACGGCAAGTCAGGTAGGTCGGTAGGTAGTCGTGCACCAGGTTGAAGGCCCAACACAGCTTGTCCCACAAAGGGCCAACATTGTAACTTTAACGTTGGGCCTTGTGTAGGATTCTTACAATACTACCGTAGGTAAATAGTTGTGTAATTTATAGTGTGCCTACAGTCTATTATGTAATGGGCTTTTGTTTACGAGTCCTACAGTTACCCTACGTTAAGTGGTTGTGTAATACGACGTTGGGCCTTTGCTGATAAATATTACAATTACACTACGGTAGGCATTGGTTGTATCCACATGAAGGCCCTAGGCAGCATGTTGTTAATCTTCTCTGTATCGTTCCAATTTTAGTATATGTACTGCCGAAGCAAGTACACTTACTATACACTCTAATTTGTATATATACTAACCGCACTTCGAAACTTCGTAAGCGAGATTTATGTTTTTTGAGATTTAAATTGAGAAAATGTTGGAAAAATTCAATTTTTTAAATTTATGTGTAAATTTTATAGTTATAGCTATTAGATTTATAAGTTACTTTTAAAAAATATTATGATTATATCCGGAATAATCGAGAAAATAACTATAACTTCGATGTTTGGAGACAGTAACGCCATCTAGTGACGCCACAAGCAAACTCAACTGGTATTGTTGGGCATCAGTAACACAGCCAATGTTGGTAAATGCGATATTCGTGCTCACTGGGCCAACGAATGTTGTCGTTGTTTAGCCACCGGTACCAAAATACACAAAGGCCCATTGTTAGGCGTCAGTGCCACAGCCAATGTTGGTAAATACGATATTTGTCATCATTGGGCCATCGGATGATATCGTTGATTAGCCAACGTTACCAGAATAAACAAAGACCCATTGTTGGGCATCAGTGCCACAGCCAATGTTGGTAAATGCGATTTTTGTCATCATTGGGCCATCGGATGATATCGTTGATTAGCCAACGTTACCAAAATACACAAAGGCCCATTGTTGGGCATCAATGGTACAGCCAATGTTGGTAAATGCGATGTTTGTCGTCATTGGGCCATCGTATGATATCGTTGATTAGCCAACGTTACCAAAATAAACAAAGGCCCATTGTTGGGCATCAATGCTACAGCCAATGTTGGTAAATGCGATATTTGTCGTCATTGGGCCATCGGATTATATCGTCGATTAGCCAACGTTACCAAAATAAACAAAGGCCCATTGTTGGGCATCAGTGCCACAGCCAATGTTGGTAAATGCGATATTTGTCATCATTGGGCCATTGGATGATATCGTTGATTAGCCAACGTTACCAAAATACACAAAGGCCCATTGTTGGGCATCAATGCTACAGCCAATGTTGGTAAATGCAATATTTGTCGTCATTGGGCCATCGGATGATATCGTTGATTAGCCAACGTTACCAAAATAAACAAAGGCCCATTGTTAGGCATCAATTCTACAGCCAATGTTGGTAAATGCGATATTTGTCGTCATTGGGCCATCGGATGATATCGTTGATTAGCCAACGTTACCAAAATAAACAAAGACCCATTGTTGGGCATCAGTGCCACAGCCAATGTTGGTAAATGCGATTTTTGTCATCATTGGGCCATCGGATGATATCGTTGATTAGCCAACGTTACCAAAATACACAAAGGCCCATTGTTGGGCATCAATGCTACAGCCAATGTTGGTAAATGCGATATTTGTCGTCATTGGGCCATCGGATTATATCGTCGATTAGCCAACGTTACCAAAATAAACAAAGGCCCATTGTTGGGCATCAGTGCCACAGCCAATGTTGGTAAATGCGATATTTGTCATCATTGGGCCATCGGATGATATCGTTGACTAGCCAACGTTACCAAAATACACAAAGGCCCATTGTTGGGCATCCATGCCACAGCCAATGTTGGTAAATGCGGTATTCGTCACCATTGGGCCAACGAATGTTACCGTTGTTTAGCGAACGGTAGCAAAATACACAAAGGCCCATTGTTGGGCATCACTGCCACTGCCAATGTTGGTAAATGCGATATATGTCATCATTGGGCCAACGAATATTATCGTTGTTTAGCCAACGGTACCAAAATACACAAAGGCCCATTGTTGGGCATCTGTGCCACAGCGAATGTTGGTAAATGCGATGGTGGGCCAATACAAAATTAATGTTGGCTACGGAACGAACCTCATCCCAACGTTTTCCCTACCGTTGGCACCGTGGGCCCCAACGAAAATGCTACTAGGGTTGGGCCCCTCCCTTCCGACATGTCGGAAGCCGGTGTTGCTCGAAGGTAAACTCTATAAAATATAGGTTAAATTCGAACGGCGAAGATTTTTCTGCCTTCAAATTTAATCGTTGTCACTTTGACATAAAGTGCCCATGTCGAATACTAGTGCAGGGTCGAGCACTAGTACTTCTACCTTTAGCTTCCGTCGCAAGTTCTGCGGAGCGCCGTATCATCAGCCTCCATCTGATTTCCTGGCTTTACGATTTACGATAATTTTTACGTTATAACTTCTTATAAATCGGTGAACACCGGTAGCATGCACGAAAAAGTGTCACGTTGTGGACAAATCTCCATGGTAACGTTGTGGACAGATCCCCATGGTAACGTTACGTAATGTAATGGTAATAATGTTTTCTTATGACGTTATCGGGCGTTTTCACTTTTAGGGACACCCCCCGTTTTTATGATGTCCCGCGTTTTCAAAATTTGTTTACTCCGTTATGTATTATTTTTTTCTGAGTTTAATAATTTATACCCATAGAACACATATTTAACTAATGGTTTCGTCTATAGTTTTAGTTAAGATAAGCATAATGTAATTATAATATATTTTTTAAACAGTTAAGATACCGGTTTTTAACGTGTCCCACCCTAACTTTAAGGTTTTGCAAATCACATCGTGCAATTTTTTTCTACTAAAGCTGTCGAGTTTAAATGTTACCTAGAATCTAAAGAGTCTTACGGGGGACATGAACAAAGTTTTGAATTGAACCTTGCTGCTTTTGAATTAAAAACTAAATTTAAATAACATTGCTTGAAAGTGATGCCACCTGACACGTCAGGTTTGTAACGATCAAAACTACATTTAAATTTCTACTAATCCACATAAAATTTTGGAAATGGCAACATTAATAACACGTGATCAGACGGCAAACAATTTTAAACCGCCAGTACGCGACAGGAAGTTGTGAAGTGAACTTATGTCAGTGGACTGCAGACCGTACACGTTTCGTCAGTCAGGTTTGTGATCAATTTTCTTTAATAATATTAGCTTTTACATAAAGTTCATATATTATAGATGGAAATTGATAAGCTCGCAACTGTTTTTTTTATAAAAACATAAATATATTATGTAAGATGAGTTCAGAGTTAAATTATGATTGTAGTAAAGTAGAAAAACGTGACGTCAGGTTTGTAACTAATCGCTCCGTTACGTATAGGCTGACCGACAATGTTACAAAACTGAGGTCTATAGGGTGGTATTACATGGGCGTTCCATTCGAAATCTTGATATCGTCTATAATATGAAAAAAAAACAGAAAGAAAATGTAGTAACAACGCATGAGTTGAATACATACTATTAGGGCGTTTTAACTTTAATTTTTATATAAAGTTTGATCTTTTGGTCATGATACGAGATTTTATCAAAATATTGACGATTATTATTAATTGTTTAGTAGTAGCAAAAAGAATAGCATAGTATAGAGGGGTCCTGTCATTGTACATTTTGTAGTCACAGTTAATTTACTGTCATTTATCGACACACAACTAAAACTCAAAATGAAAACGTATAAAATTATCAAAAAAATGTATATATATGGATAAATGATTTTATTATTTTTATATCATTTTGATCCATGTTCATTCACTGATATCTATGTGTTAAATTGTTATACTTTGGTGGATTGTTATAATAAAACGAATTAATATATATTTACAGTTTTCTCATTATGTAACCCCAGCCTAAGAATTATCAGCTTGTCAGTTTTGTAACTGTCCCACTTGCTCAGTTGCTTTGTTTGGTCTTTATTTCGTTTTCTATAAGCTTTTAACCCAAGGTTTTGTTTTATAGAGAACTATCTAAAAATATACATTAAAGCAAATGCAACTATAAACGATTTTTTCAAAATATTGATCGCAATAAACAAAATAAATAACATAATGGTATCAATCGTTACAAAACTGACAATAAAATTTATTTTTGGGCAATAATAACTGTTTTTTTTATGAAATGACCTGTTTATATGAAAATATAAGTCATTTGCAGCAAAAGAAATGCAAAATATTGCTAATTACTTTTGTAGTTAAAGCGTGTCAACAAAAATTAGATTGTTACAAAACTGACCAGTTTGGACTACACTGTCAGGTTCGTTTATCAATAATTAAAAAACTAAACGTATTTATGTGGGACTCATCACAGTTTTAGTAACTTTAGAAAATAAACTTCATTATGGATTAGAACATTCAGCATAAAAACATGTTTTTATTTTAAGTCGTCATTTTCATTCTGGTGCACGATTTAGTGAAAACGCCCTATCACGCTAAATTATCGTCCGTAAACCGACTTTACAAACAACCATATTTTTTTTATTTTAACAAGCTTTTATTTAGTTTCACCTGTCCCGTTGTCTGTCTGTCTGTCGGTCTGTAATCAAATCTTGCAAGTTAAATTTGATCTACTTCCCGGTTTCCGATTGAGCTGTAATTTTGCATGCATGTATAAATCGGATGACAATGCAATATTATGTGCCATAAAGAACTCTGTGACAAGACAACGTAATCTAATTGTGTTAGGGGTATTTTAGAATTGTCTCGATGAGTATTAGTTGTCGTAAGGAAGTACAGTCAGCGATAAAAGCTTGTACCTAAATGAAATTTTTGCCAAAAACTTATTTAACAAACATGCTCACCGGCCACGGGGGAGTAGTTTCTCGGCAGCGGCGGATCGTCTTTTTGCTTCTTGAACATCTTGGTGATCTTATCTACCTCCTTCTCGCAGTGGCGTAGGACTCTGTCGTATTTCTCGCCCAACTTCGTTATTTGAATCTTTTGACTCACCTGGAATTAGAAAACTAAAGTTAAAGTACAGAAAACTGATACAAAACGGTTCCTTTATATATAATTTATAACGGTACTTTTATTTATAATTATGTATAAGATAATATAATATACTCATCGAGGCAATTCTAATAAATCCCAAACACAATTATAGTTTGTGTCTTTAGGTATTTAAATAAAAGTAAACAAAATCTACTTTCAAATGGCTCATTAAGCCAGTTGAGGGTAGATGAAAACATTACATGATCAAATAATGTAGGTTAAAGTCAGGTCGTTCAGTGACAGACCCAAGCGCTTTTATAAGAACAGAAAACCAGCGCTGTGACAGCTGGTCTGTAACACAGAAATGCTGATGAGTCCATCCCTATTGTCACGCTATTGGTTGTTAAGGTTGTTTATAAGTTTTATAACATAGGAACGATTAACGCATTCACTGCCAGGGGGCGTGGCCTAGGAACTAACTTGTATGACGGTGAACGCACATGTGCGTTGGGGGCAGTGTCAAGCTTTGTTAATTTCATTGTTGCTGGTACAACATGTATTTGTGTATCGTTTGTTTGTTTTTCTTATATGTGTATGGCAATAAATAATTCTTATTCTTATATTTTTTTCCTTAACGAATAACTGTTATAACTACCCGAAAATGTATAAATTGTTTGTTTACTTTTAGGTATTTAAACACCTAAAGATACAAAGTTGTTTTATCATAGAGTTATAATGGCCACCTCCTGTCTTCATCATCAGATGAGCTTGATGATACCATAATATTGCATTGTCACCCGACTTACATAAGTATGCATATTTTCAGCCTCATTCGGAAACCGGGAAGTGGGTAATAAAACTTGCAAGATTTGATACCGACAACGGAACCGATGAAAGGAATAAATAAAAGCTTGTAATAAAACATCCAGGGTCCATTTCTCGAACGATATTATACTAATATTATTAGTCTACGAACTGTCGAATCGTATGGGTTGCCACGGCAACACACTAATAATATTAGACTAATATCGTTTCAGAAATGGGCCCCCAGTGAATGTGTGTGTGTGTGTGCATCAGCCGTGTACGATGCTCCTAAAGTTGGCCGTCTAATGCATATTTTTCTTCACGTTGGGCCAAAGCCAACGCCAACGAGCCTTTAGAAAGTTTTCCAACTGCTACTATTTCTGATAGCCTGGTAGAATCAACCACGTGCCTAGGTACAATGCGACGTTGCTCCGGCGACCTCCAGAAACGCGACGTTGCAGTATTTCAGTACAAGGCTGCGGAGTTGTTAGTACCGCTTGCGCCTAGCTACAGCGAACCAACTATGAGCTAGATATTATGTATACTTCGTTTTTTTTAGCATTAGAAATTAAGTAAACAATCTTGATGTGTCTTTTAATTTAATAACACATTTTTAAAATAAGTTACGGCAAATATGTAACAATTATGAATCTAATACGATCATTTATATTCTTCTGCTTTCATAAGTAATAGTTTTTGGTTTTTAAAAAGCGTTTTTCAATTAAAAGACATGTCAAGATCGCTTACCTTTCTAATGCTAAAAAAACGAACTATAGGTAGCTACAGAAAACCAACTGTGAGCTAGATATGTAGCTGTCTGTAGTTTAGGGCTCATTTAGACGATGAACTCGTATGCGATATTCATTACATTGCTGGTTTTGATCGATCGGTCGAATTGGACGTAACCAACAGACCGCATTGTAACTAAAATAGCATGCGATTTCGCGCGCCGTTTAAATCAGCTGTGTAACAAATTAAATTGAATGATGAATAGGATTATTCAGCGTTGCGAGGGATTCAAGGCACAAGAATTGAATAAACATTGCCACTGAGTGAAAAAAATAAACAAAATCATACCAAATCGAATCCAAATGGCCGTTCAAAGATGAAGGCGAATTTCAATATGTATTGTATATTGTCTAGGTAAGTGCACCATCAGACCCAATGGGTTAAACCGATAGAAATCAAAGTATCCAAATAATTTTCTACTACTATTTTAATACCTTAGCGAAAATTTAATGTAAGCTTTAACAAATTTCGTGATATTGCCGGCATAGTCACGAACTGTAAAAATAATTTCAAATCGTCCCTTGCAGTTAAACGTTACTCTTCGTGTCCTATGATAGCCTAGTATTTACACGTTCCCGTGTTACAAGTGACGTTTGCATTCAAGCCAGTTTGCTCGCAATTTCCCTTGAAAAAAGTTGATTGTTTACTGAAAGTTTTCAAGTTTTGAGTAGCTAAAATAAAATTATATCAGACAAACATCTTGCCCAGCATTACAATATTTGACGTTTTCAATCTGACCGTAGCAAAGTTTAGTCACACGTGACACAATATGACGTGGGGTAATATTTGAGCTTTAAGTAGCTAACACACTATCGCACCGCACCAAGGTCATTGTGCGACGCACCCATAAGTAAGAGGGAGAAAGAGATGTCGCTTTCTCCCTTTTACTTATGGGTGCGTCCCACAATGACCTTGGTGCGGTGCGGTAGTGTGTTAGCTACTTTAGTCCTGACCCTTATGACTTCTATAATAGGTATTCAAGGTCGTTGGGGATAATACAAAAATGAGACAAGTTTGTAATATTATCTGTAGGTATAGAAAATCGTCTTGGCGGGGGCACGGTCGTACTCCCAACTATCACAAATAGAAACTTTCTCGACTATGACACAACAGGAGGCCACCCCCACTCACTTTCCACTGCCCTGTGTCCGATGCACTGCACTTTCAACATGATCAACTCTTCAATAGTATGATATCCTGGTAGATGCAAGCCTTTGATCTTGCGTCGGACAACATGCAGGTTGAATTTAATTAGTGGTTAGTGGTTGTTAGTGGTGAAAGTCCACCGTCTGGTTTTCTCGCATACTTGCGCGAGATGGAGTCGCGCGCGAAAATCTAACTCATACTAGATCGCCTGATATTGTCAGAGTAGCGAGGGTGCTTATATTATTGGGTTATATAACACGCTCACTAGGAACTAGGGCTCGCGGTCGGGTCCGGGTTTCGGGTACCAGTTGCCGGGGCCCCGTTCTCGTGCTACACGAAACCGGATTTGTGGCCACACGAAAACGGGTAATTAGGATCCGTGTAATTAAGATCCCACCAAAAACATAAATGTAAAAAAGGAGAGCCAAGTTCAATACAAAAATTATGCTTGGCTGTGGGGCTCGCCGCAAAAAGAATGGAGATCTAAATGAGTGCCACTGCCAAGTTCTATGCAAAACCCAAATATGTATTTATAGGAACAAAATAACATTATAAACAAGTATTAAACTCTATTTCTTTACTTTATTGGATACCTATAACAATTGCTGTTATTTAAAAAAATGTGAGATCTTAAAGTAGGTTAGATTTGACTTAGCCAGTTTTCATTATATCAATCATTTTATATAGGTGTATTGTAATTCTGATAAAACCTGGCCAAGCCAAATCTAACCTACTTTAAGATCTCACATTTTTTTAAATAACAGCAATTGTTATAGGTATCCAATAAAGTAAAGAGATAGAGTTTAATACTTGTTTATAATGTTATTTTGTTCCTATAAATACATATTTGGATTTTGCATAGAACTTGGCAGTGGCACTCATTTAGATCTCCATTCTTTTTGCGGCGAGCCCCACAGCCAAGCATAATTTTTGTATTGAACTTGGCTCTCCTTTTTTACATTTATGTTTTTGGTGGGATATCAATACTTTTTGTAAAGAAAACTAGGCAGGTATTGAGATTTAATGTTTTTTCTTGTGTTTCCGCTGTATGGTTTTTACTTCTGTTCTTTGTATAATTATGTGGTGCCGCGCGCCGCCGACGACACACCGTTGGCCGGTTGTTTAGAGCGTATTACAAGTTTTTTGTATGGGGACACCACTTATTTTTTGACTAAACTTTATTTTAATATAGCAAATATAATATACATATATTGGGGTAGTTTCAAATATCTGCTTGTAACGGTTCCAACGCTACAATAAAAAAATATTTTTTTGTATGTGGACCCCCCCTATTTTTTAACATTTTTTTATTTTTAGATTTTTTCCTACGGTTACACACAATAACCGAGCTGGATTCCAAATTTCATCCTTCTAGGTCATCTGGAAGTAGGTTAGGTTTAGGTACTTATATGTCAGTCCCAATAAAAAGTGGTTTTTTTGTATGGGGACCCCCCCTATTTTTTAACTTTATTTTA
This sequence comes from Cydia fagiglandana, assembly GCF_963556715.1. Taxonomy (NCBI): domain Eukaryota; kingdom Metazoa; phylum Arthropoda; class Insecta; order Lepidoptera; family Tortricidae; genus Cydia; species Cydia fagiglandana. The sequence goes on from NC_085959.1 coordinate 7,981,282, forward strand.
TTTTTAGATTTTTTCCTACGGTTACACACAATAACCAAGCTGGATTCCAAATTTCATCCTTCTAGGTCATCTGGAAGTAGGTTAGGTTTAGGTACTATAAGTCATAAGTCAGTCTTAAAATTTACGACTTTTTGACCTTCATACCTTTATAACCGTTTGAGCTAGCTTCATGAAATTTGGGCTTCTAGATATCCTTATGGATATAATTAAACACACGTAGTTTTATGTGTTTACGTCAAAGATGTTTTGAGTTATAGAAGGGTCAAAAGTGGCACCAAGTGGTTCGTGTAATATTACACTCGGCGCTGGCTAGCCAGTTCCTTTGCTTGAACTTGGCTTGACACGCTGCCGCGTGTCTAGATGACGATTAAACGAGCAATTCTCGTAGCATATTTGTCTTCTGTTCGAAAACATGGTACCTAGTACTTATTGAAAGCCTTTTCAAACCTGGTCAGAAACGTGATGCCTTGCGGCGTCTCCCTCACGCTGGAAAAGTTCTCATCTATAGTGTTCCCTATGGATTCCCGTAGCATATATGTCTTCTGCTCGAAAACCTGGTAGTACTTATCGAAAGCGCTTACCTTTTCAAACCTGGTCAGAAACTTGATGCCTTGCGGCGTCTCCCACACGCTGGAAAAGTTCTCCTCTATAGTGTTCCCTATGGATTCCCGTAGCATGTTCGTCTTCTGCTCGAAAGCCTGGTAGTCTTTATCGAATTCATTATTCCTGTAGTCCAAATAGTCGTACTGGCAACTGGTTACAGCCTTCTTTGCTTCGTCGAACGCGTGGACGGCTTCCTCGAGATCTGCGAATAAGAAATCCCATGAAAAACATAAATCTGAAAGAGCCAAGTTCAATATTAAGAGCCCATCAACGTGTAGACTAGCGCCACTGCTAAATAATCGTGATTATTTAAATTTAACGAAATATATTTAAAATAAGGAGCCTTAAACTGTTTTTTGACAAGTTGTCACAGACAATAAAATATGACATTGATGCATCAAGGCGGTTTGTTAACAAGGGCCTACCGGTAAACGCGAAAATCGAAATTTAGTTATCTGCCACTTTATCGCTCGAATATGCAAGAGTGATAGAGAGATTAGATAACGAAATTTCGATTTTCTTGTTTCGCGGTAGGCCATATGATTGACGTGACGTGTCATATGTCAATGTCGTTTGTATGTCGTTTGTTTACTGTTTGTGCCACAAAGGTGCCACCTACTCTGAGCTTTGCCTAATATTGTTTTGTTGCAACATCGCATCATATAAAAGCCAACATCAGCCGCCACTAGGCGGTCATAGGATAGATGAGTTAGACTTTGTAAACTAAGCCCGTTGATAAGAAATATGACCTCGCCGCATAATGCACGCGTAATCGCAATAGGATTTCAATCTTATGTAATCGCAATAGAAGTTAATTTAGTGCAAGTTCATGTTTGAGCTACCAATGTTTTAAAATGCCGAGTCTCAATTTACAGGGGCGTTTGTAGAGCGTGTAGGGTTTCTGGTTTCTCGACCTTTTTAATTTCTCGAGGCACGGAAATTCTCGACCATGATTTCTCGAGTTTCTCGAGTATCTCGAGAAATTTTGAAAGCTCCATAAAAACACCATGTTATTTAATATTTTTTGCTTTTTTACAAATCAGACTCGTAGGAATTGTAGGTGAGATCAATAATCAAACATATGGTACATTCTTAGTCACCATAAATTGCACTTAATAATCAAAAATACAACAGCAAAAAAAACTATAGGTGCAGGCGAGCGCACCGGCGATGTGTTATGCTATAGTGTATTTATTTAGGTATTCAACAAAATGTAAACAAACCATAATATGGTATTTTATTAGGCAGCAATAGTCAAGTCTATAAATTTAACTCGATGTGACAAAACTTACAGAAGTTTGACTACGTAATATTAATTACTCGTACTTACTCAACGTAATAATAAAGCTGCTAAAATTTTAATATTTTGCTAATAGGATTATATCGGGATGATTTGATTTATCTATTTAGTTTTGTAATATTTGTTATTACGCTTATTGGCGCTGACATGGTCCTATAATTCGTTGCAAACATTTTTACAGCTTTATTCAATAAAAAGACACTACATGAATGTTATGAATCATGATAGTTCAAAAAGTTTCAAAACATGAAGATCGGTTAAAGCTAGAACGATGGGTACGGATCAAGGTAGTTTTTTATTTGGTGGGTAATGTAAAAAAAAACATTGTTCATATTTATTTAACTACATACCTAAAGAAATACATTATAGACACATCATGTTATACGCATGTTTTCTTTTTACTTATCACAAGAGATTTATTTCTCGAGTTCTCGAGGCATTGAATATTTTTTTCCCGTCTCGACTTCTTAGGACAAATTTCTCGAGATTTCTCGCCTCGGGAATTCTCGAGCAGAAACCCTAAGAGCGTGTAATTACCAAGTACTCATAAGAGGTAAGGAGTTAACTGGAACTCGAAATACCTCTTGGGGGCTATTCATAAATTACGTTATTTCAAATTAGGAGGGGATGGGTCTGGACATACCGTCGGGACATCGGATGATGGTAGCATGACGTAGGAGGAAACGGGGTCATTCGAAGCATGATTTTTGGATGATATAGGAGGGGGGGTTCGTCAAAAAACCATGACGTAATTTATGGACAGCCCCTTATTTGTGACAGTTTTAACGCTTTCAGCGCCAAGCGCCTCATTTTCATTATAAAATGTACTCCCCTAGGTGAAGGGCTGTCTTAAACTATTCTGGGGCCCTTGCGCACATAAGAATTTGGGCCCTTTTGGAATGAAAATAAAGCGAATTAAACTAACATTTTTCTAAATGATAGTTTTTCTATTTTGGGTAGTAAAATATACTGTCTGTCCTTCGGGGCCCCCCGAGGATGGGGGCCCTGGGCACTGGCCCCGTCTGCCTTATGGTAAAGACGGTCTTGGCAGTGAATGTTAATAAGATTTTCCATCGAGCGACCTACGATTATATTTTATCGTGGAACTTATACTTCAGCAATGTCAAAACTTTACTTTTCTAAACTTAACATTACACAATTATAAAAAAAATCGCTAGATTAGAAATCGTATCGTGACAGTCAATTAAGTCATAAATTCGTAGATTTTTTGCTAACCCTTAATTTGGAAAAAATCACGGATGGCCGTGAGTTTAAACCTCCTCGGCGCCAGGCGTGGCTCGCTCACTTGCTAAAGGTAGCTAAAAGTACATCCGTTCGGCCCCAATTTTGGGGAAAGCCATAAGCCGCGCGTGGCGCTGTCGCCACCTAGTGGCCATATCTGTGCTGATCGTAACAGACGCGTTTTGTTAGAGAGTGAGTCTTCTGTACTTAGTACTATTATTTATTCTGTGTCGGCGCTCAAAATTATCAATTATTCTGGTTAAAAAACATACAAAAAGAGGGTATACAATTGTGTACAGTATTTCGCCGCCAAATTAAGAGCTTTGCTGACACTTAATATGTGACGTTCCACGATAAAAGGTACCTTATGGCGGCTGGCGCCGCAATAATATTGGAGCGGCGTTAATAATAGCGTAAGCGCCAACCGCCATAAGGTACCTTTGCCCGTGGGACGTCACATATAAATTCTGTAGTGGGAATATAATATATTCTGTAGGAATGTGGTAACCTTACCTTCACCAAGCAACAGCCCCTCCATCCTCTTCGCAAACAAATGATTATAGTCCTCCATCAAATCAAACATCGCTATAATCTTATTCACTCTCTTGCAGAACGTATCAAACTTCCCAAACACATAGTTCTCAGAGAAACTGAACTGCTCAGTGTTCGGCAAAAACGGCTGGTTTTTAACATACAGGTACGTTTCTCTATAGGTTTTGTTCAGGTTTAGGCAGTGGATCAGCTTGTCCCGGACCAGGGCTCGGTCTTGGGACCAAATGGTTTCTTTGAAGCGGCATGTGATGTATTGCTTGCAGGTTTCTATCATTTGATTGGTTATCTGAAAGTTGTGGATGGTTGGTTGAGCCAGCGATATAGTAGGTAAATATAGCTAAGTCAAATTTTCAACATTAGTCAAATAGGCTAGGTAGGGTAAAGGCACCAGTGCTCGGCCATGCACCAGTAGTCAGCCTTTCTTGTCTGTTTTTGGCCGTAAATAAAAAAGTTTTTCTAATTTTAATGTCAAAAATAGGTAATAATGTAGAATGATAAACTATTAATTGAAAAATACCTTATTAGTTTAAAAGAATTCTACCATGATCCTGAACACTAATTCAAAGAAGTGGGGTCTCCTGAATTCCTCCTGAAGGCTTATGAGATATGCGCCATTTTTTTTGGAGTGTCACATGGTATTTTGAAATAATGCTATAATATATTGATCAAAAATTTAAGTCTTTTAACGTACATCCCATGACCAGGGGGAGCAGTTTTCTGGATTCAGCCTAGTAGCAAACATATATAACTTTTTTCTGCAAATCAATTTTACGTGATCAATTGGTTGCAATTGTAGCACTTACATAAGTGTCACTAGTAGTATTTACGTTCTTTATGCCGCTGAATTCTGCTTTTTGCAATTGAAATGATGTAGTTGTCACGATCAGCATTGAGCATATACAGCTAAGTTGTTTGTTTTGATATTACAATGTTTCAAAGGATTAGATAGATATCCTCTCCGATGTATTATTGAATTTATAGAATTGCGACACACGCGCCGTCTGCCGAGCAGTCTGCAGGCTGCAGCACACTCAATATTGAGTTGATCTTCACCGGATCGTCCAGGTACAACGAATGACATAACTTCTCCATGGCCTGGATGAACTTGGCCTCGTTGTAGCAAAAGATGATCTTGTGATATGTGTCACATCATAACTTAGCATAGCATTATATTGGTGATAAATCTTACCTTAACCATCAACGAAGAAATCCTCTCCGACGTATTATAAAACTGTGACACACTATGAATCAACCGCACAGTCTGCAGCAGACTCAATATTGAGTCCTTGATGTTCACCGGATCGTCCAGGTACAGCGAATGGCAGCACTTCTCCATGGCCTGGATGAACTTGGCGTTGTCTTTGGCCTCGTTGTAGCAGAAGGTAATCTTGTGGTCCGTGTCACGCCAGAGTTTGATGACCTTGGAATTGGCTAGTTGGAGGCAGGTTAGTGTTAGTTGAACTTCATTGTCCTGTGCAAAACATTTGAATAGGTAATTTTTTTAGCTTCTGACGCAAATAAAGAGTGTTGTGAGTCTGACCCCTACGTATGTGTCTGTCTGTGGCACCGGAGCTCTTAAACGGGTGAACTGATTTGGATGCAGTTTTTATATATTTCAAAGCAGATTTTCTTAGACATGTTTCATCTGTCTGCATATCGGCCCCTGATTGCACAGTGTACGTTTTTGCCCATGCTAGTTATTGTTAGCTTACATGAACGGATGATCATGTTGATGAATGATGACATGATTTATTTAAAAAGAAATAGGTAGAAATAAGTGTTAAAGAAGATAAGTAGGTAATAGGAACCAACTGACTCCAAGAATATCCAAAATATTTGGAAGCGCGGGCCACACTGCAGTATGGATACATTCGGCTAGGTCGAAATTTGGAGTCTTGGGTTGCTGCGCGGTCACTACTGCTACTGCTAGGTTTGAAAGGTTTCGAAGGCCGGACCTCCACGGCGGGGCATTATATAGAAACATCTGACCTAGTCTATTAATAACTCCTGCTAAAATTAAACCTTGGCCTACGCATAGGTTATGAAATCGTTTGAATTGCGGAGCGGAGGCGGCCCTGGCCGTAATACTACTAGGGATACAAAACTAGAGAGAGTGTAAAAAATTTTGATTACGATCGGTATGCACAGAATTTAACTACGCAACGCAATTACGCATATTAAAACTTTTGAAACGCGGGGGCGGCCCTAGCCACGTCACTACTAGGGATACAAAACTAGAGAGAAGGTAAATATTCAGATTTTGGGCAGATATTCGGCACACAATTCAACTTTCAATTATGCAATAAACTAAACGCGGGGGCGGCCCTAGCCATGTGCCTACTAGAGATACAAAACTAATGAGAAGAACATTATTAATTCTGTATTAATTGAAATCATATTTTATTTATTACATGTTAAATATAAGATATGAATGATACTTCGGAATATTTTAATTTGTTTTTATTTCAAGTAGAAACACTGCTATATTTATAATTTATAAATTGTAAACTGAAATAAATGTCATATACTAAGAGAGAGGACGCTGGTTCAATTCCAATCTTGGGCTTTGGTCACTTTTTCTTTGTACCTAGGTACCTACATTTATTTAAGAGCCCATCAACGTGCACACTAGTTTGATGTATTCAGAAGGTACTTAAATACACAATCAAAGTACTTCGAATAAAAGATTTTTTTTTAATTTATTTACCTGTAAGTAGGAAACTAGTTGGGAGAACTGTGCCCCCCTTTTCTTCCAGTACTCTAACTCGTCCTGTGGACCGCTGGAATCTACTTCTCGACGCAGCTGCTCGCTTTCGCTCAGTATCTACAACAAATACACTTGTTATGATAATTCTGAGAGTTTCCTGTGTTATGGCTATGTTATGGCGTCCGTCTTACGTCTTACGGTCACGTGACACCAGAGTTTTTTTCCCATCACAAAAAGTGAACAGCACCGCTAAAGAAGTTTCCACTTCAAAAAGCTTGCTTAGGGCTCTTAACTTCACAAAATGAAAGCCAGGTACCGACCTCCATAACTTTCTTGACCCACTCGTTGACCCGGTCCTCTAGCACGGTAATGGTGCTGGGGTTCTTGGTCATCTCTTTGAGCTGCACGTGGTCTGTCACGGTCGCCATGTGAGTCTGGCCGTCTTCAAACAGGTTCACTTGCCCGCATACGTCCTCGCATACTGCAAGTTGCATTAATAATAAGTAAAATACATAATAATACATAAAATTCTCGGAATGTTAATTTACTAGTGACTTTTTTTTAAATATAGTTCGTTTTTTTTATTAGCATTAGAAAGAACTCCACAGAAGCAAGCGTGCAGTTTTTATCAGGCTCTTTAATTTTTAATAATTATTGAATTATGTAATGTAGCATAGTCAATACATATAATTTACTTCAAATTGTTACCGCTAAAAGTGCCGAATTTGGAACCACAAGCTTACTTCTGCGAAGTTCTTTCTAATGCTAAAAAAAACGGACTGTAGTTAGCGAATTCCATAGAATGACGCTTTAGGTAATTCAGCGTATATACGTATAAAAAATATTTTGGCAAACTTCCACCGAAAATTGGTTTCAACGAGATCTAGTAGGTAAGTATGTAGTTTTTTTTAATACGTCATAAATCGTATACCGCAATTTTATTAATATGTTACTTGCTGCTACGGAACCCTTCATGGGCGAGTCCGACTCGCATTTGGTCGCCTTTATAAACTTATTTGCGGTTAGTTTTTGGTAAATGATCGCGTGGATGTTATATTTCAGCGCGAATGAAAAGTGCAGTTCATTTGACTTAATCAATATCGATTCCATTTAATCATATTAAAAGTCACGCAATCGTTTGAAATGCCGGCTATTTTTATATTTCTTTACCAGGAGTTCAGGAAAATAAGAAGCCTTGAATATTTCATAATATTATGCTTATGAAAGAAACTTAGAACGAAAGTGAAGTGACTTCTGCATGTGTGTGTAGGTTACACACACATGCTTGAAGATAAATTTATAATAAAGTGTCATTTTATGGAACTTGCTAACTATGAAAACAACCGCCATATTAAAATTGTCTCGGAATGTCAATTTACTAGTGACTTTTGTTTAAATATTTAGCAAGTTCCATAGAATGACACTTTAGGTAATTCAGCGTATATACGTCAAACATTTTTTTTAAATATATTTACATTTTTCGCCTTATTAGGTCAGCCAAGAAAGTGGTCTATAACTTTTCGACTCTATCATCTGATTGACTGTACAAAGGAGTATTGTACAAAAGTGTAAACATATATATTTGACGTCGACTGTACGTCCCACTGCTGCTGGGCACAGATCTCAATATGCACGAAAGGGATTGGGCTAACTATAGCCCCCAACTATAGACTACCCCACGCGGCTCTATACGGGTCGGGGACTACACATACATCTGTCTTTACGGCCCGAAGATACGTCAGTTAATAGAGCCGTCCGCGTTGGGGCGCGCAAGCGCGCTCATGTACACGCGCGCTCCACTGTTGCCTGGCAATTGACAACCCTATTGCCAAGACATACGGTCCACTGAGTCAGGAGTGTTACCTTTGAGAGCGGAGCAGAACGACCTCAGCCCCGGCAGCAGCTGGTTCTTGACGATGGGGAACCTGGTCTCGTCCTCGTCGCCGTCCGCGCTAGGGTGCGCGAGCGCGCTCATGTACACGCGCGCTCCACTGTTGACTGGCAATTGACAACCCTGTTGCCAAGACATACGGTCCACTGAGTCAGGAGTGCTGTTACCTTTGAGAGCAGAGCAGAACGACCTCAGCCCCGGCAGCAGCTGGTTCTTGACGATGGGGAACCTGGTCTCGTCCTCGTCGCCGTCCGCGCTAGGGTGCGCGAGCGCGCTCATGTAAACGTGTTCCACGATGCGCTCGATCGCTGTCACCAGACCCACCTTCTCGGCATTCAGGATGCCGCAGAATCTGAAGAAAATAGTTTATACTCGTATAGCCGGTCAAACAAGTTTATCAGTATAAAAAGGCGTAAAATTTAATTTTTTTGCCACTCTTTTCTACTAACGGTTCGGAAATGGCTTGACAGAGTATTGTATTTAAGAAATCATACTATTGGATGGGATCACTTGCTAGGCTCGTGGTTTAATTTTGGAATCTTTCGTTTGCTCGGGTATCAATATTAGCACGAGCGGTTAAACAACAACTTAGCCCCGTTGTAAAACAAATAACTATTATCAAGTAATTACTAATTACTGACAAAGTACAAAGTAAATAGGAAGATTACGATACTATTTCATTATAATTTCCTATCGAAGAGTTTATAAAAGGGAGACTTTATTTTATGACTAAAAAATTTTTCAAAATTGTTAGTTTAGTTTAGTATTATGTCACTACGTGTGAGTTCCTATAATTGGTTTCCCGTATCTATTATAATTTCTATGTTAATGTCATAGCTGTTGTAGATACAAATATATTAAAAAAAAATACAATTATCCGAGAGAATACAATGGTCTACTCACAGGTCCTTGTGGAAACCCTCCTCAGGCAGTTGTTTACTGACGTTAATCCGGAACATGTATATGCAGACGCCTGTGAACTGGACGTCCCATTCTGAGAGTCGGACAGGAACAATTTCTATGTTAATGTCATTACTAATTATACGAGAGAATACAATGGTCTACTCACAGGTCCTTGTGGAAGCCCTCCTCAGGCAGTTGTTTACTGACGTTAATCCGGAACATGTATATGCAGACGCCTGTGAACTTGACGTCCCATCCGTCGGACAGGAACAATTTCTATGTTAATGTCATTATCCGAGAGAATACAATGGTCTACTCACAGGTCCTTGTGGAAACCCTCCTCAGGCAGTTGTTTACTGACGTTAATCCGGAACATGTATATGCAGACGCCTGTGAACTGGACGTCCCATCCGTCGGACAGGAACAATTTCTATGTTAATGTCATTACTAATTATACGAGAGAATACAATGGTCTACTCACAGGTCCTTGTGGAAGCCCTCCTCAGGCAGTTGTTTACTGACGTTAATCCGGAACATGTATATGCAGACGCCTGTGAACTTGACGTCCCATCCGTCGGACAGGAACAATTTCTATGTTAATGTCATTATCCGAGAGAATACAATGGTCTACTCACAGGTCCTTGTGGAAACCCTCCTCAGGCAGTTGTTTACTGACGTTAATCCGGAACATGTATATGCAGACCCCTGTGAATTTGACGTCCCATCCGTCGGACAGGAACAATTTCTATGTTAATGTCATTATCCGAGAGAATACAACGGTCGACTCACAGGTCCTTGTGGAAACCCTCCTCAGGCAGTTGTTTACTGACGTTAATCCGGAACATGTATATGCAGACGCCTGTGAACTTGACGTCCCATCCGTCGGACAGGAACAATTTCTATGTTAATGTCATCATCCGAGAGAATACAATGGTCTACTCACAGGTCCTTGTGGAAACCCTCCTCAGGCAGTTGTTTACTGACGTTAATCCGGAACATGTATATGCAGACCCCTGTGAACTTGACGTCCCATCCGTCGGACAGGAACAATTTCTATGTTAATGTCATTATCCGAGAGAATACAATGGTCTACTCACAGGTCCTTGTGGAAACCCTCCTCAGGCAGTTGTTTACCGACGTTAATCCGGAACATGTATATGCAGACCCCTGTGAACTTGACGTCCCATCCGTCGGACAGGAACAATTTCTATGTTAATGTCATTATCCGAGAGAATACAATGGTCTACTCACAGGTCCTTGTGGAAACCCTCCTCAGGCAGTTGTTTACTGACGTTAATCCGGAACATGTATATGCAGACGCCTGTGAACTTGACGTCCCATCCGTCGGACAGGAACAATTTCCTTTTCATTGTGACTAGCGGCGGCGGCTGTCTGCCCTGACCCTGTTGGCGGGGCTTTGTGCCTGTAACCATATTTATTTCATTATAGTTCGCTTTTTTAGCATTAGAAAGAACTTGGAAGAAGGTAAGCGACCTTAACATGTCTTTTAATTGAAAAACGCTTTTTAAAAATCAGTAACTATTACTTATAAAAGCAGAAGAATAAGTAATGATCGTATTAGATTTTGTTACATATTTGACGTAACGTTTTTACAATGTGTTTTTCAATTAAAAGACACATCAAAATTGTTTACCTTATTTCTAATGCTAAAAAACAGAACTATAGGACGTAAACAGCACTTGATGCAACCGGTAAAGGTTGGAAAATAAAATATTAACAGTCTGATTCAGGTACCTATAGATCGTTTTTTTTAGCATTATAAAGAACTTGGAAGAAGGTAAGCGATTTTGGCATGCCTTTTAATTGAAAAACGCTTATTAAAAATCAGTAACTATCATTTATGAAAGCAGAAGAATATAAATGATCGTATTAGATTCATAATTGTTACATATTTGCCTTAACTTATTTTTAAAATGTGTTTTTCAATTAAAAGACACATCAAGATTGTTTACCTTATTTCTAATGCTAAAAAAACGAACTATAGTAGAAGGTGAATTTTTTTTATAAGATAATTAAATACGATAACGATGTCTAAAACGACAAAACAAAATGCTTGTTCCATATTTAAGCCAATCAGATGTCGATGTTGCCCATATAAAAGCTATTTTTTCGTTATCTTGGCGTTGATCCTAGTAAAAGTTATTGAGTGATCTATTCGACACCGTGTTTTTATTGAATTCCGTTAACTTCGGGGTATGGTTAAGTACGTTTAAGAGAACTAAATGGCAAAGTTAATTAAAAAAAAAACATTTTTGTTTTTTTTAAACTATATAAGTTTAAAAAGTAATTAAATGTAGCATATAGCATTGTTGTAACACGGGCATTACATTTAACTCAACCAAACAATTGAATTCTGTGACATATCGATGTCATTTTGAACATCGATCGACCGAGATTGTACTTAAGTTTAGTAGCAAATGTATGAACTCATTCTAACCACTAATCAATATGTAAACCGGCCCTAAGGCAAGTGTACACGCTTGTAGAGGCCTTATAGGAAAAAAATATTGATTATCGCCGAAATGGAGTTAACTAGAATATCGGTATCTTTGAGAAAGTTACTTGATTTAAGCTCAGGAATGCACTCTTGAAAAAAAACACGGTGTATATATTTCCCTTACAGAACAGAGTATACAAAAGTTGCTAGGTAAGTAAATATAGTCGTCGACTTGTTGCTGTGATTGGAGAGGTGCCCAATCCGATGGAGTAAATAGATTGACAATATTCTCAGTAACAAACATATTTATTACGACTCCTTGCATGTCACCGAAAAATCATTGAAAGAGAAAGGTCAACAACCAATCAGCCCTTAGTCACAGAATAAATAATAGTACTAAGATACAGAAGACTCACTCTCTAACAAAACGCGTCTGTCACGATCAGGACAGATATGGGCGCTAGCGCTAGGTGGCCATAACGCCACGCGGGGCTTATGGCCAGCCACCAAAATTGGCGTGAAACGGACGTACTTTTAGCCACCTGTAGCAAAGCGACGAAATCGCGGAGTGAGCCAGGAGACACAAGGAGAATTATTAAAGTTACCTTCGACTGGCGCGCGTTCTACCACTTCCTCCACGTCCTGGTAGTACCAGAGGAGCTTGTTGCGCATGTGCGGGAGAAACAGCTGGTTGATGTCGTCCAGCTGAAAAACCATAGTTTATTTTACAGTAGGAGGTTTACCTTTTCTTACTACCCTTGGTACTTCACGTGTGTGGAAGGTACCCTATTTGTTTACGTTTTTATTTACCACTTGGTCGGCCTAGAATAGAAAAGTGCCATTTTGATCCCTCCTAACAGGGAAGATAGCCGTTTTTCGAACAGGTGATATGAAAACAGTATGTCACAATTTGCGCAGCGGGCGCAGCACGGTTCCATTTTTATCGACTATCACTATGCGCGTCCCTTTCGCACTAACATACTTGTTAGAACGTGACAGGCATGGTGACAAGGGATAAAAATGCGACCGTGCTACGCCGCCAGGTGACAGCTCTGTTTTTTCACAGCACTAGGTAGCACCGCATGTACCAGGATGCCAGAAACGCAAGGGTCTCCCTCGAGTTTAAAATCGACACAGTGTTGAATCTCGGGCGCAAGCCGTCACTAACATTCACGCGGTTTACTAGGACTACATAGGATTAATGTATAGTTACAGTCGTGCAAGAGTTGGAAGCTGAACTTCTGCACTTCACTTCCTCGCCTTATCACTCGGCTCCTTTACACGATGGGCCAGCACCGGCAACTCCAAGGGACGCGTTTATGCGTTAGAGGGAGCAAGTGACATTGCTATCTCATTCTACCGCATGGCATGAGCCATTACCCTATACCTAGTTCCTGTGGACCACCAGCTCACCATGTTCCCCTCGAAGACGTGGTCCATGATGGCGTGCCGCGGGAGCCCCGTGCCATCGATGAGGAGTTGGAAGGTGAACTCCAGCCTGGGGTCCATCTCCCCCCTCCTTGCTTTGCGCTCGCATTCTTCTCTTCTTTTCTAGAAAAACATACCATAGTAAAAGAATAGATACTTTGAACAGCTATACAGGGTCATTTTTGGATCGTTAGCCATATTATGCGAGGTGATTAGGTATAATAAGTCATACTGAACAACTTTTTTTAGAGGACTAACCCCGAAATCCCAAAAAAACATTTGGCCTTCCCATAGAAAACGTCGACATCCAGTCGAGCAAAATGTATGAAACAGCCAAAAAATTTTTTGTGATTTCAGAGTTGGTCCCAAAGAAAAAGTTGTTCAGTATAGCCTACCTAATCACCTCGCACAATATGGCTAACGGTCCAAAAATGACCCTGTATATTATTATGTATGTATTGTTTGCGAATCCCGACAAGGTTCGGATTGACGCGCCGCACACGACACCGTGGCGTTCAATGGTTAAAGTCTACTCCAAGCACTAGAGCACTACTCAGAGCGTTTTTACATTGTCCGATCCGATATCGCTCAGGAGGGGAGGATCATCACTGGTCTACAAAACTGAAAGTGTTACAATAAGAACAACCACTAACTTTGTACAATTTATTTATTCTTATTATTTACATGATCTTTTTTCCATATTGCTGCTTGCTGTTAGCGTACTGACGTGTATTCGTAAGTTAGCGCGGTGGGTGTGTGCGTGGGCACACATACATATGCAACACATATAAGGAAGGATGGCTATGATTTCAAAAAAAATACTTAAACCAGTCAACTATTCAAAAATCCAATGGCAGTTACCACACTCTTATATCCAAATATCAAACGTAAATAATGTGTTTTTGCGTATTTATCAGACCTGCAAAATGTCCATAACATCTTCCTCCTCTTCCTCACTAGATCCCGCTTTCAAACCGGCCACGAACATATTCGACTGCCAAGCTACTGGTAGCTAACTAACGGTAATTGTAATAGCTATCACTGCCAACTGATATCCACCACAGATCCCAGAGTAATATGTCCACTAAATAATCACTTCAGTTATTGATGTAAATTAATGTTATTGTACGTTTTTGTTATGTTTTGATGATGTTATGTTAGTTTATTTTTTTAATATTGCATCATGTAGTTTAAGAATATTGTACGCCTTAAAGGCAAGTTATAATGGACATAAGTATTTTAGAACATCTGTATTACCTACATATAACTCACAATAAAGAAATTGAAATTGAAGTATAAAAAAACTAGAAAAATTACAACTGTAACTAGAGTTACGTTAGAAAATTTTAAATGTGCCTTCATTTTATTGAACCCAGCTACAGACGAGTGGTGTGATGACTTGATGCACATAACTAAATAATTATGTACCTGATTGTATTATTATTGTGATTTGTTACTAATAATATAGACCTGTACCTACTTAAAATGTATAATTGTTATAATAACCAAGTTTGAAAATGACCCAGCACATATCGACTATTTACGTTAGATCCAAATTTTGTATCTACTAATTAGTAAAAGTATCAAATAATAATTAAAAAAGTTAATTATTTCTCTGTCTTTACGACATAGATGTTTAATAATTTATTTATTAATTTATTTATTTATTTAAACTTTATTGCACAAAAGAAAACTTATCGTACAAAAGGCGGACTTAATGCCAAAAGCATTCTCTACCAGTCAACCTTAAGGCAAAGCAGAGAGATTGTGGGCGGTGCAACTGCTACTACTACTAACAAAATTTAATATAAGAACGCAACGCTAATTTAAGGAATTTTAACATACATACGCAAGTACATCAAAATATACACGATACATATAATATAAATATAAATATATATAATTGTAATAAAATTCAATAAATATTTATCTGAATCCTGTAAAATCTATACCACATATTTTTGCGCCGCCTACAACTTATCTGCTTTGCCTAAAGGTTGAGTTGAACTGGTAGAGAATGCCTTATGGCATTAAGTTCGCCTTTTGTAAATTGTGTTGTCTTATGTGCATAAACAAATAAATAAATAAATGAGCCTTATTAAGTTTAGTGAAGCCAGGACGATCCTCGGGGGGCGTCCAACGCGAACTATCGGGTGACAAAGGTTTGAACCTTTGGCTTTGGCTTTATAGTTGACTATAGTAGTAATATGCAAAGTGAACGGACAGACAAGTGGGGGTGACATTAAAGGGGGTGGTACGGAGTCGCACTTGCTTGTTGTCGCACGCAATGGCTTGGAATTAATTGAGTTTTAATTTGAGTTAATGTAGGATTTATAAATAGGATACAGCGTAGCGGCTTAGTTTAGATAATTATTTTTTAACTTTGGATTTGTTTTTATTAATTACCGTTCTTATTTACGCCAATTTGCCCTTTAATCCAATATTGGTAAGGTTATTTACTTTACACCTGAACTAGCGACCCGCCCCGGCTTCGCACGGCTTAACAAATTATACACTTAAACCTTCCTCAAGAATCACTCTATAGATAGGTGAAAACCGCATGAAAATCCGTTCAGTGGTTTTTGAGTTTATCGCGAACATACAAACAAACTCACAAACAGACAGACGTGGCAAGAGATTTTGTTTTATAAGGTGTAGTGATTTGATTATGATACTTTTAATGCTATCAAAGAGAATAGATAGTATAGAGGGCTATTGCCATAGTAAATTTTGTAGTCACGGTACATTTATTGCCATCTATCGACACACGATTAAAACTTAAAATAAAATTGAAAATGTATAGATTAATTAAAATATGTATACAGATAAATTATTTTTAATTTTTATTGTTCCATACTGACCCATGTTCTTTCACTGATATGTGTTAATATTATTAAATATCAAACGGTGTTGTCAACGCCATCTAGCCGAGAATAGGCCAAAGGTAATGGCGCCATCTATTCGAGAATTACTTTTTCTTGATTTCCGAGGCAGTATTTTTCTTAAACTTTATTTATCTTATACGGAGTTACATATATCTTTGATGCTATGAATTGCCAGTACTAGAGTCTGGCTACTGAAATATTACACAAATGTTTGGCGGGAAATTCAAAATAATTTGGGCTGGTCACACTTTGTGTAGTAGGAATTATAGTTTTTATACTAGAAAATATTTTTGATTTTCTGTGCAAACGTAAGGTACCTACCTAAGGATATAAGTTAAATATACGTTGACGTGAACTCAAAGTCAGCTCACATAATGCCTACCACTATGTAAAGTAAATAAACAGATATGTTAACACTTTCTCACCATATATGTACAATTGTAACAAGGCGAAAAATGAAGTATTAAAATATTTATAGTGCACCTATCTCCTAATTTGTTTACATTTGTTTAGGAGTTGTAAACATTGCTGTCGTAAATAGCTATTAGGGTTCATGCATGTGTTAAATTAGTCTTTACGTTTAGGTTGCTATTTTTACTTTTGTATATTATGTTTTACTTTGTGCTCACATATTATGTCAAATGAATTGCGTGGAATGTTTTATATCTAGTTATAAGTCTAGGATTCATGCTCCTTTCATACGTGCTTAATATTGTATCTATTTATAAGTCTAGGATTCGTGCTCCTTTCATACGTGCTTATAATTAACGAGATTGACAGAAATAAATAAAACTCACTCTGCATATAATGCCCACTAGTTCAGAGATACAAATCGCCCGGCCATTCCTATATAAACCCGCGCCATTTGTAGCATATTCAGAGAACTCAGAGAGCTTAACTCTATCACTTGCCTGAACACTCTCCAGTAAATAAACTCAGATATATGTGTTTTTATTTCACACAACACATATTCCGGTAAATGGAGGTATAGCGGACTTCGAGACAGCACGACGGCCAGCGCGTTCCAGCGGCGAGTTTCTACGCTTCACCCAACGAACCCCTCATCACGAAAAGTTACAGTCTACACTCCACAGTTTGGTCCTTTTGAAGCCGGATGAAGATAGAAAAACGTACGCGCTGAGTTTCAAGCGACATAGCTTAACTCAGAATCAAGATAGAAAAACGTACGCGCTGAGTTTCAAGCGACATTGCTTAACTCAGACGGCAAGAAAGAAACAAGTACGCGCTGAGTTTTAAGCGACATTGCTTGACTCAGACGGCAAGACAGAATAAAGAACGCGCTGGGCCTAGAGGTTCGCTTCGGCTTAGACCCAACCCCAATACCTTTCCGTACCCATTTACCGGCTTGCCGGTCGGACCGTGCAGCGTGTAGGTCGTCCTCCGCTCACGTGTCCTGGCAACTTTCGTTGCATGTGTCACATGGTTGATACCCACACACTGCTTTCGAACGTTCTAGGCATAGCACTTTGCCATTGCGGGAGATTCAGTGCCACGAGGGATCCACGCTACGCTTAGGGCCTGACGTTACGCTCAGTAACGGTCAGTCATAGATATAGGCAGGTCAAGTTAGGGACCCCCGCGTGTGTTAAGTGAAGTGAAGTGGTTCCAGCCAGAAAGATGTCCGAAAAGGAAGCAAGGAGCCTACGACCACGCACCAAGGGCCCGCCTGCGCCCGCAGCCAACATGGACACCCCTACCCCCTCGTCCGGTAAGACTACGTCCGGCGAGACAAATACGTGGAGCAAGGGCACCAGTGGCAACCCGAATACTACCGGTGGAAACGAGTCGGTACACTCGGAAACGTTAAATGCCACGGTAGTAAATCGTAGTAGATTAGGTACGCTAGTGAATAAAGACATCGATGCGCCGCCATCGCCGTCGCGGGCGCCGTCTAATCGCGATTCACATAGGAGTCGCAAATCGGTTAGGGAACGCGATAATCAATTGGCCGTGCTAATGGCCGAGCTCGAGGTTCGTAAAGCCCGTCTGGCCGTTGCTAAGACAGAGTCCGACACTGCAAATGTACGGCTGCAGATTGCGCAATTGAAGGCGCAGTCTGTCGGCAGCAGTGACGCGACCGTCGAAGCTACTAAGACAAAGTCCGACACTGCAAATTTACGGCTGCAGGTTGCGCAACTGAAGGCGCAGTCTGTCGGCAGCAGTGACGCGACCGTCGAAGAACGGACTAGAAGTTGGGTAGAACGACAAGCTAGGTTACAGCACGAGATCGCAAAGGAAAACGTTAAAATCCCGCCGCCGAAAGAGACCGCGCAAACGCAACCGCCGCCGCGTGCAGCCGTCGATCGGGCTAGCAGACCACCCCCGCGCATTGTAGAGGTACCGCACGGTACCTACGCGCCAATGTACCATAAACCGCCGGAATTGCCTACATTCGGCGGAGATATCACCGAGTGGATATCATTTAGGGCAGAGTTCGAAGATGCGTCGCCCATGTTTAGTGCCGTCAATAACGTCAGTCGGATTAGGCGCGCACTTAAGGGCGAAGCTCGGACGGCCGTAAAATCAATAATGTACACGGTTCAGGATCCGTACGAGATAATGGAAGCGCTGGAACGGCAGTTCGGCGACCCTGAGGAGATTGTTCTTACGGAAATTCATAACGTTAAACGCATGCCGCGTTTATCCGAAGACAATTCTAATATAACCTCATTCGCCGCGCATGTAGCGAATGCCGTCGCCACCATTAGATCCTTGCGTCAAGAGAAATACTTGCACGCGCCTGAGCTCGTGAATAAAATCGTGGATAAGTTGAATCTGATAGTGCGCTATGAATGGGCCAAATACAGGCAGTCTAACGTAGAATCACCCGGGTTAGTTGCGATATCCGAGTTTCTTAACGAAATTAGCACTGCGGCCAAGCGCATAAACCGACATAAGCCGTCTAACAGGTCACGGAATGCAGTGAGCGCGGTTTCCTCTGCGCGCGAACCGAGAAGATCGAGCCAAGCTCTCTCTGGGTCTCGCGCCCCCGCGTTCTACCGTGACACGTCTGACGAATCACGGAGTGTAGTGAGTGCGGTTTCCTCTGTGCGCGAACCTAGAAGATCGAGCCAAGCTCTCTCTGGGTCTCGCGCCCCCGCATTCTACCGTGATACGTCTAATAGATCGCGAAGTGAACGAAGCGCGGTTTCCTCTGTGCGCGGGCCCAGTCGATCGAGCAGCGCTCTCACTGGGTCCCGCGCCCCCGCGTCCTTTCGCGACTATAGTTCGGATTCGGAGTCAGATTCCCGCGAATCATACACACGTGATACGAGAAATAGATCGCGTTCTAATAAATCGACTATAGCTCAAGTAAAGCACCGCGATGGTAATTTAAAGAAAAAGCCAGCGTCAACCAGAGCTCAGCCCAGGCAGCAGACATCGTCTGTCTCTGTCTCGCGCGATGCGTGCGCCATATGTAAGAACGGCAAAGAACACAAAGTTAGTGAGTGTTCGAAATTTCTAGCCGCGACTATATCTAAGCGATGGGACTTGGCAAAGGGTGCTAAATTGTGCTGTAGATGTTTAGGCGCGAGTCACCCTAAGCCTTATGGGTGTCAATATGTCGCGTGTGGCATGAATCAGTGCGAAGCCGGACATAATAAACTATTACACGGTCGAAACGCGGCCGCGTCCGCGAACGGTAATAGAGTCCCGGCAGCACCTGCAGTACTCAATGTTAGACTGCCGCAGACGTGTCACAAAGTCATGCCTGTAGAGGTGTCGGAACCGTTAGGTACCGTCCAAACCCTCGCGCCACTTGACGAAGGCGCGACAATGACTTTGACGCTACACGAAACTGCGGACAGAATCGCGCCCGCGGTACAATTGGTTGGGCACGCAAAGCCTAATACCGCGGACGACGAGGCCTTACAACTTGTGAAACGGCATTCTGAGGTAGAATCATTAGGCGTTTCGCAAAAGTTGCCTCGGGTCGACCCCGACCAACGTGCGCTAGATTTACTAGAAGCCACCTGCGAAAAGATACCGGGGGAGCAAAGGTATCGCTCGGGCTTACTTTGGCGGTCAAATGACGAGAAACTCCCCAATAACCAAGCGCAAGCATTGCAACGGCCGTACAGTCTAGAACGAAAGCTAGACCACGATGCGAAACTTAAAGCCGAATATGCAAAGTGTATGTTGCTTGACAAAGGTTACGCGGAGAAAATAGACTCGCCACCGCCCCCCGAGGCACCCCGGACGTGGCCTCTGGCGCATTTCCCAACTTTTCACCCGCAACGCGGCAAAATGCGATTAGTTTGGGACACGGCCGCCACAGCTTGCGAACGTTCGCTTAACAGCGCGCTGTTGGCTGGCCCCGACCTGTTAAAGTCACTTTTTGGCGTATTAATGCGCTTCCGCGAAAGTAAAATCGCGGTGTTAGCCGACGTCAAACAGATGTTTTTACAGATTGAAATAACAGAGCAAGATCGCGATATGTTACGTTTCGTTTGGCGGACAGGGATCGATTGGGACAGGCCTATATCCGTCTCACTCGCACTCGCGTGGCGATCGTTCATTGATAATGTACGGTTAGTTCGCGCCACCGCTGGTAGTCTGGTTGCCGCCGAGGTTTTCAAAGCCGTATTGCTCGCTAAGAAAACGTAAAGAAACTGCATGAGGGTGACGTAGTAACGAGGAACGTGGCCCAGAGGCGTAATCGCCCAGCTATATCCTGGCCTGGATGGCCATTGTTCGCACACGCGCAGGTGACGTCCGCCGCCCAGTTTCTAGACTCATCCCCATTTACTCCGCGCATGAAGACGGTGTTAACACACGTGGGGGAGACTGTCGTAAATAGCTATTAGGGTTCATGCATGTGTTAAATTAGTCTTTACGTTTAGGTTGCTATTTTTACTTTTGTATATTATGTTTTACTTTGTGCTCACATATTATGTCAAATGAATTGCGTGGAATGTTTTATATCTAGTTATAAGTCTAGGATTCATGCTCCTTTCATACGTGCTTAATATTGTATCTATTTATAAGTCTAGGATTCGTGCTCCTTTCATACGTGCTTATAATTAACGAGATTGACAGAAATAAATAAAACTCACTCTGCATATAATGCCCACTAGTTCAGAGATACAAATCGCCCGGCCATTCCTATATAAACCCGCGCCATTTGTAGCATATTCAGAGAACTCAGAGAGCTTAACTCTATCACTTGCCTGAACACTCTCCAGTAAATAAACTCAGATATATGTGTTTTTATTTCACACAACACATATTCCGGTAAATGGAGGTATAGCGGACTTCGAGACAGCACGACGGCCAGCGCGTTCCAGCGGCGAGTTTCTACGCTTCACCCAACGAACCCCTCATCACGAAAAGTTACAGTCTACACTCCACAATTGCCGTTTTCCGTTATACAACGCTACACGTCGACTTCGCACATTGTCATAATTATTTACGAGCTTAAATAATAGTTTGCGAACCTCACTCAGTATAGACATTATTAATATTATTTAAAATAAACCCCTTATAAACCGCAAACAGTTTGAATGAATGACATAAATTGACAACTGACTTTTAGTTTTTTTTTAATCATAGACAATTGGTTATACAACAACTCGGAGTAATTAACAACGGAGACGCCATGTCTAAAATTTTCGGTACAAAATAGTCTGCCGTTTTTTGCGGGGGAGGGGCACATCAAATGTATAGGTACGTCACGTCAGATAAACGTCAGTCCATACATATGGTTGACCATTGGCCGCCTATTTTCGACAGAGGGGAATGCCTGTTAATGGCGGCTCCATTGTTAATTACTCCGAGTACAACAACGAAATATGTGCGTCAAGCAAATCTTGTCAGTAGCAATGTAAAGCAAACTAAAGAAGGGCAACACTCAAAGAGTAGTATTGCGCTAAGAAAAGCAGCAATGTACAATGTACATCGAACCAAAACTTTTTTTTCCGCTGAGCGCGCCTTGTCACGTACGTCAATTCAAATTGTCACTCGCGGATTCTCTATTGAAAATGTTTGAAATTGTTATTAATACGTATGGACGGACAATTTAAAAGCGGTGTGTGATGTTGATAAAAATGATGAACTAATTTGAAAATCTCAAAATAAAATTGTAAGTGGACTATGCCGTTAAACAAGAATGTATGAATAAAATCATTGCTTCAGCAGGTAGATGTCATACTGGATTTTCATATTTTATTAGATTTCTCAGTTGGCACTGTAGGCATTGTAGGCACCTTAGCTTTAATTAAGCACAGTCTTATTTAATATATTGGTATTTAATGGTGACACAGCAGAAATATCTCTTGAAATAGAATCGATTCAGAATGTAAACATTGTAAACCATTTGTAAACAAACAAGATGATGGCTGTCATTCGCGATCCACATTCCACAGATAAAACACAGATGACACGCGACTTTCGAATTATTCGAACACAGTGTTGCTAACCCGCGATTTTTCAAATTTGCCGCCGTTTGCTACTGACAAGATTTGCTTGATCCAGTTATAGTCAACAATTTTTGGCTAGCCAGACTCAACCACATCGAAGAAAACGATAAACATACTTTTTTATTTCTCAGTGTTTAAAAGTTTACTTATTGTTTATCTATGTAGCGGGTTGAAAGTGATACGTTTCGGCGTGGTTTCGGCCCTAGAGGGAGTTTTACTTTCCAAATATAATACATACTTGAGCACAATCCTGTTAGTCACTCACTAACTCAATGACATGACCTACAGTGAAACACGAAAATCAAAAGTTCGGTTTATGCCTCCCTATCACTCTTGCATATTGATCGATAGAGAGGCAGATAACGAAATTTCGATTTCCGCGTTTCGCGATAGACCACCTGTAAACAAACCGGCTTGCATCAATGTCATAGTAAAAACTTGTCAAAAAACTGTTTTTCTAAGCGTAGGTGTAAGTTACTGTATGGTTTACTAAACAAATTAGTGCTGCACTCTGGCGGCAGAACATTGCAGTAATACTCCCTATTATTTCCAATTTTCACTTTTCCAATAAAGGCCCGCTGAAAACTATTTTACCAGGATGGCATAACGCTCAAAGAACCATGTTTTAAATCCGTTCATAATGGAATATAGACTACAAGTCTTCCAAATTAGGGAATATTTTAGCTTGAACTGCATTATTCTCTTAAAGTTTCAACCATATGTATATAGAAGTAAGGTTCCATTTCGTTTGATATGACTAAAGTATTAGTAAATTGACTTGATACCTAGATGTCTGCGTTATACAAATGATTGATTTATGGGTGCAAGCGGGACGGATGTACTTCCGTTGCACCTGCACTTAAAAGAGGATGTACCCTGGCTATTGTGGATATAGAAAAGGTTTGCTATTGGAGAAAATTCTATAAATAAAAGCTATACAGAAGTAGTATACATAATTATTTCCATCGTACTTTCACAGAACGTGTCTTGCTATTTCAGTCAGTCTCGGTACAAAAAGTACTGACGTTGACTGAAGTAGCATGACAAATACTGAACGCTTCCGAGAAAATAATTATGAACTACGTACACTGTATATGTGTGTGTGTGTGTGTGTGTATGTGTGGAAGACGCTGGATGCGGGTCGCTTCCAACCGGCACGTATGGAGATCCAAAGGGGAGGCCTATGTTCAGCAGTGGATGTCTTATGGCTGAGATGATGATGATGACGCTGTATATTGTGTGCGCGTTAAATTTAGGTGTGTGAGATGCATTCAATGTCTGTTAAAGTCAGTCCATGAAAAGTCTGCAGCTGATTTGATAGCCCACACAGTGCACGTGTTTTTTTAAACGTCAAACTTCTATGAAATTATGATGTATAAATGACACTTACACTTCAGACTTTTCTTGGTCCGACTCTAACAACACACTTTTTACACATTTAGCACTTACGAAACAATTATAGATGTGCAAGAAAATCTTGTCAGTAGAAAAAGGAGCGAAATTCAAATTTTCTATGAGACGATATCACTTCGCGCCTACATTTTTCTGCCGCCTTTTTCTACTGACATGATCTGCTTGACCAAGTATAAAGGCTCCTCTTCACGTTGGGCCAAAGCCAACGGCAACGAGGGACGCAGCCATGCGGTAGAATGAGATAGCAATATCACTTGCTATCTAACGCATAAATGCGTCCCTCGTTGGCGTTGGTGTTGGCCCAACGTGAAGAGGAGCCCTAAGGAAGCCATATCCGGTATAGCCAATCAATAGGATATTTTTAAAAATATAATTCGCATCGATTCTCTATAAAAGTTGTTTGTTTGAAAGGCGTAAGGAGTTAATATATTTTGCATTTAATACGAGATGTTTTTAGGGTTCCGTACCAAAAAGGCACAAAAGGAACCGTTATGGTGCGACTCTGTCTATCCGTCTGTCACAACGCTAAATATCTCGAGAACTACTTAAATTTGAAATAGACTCATAAATAATAGGACGCTAAAACACTTGATTCCTCACTACGCTTAGGATTCCTATTCAGTTTCCCGCGCTACGCTCGGGATTCAATTATAGAATATTATACAATCCTTCGCTTTGTTCAGTATGCAATGTACGCCCACGCCGTATGTCATGTAGCTCAATTTTGCCACAATAATTTCAAACCTAACCTTAATGTTACACGAGGCACGAGCGGGGATAGTACCTACCAACTACCAGGAAACTATAAGACAGCAAGAGTAATCTACATTCAATGCACACATGCACTTGCAACGGTATATTTGTCTCTTTTTATCTTCAGCCGTTTAAAGTTGAACAGAAAGAGTGCAGCGTCTTTTTAAAGACTGAAAGAGCTGATTTCATGATTAGCTGCATTAATATTTAATAAGATGACGTCATAAGGCGGTTGAACTCTCACGAATGTAACGGTCAAGGGTAGAGCGTAATTTTCTAATCCCCACTTGCACCATCCCACTAACCCGGAGTTAAGCGGTTAAACCAACGTCAAATTGTACTGATAACCATGGTAACTCCAGGTTTAACTGGTTAACCCCGGGTTAGTGGAATGGTGCAAATGGCCCTAATTAAAGTTACATTTTCTTGATGTAAAATGTAATGATGTTTACCATTATGTCGTAGACCAAAGCGTAGCGTCGTAGCCAGTGCTACGAAATAACGTAGCGCTTCAATTTGTATTGTTAAACACTAAGATTAGACAGACTTGCGGCCCGATTCGGACAATGTTTATAAGAAGTCACTGCGGTACGATAACAATCTGTCAACGTCAAAAGTTACGTTTTTTCGTATGGTATCGGGCCGTTCTTATCATTGTAGGTAATAAGGTAATATTATAGGTATGGTGCAGCGGGACAATTTCGACAGCGAGGTTATTTCAACTAATGAAATATCTTCGAATTTTTACATTATTAACTAGAGTGCCATATATGTCCAGATAGCGAAAAATATGTGTTGTGTGTTACTCTAGTTAATAATGTAAAACATAATGATATTTTAATTTGTTGCCCCCCCAATTGAAATTGCCCCGCTGCACCTTATGGAATATATTTGTACAATTAGCAGCAAAAATTGCTAAAGAGTGAGGTGTACAAATATTAATCTATAAATTCCGTTATTGCTGAGGCAGTATCCCTTTTGGGCAGGTACAGTCAGCCAAGAAAGTGGTTTACCACTTTTCAACTCTATCAATCAGATGATGGAGTCGAAAAGTGGTAAACCACTTTTTGGCTGACTGTGCCTGTACATATAGGTACATATGCAATAAGAACTAACTCCCTTATTTTTTTAAACTTAGCAATCTCTTACAAACCTCTTTTACATTTTGTCTCTTCCTAACAGAATTGTTAAAAAGACGGTTTAGGGACAAACGATTATCAACTCGATGGTTTATTATTTAGATTTGACAGACGTATGATTATGATTATTATGAAAAACGCCAAATAAATGTTCAATAGGGTATTTGACTACTATACTTGCAAATTTAAAAAATGTAGGCGCGAAGGTTTATCTTCCCGTAGAAAATTTGAATTTCGCGCCTTTTTCTACTGACTAGATTTGCTTGACCATCTATAGTTAAAGCAGTTTCTTTTTTCGAACGATTTTGCTATTATGGAATTTATATGAAACCTAATCAAATTACCTACTCTTTATAGTTTTATACGGGTTTTAAAATAGAAATTGTGTCTAAAAATAACTGCTGTCAACGTTTCTCTATTAATCTTCTGGTGCTTTATTTCTTGCATGGTGTACAATAATTTATTTTAAATACAGTCAAATATCGTAAATAGGCGTGTTCTGATATTTGCGAGCGCCTTGTCTGCTCAGAAAAATCTGATGAAATAGAATAGAAAAACATTAATTGCAAAAACCATCTACATACATGCACCACATAGATTAAAAAAAGTTTTTGGTACAAGCTTTTATCGATGACTGTACTTTTCTTACGACAGACAACTAATATTCATCGAGACAATTCTAAAAACCCCTAACACAATTACATAGGTTGCGTTGTTTCATCACAGAGTTCCTATGGCCACCTCCTGTCTCATCATCAGATCAGCTCTGTGGTACCAGAATATTGCATTGTCATCCGATTTATACATGCATGCAAAATTTCAGCTCAATCGGAAACCGGGAAGTGGATCAAATTTAACTTGCAACATTTGATTACAGACAGACAGACAACGGTCGGGTGAAAGTAAATAAAAGCTTGTAAGAAAATCTTATTCACTAAACACGGCGACTGAATATCTGATTAGTAGGTATTGGATCTCAGTGTCGCTTATTTAACGCTGCTGTTTTAATGCAATTTACAAAGGAGCGTGATGGGCACCTTTGCGTCGGGGGCAACCTGGGACGGGCTTCAGTAGGTAATTTATTTTATACATATTTAGTTTATATTTAATTTTAGTTTTTAATTAGTTTTATGACTTTTATGTTTAGATTATGTGTTATTTGAGTTATGAAATACAACACTTATTTTAAATTAATGTACATTTATGTACTTACGAAATTGCTTATAGCCTTCCCCACCATTATAAAATCCATTTCGAACAATCTTCAACACAAACTTTTAAAGAAAATACAACTTCCACATTCAGTTCAAGGCCCGATGATGGAAAAACTTATACCGGGTGTGGCCTGTAACATGAGCAAATAATTAAAACATAAATTGGACTCCTCAAACGGTGACACTTTTGTTCAACAACTTTAAAAAATTATGAAGTATTTAGACTCCCTATTTTTCATACAAAATAAATATTATTTTCAATGGACGCCATCACCACGCCGTATCATTTTGATTGACGTTGCTTGTCACGCCTTAAACCACAAAACAAAGAAGTAATCGGCGCGCTCATTCTTTCTTCCGTGCCTTAAACATAACAAAATTCGCAATACATTGCGTCTTGGAATAAACTTTAAAGTGTATTAAAAATCAAACCACAAGTTATTTTTAAAAGTCGCTGAACAAATGTTGGTGATGAGGAGTACTTACAGCCTACACTTAAATTTTTCGCTCATATTACACGCCACACCCGGTATTTGAATCGGCTTTCATTAACGCATGCTAAGTGAAACGGCATTAAAATAAATTAGATTAGCGTAGGTCGGTACAAACTGCAAAACTATACATCATTGGACCTTATTACAAAAGGCATAAGGTCCACAAATGTACAGTTAACAGTGTGGGCGAAGGTACAATAGTACTTCCACTCCTATTTTCGATAAAAAGCCGTTTAGTGCGTGCGAAAGAATTTCTTAGACTAAACGAAAGCACACTCGGTAAAACTAACCATCGCTGCGGGTGTATTTTATTATTCCGCATATAAGTACGTTTCGTGGCTGTCACTGGATATAGTGGCACTTTGCACGAAAGCCGTAAAAAGTTGGATATGTGACCTCCAGGCCTTTGAGAGCATACTCTGGTTTGCAGTGGCGGCGCGTCCATAAAAGCCGATTCCCACCGGCTTGCCTGTTTTTGGCCGTTTGAGCAGAGTTATAAAGGAAATATGTAAGCCAAATTAGCCCCGGCTTGCCTGTGGATATATTTGACGCGCCGCCACTGCTGGTTTGTAAAGTTTGGGGAGAAGGGCGAAAAGTGTGTAATTGTTCAAAAACAATAGTGATAACGGTATAGCTTGAAATTCGGGAATCAGCTGCAAATAGTGTTAAAGGGTATGAAAATCGGCACGATTAATCTTTAGACCCGTAGCACCAAAAAAAACAAATGGAAAGGACTTATGACATCATCTTTTTTTTGTATGGAAAAAACAAATTATTGTTTAGATACCTATTGTGTGTGATATTAAATGAAAGGGCAGTTTTGAGCCGGTTCTAAAAATATATCACATTATTATATTTCCGTCACTTGCATTCAATTAAAATTAAAATAATTTTCAAAACATACCAAGTTTGGGCTCCTCCAGATACGCCCATATCGACACAACGAAAGTGTTGAAGAATTGCAACAGCCCGGTAATCTAACCAGGGCTATAACCGCGAAAATCGAAGTTCGCAAATTGCGGGCATTTTTCTCTGTCACTCCAATTACGCCTTCATTAGAGTAAAAGAGAAAGATCCCCGCAATTTGCGAATTTCGGTTTTTGCAGTAGCCCCTCTGAACCACTACCACCAGTTTTGACATTGACAGATACGCTCACGTCTTAGTAACTGACTTTCTATGCATCTCGCTCGTACTCGCATGTTAGTGCAAGCGAGATGTATATAAAGGAAATCATGGGCGTCGCGTGTGGGATTACAAAGAACCACCTTTAACCAGGGCTTGTTAACGTTACCAATTCACATTATAAAGTAACGTTACTTAACGTTAAAATCATAAATATACCTTATTACCGGTAGTAAATGGTAACGATACTTGGTAACTTAACATTATTATAACGTTAAGCTAGTTACCGTTAATTTTACCGGTAAATCTACTTTTTATTGCAGGGCTTCTTAACGTTACCCAATTCCCATTATAAACTAACGTTACCCAACTAACGTTAACACTATGGTTCATTAAGCTGATATTTGCTTGTAATTTCATATACAATTTTAAGGCCAGTAGACCTTATTGACCATAAATACGGTGGCTTCTGTCAAATTTAAATCAGTCAAAATACATTAAAGATAATTATGTACGTTAGTAAAACTCAACTTTAATTCTAGTAGTTAGAGTTCATAGTCTTTTGTCATTATTCTTTATGTTTATCAAATGAAAGAGGTGTATTCTACTTGTTTAAGATCTTTGTCTAATATGCATTGCGTCTCCCTCTCTCATTATGCAAAATGTGAGACGCGAATACACATTGGACCGAGATTGGACAGATAGAATACCACCCGGCTGTGTCGGAATATATGTATTTGCCAAAATAAGGAGGTTGCAAAACGTCATAATTTTGTTTGTTAAATATGATGGTATAGCTAATTCGTTACTTGGTCGGTTTATATTAGGTACAGGCGTCCTTGATATAAAATACGTCAAAATTATATAGGTTGGATAATGTCTTGATTTATTTTGTGAAATATGGAGGTGTTACTGAAATGTAATTTAGTCGGATTATATTAAATGAGACACTGTTTATTGATGTCATTGCTTGTTTGTAAAAATGATTCCATCAAAAACATTGTAAAAAGATGAAAGTCTCGCAATGCAATTCTTCTACTACAAAAAAGTTTTTAGATGTAATGTGAAACCAAGTCGGTTATTTTAGTCAGTGCCAGGGGGTGTTAAACCGTATCAATAAGATATCTTTAATTTTTTCACCACACCAGCTCGGAAAGTCTTACTTTGCACTTCGAAAACTGATAGCAAAGTTGCATTTTATTCACATGTGAGACAAAGTAATCAAATGCTAAGTTTGAGTTAGTTTCTTATGTTTGCTGGTAGAATTGACTTTTAAATGATGATTTTGGATGACAAATATTTAATAACATTGATTTGGATTTGATTTGGTTTGATTTTGTTTGATATTGTACATTTAAAATTTGCTTCGGGTTGGTGTGGTGAAAAATTTTGTGTTTCATTCGGGGGCAAATTTTGTTTAACCCTCGTGCTCGCTACGCTCGTGGTTCAATTTTGGAATCTTTCGCTTGCTCGGGTATCAATATTAGCACGAGCGGTTAAACAACAACTTTGCCCCCTTGTAAAACAAATAACTATTAATACGTAGGTATAATGACTGCCGTGCCCCCAGATACAATAATGAGCATGTAGGTTTATAATGAATATATTAAGGCCCCGTTCACACGGCAGCTTTTTCAACGCGCGTTAAAAAAGCGTTTGAATGACGCAAATGGATAACCATGTATGTATTCACACGAAGGCGGTTTTTAAGCGCGGCGCTTTTTTATCGAGCACTGGGGGCCGATTTTTGAATTTCGATCGCTCGATTTCGTCACTCGAAAATCGGTGGAAAACGGTGAAATGCTAATTTTTCAAATACGAGCGTTAGAAATTTGGAATCTATTGGTATTGACCACTCGATTTCAATTCTTTTAGTAGAATTTAAATGCCTAGTAGTGAAGATATTCTTTAACGAAATACACGAAATCGAGTGGTCGAATTTCAAAAATCGGCCCCCAGTTCGTTTTTGGGCGCTGAGCGTTGGCGTCAAATTGAATAGAACATACGGAACTCTGTGTATCTGTTCTCACAAGCGTTAAAAAAGCGCCGGCGCTGCTGTCAGTTGGCTGTCAAGTGTCAATTTTTGGTGTCAATCGTCAAGATTATTATTAGTTTCACCTTAAAAATGTCAACTTATGCTTACAAATTCCTGAAATATTCAAGCTATATTCAAATAATACATCGTAATAGCAAATAAAGTATGGCTTTGCTGAGATGCGTACGTGGCAGTACGACTCACAAGTGATGTTTAAGCGTTCATATGAACACAAATATTGGAAACGGTAAAAAAGCGCCAACGTCGGGTTTTAACGCAACGCTTTTTAAGCTGTCGTGCGAATGGGGCCTAAGATACTAAAGTCAGAACAAGATCAGCCGGCAGCGGATTTGATAGCCCACGCTGTGAAAGTGTTATTTCAAACGTCAAACTTCTATGAAATTATGACGTACAAATACAAATGACACTTGCACTGCGTGGGCTGTCAAATCCGCTGCAGACTTTTTTTGGTCCGACTATAGTTTTTTCTCACATTCCCACTTATTACTTAGATGAGTTAGATGCTTTTTAGGGTTCCGTACCCAAAGGGTAAAACGGGACCCTATTACTAAGACTTCGCTGTCCGTCCGTCCGTCCGTCTGTCACCAGGCTGTATATCACGAACCGTGATAGCTAGACAGTTGAAATTTTCACAGATGATGTATTTCTGTTGCCGCTATAACAACAAATACTAAAAACAGAATAAAATAAAGATTTAAATGGGGCTCCCATACAACAACAAACAACGTGATTTTTGACCAAAGCTAAGCAACGTCGGGAGTGGTCAGTACTTGGATGGGTGACCGTTTTTTTTTGCGTTATGGTACGGAACCCTTCGTGCGCGAGTCCGACTTGCACTTGCCCGGTTTTTTTATTTCGTACGAAGTTCATGAAAATGCACGTGTAGATTAAGATAATAATGGTTTGCAGGCGGCACATACAATAAAATAGCCGTGGCAATTTTGACACCGGTATTTTACCCGGCATACCTTTTGTTTGAAAAAAGAAGTAGACGTGCTGTTTTACAAACAAGAATTGGATATTTTTAGTTATTTTGGAGGGGGCAGCTTTTGAACTCGCAAGTATCCCTACCCCCTACCCCTACTTAGAACCAACAGATATTTTCAGACGTTGATTAATTGTCATGTGCTTGTGGCGGGTCTCTATTGGTTCCCATAATTTTTTTGTTCCGATTTATTCAGTCCATAACGTTTTCCATCATAATTTTTATTAGTCATATTGTCAATAGTCATAAATGTTAACAATATAAATTGCAGTTCCGATATTTGCAGGTCATTATTATTGTTAGTCATAAAATTTGTTACTCATAATATTCAAAGTCCAGAAGGTATACCATTACATAATGTTGAAGGCAATAAATTTGCTTACAATAATCGTTGTAAGGTCTTTTATCGCAGGTTATAATGGTAAGTAGGGGCTCTATTGCATTCCCTAAATTTTAAGTTCCGATTTTTTTAGACCATAACGTTTTCCATCATAATTTTTATTAGTCATATTGTCAATAGTTATAAAGTTAAACAAAACAAATTGCATGCTTGTCTACCTTGGCTTACTGATTTCCCTTCCATTTCTTATTTTTCATGTAGTTTATTAAGCCATTTCGTCCCGCCAACGAGTCGACGGAGCCCCGCGAAGCGGGGCTCCTATTTCCGCTCTGAGGGACACAAGGTAACTAACGAACCTACCTGAGGAAACAGATTTTTTACTGTTTGGTTTACTGATTTCCCGCCATTTCTTCTTTTTTATGTAGCTTATTAAGCTATTTCGTCCCGCCAATGAGTCGACGGAGCCCCGCTTCGCGGGGCTCCTATTTCCGCTCTGAGGGACACAAGGTAACTAACGAACCTACCTGAGAAAACAGATTTCATTTTTCTTTACTTATATGAAGGATGTCATTAAAATAGCATTTTGTTTGACATAATTATTGAAAGTCATAATGTTTAATATTATAGCTCCTAAATATTAGAGGATATCATTTTCTGACTATCGAGATTCGAAACAGTAAGTTTATGGGGAACAAAGAGATGACATTAAAACGATATGATTAATGACCATTAGTCCGATAAAATATATGCCTTAAAATATTTCTGAATAATTATTGATATACCTTTGAATGTTATACTCAACAATTTTATAACTTTTGAGATTACAGCGTTTAATATTATAGATGTTTAACATTAGAACTATGAAACGTTATACTTAACAAAAATTATGACTATTGATGTTTATGTCCATAAATTATATGGATATCAATTTCTGACTATCGAAATTCGAAACAATAAGTTTATGGGAAACAAAGGGATCCCGCTTGGGGGCACCCACTACATCTGTTTTGAAAAAAATTTAGCTAGTGACAATGATTCTGGGTTCAAATCACGACGGTGCATAATTTTTTTATTAATTTTTATTTTTTTATTTTAGCGCAAAACTAAACAAATTTTTGTTTCCCTTTAGGAAACCCCAAAGTAATATCTAAAAAACACAAAAAAAGAAAACAAGCAAGAAAAATATTTATAGGTATGTATCTCCTAAACCGTGCGTCGTAACGCAAAAATAATAAAATGTTCGTTCCCCTGTAAGAAACCTCTACTTGATAATAAAAAAAATAACGAAAAAACTTTATAATGCTGTATCTCCTAAACCGTACGAAGTAGCGCAAAAATATTCAAATTTTCGTCCCCCTTTAGAAAACCCCAAAGTAATATTTAAAAATCACAAAATAGGAAAAAAAGAAAAAAAGCAAAAAGATATTAATAGCGCTGTATCTCCTAAACCGTACGTCGTAGCTCAAAAATAATAAAATGTTCGTTCCCCTGTAAGAAACCCCTAATTAATATTTAAAAAAAAAACAGAAAAGAAAAATAAAAACAAAAACATACTTTATAATGCTGTGTATCTCCTAAAATATCCTAAACCGTACGTCGTAGCGCAAAAACAATGGAAAACCCCTTTAGGAAACCCCTTAATAACATTTAAAAAACACAAGAAAAGAATAAAACGAATAAAAAGAAGAAAAAAAATGAAAGAAAAATCTTTAAATAGGGCTGGATCTCCTAAACCGTGCGTCGTCACGCAAAAATAATAAAATCTTCGTTCCTCTTTAGAACCACACGCACTGAACCTATCACATTAGGACATTATTATAGTAATATTTTAAGGACATTATTATTATTTCATTGCATGTTTGAGAAAAGCACTATACATGCCTAGCCGTGAAAAGGTCTTACCGGCTTCGTATCACTCTCTAAAACCTATAAAACGACACCCATGATGACTTTTATGTTAAAGCACACGGCAGACATCTTGGATCCCAAAACTGTCATGATTTTCGAAACCGGCACTCCCTAAAACCTATAAAACGACACCCATGATAACTTTTATGTCAAAGTGCACGGCAGGCAACTTGGACTCCAAAATGGTCATTTTCGAAATCTGCACACCTGATTCAAATAAGGTGCATTTATATCTAGTAAGCCAACATCAACAACATCTATACATATTTACAGTCGAAATGTACTTTTGATAGTAGTAGTACGAAATGTAATCTGAAAGGAATCAATGAATACATTCCTGTAGTGAGGAATCGACATTGATTCCAATTAGTAGTAATTGTAATATTAGAAAAGATGATTCCTGATTCAAGTGATCAGATTACAAAGTAATTTCGGGTAATCGTAGAATCAGGAATCAATTACGAAATGCCCATCTCTGCTTGAGCTTGAGAGTGAATGAATATTCGCTCGATTGTCAACGATGATGACATCTATCAGTTAATCAAACGGGTAATAAGCAGCTGTTAACGTTACCAACTAACGTTAAAAATGGTGTATCGATACCTTTGACTTAACGTTAGCTCAAATTGACAGCTGCTAACGTTACCATTTTATTACCGGTAAAGAGTAGTATAACTAACGGTACCTGGTCTGACGTTAGTTACAACTTAACGTTAAATCTGTCACCTCGTGGTAACGATACCAACTTTTTAACGGTATTTAAAGCCCTGCCTTTAACGTTAGCGTTTCATTGTCATTGACTGACATCCATTAAAGACGATATAAAACCTCGCAAGTGAACACGAATTTTTATTTTGTGGCTCATGGTGAACCATTAGGTCGCTTCTATTTAACGTGTGATAGCTCCTCTACACGATGGGCCAACGCCGGCCACTCCAAAACACGCATTTATGCGTTAGAGGGAGCAAGTGATATTGCTATCTCATTCTACCGCATGGCTGCGTCCCTTGTAGTGGCCGGCGTTGACCCATCGTGTACAGAGGAGCCATAAGTAACGTGTAGGTATATAACTAATTTGAAGTCATCTTCATTCTCATCAAGGTCGCACCTGGCGGAGACGGTTTGCAGTTGATTCCAAGGTCGCACCTGACGAAAACGGTTTGCAGTTGATTCCAAGGTCGCACCTGACAAAGGTAGTCCGCAGTTGATTCTCAAAGATCCTTACATATAGTCGCCTCTCCTTCAAGTCGCCAATTACTTAATAAGTTGTAAATACCAACCACGGAGTCATCTTCATCCAGCATAATACATCTCGCGAAGGCGCTTCGTATAGTTCGTTTTAGGGTTCCGTATTTTTTAGCATTAGAAAGAACTTGAAAGAAGGTAAAGCGATCTTGACATGTCTTTTAGTTTAAAAACGCTTTTTAAAAATCAGTAACTATTTACTTCTGAAAGCAGTAGAATATAAATATAAATGATCGTATTAGTTAGATTCATATTTAATTTGTTACATATTTGCCGTAACTTATTATTAAAATGTGTTTTTCAATAAAATGACACTTGAAGATTGTTTACCTTATTTCTAATGCTAAATTTCAGGTCACCAGACAGAAAATTAACGTATAACTGACCTGCGTCGAAGTCATATTCATCCTCATTGAGGCCGCACTCAGCGAAAGCGGTCAGAAGTTACGTCACCATGTACCTTTACCATGTACTTTTTGTTTTACGCGGCGTTAAACGCTAGCGACTGCATCAACTCAAACCGAGCGCATCTCGCTTGCACCAATGTCAGTACGAGGGAGATGCTTGAGATGTTTACGCAGTCGCTAGCGAATATATCAGTGCCAAACTTGTGATAAGGATACAGGTAAGTACCGTAAAACGGGGTGAGTAGGTTTCGCGGGGAAAGGTGGGTTATGAATGGGGAGAGAAGGTTTGAGAGGTGAGAAGGGATTTTAAGGCTACTGCTACAAAAATAATGTATTCCAATTGAAAATGGGGCTATAGGAATACGCATAAAAAAAAATCTAAAAATCTTCTCCAAAATCACCTTTGTATGAAAATCCCTCTCACCCCAAATACGAGGCACTACGGGGTAAGGTGGGTTCTCCTCTTTATCGTCAAAGTTATGAAATGGAACTACCCAAAATAAAATAAAAACTAAAATACAAACGTCCGGAACACTTATTATATACACCATTCAGTTTTCATACGTAAAAATAAAATGTTATCGAGGTTTGAATTTCAGTTTTGACCCTACTCACCCCATTTTACGGTACCTAAGTAACATGCCTAAATAAAATTAATGTATCGGTTTCTACCTCGTACCTCCTCGGCAGTTCGCAGTGTTTAGGCCGTATATGTATTTGAAGTGTATTACCTCAGAATCATCTTCATCCTCATCCGGGTCGCACCTGGCGAAAGCGGTCCGCAGTTGGTTCTCAAAGTGCTCGCGTGCTTGCGCCTTCTCCGCTGCATTTAGGTGCATTCTTTGGACGAACATTGTTGTTTAGATCACGAACTAACCACATGTCTATCTATGTATGATAGGGATCCTAATCGAATTTTTGTTCATCTTTTATGAATGTTTAGGCATTTTTTTCGAGAACCTTTTTTCTGATGTGTAGGTACAGCACGAAAATGAGGTTCACGATTTTTGACCATCCATCCATATGAAAGGTCAAGAGCTGTTTATGGTTTACTCTGAAATTGTGGTACTCCGTGGTATTAAAAGAAGCTGTATTATTTGAAAATGATTGTATCTTTCTTAAATAAAATTTACTTTATGAAGAATTTAATTTACTATCAATGTTTTTGGTTTTTGTTTGTGTTTTACCGACATGGATTTTTTTCTAAACTTAAAAACAAAGAAAACCGAGAAATTAAGGAACTCGCTAAAGCGTTTTATTAAAATAAATACAAGTTTATACGTCAGTAACAGAGCATTAGCATTTTTTCTATAACATTCTTTGTCATAATCATAACTGTCAAATTGAATTTTGAAATTCAACATTTTTAAACAAAATAAACACAATATTCGTTGTCAACATTCCTAAAACTTTTATCATTACAAAACGCCAACCCAAATTGTAAGCGTCTTTCATTATCCACTTTAAGCATCAACACGCAACAGCAGTTCTAGTACAACAACTAACTTGTACTTTAAGCTCTAACTAGATAATAAGTAGATAACACATTCTTGAATTTAATTCCAAGAAAAACTCTGATTTAGAACAATTTTACATCACTTTGCAAGCAATGACTTTGTTAACTTATACACCCGTATTCATATAGTATTATTAAATGACGATTTTATACACGTTTCTGAATACCTTAGTATGTAATTAATTAAATGCCGCCCAATTTATTACACCTTACTAAATTTAAAAACATTTGATTATAAAATAATAATCATAATTGATAATAATAATAAAATTCAACTGAGTAAAGATTCAATAACAAAACTTAATTTAAACTACATATTATTAAATTAAATTCAACTAAATATTTCTAATGAGAAATATATACTTATACGTACTTATTAGCCTTCATTTTATTGTTTGTATTTAGGAGCTCACGTTTTGCAATACAAGGTCGTCACAGTTTAAATTTTGACTGATTTTGAAGGGTGTGAAAAGGGTGGTGGTATCGATAAAACAAGGTGTTGGCACATAGCCGTGTAGCTTGGATACACTTCACACCACCGGCGCGATTCGAAAAGTGAATTAGAGATTAACTAGACACGATATAGTAAAGATATGTGACTTCCAACGGATAAAGGTACCTTATGGCGATTGGATCTTACGATTATTAACGTCGCTCCAATATTATTGCGGCGCTTTGCGACGTAAGCGCCAGCCGCCATAAGGTCGTGGAACGTCACATAACTTTACTATTTCATATCTAGTGAATCTCTAATTAATTTC
Source organism: Cydia fagiglandana (assembly GCF_963556715.1). NCBI lineage: Eukaryota > Metazoa > Arthropoda > Insecta > Lepidoptera > Tortricidae > Cydia > Cydia fagiglandana. The sequence continues at coordinate 8,019,045 of NC_085959.1, forward strand.
CGGAATCGCGGCGCCAGCCGCCATTAGGTACCTTTTGCCGTGGAACGTCACATATCTTTACTATTTCATATCTAGTGCATCTCTTATTCATTTCCCGAATCGAGCCGCACCACTTTAATAACGACGGCCTCAAATTAAAACACAAAGAAAGCAATATTTAACATTTTCGTACATAATAATTCATTAAGCCATGATAATTTAATTTATTCTTAACTTACTTAACTTATTTAATTATTTAATACGGATAGGACACGTCACCAGGACTACAAAAAAGTTTTAAAAATCCGTCCATATTTTAGTGACCAAGTTTGTTGTATTATAATATAATAATCATTGCAACCTAATTATATATATCGGCACCGTTTTAGAAGGCAAATTCAGTCACATTATTTACGTAATTTTTTTGTCCATTCCACTCCTCAGTATGAAAACCAATCAACTCGTGTAACCGTCAAGGACATGGCCTAAATATCATAATCACAACATTGTTAGATAATTTTATAAATGTAACTCATTTTCGCGTTAATTACGTGGTATGTCATACACGACACTCAACACCTAACTGCATTAATTTTAAGTATAGATCTTTTGGTTTTCTCGGCAACGGCACTGCTTATTTCTCTACACAATATGAAATCCCCGCAGAGACCACACGGTACTAGACACAGTAACGAGAAGTATTTGCGTCTAGGACTTATATCTTTGGGCAAAAGTGCTTTGATGTTAGTTCTTATTTCCATATAAGCTAGACTAGACAAGGTTGAGGCCTCGAAGGAAAAATGTCGACGTTGTCTGAATTGGAAATGTTCAATGTGACATAACATAACATCAATATTTCGGAAAACGAGCTTTGCTCGGAAACTCAAAAATGCGCGTTTTCTTAGAGATAAGACCCAGCTAGATCGATTTTATCTGTAGAGCCAATCCATAAGAGCGTGTCATATATTTTTGCGGCCTTCAAAGAGTAACATACTACGTATTACCCGAGACATCAAACGGTCTTTGAGAAAAACGCATTTAACCGATTTGCAAGACCGAAGTGTTCCCATAAGAGCACCGTGAACAAAGTTTTGTACGGTGCTCTAGACTATTACAGTACATATGGTCCTATTTTCCCGCACTAGTGCGTAAAATAGCACTTTTCGTGCGATGTCAAAAGTTTAAAGGGCCATATGTACTGTAAAACGATGCACGTGCGAATAGGTAATTCGCAACTCGTTTCGATTTAAAACACTCCCTTAGGTCGTGTTTTTTAATTTATCGCCACTCGCTTCGAATTTCCTCTTTTCCGCACTTGTATCGTAAATAACTATTGTAGTGACTGTATCACTGTGAAGGTAAACTATTATTTCAGTGACAACTTTATCAATACCTAGGCAGCCGTAATCACAAACTGAAATAAACCCTATAAAAATCAGCAATAAGAGCTAATGACTGTGTGTCGCATTTTTAAGAAGTAAAATACTTTGCTGTATAACCAGCCTGGCTTATGATTCCCTGGTGATTGCATTTCACTTACTTTTGTGCAATGCTTTCCTGTTACTACGGTGTCGTTGGTCGGTGTTCATGGTTCTTGTTATTAGAGATGCAACGGATAGTTGTTTGGCCGGATATTCGGCCTGACCATCGGCCGAATATCCGGTATCTGGCCGCGGAATATTCGGCCAACGGAACTATACCTACATTTCGGTTTTTCAGGTGCGCATTCCGCAGGTTTGACCTGTTTCCTAGTAAACGTTCCGTAAGGACTCATTTCTAGGTTCGAAATAAGTGCGCGTGCAAGTCAGTGGAATGGTTAAATTGTCTTAAAATAATAAACAAGTACGATTATGACCGTGTCTGTTTCTTAAATCCAATTTGTTTACTCCGAAATCAAGCAATGTTACTATCCGGTATCCGGCTGGATAGTAATTCACTATCAGGTATCCGGCCGGATATTTGGTGACTATCCGGTATCCAGCCGGATAGCAAAATAATGGCCGGATAGGCCGGATACAGGATAGTAACCGGATATCCGGTGCAACTCTACTTGTTATTAATATGCAGAAAATTATTTCATCTTATTACAACGACCCGCCCTGGCCGTGCACGGGTTACCTTAGCAGACTATACACTTAAACCTTTCTCAAGAATCACTCTATTGATTGGTGAAAACCGCATGAAAATCCGTTCAGTAGTTTTTGAGTTGAAAAGACTATTCTTTTCGTAGTCGACATCTAGCATCGAGTAGCGGAATTATCAGTACTGCTACTTGACAATAGATGTAGCACCGACCGAAAAGTCTGATGCTCGACAATTTTCAGCTAATATTACAACCGGATTAACCGGAACTCTATTTTCAACGTCTTCTGCTTTTAATATTAGTTGTAAATTGTTGTTCAATATACGGCCCCGACACTATCATTAACAATGACATGAAATTTCATGACGCTCCAGCGTTTGGTCCATTCACGTCATGACATTCCTAAATCTCCCCACACACTTATCAGTATTTCTATCAGTATTTTCATCATTACCTTTCACGGGGAATTTTAAGTTATTATTTTCCTAACCGTTCTTAGTTATGTTGTAGTGTACGTTTTGAAATACAATTTTCGTGAGTCACGACACTAGAGAATTCTAGTATCGAGTACTTAGCGGTATTGATCATTCCGCTACTAGATGCCAGATGTCGACTGCGAAATAATAGTCGTTGTGGTACCAAAACTGATGTATGGAGTGAGCACTATATTCTTACTATATTTTTCTATGACCATATAAAACAAAGTCCTCCGCTGCGTCCGTCTGTTTGTGTGTATGTATGTTCGCGATAAACTCATAAATTACTGAACGGATTTACATGCGGTTTTTACCTATCAATAGAGTGATTATTAGGGAAGGTTTAGATTGGGTTATAATTTGTTAAGGTTTTGAGAAACCCTTGTTTTATAAGATGTAGTGAAAATAACGTAATTTAATATATTTATTAGTGCATTCGAACTTAATATACATACTTATAAAAACATAATAACTAATACTTACATCTATATCCATCTTCGACTCCATTCGTTGTTCTCTCTGTCACCAATAGTGGGGGAAGCAGTGTCACCCAATGTATGGGACGTGTAAATTACGGGTCTCTATTGTTTCCCAAATAGTTTTAAGTCATAATGTATTGTTTGTCCGAATTTCTGTTAGTCATAATTGGTTTTTCTCAGAAACGCGTAACTTTTCAGGATTGCCATAAAACAAACTTAACCTAACCTAACCCATCTATAGAATAACTTTACGAAAATCCTGAAAAGTTAGCGGTTTCAGTTTTATGACTAACGATAATATGACAAACAATACATTATGACTTAAAACTTTATGGGAAACAAAGGGACCCCGTAAATTACACTTAGCACAGATGTAGTATACTTAATAGATTGTAAGAAATTACAATCTTAAATTATTCTCATAATTTTTCACAACATTAAACGATTAACATTAAAAAAAATACACAATACAGTACTTTCCAGCTAGAGTTTTACTAAGAGAAGTCTGCAACGATTTTGATAGCGCAGTGCGAATTATTTATACGTCATAATTTCATAGAACATTGACGATTAAAATAACACTTGCACTGCTTTTGTTGGTCTAACTTTAACTTTAAAAAAACAGCGACCCATGCTCTGCCCCGATACAAACTGAAGACAATAAATTTCGAAACGAACGTAATCTTCCATCCATATGAATTACCATCAAACGCAGGGGGAGGATAATAATCCAAAATATGCAGGGTGTTATTCACATATGTTGGTTCAACGCTGCGCGGCTGACGTACCAGCTATCATGAGCTACCACAATATCAGGCAAATTGACTAACTCCGCGATTTTGTCGTTTTGCTACAGGTAGCCTAAAAGTACATCCGTTCCACACCAATTTTGGTGGCTAGCCAGAAGCCGCGCGTGGCGCTGTCGCCACCTAGCGGCTATATCTGTCCTGATCTTAACAGACGCGTTTTGTTAGAGAGTGAGCATTCTGCACCTAATACTCGTACTATTATATTATTTATTCTGTGGCCTAAGGCTCATACGTGCCAATGAAATTTTCGCGGTCAACGGATGAGACTCGGTAGCTCAGTTAGTAGCAAGTCTCGCAAAGCAAAAATATTTTTTTCTCAAACATGCAATGAAATATTGATGTTATGTTCCTTATAATAGGCTGCGAAGTATGACGTTTCAGGTGCGGCTAGGACAAAAGGTCGTTAATGGAATTTCATACACATCTTGCAGGCCTAGGCCGGCAAAGTCCTCTTTTTTAATTTTCATTTCACAGATATTTGTGACACAGCATCGTGGCATTCATCCATTAAAAAAAAATAGAGGCAGTATTTGCTTTATGGTTCGTAATGACATTCTGCCACTACGCCTATAAAAAAAAACAAAAAACAATGTTTGCTTTAATTTGCAGTTTTATTTGTATAAAATCAACATGAACTTAATAAATAATACATTCTATAATTTTATAAATTTAACTACACAAATAAATAAATTTAAAATATTTCATCTAAACGTTAGCGGTAAAAAGATCTACTCAAACACGCGTAGTTATATTTTTTAAATTGTTATGGAGGTAAAGTTGAAAAATATTCATTCTATTTTATTGGATTTATGGTGCGTTGTTGATTTTTTGACTTTAATATGAGTTCCGACGAAATAATGAAATTAATATTAATTGTAATCGTAGGTGTTGGAATTGGCAGCGTAAGCAGAATTGATTTTAAATAACTTGCTGCCTCTGCCGCTAAGTCAAAGACGAAGTATGTATTAAGGTTGCTTATGGCAATTTTATTATTTGAGAAACTAAGAAAAATGGCTTACAGTTTATTAGAAACAGTTTTGTGGCATATTTTAAATGAATGTAACTACAAATTCGTCAACACTGTGGAAATTATACTTATTTACTCCATGCATAAAGCAACGATGTATGTGAAACATGATATCAACATGAAAGACTATGTAACCTTATGTGACGAAAACGACAGTCAGACGGATGAGACGGATACAAGGCGAAAAAATCAAAGATACATGAAAATATACGGTTAGTAAAAATACACGACTCGTGTAAAACATACGCGTGATAATGATATAGGTACGTGTTGGTTATATTTTGGGTGTAGTTTACTTTTAGTTTTTTCTATAAATAATACTTGGGTTTCGTGGATTTTTTATTTTATTTATTTCATTGCATGTTTGAGAAAAGCACTATACATACCTCGGCGGGAAATGGGGTTGCCCGCGCTCAGACCTCTTCGGCCGGCAACCCCTTTCGTCCCGGCCTCTGTAGCAATGTACTATTCTTCAAGCTAGAAAACTAAGTACCTACCTAATAAAGTAATACCTAATCACAAGATGTAACATTACTTTCTGTGCATCTCACTTGCACTAATATGCGAGAGCGAGATGCATAGATAGTAAATTACGTAGACGTGAGAAAATGTGTCAATTTTGTTATTTAGTTCTTTAGGTGAATCCTAGAGGCGCTGTAAAAAACTCCGATATAACTCTTGCTCTGTTTTTTAGTATACTTAGAAAGGGACAGCATCGTTTGGAGTGGAGTGAAGTTAGGTACATAAGACCGTAAAGAAACGTAAAACGTGACATACGGCACTTTTATTCACTGAAAGTAAGTGAAAAATACTCTGCCAACTGATGGTAGAGGCACTGGTGTCAATTGTTTAAGCTAGAATCATTTAAACTAGAGATGCCACGAATATTTGGCAACTATTCGGTATTCTGCCTATTCGGCCACTTTGCCGACTATTCGTTATTCGGCCAAATGTTGCCTACTATTCGGCCGAATACCGAATATCTGTTGCACCCACCTAAAAAGAAACGGATAGTTTTACTAGCGACCCGCCCAGGCTTCGCACAGGTTACACAAAACCTTAACAAGTAATACCTACCTACGCCTAAACGTTTCTCAAGAATCACTCTAGGTATTGAGTGAAAATCCCTTCAGTAGTTTTTTAGTTTATCGCGAACATACACACAAACAGACAGAGGCGGCGGGGGACTATGTTTTATAAGGTGTAGTGATGAACGTATGAGACCAACTTATAATGGATATTTTCCTGGCAAGTCGTACATATTGATTGCAGCTCGGATATGGGGCAAACATTAAGTAACTGACACCGGTGAAATTGGTGCGTGTTTCTGAGCCATTTTTCCATTTTAGTTTTTGTTACAGAAGAAATGGACTCCGTCTCTAACTTTGCACTGACTTGAATAGACCAAAGTTCAAAGTGAGGGAGATAAAGATAAGATAAGATAAAAAATAGTTTATTCAAGTAGGCATATTACAATGCGCTTATGAACGTCAAATAAACCTTTACCGGCTCCAACCGTACACCTCTGCCCCGAGAAGATTTAAATCCCCCCTCAATTGGAGGAGGGTATCCCAATATGGGACCGGCAACAAACTCGGCGGGACACATCTTTTCAAAACATTATTACATCTTATAATTAACATGCATTACGAGTAATTAATACAATTTAAATTACTATAGAATTCATGCAATTATACTCAGTGAGTACATAACTTTATAGAATTTGATATAAAAAATAAACATATATGCACATGAAATCACAAATACGTAGCTCTTTCAGAAAACAAATCAAATCTTACAAAAGGAAAAGAAAATAAAATCAATAAAAGAAATGAGAATACATATTATATGAATCTAACTGATTGTTATGAGATGCTTTCATACAATTTGATGTGCTTTCTTACCTGAGCTGAGTCACCTTTAACTCTACACATAATACAATGTTTTTAATTGCTACTTGTCGTTATTACAGTTTCTGGTTTGGACCATGCATGTTTGTCTGTCAAGTAGTCCTCGACTCTGTAATAAGCCTTCAACATCAATGACTTTTTTAAGTAATTCTTAAGAGCTGGAAAGGGTAATCTTAAAGCATCCTCAGGTAACTTGTTATAAAAATGAATGCATTGCCCAACGAATGACTTCTGTACTTTACGAACACGAAACTTTCTGATAGCAAGCTTATTTTTATTTCTAGTATTATAGTTATGGACATCAGAATTCTTAGTGAAGGAGTCTAGATTCTTAACAACATAAATAATACTATCATATATGTATTGGGAAGCTACAGTTAAAATATTAATTTCTTTAAAAAGTTCTCTTAATGATTCACGCACCCTTAAATTATATATAGAACGAATGGCTCTCTTTTGTAAGACAAATATAGTCTGTATGTCAGCTGCTTTGCCCCAAACCAGAATACCATATGACATTACACTATGAAAATAACTATAATAAACAAGGCGAGGTGTCTCAACATTAGTCAATTGTCTAATTCTCCTCACAGCGTAAGCGGCCGAACTTAATTTGTTTGCTAGTGTTCTTATATGAGGACTCCATTGTAGATTTTTGTCCAATGTTAAACCAAGAAACAGTGCTTTATCTACCATCTCTAAGCATTCATTATTCAAAAGTATCTTAGTATCGACTGGTTTAACATTCGGCAAAGAAAATCGAATGCATTTAGTTTTCTTAGCATTAAGAAGCAAATTGTTCATAGTAAACCAGTTTAGTACATTAACGAGTGTGCTGTTAATTACACTGTAATCGGTAGATTTACGATCAACCTTAAAAAGTAATGATGTGTCATCAGCAAAAAGAACAATTTCACAAAGATTTTCTACTACACATGGCAAATCATTTATATAAACCAAAAACAGGAATGGACCCAAAATAGAACCTTGTGGCACTCCTAATTGGACTACAGTACCGCTAGACCGGGTTTTGTTTACAACAACTGTTTGTGTTCTGTTGCTAAGGTAAGAAGACATAAAGTTTAGGGCATTTACTGACAGACCATAGTGTTCTAGTGGTCTAGTGGAGTGTCTTTAATAATCATTATATTTTACGTTATTGATACACTGTCACACTTTGTCATTGCAAATTCCATGATTGGTCCGTCTCTCTGCAGAGTACGTGGCGCGTAGCGTGTGCCAACGCCAAGCTAAAATATCGTGCTTAATGGAAAGTTTTATTCCCTAAAAATAATAGATGACCATTTCTCATAAAGTTTGTACATTTCGATCACCTCTTAGATTTTTATAAAAATTGGTATTCTGGTAAAGTACATGAAGCTGAACAACTTCCATATTTCCCAAATGTCCCAGAAAGTTTTTACGAAACATTCCTTTATTGTTACCAGATTTCCTTACACATTTGGTTGCTTACACAATTGAGAAATGCTCAGATTATTCCAAAGCTACATGCTACACATATGATATAATGTTTAAGTCTGAAAACTTTCTATGTGCACATCAAATAACTACAGCGAAATCAACCAGTATATTTTTCTGGAATCGAATCACATTATTAAAAAAATAATAACTCACCTACTTCTTATGTTCTCCACAAGCACCGTGAATGATGATATAGGTCTTCTGTGTATATCTGGGGCTATTTTAGTTTAGTCTTTTTTTAGGCATTATATTTTTATTCACTTAACACAAACCGAACCAGCACATCCATGGATAGTTTCAACCACACCATAGTTTACCATATTTAATAACTGCACGAGTCAGTAAAAAAAAACATTTTTATAAGGAGGACTGCTTTGACCGGTAAAGACATTAAAATCATAGTTTACCTGTGATAACCAATGGGCTACAAATATAATGACCACCAAAAAATACTTTGGTACCCTAAATAAAAAAATCATGCTTACCAAAAAAAATTACTGAACACCAAAAAAATAAGGCCTAAAATTACAAATGTACCACCATTTTAATTACGACTGCACTTCAAATTGTATTCGAATACCAAATATATTGAATGATTACCAAAAATCATTAATGATCACCAAATCTTCAAGACCAAATAAATGCGATATTTTCACCTAAATAAACCACTGTGATACCAAAAAATTTATACATATTACCAAATAAAGTAAAATGATGCCAAAATTACTAGCCCCTCCCGCTCAAACCCCGTACCCCGCACCGCATAACTTAGGTAGGCATACTGAAATGCTACTAGAAAAGTATGTTAGGTTAGGTTTGTACTGCTATCAGTTAAGTGGGCTAGGTTAACACTGCGACCCTTACAGAAACGAATTGCTACTAGAAAAGTGGGTTAGGTTAGGTTTGAACTGCGACCCTTACAGAAAAGAAATGCTACTAGAAAAGTGGGTTAGGTTAGGTTTGAACTGCGACCCTTACAGAAACGAAATGCTACTAGAAAAGTGGGTTAGGTTTGGTTTGAACTGTGACCCTTACAGAAACGAAATGCTACTAGAAAAGTGGGTTAGGTTAGGTTTGAACTCCGACCCACACAGAAACGAAATTCTACTAGAAAAGTGGGTTAGGTTAGGTTTGAACTGCGACCCTTCCAGATAAGAAATGCTACTAGAAAAGTGGGTTAGGTTAGGTTTGAACTGCGAACCTTACAGAAACGAAATGCTACTAGAAAATTTTGCCTTGCTTTAATAGGATAGCAAGCTTTAAAAATTTGGTTATAATTTTACATTAAAATGGAGTTCTAATTTTGGTGGTCATTTACTATTTTTGGATTTACAATGATTATTTTGGTGTCATTTTATTTAATAGGATAGCACGATGTAAAAATTTGGTTATCAATTGACATTAAATTGGGGTTTGAAATTTGGTAATTATTTACAATTTTTGGGTTAATAATGATTAATTTGGTGTCATTTCCTTTAATAGGATAGTAAAATGTAATAAAATTGGTAATCATTTCACATTAAAATGGTGTTATAATTTTGGTGATCATTCATTATTTTAGGGTGGTAAAGTAGATTTTTTTGGTATTAAATTTTATTAAATCTGGTGATCAGTTAAATAGCAGCCATAACATTGTATAGTTCGTTTTTTTAGCATTAGAGAGAACTTGAAAGAAGCTAAGCGATCTTGACATGTCTTTTAATCGAAAAACGCTTTCTAAAAATCAATAACTATTACTTATGAAAGCAGAAGAATATAAATGATCTTATTAGATTCATAATTGTTATATATTTGCCGTAACTTATTTTTTAAATATGTTTTTCAATTAAAAGACACATCAAGATTGTTTACCTTATTTCTAATGCAAAAAAAAGAACTATAGTTTTTCTTGTTAACAGTTAGACAGACGGCTAGTGAGTGTTAGAGAGTGGGTGTGAAACATCCTGCCCAGTGCGAGACTATTTATCCTTTGATACAGTATCGATATCAGGATCTCGTTTGAACTAACGTAGAATTGAAGAGTAACAATGATAATATAAATTTATATGTATTTTATATGTGTTTATATGTATTTTTTATTGTTTTGTAAGTGTTTTTATATTTTACTTTCATATTATAAATGACCTAGCCTAAGAAGAAAGATAAATAAAGAATATAAATTTCTTATTTTTACTTTCTAGACGCCTTACGCCACCGGATATTTACTATCCGGTATCCGGGCTATCCGGCTATTATTTTAATATCCGGCCGGATACCGGATAGAAACGTTGCTTGATTTCGGAGTAAACAAATTGGTTTTAAGAAACAGTCACGATTATAATCGTTTATTATTTTACAACAATTTTTTAAACATTCCTCTGACTTGCACGCGCTCTCATTTCGTACCTAGAAATGTGTCCACGCGAACGTTCACTAGGAAACGGGTCAAAGCTGCACAATGCGCACCTGAAAAACCGAAACGTTCTAGGTATAGTTCCGCCGGCCGAATATTCGGCGGCCGGTCCGGTATCCGGTATCCGGCCAACAATAACCGTTGCATCTCTAGTAGGTACATAATACCTATAAGCACACGAGCGCGTTTATTCACCGTCTGGCTCTATTTTTTGTGATGAATATTTAGTTTAAGTATTTCGGGATAAATAATTTTATTTTCTCAAAAAGAAATCTACATTTCGCTTATATGAGAAACATTTTTCTATAAATTATATTATGATGAATAGGTACATAAAATTAATATTATTCATACATTGTGTAGATAAAGTATTTACATTTTACAATGTTTAATTTTTGCTTCGACAAACATGCATGGATACGATAATTGACTTTCAATTATATTATAGATCAATTTTATTTCTAAGTAATATATTATGCATGTAGTATCACTAATTTTCGCTATAGTATGGTTAAAGACTTTTAGTTTATACATAAGTATACTTAATCGATACTCTACGAGTAAATAATGAGTATATACAGTTTCGCTGACGCAAGCGCGTGGAGCGGTCGTGTGCGCGTGCGCTATCTCGCAGTCATGACGTCGATGTTAAAGTGCAATAGTTGTAATATAGTAGTCAACGAGTTGCTAGCGTTTGTACAAAACAAGCTGTGTGTGATGGATGAGGACAGTTTGTACAGGATTTGTGTGTCTTCGTTCTCCACAGAAGACATAACTAAATCGAAAGGTCTATTGTTTGCGGCTACGGATACGAGTGTAAACAAAATCAACAGAAGAGGTCAAAATAAAGAACAACGCGATATGGAGGATATTATTGCGCTTCTCAAATGTACAGAAACAGAAAAAATACCGGTCTTTGTGGCTCGTGACCTTCACCGGCTGCCTCCGGTAACGTTTGATTCAGTTGACGTTACGTGTTTGCTGAGGGACATCAACCAACTAAAATCTGATTTAAAGATCATCAAACTAAATTATGTCACGCATGATCAGTTAGACGAAGTGAAGAACGAAATTGGCCAAACGAAAAATCATGTTCGCAGGATGACGACGCCGTTTTCAAACGTTAATCAGTCAATTTCAAATTTAAACGTCAACTGTAGGAGAGGTGCATACTTAGATAGCGGTCCGATGGGGTTCTCGCATTTCGAAATCGACCGATCACGAATAACGGATGACAACCCGTCTCACTTAACCAGCGGGGAAAACATCGCACTATCTCTCTCTCCCCCGCACGTACAACACAGTGAAGTATTAACGAGCTCCCACTCTAACGCAGTGAATCCCGAGGTGCGGTCTCTTTCTACGACACCTGACGTTTCTAAACAGTCGACCGATCGCTCGGACGGTGTACAGAATGCGACCCCGGCCCCGTCTCTTTCTAAACCTGAGCGTGTGAGTGAGACACCGAAAACTGAGAGTTGCGATGACAGCAAGATGGCGACGAGTGGCCAAAACTACAACCTGGCCTGCAAAGTTAGTCAAGATAACGTAAATACTATAAATATTTTAAATTCGCAACTAGTAGAATCGGTACAGAGTGAGATCGAGCGTAGACCAACTATGGCAGAGATGGTGAAAGACGGCGTCTGGGAACAGGCGCAATCACGTAAACGAGTGGCAAAACAAAGGAAGAAACAAAACCGCTTCGTGGGACAGCGGGGCAGAGCAGACGCCATGCAGCAAGGGAAATTCAAAGCAGCTGAGCTGACGATACCGTTGTTTATATCTAATGTTCACAAGGACACGTTGGAGGATGATATCGTTGAACACATTAGAGTGAAAACAAATACTACAGTCAAATTACTGAAGATTAACATGCTAGATAAACAAAAGAATCACAATGCCTACAAACTATACGTGCCGAGCGATAAAATGAGAATATTCCTCGATGCCAAGACTTGGCCTGAAGGCATTATATTTCGTCGCTTTGTGCATTTCAAGCACAGAAATACAAACAGAGGCAACTCTGAGGGAGAGAACACTGTGACGTAATATTTATGGGAAATAGTAGAACGTGTACATTTATAAGTTTTAATTGCAAGAGCGCAAAAAGGTCGGTAGATAACATACGTGGATTATGTGCATTTGCGGATATCATCGGAATCCAGGAGACGTGGCTGCTCCCAAATGACATACCGTTTCTTTCCACCATACATGAGGACTTCGCCTATACAGCTACGTCTGCCGTTGACACCTCGGCTGGGATACTCAGAGGAAGACCTCACGGCGGCGTCGCGTTGCTATGGAGAAAGAGTCTGTTTCCCTCGGCGAGTGTAGTGGAGTGTAACAATAATAGGATTTGTGGTATTCAAATTAATGTAGGTTCTAAACGTGTTGTGATATTCAGTGTGTATATGCCAACCGATTCTGCTGAAAACTTACCAATCTTTGTGGAGTGTGTGAGTACTTTACATGCTATTATCGAGGACAGTGAGGTAGACGCTGCTTATCTATTAGGGGATTTCAATGCCCACCCTAATGAACCCTTTCACAATGAACTTATGAATTTTTGTGGGGACAGTCAGTGGATCTGTGCAGACCAAGAAATGCTTGGGCTCGACTCTGGTACCTATACATATGTGAGTGACAGTCATGGATGTGAGCGCTGGCTGGACCACTGTGTGGTGACTCAGGCGGCCTGGTCTACTATTTCTAAAATATATGTAATGTATAATGTTTATTGGTCTGACCATTTCCCACTAGTCATTGAATGTAACTTGGATGTAACTCATTCAAAAATATATAATTGTAATGTTGATAGGTCAAAAGTTTTCTGGGGTGACAAACAACCTAGTGATATTATCAAATATGAATGTAAATGCAATGATTTGCTAAAAGTTATTGACTTTCCTACACAGCTCAGTGAATGTGCAGATAGCTGTTGTAATGTCAGTAGTGACAACTTGCATAGGGAAGTTATTAATAAGTTGTATAGTGATATTATTTGTGCCCTTAGTTCGGCCTCAGTATTATGTAAAAATGACTTGCAGAATAGGAAGAATAAACATATAATGGGTTGGAATAAACATGTGGGTGAGGCTCACAGAGAGGCCAGGTTTAGATTTCAGATCTGGGTGGCTAGCGGTAAGCCCCGTTCTGGTCAATTATATGATTCCATGTGTGTAAGTCGCAAAGTTTTTAAAGCCAGATTAAAATGGTGCCAGCAACATCAGGACCAAATTAAATTGGACCGGTTGGCTTCTTATCATGGTAAAAATGATTTTCGAAATTTTTGGAAGAGTACTAACAGATTAAATTACAGGCCGGGGCTCTCTGTGAGTATTGAAAATGAGACCAATCCTGTAAAAATAGCCAACTTGTTTATGAATTATTTTTCTGTCAAGTCACCCCTTAGTGCAGAACCCCGAAGGGAGGTGGTAGGGTCAGCTGGGTCTGTGTGTACTACTAAAATTACAGCAAATCAAGTAAATAAAGCAATTAAAAATATGAAGAGGGGCAAGTCCCCTGGGCATGATGGGCTAAGCATCGAGCATCTGCAACATGCCGGGCCACATCTGCCCAGGGTTCTTGCCATGTTCTTCTCACTTTGTATCAGCCATGCTTACCTACCACCCGATATGATTCGCACTGTGGTTGTTCCTATTGTAAAAAATAAGACAGGTGACATAGCGAAGCTGGCCAATTATAGACCAATTTCTCTAGCGACTGTGGTGGCTAAAGTGTTTGACGCGGTGCTTGATGCTCAGCTTGATAGATATATACAAATCAGTGATGCGCAGTTTGGGTTTCGGCCCAAACTATCTACCGAGAGCGCGATACTGAGCCTCAAGCACACCGACGAATACTATACACTCAGGAAGACTCCTATATATGCATGTTTCCTGGATCTCTCCAAGGCGTTCGATCTGGTTAACTATGAGCTCTTGTGGGCCAAGTTAGAAGAGGCGGGGGTCCCTATGGATATTGTGCATATACTTAGGAGTTGGTACTTGTGTCAAGTTAATGTTGTCAGATGGGGAAAAGACATGTCAGAGGAATACAGGTTGGAGTGCGGAGTGAGACAGGGTGGGAGAACGTCTCCTAAGCTCTTCAACCTGTACATAAATGCTCTCATCGAGGAACTCAGCAGCATTCATGTCGGCTGTCATATTAGCGGTGTATGTATGAATAATATTAGCTATGCAGACGACATGGTGCTGTTGAGTCCCTCACCAGGAGGGCTTGAAATATTGTTAAAACTATGTGAGAAATATGCATGTAAACATGGCCTGAGATATAATGCTATTAAAAGTGAACTTATGGTTTTTAAGTCTGGGACCAAAAGTCCATCTGTTGTACCACCGCTATATCTAAATGGCACACCCCTTAAACGAGTGACATGTGTAAAGTATTTAGGCCACTTAGTCAATGAAAATTTGCGTGACGACGCAGATATAGATAGGGAACGTAGGGCGCTGGCGATAAGAGCGAATATGATAGCACATAGGTTCAGAGGCTGTACAGCTCAGGTCAAAATTACACTCTTTAGAGCCTACTGTACCTCTCTTTATAGCTGCAGCTTATGGGCTAATTACTCGCAAAGATCGATCAGCGCCCTACGGGTTCAGTTCAACAACGCCTTCAGGGTGCTGTTGCGTCTGCCACGCTTCTGCAGCGCGTCAGGCATGTTCGCGGACGCACAGGTAGACAGTTTCTCTGCTACAATAAGAAAGCGTGCCGCCGCGACGCGTCGCAGAGTGCTTGACAGTAGCAACAGTATCCTGAGTGTGATAGCGGGTAGGCCCGATAGTCGCTATATGCAGCACTGGTCGAACTTGCACCGTTCCTTAGCTCCTTATGAAATGTAGTAGTTAGATACCTAATAAGTTTGAGTAAGTACTAACATAGTCTTAAACAAGTTCCTGCATGTACACGTTCGACTAACCTTTTTGTTATGGATTTTTGTGGTCCGAAATAAATGATTTTTATTTTTATTTTATTTTTTATTTATTTATATATATCACCTCATCTCAAACCCTAGCTTACTGTCGACGACGCCTCCGCCCCTGACAAGTGACAGTCGTTATTAAGCTAATTACCTAATTGAAGCTATAATAGTTAATATTTATTTTATTTAAATAGACGTCGATTTACTCCGCTAATTAAAAGTTATCAATTATTTTATTTTAATACAAAATAGGTACCTTAATACGGGAATCTTGACAACTTATAACCGAGAAATCAAGTTTGACGGTAACTATCGAAACGTTCTTAAGATTTTTATATTAGGTACATAGTACCTTTGTAACCAACAACAAATAAATTAAATCTTTAATAGAAAAAAACCGACTTCTCAACCGAACCGGGTCAAGGTCCTGGTCCGAGTCCGGGTCCGGGTCCAGGACCAGGTCCAGGTCCTGGTTCAAATCCAGGTCCATGGCCAGATCCGGGTCCAGGTCCAAGTCCGACTCCAGGTTTGAGTCTAGGTCCAGGTTCGAGTCCAAGTCCGGGTCCAAGTCCGGGACCGAGTCCAAGTCCAAATCCGGGTCCGAGTCCAGGCCCGAGTCTGGGTCAGCCCCAGTCCCAGTCGAAATCGAATTCCTTATGGATCCCATCATCAGAACTCGAGCTTGTTACCTTGTTGTGTTAGTAGAAAAGAAATTTCGCAATTTATACATATTAAACTTAGGCCAACTGGACGTAGGAAAAAAGGTCGTTAGTATTTTCGTGCACTAACATTATTGCCCTTTAGACATTTAAAAATAGGTTAATTAACATGCATGTTTAGGAACTTTGTACATTAGACATTTTGATTTTTATGTTCTAAGCTGTCTTTAGGAATTTAGTACTTAGCATATTTGATTTTAGATATTATGCTACATAACTCTCCAAACATACTAGAACAAGAATATCCCAAAATAGAACCAAACACATACCTAACAAGGCACTCATGTTTATGCATATTTATATTATTGCCAGCAGTCACGTTTTCAGTCCAGCACGCGCCAAAAGTCGTATATAATGAGCCGTCTGATAGAACACGACGCGTCGTAAATAGCGCGCCCACACGGCAACACCGCATACCTACACATTTACCCTCTTTAGTAAGTAGATACCTACTTACCCTCGCTATCTCCTCCTCAGTAATCTGGCTAGACTTAGCCTCCGTGCCAGCCATCGTTTAAAACTTTAAACTGTCCCTATTTACAGCCCCTATCTACATCTCGAAACCATTATCCACTAATTAACAAAAAGAACCACGACGAAAAAATGTCAGCCGATGTCAGACGGAGGCAAAAAACAACTGGTACATAGGACGGAGACATTTTTAAAGGTTTATTAAAAGAAGGAGAAAGTAAAGGCAAATTAGAACAGTTTATTAATGTTGGGAGTAATGCTGGGGCCGTGTCGCGTGCCGCGCCGGGCGCCTGGCACGGCCCGGACCGGCCCGCCGGGTGACTCCGAGCGCCCTATGTATTCGCTAACCTAATCTTTATGAATATCGTGATTTCCATAAGTTAATATTGATTTGGGTTTGAGTAAACATGCAGTCCTTGACAAATAGACTGTAAATCTTATGGACGCTTTAATTATACGAATTAATACAGCTTAAACCTATGCAGATTAAAATCATCGACTGACTTCACGTACACGTCTTGATTGAAAGTATTGAAACCTAGTTTTCTAATCTTATCTAGGAGAGAAATGCTTCCTGTGTTCCATATGATATGCCTCCTCTACACGATGGGCTAGCGCCGGCCACTCCAAGGGACGCATTTATGCGTTCGAGGGAGCGTGATATTGCTATCTCATTCTACCGCATGGCTGCGTCCCTTAGGGTGGCCGGCGCTGGCCCATCGTGTAGAGGAGCGGTGAAGTCGCACTCGACATATGGCGTTGCGTGACTGTCTTTGGCGTTATCAGTTGTGGCCGCCGCCGCTCGCCGCTGCCGCCGCCGCGCGCATTCATGGGCAGAAGGACCCCACGGGTGCCAACCTAATTTATTTACCTTCAGAATACATATTAAAAGAAAAGGGCCCCGCAGACTTCGTCCACGGCTAGATCAGTTCACGCTACGCCGCCTTCTCCCCTGTATACAGACTAACTAATCCAACGGTTATAGCTCCTCTACACGATGGGCCAACGCCGGCCGCAGCCATGCGGACGCAGCCATGCGGTAAAATGAGATAGCAATATCACTGCTTCCTCTAACGCATAAATGCGTCCCTTGGAAAGGCTGGCGCTGGCCCATCGTGTAGAGGAGCCTTAAGACGAATGCAGAATGGGGACGAAAATCCATACAAACGTAGTTCCCATTTTATTCTATGGCCACAGAATAAGTATAGGTAATAATAGTACCGTAGTACAGAAAGGAAACTTCCTACAAAACCGAAGTTTGACAGCGGTTCAGGATAGAATCATGCTGTCCCTTTCTAATGTATGACACTATCCCTTTCGGCTATTTAGGGTTGTTAAAATTCAAGCCATTATCTTATCTGTGGTCGTGCGTACGTCAAGTTGTGTCAACCCTAATAATTGCTCGGAGCAATGCTGAGCTGAACGGAGCCGAAGTTTGCCCGAAGTCAGGATTTTCGTACCCCTGTTATGGCTATTGACACCTCGGAGTAACGGAGACGCCATGTCTAAAATTTTCGGTACAAAATAGTCTGCCGTTTTTTGCGGGGGAGGGGCACATCAAATGTATAGGTACGTCATGTCAGATAAACGTCAGTCCATACATATGGTTGACCATTGGCCGCCTATTTTCGACAGAGGGGAACGCCTGTTAATGGCGGCTCCATTGTTAATTACTCCGAGATTGACACAGTTTAGTATCTAATTATGTATTAAAATGTAAGTAAGAATCACCCTAACGACTGTAATGTTGTGAAGCCAACGTCAGTTGCAAAGTTAAACGACAAATGGGTTTGTTTTGTTCGCCAACCAGTTAGTTCTTCAGGTTATCTATTTCCTGATTGTTACAATAGCTAACTGGGCTATTGAGTAATTGTTACTAGTACATTTATTATTTAACAACCTGTAGGGTCATTGCGCTAGTTTTTGTCCGGCTCTAGTTTTCGTCCACTTGACGAAATTTGAATATAAACCTTCATTGCTGCATAAATTTGGACTTATTGCAATACGCTCGTGGCGCGTAGCCACGATTTCGCCGTATGGAGCGCGTAGTCGCTACGACCAGAGTGTACCCGACAGTCGGATTCTTGGCGCTGAATGTGATAATATCTAAACAATTTATCTATCTACATAAAAATTATATTTCGCAAGGTGCAAATTATAAATGAAATGGATTATTTACTGATCTGTCATGTGGACGAAAACTGACACCGGACGGTAAACTGACGCAATTACCCTATTCCAGTTTAGTACATATCTTAAAATAGGACGAATACGAATTTTGGATAAGTACCTAATGCATTTAAGTTTATACGACTTGTGCTTGGTTTGCGATTCTAATGCAAATTAATGGCAAAATAACGATTTACGGAACGAGGGGCCAACACAACTGTTTTAAACCTAGGTATTATCAAGGAAGATAAGTTACGCCCTATATACAGGGCGTCCCAAGACTATGGGACATCGGGAAAGTACCGTAGATTGAACAATTTACAACCTTTTGGCCGCCGGACCTAGTCCGCAAAGACGCTCACTCACACGCCAGAGTAAATTCTAAGTAAACAACTAATAAAAAGTTTAGGGATTGCAAAATGTGATATCGATATTTACAATTTATGGTAAAAATCTTCTCAATTTGGCTTTGTTCTTAACCAACTTTAATTTATTTCGAGAATGCCAAAAATTAACATATTTTTTACACACGACAATGTTAAAAATAAAGGTCTTTATCATTAAAAACAACCACTAAACAATATCGATTCATGACGTAATATCACCGCACTAGGCTCTACGAGAAGTCTTGTATACATGACAACGGCGCGCATGGACTGCCCGCAGTGCAGACCGACAAGGACCGTTTCCGCGCGGATTAAGTAATAATAGTCTCTAGGTCAACGGCGTAAGCGCTTGTCGGTACGTAAACTTTATAAGCGTATGGTTAGAGCCGCGCATCGTGTGTCGATAATATAAATGTACCGGAACGGCATTGGGGAAAATGACACGTGGGTTGAATTGTCAATGAGTGAAGAACAATAATATTGGAAAAGGGTGGGGATCAGAAATGATCGGGAATGCATGTTTCACATTCGACATGTTCCTTAGAAGAGCTTGTCAGTTCCCGTATTACACCCTCCCTACCATAATAATTTTTCGTCAATTTCAAATACATAACATTCTCATAGTTAGGCGACACTGACTAGTCCGAGCGTCCGCCTGTAGGTACCATTCTTGTGCGAAGCGGTCACTGCAGGGTATCACTCCCCACTACACTATCATCTCAAAATGAATCATTTGTTCTGCAAATAGACCACAAGGACAGATTTATTTGTCTGACTCTACTATGGACAGCTGAACAAGTTCCCTGAACTCCAGCTATAGTTATGCCTGTCTCTCTCTCGTTTAACGTATTCTAGTTACTAGTTATCACCAATTGGCATTTAACAGGTGTTCAAATGCTTACATAAAACCAGATTGGTCACTTGATATTTATTTTGAATATTCTCTAGAGATGCACCGGATATTCGGTTACTATCCGGTATCCGCCCTATCCGGCCAGTATTTTAATATCCGGCCGGATACCGGATAGTGCCCTACTATCCGGCCGAATACCGGATAGTACCATTGCTTGATTTTGGAGTAAACAAATTGGATTTAAGAAACAGTCACGGTCATAATCGTACTTGTTTATTATTTTAAAACAATTTAGAGATTCAACTGACTTGCACGCGCACTCATTTCGAACCTAGAAATGTGTCCGCGCGAACGTTCACTTAGAAACAGGTCAAAACTGCAGAATGCGCACCTGAAAAACCGAAATGTAGGTGCAGCTCTGCTGGCCGATATTCGGCGGCCGGATACCGGATATTCGGCCGATGGTCAGGCCGAATATCCAGTATCCGGCCAAACAACTATCCGTTGCATCTCTAATATTCTCATATCGAATTAACATTCCCATCCCTAGCTGTCTTGTATACAAGACAACGGCGACGAGGAACGTGAAAAACGTTGAAAACTGGAGCAATTTTTTTGATTGCCTTATTATAAAAGAATGGATTTATTTATCTGCTTTAAATGCAATTATTTTAAAAATCAAAGACCTAAAACATTAACACGAGTGTAAAAATATACTACAATTGATGTTTTTTCACATTTACCGAGCGGTTGAATTTGTGTCTTGTATACAAGACAGCGGCGCCAGTGTATCGTTCTATCGTTGTCTTGTATACATGCCAACGGCGGTCAAAGGGTTAAAGAAGACATTATTATAATTTAAAAAAACAATTTAAACTGCATTCATAGATTTTTAAATAATTACATGGTTGAACCGGGAATTGAACCCGCTACACGAAAAAAGAAATTACCCTGTAGCTTTATCATACCGATCGAAAAGCTTCATCATAAGGATTATTTTTTGCTAAATAGTGTGGTGATCGCGATTAGTCAGTTATGATGCACCATCTACTGGGCGATATGTACAGTAAATAAACACAATATTTTTGAAATACGTTTTTATTTACAATTAATAGCTTTGAACATGTGACAGTTGTTATCTATATAGTATAATTACATTCATAGTACATAAGAGCGAGGGCCTTATTTCATAAATGAAGATTGTATATAAAATATATAATAACCAAATTAATTTAGGTATACATTTTTACTATATATTTCACTACGATCTTTAATTCAAAATTGATTTTTTATGAATAACCATCAAATCTATATATATAAATGCAAGTGTCCTGACTGACTGACTGACTGACTGACTGACTGATTCATCAACGCAGAGCCGAAACTACAAAAGCCAGAAAGTTGAAATTTGCACACCATATTGCATTTATAAAGTGTACAAGAGATAAGAAGCGATTTTGAGAAATTCAACCCCTAAGGGGGTTAAAAAGGGGATGAAAGTTAGTATGGGGTTAATGTTTTCTTTTAAGTTAGGAATTTGAAACTTCGTAAAAAGATTTATTACTAAAATACAAGAAAACTAATTTCAGCGTTTTTGAAAATTCATCCCCTGAGGTGGTGAAAAAGGGGTTGAAAGTTTGTATGGATATCAAATATTTTTCCGAGTGGTGGACTTGAATCTTTGTATTTAGGGATATTATTAGAAGACAGGAATAGTACATTACTACAGAGGCCGGGACGAAAGGGGTTGCCGGCCGAAGACATATAGACGGCCGAGCGAAGCGAGGCCGGATAGGTCTGAGCGCGGGCAACCCCATTTCCCGCCGAGGTATGTATAGTGCTTTTCTCAAACATGCAATGAAATAAATAAAATAAAAAATCCACGAAACCCAAGTTTTATTTATAGAAAAAACTAAAAGTAAACTACACCCAAAATATAACCAACACGTACCTATGTCATTATCACGCGTATGTTTTACACGATTCGTGTATTTTTACTACCCGTATATTTTCATGTATCTTTGATTTTTTCGCCTTGTATCCGTCTGACTGTCGTTTTCGTCACAAAGGTTTACATAGTCTTTCATGTTGATATCATGTTTCACATACATCGTTGCTTTATGCATGGAGTAAATAAGTATAATTTCCACAGTGTTGACGAATTTGTAGTTATATTCATTTAAAATATGCCACAAAACTGTTTCTAATAAACTGTAAGCCATTTTTCTTAGTTTCACCAATAATAAAATTGCCATAAGCAACCATATACATACTTCGTCTTTGACTTGGCGGCAGAGGGAGCAAGTTAGTTATTTAAAATCAATTCTGCTTACGCTGCCAATTCCAACACCTACGATTAAATTAATATTAATTTCATTATTTCGTCGGAACTCATATTAAAGTCAAAAAATCAACAACGCACCATAAATCCAATAAAACTGAATGAATATTTTTCAACTTTACCTCCGTAACAATTTTAAAAAAATAACTACGCGTGTTTGAGTAGACCTTTTTACCGCTAACGTTTAGATGAAATATTTTAAATGTTTTTATTTGTGTAGTTAAATTTATAATTTAAAATTATAGAATGTATTATTTATAAGTTCATGTTGATTTTATACAAATAAAACTGCAAATTATAGCAAACATTGTTTTTTGTTTTTTTTTTATAGGCGTAGTGGCAGAGTGTCATTACGAACCATAAAGCAAATACTGCCTCTAGTTTTTTTTAATGGATGAATGCCACGAAGCTGTGTCACAAATATCTGTGAAATGAAAATTAAAAAAGAGGACTTTGCCGGCCTAGGCCTGCAAGATGTGTATGAAATTCCATTAACGACCTTTTGTCCTAGCCGCACCTGAAACGTTATACTTCGCAGCCTATTATAAGGAACATAACATCAATATTTCATTGCATGTTTTAGAAAAAGTAATTTCAGCGTTTTGTAAAATTCATCCCCTAACAGGGTTAAAAAGGGGTTGAAAATTTTACTCCATTACAAATGCTTTGAAACTTCTTAGAAAGGCATAATAGCCGATAAGAAAAAAAAGTGATTGCAACGTTTTTGGAAATTCAACCCCTGAGGGGGTTAAAAAGGGGATGAAAGTTCGTCTTCGGGTGCAAATTTTATTTTGAGCTAGGAACTTGAAACTTTGTAAAAACGTATCAAATTCAAAAACAAGAAAACTAATTTCAGCGTTTTACAAAATTCATCCCCCAAGGTGGTGAAAAAGGGGTTGAAAGTTTGTATGGATATCAAAAATTTTTTCGAGCGCGGGACTTGAATCTTTGTATTTGGGGATATTATTAGAAGACAATAAAAGTAATTTCAGCGTTTTGTAAAATTCATCCCCTAACAGGGTTAAAAAGGGGATGAAAGTTTGTATGGGGTTAAAGTTTTCTTTTGAGCTAGGAATTTGAAACTTCGTTAAAAGATATATTATTAAAATCCAAGAAAAGTTATTTCAGCGTTTTTGAAAATTCATCCCCTAAGGTGGTGAAAAAGGGGTTGAAAGTTTGTATGGATATCAAACATTTTTTCGAGTGTGGGACTTGAATCTTTGTATTTAGGGATATTATTAGAAGACAATAAAAGTAATTTCAGCGTTTTGTAAAATTCATCCCCTAACATGGTTAAAAAGGGGTTGAAAGTTTGAATCCATTACAAATGGTTTTGAAACTTCTTAGAAAGGCATAATAGCCGATTACAAAAAAAAGTAATTGCAACGTTTTTGGAATTTCAACCCCTAAGGGGGCTAAAAAGGGGATGAAAGTTCGTCTGCGGGTGCAAATTTTATTTTAAGCAAGGAACTTGAAACTTTGTAAAAACGTTTTAAATTGAAATGCAAGAAAACTAATATCAGCGTTTTTGAAAATTCATCCCCTATGGTGGTGAAAACGGGGTTGAAAGTTTGTATGGATATCATACATTTTTTCGAGCGCGGGATTTGAATCTTTGTATTTGGGGATATTATTAGATGACAATAAAAGTGACTTCAGCGATTTGTAAAATTCATCCCCTAGCAGGGTTAAAATGGGGTTCAACGTTTGAATCCATGACAAATGCTTTGAAACTTCTTAGAAAGACATATTAGCCGATTACAAAAAAAGTAATTGCAACGTTTTTGGAAATTCAAGCCCTAAGGGGGTTAAAAAGGGGATGAAATTTCGTCTTGGTGTGTAAATTTAATTTTAAGCCAGGAACTTGAACTTTTTGCAAAAAAAAGGTTTAAATTAAAAAACATGAAAACTAATTCAAGCATTTTTGAAAATCATCCCCCAAGGTGGTGAGAAAGGGGTTGAAAGTTTGTATGGAGATCAGATATTTTGTGAGTGCGGAATGCGGAACTTGAATCTTTGTATAAGGGCATAGGTACCTATTATGAGAATACAAAAAAAGTAATTTCAGCAACCAACATCAAAATCCACTTGACTTAAAACTTCATACAACTTGTAAAAAAAAAAGTACTTAATTTAAACATTGCTTTGATATGAAAATTATAGGTACTAAAGATGTAAAATGTTGAAGATATAAGATTCCACGCGGACGAAGTCGCGGGCAACAGCTAGTATGATATAAAAGAGAACTACAAGATACAAAATATGAAAATAATCCATTTCTTAAATATGTATTTACCTACTTTATAAAGATACATTATTAAATATTGAAATATGCTTACATGGTATTATTGTTTATGTTCAATATATTAAATTGACGTGCAGTTTTTGGGAGTGAGGCTTCAGTCAGTAGCCGACACTATTATAATATTAATTTTATTGCTAAAGGTATTTCCACCAAACTTGTAAAGCATTATAACATATTGTGTAACCCTTGATACATTATTAAGGTCATAGATTGTAGAAAGCTGTTGATATATTATATATTTAACCCTTTACCAGGCGTGGCTCACTCCGCGATTTCGTCGCTTTGCTACAGGTAACTGGAAGTACATCCGTTCTACACCAATTTCGGTGGCTAACCATAAGCCACGCGTGGCGCTATCGCCACCTAACGGCCATATCTGTCCTGGCCGCGTAGCCAAGATGCCAATCGCTTACGCTCCGTAGCGATCGAAATGCAACTGTCACTGTCGCGCTAATATAGAAGAGTGATAGAGAGACAATGCTTTTCGTTGTCGAAGCGATAGCGATTGTAACCTTGGCTAGGCCGGCTGATCGTAACAGACGCGTTTTGTTAGAGAGTGAGTATTCTGTACCTAGTTCTATTATTTGTGACGTTCTACGGTAAAAGGTACCTTATGGCGGCTGGCACCTACGTCACATAGCGCCGCAATAATATTGGAGCGGCGTTAATAAATAGCGTAAGCGCCAACCGCCATAAGGTACCTTTACCCGTGGGACGTCACATTTATTCAGTGCCTTTACTAGGCTGACATTTCAAAATGATAATCGAATCTCCGTCTTACTCCACATGATTGAAGTGCCGTATGTGGGAAATATGTATCCCTTAGCCTAGTAAAGGGTTTAATCATTATATTAATCCGGCGTGGGTGCACCTTGACACATTTGTAGAACTAAAAGTTCAGTATTTTCGTTTAATTTGATGATTGTCCATCATCTTTTTCCTCGTACTATATTTCAGTACTATTTAATTTTGTACAGTCGCCATCAGGTATATCGGAGCGGCCAAGGTGTTCACAATATCTGAACACGCACTCTAACGCCCTTACAATAGAGGCGTGTTCAGATATTTGGGAGCGCCTTAGGCGCTCCGATATATCTGATGGCGACTGTAACATCTCACAGTCACAATAATATGAGGGCCCAGCGAATTTAAAATTGATAGTCACTGTGACAAGGTACGTAATGGTACCGAAATTAAATCCTTTGTCTGTACAGTCAACAACAGAGCTATGAATACAGGCAAAGTGCCAAAAATATGTATACACGACCTTAATGTACAGGCAATAAAGTATTGTATACATATTTTTGACACTTTGCCTGTATTCATAGCTCTGTTGTTGACTGTACCTGTTCATTATGAAACCAGTAAAAATGTGTCTTAAATAGTTTAAATACGTACTTTTGCTTGGAAGTTTGTATATGTATAGCTACATATAAATATATTTTAAATAATATTTCAATAGAGAACATTTTGTATTTCGACTTTAGAAGTTGACCAAGATTAAAAATTATTTTAAATAATATTTTTGAGCTCTATTTTTAACTGCCATATTCAATATTTAAAAATATGGCATGTCATCTCAATTATTTTGTAGAAAAACTCTAAGGGCCACCACAAACCCGGGGTTAACCAATCAAACCTGGAGTCACTATGGTTACCAGTAGAATTTGACACTGGGTCAACTCCATCCAAAACAGTTACCGTTTACGGTTTAACCGGTTAAACCCGGGTTAGTGGGATGGTGCAACGCAAAGTATAAATAACTAGTTAAACGTGTATATTTAAACCCTCTGTCTAAAGACTATATCTTGAATATTTTTTTGAGAATACATTTTGAATATTTTTCTATCGAGCGAACTTTACCATCTCACAGTAATACGAGTATAAATATATTATAAAATTTACAGTTATTTACAGTTTTATTGTCTTTTATCTATTTGACATTATGATACTGTATCAAATCAATTTGGTAGTTTTTCGCCTTACTCTAAATATCTTACATATCTACTTGAATATATTTTAATTCATTCATTTATATAATAGAGTTAGATCAAGCTAAGTTGGCAACGATTTTGACAGCCCAGACTGTGCAAGTGTTATTTTAAACTTCAAACTTGCACAGTCTAGGCTATCAAAATGGCTGCCAACATAGCATGTTATACACTTGCAGATCAACAAAAATCAGCTTTAGTCCTTGTACGTATACGTGTGTTATTGTGTCAACTTGTAAAAAAAGTATGAAACATTTTTGAAATAATTCCATACATTTCAACTCTCAAGCAGGCCACTGACGAGCCTTCCAAATGGATGCCGTTACAATGGATTCATCCAAATGGACGGCATCCTAATATTAAACATTGTACGTTTTTGACATTTACGGACCGATTTTGGATTGCAGCCACGCTATTTGGACTGTTGGAAGGCTCGTCAGTGGCCACCTTCATACCAATACTTAAAATAAGTGTTGTTTTCACTCTTTACATAATTTAAAAATATTATTCTACAAAATTGCTTATAAATTCATTTTCCCACTAAAACTAAGTTCGTGATTGACAAAATTATTTACCTATATGTAGGTACTTAAAGGTATTTCATAACTTCATAAGAAAAAAAAATCAATATACATAATAATATTTAGTTTATCGATTACAATACAAAATACAATATTATTGTCGATATAAAATGTGTTATCCTTAATTTGATTTTCATGACAGCTGGCATGTTAGCACCGATTCAGACTTTCGAGTTATTTATTTTTTTAATCGTTCCCAATTTCGAAATATTCGAGAGCATTCAAATGGGTTCTCATAATTTTTTTATGATATGTCGTTTTTAAAACATCTCTTCGCGTTAACCCTTTAGCAGGCTGACATTTCAGAAATGACAATCGAATGTCAGTCTTACTCATCTAAAATAGAACACATGTTTGAAGTGCCGTATGTGGGAAATATATATCCCTTAGCCTGGTAAAGGGTTAATATAGGGAAGCACGGTCAATGCACTCTTATATTTATTTTGTGAGATAGCCCGTGTGATTCGCATTATAAAATTGTGCCTTTATATTAAGACACGTTCATTATGATCTTAAATCTTTTGACTTGGAATATCTTAAATGTTATCCGAACTGACCTACTAGCATGAGTTCCGTTCTCGCGCGACTCCATACATCTGGCGCGACTTCAAGTATGGACTCGCGCAGATGTGTCGCGCCGGTCTGACACTTACAATTCGCGCACAAAATCCGTGGCATCGTGGAGGGATCCGCTTGTCTCTCACTTTTTTCGAAATTCATGCGTGAATTCAAGGCAAGGGTAGGGGCATTTTGGAGGTCCTGCCTGCTTAAAAAAGCCGGTCAAGCTCCGTACCTAACACGATTACCTATGACACGCTTTTTATCCTTTATTTCACGTCTGATCTAAACTGCAAAACGTAATTCAAGACCAAAAAAAGTAAGACAATGTTGCCACTGCAATCATTTGTTTGTAAAATAGTAAAATCCTTTTTATAAATAATCACGCTAAAATAATTTATTTATTAGTAATTTTACTCCTACGATTTCAAAAAATACTTATAATTACTTATTTTTACATAAATACAAAGACACTCTAGTAAAAAGTGGCAACATGTTCTTACTTTTGGTGTTGAATTACGTTTTGCAGTATAGAAGGCAGCCTGACGTGTGTGTGTGTGTTACGTGATGACGAGACGGGGAGTCGGCAGTATGTTTGTGTGCTCGGCGAAGGTCATCGCGGCTGTCCACTTGAGTTGTTCCTCTGTGACAGCGCCGGCTATAGTGCACCCGAACCACGGCCGGTCCTTGCTTCTATAAATACATTTAGTATTAGCAAACACATATGTAACTTCTGTAAGAGTAAAAACACCAGAGCACCACTTTATAACAATATTTATTAGGGAATCACAAATATGAGAGTATAGATCTGAAATAACTATGTGACGACGCTTCTCGCGCAAAACCAATCTGAGATGGACGACCACCTCTAGTGATGTGACCTCGCCGGTTATCGTAGTGATGTCAAACACCGCTGAATGACGATTCCACCGTTTACTTCGTATAAGATGAACAAAATCTAAAGAAAAGACGTGCCTCGGAAATCAAGAAAAAGTCATTCTAGGATAGAAGGCGCACACACCTTTGGCCTATGCTCGGCTAGATGGCGTGACGATACCATTTCATATTTAACAATTTTAACACATGGATATCAGTGAATGAACATGGGTCAACATTATATAAAAATAATAGAATCATTTCTCCATATATATACATAATTTTGATAATTTTAAACGTTTTCATTTTGAGTTTTAGACGTGTGACGATATATGGCAGTAAATCTCTGTACAAAAAGTACTGAGAAAGACTGAAGTAGCACGACATACGAACGTTTCCGAGAAAATACGATGGAAAATAATTATGCACTACATCTCTACAAGATGTGGAAATTTTTAAGAAAAAGGGGTTGGCAGTTGAAGATGGAGCTGTACTTATATGTCCTGAAAGCATATAGGAAATAATTTAAAATGTATGGTACCTTTTTTGCTTGTTGCGCGGCACGAAGGTGATGGCCCAGCGCGACTGGGGGTTCCTTTTCGGCTCGTGCCCCACATACCACAGGATATCTTTTATGTGCCACTCGTCAATCTTGTGCGAACCCTGCAAAATATGTCAAATTAGTACAGTGAAACCTGGTTAATTGGCACCTGGATAAATGGAAAACCTCAATAATTGCAACCAAAAGTCCGGTCCCGGTCCCTTGAGACCAAAAGGCCTCTATAATTGAAATTTTGGAACCTCTATAATTGCAATTTAGATTTTAGTGCTTTTCGTAATTTTGCCTCTGTAATTGACCACATCGCAACTTAAGACCTCTATAATTGACACTGTGCTAAAAATCCGTTATTTTTGCTCTTGTTTTTACCTCTATTATTGAAACGAGTCTTACTTATTACCTCTGTAATTGAAATAATGTAGTTGTAAACAGCAGAAACAATATTTTAATAGCAATGATCATTTTATTTATATCTCCATCCAAAATTCAATTTATTTATTGGGTATCTATCACAGCCTGTAGTAAGGTGAAATAGTTTTGATCAATAAAAAACAAAGTATGCTTTTTACATTCTAATAAAACTTTCTTCTACAATTCAAGGGAATTTATTTAAACCCAAATGAAAAGAAAATAAAGTGGTAATTAATGTAGTGTAAAAGTGCAAGTATAGACAGAAGCAATATATAGACCAGAAACCCAGAACGTAAGCGTGTAAATCTAGTTTAAAGGGTTATTTGCACCTCCATAAAAGAAATTTGTCAGAACGCAACCTCTATTAATGAAAACCTCTATAATTGACACAACGATTTTTTGAACCTCGTTAATTGACACGACCTTCTTAAATGAAAAACCTGGTTAATTGACAAAAACTGGCCGGTCCCTTGAGATTGCAATTATCCAGGTTCCACTGTATTTTGATGTATACACACACACAAATATCTGTGTAATCAGGTCATCACACAAATAAATGCCCTTACCGGGATTCGAACCCAGGACCATCGGCTTCACAGGCACTACCCACTAGGCCAGGCCGGTCGTTGAAAGTCGAAAGGTTTAGGTGTATAATTTGGTGAACCGTGCGAAGCCGGGGCGGGTTGCTAGTTGATGAAACCAGGCGTGGCTCACTCCGCGATTTCGTCGCTTTGCTACAGGTAGCTAAAAGTACATCCGTTCGGCCCCAATTTTAGTGGATAGCCATAAGCCACGCGTGGCGCTGTCGCCACCTAGCGGCCATATCTGTGTTGATCGTAGACGCGTTTTTCTCTATAGATAGAGAGTGAGTTTTCTGTACTTAGTACTATTATTTATTCTGTGATGAAACATACCTGTTTGTCCTTGAAGTAGCAGAGCTTGCCGTTCTGGAACTCGAACATGTGGAGTTTGAAGGTCTTGGTGGCCTCGCTGGCGAACCGCAGCTCGGCGCACACCAGCCCCGCGCTCCTGAGAGCCTCCATCTCGTGGAGGATCTGTTTCAACATATTCAAAAGTTCAAAATGGATACATTAGAAGCACGCATTAAAAAAACCGACCAAGTGCGAGTCGGACTCGCACACGAAGGGTTCCGTACCATTATCTATAAAAATGGTCACCCATCCAAGTACTGACCCCGCCCGACGTTGCTTAACTTCGGTCAAAAATCACGTTCGTTGTATGGGAGCCCCACTTAAATCTTTATTTTATTCAGTCTATCACAGATCACAAGATACAGCCTGGCGACAGACGGACGGACGGACAGCGGAGTCTTACTGCCCTATTCGAACTTTAAGATACGTTAGTTAATAGATCTAGAAACGATATGGATTAGATGTGTCTGTGTCAAAAGTGACGTTTTTGATTGAAGAAACGTCATATTTGACACTGACATATCTAATCCATATCGTTTCTAGATCTATTAATTGACGTATCTTAAAGTTCGAATTAGGCCGTTAGTAATAGGGTCCCGTTTTACCCTCTGGGTACGGAACCCTAAAAACGATTGATAAAGGTGTTTATCTGGAGCATTGCATTGTATGCGAGTGAGACATGGACACTGAGACAAAAATATAGAAAGAGGTTGGAGACTTTCGAAATGTGGTGTTGGCGGAGGATGGAGAGGATTAGCTGGACTGAAAGGAAGACGAATGAAGAGGTCCTGAGTATGATAGGAGAAAAGCGATGCTTGTTAAACGCAATAAGAAGTAGGAGAGGCATAATGTTAGGACACCTTATACGGCATGGCAACTTTTTCCTAAACATCCTGGAAGGCAGGATTGAAAAGACAGGAGAAGAAGGGAGACCTAGAATAACTTATCTCAGCCAAATAAAAAGAATGCCCCGTATGAGGAAATTAAAAGACTGGCACAAGAAAGAAATGATTGACGATTACTCCACCTACAAGAGCAAAGCTCTTATGATACGGCGTGTGTCCATATTGCGCGGCAAACTATCGAACATTGGCGCGCGCAATGGATACCGGGTTGGCAGATCGCGTTGGCTCGCGAACCAACCCGGTATCCATTGCGCGGGGCTGCCTCGCGAGTCAATGCTCGATAGTTTGCCGCGCAATATGGAGACACGCCTTTATGATGATGTGGAAGTCAATTTGAAAATTGGACGCCATCTTGCGTATCTACATTTTTCGTGTGATTGCTTCGTAGGGATGGACCCCACCTTATTCTCTCTGACCAGCAGATAGTTGTCCTTCCTATCATCCTCGTCCCAGTACCCCTACAAACATGGGGTGATGGGGGTTGGAACCCACCTTATTCTCTCTGACCAGCAGATAGTTGTCCTTCCTATCATCTTCGTCCCAGTACCCCTACAAACATGGGGTGATGGGGTTTGGAACCCACCTTATTCTCTCTGACCAGCAGATAGTTGTCCCTCCTATCATCCTCGTCCCAGTACCCCTACAAACATGGGGTGATGGGGGTTGGAACCCACCTTATTCTCTCTGACCAGCAGATAGTTGTCCTTCCTATCCTCCTCGTCCCAGTACCCCCATAAACATGAGGTGATGGGGGTTGAACCCACCTTATTCTCTCTGACCAGCAGATAGTTGTCCCTCCTATCATCTTCGTCCCAGTACACCTACAAACATGGCGTGATGGGGGTTGGAACCCACCTTATTCTCTCTGACCAGCAGATAGTTGTCCTTCCTGTCTTCCTCGTCCCAGTACCCCCAGCGCAGCACCACGTCCAGCACCACCTCGTCGATATGCACCACTCGCTTCATGGACTCGTTGCATATCACTTCTTCTAGCATGAGGAGATGGGAGTCCATGTTGGCTTTCTCAGAGAGTTGGACGCATATATCGGCGCTTGTTGTGCTCGGCGTTAGCTGTGGGAGAAGGTATTTGTTATTATATATTATGCTGTAAGCTGTTCATATCTGTAACACTTTTCTATAAAAAGGAGTACCTAGTTGATAGCTACAAAACTATTTAAGTAGCAGTATTCTAATAGTAGCACTTATTGCAACTTATGTAGTGTAGAGATGATGTAGAGGCCCAACGGAGCCGACATGTCTCATTTGATAAAGGCTCCTTTAAAATACGTAGATAAAAAAAGTTGCAGTGGATTTAAAAAAAATAAAAATAGGACTATCGTAGGTGCTAGAATGTGAGCAATACTTAGATGGACGAGTTAGTTTGAGGGTCGACCCGTCAGGAGAGACTCGACGATTTGACCATATTCTTCCTAATCATTCTGATAAGCACTCGTCGTACCCTTTCGCCTATTTTCGTCCTCGTTCGGCCCCTACACAACCAGGTACTCACCGAGACCTGATAGCACGTCGTGCGATCCTTCACATAGATCCACGCCTTCAAATCACCAGCCGCCTTCGGCGCAGAAGGCGCTCTATTACTAAGCACTCTCATCAGTACTCGTCGCACGGCCCCCTCTCGACGCTTTTCGGCCTCGGTCGGCTCCCATACGGCCTCGTAGTTGGCTATTAGGTCGCGGACTACGTAGACCTCTTTGGAATACCAGGATGTGTTCAGGGTATTGCTTGTCTGTAAGAAAAAAAAAATTAGGTATTCATAAAATAAACACAACGGCATCTTTATGATAGTCCATTCACACTCACAGTATAATGAATGTTAGGATTTTAGTGGCACTTAATTATAAACTGTGATACTTAGTGGGTTCTCTCTTATTAAATTTCCAATGTACGTACATTAATGGATAACTATTTGCCATTCTTTTACGTATATTGGAAGTCAGGCAGTCGATAAGTAAACTCCCCATGACAGCTCTCTAAATTGCCATGATAATTCTGGGCTCTTATCATCACGAACTATATTAATATTTCCGCGCATGTTTGACTGTTTGTACTAGAGATGCACCGGATATTCGGATACTATCCGGTATCCGTCCTATCCGGCTAGTATACCGAATAGTGGCCTACTATCCGGCCAGATACCGGATAGTAGCATTGCTCGATTTCGGAATAAGTAAACAAAATTGGAGTAAGAGACAGTCACGGTCATAATCCTACTCGTTTATTGTTTTAAAACAATTTAAACATTCCACTTGCACGCGCACTCATTTCTAACCTATAAATGAGTCCGCGCTAACGTTCACCACGAAACAGGTCATAACATGCACAGTGCGCACCTGTAAAACCGAAATGTAGGTATAGTTCCGCCGGCCGAATATTCGGCGGCCGGATACCGAATATTAGGCCGATGGTCAAGCCGAATATCCGGTATCCGGACCAAACAACTATCCGTTGCATCTCTAGTTTGTACTTACTAAAGCAGCAGGCATTAAAGTAGGCGCCCACACAGACGCAAGATTTTCCGCGCTCATTTTATTAGCGTGCGCCATACTGTGCAGGAAGTGCAAGTGCGCGAACAACTTGCGCGCCGTGTTACGCGCCACCAGAGGAAGAGATGACATCACTCGGCGATAGATGGCGTTGCGGGCCGCCGGATCGTCTTGATCTGAAAACAGTCAATTTATCAATACGGCAAGTTTTCAATTTTTACATATGTAGTGCCTAATTGATTTCCAGCGTATTTTCGCAGATACGATCGTATCTGAGCGTTTTCGAAAAAAAAAATGTACATTTCATTCATGTCTTCAAAATATTGACTTCTTGGGCTCATTTTACTCAGAATCATTTGTGTCATTATCTATGAAATGGGACCTTATTGTCGATGGCGCTTACGCCATTATTAACGTTGTTCCGATATAAATACAATGCCGCACGACGGTCCCTTTTTACTAGATAATGTCCCATTTGTACATTCACGCCTCATACATGAAAAAATGTGTCCCAAGATTTCCTTTCCAGATCGTCACATTTTTGTATGAATATTTTTTTAATTTGTATGGTTGTTTTCTATGTATTTAAGTATTTCTATAAGAATGTCCTATAATATTTATTTATTATTATATTTACCTAACGCAGCCAGCATGGCTTCTCTCTTAGCCTGCGACATGAGCGGCTCGGGCAGATCTCTGAAGAACCTCTTCAGCACCCCAGCCACATCGTGCTCGGAATGCGTGCCAGGGCTCAACTGGACCGACCACGCGTCCCTGCGGAACCGCGCCAGCAGCTCGGATAGTACCACGTTGCTGCCTGCGCGGCGGTATATGCCTTCGGAAAGACTTCCTGTTGACAAATTGCCATGTTATTTACCAAACAATATCACAGAAGAAATAATAGTAGTACCAGGCGTGGCTCACTCCGCGATTTCGTCGCTTTGCTACAGGTAGTTAAAAGTACATCCGTTCCACACCAATTTTGAGGAAAGCCATAAGCCGCGCGTGGCGCTGTCGCCACCTAGCGGTCATATCTGTGCTGATCGTAGCAGACGCGTTTTGTTAGAGTGACATTCCATTTTCAACTGCAGCTGCAATACTGTTCATTTTACTATGGAAACGCGTCGCTGTCATTGTCAATTTCTATACTAAAATGAACAGTATTGCAGCTGCAGTTGGAAATGGAATGTCACTCTTAGAGAGTGAGTCTTCTGTACCTAGTACTATTATTTATTCTGTGGTACTACCTTACAGAAAGGACACTTCCTACAAACCCGAAGTTTGACAGCGATTCAGGGTCGAATCATACCATCCCTTTCTAATATATAACACTCTCTTTTTGGCTATGAAGGATTGACAAAAATTCAAGTGATCATCTTATCTGTGGTCGTGCACGCACAAGGAAGTCAAGTGGTGCCAACCCTAATAATTGCTCGGAGCAATGCTGAGCCGAACGGAGCCGAGTTCGACCGAAGTAAGGAGTGTCTCCCCACTGACAATATAGGATCATGTGGTAGGAATTCAATATTTTATGGAAAATTTAAAGGTGTTGAAACTGCTACAGAAGTGTATTTAAATAGTGTGCAAAATTTTGTTTAAAATTATACAGTGGATAGGATACCAGCAGGAGCCGTGTTTATTTCTTACTGAGTTGGACACAATATGGTGTACAGATAAATTATTTATCAGAGCGGTCATGAAATCAAAACGGAAACGCACTAAAAAAACATAACCAAAAATGTTTCTGTAATTTCTATCATTTAGTATAGTCATAAAAACTCATATACATATGTATATAAAGATCATATATTTATTACGCTAGTCTAGTCTAATGTATGAGTACATATTGTTTTGCCGTTTCATAAAAGTAGGCCGCTAATTTGAGCGTTCGTTCATAACTAAAATTGGTCAAGCTAATCTTGTCAGTAGAAAAAGGCGGCAACTTGAAAAATGTAGGCGCGAAGGGTTATCGTCTGATATAAAAATTGAATTTCGCGCCTTTTTCTACTGACAAGATTTGCTTAACCATCTATAAATACTAACCATGCGCATATATGAAGCTTAGGCACTTGTCCACAATGGCCGGAACGTCCTCTTTGGTCAACTGTTGATGGTGTATTTGAGCTCCGTTGTTGTGAGCAGCTAATTTTACCATGTATCGCCATCCCTGTAATATAAGAATAGTATTGTTTTAATTCTTTCTATGGCAATTTAACCATGAAACTTTGTATTTTTCTTTGTTCATTTTGTTGATGCCAACTTTTACTATTTCAACAAAATGAAATGATTTTTCAATTAGCATATATTCCGTAAAGTAAGTAGTCTATGGTATGCCAAGGAATTTGATTTCTATGCCACTCTGTACCTGGTCACAATGACATTTAATATGTAAGCAGCTAGGGATCTCATAATATTGTTATTGTGGCAATAATAGAGAGGCGAGGAATAGGGTTGTTGACACATGTTGAATTTTATAACTAAATCTAGTTAAATAGATAGAAAATGAGCAATTTATCACAATAAATTGGAAACTTAAAAAATATACGGGAATAATAAAAATATACTAGACCTGTTACAAAAACATTTTTTTAACCCTTCTAAATAGGAAAAATAATAATGGTACCATTCGATTCCTTACATTTTATTTCAAAAAATATTGTATACCAACAATATACATAAACGCAATATTTCACCGACAAAATCGCAATTTCCTTGTTTTCCATACATCGACACGGCCTCTAACGTTACATGGTGACGTCACGATGTATTGCCATTTAGTTCGAAGCGTTTCGTCAGTAAAGTGCGGGTGCCAGACTTTGACCATCATTTGTGACTTTTGTATTGCTTTAAGACAATGGGTCCCATACAGACATTTGATCCTCAAAACAAACCTGATCGATTGATACCATTCATAAAAAAATGTCAAATACCCTATTCCGTGAGGGTAAAACAAAAGTCAGTGGTAAACAAATTTATAGCCTGTGGCTCACTCCGCAATTTTGTCGCTTTGCTACAGGTAGCTAAAAGTACATCCGTTCCACACCAACTTTGGTGGCTAGCCATACGCCGCGCGTGGCGCTGTCGCCACCTAGCGGCCATATCTGTCCTGATCGTAACAGACGCGTTTTATTAGAGAGTGAGTCTTCTGTACCTAGTACTATTATTTGTTCTGTGCCTGTGGGCCATTAACCCCCTAGTGACGTATGATGCCGGCATCAGAAAAGAATAGCACCACTGCACCACCCCATCTCGTCCCGTGGGTGTCGTGTAAGGCGACTAAGGGAAAACTGGCCACAGATATGCATATGAGCAAGGCTCGCCCGTATCCTTAGCGAGGTCCTTGCTCACAAGAGCTGTGCGCGCGCCACATCGAAAAAAGAAACCCCCTACAGTTCGTGTAGTTCACCTTGAGGTCCCTCTCGGTGGGGAAGCGCAGGTAGATGGTGGCGTGTGGACAGTCCATGAGCAGGTTGCCGCTTCCGTCCGTCGGCATCGCTTGTTTAGTCTCCTCGTCTGCATCTTGCGTCACTGGAATCAAGATAAGATAAGATAAAAGACTTTTATTCGTGACGATCACAAAACATGTACAGTCGCCATCAGATATATCGGAGCGGCCAAGGTGCTCACAAATATCTGAGCACGCCTCTATTGTCAGGGCGTTAGAGTGCGTGTTCAGATATTGTGAACACCTTGGGCGCTCCGATATATCTCATAGCGACTGTACGAACATGTACAGACAGACAACAACAGCAAGAAAAGAAGAGAACAATAAGTGTGCATCACGAAATGGACCCAACTCAGCATAATGCTAGCTATATAGCCAGCGCTGGTCTTCCGTAGGGCCCATTCAAGACGTGACAAGAAGTCAGTAACTCCTTAATAAGTGGAAATTGTCTTTATACAATTGTAGGGTTTAAAAATTTATGACCAACTGAGAATAAGGGACTCGATTCGTCCTCGAGAAATTCAGTGATTTAGAGGGAAGCGCGAATAATGATCAACTTTTAGGTAAATCATACATGTCATGAGCGGGGTCTCTATTGTTTCCCAAATAGTTTTAAGTCATTCACAATGTATTGTTTGTCCCAATTTTCGTTAGTCATAATTGGTTTTCTCAGAAACGCGTAACTTTTCAGGATTGCCATAAAACAAACCTTTATGACTAACGATAATATGACAAACAATACATTATGACTTAAAACTTAATGGGAAACAAAGGGGCCCCCGTCATGAGCGCGTTGTGAGTAGGCAATCATAAAAGTGGATATTGAAGTGCGGGCAGTATCGCAAGAATCCGTCGAGAAATTGTTATAATATCTTAAAACAGCGCGCTACAGGCGACCTCCGAGTTGCGGCTATAACCGCAGAGCAGAATAAACGCAACGTACATATACTATCCACAGCCAGGGCTACACATTTGCGCGGTTTGGCTTAGCAACTCAAGGACCGCGGTGGCCTTGCGCAAAAACCTCTTTTAAGGAAATGTCCCAGCGCCTTATAAACACCTCAGGTGACCGGAGGGCTGGCAGCTACCTCGGCCAGAGGATATGCCTGGCCATCCAAAAAGGTAGGTAACGCTGCCAGCCTTCTGGGCACCATAACGCATGAAAGTGACCTGAGGGGAGCATTTTTTATTTATAAGTTTACTTTAAGATTTCTTACAGTTTACTTTTAATTTTGATGTTTAAATTTAATCGTTATACGTTATTCGGTATCGTTCATTGGTATTTTTTATCGTTATTAATAACAAATATTCTTGAACAGCGTAAGTAGATGATATTGAATAAAAACGATACGTCAAAGGTGCTGCAACATTCTCGACTGGCCATCAACGGACCTTTGCAAAAAGAATTGTCATTTACATAGTGAGTTCCACGGTAGAATATGACTGGCAATTGTTTAAAAATAGAAGCAAAACAAACAGGCAAACTAAAGATTCAGCCCGTTTTGCAGGGTAATAGGACAAGGGTATAAAGGGTAGATTATATGTGAGGAAAAGGTAGATTTTCTGTGCCTGTTCTGTGACCAGACTGTTGACTAATCGCTGAATCACGAAATATTTTCCAGCTATGATATCACACCGTATTTTTTTACTAGAGCCGTGCTCTAATTCGCTACGCAAAAAATATTAGCAATCGATTTAAATTTGGATTGTACGTCTCGAAGATCTGACAAGATGGACCAGCAATCTGCGAGACGGTAGGATGTCTTTTATCATCGGT
This sequence comes from Cydia fagiglandana, assembly GCF_963556715.1. Lineage (NCBI taxonomy): Eukaryota > Metazoa > Arthropoda > Insecta > Lepidoptera > Tortricidae > Cydia > Cydia fagiglandana. The sequence continues at coordinate 8,058,413 of NC_085959.1, forward strand.
CATTCTAACACGTACCTATTTAAGTGCAACCATGATAACCGTATTGGTCAAGATAGATAGGCGGATCAGCGCAAAGGTCTTTTTAATTCAAATAGTGATACTGCTCACGATTTCACAATTATTGCCAGTTATTTTAGCGATCAACAGCGACAGTGACTTCCGACGCGTGACGTCACAGACCGGAATATCAAGGTTTCGTATTTGCAGGGGCAAAGTTCGCGTACAGGTCACCAGAGCGCTGACTCAGAGTGACGCATTCGCTCGTCAATCAACTGCTTTACCGGTTCCTAATAAATCGCACGACGACTATTTAGTTAACTGTTCGTGTGCACTTACCACTAATAAAAGTGCGTATAAGTGCCATCCCACACTAGCGTCGGCGTCTAGTCAGCGATATGGAAAAAGACGTTGCTGCGCAGCAGTTGCGCCACCGTTAAGGGGCTCCCCCACGCCAATGACCTTCGATCTGAATCCCTTAGTTTTCTAATGTTTTTTGTAGCTTATCATATTAACAGCAACGGCTTTAAGCAATATAGTATCCCATATTTATTTTAAAGTTCATTGTCTTCGAGATATTTGGCAACAAAGTTGAACAATTTTAGGCTAAAAAACTGGTTTACTGGCCATAACTTTTGTGTTAAGTAGTTTAAAATTAAAACCTTGGACACGATTTCCGAGACTTCAAAGACGAACCCAAATATGTAGATTTCGTACATGTAAGATCCTTCACTGCAAACTAGATACGAAAAAAGTGTTTTTTTAGACAATGTTTAAAAAATTCATAAAAAAAAAGCATTCATTTTTTTCAAAATCCGGTTGACAAAACCGGAGATCAAAGATTGAAGAACCGATAACCGTTTGTCTTATAATTTTATCTGTAGTACAAAAAAAGGAGATCCGATTCAAAACTTGTCAAAAATCGATGAAAACCTCGGGTAGCCCCTTAAGGGCGATCTCTAGGTTTGGACGCATCTTATCAGCCGTGACAGCAATGGAAAATTATTGTATTTTTCAAATTCAAGTTTTTTTTTAACGGCTATTGTGGCGAGGCAGATCTATAGGACGGGTTATGAGTATGAGTTATGATTTTAGCAGTATAATTATGAGCGCTTAGATTGTATTTAGTATTAGTAGTAGATTAGTCATTATAGTATTTTTATACTTTTCAAATATAGTATGTATTACTTTTTAATTTTTCCACCCTACAATCAGTTTAAAAATAAACGTACAGTGAGTCGCGAAATTGCATGGGTAAATTATGATTAATTCATTGACAAAGTCGCCATGCACTTTTGCGACTGATGGTACATCAGCATTACCTAGTCTACAAAATTTTAGTGCTACGAGTATGTATTACTTCTCTGTGTCATCATACCGCAATAAATATTGGTCTAAATTCTAGTCAGACACAAATAAATATATTATCGTCGGGTGACAAGCAAAAGTCACTAAGTACCAAATTGACACAACGGAGTTAAATACGTGTTTTGATATTATTTCCAATTATTAAATCCGTATGTTACTTAAATCAAGTGTAACGTATTTTTTTTCAGTATTTAGAATTGTGGCAAATATATGAAGACTCAAAATGTAATAATACTATCGGTAGTTGAATAGTTATTAAGCTTAATGAGATTTAGCTGCCGCAATTTTAGAAAATCAGTGTATATAGTGAAATATTTATATGAAAAATCTAATCTTTATTTAATATTAAAAATTTTAACCAAAACTTTAAACCAACTCGGTATAAAAACTAAATAATTTATCTTGACATTTAAAACTAATTATCAGTCTCGGCTTCGGAGTCACTTCTTCCTGATTCATCGTAATTTGTCTCTGGCAAGCGATTTCTGAGCGATTTCAGCGTGTTAAGATTTTTATACCACGGAGCGAATTCCTCAGGTATCTGCCTAGCTTTAACTAACTTGATGAGATTAAATGCAGCGGTGAGTTTTTGCTGCAGAGTGTTATTGTAGCGCAAGTATTTAATGTTTTTTTATGAAACGTAAGTTGGTTTTAAATTGTTCTTTTGAGATTAATGAGTTTTTCTTTAGCAAAAAGGTGAGAAAACATAACATTGTATCCAAAATAAAATGGTTTCGGCTAAAAGTGTACTTAGTGACTTTTGCTTGTCACCCGACGATATATCCTTTACTAATTCGCGAATAGGTAATCGCTGGTAAAGCATACCTAAGCAGGTATTTAGCATATTTACGTGATACTACGTTATTTTATTATTTATAAAATACCTCCGTGCTCGTTCATTTCCGCGAGCGAGTTAAGGTCGTTCGACGGATACTTCCCTATATTAGACCTTAATTCAATGCAGTAAGGCTTTAATTGAATATTTACTAGAGACCAACAGTAAAACAGGTCTACTAAGCCTAGCCGCTGCTAATGATTCTATACTGTTGTCAGAGAATTATTGATACCACAAGTTGTATCTTATTCTTATCTTATAAAACAAAGTCCTCCGCCGCGTCTGTCTGTTGGTGTGTATGTATGTTCGCGATAAACTCAAAATATACTGAACGGATTTTCATGCGGTTTTCACCTATAGTTCGTTTTTTAAGCATTAGAAAAAACTTCAAAGAAAGGTGGTCGGGTCAGTACGTACTATTGTTAAGTTCATCTTGTCTAATGCTATTACTTCACTGGGTTATATATTTTAATAAGAGAAAAATGTATAAATACAAGAGTATTTCGTAAAACTCTACGGCCAAACCGTTACGTAATATCACCGTGTCGATACTGGGCGGTTCCTATCGTGAACCAATATCATGGTAGATAAGCCACGCAACGTCTGTAAACTGTCATTCCCGCATGGCTGTGGTCTTTGTTGAATATTTCATACCGAGCGAGAAGCGCGAATGACGGCCCGATTCGAGCAATACTTATAAGATATCACAGCGATACGATACTGATATGTTAGCAGGTTATAGAACCTGCTCACAAAAACATAGGTATTTGGTGGTCACGAGGTCTACAGCTCACAGAGTCAGAAGTATGATTACCGACGCATCTCGTCTTCCTCAGGTCTACGGTGCAGAGCCCACTGTCCCTACTGGTGTAGTAGACGAGCACCCTACGTACCAGTATCACCCATGCTCCTCGCCATTCTGTCCAGTGCGGGGCTTGGATTTGCTGCCAGTTGTATATGTAGCTAGTAACTTACCGACGCATCTCGTCTTCCTCAGGTCCACGGTGCAGAGCCCGCTCTCCCTACTGGTGTAGTAGACGAGCACCCTACGTACCAGCATCACCCATGCTCCTCGCCATTCTGCCCAGTGCGGGGCTTGGATCTGCTTCCAGTTGTATATGTAGCTAGTGATTTACCGACGCATCTCGTCTTCCTCAGGTCCACGGTGCAGAGCCCGCTCTCCCTACTGGTGTAGTAGACGAGCACCCTACGTACCAGCATCACCCATGCTCCTCGCCATTCTGCCCAGTGCGGGGCTTGGATCTGCTGCCAGTTTTATATGTAGCTAGTGACTTACCGACGCATCTCGTCTTCCTCAGGTCCACGGTGCAGAGCCCGCTCTCCCTACTGGTGTAGTAGACGAGCACCCTACGTACCAGCATCACCCATGCTCCTCGCCATTCTGCCCAGTGCGGGGCTTGGATCTGCTGCCAGTTGTATATGTAGCTAGTGACTTACCGACGCATCTCGTCTTCCTCAGGTCCAGGGTGCAGAGCCCGCTCTCCCTACTGGTGTAGTAGACGAGCACCCTACGTACCAGCATCACCCAAGCTCCTCGCCATTCTGCCCAGTGCGGGGCTTGGATCTGCTGCCAGTTGTATATGTAGCTAGTGATTTACCGACGCATCTCGTCTTCCTCAGGTCCACGGTGCAGAGCCCGCTCTCCCTACTGGTGTAGTAGACGAGCACCCTACGTACCAGCATCACCCATGCTCCTCGCCATTCTGCCCAGTGCGGGGCTTGGATCTGCTGCCAGTTGTATATGTAGCTAGTGACTTACCGACGCATCTCGTCTTCCTCAGGTCCACGGTGCAGAGCCCGCTCTCCCTACTGGTGTAGTAGACGAGCACCCTACGTACCAGCATCACCCATGCTCCTCGCCATTCTGCCCAGTGCGGGGCTTGGATCTGCTGCCAGTTGTATATGTAGCTAGTGACTTACCGACGCATCTCGTCTTCCTCAGGTCCACTGTGCAGAGCCCGCTCTCCCTACTGGTGTAGTAGACGAGCACCCTACGTACCAGCATCACCCATGCTCCTCGCCATTCTGCCCAGTGCGGGGCTTGGATCTGCTGCCAGTTGTATATGTAGCTAGTGACTTACCGACGCATCTCGTCTTCCTCAGGTCCACGGTGCAGAGCCCGCTCTCCCTACTGGTGTAGTAGACGAGCACCCTACGTGCCAGCATCACCCATGCTCCTCGCCATTCTGTCCAGTGCGGGGCTTGGATCTGCTGCCAGTTGTATATGTAGCTAGTAACTTACCGACGCATCTCGTCTTCCTCAGGTCCACGGTGCAGAGCCCGCTCTCCCTACTGGTGTAGTAGACGAGCACCCTACGTGCCAGCATCACCCATGCTCCTCGCCATTCTGCCCAGTGCGGGGCTTGGATCTGCTGCCAGTTGTATATGTAGCTAGTAACTTACCGACGCATCTCGTCTTCCTCAGGTCCACGGTGCAGAGCCCGCTCTCCCTACTGGTGTAGTAGACGAGCACCCGACGTATCAGCATCACCCATGCGCCTTTCCATTCGCCGCTCACGCCTTCCTGTAGCGAACAAAAATTCTTGTTATACATTTACCCCCTTATTCATAAACGTTTATTTACTAAAGTTGACAAGCCGATAATAATCGTTTGTCCCTTTCCATCATACTAATACGTCGGAAAGGGACAAACGATTATTATCGGCTTGTAAACTTTAGTGAACGTTTATGAATAAGGGGGTTAGTTATTATTAACCTCCTTATTCGTAAAACTTTACAAGCCACAATCAGTTTATGTTATATTTCTTTCTTACAAATACAAAGTCGAAATGATAGATAAAGTTAAGCGGCTAATTGAGGCTTGTTAAGCGTTTAGCAATAACGCCATAAACCTATACGATTTTTGCACATTATTTTACTAAACGTGATTTAATCGCGTAATCGTATAAATTAGTTCTCATGTTTTAAACGTCATGTTACGTACTTGACCGCAGGAAAATATACAATTACAACCATGTAGCGTGACACTAAACCTCGGGCCCCAACCGAGATGAGTCAGCCAATTTCATTGAATTCCAATCAACGTTTCATTTTACACCAATCGCAAATGCGTAGAAAAAAAGAAACAAAATAAATTCGCTCAAATAATGAATATGTCTTCATCAACAGTGTTTCTTACAATTGCTTGCAGAGAGTAAATCTTAAGTTAGGTATAAAGTAGGAGGAGAGCTTACAGCAATTATAAGGGCCACCCCACACTAGCGTCATTTGAGCCTCGGGGTCTAGCCAGCGCTATGGAAAATGGCGTCGCTGCGCATTTGCGCCAACGTTGGGTCGAGCAGCAGCCATAGAGCTGACTAGACGCCGATTCTCGGGGGACGCTAGTGTGGGGTGGCCCTTACTTTGAATATGACTAATAGATGATTGAAAGGATTCACATAGCAGTTTATTTAGTAAATATTTAACAATAACACACCTACAAAAGCTTTGTCTACGGAACAGACCATTTTCTCTGTTCCGTGGCGTAAATATCATCAATAGCCCAAGCAATACCACATATATCGCTGAGCATACAGTTCATTCAAACAATGACACAAAACTGCAATGCATAATGTATTTTAATTTTAACGTGTTTTCACACATCTTTGATAACTAAACATTCCCTTGGGATTGGACGATAAGCATGTTCTCCCTTAATTGGAAAAATACCCTCATAATTGACCAATAGTGGGCCGTAAGTCTTAGATAATAAGGTTTACGAAGCGTCAGTTAATAGGACGATGGTTCATAACGTTCATATGTTCATATTCACATCATATTTCGCTTTAGAAAATAAACAATCGCTTGGCAAATAATTAAGATAAGTAACAATGCACTTTAGGGATTTTGATGATGGGAATATGGTATATTAGGTACTCGTATGCCGTAGGGGCTGTGCAGGCTATTGTGACACTAAAACATAAATTGAAATAGGTGCAACGCTGCCTACTAGTTTAAAGGTGACAGTCCATTTCCTACGACAGCAACACTACCATTCATTTTACTATGTGCGGAAAGAGAAGAGTCGTGGAATGTATGGGGCCCAATACATTCCATGACTCTTCTCTTTTCGAACAGACTCTAGTTGTATGACAAGTGTGTTTGTGTAGGCAAATATACTATTAAAACAAGACCCCATCTTCGCTTTCTCGGCCAAGTACAACCAAATACTCGTTCAAAACAAAAGCACAGAATAAATAAAAGTACTAGGTACTTACAGAAGACTCACTCTCTAACAAAACGCGTCTGTTACGATCAGCACAGATATCTGTGCTAGGTGGCGACAGCGCCACGCGCGGCTTATGACTTTCCTCAAAATTGGTGTGGAACGGATGTACTTTTAGCTACCTGTAGCAAAGCGACGAAATCGCGGAGTGAGCCACGCCTAACAAAAGTGCTAAAAATGTGTTGTGTGAATGTAAGTCTGTTTTTTTAGGTTTTTAACGGGTTGCCCCAATAATCGTTTAGCTACGCGGTAGTTTTTGTTGACAGCTGCCAATTGTTGCGGTGGATCCGTGACAATGGCGGTGTCGCGGCACAGTTTGACTCTGCGCATATTGTTGCTGCAACGGTATTTAGCAAGCTTTTATTAGGTCGACCTGTATGTAACTATAACTATGTAATGGAATCTAAGGGAACTAATTTAACCATCTTCCAGGGATGACGCTACGTCTTGAAAATTGGCAACTGTATGTAGTTCTGATGACAATACAATAATATGGTACTGTCGAACTGAACTGAAGATGGAGACAGGTGGTGGCCATAGGAACTCTGTGATGAAACAACGCAACCTAATTGTGTTAGGGATTTTAAGAATTGTCTCGATGAGTATTAGTTGTCTGTCGTAAGAAAAAAGTACAGTCAGCGATATACCAAAAATGTTTTTTTTTTTGGCAAAAACTCATTTTACAATACGAGAAGCGTACGCAGACATAAAAGTGAATAGAGCTTATTAAGCGGGTATAGTTCATAAAGACAGTTGGGTGATTTACAAATTAGGTTTTATAGAGTTTTATACTTATTGCGAGATATTGGGTGATGATAATGGGTAATGGGACATTTGAATAACATAATTTTGAATGCTGACATTTTGTATAATGCGACAAATAACCAGAGATAATAATCGCTCAATAATAAAAGCTTGCTTAAAACAATTAGGAATAGTTATATCGGGCATCAAACCGTAGGTACTTATGTAAGTAGCCCGTCTTGCAGTCTCTTCCCTATTTTATATTGAACGGCAAAATTTAATAATTCAGGTGATATCGCATATCGCATCATTTATCCTCTCTATCGGCCCACCATAGAAGGAAAATAGGCAACAGAATTTTTCTCAACGGTATTTACTAGTATTGGGAAATGCTGGGACACAGACAAGACATTCACCAGACTGAGCATAGTAGCGCTACCCCCTCTGCCACGCATACGGTTATTTTACTCCATGTTCGAATCGAAAATGTCTTTGAACGGACCGGACCAATCATGGCACGGAACTTCGCTCACCTCGTCCCGCGCACCTCCGCCTTTTGGCATCATCGGTTGCATGAAATAATTGCTCTAAACTCGGTCTAGAGGATTCCTAGTCTCTGTGCTGGGATAACGCGAAGAAGGAAGAAGGAAAGGTATTTACTAATAGTATTGGGACATTGAACCCCAAGAGGTTATTTTAAGTGGCTACGTGAACGGTAATGCTCATGATTCTCAAATATAAAGCATACGGTCCTCGCGGCATAGCTACAATCAAGTGTTAAAAATATAAGTGCATACAGCTTACTCAAAAATATGTCCCATGTCCCATAGTTCTTAAATCGCTGACATAAGAGCTATGGGACATATTTATGAGTATGATGTGTGCACCCATATTTCTACACTTGACAGTGTACCAAAATTATGGGCGTTTAATGCCCCCTATGTTCATAACTATCAGGAACCGGAAAGACAAATTAGATCCTAAATCCGTGTGTGACACATCCGTATTATGTTCTAACAGTCTATGTTCTATTTTTAGGGCCACCCCACACTAGCGTCTTTAGAGCGTCGGCGTCTATTCAGCGCTATGGAGAATGAGGTGGCTGCGCAGAGCGGCTACCGCGAAAACCGAAATTCTCAAATTGCGGGGATCAGTCTCTTTTACTCCAATGAAGGCGTAATTAGAGTGACAGAGAAAAATCCCCGCAATTTGCGAACTTCGATTTTCGCGGTTATAGCCCAGTTGCGCCAAGCTACATCGAGCAGCAGCCACATAGTTAACTAGACGCCGACGGCCGGGAGACGCTAGTTGATTTTGTACACGCCCGCTTTGCAACTTCTGCTGCTGGCAGGCGTGGCTCACTCCGCGATTTCATCGCTTTGCTACAAGTTGCTAAAAGTACATCCGTTCCACACCAATTTTGGTGGCTAGCCATAAGCCCCGCGTGGCGCTGTCGCTACCTAGCTGCCAATATCTGTTCTGATCGTAACAGACGCGTTTTGTTACAGAGTGAGTCTTTTATCTTGTACTATTATTTATTCTGTGCTGCTGGCTGTATTACAAGATGGATTATTTAACCATGAATGCTGCAATGTGCAAGTTATCTCAACGGCCTTACGAATGCACAAACAGTGCATATTAACAAAGACTCCTTATGATAATCAAGCTCGACTGTTCTTTGAGGACAAACGTAGCATTGAATTCGGCTTAATAGATTATCGTGAAGTGCATTAAGGGCATTTTGGTGACAAGATATACTACCTACCAACCAACTAGAATCACTATATTAAGTTAGACTAGAGCTCAAAAAACCGATCAAGTGCGAGTCGGACTCGCGCCCGAAGGGTTCCGTACTATTAAAGGGGCCCACTGATTAACAGTCCGCCGGACGGTATCGGCCTGTCAGTTAGAACAAAAATTTGACAGTTCCGAACAACTGACCGGCCGATATCGTCCGGCGGCCTGTTAGTGGGTCGGCTTTACGCAAAAAACAACAATAAATCACGTTTGTTGTATGGGAGCCCAGTACCACCCACTATTTGTTTTATTATGTTTTTAGTAAACTGAAATAAATGTCATATACTCTCGTCATATTGTCTGTCACATATAGTCAGGGCCACAATGTATATATAATATGTATCAGTGGCGGCGCGTCCATAAAAGCCGATTCCCACCGGCTTGCCTGTTTTTGGACGTTTGAGCAGAGTTGTAATGGAAATTAGTAAGCCAAATTAACCCCGGCTTGCCTATGGATATATTGTTTGACGCGCCGCCACTGATATGTACAGTCAGCAGCAGAAGTCGCTATACACTCCAGGTGCTCAAAGAGAGGTAAACGTTTAAACTGTCAAAAAGTTGTTGACTGTCATGGTAGCATTTACTTGTAAGCGCTCAACATGTCACAAATATCTTAACAGTCGCTATTCATTAATTTCTACACTTACAACAAATCATTGATACCTTAGCTGTCAAAAAACCACTGGTATCTAAGCGGTCAACGTGTCAAATATATCTGAACAATATGGAAAAATAGACGTTTAAAGCATACATGTATGGTCGTATATTGAATGAATAATGGCTATGCTAATTTCAGGTAAAGCGTTTTGACAATCATCGAAAGCAGTACAGTCTTGTCATCACATACATCTATCTCACGTTTTGCCCTTCAACCATTGACAGTGGTCTGTCATTCAACTTACTGCAAACTATTTCTTTTATTGAATAGAATCATCAAAACGAATGAGTGACACATAGCGAAAGCTAACTGAAGCCGAATTTAGAGCCAATTATCAAGGCACGTTGTGGTCTTGTTACTAAGGCGTTTGCTTTTCAAAGCAGAGACCGCGGGTTCAAATCTCAGTCGGACGCACCTAGAAGTTACAGCTTTTTTTTTGGGTTTCATTTCTATTATTGATTTGTGGTTTTATATTAATTTCGCATAAGTTTATATGTTTTTTGAAGATATTATGTCACATGTAGCGTATGTACGACTTTCTAACAGGACGTTGTAGGTTTGAACCCGCAGTGGGCGTTCCTTAGATTACTCCTGTGCCGAATGCCATTTTATGTTTACTGCTAGGTTATACTAACAATAAGTTCAAAGATATACAGTATGTATCAGGACGAAAGGCCAAGAAAGAGACCCATTAATGTTTATATTATACTGGACAACTTTTACTATGGGACCAACCCCGATAACGCGGAAAAATAATTGGAAGTTTTATACATTTTGCTGGTCTGATGTTGAAATTTTCTATGGGAGAGTAAATTTTTTTCCGGGGTTTCGGGGTTGGTCCCATAGTAAAAGTTGCTCAGTATGACCTAAACATGAATGGGTCTCTTTCTTGGCCTTTCGTTCTGATACATACTGTATATAACTCCGTATACTCTATCCTCTCTGCTAAGTTGTAAAAACAAAATTCGTCATTTCTCCAACAAAATAAAGAGAGGAGTCATAGTTGGATACGCTTAACACCTTTACTGCCCGTGCTTCTCACGTGGGGTCACGGCTAGCCTCTATTACAAAGCCATAAGGTTTACATGTCAGATTGGGACAGTGAACGTGTCACGTTTCAATTCTATTGTTTTCTCCTTCGTTCTTTGATCGATTCGGAGCATCGTATTTTAGTACTATATGTATATAGTATATTTTAGTACAATAAGCGGGCTAAATAAATATAATATGCTCTACGGTTTGGAAGAACGGCCGCCTATGACAGTTAAAATAAAAAACCGATCATTCTCGTAGAACCTACCAAAGAATATAATACTCAGAACCTACTTATCTATTGTCTAAGTTTGACACTTGACGATAAAATACTTCTTTAAGAAAGGAGGTGTCAATTCGTAGCTGCTACAGTATTTTTTTAAAGTTAAACTGATAAAACGTTGATGCTTAGTTACCATTGAAATAACAACTGCTTAGCAACTGGTGGCACCCTGGCTGCTGACGTACGTGATTGGCAGGTATTAATGACAGCAGCTTGAATTTGAGTGCTTAGATACCATTGACTTTTTAACCGTTATTGTCATTGTGATTAAATAAGGGTGTATGTGTTAAAGAAAAACTCAGAAGTTAAGATATATGTGACGAACTGAAAGCCTACGCTAAAATGACAACTTAGATGTCCTTATTTTTGTGACGATTGAAGTGTATATGTTTTCTTGGACACCTTGCCCGCTCAGGTATATCTGCTGCTGACTGTATGATTGTATGTATACAGTGGAATCCGCTTATAATGACATCGAAGGGAACTGACAAACACGTCATACTAAGCGGATGTCATATAAAGCATAGTTGTACAACTTCTTATTTTTGTTATGTTTTCCAAATGAATCTCAAATTCCTTTGTGAGAGATGAGTTTTCTTAAATTTGTAACTAATATCTACTTGTCACTGAGAATCAAACCTAAAATACCTTACACGCCACGAACGCACCAAACGTCCTCGCAGGGAAAGACGTGGTGACGGCCACGAAAACCAGCAATGGTGTCAGTATAACCGGACATAATTTCATGGAAATATGATTTTTAGGTCATAGTAAGCGGTTTCTCACTATAAGCGAAGTCATCTTATCCGAATTTGTCACAAAGAGTTTTATATGAAAACCAAATTACGCACAGTAATTACGTCATAGTAAGCGGTTGGTCAGTGTAAGCGGAGTCATAATAAACGGATTCTACTGTACATTCCAAACCGCATTCTTTCCATGCCTGTACAATAAGAAAAAAACATGAATTATTCTATTACGGTTATAAATGTGCGGAGATGAATATTATCTCCCTCCAGTGAGTCACGAGACTCGCATGTCATACGTTATATCTCGATATGTTTATATGTTATCGTACTCAACGGATATGCAAGGCCTTGCTACTACTACTTGCATATTTCCCGACTGTTGTGGTAAACATGGACAATATGTAACGTCCCACGGGAAAAGGTACCTTACTGCGGTTGGCGCTTACGCTATTATTAACGCCGCTCCAATATTATTGCGGCGCTATGCGACGTAAGCGCCAGCCGCCATAAGGTACGTTTTGCCGTGGAACGTCACATATAACAATACAAACTTGTGGTATGGCAGAATTTCATTCTTAAATTCATGATGTATAGTAATTGTTAGATTGATGGTAAATTCGTATCAATTGTATTGAGATTAGAACGCCGTTTTTGTATATCCAGTATATTTCAAATATTACTTGATTTCTGCATCATCACTCCTTTGTATATTCTAGTTTACCGCCCCTGATACACAATAATCAGTGTTGCCAACTTTGCATAAATGATGCCAGATCTGGCATATTTTCACTCGCTCCAAAATTTTCCATTTAGCATCTGGCATATTTTTTAGCATAATTTAGTCTAAGCCAACTATGCACCGACTTAGCAGCAACAATATGTGCCATCGCCTTAAGTGGTTCATATTTTCATATGATTTTTGACTTTTGTGGACGGATGGACGTCGACGCTCTATATAAAGTTGGTCAAGCAGATCTTGTCAGTAGAAAAAGGTGGTAAATTTGAAATATGTGTTTTAAGTGTCTAATTTCAAGTGACATTTTAGCACATTTTTAGCATATTTCAACAATCTTTGGCGTAATCTTATCTAGACATTAGTCTAGCATTTTTTCAAAATCCTAGTTGGCAACACTGAATGTAATTCTGGCGTCACACACGTGGATATACCGTCTTAGTAAAGGTTAAATATCTTTACAACTTTTACAAGTGCAGTTCACACGGAGTCACGCGTTCATTCAACCAATCACTACGCCCGTAACGCATAACGTCATATAACAGTTGCAGTTGCATGTGCTTAGGGCCTATCGATAGAGATGCAGCGATTGGTTGACCCAGTTCTACCTGGACCCACTATTGATAGGTACAATGCGTGGATTAGGTATATGCAGAGGGTCTACCGCGTGCCACGTTCGACGTATTGCCTCCCTGTCACACTTACGTACGAATTTACTTGTGCGGCAGAGAGGCAAACGTCGAACGTGGTTCGCGGTAGACCCTCAGTTGCTGTGAACGGGTATCGATCGAATACAGTTGGCCTTCGTGATTCCATACTTAAGTGTTTATGCGTATTTTTGCTACGATCTAATGTTTACATTCTGACGACCTGTCTGGCCTGCAAAGTAAAACATTGCCTGTTAAGCATCAAAAGTGAGAATAAAATCGGCGTACATATTAAATCGCAATTTCAACCGGGGCTATCTTGAATTTATGTTACCTTTATATACCAACGTTTAAAAAAACATTCTCGATAGACATTCTCGGTTTTTTTTTAATAAACTGATCGGCGATTGGCTCTAGTCACACCTGATGGAAAGTGAAGACAGAGCCTAAGATGGTATTGGCATTTAATCAATTGTACTTTTCTTTTGTGTCTTTTTACTGAGGTGTGCCAATAAAGAGTATTCTATCTATCTATCTATCTATGGTGCTCACTGATTCTCGTAAAAAAGTTTTTAAATCGGAATATAGTCAAACGTATTGAAAGCACATATTGAATAATCACCCACCGTATCTCCAGTAGGGCTAATATGGTCGGCTCTTCATCATTTGTCACCATGCCTGTCACGTTCTAACAAATATATAAGTGCGAAAGTGACGCATGGAATGACAGGTGATAAAGATAATTTTTTTAATAGCATCGTTCGCAGACGTTTCTGCTTGTTAAAAATTAAAATTAGGTGATAAAGATGCAACCATGATACCGCTGCTGAATACAGCTTTACGTATTTTGTAGTTTCGCAATATTATTTATAAAATTCAACATCAACGAAATTGAGAGGTTGTAAAATAAGAAAATTGGTAGTAGGAGATTATTATGCTAGCGTGTAATTAAAAATCTTTTATTATTTTTCCGTAATACTATTTCGCCGTCCTGTATATTTAACTAACATGCCATTTTAAACCATGTTGCAAACAGATAAGATATACAGTAGGTCCGGTTAGTACGACTCCGCATATAACAACCAACCGCTTATAGCGACGTAAGTATAGGCACTTGTTTGGTTTTAGTACAAGCTACTATGAAAGCACAACCGTTTATAACGACTCCGCTTATAACGACCGATCGCTTTTAACGACGGAAATTGACTCAAAATCCGTCCGTCAAGTCCGGTTACAACGACGAGCGACGTAGTTTTTACAAATAAATTGTTGGTGAGAAGCTTACTCCGTCCCGCGCACCCAACTCTCCTCCCCCTTTTGCATATAGGGAGCAAGATGAAATAGATAGTCATGCGACTTTTCGTAATCTTGCAAAGTAAATAAAACAATTCCCATTATTCGATTGAGCTTAAACTTCACACACATAATAAAAAATAAATAAGATAAATAAGAAATAATTATGTAAGTTGGGTGACTATGCAAAATTTTGGTAGGTACCTTCGAGCTGATCTGTCGATGGACACGGGAGGTGGCCACAGGAACTATGTGATAAAACAACGTCATCTTGATTAGATCCCCAAGAATTACGACGTTTTATTTTACGGGATTCGAGTAATTTGCGGATGACGAGTGAGTACGCGTACCTTGATGAAAAGTGGCTTCTTCTAAACACACAAGTCTCTCCATTTAAGCCAAGGTGTCGTAATACTAACGTAAATATATATTTTAAAAGAAATGTTTTATTTCTTTGATTGTCGCATAAGTATTAATAAATACAAAATGATGTAATTATTTTGATTAAAAAATATATTAGAATATAGAATATATTTTATTTGTATTAATTGTACATCGTCATATTCATAAATTATTTACAATTAGGGGAACAAACATATTATTATAATATTAAATGAATGTTACATTTATATACAAGTCAATTACGCTTCAATGCAAGTTAGATTAAATATAATGATTAATGAATTATACTAAACATAATTTGAACACAATTTCATTGAATAAAGATGACATGTCATGAAAGTTATAATTATACCTATACATACTATTCATTCATGGTTTCGACTTTCGACATATTTAGTCATTCATCCAAAAATTCTTTCACCGAGTAGTATGCTTTTGTTGTGCAAAACGTTTTGAGTTCACGTGTGAAGCGTCGTTCAGTACTCAATTCTTTTATTACCTCAGGTAATTTATTATATATTTTGGCACCTACTACCTTTAAGGACTTCCCTGACTTCTGGAGTCTATGCGTGGGTACCGACAGTGCAGGTTTTCTTCTCGCAGAGTAGGTCTTGCTTATAGGAAACTCATCAGGGTTATTTCTCACATATTTACCTATCTCAAATATAAAGAGCGAAGGTACAGTCATTACCTTAAGGTTAACAAATAGCTGCCGTGCAGGTTCGTCCTGAGGGACTCGTGATATCAGTCTAATTACCTTTTTTTGTAGGATGAATGGTCGGTCTCTATCAGCCGCCAGGCCCCAAAGGTCAATTCCTCTCGTTAGGTGTGCATGGAAATATGCATAATATGCTGTCAGCAGGCCTTGTTCCGATAACGTATGCTTTAGACGTCCGATAGCGTAGAAGGCAGAATTCAATTTTTTACAGATCGCGTCAATCTGTTGGCTCCATTGCAAACTGCTATCGAAACAAAAGCCAACATAACGAGCATAGTCTACGGGTTCTATTTGCACCCCGTTAACGGTCAAATCTAGCCGTAACTGTACCCTATTATTGAGTGAGAATTGGAGGAGATTAGTTTTCTCAATATTTAACTGCATGCCGTTAGCTTGAAACCAGTGCAGTAATTTTAGAATTATGTCCCTAGCATTCGACTGCAGTTCCTCTTGGCTACGACCGTGGATTATTGCACATATGTCATCCGCATACATGATGAATTTTGCAATAGGACTTGGGAACGGCAAGTCATTCATCAGTAACGCGAATATACTATTTCCGACATTTGAGCCCTGGGGGACAGACCTATCTCCGACTGAGCCACACACAGAATTCTCCCCGTTGACATCAGTGACTTGAACGCGGTGGGCTAGGAACGACCTTACTATATCCAGGGCCTTACCCCGGACACCGTAATGTTCAAGCTTCGCCGCTATCAACTCATGGTCTACTAGGTCGAATGCACGAGACAAGTCAAAAAATATAGCAGCAACGTAATTTTTTGCCTCTAGATGGTCTAATACGGTTTCCAGTAGCATGCGCACCGCACCTAGGGTTGATCGGCCCGCGCGATATGCATACTGGTCACCGCAGAGTACACCTTTGGTATTGAAAAAATGTGCAAGCCTATTGCATAAGCCTGATTCAAATATCTTGGACAGTGCTGGAACAAGTGATATTGGACGATAATTTTTCATTGTATCCCTACTACCTTTTCCCTTGTAAACTGGGGTAACTCTGATTTTTTTAAGGGATTCGGGATAATTACCACTGAGTATTGCGTCATTAAAATGTTCACATAGTTGGTGAAGAAAATTGTGCGGTAAACTGTGAAGTATAGCTGTCGGGAAGCCATATATATCCTTAGTTCCTTTCGCTTTGACCGACTTTATTATTGTCAATATTTAAATAAAACTGGCGGCTCGTTTTGTACGACGTCCGGTTAGTACGACGTAATATCAGCGGTCCCTTGAGTGTCGTTATAACCGGACTCTACTGTACTCTATTCCTAGTACCTAAACTAAAACATTCAACAAAAAAGGAAAGCAATATCGGAGCGGCTAAGGTACACGCAAACACGCACTCTAACGCTTTGACAATAGATGTGTGTTCAGATATTTGTTAGCGCCTTGACCGATCCGATATATCTGATGGCGATGTATGCTGGTGAAAATACAAAATAGCTTATCATTTTAGTGTTCGCAGAAACCAAGCCTGTGATAGCCTTTAACCTGTTATAATTCCGAGTTGTGCAATAACGAAACGATAACAAAAATAAACATTAAATAAGTTTTTGGCAGAAATTTCGTTTTTGGTACAAGCTTTTATCGCTGACTGTACTTTTCTTACGACAGACAACTAATACTCATCGAGACAATTCTAAAAACCCCTAACACAATTAGGTTGCGTTGTTTCATCACAGAGTTCCCATGGCCACCTCTTTTTTCCATCATTAGATCAGTTCGATGGTACCATAATATTGCATTGTCATCCGATTTATACATTTATGCAAAATTTCAGCTCAATCGGAAACCGGGAAGTGGATCAAATTTAACTTGCAAGATTTTATTACAGAACGACAACACGGGACAGGTAAAACTAAATGAAAGCTTGTAAAAACATTACGTACTAATTTTATCACAGCTTCGAGTATGACAATGCTTAGGACTTTTCGTAGCATACCGTGGTGGTTCTAAAATTCTTGGAGCCGCCATATGTGAAATTTTCGAAGTAGTATTTACCGTAAAATGGGGTGGGTAGGGACGAAATCGAAGTTCAAGCCGGATAAAAGTTTATTTTTATGTGTGGCACATTGATTTATATACAAAGTAAGTGTTCCGGACGCATGAATTTTAGTTTATCAATGATAATTTGTAGTTTCATTTCATAACTTTAGAGATAAACACGAAATAGTAGGAAATCCCAGCTCACCCCGTAGTTGGGGTGAAGACGGATTTTCTACTACGGTGAGTTTTTAAAATTGTTGGATCGACACTTTGGGATTATGAAAATTATAATATGTAGCTTGATTTGTTATGAGAATATATAATTTACGCACCAGTAGCCTGTAAAAACCAACTCGCCCCTCTGTCATCCCTCCTCACGCCATTCATAACCCAACTGCCCTCGTAATCCCTACTCACCCCATTTTACGGTACCTGATTTTCGCATGTACTCGTATATTAGAAACAACACATCCTTCTAGATTGTAAGCAGGTAGAAGTACCCAGGAATAAGTACGTAAGTGTCTAAGTGCACGTACAGCGCTGATGGAAAACGCCAAAACGAAGCTAAAATTATGTCACGCGACTTTTGTTAGCATCTCACACGATTGTCATCTTGGCTATCAGTCACACGATTGTTATCTTGGCTAGGCCCCCTTATTTTATTTATTTATAAATAGGCCCCCTTGCATTATAGCAAAGGCAATAGAGTGTATAGAGGCGGATTGTCAAAGTAAATTATGTAGCCACTGTAAAATTACTGCCATCTTTAGACAGAAGATAAAAACCGTTAGAACGCCATTTGACTTTGATGCTTATTCTTTCACTGATAAGTGTCAATTTGTAAAATTTTGAAATTAACGCTATCTACTGGACAGTAGGCCAAAGGTATGGTGCAATATTTTCGAGCGATGGCTTCTTCTTCTTCCTCGCGTTATCCCGGCATTTTGCCACGGCTCATGGGAGCCTGGGGTCCGCTTTGTCAACGAATCCCAAGAATTGACGTAGGCACTAGTTTTTACGGAAGCGACTGCCATCTGACCTTCCAACCCAGAGGGGAAAACTAGGCCTTATTGGGATTAGCCCCGTTTCCTCACGATGTTTTCCTTCACCGAAAAGCGACTGGTAAATATCGACTGATATTTCGTACATAAGTTCCGAAAAACTCATTGGTACGAGCCGGGGTTTGAACCCGCGTCCGCCGGATTAAAAGTCACCCGCTGTTACCGCTAGGCCACAAGCGCTTTTTGTTTTTTCGAGCCATTGGTTTACTGTTGAGTAAATGGCGTTAATTTTTAATAATCATGCGTTAATGTTAATTCTTTAGAAATGCTGAAATCATTTGAGAATCTCGATTGACATGTCATAAAGCGCATACAATAGATCAGTACGTATACCGGAGGCTGGAGGAGAGACCGCTTGTATAGTAGTTTAATGGTAGTTTTTAGGAACCGGTTTATGCAGGTAATGTTGGCATTAGGCCGGCAATTGCGGTATTGGCAATGTCGACACTATTAAATAAATAATAATAAATAAATGGGGCATTAGTTATCTATGAAAAGGGACCTTATTGTCGATGGCGCTTACGCCGCACAGCGTCGCGCGGGATTGGATTTATATCGGAGCATCGTCAATAATGGCGTAAGCGCCATCGACAATAAGGTCACTTTTCATAGATAACGTCACAAATATTATAGGACATTCTTACACAGATTGACTAAGTCTCACAGTAAGCTCAAAAAGGCTTGTGTTGTGGGTACTCAGACAACGATATTCTTATATAATACATAAATACTTAAATACGTAGAAAACAACCATGAGTCAGGAACAAATATCTGTGTCATCACACAAATAAATGCCCTTACTGGGATTCGAGCCCAGGATCATCGGCGTCGCAGTCAGGGTCACTACCCACTAGGCCAGACCGGACCTTAGGCCTATCTTTCATACATTTATGGACGGAATAAAGGGTGGCCGCGAGGATAACGCGCTAGTGTAGTTTAATGGTCGCTTTTAGGAACCGGTTTATGCAAGTAAAGTTGGCAGTAGGCCGGTGATTGGGGTATTGGCAGGCGTGGCTCACTCCGCGATTTCGTCGCTTTGCTACAGGTAGCTAAAAGTGCAACCGTTCGACCCCAATTTTGGGGTTTGCCATAAGCCGCGCGTGGCGCTATCGCCACCTAGAGGCCATAACTGTGCTGATCGTAATAGACGCGTTTTGTTAGAGAGTGAGTCTTCTGTACCTAGTACTATTATTTATTCTGTGGTATTGGCAACGTCGATGCTATGACGGATGGGTCGCTAGTTACTTAAGCACGAATTGGCCTATTATTCATAGACTTCATAGAGTAATGACCGTGAGGGACCCATGGGCCAAACACATTTTAGAAAAAGTTCACTTCTGTGGACAATACAATAAGTTGACGACTCTGGAACATAATATATATGTCGGCGGCCGATCGTAAGATCAGGCAGATCGTAATGTTCTTGTGTAATGTTTCGACGATAGTGACATTAAACCAATATATAGGAAGGATAGGTTCGTTAGGTTGCTTCATATGCCCGGAGGGCAAACTGCCCAGAAATAGGAGCCCCGCTCAGGGAACGGGTCAAAGATTTTCACGTTTCACGATTTGCCTAGGAATTTCACGATATGCCTGAACTTACGATCGGCCGCCGACATATGTATCCCGTTTTTCTTATTCCAGTCTTAAGTATTGAATAAAATGTATTCCGCCTATAAAGTTTCAGCTTTAGTGCCCAAACTTAACTGTCAATAGGTTACAGCAGTGTGTCATCTCTAGGGCATTTACATATCAAGCACTGGGACGTTTACTTTGCCTACTTTTTATACTAATCGCTAGTTCCACTATATTTATTTCATTTCCTGTTCTCCGTTTGTTTGTTTTGTTATGTACGGTGTATAGACACACATACATACAATTGATACAATTTAACGCGCTGATCTAACCTAACTACAGTAGAATCCGTTTATTATGACTCCGCTTATACTGACCAACCGCTTACTATGACGTAATTACCTACTGTGCGAAGTTTGGTTTTCATATAAAATTCTTAGTGACAAATTCGGATAAAATGACTTCGCTTATAGTGACAAATCGCTTACTGTGACCGAAAAATCCCATTTTCATGAAATTATGTACGGTTATACTGACATTTATGCTGGTTTTCGTGGCCGTCACCACGTCTTTCCCTGCGAGGACGTTTGGTGCGTTCGTGGCGTGTAAGGTATTTTAGTTTTGATCATCATTGACAAGTTGATATTTGTTACAAGTTTAATAAAACTTATTTCTCACAAAGGAATTTGAGATGAATTTGGAAAACATAACAAAAATAACAAGTTGTACAACTATGTTTTATATGACATCCCTTCGATGTCATTATAAGCGGATTCTACTGTACCTACTAGCTGGCACCAGTGACTAGACAAGGTATATTATATCACACATGAAGTGTGCAATTACCCTATAAATGTAACTAACGCCATCCGCTCATTAATTTTTAATGAGATGAAATCTGTCGCACGACTTTGTGTGTGTACAGTCACCTGCAATAATATGTTACTCTTCGAAGGCCGCAAAAATATGTGACACGCTCTTATGGCTCTACAAATAAGACCGTGTCAGATATTTTTGCGGCCTTTGTTGTGTAACATATTATTGCAGGTGACTGTACATCATAGACTAGGAATCCTCTAGGCCGAGTTTAGAGCAATTATGTCATGCAACCGATGATGCCAAAAATGCGGGGGTGCGCGGGACGAGGTGAGCGAAGTCCCGTGCCGTGATTGGTCCGTTCAAAGACACGGACGTCACACAAAGGCAGTTTCGAGTCGAACATGGAGTAAAATTACCGCATGCGTGGCAGAGGGGTTAGCGCGACTATGCTCAGTCTGGAGGATGTCTTGTCTGTGATGTACATACTCGGCTTCTAGTATATCGTCATTGTTGACTGACAATTCGAAAACATTTATCTTTACCACCAGTTTGACACTGACATACTTATTCGCTAGCGACTGTGTAAACTAACTGACGATGTATCTCCCTCGTACTGACATTGGTGCAAGCGAGATGCACTGCGTTTGTGTCACGGCTCAGCCACGACATCGAGCGACTTGCGACGGTGGGAGCGATAACCATAGGTTGGAGCGTGACACAGCGATCGGACCTTTCGCTCCAACCTATGGTTATCGCTCCCGCCGTCGCAAGTCGCTCGATGCCGTGGCCGAGCCGTCACAGACCAACTTACTTAAGGCCGCGTACTAATTGCAAAGATCATGGTATAATAATATACTCCGCCTGGTACTCTCTACCCGTCTTTTTGTGGTCACGTGACTGACAGTACTGACACAAGCCTACGTCATCATGCGATAGCGCTATATGATAATATGCGATAGCGCTATATAAAGTGGCAATGTTATTGTGACGTAGGCTTGTGTCACTCTGGGAAGAGAAGACCATGTTTAATTAGACTATGGCAAAGATTGAGGTTTGTTGTTATACCTCTCGCATTAAATAATGGTCTCGATGACAGTTCCATCAAGTCTCATTCGGTTGGGCTTAAAAAGGTGGGGTCTCTGCTCATTGTAGCCTACATCCGCTCATAGAAGCTAGGATCCTATAGAAGTGGTATACATACACGACCGTGCCTCCGTGAGGGACAAAACATAGGTACGCAATGCGACACTTTGGACACTATCTATGGGCCAATAGTTGCCTGAAAATAAATATTTTCATCACTATGATTGGTCGAATTTATTTGTTGCCCACCATAATCCATACTAAATTTACGGTGGGGAACAAATAAAATGTGAGACTGTGACAAGGACAAACAATAATAGCTCTTTCGCTGCTACTCCTTAAGTATCTTACATAACATACATAATGGGTTAGCCGTTCGGTCATTTCCCCGACCCCTCATGCCAGATCCAGTTATACACTAGATTCATGCATCCGCTTTATGAAGAAACGATCGGTGGCGACAAAGCTGGCTCAAACCTGATACACAGCCGTCCTCGAAGATGGGGCGCGACTCGAAACAGCCTCCGCAGCCTGAAGAGGCCCCTCACACCCTCCGAAGTCCCAAAAGAGCGTGTCGAAAAATACCTACTACTACCCTTTTTGAAGTAGAGTCGGACCAAAAAAAGTCTGCAGCATATTTGATAGCCGCAGTGTCATTTATACGTCATAATTTCATAGAAGCTTGACGTTTAAAATAACACTTTCACTGCGTGGGCTATCAAATCCGCTGCAGACTATTCTTGGTCGGACTCTATCTGTGGGTAGTCTGTGTCTGGTGGATGACCCGTAATCCAGCACGTAATTGGAACACGTCTGGATAAAGAGGATGTTGCTCCCGCCACGGAACCACAACACTGACTCATTGGAGCATCGTACGGGGAGCGGTTGTTCGCGTAATTTCTACAATTGGGTATTTTCACGACAAACCAAATATTTATTACAACAATCATAAGTAATACATAGGCAAAGGGTTAGGTAAGACATAGGTAGGGTAGGGTAGAAAAGGGGTTTCAGTCGATGTATGGAAGGGCGGCACCGTCGTCGAACCCAAGCCACCTGGGTATTTTCTAACTAGTCAAATCAGTTACTTTTTTAGAAATGTCAAAACGATTTGCTAATATGGAATCTATGAAACATTGAGACATAAAAATTGAGGTTGTGGCTATCTCTCAAGTATTAAAAACAAAGTAAAAAAAAAATTAAGTGTTTATAAACCTTGTTAGAACCTTGATTGTTTTTTAATGAATTACTATTAGGTGCATGTAACATCCTAATTTCAAAGATCGAACCACTAGTTTAGCTAACCCAAGGGGATCCTAGCCTTGGAATTTGGTAAAACCGTATTTCACTTTCAATATAATAAGACATACTTATATCTTACTAGCTGTTGCCCGCGACTTCGTCCGCGTGGAATCTTATCTTCAACATTTTACATCTTTAGTACCTATAATTTTCATATCCAAGCAATGTTGAAATTAAGTACTTTTCTTTTTTAGCAAGTTGTATGAAGTTAAAATTTCATTTCAGTTTAGTGGATTTTGATGTTGGTCGCTGAAATTACTTTAATTCTTGTATTCTCATAATAGTTACCTATGCCCTTATACAAAGATTCAAGTTCCGCACTCACAAAATATCTGATCTCCATACAAACTTACAACCCCTTTCTCATCACCTTGGGGGATTATTTTCAAAAATGCTTGAATTAGTTTTCATGTTTTTAATTTAATACCTTTTTTTTTTGCAAAAAAGTACAAGTTCCTAGCTTAAAATTAAATTTACACCCCAAGACGAACTTTCATCTCCTTTTTAACCCCCTTAGGGGTTGAATTTTTAAGAACGTGCAATTACTTTTTTTTTGAAATCGGCTTTTATGTTTTTGTAAGAATTTTCAAAGCCTTTGTAATGGATTCAAACTTTCAACCCCTTTTTAACCCTGTTAGGGGATGAATTTTACAAAACGCTGAAATTACTTTTCCTGTCTTCTAATAATATCCCTAAATACAAAGATTCAAGTCCCACACTCGAAAAAAATTTTGATATCCATACAAACTTTCAACCCCTTTTTCACCACCTTAGGGGATGAATTTTCTAAAACGCTGAAATCAGTTTTCTTGTATTTTAATAATATACTTTTTTAGTTTCAAATTCCTAGCTTAAAAGAAAACTTTAACCCGATACAAACTTTCATCCCCTTTTTAACCCTGTTAGGGGATGAATTTTACGAAACACTGAAATTACTTTTATTGTCTTCTAATAATATCCCCAAATACAAAGATTCAAGTCCCGCGCTCGAAAAATTTTTTGATATCCATACAAACTTTCAACCCCTTTTTCACCACCGTGGGGGATGAATTTTCTAAAACGCTGAAATTAGTTTTCTTGTATTTGAATTTGATACTTTTTTACAAAGTTTCAAGTTCCTAGCTTAAAATAAAATTTGCACCCGAAGACGAACTTTCATCCCCTTTTTAACCCCCTTAGGGGTTGAATTTCCAAAAACGTTGCAATTATTTTTTTTTGTAATCGGCTATTATGCCTTTCTAAGAAGTTTCAAAGCATATGTAATGGATTTAAATTTTCAACCCCTTCTTAACCCTGTTAGGGGATGAATTTTACAAAACGCTGAAATTACTTTTCCTATCTTCTAATAATATCCCTAAATACAAAGATTCAAGTCCACCACTCGAAAAAAAATTTGATATCCATACAAACTTTCAACCCCTTTTTCACCACCTTAGGGGATGAATTTTCAAAAACGCTTAAATTAGTTTTCTTGTATTTTAATAATATATTTTTTTACGAAGTTTCAAATTCCTAGCTTAAAAGAAAACTTGAACCCCAGACAAACTTTCATCCCCTTTTTAACCCCCTTAGGGGTTGAATATCTCAAAATCGCTTCTTATCTCTTGTACACTTTATAAATGCAATCTGGTGTGCAAATTTCAACTTTCTGGCTTTTGTAGTTTCGGCTCTGCGTTGATGAATCAGTCAGTCAGTCAGGACACTTGCATTTATATATATAGATTATATTAGACCTACACTACCCTATTAAAATTTCCACTTCTCTTTCAATAATGGCAAATAACTCATTCATTATTTATGCGTTTTACTATTTCGTTTTCAGAGTAACTGTAAGGTTCAGGCCCCGTAGACAACATGGTAATCGCTAACGCTACGTAGAGAACGAAACGCAACTGTCACTGTCACACTAATAAGGAAGAGCGATAGAGAGACACAAAGTGTTTCGATGGTAAAGCGCAAGCGATCATCACCTTGGCTAGGCCCCCTGAACAGTTAGCGCTCTTGAATAGCGAAATACTCCAAATAGCATAGCGGTGTCATACAATCTCATTCATTTGTAGGCACAACTTTCACTAGCTAGCGTAGGTATTAAATTAACCATCTGGCAAAAAACATCAGCAAAAAATGTACAATGATATTTATACTGGTAAATATTCAGAATTGGAATAAACTCATTGTTTGTGAGTGTATTTAATGATATTACTGCGGGTATAAGTTTATACAATGTATAAATGAAAGTTACTATTTATTCAAGCTTTCACGGTTACACCCTTTCTATTTTTACAAGTGAATTAAAAGAAAATGCGATGTACCTAATATAGGTAGTTCAGCAAAGTATTTCATCCGAGGATATTACACTCGGCATTGACTTTATACTCATAGCACTTTGTTTCAACTGCAAGATTTATAAACAGAAGTAATTGAACGTCATTATTATTACAATTTCTGAGACTATAGGATCGAAAAAAGAG
Source organism: Cydia fagiglandana (assembly GCF_963556715.1). Taxonomy (NCBI): domain Eukaryota; kingdom Metazoa; phylum Arthropoda; class Insecta; order Lepidoptera; family Tortricidae; genus Cydia; species Cydia fagiglandana. Next base: position 8,084,233 of record NC_085959.1, read on the forward strand.
ATTACCGTATATATTTACTACTCATGCACTATAAAAAAAAACCGGGCAAGTGCGAGTCGGCCTCGCGCACCAAGGGTTCCGTACCATAATGCAAAAAAAAAACAAAAAGAAAACGGTCACCCATCCAAGTACTGACCCCTCCCGACGTTGCTTAATTTTGGTCAAAAATCACGTTTGTTGTATGGGAGCCCCATTTAAATCTTTATTTTATTCTGTTTTTAGTATTTGTTGTTATAGCGGCAACAGAAATACATCATCTGTGAAAATTTCAACTGTCTAGCTATCACGGTTCGTGAGATACAGCCTGGTGACAGACGGACGGACGGACGGACGGACAGCGAAGTCTTAGAAATAGGGTCCCGTTTTACCCTTTGGGTACGGAACCCTAAAAAATTAACCTCGTAATTTAAGACGCAGGACAATTTTCCTGCTACACAGTCTACATTTTAGCTACAGATCTCGCCTGGATTTTATCCTGTAGATAGTCTTAAGATGGTAGGTATTAATACATGTTTTATCGACAGATCTCGTGTTAAAACCTTTATCGTCATCGAAGCTCTCGCGGCACGTGTTATCGTATCATTCGGAACAGTTGAGGCGATAGCACACGATTAGATAATCCGTGGGGTGTGCCAAGCCTAACAAACGGTGCCGACCTACATCGTGCATCATGACAATAGGATGTAATTTAGGAAAATATAACCACAAAGCTGGGTCCTACAATAATCCTCATAGACACTTTTTTAGCTACAAATGACGTAGTATCGGCCCAAAGTGTCAATGAGTTTAAGATAAGCACAATGCAAACTCTACTCACTCCTTGATGGCAGTCATCAACCGAGTTTTCAGAGCTCTGACCGCTCTGGACACAGGCATTATCACTATTATCAATTTATCAGTTATTTCAACTGCCTCCCTGCTTTACAAATAGTAATAAAAAGACCCAAATTAAAAAAAGCTGTGCTGTCTAGTAATATGAGGCGGGCCTTACGTCGCCCTACCACCTAACAACGATTTTAAATAAGTTTTAGGCAAAAATTCCATTTTTGATACAAGCTTCTATCGCTGACTGTACTGTTCTTTCCACAGACAACTAATACTCATCGAGACCATTCGAACAACCCCAAACACAATTAGGTTTCGTTGTTTTATCACAGAGTTCTTATGGCCTCCTCCTATCTCCATTATCAGATCAGCTCGATGGTACCATAATATTGCATTGTCACCTGACTTACATATGTATGCAAATTTTCAGCTTCATTGGAAGTCGGAAAATGGGTCAAATTTAGCTTGCAAGATTTGACCCGTACAAACATAGTTACATATTTACATAGGTACATTGCAAGTTAAATAAAAGCTTGTAAAAATGCGTGTTTTTAAGCAAACACAGCTTTAGCACATAATTTGGAATTATGTATACGTAGCCTCAATGAGTTGAGGTCTATCAACTTTCAAAAATAAATAAGCCATTATGTAGGAAAATGTTTGTAATTGCCAAAAAATATCCTTCAAAATCATTGAAACCGTTATAAAGTGCCGTTCGTCTCATTGGGAGCAGTAGGCCATCACGGTAATTTAGTGCTTATTACCGCGCAATAAGTGCCATAAAATTATTATGCACTTGTTCAATACAATGTCATATTTGTTTTATACTTTCTCTTACGCTAGCATGTCGCGACTCGAGCCGAACTAAATTCGGCTTTGTTATAAGAGAAATATGGTGGTCATTTGAATGATGGTACATTTAATTTTAAGTCTAGCAAGTGTGATAATGATAAATGTATAGATTTAGATACGTGTTCATTGTTTTGTTTGTACATATTTGTTTTAATATGACAGGTTTGCAATTCGTTTTGCCACAAAATCCTGCTAACAAGGTTTTTTTTAATATGCTCTCAGTGTTTTTAATTTACTAAGAATATAATCCTACACAATACATGTCTTTTAAAATTAACAAATACGTTAGTTGTAAATTAAAATAGTCCAATATTTTCATTTTGCTCAGAATAAGGCGACAAGCGACGAGAAATGGCTTGAACATTTTATCGTATTTTTTAAGATCCCTAGACTCTTGTGATCCCGTGTCAATGTGTACAAGCCCAGTGAACGCACGAGCGGAGCGCGCAGCGGGGCGTACCGCGTTCATATTGAACAAATACAAATGTATGCGAGCGGCCGCATTGCTTCGCCGCTGCCCGCTGCGCTAGACGCTGATAAAAACTCGCAAAGCGGCACTAACCTTCAAATAACACCATCCGCACCTAGTAAACTCTGCCGTATGTTTCGTCTGGAACTCCCCAGCTAGATGTTCCGCAATCTTCTGCGCCCAGTTTCTTCGTTCTGACGCGCTGGCGCAGCTGAAGAGGACTTTTCGAGAAGATCGCGATCCAGTGCTGACTGAAAGCTCGAGCATGTAGGAGTTGCTTGTTGTGCTGAAAAAGACCTTGATGTTAGGTAGATAATGCTACATTTCGATTGGCAAATAATTGTAATTAGGACTGATAGCTCCAGCAGACATGGTAGCAGTGGCTTATTTTGTTAAAATGGACCTTGATGGTAGGTAAGGTAGGTAAGTAAGGTTACATTTGAATAACGATCAAGGGATGTTAACCCACGATATGTATTTGTATTGTTAATCATTTATGTAAATGTCATTAATCATCATTGATCATATGCACTGGAAGGAATTTAAGGAAAATAATAGTGCTATTTGACACAAATCAAAATTAATAGGCTGATTAAAACAAAACATCTAATTTTATTCCTAATTAGGGAATAATAATTAAATCAAATAACTGACTAATCAATGGCTCGAATTACTTTAGAATAGGTACTTAGTATTAATGAGACATCTAATGAGTAATAGACGCATGTAACAGTAATGCGTCATCAGAGTAGCCAGGTAGATACTACACTTTAGATCAGAAATAATAGGTCACTTTGTATAGAAATGTCCTAATAAATTGGTCCAATTTGTTTTTGAGTGTTTTATGGATTAACAACGTATCGGGTATTTTAAGGTAAAAACAATTACCCACTGTCGTATTTAACATGTATCTAAAAAGCCTACATTTTGGCATAATTACATTGATTTTGATGTTTGAAGTGATACTGAGCAAACTGATGAATATAACCAAAAGCGATGATCTTTTATTCATGCACATGCATTTTCTGTCTGGGCCTTATAATACTATTGACCTTTACAAAATTGCCTCCTCTAGAGCACAGTCGCTGTGGCCGAAATTGGTCAGGAGAGCATCATCAGTTCAAATTTCATGTACACAATTAATTTAGTAATGCAAGATTTTTTTTTTTTATTATGAAAGGGCTTACTCATGGCCACAGACTAGCCGAGGCGTAGACGTGGCCTACGATGGAGCGAGCTCGCCCAGAAGGTGCCTGTTCACTCTTGATTTGAAGGTTGCCGGGTTATAAGAATACGGAAATATAGACGCCGGCAAGGAATTCCATTCCTTGGCAGTGCGCATAAGGAAAGTAGAAGCAAAGCGCTTCGTGTGAATTGGTGGAATATCTACCAAGTAAGGATGGATTTATCAATTAACAGCTTCCATTTAAATAAAATGGTTTTCAAGAAGTTGTTTAAAAGAGCAAATAATGTAAAAAATAAAATGGCCAATTAATGACTCACCTGGATGACAGAGGCAACACAACTTGCAAAGAGTTGATTGTATCCAGAGGGTAAGACTCCTTCAAGACGGAGTTGGTTGGGTCCGTATAACACAACAATTTCTGTTCAGACAGCACACAAAACCTACTCTGTGTGTTCTTGAACAAGTCTTCAACACCACCGGACACCACTTTAGTCAATGTACCACTGAAAAATTGCACCGGCAAGCCGTTTACTGGCGGTCTTTCTATCGTGTCAACTTTAGGAATGACCGCTTTTGGGGATTTGTTTAACATATTGTCCAATTTTAACATGCTTGAGAATTTCTGCATAACCGAATGTGTGCTGGTAGATCTTTCTCCAGCTTTTGGCAATGAGTCTGTATCGCTAACGAACCAGTTGGAATTGTTGTCCTTGTCCACCATTGGGACTTTCTCATCTTTTGTCTCAGTCTCAGGAAACAGGCTGTCTGATCTCTCCGGGGGAGTAGGTGGATTGTAATATTCAATGTCTCGGAAATCAAAAGTCTCATCCGAATTGTCTGTAGTAACTATAGTACCGTAAGTATCTCCTATTAAGAATGACTCCAGTAGTATTAGCTCATTGCTTACTCCATCATATTTTGGTGCAGGTTTGCTTGTATTTAGTGGATCAAACTCATAAATTGTGCTTTTGCTAGGCCTCTGTGTCTTGTTACAATTTGTACTTGCCTGAGAGCTTATGGTACTATTTGGTAGTGTCCAGTTTTCATACATAGAGTTCTGTCTCATAACCTCTATGCTCTCTCGTTTCTTCCGTCTTTCTGGAACTTCAGGTGCTGATCTTATGCTTACTATACTATTCGCTCTTGAAGGTTTCGGTGTGTCATATGTTAACTGCTCATTTTCCAAATTGGTATAGTTGTTTTGATCAGATTCTCGGCTGTCATATGAGAAATTACTAACAGTGTCGGTGTTGGAGTCTGAATTTGTAGAAAATAGTGAGAGATCATCAAAATGGGATGCATTCAGGTTGAGTGATGGCAATTCTTGGGCATTTTCGTTCTCCGCTTTATACCTCTTCTGTTCTAATAGTGGTGAATGGAACTGTATGTTGTCAAAGAGACTGACGTCCACTACTGGCATGGAGACACAACGCTGGTCTTCCGTTTCCTCCAGAGAGTCTGTCTTTTTCACTTTTCTCAGTTTCATGCCCGCACTCCTCGTGCCTTCTATGACGGATTTGGTGACGGAGTCCCGCACCGCCCGCGACGTCGTGAGCGTCTTTTCCAACGTACCTTTAGCAAACTTGGACCCATCCTGAATGGACTTCTCAATTTTCTCGTTTGCCGACTTAGCCGAGCTGCTCACTTTCAGCGCCACATCCTCGGATATCTGTTTAGACACTGAACTTATGGATCTGAATATGTCCGAGGCGGAAACTCTGTCGTTGGGACTGATTTTAGTTCTCGGTAAGGGAACTGGTCGCTTGAGCGGATCATTTTGTGGCAGAAATGCACTCCTCGGCTTCGGAACGGGCGGCGTATCCATCGGGCTCGGTGCACTATCACTGTACAACTATTTAGACGACGATAACATTGCTAAGCCATTATACAAGTTTCATAAACAATGTGACGGGTGACTCACAGGGGGCTAAACAAACCACTTCTTTATTATGTTGACCCAATTATGTCGTCCGCTCTTTACAAAAGTACAAAGATATGTATCAGCCGTGTAAATAACTAGATTTTGATCACTTAAAACGACCTAATAATTAACCAAAAGAAAAATATATTTATAAAAAAAATTGAACGTTTCGATGAAGGAGTGTAGCGCAGACGCAGTGCGCAGCTGTGTGCCACAGATGAAAAATAAATTCTATAGACAGATACAGATGCAGGCCACAGACTATAAACATACCTTCACTATTCATCAATCGTACCAATATACATGATGGCTCATTTAAGTAGCTAACACACTATCGCACCGCACCAAGGTCATTGAGGGACGCACCCATAAGTAAGAGGAAGAAAGCGATATCTCTTTCTCCCTCTTACTTATGGGTGCGTCCCTCAATGACCTTGGTGCGGTGCGATAGTGTGTTAGCTACCTTAGATCGGTCAGTATGGGAATATCTGAGGGCCAAGGCCCCTACCTTTATTGTTCTATTTGACGGCGCAGCAACTAGTATCATTTCTCTCTCCTCGCTCTTTTAAAATGCCATTTGTCAAAAAAGGACAACTATACTGTTGACAAGATGGACTTCAAATCCAAGTGGCCCCTTTTTAGGCGACCCGGGTTGTGCATGTTTGCGTAAAAACGTATATGTGTGCTCTTTTAGGGATGTAAAAAGTCGATTTTAATCATGTTATATATCGATAAACGCTACACAGCGGAACGAAATAGCGATTAATTGAAGCTTCAATATCTTCGTTAAACATAAACATAATTGAAATGCTAATGGATAATGAATATATTATAATGTAATAAAATAATTCAATTATTGCGGACCACCTATTTTAATAGGTATTTATGTATTTTAATTAAATATCTGAACTTTCCCTTGGTTCTCTCCTGGGGCGTGACTACAAAATTGTGATCTGATAACCACAATAAAGAAAAAAAGCGTTTTTGTTCATTTTAGGTATAGTTAAACCTTTGAAGTAAAATTAAAATTGCAAGAAATGTCGGTAGTTTATCGATATGACTTTATCGACATGGCTACAGCAAAGTGGGTCGCTTTGTTAATCGTACACTAAACAAAAAGTGGTCCCACTGACAGCGCGCTTGGAAGGCATCTGTATATATTCTTATATCTATGCTGAGGGCCTACCGCGAACCACGTTCGACGTGTTGCGCCTCCCTGTCACACTTACGTATGAATTTACAAGTGCCATAGAGAGGCAACACGTCGAACGTGGTTCGCGGTAGGGCCTCTGAAACAACGATCTCTTCTAGGCTTATACTCAAACACAACACACCCACTGTTCCACTGTCAGTAGAAAAAGGCGCAATTTATACGCAAGCTCAACTCTTTGCACCAACATTTTTTATTTTTCTACTGAGAAAGTGGGTGTGCCAGAGTATAGTAACCTACGACTCGTTAGGCTAAAAAAATAAGTAGCTACGTTAGTGACGTAAAAATAACAAAAAAAAACAGACATGAAACATCTGTCACTTTCATTTGTCAATCAGAGTCCGGTTAATACACGACCAAATAATGTACAGCCCAATAATAGGCGTCCACTTTTTTGGATGCGTATTATTGGGTTGTACACTACTGCCCTGTTCAAAGAGTGGCTTCGTATTATTGGCACGGACCGAGCTTGTACACCCTGATAACGCTCAACCCAATAATACACGACCCAATAATACGAATCCATTTAGTGGACGCCGAATATTGGTCGCATATTATTGGCCCGTACCGATAATGTTCGACCCGGGATTGCTCAACCCAAGAATGTACAGCCCAATAATTGGCGTCCACTTTTCGCTCCACACCACAGACTATAAATATTTGACACATAGAGTGATATTCTAGGGATGGGGCGACGATTTTTAAGTTTACGATTCAGTAATGTTGCCATGCGCAAAAAATAAGCAGATAATGGTAAGGTTAAGTAGCTAACATATTATCGCACCGCACCGCGATCTTGGTGCGTCGCGCCCATAAGTAAGAGCGAGAAAGAGATATATTTTTCTTCAGCCCGCTCCAGACTATGCGCGTGAATCGCGGGCGAAGCCGCGAACGCGAGTGTGGAGTCGATTTCGCTGTCTGCGAACATCGACGCCACACTTGCGTTCGCGGCTTCGCGCCGCAATTCGCGCACGAGTGTGGAGGGGGCTTTCCAGACGGAAACAATTGTTCGATCCATGAAATGTATACTTGGTCAAGCAGATCTGGTCAGTAGAAAAAGGCGGCAAATTTGAAAAATTTAGGCACGTAGGGATCTCTTCCCATAGAAAATTTGAATTTCGCGCCTTTTTTTATTGATAAGATTTGCAAAACCAGCTATAATTAGAATAGAATGACAGAGAAAGGTGCCTGCAATTTGCACGCACCGCGACCCTTCGCACCGGTAAGTGAGGGCGAGAAAAAGATATCTGTTTCTCGCTCTCATTCATGAGTGCGACGCACCAGGGTCGCGGTGCGGTGCGATAGTGTGTTAGCTACTTTAAATGAGTATAGTTTTCCTGGTTCTTAGGCCCCGTTCGCACGACAGCTTTTTCAACGCGCGTTAAAAAAAGCGTTTGAATGACACAAATGGATAACCATTTATGTATTCACACGACAACGGTGACGCTTTTATTCAGTGTTGTTGGATTTTAGACTTTAAGCTTTGGTCGTTAAGTCGAATTTAGAGTGCGACCAGATTCAAGCGCTTTTTTAACGGGCGAAGCCGCGAACGCGAGTGTGGAGTCTAGTTCGCTGATATGCGAAATCGACTCCAGACTCGCGTTCGCGGCTTCGCGCAGCGATTCGCGCGCGAGTGTGGAGCGGGCTTAAGCTATTTCTTGCTCCGTAGTCTTGTGAGGCGGACTACAAAGTAGGATGGTGTGTGAGCTATATCTTACACCGTAGTCCTGCGAGGCGGACGACAAGGTAGGAGTGTGAATGAGGGGCTTTAGTTACGCGGCGCGCCCCGCTCACGCGCCGCCCGGAAAACGCGCCTGTGTGACGAAGCCTTTACAGAGAATTCTTATTAATAGTTTTTAACAGAAGTAGACCGTTGGATCTGACCTAAGTTTCTGAGTTACACACTCTCTTTTTGTATTATTTAACGAAGACTTCCTTATTCCTTCGGGACTGATCGAATCGGTCGATTTGATCAGTAATGAAATTGGCGTCAATCTCCAATTTTAGATTTATGGTGATATTAGAGCCCTCTTAATTGAATAAACGGGTATGTCCTTAAACCACGTCCAAGACCACCGGTGGACAGGCAGCAGCGTCCCTCAAATTCGGTGTACTCGACTGCGATCGCCAACCCGCCTGCCAAGCGTGGCGATTATGGCATTCACCCCCCAAAAAAGGGGGAGGCCTATGTTCAGCAGTGGACGTCTTATGGCTGAGATGACGATGATGATGATGAAATTGAATAAATGCCCCAGAACGAAAATACTAACCTCACAAATTGGTATTCTTGCGTCCGCACCTCATTTTATCGGTAATATCGGTCATTATCGGTCATTATCGGTGGTTGAATTCGGTGAGCCAAATTGGTATTTGCGTCCGCACCTCCTGATTCGATCGGGCAATTGAATCAGATTGGCGAAAAATTGACTAATCTGGATATGCCTTTAATTGACAAGAGTTTAAAGGATATCATACAAATACGACGGAATTAAAATAAAAGGTAACTTGCTTATACTGTTGTGTATTGCTATTGAATATAGTTCGTTTTTTTTAGCATTAGAAAGAACTCCACAGAAGCAAGCGTGCAGTCTTTATCGGGCTCTTTAATTGTTAATAATTATTGAATTATCTAATGTAGCATGGTCAATACATATAATTTACTTCAAATTATTACCGCTGAAAGTGCCGGATTTGGAACCAGAAGCTTACTTCTGCGAAGTTCTTTCTAATGCTAAAAAAAACGGACTATAGCTTGGATTGCTCATGATAAAATTAATCTTGATTGAATTTCTTTCAGATCAAAAATCAAGCCTCAACATCGCAATCCCTCAACTCAAAAAAAAGATTCCGATTGTTGACGCCAGAGATATAATTATTTCCAAAAAGCGTGCACAAATAACAGATGCACGTGAAATATTAGCTGAACTAGCTCACAGATTAATAATATGTGTCTACAGATTAGTATAGCCGCCCGTCATACTTTTTTTTTCTATTTATTTTTAGAGCTTGTCACTGAGGTGAACATGTCGCTCCATAAAAAACTACAAATTTATACATTCTTACAACTAACTTATTCTATATACTAAAGCCTTTCGTACAAGCTGCAATAGCATCCGACGAAGGAGCAGCCAGGACACTATTGCAGCCCCCAACATAGCATTATGGCTTACGCCCGTCATACTGGGTCATACTGAACAACTTTTTCTATCGGACCAACCCCGAAATCCCAAAAAAAATATTGGCCTTCCCATAGAAAACGTCGACATCCACTCGATCAAAATGTATGAAACGGCCAAAAAAGCTTAAGTGATTACGAAGTTGGTCCCATTATAAATGTCATAACTGAAAAATTTGAATTTGATTAGCCTAGTAGCCAATCAGGTAGCGGTGATTGCTAAAGGGGCTTATACATAGAACACGGACCTAATGTAAAGCGCCCTCCAGACTATGCGCGTGAATCGCGGGCGAAGCCGCGAACGCGAGTGTGGAGTCTAGTTCGCTGATATGCGAAATCGACTCCAGACTCGGCTTCGCGCCGCGATTCGCGCACGAGTGTGGAGCGGGCTTAACGATGCATTTTTACAAATCGGTCGTTACAGCCGGTCGCAACGACGGACTCTAAGCCCCCATTCGCACGAGAGCTTTTTCAACGCGCGTTAAAAAGCGCTTGAATCTGTCCGCACTCTAAATTCGATTTAATGACCAAGGCTTAGGTAAGTCGAAAATCTAACAACGCGTGATAAAAGACCGTAGTTCTGTAGAAAGCGACCAACTTTTTATATTTGTCAAAGTGACTTACACCCTAACTCAGTAGCTTTGGTCTCTTTCTGCATTGATAAAAAAATTGAGTTGGTCGTTTTCTGCATAACTACGGTCATTATTTAGCGCCACCGCTGTCGTGTGAATAAATACACATGTATCTATTGGTGTCATTCAAACGCTTTTTTAACGCGCGTTGTAAAAGCGCCCGTGGGAATGGGGGCTAAAGGCGTATCCTGACCAGATCCTGACTAGTAAATTTTTCGCCAATCTGATTAAATTGCCCAATGTATGCAATGCAAAAAAAAAAAGTGGTGCGGATGCAAACACCAACTTGGTTCGCCGAATTCAATCGCCGATATTGACCGATATTACCGATAAAATGAGGTGCGGACGGTTGAATACCAATTTGTGAGGACTGACGCCACACTGTGGGCTGAAATTGGGCTGTCATTGACATAGAAACCGAAGTTATTTTTATGTTTTCTTGATTGAAATCGGTTTTGCTAGGCATTGTTATAGTAACCTATGAATTTTAGACGATTAGGTATGAAAGTTGTGGAATGAGAGTTACGAATTAAAAAAAAAATCGGGGTGCACTCCTGGGCCCAGTTTTATAAAGTTACAAGTTACAAGTTTACAGGCGTTTACTGGCAACACTTGCTCCGTTTTTTACAATTTGCGTTTTATAAAAGTACTGTGTTACAATTTTACAGGTTACAGGTACAAGTGCCTGTAGCTCAACCATAGACGAAAATACGGGAGTTTTATAGTTTTAAACTCATAATCGAACAAGCGTTTTATAAAAATATTGTAAATTACAAGTGTAGATTGGTACACTTGTAACAAAAACTTACATACGTCTTGAGTCCTGTAACAGCACAACAGCAGTTACTTGTAGACTCGTTTTCTGAGAGATTTTAAACTTTACTCTTTATTGTTAAGCACCAACGCCAACGATTGTGCCAGGGCATGCATACTTTTCCATGCACTGACCTTATCAGTTTTTGTTAATGTATCTGAAATATATAGTTCATAGGAAATAAAGTGACAATATGTTTGATATTGATTTTATTGACGATTCGTTTTATTTTATCTACTAGGAAATGGAAAGGGATTATTGCCGATATTTGTCGTTGATTTATTAGCATTCGTCTCTTTATTTAAGTATAGTGCATTCACATTAAGGTAAAGTGTACTATTCATAATTTTCGATACACAGACACACCGTATTTATCTTTGAGCCGCTACCGAAACGATACATTTTAATGTAAGAATGTGAAAGAGTACCTACTTATTTACATGTTATTTACTTATAACGTAAATATTTCATTAAATCTAACTTAATCTGAATCTGAAAACGGCCCAAAAAGTATATCCTTGGCATGGAACGCCGCTCTCAACCACTCGATTTTTCCTTCATTTCTGGCCATTTTTCCAGTAATTAATATTTTACAGCAAACAAAAACACATAATTTAGTAGAGAACCGAGTATCTATGACACACGTTTTTTTTTAAATAGTGATGTCCTTCACACCTGTAGATTTCACATGTAATCGAGATTGACCGTGGTTCTTTACAACTGTAATTATTTATGTGTATTTATAAAACACCTGTACCCGTTCACAGTGCATTACAGGTGCCTGTAGCCTGTACTCTTGTAACCTGTAACTTGTAACTTTATAAAACTGGGCCCTGGGGGCCGATTTTTTAAATTCGACTACTCGATTTCGTGTATTAAATTTCGTTCAATAATATCTCTACTACTAGGCATTTAAATTCTACTAATAGAATTGAAAACGAGTGGTCAATACCACTCGATTCTCAATTTCTATCGCTAGTATTTCAAAAATTAGCATTTCGCCGTTTTCCACCGATTTCCGAACGATCGAACGATCGAATTTCAAAAATCGGCCCCCTGGAGTGCCGACAGAAGTGAAAACTCAATGACTAGTCCAAAATGTCTGCAGCACTACCTATGTATAAGGTAAATGTACGCTTCACCGAATGCTTAAGCCCTAGACTTACGTTTAATTTTTTTATTTGTTCTGATATTTTCTTACGAATATGTTCAATACTAAAATAGAAACATAGATAAATTTGACCTCATTTAAACATACCTATAAATTACTGAAATGATTGGACGTGTATTAAAAACATTTTTAAAGTCATTTCTTCCAATTTCCTTGTTTGTACCGTTTACCGAACTAAGAAACGTGATTTGCACATTATACCGAACTAGGAAATAATTGTATGAAAATATGGTGTTGAGTGGTGCTCAAACTTCAGTAGTTCACTATTAAATCCCTACTATGCTTCGTTTTTTAGCATTATAAAGATGGTAAGCGATCTTGACGTGTCTTTTTTATTGAAATAATTCTTTTGAAAAATAAGTCAGTAAGTAAGGTACGCAACAATTATAAAACATGTACGCATATGTATAAAATAATTTGGCTGTTTCATAAATTTTGGCTGGTCCATTTTCTATGGAAGGGTAAATTTTTTTTCACGATTTCGGAGTTGGTCCCATAGTAAAAGTTGCTCAGTATAATCCCAAAACCTCCCTGGGAATGGGAATGTAGTTATTTTTTAGCCACCCTGTATGTGAACCCCGCAATTTCATAACAAAAGATAAAAGTTTAAAAAATCACAATCGCCCACGACGAGAGGAATCTAAAAAAAATTTTTGAACATCATGCTTCATTATTTTTGTCCACATTCCAAGACTATTATCAGGCGTCCAATAAGTATGTCTAAAGTTTGAAAAGCGCTGGCATTGAAATAATGGTCACAAAAAATAAACATATAAATATCGACCTAGCCGTTATCGTAATAAGGATGATATTCTCAAGAACGTCGAATAGAAACATGGCCAACGCAAACATGAGTTCGGTAGCAGAGACTATGGGTACCATTCACCGAACGGCCGTTCGGTGAACGAAACATGGAAAATATGTGGAACCTATTTCGCGAACGGATTTTGAAAATAGTATTTTAATCGTAATCAATGTGGTATAACTACAAATCTATCATTAAATTTAATACTTGAATCCATTACAAAACCGTACATGTATAAAGTTCTTGTTAATACTGACGTAAAATATCTAAAATTATTGTTTGATATTAGTCTTGCCAAAAACCTTATTTTGATGCCAAAAAGTCGTAAAACATGAACATTTCAAACGCAGTTTTATAATAATCTATATAGGTTATTGTTGTTCGGCAATTGCTCATAAAATTACAAATACATTAAGTTATTTGTGAAATTAGGTAGTTAATCTAAATAGTTCGTAATCAACCATTAAAAAAATAATTTCAAAAACATACGCTTTCCCTGATTTCGGACGCTGTTCGATAATACCTTCCAATCAAATTGTCGGTGTACTCATCACCGAACTCACATTAAGCTTAATTTCTGATAATATGACTGCACTAAATTAATTAAATTTACTAAAATACACGAACTAATTAAGTAGTCACACTGAAAAACCATACTTTGAAACACAGAAATAAATTTAAAAGGTTTTATGACCTTAAGAAATATACGCAACTTCTTACCGATTTCTTTAAGGTTGCCCATACAAAGTGGCAATCGGGAGCAACGATCCGTTTCGATCAGTTGCCACGTCCCAACTGCGGGACAAATTGGCCGACTCTGAGGCATAGTTGAAGGGATAGGTATTTAACTCGTGGAAAAAAAATACGCAAGTAAATATCAGCTGTAAATAATCGACTTATAGCCTAAAATAGAAGAAATTCGGTGATACGGACGGATATTGAGCGTTCGGTGGAGCGTACTTTTACCTTAATTGACCCATCCTCCTTACTATTGAAAAACTTTAGTTCCGAAATTGCTGGCTAGTGAGCTTAAATTTGTAGCGTTAATTGTTTAAAATTCGAATAGAAATTGTAAAGTTACCTTGCAGACCTCGCATCTAAATATATTTGGTCATGATATTCTGAGTTTTCACTTTTATTAGCGATTTTATCAAGATGCAGCTTTATTGAATTATATTTGAATACCTAAAGTTAGAATGTAACTGAGATTCTCGTATTTCAGCCCGTACAAGATTAGAACATTGAGCTTTATTGCTTAAATAATATAAAAGTTCCAGTTTTAAATAATTCACCTGATTATGATACGTTATGACCTGGTTATGACTAAAGTTCTTTGGTGAATAACATTGTGCGTGACACATGACGTCAGCCGTCGTCGTCGTCGTTACGCGTTATGTGTTACGCTGTATCGAGTTTATCATTTTTTCCCCACCTCAAAAAGTGCTCAGCGCCGCTAAAGAAGTTTTCACTTCAAAAAAATGTATGGAGCAGGAACAAAAAATCATTATTACTTAGTCAAGAAACAAAACAAACCGTAATATCTTCGCAGGTGGTTATACTACGAATTATTTGTGATTTTTTGGCATACTAAAATACATATTATTATATCCGTCACGGGTGCGGCTTTTTTTAAAATCATTAATTGTTTCTATGGGAAAAGCACAAAAACCAAAGTCAACATAATATATATTAAGATTTTTTTTGACTGAAATGGGTCTTGCCCAGTATGTTTATGCTAAGTTGTAAGTTTCAGACGATTTGAGTCGAAAATACTAGTTATGATTTTTTTTCAAACAAAATGTATTTAGCCGGTACAAAAAATCAAAATATCTCACAACAGTTGACTTTGGTTTTCGTGCTTTTTCCATAGAAACAATTAATGTTTTTTTTTAAAAAGCTGCACCCGTGACGGATATATGTAATATGCCAAAAAATCACAAATAATTCGTAGTATAACCATCTGCGAGAATATTACGGTTTGTTTTGCGGTTCTTGAGTAGGTACTTAATAATGATTGCTTGTTTCTGCACCATACATTTTTTTGAAAAAAATTCGTAACTCGACAATTTTCATTCCAAAGCGTGTAAAATTCATAGAGTCGGACCAAAAAAAGTCTGCAGCGGATTTGATAGCCCACGCAGTGCAAGTGTCATTTAAACGTCATAATTTCATAGAAGTTTGACGTTTAAAATAACACTTTCACTGCGTGGGCTATCAAATCCGCTGCAGACTTGTATAGTACGATAGCTGCCTTTTAGGACAGTAAAAAAAAAAGTGGTCGGCCAAATCCTGTGTTGGCAGGTTAATGTGTCCGACCAATTTTGTGGTACCACGTAAGAGCTACAATTTACCTCATCGAAAAATAGAATGAAACAAACGGATTATAATAGCTTAATAAGCCTGTTGACTTATGGCTTAGTCGGCCTCACCTTAGCCGGGCAGTTTTTGCAGTCCGACCACATTTATAAAGAATAATAATTTCTTTATTGAAAATATGGTTTCTTCGCAGCTTGAACTTAACTTAATAATGCTAACTGAAAAAAGTCATAAGTAAATGAGTCCATGGAGGTCTTAGAGGGCTTTAAAAAAAAAGAAAACATTCAGTTCAAATTTTATTCATAAATCTATCTACTTAATATCTAAATAACGTTTTCTAACTACCGACGTGGTTTCAGAGTAACACTTACGTTGAGATGATGTCTCACAGATGTCAAAAATAAAAAGGTTTTCATCGATTTTTGACAAGTTTTGAATCGTATATCCTACTTTTCCACTACAGATAGAATGAGGAGGCATAACTGACATTTTATCACGCCAGGCCCCAATTTCACAACGGTGACAGGTGCGACGAATTGTAAAATCACTATTGCTGACGTCACAGGCATCCATGGGCTACGATTACCACTTACCATCGGGCGGGCCGTATTTCTGTTTGCCACCATCATTGTATTATTTAAAAAAAACTTTATTATATCGGAAAAAAACAGATATTTCTCCTGCGAAGTTTCTGACAATTGTCAAAGATTTAGAAGAATTGTAGGTAATTCTTGACAGGTAATGAGTTATATGTCGGAATTTCGTGACAATTGTAGTGTTTCTTGTGACAATTGTCATAAACTTAGCAAGAGAAATATCTGTTTTTTTCCGACATCATAAAGTTTTTTTAAATAATACAATGGTGGTGGCAAACAGGAATACGGCCCGCCCGATGGTAAGCGGTAACCGTAGTTCATAGATGCCTGTGACGTCAGCAACAGTGATTTTACAATTCGTCGCACCTGTCACGTTGGTGAAACAGGGGCCAGGTGGCGCCTCCATAGTGGAGTTGCTCACATACATTGTTTCCAATAAATTGTAAACATTCTCCTTTTTTAACCGACTTCCAAATCCCAAAGGAAGAGGTTATCAATGCGGTTGTATGTTTTTTTTTCTCCACAATACTGCAATAGTGTGCGACAAATTGTGGAAATATACCTATAGGATCTCCCTTTTTTCCCAAGGACCCGATATGCATAAATCGGTGAGAAAAAGCTTTGAGTACCAAAAACTAAGGCAAATGACAAAGAC
Organism: Cydia fagiglandana; assembly: GCF_963556715.1. Classification (NCBI taxonomy): domain Eukaryota; kingdom Metazoa; phylum Arthropoda; class Insecta; order Lepidoptera; family Tortricidae; genus Cydia; species Cydia fagiglandana. The sequence continues at coordinate 8,100,860 of NC_085959.1, forward strand.
CGTTTGTGTAAATAAAAGGTTTACATTTGCTCCATGTGAAGCTGTTGGAGGAAAGAAAATAATAAAACTCATGAACTTTCCTTTTCAATATTTTACTGACAGGTGAATAGGTTCTAAAAATGTAGTGCAATTTCCTTTACCTTCGTATTTTCACGGATACGTCCGAACGTCTCATATATGCTACTTGTATTTCAGTCAATACAAACAGTACTGAGGCGAGGTTGACTAAAGTAGCTTTTATACCTAACTATTCGTATCTTCCCCTGCAATTGGCGACTCACACGAAGACGTCAGTCGCCCGAGGCGCGCGACGCACGTCCGGCGCCGGCGACTCAGCAGAGACTCATTCTGGCTGCTTGTATCAGCTCCTGAAATTTGAGAATAATTATATTTAGAATATTTGTTTAAAATGATTTTATCAGTGCAACATGAACTTTAATTCACTTTCATAACTTTCCTGGCTTATTTTATATAGGCCCTACATACATAGATGTCGCTAGAAATAGGTACGTAACTTTTCTGAAAACCTAAATGTTAAATGTTTTAAAATTATGCCTGCTTATATGACCTTGTATTATCGTAGTTTATATAAACTGATATGTCGTTTTTACAAACACTCCCTCAGTGGACTTGTTGTACAAAGTAGCAACAAAGGTCTTTCAAATTCTGAAAGTGTCATTACGGGATTGTCCATATGAGTATGACACCAACGAAACGGCCAAGCCGTACTGTTTGACCAAGATGTTGGCTTTATACTGTTAGAGCTTATAAAGTTAGGAATGACAGAGTAAAAGTCTTGGTACCTACTACGGGATCTGATAACTTTTTTAGTGTAAAAGCTTTATGCAACTAGTCTTGGCAACACTTTACATTAAATGTTTTCGTGGGTTGTTCTAACCTCAAAAGTAGTAAGGTTGTCTGGAAGAGATCGCTTTTTAGCGATAAGACCGCCTGTTGTTTAATCTCTTCTTCCTGTATTATTTGTATTGTTTTCTGTAATGAGGTGTGCAATAAAGAGTATTTGAATTGTATTGTAGTACCTATACTGTAATTGAGGTAATCTGAAAAAAAAACCGGCCAAGTGCGAGTCGGGCTCGCGTTCCAAGGGTTCCGTATATTACACAATTTTTAACAATCAGTGCCGGATTAAGATATTTTGATGCTTTAAGCATTTCTAGACCATGGTGCCCCCTCTCCCTAGGGTCATCAAGATTACATTGATTTTTTTTGGTAAATTGAGAGAAGTTCAATGCCGCATTACAGCTGAGAATGGAAATCAGTCACATCATTTTATCACGAAAATTGACAGTGCCGTTGCAGTAATGTTGCAACAGATTACCTAATACTGCTGCAGTCGCCACCCGAATGTCACACCTTTATCATATCTAAGAAAGTAATTGAAACGCGAGCGAAGCGAGCGCGAAAATTTTTCGATATAAAAACGCAATATGATAGACAGTTGTACATTTTTACTTTTAGTATGGAAATCAGTCACATCATTTTATCACGGAAGTTTTAATCATTTTTTATCATTTTATTTGCGATAAAAAAGGTTATATACAAGTTGTTTCTGTAAAATTATACATTTTTAAGTCCCATCTATCTTAACTGACTATGCAGCATGCAAATTTTAGTGTAATATATACCTAACTTAACCTACTTAAACTAGTTTAATACAAATTAATTATCAACAACAATAGAAATAAAAATACACTGTCAATTATGAAATAATAATATATCATGTATCTATCTCAAACAAAACCACTTCAATTAACATAATTTAAAAACTAGATTGTTGATTTACAAGGTATTCATTAATAGAATAAAATGTCGAAGACAGCAGCCATTGAAAAAGTGCTCTTTTAAATTTACTATTGGGCAATTCTCTTATGTTGTTGGGTAACTTATTAAATATATTGACACACATAGCATAACAATTTTTCTTAAAAGTGGCAGTTCTTTGCATTTTATTTATGACCAGCCTGTTAGTGTTCCTAGTATTTCTTAGGAATACTTCGTTGGCTGTTTTAAACAGGTCTATATTTAACTTAACTAAGTTGACAGTACTTTGCAACAGAGTAATGTTGCTGCAGTCGTCACCCGAATGTCACCTTTGTCATACCTTAGAAAGTTATTGAAAAGGCGAGCGAAGCGAGCGCGAAAATGTTTCGATATAAAAAACGCAATTTTACTTTTAGGCCGAACCAGGCCCGAATCCTGGCATTTTGGTGCTCCCCCCTGAACGTGGTGCCCTAAGCACGTGCTTGTTTTGCTTATTGGTTAATCCGGCACTGTTAACAATGTATTGTTTATGTGAAACGTGAGTGAAATCTAACACTTTAAACTCTCGCGTTTTGTACATATATTTAATTACACAAACGGGTCTACCGCGTTTGGACGCGCGTTTGGTTGGCGTTTGTGGGTTTGTTGGGACGTCAGTCTTTCCGTGACCACAGCTAGTGCAACTCAGCTGAAACGTCGGAATTAAAGGTAAAAACAATGAAATTATATCGCGGTAGACCCGTTTGTGTAATTAAATATGTGATTGAAATCTCTTTAAAAAATCCGTAGGGGTCGGATCTAAAACTGTAATTAAGTCCGACTCACGCTTGACTGTACATTTATAATAGGTTTTCCTGTCATCTATAGGTATAGACCTATTTTATGTATTTTTTTCAAAATTTTAGACTTAGTAGTTTCGGAGATAAAGGGGGGGGGAATGGTCATTTTTTGCCTATTTTCTTGAATAACTTCTAAACTGTTTATTCGAAAATTATAAAAAAAATATATTTGAGATCCTTACAATAAGCTCTTTAATTTGATATGTAACATGATATAATTTGAAATTTTTTTTTTTAATTTTTTCATTTACCCCCCAAAAGTGGCCCCCATGTTTAAAATTAATTTGTTTACGTTACATGTCCATATTTTGGTCACAAACTTACATATGTGTACCAAATTTCAACTTGATTGGTCCAGTAGTTCCGGAGAAAATCGGCTGTGACAGACGGACAGACAGACAGACAGACAGACTGACAGACAGACGCACGAGTGATCCTATAAGGGTTCCGTTTTTTCCTTTTGAGGTACGGAACCCTAAAAAGGACTATAATTATTAAAATCATTTAAATTAATTAAGGTAAATGTGTGGAAGACTGTCAGGTAAGACGACAAGCTCTTTCAATCCTTCAACTCTTGCACTTGTGCATTCTCTACTTACAGAAGTTTTGTAGAGCAGAATAAGCGAATCCATGTAGATGTAGTGTAGGGACGCTCGGCAGGAAGCAGGTGGGCTGTCGATCACGTGTTGCGTTCATTCAGCCCAATTCCCTAGAGTTGGAGCTGCAGCTAGGTTACTGTCCCGGCGGCATTAAGTGCCACACCATTCTCCTCGAATCTTCTTGTTTTCCTGCAGAACAGAAGAACATCTTTAAGTTCGTTTTCTTTCAGTGTGTCTTTACCGAATGTATTATATCGCGGTGCCGCATACATGAATTACATGATAAGTTCGCCTTTGTACTAATGATGTGTGTTCTTTCATGTTTTATGTTTCTTTTTGTACAAGGACTATACCAAACAAATTTAAGAATATCCACAGATGGCTCAAAAACAAATGAAGGGACCGGATGTGGTGTCTTCTCGGAGGACCTGAACATATACATCTCAAAACCCCTGGGTTACACTGGGAACACAATACGGGATTCCAAGCTGAATGTGTAGGAATAATGGAAGCTTGCAAAGCGATAAAAAGACGAGAAGTAAAACAAGAAAATATACTAATACTGTCAGACAGTAAATCAGTACTGCAAGCACTAGGTAGCTACAAACTTACATCGGAACTCATACTTGAATGACATCGAGGCCTCACTGAAGTGAGCAAAGAAGGCAACAAAGTAACAGTATAATGGATAAAGGGGCATAGTGGATCAAGAGGAAACGATGCAGCGGATGAACTGGCCAGGAAAGGTTCAGAAACCAGCTTCACAATAAGTTGTTGTTGTCCTAAGGCACCCCAGAGGTGCAAAGGGCCTTCACAAGCTCGCGCCACGCCTTCCTATCTTCAGCGACCACTCTGGCCTCGCTCCAGCTCAACCCGACCGCTCGTCGTTCATTTGTGACGGACTGCTGCCAAGAGTGTCACAATAAGTACTGGACTAAAATGAACACCTGTAGGCAGACCAAAGAACAAAACTACAAGCTTACACCAAAATATTACTAAAAACACCCAGACACGTTTTACGATTACAGTGAGTTTTTTAATATTCCACTAGTAATTTAATAATTAATACAGGCGTGACATTTGTATAGTACCGATATAAATTACATTCTCATTGTTAATAATAATTTCGATATATTGCAAATTTTAACGATTAATTTTATTTATATAATTTGGATTATGTTTACAGGTATATGCACATAGAATACTAGACCAATACTAGTACTTATATGGAAAAAAAAACATGTAACAAATTGTTATCAATAAATTTTTCATTTCATTTCATTTCATTCATTACATCATTTCACACCAACTACGCAAAATAGTAGGATTAATCACAGGTCATAACAGACTAATCCAGCGGTCGGCAACCTTTTAGCAGCCAAGGACCAAATAGTAGTTACCGAAGTTGATGCGGGCCGCACTTTGTTAATATTTATGACTTTATCAGACATTGTTGTTTGTCAATATTACATACAAAATAGCCTAGGAGGCACGCGGGGTGCAAGTGAGAGGTTCGCGGGCCGCTTGTTGCCGACCGCTGCACTAATCAAACACCTACATAATATGGGTAAAACAGACAGCCCCATGTGCAGAGTGTGCATGGAAGAAGAAGAAACAGTAAAGCATATTCTCCTACACTGTAGGTAGAAGGTAGAAGTATACAGGAACCAATACCTAGGGACTCCGTGCACATTGAAGGAGGCAGTTAGCGACCTGAAGACACTGCTAGGTGTCATGGAGGAGCTGGGGCCACCCCATAAACACAATTTTTTTGCTCTTAAGTAGTAGTTTTTGATGGTGTTTGACCCATTGATCAGTGACCCAGTCTCAGTTTTTCTGATAAACAGCTGTCTTAATGGACTCACCAATATGTTTTGCAGAAACCTCCACCTTGTAGCATACACCTTGTTTTCTCAGTCAATCTCAATATAAATAAATATATTGGGACATTTTTACACAAATTGACCAAGTCCCACGGTAAGCTCAAGAAGGCTTGTGTTGTGGGCACCCAGACAACAATATAATTATTCAATATACAAATATCTGTCTCATCAAACAAATAAATTCCCTAACCAGGATTTGAACCCAGAACCATCAGCTTCACCGGCAGGGTCACTAGGCTAGGCACCCACTAGGTCAGACTGGTTGTCAAATATAACCAAGATATTCTTTTGAACAAACTGCCATGTCACTGCTGGTTTCAATCTGTGCCCTTCATAATCTACATACTTACTGCTGTCTGTCTCTCATGCAGTCTAAAAAAATTAAGTGTGGGGTACAAACTTTGTGTCGGTCGAAAGTCGAAACCCTCTTGCCTTATCTCCTGATCCACCTTTCAATACTGGTCATCACTCAAGTAATTTTCCAAATTTCTGGGAATACTTCTAGCTCGAGACAGAGGTTAAATATGTGCCATAGCGGCTCCGCCAGCACCATGCTGTACAGTCCATACGCACGAGGGAATACCATGCGGACACGAAGATTTTTTTAGCTTAAGTTGTTGAATTGCGGCACTTACCTCCAACTTCGGCTTCTCCATTAATTAATATTTTTTCAGTACCTCGTACCTCTACTGAGTCTACTGTTTCTTTTATTAGAATTCATTTTATTGTATTTGTAAACCAACAAGTGTCAATACAATACTGTCAATGTCACTGAAAGATGGCACTAGAAAAAACCGATTATTTTTAAATTGTCAAGAGCTAATGTCAGAACGTCCCTACTAATTTTGACAGCTCCCTTAAAAAAAAGAATCTCTCTGGTTTTTGGCTTCCTATTATTGGGTCGTACATTATTGGGTCGGGCTTTCTCGACCTGTACCAATAATGCGCAGCCCAATAATTGAAAGCCAAGGGACTCAAATTATTGGACGCGAATTATGGGGTCGTACATTATTGCCCTGTGAAAAGAGTGGCTTCGTATTATCGCCCCGGACCAATATTGCGCGGCCCGAGAATGCTCAACCCAGGAATGTACAGCCCAATAATACGCGTCCACCATGGACGCCTATTATTGGGCTGTACATTCTTGGGTTGAGCATTATTTGGTCGTACATTAGTGGCTCCCGTCAATCACACATTCAAAATTGTCGTAAAAGAAATTGCAAGATTCACCGAATTTACTTTGAAAATTTACCAAGTAAACTACAATAAGTTGGAGTTCTGTTAATAAGTTAAATGCACCGACGTAATTTTGTAATAATCAATTAGCGCTTTGTTATTTCTATGATTTGTGGTAGAATTGCAAGGTAAGTAATATTTACACAGACAACATCAGCCGCACCTGCTATAAATTCTAACATTTTTGCATGAAAGCGGTGATATATTTAAACGATTGGAACACCAAGTGTCTAAATAATCAATAAATATTTTTTCTGGAGTGTTGTTATGGGGAAATTATGTCATATTATGCAATAACCTATGACCATGATTTCATTAGGCCTTGAGGTTCTCACCGCATTCTTACCGCCTACACTGCGAAATTATCGCCACTTTAATTTTTCCTATAGTTTACTTTATAAATAGCAAGTTTAACAACAAATAGCTACTAGTATTCATAACCGTTTATCCTAATTGGTGGAATTGCAGCATACATAATTTTGCCATTTTTTAAATGATAAATGATCTTTTATAAACCTTTTATCTCTCTCTGTGTCTCAGCCTGGCGACATACTACTATTATATTTATTTGTTTATTTAAACTTTATTTCACAAAAGAACAACTTAATGTACAAAAGGCAATCTTAATACCATATAAGATATTATAGTTAAGAAATGATATCATATCTAATACCATGTAGTTAACAATATATAAAATATACCTGTTCTGCCCCATACTATAAAACTTTAAGGGTATTTTGTATGCTTAGATTGTAAAATGATCGTTTTGAAAGGGTAAAATCAATATAATAGAACACTGGTCTTGGGTCGCCACCAATTTGGGAGGCCAATAGTTTCCAAGTTTCATACAATCGATGAAAGGGAGCAGATGGTTGTGGCTCCAGGGTCAAAATATTTATAGACTCCTGTCCTAGAATATCTGTATAATTAATTATTTAATTTTATTAATTACATTATGAAATCATCATTGCTTAATTAACGACTGATAAGCTTTACCAAATTATGCAAATGCTCTTTAGTCGTAGTAGACTAAAACTTAAAATACATCATACTAAAGTCATATTTTACAACTGCAGTTTATAGATAGAATAACATTTCATTTGAATACAAATATAACAAGATATTTCTGAGGTGAAAAATATATTTTGTTATTATTGTAATACTGTGTATTTAACTGGTTTAAGTTTCAATGACTAACTGATGGCAAAATTTCCTAATACATAACAATATATTTTTTAAATGTTGCATAATCCCTAACTGCTAGTTCAAGTGATATAATAATTATTATATTTTAAACTTTCTTATGTAATATTAAAAGCTACTGACAAGTATATAAATTATTCATGTAAATAATGTATTAATCAACTAATTGCAGGCAATGTCTCACATTAATGACCTAATCGGCGTAGTCCGGGGCCTGCGGTTAGTAGTGGAGGCCGGAGTCAAACTCCAGCAGGAAAATGCTAGAATCATCTGGAATAACTCCACCATTAAGGCTTTCGCTCAAACCTGTCCAACTAACCCCATATCTAACATCAAAGTTAGCCCAGACTTTGGGAAAGAGCTGTTTGACCGAGCTTCTGTTGTCGCACAAGGGTTCCGACAGTACGCTGTAATGAATGTCCCCAATTTCACAACGAATCCAGAGACTAAAGCCGCCATGGATCCAAAGTTGCAAGAGGAAATAGAGGAGCTTAACCGGGAGTTCAACCGGACCTTCGAAAGTTTGGAGAAAGCTCAGTTAAGAACGGAACAGGGGAACGATAGAATTCAAGTTCCGTTAGAGAATGTAACTGTGCGGAAGGTTGAGACCCATACTCCTGAAATCCTTACCGAAATCAAGCCAAGCAGTGCAAGCAGTTCAGGGAAACCAAAGCCTGTTGCCAAGAAAAAGATTAGAGTGGCGGTGAGTAATATACAAGGTTGACTATGTGCATGTTACATAACATTTTTACCTAATCACTTAGTAGCAAATTCGTTCTTATACTGCTGATATTGTGTCTTTAGTTTCTTAAAGTCATCTTTATCTCTTAAAATTACGCAAAATTTTAAGCATATGGCGCAGCAATCGTAATTTTGTGTGATAGATAGCCTTCAATGTTTAGAATTAAAAAGACTATACTTATTCCTTGTTTACGCGTAACGAGTTAAAAACTAGTATCAATTACAAATTTGGTTCATGTTTCGTTAATTTATCTCAAAATATTAATAAATAAAGTGGCATAAACAAAAATCGATGTAATACCACTAAAAACTTTTTTTATAAACTCCACTTGGCAAGTTACTAAAATCCATTGATATAGATATCTAGGGACTGGCTTTACGGGCAATAATAATGAGGCATGACGGGCCAGTACAGCGGTGTGAAACCGCTACAACGCGATTGGTTGATGAGTTCGAATCACGCATGCGATTGGTTGACGAGTTCCCATTACGCGCGCTATTGGTCTTAGACTGCACGATTGGCTGGAACTCGTGAGTAACACCGCTGTAACTAGTACCATTTTAGTGCCCCATTAGCCCGTCGTTAGGTATTATACGTCAATGCTAAAATGAGATTAATTCCTTAGCTAAGCGAGAACTCGAAAGCCCGCGTGGTCCCATCGTCGCGCCTCGGCCGAATGTTCTCCTTCGGCTCGCTGGCCGCGGGGCTCGGCGTGGGCACGGTGGCGCAGTACGCGCGCAACACCATCCAGTCCGTCACGGGCAAGCCGGACGACTCCGCTAACGCATTCCTCTCGCCCGCCAACGCCGAGCGGATTGTCGACACTTTGTGTAAAGTCAGAGGTGAGTTATTCAATACTCAATATCTTTATTGCAAATAAGGAATAGTCCATGCAGTAGCGGATACACAGTATCAAATCAATTAAAACAGAAAAAAAGTAAAACATCCCTTCAATTGATAACGTAATTTCGATTAGAATAATAATTAATAATTATACAGATTAATACAACACATCAGAATATAAATCCCCCTCCGCGACTGTCTGTGTGTATGTTCGCGATAAACTCAAAAACTACACGCGGTTTTCATTTATCGATAGAGTGATTCTTGAGGAAGACGTTTAAGTGTATAATTTGCTAACCCGTACGGAGCCGGGGCGGGTTGCTAGTAGTAATTAAACATTTTAACTATTTGACATTCCTTTCTAGTCATTCGATTTTGAACCGTAATTCTTATAGTAGAGATGCGTTTTTGTTTTAAAGATGATGGCAAGTATGTTGCTGCTACAGACTAACCCCCTTATTCATAAACGTTTACTAAAGTTGACAAGCCGATAATAATCGTTTGTCCCTTTCCATTATACCTATACGTCAGAAAGGGACAAACGATAATTATCAGCTTGTCAACTTTAGTAAACGTTTATGAATAAGGGGGTAAAGGTTTAATGTCTGTCTAATAGGAGCGGCGCTGAAGCTCGGCCAACTGCTGAGCATACAGGACGAGTCTGTGATATCGCCAGAGTTGCAGCGCATATTCGAGCGAGTGCGGCAGTCGGCAGACTTCATGCCTGCCTGGCAAGTGGAACAGGTCAGTCAATATTACTTTTTAGGGCCAAGTGCGAGTCGGACTCGCGCACGACGGGTTCCGTACCGTTACCACGGAATAAATAATAGTACTAGGTACAGAAGACTCACTCTCTAACAAAGCGCGTCTGTTACGATCAGACCAGATATGTCCGCTAGGTGGCGTCAGCGCCACGCGCGGCTTATGGCTAGCCACCAAAATTGTATGGGAGCCCCACTTAAATATTAATTATATTCTGTTTTTAGTATTTGTTGTTATAGCGGCAACAGAAATACATCATCTGTGAAAATTTCATCTGCCTAGCTATTACTAGTTCATGAGATATACAGCCTGGTGACAGACAGATAGACGGACGAAGGGACAGACGGACAGCGGAGTCTTAGTAATAGGGTCCCGTTTTTACCCTTTGGGTACGGAACCCTAAAAACGTCGTCGCTGTCATCACATGCCATCTTTCTGTTTCCGGCTGTTCAATAGGGTATTTTCCTACTTCTTTCTTCGTTCTAAAAAAGTAACTGATTTGACTCAGTTACTTTTTCAGAACTGTCAAAACGTTGTGCTAATATGGAATTTATATGAAACATTACATCGTGACTAGGGTTTGTACGACGAATCCGAAATGTATGGGAAGATCCGCGGATCCGGATCCCGAACCGGATAATTACATACATTTTGGATCCGGATTGCAAACCCTAATCGTGACGTCACGGTCAACTCACCTACTTTTTACATTTCTATGCTATTTATTAAATAGAACTTGTGTTTAAAAATAACTCCTATCTGTGTTTTTTAATATAAACCGGTGCTTTATTTCATGCATGGAGTAAAATAATTAATTTTAAATACAGTATTATAGGTGAACCAGGATCTATTGAGGGTGCGCCATGTTACGGAAATTTGTTGGTACTAATTTCTAGCAATGGCAACAATTTTAATAATAGACAACATCTACCCTCTATGATAGTTGTCAATATTGACAATGTAAACATTGATTTGTCTAGTTTCGTGTGAATTATTATTAGACTGCAATAATCATGCCGAAAGTTATAGATTTTACAGAGAAAAAAGTTGTAAATAGTGTATATAGTTATTTATTGGAAAAAAAACGTGCGGGAGAGGAATTTCTTCCATTAGAAAACATAACGAAATTAGTAAGGAAATTAGCATCTGAATTGACGGGTAAGTTTCAAACTTATGGACAAATGTCACTATAGTCAGGTCGTCACGATGTGGTTGATGTCTTGTAATAATTTGATTTAGAACATATTTGGTACGTTAAATAATTTATTTTGTAAAATTATCTATATAAATTCTTACTTATAACTCTTGCGTTACTTATTGACTTTACGCTATTCATTTTATCTAAATCGAGTCAGCCATTTAAGCGTAAAAACCGAAGAAATATCCAAACATCAAACTTCGCACTTATCAAACTTCGCACTTATTAAAGTTGTCGGAATAAAACAAAAATCATCTGCCAATTTCCATTGTCCCCACTATACAAATTGTTGCTATATAAAAATCAAAACGAGCGCCCTCTTGACAATACTCCCAAAGTTCTGGTTTACCTATAAATATACTTGGTCAAGCAGATCTTGTCAGTAGAAAAAGGCGGCAAGTCAAAAAAATGTAGGCGCAAGAATTATCGTTGCATAGAAAATTTGAATTTCGCGCCTTTTTCTACTGACAAGATTTACTTGACCATCTACATACAGTCGTCATCAGATATATCGGAGCGGCTAAGGCGCTCACAAATATCTGAACACACCTCTATTGTCAGGGCGTTAGAGTGCGCGTTCAGATATTGTGAACACCTTGGCTGCTCCGATATATCTGATGGCGACTGTACAATAAACATTGTGTTATATCGGCAGGTGATGGCGACCCAGTTGGGAGCAGAGTGGCGGACAAGAGTGCAGCATTTTGAGGACAAACCATTCGCAGCCGCCTCTATAGGTTAGACAAGCCATTCTTAGTGTATTCCGCGGAACCCTATACTTCGTTTTTTTTAGCATTAGAAATTAGGTAAACAATCTTGATGTGTCTTTTAATTGAAAAACACATTTTAAAAATAAGTTACGGCAAATACGTAACAATTATGAATCTAATACGATCATTTATATTCTCCTGCTTTCAGAAGTAATCGTTTTTGATTTTTAAAAAGCGTTTTTCAATTAAAAGACATGCCAAAATCGCTTACCTTCTTGCAAGTTCTTTCTAATGCTAAAAAAAACGAACTATAGGGCAAAGCCTCTGTTGGGGCTCCGCGAAAATATACTTGTAATAATAAGAAAAAAAACCAGCTCTTCTATAGGTTTATCTGGTCCACAGTGATGAACGAAAATTTTTCATTTGGGGTGACGTCAAATATTTCGCTTGCCAAAAGGGTTCCGTCACCAAAAAAGTTTGAAAACGCTGGGTTAGACAATAACTTTTTTTGAAGTGATAACTTCTTTAGCGCTGTGCACTTTTTGAGGTGGGGAAAACATGTTAAACTCGAGACAGCGTAAGGCGTAACCCTCTCTTTCTACCGCGCGGCGAAAATATATGCCTGAGCCTGCTGTTTCGTTTAGGCGGCGCAGGGCGGTTGCGTGACGTCACGTGTGACGGACGATGTCATTGTGTTTTTTGATTTAAATGCCATCTAGTGAGTTTCCTTCAAACTGGTATTAATATAACTGTAGTACTTACAGTGATGTACTTAGGGGTTTCAAGTAATGCGGCGAAATAACGCTCGGCTCGCGAGCCAACTCGATGGCTCGCGCGGCAGCCCGGTCTCCATTACGCGCGGCTGCCGCGCGAGCCTATGTTCGATGGTTTGCCGCGCGATATGGAGACGAGGCTTTATTTTGTTATATTGACAGGCCAGGTGCACCTAGCGGTACTTCACAACGGCATGGAGGTCGCCATGAAGGTGCAGTATCCTGGTGTTGCGAAGGGCATCAACAGCGACATCGACAACCTCGTTGGGGTGCTCAAGGTACAAAATTCGTCGAGTGTATAGTTCGTAGGTTTCTAATAGAGCCCGACGGCTAATCCTACTGTCTATTGCTAAGTAAAACCGCACGTGCTACTTACCTGAAAAAAGGGTCTTAATTATTCTACTTGGCACCTGAGCGCGGGCTAGTCCAAGGCTCAAAAAACCAGTGTAGGTGCACTCTCCGATAACGCGCCTTTGTTAAGCATCTCGATGACACATTTAACACATTTTAGATTGGTTCTATAGCGTTCGACTCGCCGGCACTCAGTAAACGAAGTACGTATTTTTTATGCAGGTGGTTGTGGCACGTGGCACGAGCGGTTTTACTTAACAATAGACAATGGGATTAGCCGTCGGGTTCTATTAGAAACCTACAAACTATACGTGCACAGTTGGCGTCGACCAAGTGGCCAAATATATCGTAACACACCTTTTTGTTACCATAGAATAAGGTGTCCTCCAATATTTATGGACTTTAGCCATCACTAACTTTTGACCCCGAGTTCGTCAGACACTATACTACGTCATGTAACACTAATAGTAACTGAATTGTCAAACGTACACGACAGTCACCTGCAATAATATGTTACTCTTCGAATGACGCTAAAATATCTGACACGTACTTATTTGTAGAGCCATAAGGGCGTATCACATATGTATTTTTGCGGCCTCTGATGAGTAACATAATATTATTGCAGGTAACTGTACCACTCATATGCAATACCCATTTGAAAGATTGGTAATCAAGAAACGACATCAATCTTACTTTTCCATGTTTCATTGATAAATTTGCTAGACACAGGCAAAAGTAGCTAAATAATTTATTTTTCTCAAAAATGGACGTCAAAGTCGACTTTGCCGTGTAAAAAATAGGTCGCGAAGCGCGGAGTTTATGGTCAGTCAAAAATTAAAAAGTTAAAAACATTGCAGTCTCGATTTTAGGACTGCAATGTTGCATACAAATTCCATTATTTGTCGAGTTCCAAACTTTTTAAAAGTTGAAATGGCCATATCAAATGAAGGCACAGGCCCATTAAACAGCCAAACAGATGATTAGTGCCGCGACTATTTAGCTGTCTCAAATAGGTTGGCGTATTTTCGGCAGAAAAATACACTTCTATTTTTTTAATAAAAAAAATAAAAAGGCGGCAAGTGCTTTGTTCTGTGAAAATATATACGTAAGAATGTTGCTTTTGTAAAATATTTCTATGATATTTATATTTCTTGCACCATTTTTGAGAAAAACACTATATATGACTCGGCTGGAAGTCTACTTGCTGGCTTCGGATTCAATTAAACGGACTCCCAAGGTCGTCCGTTTAAAACGAATCCTCAGCCTGCAAGTAGCTACTTCCGAGCCTCGACAATAATGTACTATTAGTGCTTAATGATAATGTCCTGCGCATATGCGACTTCCCCAAATTTCGGTAGCCAAGTATCAGTACAGATTTAGTGTATAATTGTTTTCCATCGTATTTTCTCGAAAACGTTCGTATTTGTCATGCTATTTCAGTAAATCTCAGTACTTTTTGTACCGAGATTGACTGACACAATGTGTTATTTGTATTGATGTGTTGTCTGAATAAATTATTTCTATTCTATTCTGAATAGCAATAAGATACGTTTGTACGTTTCCGTGAAAATACGATGGAAAATAATTATGCACTTTAGTTCGTTCTTTTTAGCATTAAAGGAAAAGTAAACATTCATGACGTGTCTTATTATTGAAAAACACTTTTGAAAAATAAGTCACGGCAAATACGTAACAATTATGAATCATATACGATTATTTACCTTCTTTTGCTTTCATAAGTAATAGTTATTAATTTTAAAAAAGCGTTTTTCAATTTAAAGGCACGTCCAGATCGCGTAGTTTTTTCTAATGCTAACTGTCATTATTATTGTAGGTGTGGAACGTGTTTCCAAAGGGGATGTTCATAGATAACGTAGTGGAGGTAGCCAAGAAGGAGCTCGCTTGGGAGGTAGACTACCGCCGCGAGGCCGAATGCACCAAACGGTTCAAGACTCTCCTCGCGCCCTACCCCGAGTACTTCGTGCCCGATGTTGTAGGTAAGCTAGCTCTACGTCCGTAGTCTTGTCTAAACTGAAAATCGTTATCAAGACCAAAAAAAGAAAAACAAGATTAAAGTCGTTTTTTTGTCTTCTAAGGCTGTTTCCATTAATTCAGAACGGGCAAACTTTCGTGTATTTTATGTTTCTTTTCTATTAGTTTTTTTATAACGAAACACTTTGTTTCAGACGAGCTCTGCGCGCAAGAAGTGATAACGACCGAGCTAATAGACGGTGTACCGCTAGACAAGTTCTTCGACGCGCCGTACGAAACCCGGCACGACATCGCCTACAAGATCATGCAGCTCTGCTTGCGGGAGATGTTCGTGTTGCGCTGCATGCAAACCGACCCCAACTGGGCAAATTTCTTCTACAACCCTAACACTAAACAGGTATAATATATAAGCTGTTTAACGTGGTATAAGTTTTTGCTTTTTCATACATTTTGGCTGATCAGATGTCGACGTTTTCTATGGAAAAGCCAAAAATTTATCCCCGATTTTAGGGTTGGTCCCATAGTAAAAGTAATTCAGTTTAGCGAGTAAAATTAGAAACACCATGTATGACAGTCAAAATCATCTTACAGGTCATCCTCCTAGACTTCGGCGCGACCCGCGAGTACTCTAAAGATTTCATGGACCAGTACATAGAGATCATCAAGGCGGCGTCCGACGGCGACCGTGGCGCCATCTTGTGGATGTCCAAGGAGATGAAGTTCCTTACGGGTTACGAGTCTAAGGTAAGGATAGATAACTTTGTTTGGTCTCAATTAAGTTTCCTGTGAGGATCAAATGTCTATGGACAGGCGTGGCTCACTCCGCGCTCGCAACAGGTAGCTACAAGTACATCCGTCCCACACCAATTTTGGTGGCTAGCCATAGGCCGCGCGTGGCGTTTAAGGGACTAGAGTATGGGGTTCTTCAGAAAAATAGTGTACAGGTTTTTAAAGGGTCGGCAGCGCGCTTACAACACCTCTGGAGTCGCAGGCTGGTACACTGGCGACTGCTTACCATCAGGCGGGCCGTATGTTTTTTTGCCACCCCAATAAATATGCCCCATTGACGTCCGTAAACTGTGAACGAATATTTACGACTCATAGTGTCCAAAATGATTGTTATACAAAATGTATTTTGTTGTGTATTTTCAAAATGACGTGCGTTTTCGCGAGCCTTGGTCCTAAAGCACCCTTTTGCACAAAGGGCCTTCCTATCTTCCGCGACCTTGCCATGGTTACGCCAAAATATTCCCCCAAGTTCACACATTAAAACGATTTTACTATGCATAGTACTTTGGCGTGTCCGCTCTGTGCTTTTCTAACCTTAATATTTTCGCAGATAATGGAAGAAACCCACGTGGACACAGTGATGATAATGGGCGAAGTATTCACCAGCACCTCAGGCGAATTCGACTTCGGCACCCAACGCACCACCCGCCGGATACAAGCCCTAGTGCCCACCATACTGACGCACCGCCTCTGTCCGCCGCCCGAGGAAATATATTCGCTACACAGGAAGTTATCTGGTGTGTTCCTGTTGTGTTCTAAAATGAAGATTAGGATGAACTGTAGGGATATGTTCCAAGAGATATATGAGCAGTATAAGGATAGGTAATCAGGATAATGGTAACAACGATTGTTATGGGTTATATTGGTTGCTGTGTGTGTTAGTGAACTTTTTGTGTATGGCGTGTGAACGAAAACTCTTTTGTTTTTCTTTAATTTGCTTTGTTAATACTTTTCTAATTATGATTACCAATGGGTTAAACACAATAATAACTACCTCTTTAAATAAAATAATGAAGTAAGTTTGAATTATTTATTTATAATATTTTTAAGCGGATATTTTCTGCAGTATGAGCTATTAAGTGTAAAGTTACGTTGATTAATTGTAATTCGTGTAACAAATGTAACAATGTGTAAATAACTATTAAAACTATTTAACTTTTAATGGTTTATATTGCCTTTATTTTATTCTGTCACTTACAGATGTAGTCGATAATTGCTTTCCGTCGTATTTTCTTGGAAACGTTCGTATTTTTTTATTTAATAAAATACAGAGGCATTCTTCGCGGAGGTCGCGGGTTCAAATCCCGGCTCGTACCAATGAGTTTTTCGGAACTTATGTACGAAATATCATTTGATATTTATTTACCACTAGCTTTTCGGTGAAGGAAAACATCGTGAGGAAACCTGCATACATCTGCGAAGAAATTCAAAGGTGTATGTGAAGTCCCCAATCCGCATTGGGCTAGCGTGGGGACTATAGCCCAAGCCCTCTCGCGCATGAGAGGAGGCCTGTGCTCAGCAGTGGGACGTATATAAGCTGAAATGATGATGATGAGAGGCATTCTTAAAAATAGTCATAGCCCCGCGACACTCAACAATGAGTTTAACTGTGGGGTCATCAGTATCTAGTTATGTAACAGTCAACCTACCAGTACTTTTTGTACCGAGACTGACTGAAATAGCAAGACACGTTCGTGCGTTTCCGTGATAATACGATGGAAAATAATTATGCATTCTGTATTACCAATTAGAGTATGGATGTGGATGGTATTTTTACCTTTTTTGACAAACATAACTGAACCTATCATCAAAGATATAATTATATAACACTATCCTAAACACAAGCATGACCAGTGAGTATATTTCATAATTATAAATCACCTAGTCTAAGAGTTTAAATAAATAAAGATAATAAAAAGTGGTATAACATAATATCAGGTGGTGGTCAGGTGACAAGCAAAACTCGCTAATTACTAAAAAATATATTTAACATGACGATATTTCCTAACAAACTAAAATGCAATTGTCGCCTGGCTGGCGGAATAATGACAATAGTAAAAAAATGGACCCCTATATGTTTATAGAAAGTAGGTACGCTAACCATCACAGGCAGCATGCAGTGCAAGTGTCATTTTAAACGTCAAACTTCTATGAACTTATGACGTATAAATAACACTTCCACTGCGTGGGCTATCAAATCCGCTGCAGACTTTTATTGGTGCGACTATAGCAACCTAGGAGTATAAAACCGAGGGCCACGAGAAGCGTAGCTGGTCCACAGTGGACCAACGAGGTCGACGCTTCGTGAAACATGTGTTCATAGAAGGTATGACGCTAACCACTATGACAAATGCAATTGCCAGTACAAACTGCCACGAGAAGTGTAGCTGGTCCACAGTGGACCAACAAATCGGATTTCGTTTGCGTAACTTATACATTCATAGAAGGCATGCTGCTAACTACTATGACAGGCAGTTGCCAGTACAAACAGCCACGAGAAGTGTAGCTGGTCCACAGTGGACCAACAAATCGGATTTCGTTTGCGTAACTTATACATTCATAGAAGGCATGCTGCTAACTACTATGACAGGCAGTTGCCAGTACAAACAGCCACGAGAAGTGTAGCTGGTCCACATTGGACCAATAAATCGGATTTCGTTTGTGTAACTTATACATTCATAGAAGGCATGCTGCTAACTACTATGACAGGCAGTTGCACGTACAAACAGCCACGAGAAGTGTAGCTGGTCCACATTGGACCAACAAATCGGATTTCGTTTGTGTAACTTATACATTCATAGAAGGCATGCTGCTTACTACTATGACAGGCAGTTGCCAGACCAAACAGCCACCGAGCAGTATAAAACCAAGGGCCACGAGAAACAGCGTAGTTGGTCCACACTGAACCAGCGAGGTGTCGGATTTGCTGCGTGATAATTGTGGTTGGTGGCTGAAATAGAATACACCAAGTAAGTGTTATATTATAGTATAGATATAGCCCGCTGTATTTTATGTGCATTTCAAACACAATCTTGTATTGTTGATGAATAAATATGATGATATGTAATAATTATGAATAATATACGATGAATCACATTCTTTTGCTTTCTTAAGTAATAGTTACTGATCTATAAAACGCGTTTTTTTAATTAAAAGACACGTCAAGATCGCGTAGTTTTTTTCTACTGCTAAAAAACGTACTATAGTACCTATTATGGAAAGCTAGAGGTAAAGACGAAACAGGAGCTGAGTTTTAAATACTTTAGGTAAATATACCGTCTAACGGAAGCGGCTCCTAAAACTAGTGCGATAAGGACAAGGCGAAAAATCCTGTGTAAAAATCTCAATAATCGAGGTTTCGTACTCGACTGTTTCCTCCTCCAAAACTTAACCAATCGTAATCAAATTTGGAAATCTAAATGATTATGAAATTATCTGTGTCGGACCGTATTGCTTTTTTTGGCTAATTGAGGTCAGTTTTGGACACTACGCCTCTCATTGCGGCATAGTCAATGATGGCATTTTTGAAGGGCTCTAGCGCCTTAAAAAACAAAAATATCAAACAAAAAGCAAAACGGTCCGACACAGATATCGACAATATTAATCTGTGTTGAAAAAATCATGGCTCTATCATCAAAACCCACGGAGGAAACAGTCGAGTACGTTTGTATGGAGAAATGACCACTCCTGTTGGCTCTTAACACATTCAGCGCCAAGAACCCGAATGTCGGGTACACTGTTCGTAGCGGCTACGCGCTCCGTATGGCGAAGATGTGGCTATGCGCTACGAGCGTAACCCGTAGCACTTAGTGGCAATTAATGTGTTAAGTGAATCTACCTACTCATAAGGTATATTTGCAGGTCTGTACGTGTACATACATTGGATCAGGTAGTGGCACTGGCGCGTCCCTGCCAAGACCAACGGGCATCAGCAGAGCCTTATCCTGAGGCAGCAGCGATATTTCCAGCTCTATAATACCCTAGACAAAAATTAATGCACATGGATATACTTCAAGAAGGACCTGAACTCCACACAAATCAAGAAGAGTATGCCTGTAGGATCGACCATCTCTACTGTTCTTCTACAATCATAATTTACATTAAATTAAATATCTGACAGCTCATACAGAAGGCGCTGTGCGGTGTCATCTGTTTTGTGGTAACCGAATTCACAAATGTTTTTTAATAATAGTTACGATCAGCAAAGTAAGCCACAGCAGGCGTGTCTCACTCCGCAATTAGGTACGTCGCTTTGCTACAGGTAGCTAAAAGTACATCCGTTCCACACCAATTTTGGTGGTTAGCCATAAGCCGCGCGTGGCACTGTCGCCACCTAGCGGCCATATCTGTCCTGATCGTCCCAGACGCGTTTTGATTGAGTCTTCTGTACCTAGTACCTATTATTTATTCTGTGGCCACAGGCAAAGAGAATATGACCACATGGCCACACGTTTCGCGTACACAACTAAATTGCTCTACATAATAAAGAGACGAGCAAAGAGTGACACAGAGGCAAATATTAACGAACTTTCTATTTTAGTGTTTCGCAGTAGGCCCTCTGTTATTGCTAGTGGCGCCCTCTACGCAGAGTATTACGTAATATACCCTATTTTAACAGGACCTGCTAAACTGAAAATCATAATTAAATTCCATAAAAAGCAAGACAATGTTGCCACTTTTTACTAGCGCGTCTTGTATTTAGTATGTAAAAATAAGTAAAAAAAGTACTTTTTTAAAATCGTAGGAGTAAAATTACCAATAAATAAATTATCTTAGCTTGTTTATTTATAAAAGGAATTTACTATTTAAAAAAACAAATTATTGCAGTGGCAACATTGTCTGACTTTTTTTGGAATTTAATTACGACTTTCACATTACAAGTTTAAGGGCCAGTTGCACCAACCACATTTGACAGACTGATCAACGTCAGCCGGCGCGCCCCGGCGCCTTACTATGAAACTTTCCATACATAAAAATTTTGCGAACTCTTTAGCGATACAGTTTGGTGCAACCGACCCTTAAAATGGGCCCTAGTACTTACAGCAAAATAATAGTCCCCGGAGTTCCGGTCGAGCATCCTGAGGGGCCACCAGCCGCGCGCGTTGCGCACCGCAAACATATTGACTTTGCGCATATTGGTTACAGCGCGCGCGCTGTGGGGCAACCTCGAGCCTCGCGGCATACCCGACAGGTCGAGCGTCAGCATACCTTCACAGAATGTATAATGGCTCCTCTACACGATGGGCCTGCGCCGGACACTCCAAGGGACGCAGCCATGCGTTAGAGGGAGCAAGTGATATTGCTATCTTATTCTGCCGCATGGCTGCGTCCCTTGTAGTGGCTGGCACTGGCCCATCGTGTAGAGGAGCCATAAAAAAGATAAGATCCACTAACATATATTATACAATAAAGAATATTATTATTATTGTATCTCCTTTTTGGACTTCACGGGCCTATAATCCCGGTTTTTTGATAGGCTTGCGTGGGGACACAGATCCAACACGTAGAGGCCCCTTGGAGAGCTTTTATGTCATGTAGAACGCCTGCTGGAACCCGTTCACAGGTGCAACAATAGACACCCGTGAACCGGTCTCAGCAGGCATTGGGACTATTGTAGAAAAAGAGAACAGTATACCGGTCTATGGATTGAAGTTTGGGTGGACTATGAGACTGGGCTATTGTAAAAGAGGTCCGGACACCTGCCATAACAATGTTAACACCGTCATCGAGGCAGGCGGTGACTCGCCGCTGACTAGATGGGCCCCTGAAACTGCCGTCGCGAAGACGACCAGGGGCAACATCGGTGTGAGCGGCTCAGGGGTGTCGAGAGGTGTGCGCCGCTTTCTACCCAGTGGCTGTTACCAGCCACTGTGCCAACTCGCGTCTTATGCATCTTTCACTTCCACCCCTGGAGCATATAGCTCTAGCGACTCCTCTCTGGACGGCCAATGAAGGCA
Organism: Cydia fagiglandana; assembly: GCF_963556715.1. Taxonomy (NCBI): domain Eukaryota; kingdom Metazoa; phylum Arthropoda; class Insecta; order Lepidoptera; family Tortricidae; genus Cydia; species Cydia fagiglandana. Next base: position 8,122,519 of record NC_085959.1, read on the forward strand.
AGCCAGAGCTGAGAGTCCTGCGGGTCTCCTTGGGGTCCACTCAGACCGACGAAGACACGCCGGAGACGGAGATCCTGACCGACTCTCGGGAGCACTCGGGTCCGTGGGGTCGTTACTCCCCAACAGCTCGCCACAAGCTGCCCTGCGGGCTTATTATTATTATTATGTCTGTCTTTTACAAATTCTCGGGACCATGGGGTCCCGGGCATTTGGAAGGCGTACGTGGGGCCGAAGCCAACACGTAGAGGCCCCTTGTAATAAGACAATTTACTCTAAATGTAACGTGACACCAACCGACGATTATCCCTGTTTGCGCTATAGTAGTGCACCCAAGGACAAGCCCCGGTTAGTGTAGGACTATTGTAAGAAAAGGTACAAAAAGAAACCGGGCTATTGCGTTGAGTTGCTAGTGGGCTAGTAACCGGGACTATGGAGGAGACTATGGCACCTGCCCTGCTCATATGTTAAAAAACATGAAAAAATGGGCCAGGTGGTGACTCGCCAACTCACAATATGGGTCCCCGAAAACGGCCGCTCGCACGGAGCGACAAGGGGACAACATCACGTGAGCGGCCCAGGGCGTGGAGAGGTGTGCACCGCTTTCTACCCAGTGGCTGTAAGCAGCCACTGTGCCAACTCGCGTCTTAGGCATGTTTCACTTCCGCCCTGCGAGCATATAGCTCTGACACCCCACTCTGGACGGCCGGTAAAGGCAAGCCAGAGGTGAGAGTCCTGCGGCCCCTGCTCAGTGTTCACTCCAGCCGGCCAATGAAGGCAAGCCGGAGAGAGGGGCCTGACCGACTCTCGGGGGTATGGGACCCAAGGGACGTCACTTCCCATTCAGCTCGCCACAAGCCGCCCTTATTATTATAGTTTCGTCACAGAAACAGGAAGAGAGCCAAACTATAAAACACTTTGCGAATTCGGCGCCGTCGACTGGACAGAAACTTTGGATAGAGAAGCATTATAGCGGTTTCTGCTGTAAGTTATTATTGAGTTACTTAATAATAAATTAACTTATAACTTGGGATCGATCTATCATCACTGACAGGACTATTGTAGCCAATAAGCCTGACATCGTGCTGATAGATCGATCGCAGCGCCGGGCCGTGCTCGTCGACGTCACCATCCCCCATGATGAGAATCTCGTGAAGGCCGAGAAGGACAAGTCCAGCAAGTACCTAGACTTAGCTCACGAGATAACCGCCATGTGGGATGTTGACTCGACGATCATTGTTCCTATAGTCGTGTCAGCGAACGGTCTCATAGCGAAGAGTCTCGACCAACACCTAGAGAGACTCTCGCTATTCTCTCGCAGAAGGCGGTAATTTTGGACACGGCGCGTATAGTACGTCAATTCCTCACTCTGCGGCCCTGACCACCGGCAGCTTGGGCCCTGCCCCGCTGCCGGCGGCACCCTAGGTTAGGTTTTTTATAATGTGTTTATAATTTTTATTATTGTTTTGTGAGTGTTTTTATATTTTACTTTTATATTGATATTATAATTAACCTAACTTAAGAAGAAAAATAAATAAAGAGAATTAACTTATTATCATAGCAGAAAGTTATAAGAATTTATTAATAATTATCTTATTAGTAATAAATAACGAACGTCGAACCCGATACCCGTCCCCTTCATTTATAGTGAATGTACCTAGACTTGCGCTGCGGCTTACCGTCGTAGCATTACGCTGAGTGGGGGTCCTATTGGTTTGACGTAAATAAATGTATTTTCTTTCTTTCTTTTTCTGTATAACTAGTTTGTTAGCACCAACGAGGAATTAATACCTACATGTTTACTTTGCAAATGCTCATTATACTCATAGCAAAAATTTAACATGGACTTTGAAAAATTTTAATCGGAAAGATTTACTTTCAAGTTCGGGTTTGAAATAGGTACGTAATTCCTAATACCGCCTTTTAGCTTCGGAGTAGGAAAATAAAGGATTCATTTAAATACGCTTAAGTACAGTCAGCAGCAGAAGTTGCTAAGCGGGCCAGGTGTTCAAAATGACCTAATTTTGGACACCTCGCCCGCTTAGCAACATCTGCTGCTGACTGTACCTATAAAATCTTGGAGTGTCGGAGCGTCTATATCCAACACCTGGAGGACGAGAATTGGCGGAAACACCTCCGTCACCTCCGTAAACGGGCCCTTGTCGTGGAGCACCAACTGCAATATAAAGATTATCTGGATTACAAACTGAAGTAAAGTCGAAAAGTGCTCGAGTGGAGACCACGGACTAGCAAGCGCAGCGTAGGACGTCCACCCACAAGATGAACAGACGACCTTGTTAAGGTCGCCGGAAGACGCTGGATGCGGGTCGCTTCCAACCGGCACGTAAGTATGGAGGTCCAAGAGGGAGGCCTATGTACAGCAGTAGACGTCTTATGGGTGAGATGATGATGATGAAACTGAAGTGGTAAATGTCATATTCATATACCAAAGAAAAGGTGCCTAAGTAGTTCGTTTTTTAGCATTAGAAAGAAGGTAAGCGATCTTGACATGTCTTTTAATTGAATCGTGGGTAAGCTCAAGAAAGCGTGTGTTGTGGGTACTCAGACAACGATATATGGAGCATTCCATGAAATTGTCTACCGTTGTCCCGTACAAACGCGAAGTTTCTGAAGATTTAAAGGTATAAGAGTTTCCTTTTCTATGAGAAATGGTCAAACATATGCACAGAAAAATAATCGCCTGCTTTAAATGCCGAGAAAAAAGTCGCAACACAGGAAATAGAATGCGTTTGTACGGGACAGTCCGTGGAATGCTCCATATATATAATATAAATACATAGAAAACAACCATGACTCAGGTCAGGAACAAATATCCGTATCATCATACAAATAAATGCCCTTACAAGGATTCGAACCCTACGAACCTTACGAGGATTACTATATAGACCGACCGCTTAACTCAGTCCTCGCCTGCGCGGTACGGGGGCGACGGGGCGGGACGACTAAAGGCCTGTGCACACCGGCTGCGTGTGCGTGACGTGCACGTGCGGCGTTGTAGTATACAGATCCTTATGAGAGATGGCACACCGCTTGCGTGACGTGTGCGTGTGCGGCTCTAACATTTTAGCGCACGCACACGCGCACGTCACGCACACGCAAGCCGGTGTGGCTCGGCCTTAAGGGCGGCGGGGAATGTGCGGACGCCGTACGCAGGACTGAGGACTACGAGGACTTAGTTAAGCGGTCGGTCTATAAAAAAACCGGGCAAGTGCGAGTCGGACTCGCGCACGACCACGGATGCGCATGTTCCGTACCACAATGCAAAAAAAAACAAAAATAAGCAAAAAAAAACGGTCTCCCATCCAAGTACTGACCCCTCCCGACGTTGTTTAACTTTGATCAAAAATCACGTTTGTTGTATGGAAGCCCCATTTAAATCTTTATTTTATTCTGTTTTTAGTATTTGTTGTTATAGCGGCAACAGAAATACATCATCTGTGAAAATTTCAACTGTCTAGCTATCACGGTTCGTGAGATACAGCCTGGTGACAGACGGACGGACGGACGGACAGCGAAGTCTTAGTAATAGGGTCCCGTTTTACCCTTTGGGTACGGAACCCTAAAAACAAACACCGGACCTTTCTTTCAGTATGCTTGTATTGAAACTGGAAGATCATTCTCCAACTGAATCGTCCTTCGCCGTTTGTACTCGTATATATATCGGTGTCTTGGGCTTCATCGCTTGATCCAATCCATCTATAATATAAACTTCTATAAAATCTTATGATATGACACTTAAAGTACTTATAGGTAAGTTTGATATCAGTGTTACATTGACGGTGAAGGAAAACATCGTGAGGAAACCGGACTAATCGCAATAAGGCCTAGTTTGACGTCAGCGTCGCTTTCGTAACAACTAGTGCCTACGCCGATTCTTGAGATTAGTTGCCAAGCGGATCCCAGGCTCCCATAAGCCGTGGCAATTCCGCGACAACGCGAGGAAGATGAGAGTGTTACATTTGTCTTAACTAACGTTCGGTGGCTCTCAGGTAAGAACTCTGTCTTATGAAAGAGAAACACTCCTTTTAACATATCGTCGGGTGACAAGCAAAAGTCAGTAAGTACCACCACAAGTTCATAGCCATAGTGAACCATATTAGTACTAAAAGAAGGTCGATTTTTGTTTATATTTTTTTAGTAATTAGTGACTTTTGCTTGTCACCTGACGATATAGACATTGTCTCCCTTGTTCAGCTTGACGTCCCACATGAGAATGAGATAGATATGATTGATATGAAAGTGATAAATCACTAACATAATCAGCTCATACTTAGGTAATGGTCGTCAGGAAGAGGTCACAAAACAGATAAGTACAGAAGTCAATCACATGTATGTACTTTACTTTTCATACCTACGCTCGGCGGTCGCTCTAGGGTTGCGATTGTTGCGAACTATGACTTATGCACAAAAAAACTATTGTCGTAGTGGCACTCGTATCCATCGTATCGTATCTCGTATCTAGTTGTTAGATTTATTGTTGAGGATGAAACGGGAAGAATGGAAATATAAATTAATAATAACATTAATAACTCAAATAGGTATTTTCATTTTAATGTCATTGTTATATTACAAATTTGCCACAGAAAATATCTTGCGATGATTTCGAGATTGGCAAAATGCACGATTATTATATTTTAAAGTGTAATTAATTCGCATTCTCATGTACAATATAATAAATTCGCATACGCATTCTCTCTGAAACCACTGGTAGCTTAAAAAACGACAATTCACCTGTTAATGTTGAATTTAAACAACCGTCCACTGTACATTTATAATAACTTTTTGTTTTGTTTCTCCATTATTGCACAAAAAAGTTCACAGACGCGTATCTCAAGCGGATGGCACTCGCGCTCGCACTGGTCCCAACTGGTCCGAGATATCGTGTCCGTGAGCAGTGTCTATGTGTGCGTTGCTCGAGCGCGCTTTGTAATATGTAGGTTGATTTCTGTACCTATCTCTTTTGTGAAGAGGTCGGGTGGAGACAGGCTATGGTATTACCGGCCGGGAGCTGGTATTACTTATTCGACTATAGGAACATCTGTCGCCTTAGCCACGACACGCTCCGAGGGTGCACGCTGCCTTCCGAGGCCCTCCGGTAAGAGCTAGGTCATAAGAAAGTGATAAAACACTCACACTCTTACATTAGGCCCTTTGATCAGCTCCAAGCCCCTCAAGAGTATGATACAGAGAAAGTGATGGAAAAACTTACGCTCTAACATAGATATTAGCTTTCTTTGCCACCTTTAAGCCCTGCACGTCCCACACAACCACCCGCAGTTCATAGTACTCATCAGGACGAGGACGGATGGAGACAGGCGCCGGTATTGTCCGGCGACAGTCCAGCAGGAACATGTCCACCCACATGTGGATCTTACCCTGGAAAATAATGGGGAACAGGAGATCTTACGCCATGGATGTTCATGTCTTTCATGTTCAGTATGTAGTGTTAAAATGAGAGAGAAAAATTATTGTATGGCGGCGGTTCGTGTAACCCAATAAGATAACAAGATACAGCCTCATTAGCAAGCGACCAGCGCCATTGTCGTCCAAGAGGTTTGAGCAGAGGGAGCATTCCATGAAATTGTCTACCGTTTGTCCCGTACAAACGCGAATTTTCTGAAGATTTTCAGGTATAAGAGTTTCCTTTTCAATGACAAATGGTCAAAAATATGGGCAGAAAAATAATCGCCTGCTTTAAATGCCCAAAAAAAGTTACAACACAGAAATAGAATGCGTTTGTACGGGACAGTCTGTGGAATGCTCCAGAGTCACAGTTCTGTGAAGCAGAGTGCACTGAATACCGCACCGGACGTCGCCTGGTCGCCGTCGCTACCGCCACTCAGTTTACCTTTCTTCACACACTTACCTGCTCAACCCCGGGTTTGTCAGGGTCGTACAGAGTTCTGATCTCGACATGTTCAGGTACGAGTCTGTGTCCGCACACGGGTACTGTGTGCCATTTGTGAAGGATATTCAGGCAAAGGTTCTCCTTGCTTGCTAAGGGGTTTGTGTATTTCGTTCCTGAAAATCGTTTACTTAAGTTAAGGCACGTTAGCGGCCTACCGACTTGATACCAATGAGTTTCATGGAACTAGTGTACCTGGGGTTACTTTGATTCATGGGGGAACAGTGATCTTGGGATCACGTTCTCTCACAATCAAATGCGCTCTTGGCATCAGAGCCCACCAACCGCCAACATCGAAAATCTAAAAACCTTATTTTCTCTTGCGACAGAGAGGCAGCACCGGAATTTGACCTGATTGTGAAGCAATAGTCGCCTGTGAGAATTTAATGCCTGTGAGTTTTTGTGATATGATGGATGCTAGGCCGTCAGCTGTTGTTCAGGATTTAGAGGCCAAGTGCCTACTTGGTATGGCACAAAAGATTTAGGGGGCCCTTTCTCCATCTCTTCAATCAAATCAGTGTTAGGTGGCCTGGGTCCCTAGGCCCGGGCTTAGTGGGCCTAGGCGGAAAAAATCAGCAGAGCCGGGCTGATTGGTAGCAACTGTAATGTTATTATAAATATGTTTCTAAATAAATACCAGAGTCAAGGTCTTTATACTCCAACCCGTTGAAGACCAGGGATGAGGGGTCGGGGAACTCGGGGGCCGCTAGGTGGTTCTGCTCGCAGAGCTGTTCCAATATGGCCGACGGCCGGTCACTGTCACGCCATCTGTTGGAGCCGTTTCTGAAACAAGCTTCATTACCGTAAACCACACGACATATATTACAACTACACCTCTAAACCTTCCTCAAGAAGAATCACTCTATTGATAGGTGAAAACCGCATGAAACTCCGTTCAGTAATTTTTGAGTTTATAGCGAACATACAAACACAAACAGACAGATAATTTTCATAAACGATTTACCCCAATCTCTTACCTATGGATTACCTTATCTATACGCTGATGATACCAGTGTCATTTTGAATGCGACCACTACCCATGAGTTCAAAGTAATGATCAAAAAATGCTGGAAAGAAATCGAAAATTGGTTTACTGTCAATGGCCTTAGAATCAATCATGAGAAAAGTTATTACACTATATTTCGACGTAGCCCTAAAAGTACCGACTTCGACTGTGATGTACCAATACAGAAGGCCGAATGTATTAAATTTTTAGGGGTAGAACTCGATCCTTATCTGAGATGGAACAACCAGATAGATTCCATATGCAAAAGGCTGGCTAGTGCATGTTACTCCTTAAAATCACTTTCGAAAGTAGCCGATGTAACTATACTTAAATCTGTATACTTTTCCTACTTCGAGAGTATTATCAGATATTGTATAGAAGTATGGGGTAACGGAACGAACATAAACTCTATACTACTCTTGCAAAAAAAGGCACTACGAATTATTGTGGGATCTAAACACATACCAGTCACTCATCGCAATATGTTTATAGACCACAAAATATTTACAATTACGGCATTGTATTTATATCGAATATGCGTTTATATGTATGTCAATCAAAATAATTATAGAAAGGCTGAAGAAACCCATCATTTTAATCTCAGAAACAAATCAAAAATTGTTCAAATTAAATCTAACTTTATCCATTTTAATAACAGCCTTAACAATATCGGAATTAAAAATTTTAATAAATTAAGTACCGACATAAAACAATGTAGTGACCTAAGAACATTTGACATAAAGGTAAGAGATTATTTCATAAATAGACCATTCTACACAATTGACGAATATTTTGACAACGCACTTGATTAAAATTATTTTAGGAACTGTATTTGTAACTTCGTAGACTTTTTTATTTATTTTTACATCATAACTTGACATTTATACAACATCCGACATTATTTTATACTTTCATTTATATTTTTAGCTAGATTTAAGATATTATGACTGTAATGGGGGTTCTTTTTATGAGTGGGGGTTTTATTGTTAAATTTATTATTAAGTAATTGTAGTTGTAATTATTATATAGTTTGGACTGTAATTTGTAAGCTTTATGTGTGTATGTGTAGTTTTAAATTTATTTTATATCGATTTTAATTTTAATGTATTTTCAATGTTTTTCTAATTTTGTGCCAATTAAATTATAAACATAATTGAAATTGTAATGGATAATAATTAATGTAAATATTGTAAATAATTGTATATACCTACCTTGTACCTATAAAACTGTATTTGCATGTACATGTACTTAACGCAAATAAATAAATACAATACAATACAATAGACGCGGCGGGGGACTTTGTTTTATAAGGTATAGTGATACTTGCATTTCCTATCCGATCCGAGCCACACACTCGTGCAAATGTGCAAGCTGAGGAAGGTTTCCAAAATCTGCACATCAGTAAGTACACACTCGTAATATCCTTACATATTATACTCGGAAGCCAGGCCAACAGTGGCCCTATATTTCGTGTAGGCTCTGTTCTCGAGATCAATACTGGTGCAGCCGATCAACTCGTCGGCCGTAGCCCCACAGTCCAGCACTGATATCTTCAGGAGATAGTCTTCTGGAAGTGTGCAGTCGAGCTCGTACATCCTGGATACAGTTTCGAATGATTCACGGTTAGTTTCTCTAGACTTATATCGACTGGGATATGAACCGTTGATTACCTTTAACCCCGGTTCATTTCCCAGTCGATATAAGTCTAGAGTCTAGTGATCCTGGAAACATTTTTAACGTTGTAGTGTGTTGAAGTTACACTAGCAAAAATCTACTTGCTCTATTTTTTGTATTACAATTTTTACAACGTAAACTAAACCTAGACAAAAAGAGGTGGCTACTAAATAAATTGGGAAGCGCACCGAGAAATAATTAGGATTAATCCCTGCCGCTTCTTTTCAATCGCTCTATACTTCCGTCTTAGAAACTTTCTGCCTCGCGCAGCTAAACTGTGGAATGAATTGTTGCTTGTGGTATATCTGGACCGATACGATCTTCAAACCTTTAATGAAAGAGTGTACTAAAAGCCGGCAACAGTACGGACCGTTCTTGCAATCCCTCTGGTTCTGCAGGCGTCCTAGGTCACAGTAATTGCTTAATGCTTACCATCAGGCGATTCGTCTGTTCGTTTCTCTCCTAAATCACAACAATAATATACATTTATAACTTACTTTCCAAACGTAGGTTCAGCATCCCTCGGCACGCTAGACCCCCGGTCGCACAGTTTCTTAGAGTTGCACTGCACGGCCACATAGCACTTGGACGTGGTACCACTGGTCACCAGACCAGAACATTTCACCGCGTATACGCGGACTAGGTACCGGGCTGGGTCGTTGTCGGGGTGGTTGTTGAAGTAGCTGGAAGAATGAAAGTAGCGTTAGTTGACAGACATACTTAGGTACGAGTAATATAATACCACGACCAAAGTTATATGTCGGAGGGGTGCTGAGCTGCAGCGAGTGTGGCCGCACATTCGATGCAAAGATTGGCTACGTCTGTCGCCTGAGGGCACACCAGCGACACTCTCAGCGGTGGAAAGCAGTCTATCGCTGTGGCCGAAAACGGCTAGCAGATGATTACGACCAAACCTTCGAAATGAGATTACCTGCCCGATTTGAACTTTAAGAAACAGCCGGCCTAGCCAAGGTTACAATCGCTATCGCTTCGACAACGAAAAGCTTTATGTCTCTCTATCACTCTTCTTTATTAGTGCGACAGTTACAGTTGCGTTTCGATCGCTACGGAGCGTGAGCGATTGGCAACTTGGCTACGCGGCCAGAAACGATATGTGACGCTTTTTCAAACAAAAACGTTACTTTTGACACTGACGCATCTAATCCATATCGTTCCTAGATCTATTAAATTGAGGTATCTTAAAGTTCGAATCAGGCCGTAAGACTTAATAGAGCGATTTCACACTGTCTGATCCGACATCGAATTTAAGATCCTACATAACATACCCGTAGTCAGGCCGCGGGGGCGCGCCCGGGCGCCATCTTTAGCGGTCACGCATACTACAATAAACATTACGCCTACACATACGCACATAAACAAATATTGTCGGTCCGACAGCTGACGGGGGGCTCCAACAGGGCAGAATTTATCGGAAGCGTCTTTCCGATCGGGTGTCGGAAGGCGCCTATGACAAAAACAGCTGCAGAAGAGTGCCAATGGGATTAAGTCCGCCTTTTTTGTGTTGTCTATCGTTTTTAGGGTTCCGTACCCAAAGGGTAAAACGGGACCCTATTACTAAGACTTCGCTGTCCGTCCGTCCGTCCGTCCGTCTGTCACCAGGCTGTATCTCACGAACCGTGATAGCTAGACAGTTGAAATTTTCACAGATGATGTATTTCTGTTGCCGCTATAACAACAAATACTAAAAACAGAATAAAATAAAGATTTAAATGGGGCTCCCATACAACAAACGTGATTTTTGACCAAAGTTAAGCAACGTCGGGAGTGGTCAGTACTTGGATGGGTGACCGTTTTTTTTTTGCTTGATTTTTGGTTTTTTTTTGCATTATGGTACGGAACCCTTCGTGCGCGAGTCCGACTCGCACTTGTTATAGTAATAATGATTTATTAAATGTATAAATAAATACAGAGAAACACATATTTCTTACATTTTACTTCTTACCGACATCCGATATTGGATCGGACAATGTGAAAACGCTCCAACTTCTGTCCGCTAGTTTTCAATTACAGGTTTGAGATTTAAAATAATTTTCGAATGCAAAACTGCGAAAAAGTTTAGTTTCGTGAGTGTTGCGGTATGATTAGTGAGAGTACCCTTGTTGTAGGTCGACGCCGCTACTGCTGACTGGCAGTGTGTCCTCTGGCGACGGCCACTGGTATATCGCTATACTGGCCTGAGAACAAATAGGTATATATACATATACCGTATGTATCAGAACGAAAGGCAAAGAAAGAGACCCATTAATGTATAGGTCATACTAAGCAAGTTTTACCATGGGACCAACTATGAAATCGCGAAAAAGAATTGACTTTCCCATAGGATATTTCAACATCAGACCAGCAAAATGTATGAAACATCCAATTTTTTTCCGCGTTTTGGGGGTTGCCCCATAGTAATAGTTGCTCAGTATGACCTAAACATTAATGGGACTCTTTCTTTGCCTTTCGTTCTGATACATACTGTATATGTATATTAAATAGATGTGTTCAAAACTTTTTACAAAAAAAAGAAAACCGACTTCAAAAAGGATGAAATAAAATATTATCCATTTTAAGTCTATGCGTTACCAACTGATATGTTTGAAGTCGGTGCCAAGCCAACTTTGGAAGCATACCATGATTTTGGTGCGAATCGATAAGGATGTACGTTGGTTTGCCTTACACGACGACAATTAACGTACTTTCTGTAGGTACAGTTGACGTTAAAAATATGTTTACACTTTTCGTCTTATTACAAAGGAGTAAGGTGCAAAAGTGTAACCATATCTTTGACGTCGAATGTACCTAAGAACACACCTCAGAACACACGATCCAACCTTAGCACAGTCCGTACCATGTTAGTCGGCACGCAAGCGTGAGATTGGGACTGAAGTTATTTCCCGTCCCTTATTCAGAGAACTACGTTTCATAATATAAAACAATTCAAGGAATTTACTTTCTTGCCAAATGTCACCTGAAGCGGTTCAGTTGTATAGCCATGAAAAGGTGACAAAGAGGCAGACAGAATTACTTACACATTTATAATAGTTATTAATACTTACAGTTCTAATGGGATTTATAGTCATAAGGCTGATTATATTTGACGGGTATTGTTACTACTTGGCTTGGCACCGACTTCAAACATATCAGTTGGTAACGCATAGACTTAAAATGGATAATATTTTATTTCATCCTTTTTGAAGTCGGTTTTCTTTTTTTTGTAAAAAGTTTTTATTTTTCAATTTTTAGTTTTAACGCATTGTTAAGAGCGCGACGCATGAATGAAAAACAACATCATGACTAACACTAAATTCGTGTATCTACTTTAATAAATATGTAATCAGGAATTTTCTCGAGTCCGTCTGGGAAATTACAATTCCTGTCACTACACTAAATCCATCCTCCGCCCCGCCACTGACCCAATCTCTCAACCCCCCCGATCACTCTACCTCACAGCGTATCAACTCCTGATCCATGTACCCCTCGGCCCTGAACCAGCAGCCCTACAACCACCATTACCCGACCCCTTTATCCCCGACCCCTTAACTCCTAACCCTAACCCCCGATCAGTAGCCTTACCAGCTTTCCAAGAGTTTGACATTGATTTATTCGCTAGCGTGTGTGTAACTTACTTTCTTTGCATCTCGCTCGTATTGGCATATTAGTGCGAGCGAGATGCATAAAAAGTTAGTTACGAAGACGTTAGCGTCGCTAACTTAGCGAATATGTCAATGTCAAACTCGTGGTACGGCTACACTTGCACTACATCAAATTGGCGGTGTTCGGAAGCAAATGCTCGAGTTGCTTAAGAAAACACCCAAATCACCATGCATGTGCCTTTAAAAATTGAGGAGTTCCCTCAATTCCTCATGGATCCCATCATCAGAACAGAACCAAATTAAAATGGGACCAACTCGGAGGTAGCTCCTTTCGATCAAAAAAAGAATTACTCAAATCGGACTACGGATGTCGGAGTAATCGGTGAACGTACTACATTTAAAAAATCATCATCATTATCATCAAAACAATCATCATCATCAGGTCTACTTCATCAAAGTGGTGGTTTTCGGGAGAAAATGCTCGAGTTGCTTAAGAAAACACTCAAATCACCATGCATGTGCCTTTAAAAATTGAGGAGTTCCCTCAATTCCTCATGGATCCCATCATCAGAACAGAACCAAATTAAAATGGGACCAACTCGGAGGTAGCTCCTTTCGATCATAAAAAGAATTACTCAAATCGGACTACGGATGTCGGAGTAATCGGTGAACGTACATAGAAAAAAAAAAATAGCCACAACCGAATACAGAACCTCCTCCTATGAAATGGAAGTCGGTTAAAAACCTATACTTAAACCAAAGAATACCGGTCACAAAAATGTCAGGTCATGCACGTGTGCTCAGTGTGGGATTTCGTATTTGCCCGTCAGTCGGAATAAAAATACTTATAAGGGGCTTTTTGCATTTAGTCCGAACCATAGACAAAGGAAAATTCTCTTTGTCCGAACTCTACCTGTAAACAAGCCATTTTTGTCTTAGCAGTTAAGAAATGTGAAACTCTGCGAGTCATTTAATGTTTAGAACTTGAAAACATTAAAAAAAACCGGGCAAGTGCGAGTCGGACTCGCGCACGAAGGGTTTCGTACCATAATGAAAAAAAAAACAAAAAAAAAGCAAAAATAATAAACGGTTACCTATCCAAGTACTGACCACTCCCGACGTTGCTTAACTTTGGTCAAAAATCACGTTTGTTGTATGGGAGCCCCATTTAAATCTTAATTTTATTCTGTTTTTAGTATTTGTCGTTATAGCGGCAACAGAAATACATCATCTGTGAAAATTTCAACTGTCTGGCTATCACGGTTCGTGAGATACAGCCTGGTGACAGACGGACGGACGGACGGACGGACAGCGAAGTCTTAGTAATAGGGTCCCGTTTTACCCTTTGTGTACGGAACCCTAAAAAACTCGCACTTGTCCGGTTTTTAGATCACCGCACAAAACTGTTCGCGGTGCTTTTTTCTCAAAGACCGCGTGATGTAGGGTACCTAAAATTTGGAACAGTTATGGCAAGTACCATTACTAACACTGTGAATAAGTCAAAACCGCTTATTTTTGATTTTAGGGGGTTGAGAGGGGTAGGCTGAATTTTATTTATTAATTTATTTAGTTTTACCTTTAAGTACCCACAGCGGAGTTTCTCGTCCTTGTCAGGTATTCCTGTCTTGTTGCTGTTGTAGATCTTGATGGTGCCGCACCAGTCTTTGAACCTGGCGAAGTCGGGCTGCTCCTCTAACTCTGAATCGTATATCTTGAAATATAAAAACATTAGGGAATTTTAACGATCTACGGAGGCCCGAGTCTCTTATTCTGTTTGATAAATTAACACTAAAAAAACAACGGGTTGCACTCCGGGAATGCAGGCAGAAGTAAAAACTCAACAACATTGTAACCCAAAATATTAACAACAGCGCGATCTAGTGCAAAATGTCTGCAGCACTATATATAATTGAGGTTAACGCCATCTAGCGTTTTTTCGTCGCATTACTTGAAACCCCTAGGCACATCACTGTGAGTACTATAGTTATATTAATACCAGTTTGAGGGAAACTCACTAGATGGCATTTAAATCAAAAAAACACAATGACATTGTCCGCCCGTCAGAGGGTTACGCCTTACGCCTTACGCTGTCTCGAGTTTAACATTTTTTCCCCACCTAAAAAGGGCACAGCGCCGCTAAAGAAGTTTTCACTTAAAAAAAAAATACCAAAGTCTAACTTCAAAAAACGTCTTAATGAATGTTTAAGTAGACGCATAAGTTATATATCTGGTTTAATTTATTGCCCTATTGGATCTACGTACTATATACACTATGTGGCCTGTAACACGAGCAATAAATTTAACTGTAGGCTGTACTCCTCATACTGACCAACATTTGTTTAGCAACTTATAAAAATTACTTGTGGTTTGATTTTAAGACACTTTAAATTTTATTCTAAGACGCAATGTATTGCGAATTTTGTTATTTTTAAGGCATGACAAGCAATGTCGATATGGCGTGGCGATGGCGTCCATTGAAGATAATATTTATTTTGTATGAATAATAGGGACTCTAAAATAAATAAAGTTTGAATAATAGGGACTCTAAATACTTCATAATTTTTAAAAGTTGTTGAACAAAAGTGTCGTTGTTTGAGGAGTACAATCATGTTTTAATCATTTGCTCGTGTTACAGGCCACACCTGGTATGAATTATATGATAATTTAGTTGTGTGCGTGACTTCAACATTAGTGCCCATACGTATAGAGTCAGGCCAAGAATAGTCTGCAGCGGATTTGATAGCCGACGCAGTGAAAGTGTTATTTTAAACGTCAAACTTCTATGAAATTATGACGTATAAATGACACTTGAACTGCGTGGGCTATCAAATCCGCTGCAGACTTTTTTTAGTCCGACTATATAGTCCTCTATATTATATATATAATATAGAGGTTATATCGGATAGCTCACCGTTATCTGGTTGGAGGCCAGCCCACTGTCGCCAGACGATTTGTCCTGTATGTAATAAATAAGGTCAAAACTTTCATTTCTATTTTAACCTTTCATAGCGTTGGGTGACTAATATAGGGTATATGCGCTAGTTTTAGTCCATGCTCTTGTTTTCGTGCACTTGACGGATTCAAGTAAAATTCATAATAAAATTATTTCAAGAAATTAGCTTTCCAAGAGAGGCAGTATAGATTAGCAGATAATATATTTCATGTTTAATTTGCTACTAGCGAAATGTATACTATTTTGATGTAGCAGATATTATTATATTGTTTAGACATTAAGGATTGCAATAAGTCCAAATGCTCACGTACGTTGAATATATACGTATATTCAAATTTCGTCAAGAAGACGAAAACTAGTGCAATGACCCTATGTGTCGTTTGACGGTATTGGCACAAGTTTGTGGGATGTTATTTTTCTGAAATGAGATAATTCGCTTTGAAGAGAAGGTCGCGAGTTAATCTCATATCAGTCTGGGATACTCGAGGATATTATAGCGCCCACTGAAACTTTACAGGACGCTTAGCCAAGATGCCAACAGTTTGTACTACGACAAAGAAACACTTTCGGTCTCTGCCACTCTTACATATTAGTGCGATAGAGAGACATACAGCGTTTCGTTTTCGTAGCGATAACGATTGGCATCTTGGCTAGGCATCCTGATCCGTTTGATCTGTCTATGTCTTAGAGCATTTAGTAACTGGAGACGCCTTGGCTGTTATTTTCTGTACAAAAAAGTCTGCGGACTTTTGCGGGGGAGGATACACACGTCAAATGTAAGTACATGATTTGTCCGTAACGTACAAATACTTAGCCATAAACGTCTGTCCATACAAAAGTTTGCACAATTGGCCTGATGACAGTAACAAAGAATCATGGAAATAATGGTTTCAAAGAAACGTATATGTTAATATGATTCTAAAATATGGCCCAATCTCAGTATAAACTGAAGGATTATTAATATATTCAATAAAATAAAAGTGCGAAATTCTCCACTCGGCCATTTTGACTGAAACACCAATCAGAGGCGACGTAAGAGTTGACGTCATCAATGCATGACATATTTCTTAGAGCAACATAGACAACCTCATTGACTGTAATCCATTACGTACTCGCCAAAGAGATTACTTAGAGGTTCAAAAAAAATATTGTTTCGCCACTAAACATTTATTACGTCCAAAAAATATTATTACACTATATAAAGTAAATATTTATTTGATATTATATAAATAAAATGCTGAATAATACGATATTTCCCCAAAAGACTTTTTTAATTATTTGGCTGAACGGAACTATCATTGCCATGTTAGTTGTCGTAACTAGAAAAAATTAAAAATTAAAAAGTAAATCCGGCGCTCGGTGATTTTCACTCAAAATTTACATGTATCTAAATAATTCATCTTAAATTGCAACCGTGTGAGAGTCTTTATATAAAATGACTTATTGTGAACAATTGTTGTAATGTATTTATCATCCCTAATCGTAATATATGGTGCTGAATTAACAATATCATTCGGATTCAATGGAAATTCGTAACTGTAAGTATGTAAGCTACCACCACCATAATTTATGACGTCACAAATGGCGTGCGAGGCGTTTTCGCGCGAGGTTTAAACTGGCTATAATAAAATGCAATTATTTATGTTAAATCTTATGAGTATAGCTGAAATATTGTGTTTTTCGGAACCAATACAAGTGTACCGACAATATTAAAAGGGATTCCAAAATTTGTCATCAGGCCAATTGTGCAAGGTTTTCGGCAGAGGGGTAAGCTCCTAAAGGCGACACCGGTTATTAAATGCTCTAAGGTCTATGTTATTGTGAGACTTGGAACTTATACATCGAAGGGTGCTGATCGCCACAAACAAACCCTTTTCAATGGAGGTATAAACTGTGTAAGCGGATTATAGATTTATAAAAAGGTATTTTAGAAACTGGAACACACATATTTGTACAGTCATGAGTCAGTCATGACTGTACAAATATGTGACGCCAGTCTACTGCTTTTCGATGCGACCATTAACGGGTTGACCGCCACTTGAAGGGTTAATCAATATAAGTTCGAATTTTGAGTCCCTACTTAAAAATGTATTTAATTATTTCCAGAAGTCCAGATAAGATTTCCAATTTCAAAATTTGCAAATACCCCTATTTAAAATCAGAAATTTGCCGATAACTGGATACAGTTAAAGATTTGATTGGACGTACTTAATAATAATAAATAACAAATAACGAGATAACCGCCATGTGGGATGTTGACTCGACGATCATTGTTCCTAATATAGTCGTGTCAGCGAACGGTCTCATAGCGAAGAGTCTCGACCAACACCTAGAGAGACTCTCGCTAGGTGGTTGGATCAAGGGTCAGATGCAGAAGGCAGTAATTTTGGACACGGCGCGTATAGTACGTCGATTCCTCACTCTGCGGCCCTGACCACCGGCAGCTTGGGCCCTGCCCCGCTGCCGGCGGCACCCTAGGTTAGATTTTTTATAATGTGTTTATAATTTTTTTTTTATTGTTTTGTAAGTGTTTTTATATTTTACTTTTATATTCATATTATAATTAACCTAACTTAAGAAGAAAAATAAATAAAGAAATAACAAATAAATATTATAGGACATTCTTACACAGATTGACTAAGTCCCACAGTAAGCTCAAGAAGACTTGTGTTGTGGGTACTCAGACAACGATATATATAATATACAAATACTTAAATACATAGAAAACACCCATGACTCAGAAACAAATATCTGTATCATCATACAAATAAATGCCCTTACTGGGATTCGAACCCAGGACCATCGGCTTCGCAGGCAGGGTCACTACCCACTAGGGCAGACCGGTCGTCAAAACCGTCGTACTTACATTTAACGAAGTATAATATCTCGCCCACCAATCATCTTCCGTCTCTTTCACGGCGTTGTCTATTTCCTTAGAGTAAATAGGTAGAAGCATCAACTCCTCCTCGCAAGCCTTCTTGTAAAACAATTTCTTAATGTTTTCCCAGTTCACTTTTGTATTTTTCTCATCTTCGTTTTTGTAGGTTTTAGGTTTGTCGAAAACGGGATACGACAAAGTTTTTTTGACAAAAGTCTTGCGGTTTACTGTAGACGTATAAAATACAATTTTTAATGCAACGTTTTTATACTTAGGGGTTATCCATTAATTACGTCACACGTTTAGGGGGAGGGAGGGGGTCAAGAAAATGTGACATATTGTGACATGGGGGAGGGGGGAGACACAAACTTTGTGACGTCACTTTAACTTCATCAGCAACCGAAAATTTATTTAAATTATTTAGTTCGCTGTACATTTAAATAACAAGTTTTTAAAACGAAAATAGTTTTTAATCGTTTAATTTTCTTTCCTAAGCAGTTTTGGGTTATAAAATTACTAATATTTGTATCGTCAAAAATATTTTGATAAAATATTAATAATACTTAGGTACTTACTTAATTCGATTTGGCGATTTCGTAGAAAAAATGTGACGTCACACTAGGGGGGGAGGGGTTTGCCAAATGTGACCAAGTGTGACAAGGGGGGGGGAGGGGTCAAAAAACCTAGAAATTGGTGTGACGTAATTAATGGATGACCCCTTATGTACAGTCGCCATCGGATATATCGGAGCGACCAAGGCGCTCACAAATATCTGAACACGCCTCTATTGTAAAGGCGTTAGAGTGCGTGTTCAGATATTGTGAACACCTTGGCAGCTCCGATATATCTGATGGCGACTGTACAGATGTAGTGCATAATTATTTTCCATCGTATTTTCACGGAAACGTACGAACGTGTCTTGCTATTTCAGTCAGTCTCGGTACATAAAGTACTGAAGTTGACTGTAGTAGCATGACAAATACGAACGTTTCCGAGAAGATACGATGGAAAACCTGAGCGGCTACCGCGAAAACCGAAATTCGCAAATTGCGGGGATCTTTGTCTTTTACTCCAACGAAGGCGTAATTAGAGTGACAGAGGAAAATCCCCGCAATTTGCGAACTTCGATTTTCGCGGTTATAGAGCCCTGTACTCCAAAGTGAAAGTTTTCTCCAGAGGTACGGTCATAGACTTTATCTACACACATGTCATTAGTGTTCTATAATGCGTTCAGAAACCGTAGGAAATGACTAGCTTTATTACAACCAATTTTACTATGAGAACTTTCTTATCTGTGGCAGTAGGAAAATTTGTACTTTAATGTACATAACGTTATAGATTTTTGTAGGTTATGAGTTTAAATTTGGAACAGCAGTCAAAACTCAAGTAGGTCTCTATTCTAGTATCCATAGATATTAAAACAGTTATCGATTCGAAACGTCAATTTAGTATGTTTTTTTAATATAAATTGCACGATATTTGATCTCGAATGACATGAGAATAGGGACTTCATTCTTTTGTCTAGGAATTTAAAAAAAACTACGGATGTGTGACATGCGTGAAAAAAGTTTTCATTCACCGCCATTTGACGTACAGTTTATCTTTTAGTTAGTTTTAAGTATGTGTTTAGATAAAGTAGTGTATGTAACTGTACATAATTACGCATTAAAACACTCGTGTGATCCTATTAAGAAACTCACTAACGTTCGTTTCTTAAACCCACACTCGTATTTTAATGCCTCTCATTATGTAGCAGTCACATAAACTACTATTAATTGTTGAGCCATTTTGGGACCAATAAGTTAATTTAGTTGTCAATACTAACAACGGTAGCATTATGTAATGAATATCTATTGTAAAGAGGTACTTATCTATTAGAACAAATTAATTTATTATTACAAATTAAATAGAAAAAAAAAATAATTTGTTTTTATTTCAAGTAGAAACACTATTATTATACAGGGTGACATTTAAGTCGTGATCAGTAATTTTTCTAACTCAATAAACAACGAGCAATTTAATGCCCTTATTCTTACTAAAATCAGACAAGATTTTCTTTATTTCTTTTTTGTCATTTATTTTACTTTTACAAATCAATCAGTAATCTCAATATCAGGTCATTCTCAAACAAATTGTCTGCGGCGGGCTATTGCCGCGCCCATACAAAGTGTATGAAAAGACTCGTGGCAATTAGACGCAACGGCAGATATTGGGCCCGATTCGGATTTTGAAATAGACATCTATTAGATATCTTTTAGACATCACCAAGATACGATAACGATATGTTTAAGATCTAACCTGTCAAAATTGACATTTGCGCGATTCTGGAGATACTCTTGAACAACTCTTGAACGATTTAGAGATCCAATTCACATCTAATAGATATCTTACTCTATCTAACGTAAAAGTGACATTGGTTACCCGAATTGCGCTGCAAAAGAGAACTAGTTGATATCTAAACTATAACGTATCTAGAATGGATCTAGTACGTGTCGCCTCTTGTGAATATCTTGAAGTTCGAATACGGCAGATTTTCAGAGAATGTCCCACCACAATCACCTTGCATGAAGAGACTGTTCACTACAGGCTTCAGAAGCAGTTTTTCATCCCTTTCACTCTTGGACAGCCAGGTGAGAAGGTATTTCTCGGGCCTCTTCACGTTCGAACCAACGAACAGGGTTCGTCCGAAGGTGGTTGTGTCGAACAATTTGATTGTCAACTGGGATCCGTTGGTCAAGTTACCTCGGAATGTCTGAAATTAAATAACAAGTTTAATGGCTCCTCTACACGATGGGCCAGCGCCGGCCACTCCAAGGGACGCATTTATGCGTTAGAGGGAGCAAGTGATTTTGCTATCTCATTCTACCGCATGGCTGCGTCCCTTGGAGTGGCCGGCGCTGGCCCATTATATAGAGGAGCCATAAAATAGAAAGTTAAGACCTTATTACAAAAGGCATATGGTCCACCGTTATACTGTGTTGGCGATGGTATATTAAAAACGGGTCACTTACGTATTTTAAGTCGAAAAACGCTCGATATGATTCACTCCGTACCGAGGAGTGTCATCAGGAGCTTGCGTTGACGGGCAGCGCGGGGCTTGAGTGACCCGTTTTTAATATTTTTATTTTTAATGTGTATATATGTGTCTTAGATAGACAGAGGAAGTGTCGCTTAAGAGGATAGTGGAGAACGGCTTCTCTATACAAACGTAGTCCCCAATTTCCTCTCTGGATATGGACATTATGGAAAATATCTTAACACAATTTGATGTATATTAACCATAACTTTTGACTTTTGTCGACTTTTTGGACTAAATGGAATAACAGCGATAAGGAGCGAACAACATAAATATTCCATACAAAACATAGGTAATACCAGTATACTTACCTATGTTTTGCATGGACGTAATGTACATATACCATATATATACATAATTTTATTTTAAACACTCGTAACTCTTATAATAATGTTACTCTTATTCGTTACATCGTTCTCTAAAATTCATCCGTTTTATCAAACACGATTTTGTTTACACAAGGATATTCTAAAAAGGTAAATCCAATGGGTAACTCATGAATATATTATAATATATGTGATATAATATAATATGTATAACCCGCACACCGAGGAAAACGATTCGAAACAATTATTTGATTAATCTTAATGCACATACCGGGTGTGGCCTGTAATACGAGCTAAAAATTAAACTGTAGGCTGTAGGTACTTCTCATACTGACCAACATTTGTTCAGCAACTTTTAAAAACAACTTGTGATTTGATTTTTAATACACAAGTTTATTCTAAGATGCAATGTATTGCGAAAGCAACGTCAATCACAATGATATGGTGTGGCGATGGCGTTGAAGATAATATTTATTTTGTATGAATAATAGGGACTCCATATACTTCATAATTTCTAAAAGTTGTTGAACAAAAGTGTCACCGTTTAAGGAGTACAATCTATGTTTTAATTATTTGCTCGTATTACAGGCCACACCCGGTATATGGCCATGGGTTATTTTTACTTCAATGATTAATTTCTATGATATTATGTCGTTTCGCAATGTATATATAAAGTGAAGTCATTTGGGATTTTACGGCGACACTGCAATCATTAAAATATTTTAATAATAAAATAATACGGTATAGGTAATATAGAGTTATTTAAAAAAACATTAAGTATGTGAAGTGATACTTTATTAATATAGAGAGCAGATATAATTCAAACGAATAATAACTGTTACTAGTGAATGTGTCCAGTTATCGAAAAAAAGACGAAATAGAAAGCCTTGAAGTTCTAGACGCAAAACATGGAAGGTTCAGGGGAGTCCAAATTCGGGACGATTTTGATAGGTGATACGACTACGCTAGCAAACAAAACACCGGCCCACCAAGCAGCATATACCTGCGCTCTCACCCTGTTTGCAATCACTTTAATATTATCTATGATTAGTCTAATATTTGGAGCAATTTCTTGGATCGTACTATCAAAATGGAGGAAATTCGACCACTATGTGTTCTTAAGTCTCATCTTCGCCAGCGCTATCAATATGATGGGCTTCAACTTGTATACTCATTATAAGCTCTCCCCTATTGTGATTGTGCTCCTATTATTAGTGCCTAGAATTATAGTGACCCACTGGTTATTTGTTACAATATCCATGTTATATTTAGACATAGTCAAAGTTAACAACAATGAGATTAGCAGAAAATATTTGAAAGCGAACATTTTTTGTTGGATATTACCTTTCGTTGAAGTACTATTTGTGTATGCCATAGAGTATTACTTTGAAATAAGAATTGTAGTCAGTTTTAATTATGGTGTAAACATTTTATTGCTAGTGATAACTTTTGTTTTATATTTATCAGTGCTCCGTTCTATAGTTAAAATTACGTTGGCTCAAAGTGGCACATGGAGGTATTTTGTTGAAAAGATATTGCTAGCTTGTGGCTTTAGTGTGCCTTCGGGTCTTTCGACGTTGTTTCCTATACTAGTGCTAGAAGTGTTGCATGTGGATATGGTTATGTATAACCTAGGTCTCATTGTTTGTATGTTAACCATTAGCATTGGCAACATAGGGTTCCTATGTTTGAGACGACATAGGGAGTTGTGGGCTGAATACAGACGTCGAAGGGAAACTATTAAAGATGTTTATAAAAATACATACTTGGCGGTCACTACTGCCAGAGTTTAACCACAGAAAATATTAAAGTGATTAAACCTTATTAAGATCTGTGAGTTTAACTAAATATTTTTTTCCGGGAATATATGAATAAATCAATTTAAACGGACCATTTAACTCACATAAATTGTGTAAGATCAATGAATTGCTCTGATAATATTTATTAATCCTACTTACATTGAGTACCTAATTATTATAAGTATTCTACACACATTTCGCTTTCACCCGGGATGGCAAACATTTATTTGCGCGTTTAGCTTGGATGAGTTGGATGACATCATACACATAATTATTGGCTTAAGATAATATACATGTAATAGCAACTTACCATTCATAACATATGAATGGTAAGTTGGTATTTTCACGAGTGCTTGTTTTTAGGCCTATGAATAAAGTATATTTGTAATTTGAAAATTTGAAATTTACTTCAAAGGAAATACCAAGATTTAATAAGTATATATGTACTTAATTGTATAAAATTTATGCAATTCTAATTTATATAGGTACCTAATTGTATAAATCTGCAGGTATGTTTAAAATTATTCTGATATTTTATGATCCATAAATAAAATGATGGTGATGAGGTAATTTAGTACACCAGAGGGCATATCCAAGGTGACAATCGTTGACTAAAACGCCAATAAAAATGCATGTGGATATGTATAAAAGTACTGGCCGCGTAGCCAAGACGCCGATCGCTTACGCTCCGTAGCGATCGAAACGCAACTGTCACTGTCGCACTAATATGGAAGAGTGATAGAGAGACATAATGGTTTTCGTTGTCGAAGCGATAGCGATTGTAACCTCGGCTAGGCCGGCTGTCTATCATTTTCACAGTGTATTAGTCCGCTAGTAAAAGGCTTGCTACACGGTCGCCGACAAGCCTACTAACCGTCTGACCTTGGTCTGTCCTTGGTCAGTTTTGGTCAAATTTTGTTGGTAACAACTGTCTACACGGTCCGGGACTGGCCAAGGCCACGCGGTCTGGGGGCTTGTCGGCGACCGTGTAGCAAGCCTTTAATGCTGTGTAATATTTATGAATCTGTGAAAATTACAAATCTGTGTGGAAAACTAAACCCTTGTTTTTTTTTTGGTTGTGTCCACTTTACTTCCCAATCGTTCCGCTTTTGTGCCAAAATTATAGACTTTGACCCATGTTCTTTCACTGAATATTAAACGGTGTTTACACGAGATTTCCACGAGTATAGGCTAAAGGTATGGCGCAATTTTTTCGGACATATTTTTTTGTTGATTTTCCGAAACACGTCTTCTTCTTGGACTTAATTTATGTTATTTATTTCTCTGATCAGATCGTGGAAATCCTGAAGAAAGGCCAGGTCAAGAGCACCCTAAACCGGCGAGCGTGTATGAGGAATGTTATGAAAGTGAAGGAAGCGAAAGGAGCATTCCATTAAATTGTCTACCGTTGTCCCGTACAAACGCGAAGTTTCTGAAGATTTAAATAGAAATAGGCGTGATTATATAATATATGTATGTATACCGGGTGTGGCCTATAACATGAGCAAATAATTAAAACATAGATTGTACTCCTCAAACGGTGACACTTTTGTTCTACAACTTTTAAAAAAGTTGAAGTATTATGACTCTTGATTTTTCATACAAAATAAATATTATCTTCAATGGACGCCATATCATTGTGATTGACGTTGCTTGTCACGCCTTAAACATAACAAAATTCGCAATACATTGCGTCTTAGAATAAACTTTAGAGTGTATTAAAAATCAAACCACAAGTTATTTTTAAAAGTCGCTGAACAAATGTTGGTCAGTATGAGGTGTACAGCCTACAGTTTAATTTATTGCTCATATTACAGGCCACACCCGGTATATGTATGTATGTATGTATGTATGCATGCATGTATGTATGTATGTATGTATGCATGTATGTATGTATGTATGT
This sequence comes from Cydia fagiglandana, assembly GCF_963556715.1. Lineage (NCBI taxonomy): Eukaryota > Metazoa > Arthropoda > Insecta > Lepidoptera > Tortricidae > Cydia > Cydia fagiglandana. The sequence continues at coordinate 8,147,656 of NC_085959.1, forward strand.
ATGTATGTATGTATACGAGTTTACGTCACCTGTGAGATCCGTGCGTTAGGAAAGTTACAGCTGGACTTGCACTGGGTAATTATCGCGGACTTTATGGTGATGTCTTCCAGTTCCAAGGTCACCAGGGGCTTGTTCGTGATGCTCACTTCTCGGAGACCCCAAAAGTATACGTCGATTCTAAAAAAAGTATGGAAAAACAAGTATGCAAGTATTGTAGGTTCTCGGATATAAACTGTCGAGAATCATACTATAGTCCTCGCCTGCGCGGTACGGGGGTGACGGGGAGGGACGACAAAGGGCGGCGGGGGCAGTTAGGGGCGGCAGTTAGGGGGGCACATATCTTATATTTTCTTACAAAGGGGAGGGAGGGGGTTTTCATAGTTCTTACGTAAGATCAAAGATGCGATTTTTTAATTTCTTTGTACCTAATTATGACGTTCAAAATAATACTTCTACAATCTATGCTATCAAATACGGTGCAGAGTTAGCTTGAACGGGCTCCAGTACCTTTGTACGTAGATATAAATATTCCAAAACTGTTATTTTAAATAAACACTAAAACAAACCCAACATGTACTCATTTTTAGTGTTCCGTACAAAACTTTGCTTTTTCCTTTAAGTACATTCAGGGGGTCAGCTTATTCTTATTTTTTTACATAGGGGTGGGAGGGGGTCAAAAGTTCGTCTTACGTAATAAATGTTTGGCGCCTTAGCAAGGTTAGGTTTCAAGGTTTAACGTGAGTTAAACCATATATGTAATTAATTTTCCCAAACTCACCTATGAATAATTAAATTTTATATATCATTAATATTAAAACAAGTATACTTATATATCATTAATATTAAAACAAGTAGAAGTTTAACATACATATTTGTGACGTCCCACGGAAAGAGGTACCTTATGGCGGTGGGCGCTTACGCTATTATTAACGCCGCTCCAATATTATTGCGGCGCTATGCGACGTAAACGCCGGCCGCCACAAGGTACCTTTTTCCGTGGGACGTCACATTTTAAAATTTCTATTTGCTCTAACTTCTTTGTATAACGAAAACTGGCGCCAGACATAGATATATGTTAAGTTAATGTCATGTAGCCACGTCAAATTAAGCCGAATTTGGGCAAGCTGCGGAAATAATTCGTGTAGTTTTGAAAATTGGTACAGGCATACCTTGTAGTGTGAGCAAAAATATGAAAAAAAGTACCTTCAACCCCCCTCTACACCCCCAGCATACCCCCTACCCTCGAGGACTTTTAGTATGTTTATCTGGACACCACAAGGTATACCTGTACCAAATTTCAAAACTACACGAATTATTTCCGCAGATTTTTCTAATTTGCTTAGGCTAATTGCCAAGTTTCATGTAGAGTCGATTGTATGGGAGCTACATTTTGGCCACGGGTACGTGTGACTCTTAAGATATAACTATTGCCTGTCAAAAAAACATATAAAGGGGCTATTCATAAATTACGTCATTTCAAATTTAGTGGAGTGGGGGTCTGGACATGCGGATGATAGTAGCATGACGTAGTAGGAAA